>NC_141696.1:173916998-175383508 GCF_964263255.1 Lissotriton vulgaris
ATATCCTCCACATTAAGGAAAGATATCATACATGCCTTTACAATTGGAGAGGGAAAGGACTCATATCTAAACAAGAGCTGGATTTCCTCAAAAATGATTATCCAGTGACACCACAACTGTATTTACTCCCTAAAGTCCACAAAAATCCCAGCTGCCCACCAGGAAGACCTATAATTTCTGCTATAGACAGTCTCTTTGAAAATACAAGCAAATACAAATACAACCCATTGTCAGAAATTTGCCTGCCTATCTACAGGACACTGGTGATTTCTTAAATTGTATGTATGACTATGTTTGGTATCAAGACTTCTGCTTTGTCACCTTAGATGTCCAGAGCTTATACACTAGCATAAGACACTGGGATGGTTTAAAGGCAATGCAACATTTCCTTGGTGACAGAGACATCAGTCTTTTTCAACACACTTTAATGCTGGTACATATGGCAGAGTGGTGCCTGGAGAACAATACCTTCACTTACAACAAACTACTGTACAAGCAGATACAGGGGACTGCCATGGGTACTTGCTTCGCCCCCAGCTATGCTAATTTGCATATGGGCTGGTGGGAGGAGCAAGTACTCATGACCCAACATCTTGCCACCATCAACAATAACATTGTCTTGTACAGACATTACATAGATGATATATTCATCCTATGGCGCGGTACTGAAGAAAGTGCACTGCAATTCTCCAGAGATATCAACTGTAACACTTTGAATCTGAAATTTACATGTACAGCCAATAGAAACAGCATTACCTTTTTAGACTTAGAAGTTTTCCATAAGGGAGGCAAAATAAACACTCGTACCCACAGAAAAGAAACGGCAGGGAACACTATTTTGCACTCAACAAGCTCCCATCCCTAAGCCTAAAAGAGAGCATACCTTATGCTGAATGCATAAGAATGAAACGTAATTGCAGTCTAGCTGCAGACCTCCAAAAGAGCACAGACAGTCTCTGCACTAGACTCAAGGAAAGAGGATATAGCCTTACCACCCTCAACAAAGCAAGACAAAAAAGCAAACGCCTAGACAGGTCGGTCTTGCTCCAAAAAAAGTCAGAAACAACCAATAACAAGAAACCAACTATTACTAATGCCACGCCTAGACTAATCACAGGGTTTAACATACATCACAAAAACATCAGAAAAATCCTGTGTAGGCATTGGCATCTGATTAAAAATGACACTGTAATAGGACAAAATTGTGCCAAACTACCCCAACTAACATTCAGAAGAGCAACCCCAATGAGTCATGAACTGGTCAATTATGCACCATCAGCACCGACCAAAAAAATCTGGTTACATTCCCAACCTGGTTTCTATAAATGCACCAAGTGCAAAGCATGCCAACACGGGGTAAACACAAAAACTGTCAAGTTCCCCTTCAGGAAGTCCCCATTCAAAATCAGACAGCACTACACATGCAAAACAGATTTTGCAGTGTACGTCCTCAAGTGTTCCTGCAATCTGATATACGTGGGGAGTACCATTCATCCAGCTCATGTGAGGATCCTGCAACACCTCCGAGCAATAACCAACGATGATCCCACATATCCTGTGGCCCGCCATATCAATGCATTCCACAACGGCAAAACAGAAAATCTAACGTACTTTGTACTAGACAGTGTAGCACCAAACCCCAGGGGAGGGAACAGACAGCTGAAATTAAGACGGCTCGAATCCAAATACATTATCGAGCTCAACAGCAAGATCCCCAATGGGCTGAACGCTGATGAAGCACTCAGTGTACATCTTTAACTAGGATACCCACTAATATAACCTAACCCTCTTTTCACCGTCTTTTAAGGTTTCCCATTCCTGCAGATAAACATCTAGTTTCACCATCTAGGATTAATCCTTTTTAAACCACCACTAAGTGCACTTTTTTCTGATTAAATGACTTAATTTAATCACTTTTCACATGATCTATGAGTTTAGTGGAAAATCAAAGCGCCTCCAATGTTACCCCAATTTGTAAAGCAAACTTGAGTTCCTCACCAAACTTGAGAGATAGCATACACTCTGACCTCCCTATTTTTTGCACTCTAACCACATCCATACAAACTGATGCAGTGCCTTCAGAATGGATATACGGAGGAGAACACGGACATGGGCTTGGGCTGGATTCCGTCAATTCTTTCCGTCTAATTTTTCCTTCCTCTAATACTTTTGGGAATTAAATAAAAGCCCCCACGCAGAATGCGCAACCCACCTCTGCATCCTCGCACCTGTGAGTACAATCTATAAATATACATGATTAGCTTTGACATTAGTGCCGTTCTCTACTCCCAAGCCAGTGTCTGGGACCGCTAAAATAAACATTTCATTTCACGCCCTTTCAGTGCGATTATTTCCGCACAGCTTGCGGCCCCTTGCCCTTGACTTCACTCCCTTTAGTATAAGGTGCTAGCAGGACATCCGTACGCTTAGCTTGCACTCTTTTGCCCTACCTTGATTCAGGCTCATTTCAGAGACACACCACACACGTAGGCTGTGGAGGACAGGCACACGAGGTTACAGAGTGTCGGCATGTAGACTCTTTTAAACATGCCGTGCTAGGAACTCTTCCATTTAGTTTCTCAGCTGACACATTTGAGAACACATGCTATTCTTTTACGATTTTGTTTGTTTTAGCAGCGTAAAGAGCTTTGTTGTATTCTTTAAGCAAATTGCATACTTTGACTAAATTAATTACATGTAAAGACGTATTTACAAATTATTTACAACAATTAATTTCTATGCTTCTTATGTTGTGTCAAAATGACTTGCAAATTACAGAGGCGCTTTCAACTCTGCTATGTCCATGATCACATGCTAATTTTGTCACATGTTTTTTTCACTAATAATCAATGTGCACTAGTATAAAAACAGCTAGTAAGCATAGTGTCAAACAGATGTAGTGAGCAAGGCGGTTCCATCCACCGAAACGCGTCTGATCGCTGTTATTTGGTGAATAAAGAAACCTTTGATTACATCCACGGAGTCGGTGCCTGTTGTTCTTGAAAGCTGAAAGCCAGGATTGGAAGAATATATATATATATATATACATACATATATAGTTATATATATAGTTATATATCCATATCTATCTATCTATCTATCTATCTATCTATCTATCTATCTATCTATCTATCTATATATATATATATATATATATATATCTCCTTATTGACCTCTAAACCCTAGCCACGCTAAACCCTTAAAATACCCCATTCACCCAAACACCCCTACCCACTGTAAACCCTAAAAATACCCTTGTCACCCAACTACTCTTACCCTCCCTAAACCCTAGAAATACCATTGGCCCAAATACCCTAACCCACCATAAAACCTAAAAATACCCTTGCTACCCAAATACCCTTACCCACCCTAATCCAGAAAATACCCTTACCCCAGATACCCTTACCCACCGAAACCCTAGAAATACCCTAGCCATCAAAATACCCCTTCCCACCCTAAATCTTAAAAGTACCCCTGCCAGCCAAAAAGCCTCACCCACCCTAAACCCTAAAAATATCCTTGCCATCCATATACCCTTACCCACCCTAAACCCAAAAATTACCCTACCACCCAAATAGCCCTACCCACTCCCTAAAAATACTCTTTTCACCCAAATACTCTTACCCACTCTAAACCCTAAAATACCCTTGCCACTCAAATACCCTTACCCACCCCCAAAACTACCCTTTCTACCCAAATACCCTTACCCACCGTAAATCCCAAAAATACCGTTGCCACCCACATACCCTTACTGATTCGAAACCCTAAAAATACACTTGCCACCCAAACACCCCTACCCACTCTAAATCCTAAAAACACCCTTGCCTCCCAAATATCCCTACCCACCCTAAGCCTTAAAAATACCATGTCACCCAAAAACCCCTACCAGACCCCAAAAATATTGCCACCCAAATACCCTCACCCATCCTAAACCCTAAAAATAGCCTTGCCCCAAATATCTTTCCCGCCCTAAACCCTAAAAATACCCTTGCAACCCAAAGAACCCCTACCCACCCTAAACCCCCGAAACACCTTTATCCTAATAGATAGATGGATAGATAGATAGATAGATAGATAGATAGATAGATAGATAGATAGATAGATAGATAGATAGATAGATAGATAGATAGATAGATAAATAGATAGAAAAGATTTATGCTTACCTCCGAAATGCTTACATTTCCATTGTGAAGGCATGGGTGGTAAAGGTTTACATGGTAAAAACATGTGTTGTAAAGACTTATACCTTGTTAAGGATGTTTGATAATGGTATCAACTGGTAATGGCCGCGTTGTAAAGGCTGTTTCCCCAAAAGTTTATTTTTTGTCTTCCTTCCTGTGCCAAGCAGTTAGCCCACCCACACATGTACAGTACTGTTTTTTTTAATCAGAAGTGTAGGAATGCAGTAGGTTAAGGATCTTTGCTATAATCTATTGGATGTCTCTAAAGCGTTAGATTCCAAGTGTAAGTCAGTTTTGCCTAAATAATACATTTTGATGCCCTCAGAATCATCTGCCATTGTTTATCATCTAAAGTTCAGAGTTGTGGAAATAACTGTTATCTCTAAACATAGATATTTAGGGATATTTAAAAATGCATTGCTTTTCTTAGTATCATTTTTAATTAATTGAATTTATGATTACAATGAACAATCGTCACCTGTGACTTGCTTATGACTCATGATATTGAGTAGTTTTGGACAACCTACAAGTGCTATGGGCCATATTCACAAAGATAAATTCAGTTGTATGCAGAGGTTTGTGACTAAAGTTACCTGTTGTATGCCTACAAGGAAATCACAAAGGGATCCATGGTATGCTTAAACCCATTCACGAGTATGGAAGTGTTCTCCACAAATGCAGAATTCTCTGCATTCATATATCACGCTCAAGAGGATGGGGAATGGATGTTCCAAGGCATTCAAATGTGTGGTTAGCCTTGAAGTGTGTAATTACAGATAAACAAGAATGTTTGTGGGCATTTATAAAGTCCCTGATTCCCCTGTCCATCCTGTAAAGTGTCAGAATCTTACTCCAGCTAAAGCTGGCGTATATCTATTTCCAGAGTGGGACAGGAAATTGATCACCCTGAGATTACTCTGGGTCTAAGGAGAAAGGTTTCTCTACTGGGAAAACAAATTCTCCCTGGACAGAAAAAAACTGTGGGCTTAGGGGCACATGCATCAAAGGAAATTGCATTCGCAAAATGGTGCGATTCGCAAAATTCGTCAGTTTGCGAATGCAATTCCCATTTTTGGGATGCATTACCATTTTTGTAATTTTCGCAATTTAAGAAATCGCTAAATTGCGATTTCTTAAATTGCGATTGCATTTAAGGAATCTCAAATTGAGATTTCTTAAATGTAATGCATCAAACTCTAAAAATTTGCGAATTCGCAAATAAGGGGAGCAAATTACCATGAAGTTGACCTTCATGGTAATTTGCGAAAACTTTAAAAAATGCACTAAAGTGCATTTTTCAAAGTTCCATTTTACACACACACATGCCCTTGGGGCATGTGAGTATGTAAAATGTACTTCTAAGCAGATTTCAGGGGTGCAACAGGGTGTCCTTTGGACACCCCTGCACCCTTGAAATTGCATTGTTAATTTGCGAATTTCTAATGGTGAACTGCAAATTAAGAATGTCTTTCCATTCATTCATATGGGCCTCTAGGCCCATAGGAATGGATGGGGAGGTATTCCTTAATTGCGATTCTCAATTAGAGAATCGCAATTAAGGAATTTTAAGAAATCACTATTTTTATAGCGATTTCTTGATGCATTGCAGTTTGAAATTCCTTAATTGCAATTCCTTATTTTTCGCAATTAAGGAATCGCAAAATGCAATATTGATGCATGTGCCCCTTCTGAGTTGCGTGGTCAGACCGCCATAGGATCTCTCAGGGGTTGCATGGCGGTCTAGGGGAGCAATATACTGGTGATGCTGCTGCAGCACCACCCACCAAGCATATTCTGAGTTTCCAAATCTCCACACCATTCATGGCAGGGCACCCTGTTTCCCCTCTGCATGGGGGTGCATGCAGGTGGGCACATGTTTTGCCCCTCTCTCTGTATACACCCCTGTTTCTGCAAGGCATGGACTGCACCAGTCCATGCTGTGCAGGAACTTGCTTTGGCCGTCCCGCGGCAATGCAGTGTTGTGGCTCACATTTGAGATTTAGCATAGCACCACAGTGGGACCACCGAACCACCACCCGCCAGATAAGGAAATAACACATAATCTGGCAGACAGTAAAGTTTGGCGTTGTTGGAGCAGGGTACTGGCATGTCGGTCTGCTCCCATACCGCCAAACTTATAATCAGGGCCTGTGTTTGCACAGGGGATCCTTTTCCCCCTCTGCATAGTTCTTTGTCTAGGAGAACTCTGCATTGGGGCAATGGGGTTATAATGTATATGCCTCACAACATTCACAGCAATATGCATGGAGATCTGCACATGGCAAAGATTTCCACTCAAATTCTTGAGAATATCTGTGAATTACAGCAATTTAGAAATCTGCATTTATGAGTCGTCCAACAGAAAGAGTCTGATGAACGTGATGAGATATCGCTTTCATAGTCATACCCTTTTCTTCTACGTACATTAACTTTATTGAAATTTTGAACTTTGTACACAAACAATCTCTTTCTAAATTCTTAATTTTGTCTAATTTTCTGAAATGTTTAGCATCCTGGATTCCTCCATGAGATTAAAAAATATTTCTACCACAAATTTCAATTAGATAAATGTATACGTTTATGACTAAATTTAATAGCTTTTTGCCTGCCAGGAATTCACTAAGCAATTTCTGGCTCATAACTCTTTTATGAGAACAGAGATATTCTCCACAAATGTAGAGTGTTCCGCACTTGTATGTCCCACTCAGGAGATGGGAAAAATTGATGTTTCAATGCGTTTAAAGGTGTGTTAACCTTGGAAACTTGTGAATGCCCACAAACAAGTTTGTCTGTAGACATTCACAAACTTCTTTTAATTCCCCTGTTCACCTGGAAAAAGTTAGAAATGTATTCCAGCTAAAGGTTGGCATATATCTCTTTCCAGGCTGGGACGGGGAATGGATCGCCCCAGGTTCACTATGGATGTAGGGGAAATACATTTTCTATGGGGAAAAACATTTTCCCGGTGGAAAAAAGTGTTAATTTGCAGAAAAGATCCTATTCCTCCTGTGTGGATTAATCTGCTATTTGAAACTCCACACAGAGGAAATAGTGTTCCAATGGGAATGTCATATGTCATTCATAGTCAGCCTTCAGTGCAACAAGTTACAGATAACAATCTTGTTGCGTATTTCTCTTTTTTCCCCCTCCCACATTAGGTTTTTAAAAAACTTCATATAGTTAGTGTGTGTGAGAAACCTTGAGCTATGTGCAATAATGGCCCCTTGGTGAATTAGGAATTTTGCCTAATTTTCAGAAATATCCAGGGTCTGATTCACCAATGGGTTTAATACTTCTTTATGCCACACATTACAATTAGGTAAACATGCTAAAATATAAAGATTTCATCACGAGTGAGAAAATTTCGAAAACTATGGTGGAATTTTTTTCCCCACTCTTCCTGTTTTTATAAACTGAGATGAGAATGATTGTAGCACAGCAAACCTTTTGTTGATACCATTTTCTGACAAAAGACCACACACTTTCTTCCAAACCATAAAAATCAAAATCTTATAATATTTTGGCTTTTTGTTCTCAGTCTTGTCAGGATAAATCATGAACTCTAGGTATGTTTACAACCCCAAACATGTGGAGTTTCTATGAAAAAACTCCACTGCAATTCCCCCCGAATTGCAGTGGAGTTCTTTCATAGAAAAAAAGTTAAGAAGGATTAAACATGAAGTTTCCCAAATGTCACAACAAGGGCTCAGCACTGGGTGTGGGGAAACTTCAGCACTCAAGAAGTTAATAAATTATTTATATTCAGCAAGAACATATTTTTATCATTCTTATAAATATATGTCTGAAGGATCCTTTAGAGTGTTGTGGAATGGGATATATAAGGTAAAGCCCCAAATGTCTCATTTACGAAGAGGGAACTATTGAGTTCCCGACCATGTGGCCTCAGCAAACTCCACTTTAGAAAACCCTTAGCTGGTGCTCCATTTGCAAGAAGGACAACAGTTTTAGTTCATCAAAAGGCCCTCCTTAGATAGCTTCCGCCCCTGCCCGCCATGCAAGGATTTGCATTGCCATCTGGAAAATCCAAAATAATCCTCATACACCCCTAACTCACAGCTAATTTGTTTGACAGAAATAAACCTCCTGCTTTGGGGCTTTGTTTCTGTGAACCAAAAAAAACAACAGGTGAGTGGGCCTCCATGAGGAAGTCAAAAAGGTAGAACGCTCAAATTGATCTCAGGCACGGAAACTACTTTTGGTCGCATTCTAGTGCATCATTTTCTGTCCCCCATATGAGAACCACCCTTCTGCAAATCAGGCTTGGTCCGGCCCAGTACCAGGCCAGCTCACTCTGAAGATAATTCTCATTCTCACATTCAAAAATTCAGCGAAATAGTGAACCCCTTACTCCAACAACCAGTTTGCTACTCTATCAATTTCATTTAGATTTGACCAACTTAGCTAGGGGGTGACTATAATCAGTTTCCACCTGGCTCATAGAGGGTGGTATTATTGTAAAACCATAAAGCGGTGGGTGCTTTTCAAACCATAAGAGACACCTCACATAAGCAGCCCCTATTAAGGTGTTGGATAACTATCCCAACAGCCTGGCTTCTATGTGTGCTGGGATGTTTTTGCCACATCAGGAATCATAAGGTAGGAAACCCTAGTGTGTTCCTGAATTTTCCCTGCAACTGAGCCTAACAGGCCCTGTCTAGAGCGTTGGTATTCACTCACTAGATCACATGACCAGTAGACTAAAAATTTTAAAATCAGAGTTCATTGCTCTGACCAGTGTAACAAACAGTCTTTAAGTTAATGTAATTTGTTACCAAGGAACAAGGAGTGTTGGAGTCAGGAGTTCATTGTTCCTCTGCAAACTAAGCCGGCATTCCCAGACCTGTTTCAGCCTATGTGGGCCTTGTCAGTAAGCTGTTGCTTGATTACTGTGGCACAGTGAGGCGTGGCATGGAAGTCAAAAGTGCTCTAATTGCGGTGACTGGAGCATTTCCTGTGAAACATCTCTGCCCACACGGAGATGTCTACGGGCCTGATTATGAATCTGGCGGTCCAATGGACCACTAAACCCATGGTGGCAGTGTGGCAACCGCTGCACCCATGGCCCCACTGCTGTATTATGACTTTGCCGGTCAGACCGCCATAGGAGCGCTGCTACCTTCAGGGATTGCGAATCCCTGGCAATCTGAGGCCACAATATGCTGGTGGTGCAGCTGCTGCACCGCCAAGCATATCATGAGTTTCCTTAGTGCCCTCATTTTCATCGCTGTGAGGCCACCATGACAAGGGTCGCAGTGAGGAAACTAAGGGGGCCCTGCAGGGCCCCCTGGTGCCTCGGTGCACATTGATGTATGCAGGGGTGAACATGTTGTGCCTGCCTGTTTTTATGCACCCCCAATTCCTGCACGGCATGGACTTTACAGTTGCTGCTGTCTTTCTGAGGCTCTCCTATGAGCCTGTGAAAGGCAGCGCCGTGGGCCAACTGCCTCAGGACTGCCCACCCGATTACAACTTGTAATCTAGCGGGTGGTTGGTGGAGGAGTTTGGCGGTGTGGGAGTGGGGCAGTGGCGTGTTGCTGCTCCCTAACCACCCAGCTCTTAACCCCTTGACTGCGACGCAAATTCTGGTGCGGTGCTGGGGAAATAATGAGTGGGTGGGGTTCGGACGGCCGGTGGCAGTCCTCCGCTCAAGCCCACTGTGACGTCAGACGGCCGGGGGCCTTCCAAAGCATGCAAGGGGTTAATCAGACCCTAAGTCTCACAAGGCGTTCACTGCCAAGTTAGCACAGGCGGGGTTTCTGCCAGCCCATCTATATAGCAGACTGGCCATACATCAAACAAGAACATAATGTATTTCATGGGAACATCTTGTTGCATAGTTAACACGTGTTCAAAATCTCTGCCTCCAAGGAAGAAATACAACAAACAACATCCCTTTGAACTCTGACACATTATTTCTGCAGTTCTCTTCATTTCCCTAAAATATGTAAATATTAAGGTCTCAGAGATTGCTTTTAATCTTAGCACATTTCTGTACTCGGTTTGTTTATATTCCTCTGGCTGCCTGAGATGTCATTGGCAGGGAAACTACTTTGCATGTACTTTTTTTAATTGGTGCTGTCAGTGGTGTGTTTATATTCCACTTGCTGATTGTGATGTAATTAGAAGGCAGGAGTACATGTAATGAAAGTAGGGACTAATGAGTGTCAGTCGGTGTGTTCGCATTCCACTTACTGCTTTTGAATGTGTATATATGTCCTTGTCGAAGGGATCAAAAGCAGTAAATAATGTGCAGACTTACAAGGTGATTCAACCAATCAAAAGAAGTCCCTAACAATTTCATGAAAGCCATATTTAGCTCCTTGGTGAAATATCCAGTTGACTAGTTGTATAAATTATATACAGAATCCAAGTTATGTGTTAAGGACTTTGGACATCTACTACAGAGATATGGTGAACATTGCATTTAATTTCAGTGGTATTTTTAAACCGGTTATTCATGCCTAATTTTGTTTGTTGCTTTCCCGGCTGGATTTTCTTCTACTTTTGCTGTTGTTGTTTTCTACTCTGGGAATTCAGGACCTGATAGAATATAGAACTAATAAAGGAAGGGGGATTAAGGAATCCCCAGGCAGGGTAAATTGAGTGTACAAAATGGCTAAATGTTGGAAATCTCGTCGAGCTGCAAGCCATGGTGAATATATGCTAACCACAAACAGAACTATGTGACAGTATACAGTGATTATCCAAATAGATGCATGTCCTAAGACAATTTCACCAGAGGAGCAATTCTTAGTAGGTATCCCTATGCATGCACACAAGTATCATACAAGATAGACAAAATCAAAGCAGAACCTAAAGCAAGTTCCATACGACCCTCACTGAAAAATAATCACAACACATGAAAGTAACAACAACTAAATGTGTTGTCAGTGGCTTTTGCTACCTGTTTTCAGCAGTGGAGCAGGGAATGGGTGGGGGAACAGGGTGAAAAAATCACTTACCTCGCAGTCGGCCGGCTGGCTGGCCACCACCTCTTCTACATCCTCTTCCTGGTTTCTTGGAGAGGGAGACAGGAAGCAGGAAGTACCGGTGCTCCCAGGCTCCCCGCAGCCAATCACAACACTGCATTCTGTACCCTGGTGATTTTGGCTGGAGATCTACGTTTTAATCATTGTGTTTAATTTACTGGGCAACCTCTCAACCTCTGTCCTTGTTGGTGACATATGCCCAGCCTTACCCACTTGCCTCCCCGGTTTGGGTAAAATACAACCTTTACTGTCTGGGTCTGAAAGGGTGTCAAGGTCACCATTGTTAGGCCACTCATCCTTTTGATACCATTGAACATTCAGCTTGCACTGCCCCCAGTTTTACTTGTATTGGCAATCACTGGTGTGACCCTGGACCAGTTACCAATTCCAGAACAAACACATCCAACATTTCATCCTCATTTCATTTCCATTGTCCAGCTCATGCAAGACTCCATCCTATACAATATATCATTTTGAAATCAATGCACTGTGTTTTTTGCAACTGCAAGGTAACTAGAAAGTGTCTTTCCCTTTAGTTTTGGGTGAAGTTGGATCTCCTGTGTGAAGATATATCCTCCGGCTCGTACTCAGATCAGGGATCAGGTCACAGAACTGGATAAGGCTGTACACTCAGTGTGGACATACAGACATTTTCAAGCTCCTTATTTCTTGTTCAAAAAGAGAAAATATATATTTTATAAGCAAACAAATATATTCCCAATGCTAAAGAGCTTGTGCTCTCTAGTTTAAACATGATAAAATTACCTTACATCCAATTGGCATTTTTCATTTATTTAAAGTGCCTATTTAACTGGTACAAAAAGTACCCAGGGCCTGAAAATTAAATGCTGCTAGTGGGCCTGCAACACTTAGGGGCCCATTAGGATGTTGGGCGGATTGCCCCTGCCAGGCTGGTGGTAGCCACCGCCAGCCTGGCGGGGGCAATCCGCCCGATATCCTCACTCGTTTTCCCCCCGCCATATTAGTATGTCGGTGGGGACCTCAACGGACGGAAAGACCGTCCGTTGCTTTTCTGCCCCGGTCGCCTTGCGGTCGGGGCGAGAAAGGAATAATATGGTGGCGGTGTCTATCAGACACCGCCAGCCATATTATGATGGGCATTTTACAATGCCTTTCCGTGGCGGCAATGCCGCCACGGAAAGGCATGCGGTCTTCACTTTGGGGGCCCCCTGCAGGCCCCCAAAGTGAAGGAGGGGTGGGGGGTGCACACGGGGGTACCTGGGGTACCCCCCTGCATTTGCATATACAATACGGTATGCACAGCGCGAGTGTATGCAAATGCATACATTCATTTATGGCATTGTGGCAGGCGGTGCAGAGAGCACCGCCTGCCACAATGTTATAAATGCAGGATGCGGCCCCCACTGTGGCGGCCGCATCCCAATACCACCCACAGGATCCCCGCCCTTATGGCGGGCGGTCCCAATCCCCGACAGGATGGCGGGCGGGCAAAGTCCGCCCGCCATCCTAATGACCCCCTTAGTGTGCCACTCACTTTAGTAGCCCGTTAAAGCACACCTTAGGCCTGCCAATGCAGCCTGTGTGTGCAGGTTTAAACTACCATTTCGACCTGGCAAAATAAACTTTGTGGCTTTCAATAGCCTTTCATTTTAGTTATCCCTGGTGAAGGACTGCAGCCTGAAATGCATTTGGTATATACCACCATGGTCACCTAGTTGAACTGTGGATTTCGTCATGTTGCCGAAATAAAAAATGCGGATGGGCATTTTTTAAACATTTGAATATTGAATCCACAATGCCTTTTAATAAATTTTGAGAATATTGAAGGAAGGAGAATAAAAAACTGACAACTAAGGACAAGATGTATTAATTTAGACTCAGGCTTTTTGCGTGTATTCACGCCCTATGGTTGTGCATCTTGGATCTCCGTTTTAAAATAAATTTTTTGCCAGGCATAAACCTCACTTTTTTAATACATATAGGTCAACCTTAAGGTAGGCCCTAAACAGCCCATAGGGGAGGGTGCATTGTATTTAAAATGTTAGACTAGTAATTTTATGTTTTGCATGATCTGGTAGTGAAATACTCCTACTTTTGTTTTTTACTATTGTGAGGCCTATCTCTTCCATAGGATAACATTGTGGTTCCCTAATAATTTTAATCGGTGCTAACAGTTGATTGGGAACAGGTAGGAATGTTGTGTGTTTGTCTCAAAATGTGTAAATTAAAACCCTCTTTAATGAGAAAGTCGTATATCAGGTCACAATTTTGAAAACATTTTCCTGCCCTTCACTGTTTGGTGCCTGCTGCCTATGTCCTTCATCACATTACCATGATTAGTATGGCAGTTGGCCTTTGTGTGTTTCTTCCAATGGGACAAATGGGGACCAGCTGTTGGCAGAATAGGCCATCCTGACAGATGTGTGGCGTTGGGCTGTTCCCTGCCCCAATTACATTTCAAAGGAACTGCCTCCAGCACACTCTAGCACACTCACAAAGAACTTCACACCAGTCTTTTGTCTTCCTAAAACTCTTGGATCATTGGCAGGGGAAGGGGCAAAATGTCCAGAAATCATATGTAGAAGGGTCTATATGTTTCTCTCATTTCAAAGGCTGCCACCTGGTATAAATATTGGACCCTCAGACCAACTCTTCAATACACTTCTGGTCATGTGGCCATTACAAAAGAAGGCCTGTCTTTTCCCTTGAAGACTGCCTTGGTGCTTAAGGCCTGCCTTGTTTCGGGGATTTTGAGGGCCCTGGGCAAACACATTTTGGGGGCCCTGTTCAAAACAGCTTTGAATTTATGATCCAATATCAGCTCTTTCATGCCCTTTTTAGCAAGTCACTGACAGTGTGCAGACACACTCCTCCAAATTCTAAAAGTGTTTACATCTAATATTCATGGAGATTGACATGTGTTTTCAATATTGTAATACAGCAGCAAATAATCTCTGTAGCACCCTTCCATTTCTAATATGTGAGGTCCTGTTTTGATCTAAAAAAAACGTTTTTAAGGATATTGCATAAAAAAAACCACAATATTTCTCTGCATAATGTCTGTAATAGACTCTCACATTACCCTCATTAAAAATAAATTGAAGTGAAACAGTATTTCTGTTATTCAAGGTCATCAGGGCAAGGCTCTGAAGAACAGAGCTGTCTCTATCAGGGGGCTCTCTGAATACGGGAGCCCTGGGCCAGAGCCCACTTTGCCCATGCATCAAACACCTCTGCCTTGTTCCCCAAAGGAGTGCCCTGCTGTTTCAGCCCAGTCTTGTTCTTCAGAGGACTGCCCTGCTGCTGCCAGAGTATAGCCCTGCTGCGTGAGGCCTGCCTTGTTCTTCAGAGGACTGCCCTGCTGTTTGATGCCTGCCTTGTTCTTCAGAGGACTGCCCTGCTGCTTGAGGCCTGCCCTGTTCTCTGATAAGGAATCCTGGACCTGATCCATTCATCCCAAGTTAACCTGAATGCTTCCAAGGGTCAGTTGGCTGACCTACTGTTCTTAGCTACAGGGACAGAAAAAAACTCCAAAGGTTTCCCTGCAACTGGCCCTGACTGGACCTGTAACTGGCCCTGTCTGAGGCCTGCTGTCCTCTGCTGGGGTGAGTTCCTGATCCCTAAGAAATAGCTCCCCTGGTCCTGGACCCTTGACTGGCTTCATTTGTGATCCACCAAACACAAGAAAGGTCCCAGGGGTAAGTTTATAGACCCTATCTGTTAAGCCCCCTGAACAGAATTGACACCAACCTAGAATTAACAGAGAGTCCAACATGAACAATGTACCTACATATACAAGAAAAAGGGAGTAGTTTTAACTAAAACGAGTTCCCATCAGTCCACCATCGAGACCGCCCTTCATCATCTGGGATCTCTTTTGCATATATAAATCACAATCAGGGGTAAAAAACCTGTGTTGGCGGATAGCTACCATACACAGGAAAAACCAATTTTGATGCTGATGTGAAATGCTGATGTGAAAAAATAGCGTTTCTTGTGGTGAACTGAATAGCAGTGCTTTAGAAAAAAGTGAGTTTGTGAAAAGAAAGATAGAAGGCTCTAAAATTAGGTCGTGATCGGGGAGACAATTTTAATAAACACCCTCACACTCCTAAATCAATAAAAACAGTGCTAATTAGTGGTTTAACAAATGTCCACTAAAAAAGATATAAGGTCGACATGTTTCTGCAGACGAATGAGGTCAAAGATCCCCTACTGCTTCCTCAGGACCATAGAGCTACTGCTGAATTAAATAACGTAAACCATATCACCTGAAAGTGTATGTGTAATCATCTTCTCATCCCTACGAGAGAGCTTAGAGGGACGACCGGTGCACCGACGGATAGTGCGGTGCATCCACTACCTGAGCTCGTGCCAGGTGAGGTGGGGCTGTTCCTTCCCATCACGTGGGATGAGAAGATGATTACACATACACTTTCAGGTGATATGGTTTACATTATTTAATTCAGCAGTAGCTCTATGGTCCTGAGGAAGCAGTAGGGGATCTTTGCCCTCATTCGTCTGCAGAAACATGTCGACCTTATATCTTTTTTAGTGGACATTTGTTAAACCACTAATTAGCACTGTTTTTATTGATTTAGGAGTGTGAGGGTGTTTATTAAAATTGTCTCCCCGATCACGACCTAATTTTAGAGCCTTCTATCTTTCTTTTCACAAACTCACTTTTTTCTAAAGCACTGCTATTCAGTTCACCACAAGAAACGCTATTTTTTCACATCAGCATTTCACATCAGCATCAAAATTGGTTTTTCCTGTGTATGGTAGCTATCCGCCAACACAGGTTTTTTACCCCTGATTGTGATTTATATATGCGAAAGAGATCCCAGATGATGAAGGGCGGTCTCGATGGTGGACTGATGGGAACTCGTTTTAGTTAAAACTACTCCCTTTTTCTTGTATATGTAGGTACATTGTTCATGTTGGACTCTCTGTTAATTCTAGGTTGGTGTCAATTCATTTGTGATCTTCCTGTCTAATTCTGAAGTTTTGAACTCTGCACGTCGGACTTTTAGAAGGTAACCTTTTCAGCAGTGGAGAAGTGTGGCTCAATGATTAGAGCGGCAGACCTTGATGCAGAAGTCTAGCCCGGGACCAGGGCTCAAAAATTCCACGGACCTGATAATTCTCGCCTCTGTGCCTATTCCAATCATGGAGTCCCACTCTGCAACTCTGGGCAATAGCTTGCCTAATCTCCACAACGGCCCCCACAACGCTAAGGATGCCTGGCCTCCACCTTGGGGGTGCCCAGGAGTGGACGCCTCACAGGGAAAGCCAGGAGGGGTTCCACAGCGGTATTCTTACAAGTGCCTTGAGACCCTTGCGGGTGAGTACTGCGCTATACAAGTATCAATTTATCAATTATTTATTAGCAGGACTAATCTTATCCCCTCTATCAAGCCGCATGCCATTGTAGTCGGGCTGAACTTGTGATTTTGCCCTGTCTAGCGTGACCTGATACCCACAGTTAAAGTTCTGCTTCTTGGCCCTATTTTTACTTAAACCTTTAAAATTCCATTCTCCTGTTCTCTTGAATGGATTATTGTCATTTTGGTCTCATTTTATTTATTACATTTTACTCTAAATTGGACTGGGATATCTCTCATATTTCTTGTGTTGTGTTTTCACTGTATTACTGTTTGTCTGTAGCATACATACTCAACGAAGTGCCTTTAAGTAAAGCCTGACTGCTTTTGTGACAAACTACCAGAGGGTTAAGTACAGGTTAATTTAGTGATTTTTATGGTTCAGCTTGACAAAGATTGTGGTCATTACTTGAGAATAGTTTTCACCCCCTCATCAAAAAGCCACTTTTTACAATGGGTAAAGGCCCTAAAACTGTGTCTGTGCTTTACACAAGATACACAAACTTCATCTGCTGCTTCAGGTTCTAAAGGCATCAATCACAAATCCGGTTTATGGTCCTGAGGTGACCTCCAAATTGTTCTGCAGTCGAAACGTGTCGACACCAAAATCAGAACAAACAGAGATTAGAGGCGGTAGGAAACATCTATTATAGAACTTGCCCCAATTGTACTAATTCACTCTGTTTGCCTATGTTAAAGTGGTTGGGACTATTGGAACAAATAAGACAATTTCTTTTCCAATTTTAGATCAAACTCTTTGGACTGGTATACTTTACTTACTGCTTAGACGTGCCTACCAGAGAAGATGGTTCTTACAATTAGGATGTTTTGTCATATATAATTCTATGACATGTCAATTCAATATCTATATGTATATGTTTCTGGTATTTCATATTTTGTGAATTTGCTTTCATTTGCCGGTCATAAGAAACACTAATTTGTTTCGCAGATAATCTGTTAACTTTTGTATTGACTTGTTAATTCTGCACTCCTTTTATAAGGTTACTCCTATTTATTTATATTATCGGTTTACAGTTTCCCTAGAAAATATTAATGATTATCCAAAACTGTTCTGTACAGTGGATTCAATACACTTGACCATGTGATAACTATATTCAAAAATGATTGACGTTATGAGCGAAATTTGCTGCCTTTGGCACCACCAAAGTTCCTGTGTCTGGCACATATTTTCCCTCCATTAATGTTCAGAGTTCCCTCATGGTTCTTTGAAGTGAAAAGGCCTTTGTTTAAAGGGACAGTAGGTATTTATATTTGGCAGGGATGGCAAGAACCAGCCAATGCACTGTGCTCTTTTAAGCTGAAATCTTTTTTCAGTTAGAAGGAAGTGAATCTTCCTTCTTTGTCTACTTTGGCTTGTTCTTCCCTGTTCAGGCCGTGTTGGTCAGACTGGTCATAACTGGTCAAAGTGAGTTTTGATATATGCAGACTGTCTGAGCCCATATGCTGTAGCTGCCAGGTGTCAGTCGCAGAACAGATTGAATAGGTAAAGGGGAGGAGGGAACACACTCTTGTGCCAGCCACTTGGACATGTGGCACTAGTGGAACATGAGCCAATCAGGGTCCATCATACATATGATACACACATGTCCGATTACGCATTTGTTGAGGAAAGACGCGTATCCCTGTTATATAGGATCGACTATATTTTACTGGGTTGCAGTTAAGGATGTGCTTACAGTTGATTAGGTTTGGTTTGACACCGGTGGCAGTGGTCATGGCAAAATTCAAGCACATTTTGAGGAGGACAGCTTGTAACACAATTTGGAAGACCTACAGTGTGTCACAGCTTGTTGTATCCATTAAAGCAAAAACGTATGTATAGTCAGAAAACAAATAAAGCATGAGGTTACAGCTTTTTCAGCCAGTCATATGACTTCGATCACTACATTTTTCTTCAGGACATGTAAAGTAGCTGATTCTTAATACAAATTATTGTTGTAGATGCATACATTTTTGGGATTCAAAAAGAAACCGGCAAAGTGTGCATGGTAAACCATGAACACTAGACGTAAGTGTGTAATCCATTCTTTTCTTCCTACAGTGAAGTGGAAGGACTGCGAAGTAAATGTAAATTAGCACATAACTTTTCCCTGTTTTTCCATATGGAGAAGTATGCACTCCTTGTGCCCTCTTGCATATTTCTATGTGTCTAAGAACCATATATATATATATATATATATATATATATATATATATATATATATATATATATATATATATATACACACACACACACACACCCACGCACCCACACACACACACCAACACACCAACTGTTGCTGATGTGTGCCCACTGCCTAGTCCGGGTATTGCCAGCTGGGTGAAGGGTTGGATAGATGTAGTGCTGATTTGCATGAGACAGAAAGATGCTAATCCAAATGGCTTGTATACGTACTATTTAAAATAGCCTTAGAAAAGAAACTACATCAACTTAAGAGTGGGGGTTGGGGGTAAATGAAAAATAGTCTATGGTATTATGCCAGGGAACATAGAGAAAGCCACATTTCAATGTAAATGGCATTTACATCACTAAGAAACAAGTCAAAGAAAAATAGACACTATATAAATGTCCTACCGTCAAATGGTAAATACCATCCATCTCGAAATGTAAATAAAAAAGTTGATATGAAATAGTTTCTCAGTGCCAGTAGTCCATGAATTAGTTTTTCTATCAAATTACATACAACTTTCCAGTGCTTAGAGATTCCCTGCTGTTTTTCTTTTCCTACATGCCTGAATAGATGCAGATTACTGACAAGAGAGTAAAATGGGATTGATTTCGAAAGTACAGGAGCCTTTCCTCTGACAGAGGCTGTTGTCTGGAATGAATTAGGGGCTGTTATCACCCTATTTGTTACAATAAAATGATCGGTTTTATTGGAATATTCTTCAAAAATGTAAACATAGGAAATGAACCTTCTTCATAGGCAAACAGACCACTAGAAGTTATACTTTGCTACTATTCAAGGACATACTGTAACAGCATGTCCATATATGGAATATCTACCTTCACTTGAAAGCAGCTGAGCAAAAACAAGTCACATTATCACCATTTGTAACTCCAAATGTATGTTGTATTGAAAATTAAATCTGTTTTAGAGACTAATCATGTTTAAAAGTACATGACTGAGTTAAATGCATGCATACCAAAGAGATCCAATTTTGTTTGGGAACTTAGGGAAGGAATGGCAGGACTATATTTTAGTACTTTTACCAGTGAGGCCAAAGATTTGAGAATATACTGTGGAGACAACACTGCCTTTTTGCACAAAGACGATCATTAAAAAAACAGCAACTTTAGGTTGGGCATGCAGACTAAATAATATTGTTACCTAAAGCACATACATTAAAAATGATGAAAATACATCACACATAAGAGGTGATTACTCCAGGGAAAAGACAAGGCCTAAATAAGCATGAAGACTCCAGTAATTTACCAACTTTCATTCATTCGTCCGCGCATGTTTCTCTCTTTCTGCCCATATGTATCTGTGTTTTGTCTGTATATTTATGCATCTAAGTTAGTATAATGCATCTCTAAATTCATCAGTATTTGAATTGTTTGTGACTCAATTTGTCTCTACGTTTTCTGTATGCGTGTTGTATGTGGACAATGGAACCTATACCTGTGCTACTTGTGAATGCATGAGTGTTCCCTTGTGTTTAGAGACCTGTGTTTGTGTGTTCTCAGTGTATGCTTGGTTATCTCCTAGTGCATGGAGTATCTACATCTACTGGTGTGTGCTTATGGGATCTGTAATTCTGTTTGTCTCTTATCTTGGTAAGCAGTTGGTCTATATTCATGGATTTCAATGGGTGAGCCAGTCTCCTTGTGCATGAATAGATACAGGGGTTTTGTTCTGTGAGTGCGGGTGGGCCTGTATGGGTGGATCTTTGTTTATTCTCACTACAAAAAGCCACACCTTTATCTGATTTATTTTAAAGCAAGTAGGTCAGATGAGAATAAGGTAATACCCAACAGTCACAAAGCTAGGTAAGGTTTGTAAAAGAATGGGGTTATTAGTTAAGAGAGGTGAAAGCATCACTCAGGCAAAAAAAAAACAATCTTTGTCAGAGCGAATCACAAACAGTCACTAAATTAACCTGTGCTGAACCCTCTGGTAGCTTGGCACAAAGCAGGCAGGTTAAACTGACTTAGATGTAAAGTGTCAAGTATTGATGTAGCTTTCAAACAGTTATAAAGTTAAAACATAACAAAATAAAACTCCCAAACCAATTTAGGTAGATATAGTAAATTTTAATAAATACAATGACAAAATAAATCATAATCCATTCAGTAGAACCAGAGATATTGAATTTTTAGTGCAAATTGTGCTAAGAAGCACAACGCACCACTCACGATTATCTAATCACACCAGGTCAGGGGGAGCTGACAAACTCGGCTGGTTCACTTAGCATTGGAGTGCGAACAGCAGGTTCACTGGAGCTTTGCATTGACAGTTGTCACAGGTGGCAAAGTCTTGGAGAATACTGGCACGTTCACAATAAGCCCAAACGTCAGGAATTTCACCATTTGACTTCAGAAGGAGGTCTCACTGGTGCCAGCCAATGGCCCATGACCTGGGGACAACTCTTTGGGGTCAGGACTCACTCCAGCAGGTCAAACAAGTCCAGGAATGTCCACTTGCAGCTGGGTAGTTAGGCAGTTACATGGAGGCCTCTGGAAGTCTGTTATGTCCCTGTAGCTCACACAGGAGAGCAGCCAACCGACCCTTGGAGTCATTCTGGTTATTCTAGGATCGAGGCAAGCAAGTCCAATCTTCCTACTGCAGGCAGCAAGGCAGTCCTTCAATCACTGGGGCAGTCCCTCTGGCAGCAGGGCAGTCCTTTACTGAAATTTCAGAATTTTCCAGAGGTCCAGGAGTGTTCTGATTTCAGGTTCTGAGAGTACTTTTTTAAACCCCAGTGTCAGACTGTGTGTATGTGGAAATTCCTTGACCTGTCCTCAAAATGGTTCTGGTCAGTTCTTGCACTTCCGCCGGACCTGGCTGAAAACTGTCGCAAAGCAACGGCAGGCCTTGTGTCAGATTAGTTTGTGTATGCTTTGGGCAAGGTCTTGTGGGCAGGGTACAGCTCCTTATCAGCCATTCTGCCAGAAAGACCCTTTCTCAGCTACACACAAGTCTATTTGTTCCCTGTCTGGACCCAATATAAATCTTTGATGGGGAAATCATCAACACGCCCAGGTGGCTAAAAACTCCTAGAAGGACCTCAGAGGCTTTTTCAGGAAAATGGCAACTTCTAAAAATGGCATTTTCTACATTGCAAAATAAATTCAAGAGGGTTTCAAAATGTAATTCATTTGCGTGTAAATATTCTACCGCTATCTGTTCCCTATCTAAAGGTAGCACTTATGAAATAAAATAATGTAACTCATATTAGTCTATGGGAGAGACAGGCCTTATAACACTGATAAACAGCTTTAGGACGTTTTCCCTGGTGGTATAATTAAAACCTAAACCCACTTGTCCTACCTTTTAAATAACATGCACACTGCCCTTTGAGTCTTTAAGGCATACCTTAGGGGTGACTCATAAGTATTAGAGGTATATGCCTTTAAGCATTGGTTAAAAATATTAAAAGATAGTTGAAAAGAGTGTACATCCTTCTATGTATGCTGTCATATGATTTCTCTGTCCACCCGCAGGTTTGCACCCCTGAAAATGGCACACGTTTGAATAGGCTGATTGTTTGACATTCACATCAATATTTAAGATTCTTTCCAGATTTCATCTTTGTAGTCTCACTGTATTTGTACAGATGGTCTCGGGTTGTGATAAAACTGCCTACATTAATTCTGCAGTTAGTGCCCCAACATTTTAAACATGTTTGTAAATCACGGTATTATTGAAGTTTATAGTCATGTACATAACTGATTCGTTTTTGATTGAGCTGTATTTTTTAGCGCATGTCCAATGTTCTTCAAAATAGCGGTGTTGTTTTCTCAAGTGCTTACAGGACACAAGTATTTTTTCCATTTGTCCATTTTTCTATTTTTTTTTCAATCTCAAATGGAGTTCTCGGGTCACATGGAACTAATTTGCATCAGGGCTGTTAAAAGCCCTGGCTAAACCTGGTTCTAGTTCAAATGGTGGGTGGTGAGTTTACGCGCTGATAGCTAATGGTCTGTTTTGTAGTGCCTCTTTCTGAGATACTACTCAAAATCATGTCTAGAGATGTTTCTTGTGGCACAAAACATCGCAAGCCACATTTGGATGTCAGTAATGTATGTGGGGAGCACGTAGCTACACGCTCCACTCCCAGGTGCACTGCGCATAGGGATTCCAGATCCCGCTTCATTTTAAACCATTCAAACTCTTCTCAATTATTACTGCGTTTTTCACACTTATTTTTCATTCTTTTGTTGTTTCGCACATCAAATCCACAAGTATATCGTCCTGTATTTCAAAAACTTCTCATATTTCCTTGTGCCCATCCGGACTTCTTTGAAAATAAGATCTTCATACACATAATAGTTCAGAGCAGCACTCTTTTATTTTATTTCTTTCCGACCCAATGCATTTCGGGCTACATTCTAGCCCTTCGTCAGGGGTAGCTGTAAATGTCATGTTTAAAGTCATTTTAAAAGGACACTTTAAATACTAGGGAGAAAATGGTGTGCAGACCACCTACATGCATCGTACATTTGGATGTCAGGCATAAGTGGTGTTTGGCTTTTTTTGGGTCATGGGTGTTTACCATGGAGTATGGTTTCACACTGGTGCTTGTATTTCAGATTGTCATCACCAAAGGAAATTACTACAGTAGATTTTACACCTTGTGATCATCATGTTGTCAATAAAATACAGATAACTTGAATATTGAGGCCTTATCTTGTTTAAAATGAACAAACATAGTTAACATTGATAACACATCGATAAAATATTGATTAAGGGGCAGATGTATCAAACGGTTTTTTGGTCGCAAACGCTGCGATTCGGTAGAAAGCAGCATTGCGACAGAAAAATCAGAAAATGGAATGTATCATTTAAGATGCATCGCAATATTAATGAATCGCAAATTTTGCGTTTCCCTAATATTGCGTAAGCATTTAAGGAATCGCAAATTGCGATTCCTTAAATGCTATGTAAGAAGAAATTAGGTTATGCGAATTTACGCTAAGAAATTGCAACTTACCACCAACTTGTAGTTGGTGGTAATTTGCGGATTCTTTTACAAATGCACTTTTTGGCATTTGTAAAGGTGCCATGTGGCGCTCATGCATGCCCTTAGGGCATATATGTGCGCCATATATGCACACATGTAAATTTCAGGGGTGCAGCAGGGTGTCCTTAAGACACCCTTGAAATTATTCTCAATTTGCGATTAGCAAATTGCGAATCGCAAGTTGAGAATAACTTCCATTCCTTCCTATGGGCCTCCTGGCCGATAGAAATGAATGGGAAATTATTCCTTAATTGTGATTAGCAATTTGCTAATCGCAATTAAGGAATTTTAAGAAATCGCTAAAAAATAGCGAATTTTTATATACATACCATTTTGCAATCGCGAATAGGTATTTCGATACATCTCCCCCTAAATGTTTAAAATAGGCTGTACACTTTGGGTCTTTTGAACCACGCCGGTCTTCCGCTTTCATTAAAAGGCTTCTATTGTCACGTTGAAATGGCAGATTAAAACTATACTTCAGGCTGAAATAGCAGGCCTGAGGCATGTTTTAAAAGGTGGCTTTAGTGAGTGGCACAAAGAATGCTAAAACTCACTATTAGCATTTAATATACAGGGGCTGGGTACATGTAGAACCATATGCTAGGGACTCACAAGTAAATTAAAGGTACCAATCAGGTGTATACCAATTATATCAAGTTTAAAGGAGAGAGCACTTTAACTCTAGTTAGCATGGAGAAAGTGCACAAAGTCACAATGCCAACATAAATGAGTTGAGCCACAAATCAGGGAGTGAAGGCAAAAGGTTTGGGGGCACACCATGGGAACGATGTTAGGTCTAAACATGTTTTGAACAGTTTGTTTAATTAAACTGTGCAATGTTATTACTAAGTGAAAACCGTGTCCTTGTGGGTAGCTTCTTCAAGTTGAGTCTGCTGCTCATTCAATACTGCGGCTAACTTCGAAAAAACTAATTGAGAGTGGAGAAAACTGAAATACAAATTGCATTTCATTTTCTCTTCTAATATCCTTTAATTAAGTGAAATAAGTCAACATGTACTTTCCCGATATGGACACACTGTACTAGGAAGAGTCAATGAACTGGGAAATAGCATGTGAAACACAAGCATGACAAATAACAAGAAAGCACATTAATGAAAATATAATTTCAAACAAGCTTTGGCCTTGCCTGTGGGATATAAAGGCCTTGTCAGTGCCTGTTGGCGATGATGTGCAGTATGGCAAAAAAGTAAAAAAAAAAAAGAAAAAAAAAGAAAGAGAAGGCACAATTACCAAGCTGCATCATTTGGTAGGCGTGCACATATGCAATAACATGTGCGGCAATGCGTATGTGTCATCACGCATGGGCAGCTTTTTTTCCATTTAAACATCCAAGATAGATCGGTACATTACAAAAAATGTGGAGTATTGGAAAAGCTCTTTTGTTAAGGCAGAATTCTGTGCCGGAAGCAGTTTGTTGTGGTATGCTACCTCTTAAATACATAGGGGCAGATTTATGAGTTCTGGCGCATCTTTGCAAATCAGCAGGGATGCGCCAGAACTGATGCGTCACGCTATTCCCTCCTTGCGGCACCACAGATTCGCCGCATTTACAATGCGGCGCACCATGGTGCAAGGAAGGGCAGATGCGTGACGCATCTTGTGGTGTACGGGTGGCGCATTGCTGGAGTAGCGTCGCAAGTGCGACGCAACTCCTGCAATCTACAGAGGCCACCCATACATAACGTGGTGCGTCACTCCTTACACCTGCTTCAAGCAGGCATAAGGATTTGACACAGCAGCATCGTAAAACTGACTCAGTGAAATCTGCGTCAGTTTTACGGGACTTTCCTACGAGGGAACGCCCACCCTGCGACAGAACGCCCACATGAAACCTGACGCAGGTTCCATGTGGCGCAGGGCTTTACAACGTGACGCATCTGCCTAGATGCGTCACTTTGTAAATAGGTCGCAGGGATGCGCCACGTCTGTGCGCCGTTGCGTCACGCAACAGCGGCGTAAACGTGGAGCAAGTCCGACATAAATCTGCCCCATAACCTTTACCATGCAACCTTTACCATGCAAGTATGTACCACACACTAAGGGGTCTATTACGATAGCGGGCGAACCGTAACGGCAAAAGGGACCACCTGCCATATGTGCGGCGGTCCCGTGGTGCAGATTAGGATGTGCCCGCCGCACTGGTGGGCGCATCTCGCATTTTTTACATTGCGGTAGGCGGTGCTTTCAGCAGCACCCGCCGCAATGTAAAAAAGGCATTTTGTGCATGCACAACGTGGCAAGCACCGCGTGGTGCCTGCCACGCTGTGCAACGCCGTCATGGAAAGGCACAGCTCCACGTGCATAATAATATGGATGGCGGTGTCTTGCAGACACCGTCACCATATTCAGCCTCATTTCCGCCCTGTCGACTCATCGATGTGCGAGTGGAAAACTAGTAGACGGCCTTTCTGTCCCCCAGAGTCCCTCCGCCATCGTAATCTGGCGGGGTGGGGTAATGGGAAGCAGGCAGTGGGAAATGGCGGTGGCGATCCGCCCACTATACTAATAGACCACAAGTATAGTTTTATAGGTTGTTTACTTTTTCCATGCATCTTTGTGACACACTCTTCTTTACCACATTGTACTTTACCATGCAGGTAGATATAAAGATATATAAATATATATATATATGTTTATATAAATAATCTATCTATCTATCTATCTATCTATCTATCTATATATTACCTACTGGCGGTCGCCAGTAGGTATATATAGTTAGGACCTAGTTAACATAGGAAATTCTGAACATTCTATTGGGAATAACGTTGGCGCCGATTGAGGGATCTGCCTGTAATTTTCCTTAAATTTGCCTCGCTGCGCTCCGCTCCTTCCCTGTAAGTTTCGGGGGGATTCGTCAAGCGGGGGCAAAGAAAAAAGGGGGGTCCCAAAACGTGTTTTCCCCATGTTAATTTTCATAGGAACATTCTGACAAGGCTACAGCTCGAACGGCTGAACGGACTTATACCAGATTTGGCAAAATGGTAGGGACTGGTATGCAGCAGTGCCTTTTGTATGTTTGGTTTAAATCCCTCCAGTAGTTCTTGAGAAAATTGAATTTGAAATTTTTCAAATGGCATTTTCTATGGGACCTTTAGACACGGCTACAGCCCGAACGGCTGAACGGAATTACACCAAACTTGGCAAAATGGTAGGGACTGGTATGCAGTAGTGCCTTCTCTATATTTGGTGAAAATCCCTCCAGTAGTTATTGAGAAAATGAATTTGAGCAAATTATATATATATATATGCGCTCAACATTCTATTGGGAATAACTCTGGCGCCGATTGAGGAATTTGTGTGTAATTTTCCAGTAGTTTGGCCAGCTCCGCTCCGCTCCTTCCCTGATAGTTTTGGGGGGATTCGTAATGCGGGGGCTGAAAGGGGGGTCCCAAAACCTGTTTTCACCATGTTAATTTCCATAGGGACCTTTAGACACAGCTACAGCCCGAACGGCTTAACGGAATTACACCAAACTTGGCAAAATGGTAGGGACAGGTATGCAATAGTGCCTTTTCTATATTTGGTGAAAATCCCTCCAGTAGTTGTTGAGAAAATTGAATTTGATCAAATTATATGTCCATATGCGCTCACCGTACGCGCACCGTACGCGTACGGTACACTTACCGTACGCGTACGTGCGCGTACCCTTATGTGCGCAAGCAAGTTTCTGATTGGCTGGCAGTCAACTGTGAACATTCCAAACTGTCCAAACCAGGAAGTGTTGACCACCATCTTGTTTTTCAGGAGAACTGAGGCACAAGAGAGCCCAAAACAAGAGTGGAAAACACGAAAAGGGGGCAGGGTAGAGAGCCCCCAACCCTCTAGCCCTTCTCAGGGGGTCCCAAAAGGACCCCCAAGGGCAAAAAAAAAAGATCGCGGGGTACGCGTACCGTACGCGTAGGGTACACGTACCATGCGCTTACCCCGCGATTTAAAAAAATTAATACATTTTTTGCACTTGGTGGTCCTTCTGGGTCCCCCTGAGAAGGGCTAGGGGGTCAGGGGGTATCAACCCTGCCCCCTTTTTGCATTTTCCACTCTTGTTTTGTGCTCTCTTGTGCCTCACTTCTCCTGAGAAACAAGATGGCTGCTCAGGTGGTCCCAGAAGGATAATAACATATATAAACGTTATCCGCTAATAAAATTAGCATTTTCAAAACCTTTGAAATTTATTGAAAAAAAATATAGGTTTCACGCCTGATATAGTTAGGATTTAGCATTTAAAAAACCTTGCAAATTCACTTGAAAAACCATAGGTTTCAAGCCTTATATAGTTAGGAATTAGCATTTAAAAAACCTTGCAAATTCACTTAAAAACCATAGGTTTCAGGACTTATATAGTTAGGAATTAGCATTTAAAAAACCTTGCAAATTCACTTAAAAAAACATAGGTTTCAGGCCTTATATAGTTAGGAATTAGAATTTTAAAAACCTTGCAAATTCACTTAAAAAACAATAGGTTTCAGGCCTTATAAAGTTAGAAATTAGCATTTAAAAAAACATTGAAATTGCTCCTATATAGTTAGTTGTACTAACTATATTTCGCACACCCGCAATTCACTGCTGATGATGTCACATATTACATCATTCATGACATGGTCAGTGACATCACTGATGACATCACTGATGACATCTCAAATGACATCACTGATGACATCAATGATGACATCTCATTTGACATCACTGATCACATCACTGATGATATCATTCATGTGATAATACGATGCACCTCCTTACACTCTAATATAACCTTTGATACACCCAGTGTTAAATACAGACTACCATTCTTGAAACCATTGACACACCAATACCAGTTACTACATACGCATTCACTGATTCCTAGGTCTACACATACATTCACTCATTCACCCATAGAATCATTCATACATACAGTCAATCATCAATACAACACTATCATATGCACTCATACACCTATACAGACACTCACACACTGCCACTCATCCATGGAGTTAATCACACACCTAGTCAGTCATGCAAAGAATCAATCACACTTCCATTTCCTCAACTATACAGTTATACACACAACACCTTACTTATTCAAACATATACTAACACATACTTACTCTCTTATACAATCACTGATACAAGTACACAATGATCCATATAGCCACTCGCACATTCACTGGCTCTCATGTATAGTCATTTATATATGCCAACTCTCACATGCACTGTGTTTTACATATGTACTTACTTGCACATGTAGCACTGAGATATCCATTCACTCACCAACACACCCATGCACACAGTCAACTGCCCATATAGCTGTTTCCACATGCACTCTTGAACTCATACACCTAGTGAATCAACTGCTCACACATCTATGCACAGAGTCACACACCTCCCAGCCACCCACACACACACTCAGTCTCCCATTCAAATACTTGGGAAACCAATCAATAACCCATATAGCCACTCATATAGCTACTGATCAACACATGCAGCAGATTACACAACAACCGACATACTGATGCACACATTCAGACAGTTTAGTCACTAACCCATGCATTTAGTAAGACACATTTAATCACTCACTCATACAGTCAGTCACGCACCTACTAAATCCTTCATCCAGACACTTATACATCCACTCATTCTTCAATATGTAAAATATATTTAAACTTTACAGAAACACACAGTCACTGCATGATGTCATCAGTGATTTCATAAGTGATGTCAAATGAGATGTCATCAGTGATGTCATCAGTGATGCCATTTGAGATGTCATCAGTGAGGTCACTGACCATGTCATGAATGATGTAATATGTGACATCATCAGCAGTGGATTGCGGGTGCGTGAAATATAGTTAGTACAACTAACTATATAGGAGCAATTTCAATGGTTTTTTAAACGCTAATTCCGAACTATATAAGGCCTGAAACCTATGTTTTTTTAAGTGAATATATATATATATATATATATATATATATATATATATATATATATATATATATATATATATATGTATCAACTCCAAAATCCGACTCGCGCTGCCTGGATGTTGAGCGCCGCTTGCCGCAATTTGGACACAGACCTAAAGTAAGTGCTTCAAGGTTGATTTATTCCCTTATGCCAAGGCGCGTTTCGCAGCACACAGCCGTTTGCTCACTCGACAATGGGTGTTGCTCAGAGAGTGCTATTTAAAGTCACAGTGCATGATTTACAAAGATACCACATGATCGGCCCTTTAATAGAGTTAAAAGACATATTCCTCATCTTAAAAGCAACCGTACATTATACATGTTAAATACATTTCATGAGGTTGATCATAGTATTGGATAACATATAAAATTCTCACTATAATAGTGTAACTATGAGAAAGATCAAAATGATATTCATCCTCAAATTTTATATGCGGTGGCCTAATGAAATTCCTTAAATAGATATATATACATCAATTTGATTCACATGGGATAAAAGACCGTAGTGCAAAAAGTGCAAATAGTGTGCTAAAGTGCAAAATGAGTTTTTCAAAACAATTTCTAAAAGATTCTGCTTCTGCTAACATCACAAATATCTCATATATCTCTATGTTAAATACAATGTTCATTTTCCTTTGTTATCAAAAAAGATGCAATGATGTCTTAAATATTGCATCTATATGGACCTGTTCCTGTAATGAAAAGGACACCTAGCAGCAGATCCCCACATCCTGTTGTATGACATAAAGAAGTATAAATACCTATTGAACTATAAGACGACAAAACTTGATACACCAACTTGCTTTTCAATATACAGCCAATGTATTCACGTATTCATAAATCATTTGTTAGAGATCCTCATATATAGCCAGGGGTACATGTAAAGTACTGCAATACTACAGATATTTCATGCACCATACATGAATACATAAAAGATGTTTTCATAAAAATTCGAAAATTAAATATTAAATATAATAATAGTAATACATATATGTGTATATGATCCATAAATTCATACTAAAAATTGTAAAGGAATGGGATCACTGGCAGAGGGATTGGCATGGTTGATGTATGAGGGTTAAGTGAAAGTGAAGGTTAAGAAGGTGTACAGCTGAGTTCTAAAACTAAGGGTCAAAGACATGTATATAAATTCTCCGTGATGTTCAATCCATACAGATGTTTGTTATCCAATTGTAGGATATACCTCGTCTCCAACTCTCCGAGTTTACCTTCACAATCTCCACCCCTTCTGCTCGGTGGGACAGCATCGATCAGGAAGTAACTGAGGCTCCTATTATTAGATTGATGAAATTCTTTAAAATGCCTAGCTACTGGGTAAGTGTTATCAACATTAGTGATGGCACGGAGATGTTGAAGGACTCTTTTATGGGCCTGAAGTTTGGTGCTACCAACGTAGAGTAGGCCACATGGACATGAAAGAACATACACAGTGTATTCAGTCTTGCAAGTTAGTAATTTTGATATTTTGTAAGGCCTTTGACTGAAGGGAGTTGTATAGGATGTAGTATTAACTCCATGTGTACATGCCTTGCATGTTTTACAACGTATAAACCCCTTGTGTGTTTGCAACCACAAGTTATTTTCGATAATTTCAGGGTTTGGAGTAACCAAACAGTCCCTCATGGATGGTACCCTGCTATGGGTAATGGACACCGTCTGCGGTAGCAGGGGCCCTATTACCGGGTCATTGAGTACCAGCGGCCAACTAGTTTGCTCAATTTTATTTATTACTTTGTGCTGACTGCTATAACCCATTATCAGGCGAAACTCTGGTGTGGTAGTTTTTTCGCAATTAGGATTAGTACTAGATATGGGTTCTACCTTTTTTTGGCATCAAGTAATTGGTTACGATCAAGCAATCTGGTCTTTAAAATTGCTTGTTCCAAAGTTTTTGGTGAATAACCTCTGCTCAAAAAACACTGCCTTCTCTGTTCTTGGGCAACTGTTAGTTCACTATCAGTGCTACAAATGCGCTTCAACCTGAGCATTTCACCGTATGGAATGCTATTTACCAGGTGGCGTGGGTGGGCACTCGTGGCATGTACTATAGAGTTACCCGCCGTTTTTTTGTGGTAAAGCCTTGTTTCTAATTTGTTGTTCTGAATGAAGACCTGAGTATCCAGAAAGTTAACACTAGTCTCGCTAATGGTAGCTGTAAATCTAAGGTTCAAGGAGTTTTGATTGATTTCAGTGACAAATTGTTCAGCCTCATCCTTTGTTCCTTGCCAGACTATGAACAAATCGTCTATGAAACGGAGCCAGACTTTAACCTTGTTCTCCACAACCTCCGCATATTGCAACCTGAGGACCAGCTCCTCCCAACTGCCCATGTGAAGGCAGGCATAACTAGGGGAGAAGCTGGCCCCCATTTCAACTCCCTGAATCTGTTGTAATTGCAGGTTATTAAACATGAACATATTGTTATGCAGGTAATAGTTAATCATGGCAATCAACATTTCACTGTGTGACCGATGCACTTTGGGTCTTTGAGCCAGATAAAACTGTATAACTGTATAACTGTATAACTGTATATAGCTTGTAGAATACTTGTGTATAGCGCTGATACGTCAAGTGCGATAAGTAACAAATCTGGGCTCCATGGAATGTCTTTAATTTTGTTAATAAAGTCACTAATGTCTCGCACATATGACGGTAGCGCTTTTACAAATCCTTGTAAGAAAAAATCCACATACACAGAGGTGTTCTCTAGCAGACTGTCACGGGCAGTGATAATTGGATGACCTGGGGGTTTCTTAGAGTCATTGTGAATTTTTAGAATAAAATATATAAATGGAATAGTCGAATTGTCTTTTCTCAAATATTTATATTCCTCATGGCTAATCAGATTCTTCTGGCGCCACGTGGACAGTTTGTTGTAATAAATCTGATATGTTGCTTTCAAATTTGTTATGTTGGTGCGTACATGGCAGTTTCTGTTGTTAAGCTGGCTGAATGCCTCTGCCTTATAATCCTGCTGTGACCATAAAACAATGTTGCCACCTTTGTCGCTGTTTTGTATAACAATTTCTTTGTTGGTTTTAAGTTTAGTCATAAGTTGGTGAAACTTGATGTCTTGAATACGTTAGTGTTTTTTGTCATGTTTGTACTCTTGTTCGATTTTTTAATTCTGTTTGTCACGACATCATGGTATGTATCAATTGAATTATGTAATGCAATGGGCGTGAAGGTGGATTTGGGTTTGAAATTTGTTAACCCGGCGGTTTTTGTGGCCCCTTCAACTGTAACTGCAGTGGATGATTGTATTTCCCTCATGCTTGGGTTGGATGTCTCGTTCCATAATTCTTCCAATTCAGTAATGAGATTTGAGTCAGATAGTTGACTTGATGGCATTGTCTCATGTGTGGGATTGCTTTCACAGTCTTGTACTTTCCTTAACATGTGGAATTTCTTTAATTTCAATTTGCAAATTCCTTTGTAAATGTCCATCCAGACATTGGCATAATCAAAATTATGGGTCGGACAATACGATAGGCCCAAGCTCAAAGTTTTGATTTCCTCTGCTGTTAGGTTGACCGAAGATAAGTTTAAGCATGGGGGAATTTTGCAAATTCGCAATTTGCGAATTTGCGGATTTGCAAATTCGCGATCTGCAAAATTCACGAATTTGTGCGAATTTGCGGATTTTTTTTTTGGTGTGTTCGCGGGGTGATTTGCGTGTTCGCGGGGCGCTTTGCGTGTTCGCGGGTTTTTTTTGTGAGACCGCTCGTTGTTGTGCCCTTCCGCCCTCTGCCCCACTCGTTTTTGTGCCATTCAGCCCTCTGCCCCACGCGTTTTTGTGCCCTTCTGCCCTCTGCCCAACTAGTTTTTGTGCCATTCTGCCCTCTGCCCCACTCGTTTTTGTGCCCTTCTGCCCTCTGCCACACTCGTCTTTGTGCCCTTCTTCCCTCTGCCCCTCTCCTGTTTTATTTTAGAATGGCGCCGGCAAGCTGCCAGCGCCATTCTAAAATAGTTACTAAGTTAGCTTCATCAGGAAGCACTAATAGATAAAATAAAGCAGGTGCTCGAATTCAGTTAAACTGGAGCACCTGCTTCTATTAGTGCTTCCTGTTGAAGCTAACTTAGTAACTATTTTAGAATGGCTCTGGCAGCTTGCCGGCGCCATTCTAAAATAGTTACAAGCTTGAAGCTTGAACTTTTGCCCCCCAGATCCGTTCTGCTCGCGGATTCGCGGATTGCGAATTTGCTGAAAATCCGCAAAATCCGCGAGCGGAACGGATTTTGCGCTCATGCTTAGATAAGTCGACTACTGTTTGATTAATCTATTCCTCCAGTAGCCCCTCATTTTTTTTTGTAGCTGCTTCTGGTGTTTTCTGTTTGCTTTACGTCTTTGGCCCCATTTGTAGTTTGTCCACTTACGGTTGTGTTCCGTGGACCTCTGGGGCTGAGAGTTGCCAGCCTTTCTTCGCATAAAAGATTAATTTCCTCGCCGGGGGATGGTTTATCTTTGATAGCTCCCCCCCTGAGATCACGCATTCCTGTTTCCGATTTGCTGGCAGTTGAGGAGCATTGACCCACTGAGGATGTTTTGCTATTGTTATCATTTCTCCTTTGGATGCTAATGGTATTGTTAATTGTAGATGTTCCTTTCTTTAGGTGAGACTTTCGCATGGCGTCATATTTCTTGGCGAACGTACATATTTGCCCAAGTTCATAATCGTTTTTGTCTCTTTGAAATTTTTGGGCTTTACGTTCTTTTATTTTTTCCTCTACTTTTTTAATGCGACCCAGCATGTCTTTGCGAAGTTTAGCTATTTCATCAGCCGGTCCCATTGACTCAAGCTCCTCATTAATTGTGTTGATCTCAGTAAGGAGACGTTCCCTATTGATATCAGCATATTTTATCAATATGAGCGTCAATTTTGGCGAAGAATCGAAATTGTAGTCAGCCCACTCCCACATCAAGTTGGGATTCGGTTCTTCATATGTGGGTGCCATTAGTATCCTCAATCCACGTGGGATGCGCCCCACTTCAATATATCATTGAAGCGAGCGCGACTCCCACCACTTGCTTGTTTCCATTTTCATTTTTTTCTCTAGTATTTTCATTTTGAATTTGAACGAGCTGGTTTTAGCATTGGTTCCTTATCCCTTATATTCTGTGTCGCCTTAGGGGTATCAGAGAACATCTCTGTAGCTGCCGCCTCCCTCTCTCGCAACATGTCGGATGACATTTCTTGGCAATTACGCACTTCTAATGTCCGATCCCAGATCAGGGATCAGGGCACACTCCTCCCCCCCAGAATACCAACGTATTCCTACCTGGTCTCTTTCAGATTGTCTTCCTCGTCAGCCGACTCAGAAAAGTTCTGATTGTCTCCAAGAGTTTTCAGGTTCCGGGGCGTTAGGCGTTCGTTTCCTTATCAGATGAAAGTTGCTTCCAGGTTGCCCCGGAAGTGCTGTTCCGCAATGAACACCAACCAAATGGGAGGAGGGGTCCATGTGTGACTGAGCGGAACTCCACAGTCATAAATATGTATCAACTCCAAAATCCGACTCGCGCTGCCTGGATGTTGAGCGCCGCTTGCCGCAATTTGGACACAGACCCAAAGTAAGTGCTTCAAGGTTGATTTATTCCCTTATGCCAAGACACGTTTCGCAGCATACAGTCGCTTGCTCACTCGACAATGGGTGCTGCTCAAAGAGTGCTATTTAAAGTGACAGTGCATGATTTACAAAGATACCATGTGATCTGCCCATAAATAGAGCTAAAAAACATATTCTTCATCTTAAAAGCAACCGTACATCATACATGTTAAATACATTTCATGATTTGATTTGATTGATTTGATTTTGGGTTTTATAGAGCGCATAGCTACCCTCGGGCATCCCAGCGCTAGTGACCACGGTCCTGTAGGGTGAGGGAACAAGGACGGAGTGCTCACGGGAAGAGTAGGGTCTTTAGTCATTTCCTGAACCTGAGGTGGTTGTGTTCTTGCCTCAGGGAGAGTGGGAGGGCATTCCATAGTCTGGGGGCGTTGTACGAGAACAGGCGACCGCCTGTTCTGGACTTCCTAATTCTGGGGACGTTTGCAAGGGAAAGGGAGTTGGATCTTAATTGTCTACTAGACTGTTGTTTTGTCACAAGTGGCCTGAGGATGGGAGGGCCTTCATTGTGCATTATTCTATGGGCAATGCACAAGGTCTTGAAATTGACCCGTTCCGTTACTGGCAACCAGTGCAGGCTTCTAAGGGCTGGCTTGGCCGAGTTCCTCGCTGCGGTTCCTGTGAGGATTCTTGCAGCCGCATTTTGTGCACATTGAAGTCTGTGGACTACAGAGGCTGGGGCCCCCAGATAAAGGACATTTCCATAGTCTAATCTGGAGTTCACCAGCCCCTGCATCAGGAGTTTTCTGGATTGGAGGGGGAGTAGATGGAGAATCTTTCGTGCCATCTTTATAAGGCCGAAGCAGGTTCCCGCAGTTTTCCTTGCTTGAGTTTTAAAACTGAGATCCTGGTCCAGCCATATCCCTAGGCTCTTTACTTCGGCTTTGGGGGATGGTGGAGTTCCCATGCATGGTGGCCAGGGGAGGGGTGTGGGAATTTTCTTTGGGTTTCCCAGGAGGAGTATTTCTGATTTCTCCCCGTTCAGTTTTAACCTGGAATCGCACATCCACTGGTGCACCTTTTCCAGACAACTGAATAGATCAGAGAGGGCGTTGTCTGATTGGTTGAGGGAAACGACGAGCTGAGTGTCGTCAGCATACATTATTGATTTAATGCCAAAAGGCTTGACAACATCCTCAAGAGGTGCCATGTACACGTTAAAAAGTGTGGGGCTCAGGGAGGAGCCCTGAGGCACCCCACACTTGAGTGCCTGAGCCTTGGAGATGGAGTACCCATCTGCTACTTGAAAAGACCTGTCTTCAAGGAAGGATGAGATCCAAGCTAATGCGGAATCCGCCACTCCTATCAGCCCAAGACGGTGAACAAGGGTTGCGTAGTCCACCGTGTCGAAGGCGGCACTTAGGTCGAGGAGGATCACTGCCACTGATCCTCCTGCGTCCAAAATGCCCCTTGTTTCTTCGACCACGGCTAACAGTGCGGTATCGGTCCCTTGTCCTGGTCTGAAGCCTGTCTGGGACTGGCGGAGGAGGTGGTTAGTTTCTAGGAACTCAGAAAGATGTTGGTTTGCTACTCGCTCGGCAATTTTGCTAATAGCCGGTAGCAGTGAGATCGGTCGGAAATTAGATGGGTCTGTGGGGTCTAGATGCGGTTTTTTTATGAGAGCCTTGACTGTGGCTTTTTTCCAGTTTGCCGGGACTGTGCCATTTTTGAATGAGGCGTTGATTAGGTTGGTGAGAGGGGGGGCTATGGTGGAAGCAACTAGCTTCAGTTTACTGATCGGGGCTGGATCTGATGGAGCGCCACTTTTGACTTTATGTAGGACGTTAAGAAATGTTTCGGTGGTGATTTGGGGGAAGGAGGATAGCCTCGGGGTGTCTTGGAGGGGAGGGTGATTAGGGCGTTCTAGTGCGATCGGAGCAGCCGGAAGGGAGATCAGGATTTTTTCGATTTTTTTCGAAAAAAATTCGGCCATCTGGTTACATTTTACGCCACCCAAGTCTGGTGATGACGGTGGGTCCTGTATTTTGGTGAGGAGCTTAACTATCCGATAGGTCTCCTTTGCGGAATTGGCCGCTGAGGCTATTTGCTCCTTGAAGTGGGAGGCTTCATGAGGTTGATCATAGTAATGGATAACATATAAAATTCTCACTATAATAGTGTAACTATGAGAAAGATCAAAATGATATTCATCCTCAAATTTTATATGCGGTGGCCTAATGAAATGCCTTAAATAGATATATATACATCAATTTGATTCACATGGGCTTAAAAAAAACGTAGTGCAAAAAGTGCAAATAGTATGGTGCAAAATGAGTTATTCAAAATTTCTAAAAGATTCTGCTTCTGCTAACATCACAAATATAAATATATATATATTACCTACTGACGGTTTCCAGTAGGTAGTTATAGTTAGAACTTAGTTTCCATAGGAAAAGCATTTTTTGATTTGCTAATAACTTTGGCGACGAATCTTCGCGAAATTCTCCAAAGAAAAAGTCTATAAAGGTCAGCTCCTATCCTGAAAGATTTGGGGGGATCGTCAAGCAGGGGCTGAGAAAAAAGGGGGGTCCCAAAAGCATTTTCCCCATGTTAATTTCTATAGGAAATTTTGAGACAGGCTACAGCCTGAACTGCTGAACGGAATTACCCCAAATTTGGCAAAGAGATAGTGATTGGTTCAGAGAGTGACCATGTTTTTAAATGGTGTAAATCCATTCCGTAGTTTTTGAGAAATTCAAAAAATAAGAGTGAAAAAAACAATTTCCCATAGGAAATTTTGGGCAAGGCTACAGCCAAAACTACAGAATGAAATTACCCCAAATCCTGGAGCCCTTGATGGCCCTGGGGACCGCCACCCCCAAGGGCTGGCTCCTGCAGTGTCTCGGGGTGCCCACCCTCGGGACACTGCTGTTTGCTATGACAGGGCAGGAGCCCCACCTTGTCATAGCAACTTTGCTTTGGATTTTGGAAGCGAGAGCTGGGATACCTGCTCTCGCTTTGAAAAATCAAAAGCTGATTGCTTTTCCACATAGGGAGCTGCCTGGCAGCAGCTCCTTGTGTGGAAAAGCAATGCCGGCTCCCGTACGATGCAGGAAGCCAGCGGGACCGTGGGGGCTTTGGGGCTCCCCCACGGTCCCCAACGGTGATGCCAGGCCCAGGGGCTGGGGTCTTTGGGGCCAGAAATGGCCACGGGAGGGGGGCCGACGCAGCCATCTTCTCGTTTGTTTTTTTTTTTTTAAATAATGAACTTGTCGGCATACTTCGGCGGATGGGGTCTCCGAGGTAAATGTAAATTAGTGATAGTGGATGTTTAAAAAAAAGAAATTAAAAACTGGAGTTGCGACTCTAGCACGGCTCTCAGCGCGGCCCCCGTGTGAAAGCAATGGGTGCCCAGCTCTCAGCGTGGCACCCAAGTACTTCTTAAGCCTTTCAAACACAGAGGGGTATGTTCTCAAGGACACATCGCTGAGTTAACAGCACTTTATCGCAACTAAAATGGTGATACATTTAATGCACCATTCACAAGCTGGAGCAAGCAGCCCATATCACCAGTTTACCAGCAATAGCAGCCTCAAAAAGCATTGTCACGGAGGACCCTGGCAAATATTACTAATGAGATGTAGAGTAGGCTTTCCTGTGCAAAAAGCAGCGAACACATAACTTCGCAAGTTTCTCAACCATCAGTAAGATCATTGAAGAGAGTACAAAACAGGCGATAAGGTGCGTTAGTAGCAGGAAGTTTACACCTTCTCTGAGCTGGTGTAAAGTCGGATTACAACCTGCAACATAAAAGGGAGCCCAGCCCAGAGCCACACCTGAGCGACAACAGATGAAATGGAGCCAACGATCATGCAGCTCGGACACCCAACACTGCTCCGCCACCCCCGCCAAAAGCCCCTTGTCTGCCATTCCCCCTCACCCTCCCCCACAAACAAATGTGACAGAAACCTTAGGAAATCTGGAACGTAACAAATTGGCTGATATTGCACAATTATGATTAAGAGGATGCATATGAGGTTGGACAAATAAGAATCTCAGTCATCTATGGATTTACATATAAAACATTTTATTTAAACAAAACACCAAAATAAAGGTAGATACATGCATGGCGTGTCATCCCTCGACAATTTGTAAATCACAGCCTGCAAGACAAAAAGAAAGATCAGATTGTGAGTCATGCGTTCATCAAAGGTGAGAGAGAGAGAGAAAGAAAGGAAGAGATGCCACCGGTATGTCTCCAACCACGTGCCCGGACATAGAGCAGCCCTCAAGTTTAGTCCTCAATCAATCAATCAATCAATAACATTTGTAAAGCGCGCTACTCACCCGCTAGGGTCTCAAGGCGCTGGGGTGGGGCGGGGGGGGTGGCTGCTACTGCTCAAAAAGCCAGGTCTTGAGTTGCTTCCTGAAGGAGAGATGGTCCTGGGTGAGTCGTAGGTGGGTTGGGAGGGTGTTCCAGGTCTTGGCCGTCAGGTAGGTGAAGGGTCTTCCTCCGGTGGTGGTTCTGCAGATCCGTGGGACGGTGGCGAGGGCGAGGCTGTCGGAGCGGAGCTGGTGGGTTGGTGTGTAGAACGTGGGGGGGTTGTTGAGGTATTCGGGGCCCAAGTCGTGGAGAGCCTTGTGTGCATGGGTGAGGAGTCTGAACATGATCCTCTTGCTGACGGGGAGCCAGTGCAGGTCCCTCAGGTGGGAGGAGATGTGGCTGTGTCGGGGGATGTCCAGGACGGGTCGTGCTGAGGTGTTCTGGATGCGCTGGAGTATTTTCTGTAGTTTGGCAGTGGTCCCAGCGTAGAGGGCGTTCCCATAGTCCAGACAGCTGGTGACGAGGGCCTGGGTGACCGTCTTCCTGGTTGCAGTGGGGATCCAGCGGAAGAATTTACGGAACATGCGGAGGGTGTTGAAGCAGGAGGAAGTAACAGCGTTAACTTGCCTGGTCATCGTGAGGGAGGAGTCAAGGATGAAGCCCAGGTTGCATGCCTGGTCGGTGGGCTTGGGAGGGGAGCCCAGAGCAGGGGGCCACCAGGAGTCGTCCCAGGCGGAGATGGATGGGCCGAGGATGAGGACTTCCGTCTTGTCTGAGTTCAGTTTCAGGCGTCTGAGCTTCATCCAGTCTGCAATGTCTTTCATTCCGTCCTGGAAGCTGGCTTTGGCGGAGGCGGGGTCGTTGGAGAGGGAGAGGATCAGTTGGGTATCGTCGGCGTAGGAGATGATGTTGAGGTTGTGCTTGCGTGCGATGGCTGCGAGGGGGCTCATGTAGACATTGAAGAGGGTGGGGGTGAGCGAGGAGCTTTGAGGTACGCCGCAGATGATCTTGGAGGCTTCTGGAGGAAGGGCGGTAGACACACTCTTTGGGTTCTGTTGGAGAGGCAGGAGGTGATCAATTCCAGGGCCTTTCCTTGGACTCCAGCATGGCGGAGGCGGGTTGTCAGGGTCCAGTGGCAGACTGTGTCGAACGCAGCCGAAAGGTCGAGCTGGATGAGGGCGGCGGTTTCTCCGTTGTCGAGCAGGGTCCTTATGTCGTCGGTGGCTGCGATGAGGGCGGTCTCGGTTCTTTCGGAATCCGGACTGTGATGGGTCGAGGGAGCCGTTTGTCTCGAGAAAGGCTGTCAGCTGTTTGTTGACGGTTTCCTCGATGGCTTTTGCGGGGAAGGGGAGGAGCGAGATGGGGTGGAAGTTCTTGAGGTCTGAGGGGTCTGCGGTGGATTTCTTCAGGAGTGCGCTGATCTCTGCATGCTTCCAGCTCTCTGGGAAGGTGGCGAATTCGAAGGAGTTGTTGATGATGTCCCGAAGTTTGGGTGCGATGATGGAGTCGGCTTTGTTGAAGATGTGGTGTGGGCAGGGATTGGCTGGGGAGCCCGAGTGGATGGTGTTCATCGTGTGGGTGGTGTCTTCCGTGCTGACCGGTGTCCAGGTGCACAGGGTGGTGGTGGGGGGCGTAGGTTCGGCGGCGGGGTACGAGTTCTGGGCGCCGAAGCTGTCATGTATGCCGACGATCTTATGGTGAAAGAAGGTGGCGAGAGAGTTGCAGATGTCTTGTGAAGGTGTGATGTCGTTATTGCTGGCGTTGGGGTTGGAGAGCTCTTTCACGATGTTGAAGAGTTCCTTGCTGTTATGGGTGTTGTTGTTCAGTCGCTCTCTGAAGGATGACCTTTTGGTGGTGCGGATCAGCTGGTGGTGTTTGCGGCTGGCGTTCTTGAGAGCGGTCATGTTTTCCGTTGACTGGTTAGGCGCCAGGCTTTCTCGAGGTCACGGCAGGACTTCTTGGAGTCTTTGAGATCGTTGGTGAACCATGCTGCTTTCCTGCTGTCCAGGTTGCTAGGAGGGTTTTTTAGTGGAGCAAGGGCATCGGCGCAGTCAGTGATCCACTGTGTGAGGTTGCGGAATCCTTCGTTGGGGTCCGTGGTGTTGGTGGGAGGGTTATGGCTCAAGGGGGTGGTGAGTCGGTCAGTGGTGATCCTGCTCCAGCATCTAGGGGGGTTTAGATGCGGGCGGTGGTGGGTCATTGTTTTCCTGAAGTTGAAGTGTACGCAGCTGTGGTCGGTCCAGTGGAGCTCGGTGGTGTGGCTGAAGGCGATGTGGTTGCTGGAGGAGAAAACGGGGTCGAGCGTGTGTCCGAAGTAATGGGTGGGGGTGTTGACCAGTTGCTTGAATCCGAGGTTGGCAAAATTGTCTAGAAGGGTGGTGGTGTTGTTGTCCTTGTCGTTCTCCAGGTGGAAGTTGAGGTTTCCTAGGAGGATGCAGTCAGGGGAGACGAGGGCGAGCGGGTTGATGAAGTCTGCGATAGCTTCGCTGAAGTGTGAGCGTGGTCCCTGGGGTCTGTAGATGAGGGTTCCTCTGAGGGTGGTCTTGGGGTCGACGTGCATATGGAAGTGAAGGTGCTCTGCGGCGGTGAGGGTGTCGTCGGTATTGGTCGTGATGTGGATGGTGTTTCTGTGGGCGATGTGGATGCCTCCACCGGTCTGGTTGACGCGGTCCCTCCGGATGATCTTGTAGCCGTCCGGGATGGCAATGGCAATGTCGGGGGCAGAGGTGGGGTTCATCTAGGTTTCCGTGAAGAAGGCGACGACTGGTGCTGTTTTGTCCAGGAGGTCCCAGAGTTCGACGGCATGTTTGTGGACGGAGCGGGTGTTGAGCAGGATGCACTTGAGGTGGTTGTTGTTGGTGGCTGTTCTGGCTGGCTCGGTGCAGGACCGAGTGCAGGTGAAGTTGCAGGCCTGGCAGGTGAAGGCTCTGTGGGTGCCTTTCGGGGTGGCTTGATAGCAGGCTGGCTGTCCGCCGGTGTTGAGTGCGAGGAGGGTGGCGGCATCGTATCTCCGTCGGGTTACTGGCTCCTGTGAGGTCCAGGGGTTCTGGCGCTGGGCGCGTTCCAGGCGTGGACGGGCATAGACCGTCCGTCTTGCCTTAGGCACGCCTTTGTGCGTGGCCACTACACGTACGCCCGGTCCCCGCCATTTATGGCGAAGTGAGAGGGAGGAGCAGCTGGGAGGCGGGAGCGGGAATGGGGAGCGGGAGAGAAGAATAAGTGGGCGGGCCGCAGGGGAGCAGTGGCGGGGAGCGGAGGGGGGGTGGGAAAAAGCGGGAAAAATGATGCGGGGAGAGCGAGGACAAGCCTGGCGAGCAGGGCCCAAGGATAGGCAGCAGGCAGAGAGGCCAAGAGCAGGCAGCAGCATCAGAGGTGGGATCAGGGCACACGGGGGCCGTGCAGTGAGTGGAGTGACCGGGTCAAGGGTCACCAAGTCATCTGAAACATAGTATAGAGTCAGTCATGGCAGAGTACATACAACTGCACATGCCTAATTATCTGTTTCTCCCCTGCGCACCCAAGCTGCTGCACCCCATTGACTCCCACCACCCAGTGGTATCTGCCCATCACTGCGCACCCAGGCTGCTGTACCCCATCCACTACCACTGCCCAGAGGTGTCTACCCGCTGCTGTGCACCCAGGCTGCTGCACCCCACCCACTCCCACTGCCCGGAGGTGACTGCCCATTCCTGCGCACCCAGGCTACTGTACCCCATTCACTCCCACTGCCCAGAGGTGTCTGCCCGCTCTTGTGCACCCATGCTGCTGCACACTATCCACTCCCACTGCCCAGAGGTGACTTCCCGCTGCTGCAAAAACAAGTCTCTCTGCTCGCCTTCCGCCACCAGCGTGTGTCTAAGAGGGTCCACCACGTGCCGATGCAACCTCCTCAGCCGTTGCGTATAAGCGGTCAAGCAAAGCTCACAATTCAGAGTGGGTGTTGATTGCCAGGATGGCCAAGCATCATTGCAGGCTGCACATCGCTCAGCTCTGGTGTCACTAACTCAGTGGAACTGAAGTCATCGCCTCATGGCGGGAGGTCCGTGTCCGGGGTGGGTCATCATACTGTGAATCACAGCCTGCTTGACAAAAAGCAAGATAAGATTGTGCGTCATGTGTCCATCAATGGAGAGCGAGAGAGAGAGAAAGAGAGAGAGAGGGGAAGAGTGAGAGAAAGAAATAAAGAGTGAGAGGAAGACAGAGAGAAATAGAGAAAGTGCGAAATAGAAGGAAGAGAGAGAGAAACAATGAGAGAGAGGGGAAAAGAGAGAGAAAGAGAGAAACAGTGAGAGAGAGAGGAAGAGATAGAGTGAGAGAGAGCAGAAGAGAGAGAGAGAGTGTGAGGGAGAGGGAGAGAAAGGAAGATATGGAGAGGGACAGTGAGGGCCCACACTGTGGACAAACTCCTCACAGCTCACCGCCACCATGTGCCGGGACATAGCCCTCAAGCGTACTCATTTGAAACATAGTATGGAATCAGTAATGGCAGAGTACATACAACTGCGCACACCTAAATCGCTGTCCCGCCTCTGTGCATCCAGGCTGCTGCACCCCATCCACTTCCACTGCCCAGAGGTGTCTGCCCGCCGCTGCATACCTAGGCTGCTGCACCCCATCCACTTCCACTGCCCGGAGGTGACTGCCCACCGCTGCGCAAACAAGCCTCTCTGCTCAGCTTTTGCAATCTGCGTGTAGAAAAGAGGGGCTACCACGTTCCGCTGCAAGCCCAAAGCCTGGGGCCCCGGACAGGGCACCCTGCATATCATGCAGCCCCACTCCTCAGGCCACCAGGTCTCACATTTGGTGCTGAACCTTGATTTCTACATGGCAGAGGACATACCAGTGCACGCAGCTTTTCGTCACAGGCTGCACACCCGCTCAGCCCTTGTGGTTCCACTAACTCTGTGACCAGCGAGGTGACTCCATGTGGCGGTAGGTGTGCACTGTCTGATGGCTCAGGCCTACACTGCGGCCCAGCAGTGCACACAAAATCCAAGCTCTCCAGTACTCTGGGGCGGGCCATCACCGCAGGCTGCACACCCTCTCAGCAGTTACGGTAAATGTACCTCTGTGGACCGAAAGTCACCGTCCTGTGCCGGTATGCCTGTGCCTGCCGCAGTGCATCCGGTGCAAGCAACTCTGAAATGGTGTAGAGCACATGCACCCGGTCTTTTTTATTGCAAGAGTGACGTGTCCTGTGATGCCTGTGCTGGATGGGTGTGGTGTGGGAATATACCAGCCATGAGGGAGTGGCTGTGGTGTACTGACAACTAGGCTGTGACCAGCAGATCACTGCAATGAAAACCTGGGCCATGTATCATTGTTGTCCTTCCCTGCAAGTGTAAGTGGAGTGGGCAGGCCGGGCGTATGCCAGTCCTGTGTGAGGCTGTGAAGAATGACTCCGGAGCTATGGGCATGGCTCCGTCCTGGGCTTTATGAGGAATTAACTGATGCGGGTGTCCCTGTTGTAGTGCTGCCGTCACCCGGGTCGCAAGTGCCAATGTGTCACTCTGTGAGCCAAGTCCCACAACATGGCAAACATGGAAGGTACGGGAATCACTGACCCTACATTCATCCATAGTTCCACACATGAAAGATGGTGGACATGACACATCTGTGTGGATATGAATGTTTATTGCACATTCAGTAGAGTGTTGCAGCTGTAGCAATACAGGGCCATGCACAGTTCAAGTTTCTGTTTTTGGCACATGGAGGGCAGACAATTAGAGCCAAACTCGTGTTCAGAATTAGGCTGCGCCAACATATGTACTCATACAATCACTCCGCCAAACCCCAAGCACTAATAAATTCACTATACACTCTCCTTGCAGTACTCTAATGATCCAGTCTCTATGTATGTACTTGTACAATGACCAAGACAAAGGTACATAACCGAAGTTTTCCCCACTGCCAGAGGTAACATGGTTGCATACGCTTTCCACAGTACAATGTAATGTGGGAGGGCCCAGGGGCAGCATTAGCATACATAATGAACACAGAGACACAGATGGATTGTGGAACTGGGTAAAGGCGCGTGCGCTTGACTCCTTTTTATTTCCAGGGTCACATGTCCAGTAACGTCTGTGCTGGATGCATGTGGGGTGAGTGTAAGCCAGCCCTCCAGGAATGGTTGGTGCTGGCAACAAGTACAACAGTAATCATTGGATCAGTCACAGAGATTCAATCATAAATGGGCAATGATTTGAGCTATACTAATGCAGCAGATGTGAAATAATACACAAAAGATTCTATCGTAAAGGGTCCATGACTTGTGGTACACTGAGTTAGGGGCAGCAGACGTGAAATTATATACCAAATATTGTATCATAAAGGGTCCATGAGTTGTGCTGCACAGAGATAGGGGCATCAGAAGCATTTAGCGTGTATGCAGCCAGTGATGATGCGTGGTGCGGGTGAGCCGCACTGGGAACAATGTCTGTTGCCTACTGGACTGCGTCATCTGCAATCGCGACTCAATGTGAATTGTGAGCCCTGCTATCCACAGTGTAGATCGAAGGCAGTAGTCAGCACAGACATTGAGGAAGGCTTTTAGTCACTTCCTCTTGACAAAATTTGAGGATATAGAGTACAATTATCTCTGCAATAAATAAATCATGTCTCAATTTAAATTGTGAGCTCTGCTGACCGCAGTGTAGGTGTATGGAACAAAAGATTAAACATTTATGGAATACACTGTCGAAATATGTAGGTTTCAGGGACATTATAGTTAGTTGCCTACTGGACTCTGAAATTAGTGAATTTGAATTGTGAGCCCTGCTGAGCACAGTGTAGGCCGGAGGCAGCGGTCAGGAAGGACCCACAGCCATGTGGCATTGACTTGAGCTGCAAAGAGTTAGTGGTAGGTGTGGCGCTCAGCGTGTTCACAGCCAGCGATGATGCAATGTCTCTTGCCAACTGGACTTCTTCATCTGCAATCGCGACTCGATCTGAATTGTGTGCCCTGCTGACTGCAGTGTAGGCCGAAGGCAGTGGTCAGGAAGGGCCCACAGCCACGTGGCGTTGACATGAGCTGCATAGACTTAGTGATAGGTATGGCACTCAGCGTAGTCGCAGCCAGCAATGATGCAATGTCTCTTGCCTACTGGACTGCGTCATCTGCAATCGCGACTCGATCTGAATTGTGAGCCCTGCTGTCGGCAGTGTAGATCGAAGGCAGTAGTCAGCACAGACATCAAGGAATGCTTTTTGTCACTTCCTCTTGACAAAATCCGAGGACATAGAGTACAATTCTGTTTGCAAGCAATAAATCAAGACTGAATTCAAAATGTGAGCTCTGCTGTCCGCAATGTAGACTGTAATTCAGTGTTCCTTTGGACTTGCAAGATGAATTTGGTCATTGTAGTAAAGCTATAACTAATATAAAACAAGTTCTTGAAACAAGGATACTAAAAGAATATTATGTAGGTTTTAGGGACGTTATACTTAGTTGCCTACTGGACTATGCAATTAATGAATCGAGAATTAAGTTTGAACTTGAGCCCTGATGACTGCGGTGTAGGCCGGAGGCAGTGGTCAGCAAGGGCCCACAGCTACGTGGCGTTGAGTTGAGCTGCACAGTTAGTGTCACCTGAAGCAACTAGCGTGTGTGGAGCCTGCAATCATGGTTGGTCTGGGCGGGCCGCACTGGTAGCAATGTCTTTTGCCTAATTAATTCTGCCTTAATAAGATTTAGGAGCAAAAAACAAGCTTTGAGTAGGTATCCCCTCAAAAAAAAAATTAATTTAAAAGAGCCCAGATATCCTCAAGAGTGATAAGTAGTGCTTTACAAATCCGTTTAGATTTATTGTTTAAAGCTAGAAGTAAGTTAATGTCAAAATACATCTAAATGTAAACATGTATATTTTATATGTGTGTGTGTGGGTACAGAAATGTATATAAGTATATATATGCATGGGTGGACATATATACACACACATATATATTATGTTTATATATGTATGTATATATATATGTGTATATATATTATGTACATACATGTATGTGTGCAGATAATTATATATACATATACATATATATATATATATATATATATATATATATATATATATATATATATATATATATATATAAGCGCCCCATGAATTTTGAAAATTTCGCGAAGATTCGTCAATCAACGTCAAAGTTATTGGGAATAGATTTTCCTATGGTAATATATATATGTGATCAAGACAGGGGTATCCCTGTCGAAACGCGTCATGGCTGCTTTGGTGGAGAATAAAGCACGTTAAAATCAACTCACTGCGTGGTGGTCTGTTTCCTGATCTTCGCTGACGGCATTTGGATATATCAGGATTGTGTTTCCCATATATACATATATCCTTGTATGCTGAAGCTGGGCTAACGAATAAAAAAACATCTTGCCTGCATCCAGAGGTTACTCTCTCCTTCCTCGCCGTGTGTGTGAAGTGGTTATATATAGGTAGCCATAGTTAGGACCTATTATGCATAGGAAATCCGCAACATTCTATTCCCAATAACTTTGGCGCCAATGAATGAATCTTTGTGAAATTTTCAAAACTTTTGGCCAGCTCTGTTCCACTCCTATCCTGAAAGTATCACAGTGATTCGTCCAGTTGGGGCCGAGAAAAAGGGGGGTCCCAAAATGTGTTTTGCCCATACAATGTCCCATAGGACCTTTAGCCACAGCTACAGTCCTAACGGCTGAACGGAATGACGCTAAACTTGGCAAAGAGGTAGCCCTCAGTTTAGACTTGTGCCTTCTGCTTAAATGGTGTCAATCTTTTCAGTAGTTCCTGAGAAAATTGCAGTAAAAATCATTTATATATCTGTGGGCGCATCATCATACAGATCACGTGCTGAATGCTAATTGGTTGTCAAGTGGTTGTCAATATTCGAAACCAGGAACTGTTGGCAGCCATTTTGTGCCTCGGTAGAAGCGAGGCTGAGGAAGTCAGTGAAATGTGTGTGCAAAACGTAGAAAGGGAGGCTGGATAGAAATAATCTTACCCTCTAGGCCTGCATAGGGGGTCCCAGAAGGACCCCCAGGGCCCACAATTTTTTTTTTTAAAAAGACCCGGCAGGTGCGTGTAGAGTGTGCGGACTCTGCCGTGAATAAATAAAATAAAACAGAGCTTTTTTTGTAATTAGCCCCCGGGGAGGCTAACTACCAGGGGCAAAATTATTAAATTTTATGGGGGGCCCAGAGGTGCCCGCAGCCCCAGGGATCGTCACCCCTGTGGCTAAAAAAAAAAATGGCAGGGGAGGGGTCCAAGGTCCCCCCGGGGATTTATGTATTGTGGGAGGGCAAGCTTCTGCAGTGTCCCGGGGTGTCCATCCCGCCCTCCCATAACAAAGAAATCCGTTCTCTTTTTCAAAATCTAAATCAGATTCCTTTTACCACATGGGGAGCTGCATGTTAGTAGGTCCCCATGTGGAAAAGCAATGCCAGCTCCCAAACGCGTAGAAGTTGTGCACCAAAGGCACCAGAGTCGCGCAACCTACAGATTATGAGTCGTGCATCTAAGGTGTACACACCAGGGGGCCGCACTGAGCACTGTGCTGGGTGTGCAAATTTTAATTTTACCATAAAAAAATAGCCTGTATCTGTAATTTCTAATATCCCCAGGGACCCTATCCCGCGGGTCTTATAAAACTGCGGGTATTTAAAACCAAAAGCATGGCGTGTAGCCATACACGCCACGCTTTTGGTTTTGAATCAGTTCACACAACACCCGGAAGATACCTGGGGCCTGTCATTGATTTTGAAGTTTGACTTTTACATCGAGATTGACTTAGAAGTCTCCAGAGAAATAATCATTATAAATCGTTTTCATTACTTAAAAAGATCACATACCGATTTATACTTATTGAGTCTAGCCATAGCCCTGAAGAAGTCTATAGTCTATTTTACCAAGAGGAAACACGTGTTGGCGGCTAGTTTGTCTCGAGAAGAATAACATCTTAATAAAAGAAGATATGAAGACTACCTCTCTTCCAGGATTCATTTGAAGAACTCTTATTAACCTTTGTATTTAGCTCAGGATATATTCTGTTTTCTGGTAAAGAGTTAGCCTCAGTATTATACTTCAAGTTATAAATATCTTTTCTATTCTTAAATGTTTTCTAACTATATCATTATCACACTAAATAATAGTGAAATGTTGTCAGAAAAAGAAGACGTATATACTTTTTTAATGAACTTTTATTAAAACAATAATAAATAACTGAAAACGTAACTTAAAGATAACAGTGTGATAAATAACTAGAAACATAACTTTAAATAAACAATTCAACTAAATGTGATATGGACTCCAATAGAAGTAGGATTGGTAATTTGAAAAACAAAAATGAAAATAAGTGTTCAAAATTAGATCGATGTGACTAAACGAGGTCAAACATTACAAGTTAAGGTAACACTTGGCGAAATGTGGTTATTTGCACGTCTGCAGTGTGCCTGATACATTTCACCTGTCTTATAGGCCCACGTTCAAGAGGTGTCTGTATGAGTGCCTACTGAGTCAGATTTACACTATGGACGAACAGGTTTTTAAAATGATTCAGAGATGAGACAGAATTAGGTGAGAATTCAAGTCATTATGCAGGATAATATTCTTTAGGGCTTATTTACAAGACTCTTGCGCCTCTTTTGTGTTACTTTTCCCATGTTGAAAGTGATGCAAAAGTGGCGCAAGGGGCTTGTAAATAAGCTCTTTTATTTATAATGCATTTAATCAGATGCATTGTATATCTAGGCCGCTCTGCTTACCTTGTGTAAACACTGTGACCAACAGAGTTCACAACTTGAACTCAGCTTTGGTTGTACACGGTAGAGTTTACAGCAGCGACCATAGCTTTAAAAGAGAAAGAGAAACAATGTGAGAGAGAGTTAGAGAGACAAAGAGAGAAAAAACGACATTAAAACTGTGAGAGAGAGAAAGTTATAGATGGAGCAGTTAATTCTGGAGAAAATACTCCTAGCTCACCTTTTGCCTCTGTTGTGTGTCCAAGCACGTGCTGGTTCATATTGCACCGTCCAGTTTAGTGATCTGAAAGATAGTAAATAGATAGGCTATCTGGATTTAGGTTTAACCCTATAATAAGTGATAAAACCTCACCGAAAGGAAAATAGCCATCACTGGTGTAAACATATAAACACTGAAAAAACACCTTTGCAACCACAACCTAAATGCCATTCAAAGAAAGGAAAAGATGAGTGAAAGAGTCGTTTTTATTTCTCGCTGACGGGGCCAATGCAATGTAACTTTGTTATACAAGGTAGCATCAAGAAATCCTTGGCTGCTTGTGCTTTGTTGTTTAGGGATGTCCCTAAAACATGGTCTCTTCTCCCTTCTGCTTTTTTCAGTTTTGTGGTCTTTGGTCTAGAGATGCAGTGTTTAGAAGCATGTGTTAGGTCTTAGTTAGTTATTTTATAAACTGTAGAAAATCGAGAAGTATCAAAATCATATTTGATATTTTGGCTACATTTGATTTCACTGATAGGAAAAATGTTTGCTTTCATAAGAATCTTTCCTAATATGTACCATCAAATTTACCCAGAGACAGAGAATGGGTGAAATCCTTTGATTCAAGCGAGTCAGTATTGATTGTAAGTGAATTGTCAAACACCCCAGGCTTTAAATATTCAATGCAAGATGAAGTGACCAGTATATGTGAAAAGAATGTTGTCACCAAGCATCTGAGATAGTGGTGAAAACATGACACCAGACGTTTGGTAAACATGGAACGCAGTGCCACTTGGAATGCTGCTGAAAAAAGTTCCTACCAAGTTCATTAATGATTGGATGGATATCGTTTTTATTGGTAGTAATTCAGGTACGTATGTGAAAAAGCTGTATGGTTGCAAAATTGATACCTTAGCTGAAGTGCCTTCGGGTAAGAGACCCTGGTGACTTGCTAGATGGTATGCTGAAAGCATCGTTACAATCTTCAGAGTTAATAAAGAATGCTATTGACTTTGAAGTCCATTCTGGTGCAGTGAAAAATGTATTTGGACCTCATATACCCTGTGCACATGCTATCTAGACACATGCACTATCAGTGCAGAAAGCAAGCAATAATTAAAATTAAATTAAAATTCCATAAACACCGAAAAAACACTGATGATGTTGTTTGCAATGGCGTGAAAATGTGTAACCACTGATAACCACTGTTTTTTTAAGGTATTGAAAAAACTGAAAAAAAACCCATCAGAATTTACCAAAAATAGAAACTGAAAACAGGAAAGCCTACATATAGAGTTAGTAATTGCAGACTACATACAACTGCACACATATATCTTTGCTTTATTTATTTGTACACTCAGGATAATGTATTTCATCAAGTTCCACTGTAAGGAGGTGTCTGTGTGCTGTTTTTCTTCCAAAGTAGTATATCCCATGCACTCCCACTGCATAGCAGTGAGTTCTCAATATTGCCACCCTAGACTGTTGCACCCCATTGACTCGCAGAGTCCGGAGGTGAGTGTTTTTCTTGGGAAGTCAGAGGCAGATTTAGAAGCTACTTGCGCCATTTTTCTCATATTAAAAGTGGCACAAAAGTAGCGCAATGGGCTTGTTGATTTGCCCCTCAGACTGTTGTAACCTATTCTCACTGCTCGGAGGTAATTGTACATTCCTAAGCAGTGAACCTGCTGCACACTACCCACTCTCTCCTTTTACAAATAACTTGCTGTTGTTTCGAAAACAAGCTTCTTTGCTTACCTTGTGCCATTGGCATGATTCAAAGAGGGTGCGCCATGTGTCGAAGCAGGCTTCTCAGACGTTGTTACGATGGCCACGCATCATCACAGAATACACAAACCTAGAGCTTTGTAGGTTTTAGGGGGGGAGGTGACGCCAATTTGTGAAACACAACCTGTAAGATAAAAAGGAAGTTAACATTGTGTGTCATTTCTTTATGAGAGGAGAGAGAAAGTGAGAGAGTTACTGAAAAGAATATTCGCAGCTCGCCTTTGTGTCACCGGTGTGTAAAAGAAAGATATTATTATTGATATTTGTTTCTATCTTAATGTGGAGTACAATAACATCGCCTTTTCACACACCTTCCCTGCCGCATTTAAAAACAACTATTTGTACAATTTATATTCCGGACGTTTGACCGATTATAAAAACGTTACTGCTATTGGAAAAAAAAATATTAATGGAATAAGATTCGGTATATAGGACTGTTTTTGTCTAAATTGCTGCATTGGTTTTTTGTATCCAGTCTGCTGCAGCCCATCGATTCCCTCCGATGCGCACCCAGGCCTCAGTGCTCACCTTTTCGTGGACAGGACACCTTCTACATCATGCAGTTCCGCTTTGCTACCAAGAAGTCTGACATATGGTGCCGAGTCTTGATATCAGTGTGGCTAACGACATACTCATGCTCCCATCATCAGTCCTTCCGGTACCACTAACTCAGTGACCAAAGAGGCCACGCACATAGTGGTGGGCTCTTGTACTTGGTGGTTCGGGCCTACATGAGGCTTCCGAACCACTAGGACGGGCCATCACAGCGCCTGCGATTGGAGCAAACTCTAAAATGGCGTATAGCACGTGCGCCCCGTCTTTTTTAGTGGTAGGGTCACGTGTGTAGTGACGCATGCGCTTGATGGGTGTGGTGTGGGTGTATACCAGCCATGAGGGAGTGTGTGTGTGCCGTTCTGACAACTAGACCTGGAACTAAGAAATCACTACAATGGAAATCTGGGCCATGTAGCGTTATTGTGTTTTCCTCGAAACGTAAGTGGAGTGGGCTGGACTGACGTAACCAGTGCTGCACAAAGCTCTAAACCATGATTCCGGAGCTATGGGGGTGGTCCCATCGTGAGCTATATGAGAAATCAAGAGATCCGGGTGTCCGTTTTGTAGGGCTGACGTCACCCGGGTTTTAAAAGCAAATGTGTGTTTATATCTGTAAAGTTCCACAACTTGGCCAACATGGAAGGTAAGGGGTATCACTGACTCTATATTCGTTCATAGTTGCACACATAAAAGATGGTGGACATGACACATTTCTGCGATTAATAATGTTTGTTTTACAGTCAGTGGAGTGTTGTAACTGTAGTAATATAGGGCTGTGAAAGTTTTCAGCTGCAGTTTTTGGCACATGAAGGGCAGCTAATATATATACGTATGTGGTTCTTGAGGTACACTGTCGAACTTGGTGCTGGAAATCAGTGTTCAAGGCTCGGAGTTGCGTCCACATCCTGTGATTGTCGAGTAATGACATAATGTACGCATGCATGAAAATGTACTGTAAATACGGTGCTCATGTAAATTGCTGATATAGTTTTGGGTTGATTTTGCGCTCTATAAATATGCTAAAAAAAAAAAGGAGGAATAGCCCACACTTACTGTCACAGGTGAGATGGTTGCATACGCTATTTATAGGACAATATAATGTGTTAGGACGGAGGAGCAGCATTTTACAAACACAATAAATACACAAACACAGATAGATAGTTGAAGTGGGTTCAGGCACATGTGCTCGACTCCATTTTATTATGTTGTTGTTGGCAAAAAGTAGAATAGTAATCATGATATCAGAGACAGATATTTGATCATAAACGGTTTATGACTTCTGCTGCACAAAGGTTGGAGCATTGTATGTGAAATAATACACAGAAGATTCTATCCTAAAGAGTTCATGAGTTGTGGTGCACCGAGGTCGGGGCGGTTTGTGTGGAACCTGCGATGATGCGTGGTTCAGGCAGACCACACTGGTAAAAATGTGTTTTGACTATTGAATTTTGCCTTAACAAGGGCACGTGGTGATTATTTATTGGCACGTCTGGTGTTTATCGTGTGCTCACGCTGCGATGATGCGTGGTCTGAGCGGGCTGCACTGAAACCATTCACTGTTGCATACTGGACTATGTAAACTTTGAGGGGGAAAAAAAACTAGCATTGATGGTTATCAATTGCTGTGCAAACTAGGTGTACTGATTGCTCCCCATAACAAATTAAATGATTCCTCTTCATGCAGTGCATTGTAACTTTCAGAAATTGGGGCCGTATGTCTGGTGGCGATGTTGAAAGTGATACGCCAGAGGTACTTGGTATTGCTGGTGGTGGAGGTACATTTTGGTGCAATTCTTTGTTATCATAGTTCACACGATGCAGCTATTGAAGGTGCTTGCACATACTAGCAGTGCAACAGCACTATTTTTTTTCTCTGCTTTAAATAAATTGAGGCTGTATTTAGTGCTGTCTGTAGTGTACATGAAAAGATAAATTCAAATTGGGAACCCTATTGTGCACAGTGTACATCAAATCTAGTAGTCAGTACAGTTATAGAACAATGCTTTTTAAACTTATTTTAACAAAAGCTGAATACATACAGTATAATTGTCTCTGCATTAAATAAATCAAGGTTGAATTTCCTACTGTCTATAGTGTAGATGCAAAGGTGAATTCAAGTTGTAAACCCAGCTGTTTGCAGTGTAGATCTTAGGGTGGAGTGCCTCATCTTCAATTATGATTGAAGTGGAAGATAGAACATGTATGCAGCATGCATTTTATTATTTAACTAAATCTATAAATGAAATAAAATATTTTTGGAAGGAAGCATACTAAAGGATATTGTGTAGGGTTTGATAGGTGTTGGTTTCCACTGAGTTAGTGGTTCCTGAAAAAACAAGGTTCTGTGGACCCTGCAATGATGTGTGGTTTGGGCAGGCCGTTCTGATAGTAATGTTTTTTGTCTTGTGAATTCTGGCTTAGTAAGGCCATGTGGTGATTTTGTGTAGGTTTGAGGGACGTTACTTTGTTTGGTACTGCACTTTATAAATAATGAATGAAGAATCAGTTAAATTCTGCCTGCATACGGCCATGGGGCGATGATTTATGGTGCACTGAGTTAGTAGTACCTTTGGGACTGAGTGTGTACGTAACCTGCGATGATGCGTGGTAAGGATAGGCCGCACTAGGGATAATGTTTTTTGACTACAGAATTTTGCCCTAATAAAGCTTTGTGGTTATTATTTATGGTGTACTGAGTTAGTGGTACGTCTCGTGTTTAGCATATGCTCACCCTGCGATGATGCGTGGTGTGAACCGGCTGCACTCAAAGCATTGACGGTTGCATACTGGACTGTATGTACTGTATGTACTTTGAGGGGAAAAAAAGTACCATCGATGGTTATGAATTCTTCAGCAACAAAATGATCAGAATCAGATGATTCTTCCAGTTGTGTAGCAATTTTTGTCTCCAAAAAAGAAATTCAAGTTTCCAATGAAGAAAAAGTGAGGTTCAAATTATGACCCATGCTATCCACAGTGTAGACTATCATTAAGTGTACCTTTGCACTTGCAACATGAAATGTATTATTTAAGTAAATCTATAAGTGAAATTAAAGACATTTTGAAAGGAAGCATAATAAATGGATATTGTATAGGGTTTGATAGATGTTATACTTAGTTTGGTATTGTACTCTGCAAATAATAAATCAACAGTGTAATTAATTGTGAGCTCTGATGACCGCAGTGTAGGCAGGAGGCAGCGGTTAGCAAGAGCCCACGACCAAGTGGCATTGATTAGAGCTGCACAGTATTGGTAATTTAGTGTGTGTGCAGCCAGTGTTGATAAGTGGGACACAGAGTTAGTGGCAACTGAAGCAACAAAGTTCTGTGGAGCCTGCGATGATGCGAGGTCCGAGCAGGACGCAATGGTAGCAAAGTCTTTAAAATTAAGTTTTCTTATAAATATTGGTTGTCTTTTCATGGGAGTTAGTTGCAGTACATCTCCAAAAACTATGATATATTTTCTTCTAAATAATACATCTGACTCAATACCGTCACGTGGCGATCTTTTTTGGTGCACTTAGTTAGTAGTACCTTTGGCACTTAGCGTGTACGTAACCTGCGATGATGCTTGGTCCAGGCAGGCCGCACTGGGAGCAATGTTTTTTGCCAAGTGAATTCTGCTTTAACAAGGCCACGTGGAGATGATTTGTGGTGCAGTGAGTTAGTGGTACATGAAGAACTTAGCGTGTGCGCACCCTGCAATGGTTTGTGGGTCAGGCGGGTCGGACTGGTACAATGTCTCTTGTCTATTAGAATGCGTCATGTGCAATCGCAATTCCACCTGAATCGTGAGCCCTCACAATGTAGATCGAAGGCAGTTGTCAGCACAGATATCGACAAATTATTTTTGTGACTTACATAAAAAAATCTGAACAAATACAGTAGAATTGTTTCTGCATTATATAAATCAAGGCTGAATTGCCTACTCTCTGTAGTGTAGATGGAAAGCCGAATTCAAGTTGTGAACCGTGCTGTCTGCAGAGTACATTTATGGCAGCAGTCCACAGAAATATCGACAAATGCTTTCTTGTCACATACGTTAACAAAATCTGACGACACAGTAGAATTGACTCTGCCTTAAATAAATCAAAAATTAATTCAATGTTGTCTGTAGTGCTGATGCGCTTCTGGTATCAAGTAGTGAACTCTGTTGATCGCAGTGTACATTTGAAGACAGTACTTGCTACAGACATTGAGGAATGTTTTTTGTGGCAATCAATTAACAAAATTGTGTCTGACTTACATAAATCAAGGCTAAGTTGAATACTGTCCGTAATTGTCTCTGCATTAAATAATTGAAGGCTGAATTTCCTACTGTTTCAACTTTAACAAAATCTGAGGATATAGTACAATTGTCTCTGCTTTAAATGAATCGAGACGGAATTCAATGTTTTATGTAGTGCTGATGCGCAACTGGTACCAAGTTGTCAATTCTACTGACTGCAGAGTAGATTGAAGGCAGTTCTCAGCACAGATACTTATGACAAATTTAGATCCACAGTTGAATTAAAGTCATGAACCCTGCTGTCCTCAGTGTGGATCGAAGGCAGTATTCGATGCAGACATAAGTCTGCGGTGCTGTGGTGCTGAGTTCGAAATGGGCCTGTATCGAGGAGGCCTGCGGTCATGGCGGCAGCCACCTTGCAGGGTGTGGACCTTAACTGCGGCGCAGTCTCTTCTCTTTGCAGAAGTGAACCACGCCCAAGGCATAGCCTAATTATTTATAGTCTTACGTTGACGTTATGTACATTGGACTAGCCCACTCTGCTTCTGTTTCAAAGCGGGGTGAACACAGCTACATGACCTAAATATTCCCCAGTGTCTGAAATAATATGGTTGTGTCCACTATTCAGTATGCTACACGTATCAATGGTATATCTACACACTGAAAAGTTTTTGGTTTGTATAGTGAATTGTGTATAGTATTTCACCGGTAGTCTTAGCGCTGTGTACATTATTGTTAATGTTCGAGTTCTTTCCCTTATACATACTGAGTTGCCACATCTGTGTAGATTGAGCTAGTGTACTGTTGAGGGGATATATTATTTTGGAAAGGTCTGTTGTCCTGTTTTGCGCTGCCTCTGAGGTAGTAGGGGAGAGGGGTTCGGGGGTGCGGTTGTGGTGGTGGTGGCATTGGGTATTGTGATTTTATTTGGTGTCGGAAGTGTATAATTAGAACCTCTATCACATATTGATCTTTAAATATGGGTGTGAGTTGGATGTAATTCATGCAGTACATAGTCGACGTTCTTACATTAGTTAAATGTTGATGTTAATTTGTTAGTGGTAAGTGGAACTATTGCCTGATTTTTTAGGCAGCATTGCAGATTTGGTTTCTTGTTCAAAATATGGGGAAGTGGTCAACATTATAAGTAGGAATTATAATTTCAAAAACCTTTGAAATTCACTGAAAAAACCATTGGTTTTAGGCCGGTTTATAGTTAGGAATTATCATTTAAAAAACCTTTGAAATTCATTGAAAAAACCATAGGTTTCAGATATGTTATAGTTAGGAATTATCATTTAAAAAATCTTTGAAATTCACTGAAAAAACCATAGGTTTCAGACATGTTATAGTTAGGAATTAGCATTTAAAAAACCTTAGAAATTCACTGAAAAAACCATAGGCTTAAGGGGTGTTGTAGTTAGCTGGACATTTCACTTGTACAAAACTATTGAAATTCCTCCGTTATAGTTAGTTCAGCTAACTATAACTTGCGCGCCTGCAATGCACTGCTAATGATGTCACATATTACATCACTCGTGACATGGTCAGTGACATCACTCATGACATCACTGATGACATCTCAAATGACATCACTGATGACATCATCCAGTGAATGTGTGTCTTTCTGAAAAATACATATTTTTATATATATATATCTAAAGTTCGATGAAAGAATAAATGGATAAATAAGTGTCTAAATGGATTTTGTTTTGTAAAATTGATTGTATAACTGACTTATTAAGTGTATCTTAGTGAATACATGTATTAGCGAGTGATGTTTAAATATGTAAATATCTGTATCAGTTTCTCACTTTGTGTATAAGTGGCTGCATGGGTTGGTGAGTAGCTCCATGAGTGTCTATATGGGTTATTATTTTTTTTTGAGTATCAGTATGAGTGTCTGTATGGTTTGGTGGGGGTATTACTTAGCGCACAGATGCATGAACGACTGACTCACTGTTTGTATGTGTTTTGAAGACAGGATGTTTGCAGGACTGTATGGGTGGATGAGTGTGTGTTTGGGTGTGTTAGTGACTGACTGACTATCTCAATAGTGTCTTTATGACTAACTACATATGTTTTAAACTAGTATATGTGTGTATATAAGTGAGTAGTCAAGTCAAAGTCAAATTTTTTTTTATTTGTTTTGGTACTCACCTGAGGACCACAAATATTATATAAAACAGTTTACAAGAAAAAGAAAATCATTACAAATTAATATAATGTTAAAAAAGATTTTAAAAATTTATAAAAATTATAATATACAAATTCATTTGGTGGTTGTTTGCACACAAATAACAATTCTTTTACTGATGAAATTCTACATTTACGGTATATGGGATCAAGATATCTTGACCGTGCTGTTACTACCTTTGAGTTAGGGCATGAAAATAAAAGATGCTCGATATTCTGATCACCCCCTTGACAAAGAGTACATAATGGGGATCCACCTGGTGTCCATCTTGATGTAAAAGTTAACACTGGTAAAATACCTAATCGCAGCATTGTAATTGCCCTTCTTGCCCCATGTGTGAGGGAAAACCCTATGTATGTCTGTACTTGCTTGTACTCTAATGTCTCAACGTAATGTTTATACAAAGATAATTTGCTACAGTTTGCAAAATCAAGATCGAAACTCAGTTTAGGAGTAAAACATTTTAGGAAAAGTTTCAGTTGCGGGGCTGACCAGGTCAGCAAAATATCCGTACTGATTTTAGCAATTTGGAATACCATGGTCATATTCCTGAAGAATGTTTGCTTTGTAGCATCTAGTTCAAAAGTCTCAATCTTTAGCAGGGATCGTAATGATCCTTCTTTTGTGTGAAGGAGGTTGTAGGCCCACCTGATAACGTTAGCAACAGCTGTAGCATAGGAACTTGTAATAGAAAATTCAAGTCTTAGAGCTTGAACCGGTATAGATTCTGAGACCTTCAAGATTTTTTTCAAAATTTTCCCTTCTTTTTGATCCATATAAGACCACTGCTTTATTGGAATATGTTCCATAGCATAGTATAAAACAGGCGGAATCTTTACTCTGTATACTTTTAGCAGTGAGGAAAAATGCCTGTTCCCTGTAGCGGAGTACAGTCTAGAAAGGGCCCCGGCATGTAATTCTGATTTCCTCTTTAGGTTGTTTATCTGCTTTGTATTTTGCAGACTCTTTGTGAAGATCCTGCCGAGATAGGTGTATTCATCGACCTCTTCTACTTTTTCTCCGCCGAGCCTCCAGCAGTACTTAGCACTTTGTTTCCTACCAGAAAAGGAAACAACTTTTGTTTTCGTTAGGTTTGGGATTAGGAAGTGATCCTTTGAATATTTATGTAAAATATCTAAGAGTTTTTGCAAACCAAAGGGCGTAAGGTCCAACATCTCAATATCATCTGCATATAGCAGGGCGTGTATACTTTGTGCAGCAATCTTGGGAGGCAAACTTGAACCTTGTTGCAGATGGTATGGCAGATCACTAAGGTATAGTGAAAATAATATCGGTGCTAAAAGGCACCCTTGTTTGAGCCCGTTAGCTGTTTTGATTGTTTTAGTCAAACCTTTTTCACACCCCATTTGCACTTGACACCATGTGTTGGTATGGAGATTAACAATAATCTGCAGCAGTTGTTCAGGGATTCCTAGTCTCCTTAACTTATTCCATAATGTCGGTCTGTCGACACGATCAAAAGCGGTAGAATAGTCAATAAATGCTGCGTATACTGACTGTGATTTCCGTACTGTGTATTTGTCAAGAATGGTCTGGAGAATTGAAATATTATCGGTGACAGAGTGTTTAGGTCTAAAACATGCTTGAAACATGGCTATTAAACCCTGCGAGAAAGCCCAGTCTTTTAGTCGATCCAATACTTCCGCGGCAAAGATTTTCCCTGCAGCATCCATCAACGCTATTTGGCGATACTTGCCAGCTATGTTTTTGTTCCCCTTCTTATAGATTGGAATAATGATACTCCCCTGCCATGACTTTGGTATTTTCCCGGATTTAAAGATGTAATTGAAGAGGGGTGATAGCATCTGACTCCACTCCTTGGGATCTGCTTGTAGGACCTTGATTGGTATTTGGTCAGGGCCTGAAGCTCCAGTGCTTCTCGCTTTTCGAATATGCGTTGCTATAGAGAATGCTGAGGTATTAGTAATCGGAGTAGTATTCTTTTCCTTAGTAGTATCGCCGTCCTTTCTATCTGATTTGATTGGGTTTGCTTTATATAGATCACTCAGATAAATTTCCCAGTCCTGGGGTGGGACTGGGATGGCTTGGAGTTTCTTTTTTATTCCGGTTATTTTTGCAATTAGGGACCAGTATTTTCGCTGATTATATTTTTTAGCAGCTATTTGAATATCGACCCAGTTATTGTCCTGCAACTTTCTTTTATGGCTGTGCTTCTCTCTTATTAATTGATTTTTTAGTTTATTGATTTCTCCCTGAATTGAAAGTGAAAAATTCAGGTATTGTGCTCGAATGAGTTTATTGAGGGTTTTCGCAGTAGGTGTGTTCCAGGTTTTGTTTTTGTTGTTCTTCTTGTTATTTCCAGATGTAAGTGAGTATATGTGAGAGTGAGAGATTGGAAGAGTTCCTGTATAAATAAGTGTGTGTTTCTATAAGTGATTGTTTAAGAGAGTAAGTATGTGTACGTTTCTGTAGAAGTAAGAGTAGTGGTGTGTGTATAGCTGTATATGCAAGTAAATGGATGTTTTATAGTGTATTTGCATGTGTGAGTATGTGTGTGAATAACTCTATGGATGAGTGTCGGTGTGTAACAGGATGTATAGGTGTATGAGTACATATGATGAGGGAGTACATGTATGAGTGACTATATAGAACTGTTGGTGAATGAGTGGATGTGTATGTAGATTTTGGAATTACTGAATAGGTTGTTGAACTGTGTTGGGATCTATGCTTATGTGTTGGGATCTATGCTTATTGGAATTGTGGGGATGTTGCTAGGAGCTTAGAATGTTATGATGTGAATAGCAGACAGTACTGAAGAAGCTGTGGAAGGAGCTGGAGGTCTCTTTACTTATGACCAATAAAGATTTACTTCATCTACCAACCCTGGATTGAGGATACTTTCTTTACATTGGCGACGAGTGGACCCTTTTACTCTGGCAGGGGCAGAGACTACAAGACTACAATTGACCTCCACCCCTGGATGGTGCCACTTCTGGATTTGAATGTGGCATACAACTTACTCCTCCAATTTTGTTTCCTGCTCTTTTCTCTAGAAAGCAACGATTTCGTGGTATGTACATTTTACTTCTCCAGTGCTCTCTATCTTTCCCTAGTAGATAGATCGAGCCTTATTTAAATTGGCAATTGCTCAACAAAAGTCTTCGTTAAAGTGCTTCTCCTTCGTGTGAATTCAGGGCATGTACTCTTGTCAAATGCAGCGTTTTTATTGTCCCTTTGCTAAATGCTGACTCCTCCCTGCTGACTGCTAAATTTCAAACGATTTGGTGTATACATCGAAGGATTCGTGTATTGCCTTGTACATCTACGCTTCGCATTTTTCAACTTGTTTACTCACCTCGAGACTTTGAAACTGCCGCTCCGGCGCTGGAATCTTCATCCCTCGTTGTGTTGGTTACGTGATCTTGATGACGTCAGCGGCGTGAAGCAGCGTAGCGGCCATTTTCGTTTGGGACCGTCGTTGATTCAGCGCAGAGAACGTGGCGGCCATCTTCCTTTGGGAACGTCAGCGTTTTGGTTTGAAATCGTCGCGGCCATCTTTGTTTGGGACGTCGTCGATTCACACGGCGGCCATCTTGATTGTCTCCGAAGCTTCGAAATTCCGGTATTTTACCGTGACATCGTTTTCAAGACTGTCAGTTCGATAGTGTGATATTTGGGACCCCAAACTGCGGATTTGACTACAGAGCTGCTACTTTTATTCTCATATTGCCGATCTCCCACCTAATAAGTACTACCTACACATTGAGTATTTTTATTTTTATTATATGGTTATTTTCTGATTGTTATTGCCTCTTCACCATGGGTGATCAAGCCTTTTCTACCCCCCCTTCTTTCCTCCCTACTCCTGGTGAACCCATAATACCTTGGAAAGATTGGAAGAAACTGTTCCTCACTTACATTTTAGCATCTGGTGCGGACAAGTATGGTCCTGTCCGCAAACAAGCTATTCTTCTTCATAATTTGGGGGTGGAAGGCAGGAGGTTATATGAAGATTTGCCCGAAATATCTTTAGGTGTGGGGGATGGTCATGCTGCTAATGTATATGATATGAGTATGTTAATGTTAGAAAAAAGGTTTGTCACAAAAATTAATACTCTTTTGGAAAGGCATAAATTCTTTTGTAGAGTTCAAAAAGCAGATGAAGATGTTGCAAGTTATGTAGCAGCCTTGCGGGGATTATCACTTAATTGCCAATTTAAAGATTTAACAGATTCTTTGATCCGTGATCAAATCGTCAGGTGCACCAATAATAAGAGAGTGCGAGAAAAGTTGCTTAGTAAGGATTGTAATTTAGAAGAAGCAATCGAAATCGTTAAAGCCATAGAAAATACTAACTTATGGATAAAAGAAATGGATAATTGTTCTAGCTCTATATCTAAAGACAGTGTGGCGAAGGAAGAATCAGAGTCTTCTGTAAAACCTCAAACACAGGCGTTTGTTGATGAAACTAAAGTTGTTAAGAATGTAGGGAAGTTAGATTTTAGAAACAATAAGTCATCTAACTATCATTCTCCAAATTATCGTCCCCCTAATTATGCACAACTAGCAAATTCACGGCCTGTGAAATGTTATAGATGCGGATCTCCAGGGCATATTGCATCTAGTCCTCGCTGTTTAGCTAGGAACGCTATTTGCAGAGGATGTGGAAAGAGGGGTCACGTGGTTAAAGCTTGCAATGCTAAAACTCAACATGTTAATGAAATTGATGACTCTTGTGAAATTGTTGATAATTTGATGCTGTGTGTAGATGGACTGGTTTTAGATGAAAATTGTCCTCACATACAAGAGCCTGTTTGTATTGTTGATGTACCTACTGAGAGTACTGATAAGCTTGAAAAGCCACACTGTTTGATCAATTTTGATTCTAGAGATCCTATGTGTGCTCAAACCAGAAATGTTAATATGCTGGTAGATTCAGGAAGCCTTTATACGTTGTTGTCCAAAGATATGTATGTTGAGGTTTGGGATGGTGATGTGAACTTAAACTCTTGGACCTCTCCAGATATAAGAGCTGTAGGATATAGTGGGAAGACCATTGATATCTTAGGTCTTAAATGGATGGTAATCACTTTTCAAGACAAAAAAGTATTCGGGAGAGTGTACCTCACTAAGCAAGGGTCTAACCTGCTTGGTTGGCGTCACCAGAAAGATCTAGGAATTGTATTGAATCCCAATGCTCCTGAACCGGTTTCTTCATTCTCTGTTCTTAGTATTGATACTTTTGAAATAGATGTAATGAAGAAGTTTCCTAATGTTTTCACTGAGAGATTGGGAAAGTTGAAGGGATTTTCTCACAAAATTATTCTTAAGAAAAATGCTGTGGCTGTAGTTCATAAGGTAAGAAATTTGCCACACTTAATGAGAGAACCCCTCAAAATAGAATTGGACAAATTGTTAGACCTAAAAATCATAGAGCCTATTGAAGCATCTGAATGGCTCGCCCCCATTGTAGTCGCGCCCAAAGATGGTGGAACCAAGATTCGTCTCTGTGTAGACTTACGCGACTTAAACAAGAATATATGGGTTGATAGGCAACCACTGCCTAATATTTCTGAAATGTTAAGTGCCATGGGTGGTGGTGTGATATTCAGTGTGATTGACATGTCTGCAGCCTATCACCAGATTGACTTAGACGAAGAGTCAAGGCACCTTACCTCCTTTGTAACACCACTGGGGGCATTTCGATATTGCAGGATGCCATTTGGGTTGGCTTCTGCATCAGCAGTGTTTCAAAGAATAATGGAGAGAGTTTTAAAGGGGATTGAGAATGTATTATGTTTTCAGGATGACGTGTTGGTAGTTGGAAAGGATTGTCAACACCATGATAGGATCTTAACAGAAGTTTTGGAGCGCATGGAAATTAATGGTCTGACCATAAAAAAGGAAAAGTGTCAACTTAAGAGGGATTGTGTGACGTATCTGGGTCATGAAATTTCAGGTTTAGGTATTAAACCAAAGAAAAGCATAATTTCTGCAATTAATGATGCTCCTACACCAACGACGAAGGATCAGCTAAGGTCCTTTTTGGGGCTAGCCGAGTATTGTTCAAAATTCATTAGAAATTTTTCAGATGTTGTGGAGCCTTTAAGACGCTTGATGAAAAATGGTGTGGTTTTTGAATGGGATCAAGTGTGTGAGGATGCTTTTAAGCGTGTGAAAGCGGGAATTATTCATGCACCTACCCTAGGGCATTTTGATGTTAAAGCCAAGACTTTCATTACCACTGATGCAAGTGCTGTGGGTCTTGGGGCTGTGCTCTCTCAGATATCTGGGGGTGTGGAAAGAATTATAGGTTTCGCATCTAGAAAATTACAGGGAGCAGAAGTATCTTACTCAGTTATTGAGAGGGAAGCTCTCGCTTGCACGTGGGGGATTAAACACTTTAGATATTTTCTTTGGGGTTTGCCCTTCAGAATGCGCACTGACCATAAACCTCTCGTGCATTTATTTAAAGGAGGTAGAGGTTTGGAAGGTAACGTCACCCCTAGAATATCGAAATGGATCTTGTCAGTGCTTGAGTACAATTTTCAGATGGAATATGTGAAAGGTGAGAAAAATGTCATTGCGGACTGCTTATCTAGAATGCCTATAGACTTAGTAGATCTGATTGATGTGGATGATCCTATAATTAGTTGTGATGAGATTCTTGCTTTTGATAAAAGTGATTGGGAATCTGGCATGGCAGATGATCAAATAATTCCCTTGGTTATGAAACATGTTTCTGAAGGATGGTCTAGGGAGTCCCTCAATGACACTCGCTTGAAGAGTTTTTCCAATGTAGAAGCTGAATTGAGTATATCTGAGGGTAAGTTGTGGAGGAGAAACCGATTGGTGCCACCGTGCAATCTTAGATCAAAGATTATGAATATAGCACACGAAGGTCATTTGGGAAGGAACATGACCAAAAGGAGGATTCGCGAATCTTACTGGTGGCCAGGAATGGATGGAGAGATTGATGAGCTGGTGAGGCATTGTCATGCGTGTGCTGCTAGCGATAAAACAAAAATTGTTAGGCAGCCTTCTCTTTCCTGTGTTGAATTTCCGGTACGGCCCTGGGAGAAATTAGCGATTGATTTCTTAGGACCTATTTCTAAGTTGGGTACTCGGAATAGGTTTATAATGGTTCTTGTGGACTATCATTCTAAGTGGTTCGTAATAGAGTCCACTGAAAGTATTGACACAAAGAGAGTGATACAATTTTTGGAGAGAACATTTTTAAATGAAGGTATTCCAAAAACTTTGGTTTCTGATAATGGTGTACAACTTGTATCAAGACAAATGAAGGAATTTTTAGATGGCATGGGAGTTTGTCATGAGAAGGTTGCGTTGTTTAGGCCACAGGCCAATGGCCTTGTGGAAAGGATCAATAGATTGTTGATGGAGAACATACAGTTGTCATTGGCGAATGGTTTGATGTGGTCTGAGGAGCTTAAGAAAATGATCTGGTCTTACAGGATCACTCCACATTCAGTCACCGGTATTTCTCCATTTGTCTCTCTAAAGGGACGTGAGCCAGGTTTGAAGGAGGTTCCGGGTTGGCTCAAAAACAAGGAATGTGTGTGGGTTGACCGATCAAGCGTGAAAGATTGTGTTGTCAGTAGGCAGCGTGATTCTACACATTCATACAATCTCAGGATGAGGGTGAAAGATCCGAATATATGTGTTGGAGATTGGGTTGTTACAAAGAAGTGTGGTTTTGTAGCCAAAGGGGAAAGTAAATATTCTCAACCCAAGCGAGTAAAGGTAGTGAAGAAAAATGTTTTAATTTTGGATGATGGTTCCGCTTGGAGCTGTGGGAATGTTGCAAAATGTAATGCTCCTTAGTTTTATATTTATTCTTGTATGCTTTGTTTTTTTCTTTAGATATTTCATTTGTATTTTTTCTTCTGATATTGTAATGGGGGGAGATGTGTTGGGATCTATGCTTATGTGTTGGGATCTATGCTTATTGGAATTGTGGGGATGTTGCTAGGAGCTTAGAATGTTATGATGTGAATAGCAGACAGTACTGAAGAAGCTGTGGAAGGAGCTGGAGGTCTCTTTACTTATGACCAATAAAGATTTACTTCATCTACCAACCCTGGATTGAGGATACTTTCTTTACAAACTGGTATTGGTATCTCCATTGTTTTGAAATTTTTAGTTTCTGTTTTTCAATGTGTGTATCAAAGGTTATATTATGCTGAGAGGAGGTCTGCCATTCTTTCACAAGGATAATGTCATCAGTGATGTCATCAGTGATGTCATTTGAGATGTCATCAGTGATGTCATGAGTGATGTCACTGACCATGTCATGAGTGATGTAATATGTGACGTCATCAGCAGTGCACTGCGGGCGCGCAAGTTATAGTTAGCTGAACTAACAATAACAGCGGAATTTCAATGGTTTTTTATGAGAGAAATGTCCAGCTAACTATAACATTGGAGAAACCTATGGTTTTTTCAGTGAATTTCTAAGGTTTTTTAAATGCTAATTCCTAACTATGGTTTTTTCTGTGAATTTCTAAGGTTTTTTAAATGCTAATTCCTAACTATAATGTGCCTTAAACCAATAGTTTTTTCATTGAATTTCTAAGGTTTTTTAAATGCTAATTCCTAACTATAACGTTCCTGAAACCTATGGCTTTTCAGTGATTTTCCGGCGCAGGAACACCTCCTAAAAGTAGCTGACTGAAATATACAAGATTTCACTTTAAATTAATAAAAAGAATTTCATTCCGCGCCCTGCTTCGCATTTTGCGATGCAGGGCGCGCTACGAAATTAGTTTTATTATTTTAATTTTATACTTACCTGCAATCATCCAGATTCCGCTCTTTATCACCCCCCACCCTGCCCCTCCCCTACCCCGCCTGCCTGTCCCACTGCAAATCCCTCCCCGGACCGCGGCTGACAGTTACTTGTACTTACCTTAAGCATAATAAATAATAAAAAAATTATATATTATAAAATTATCACCTGTGGAAGACAAAAAAATACAGTTACAATACATATTTTACAACACAAAATAATTTGTAAACCATTTCTTTTGCCTTTTTTGCTGTTCTCAGAATATATTGAATTTCACTAGAAACAGTGAGTTCAATAGTACTCATCACATAACAGCGGGCAAAAAATAGACAATCAATAAGATTATCTTTAAAAAAAACATTCAACATTCTCATTAACAATCTAAAAAATAGAAATAAAACATATCTTAAATGGTTTTTTCTAAGAGCAATTTCTTACGTAAATATGACACATCTCTAACAATCATAAAATAACAAAATATTATGATTTATTTTCATACACTGTAAATAATGTTACTTACAAATATATGCTAATGAAATACACAACAACAAGTCCTTTATGGTTTCATTTACTTTTCCACACGGCCAAATAGTATGCAACAAATCCTTAGTTTGGAAATTGTTCAATAGTAATCCTGAGCGTCCGCCTCCCAGCCTTCTGATCCAAAACCACCGACATCATCTACGGGTCCCCCAGGACTCATCCATTAGTCCGAGACTGTTCAACGTCTACATGGCCACCCTCACACAAATAGCCCACCGTCCCAACTTCAACAACATCTCCTACACGAACAACACCCAGCTCATCCTCTTCCTCACCAAGAAGCCACATACTACCAAAAGCAACGTCCACAACACAATGAAGGACATCACTAACTACATAAAGAGCAGCACTGTAAACATAAACTCGCACAAGATGAAGGTACTCATCCTCACACCCACCCCCTCAGCCTCGGAGAACTCTTGCTACCTGACTACACTGTGAACAGTACCAACACCTACCAACCATGTCCACAACTTAGGATTCAACCTCAACTCCTCCCTCTCCATATGTAACCATGTCTACACGGTCTCCTTGTACTGCTATAACACCCTCCACATGCTCCACAACATTTACAAGTGGATCCTAACCAAAAGAAGAAGAACAGTGACACAGGCCCTCATCAGCAGCAGACTACACTGTGGCAAAACACTCTACACAGGAATTCCAGCTAAACACCTACAACAACTACAACAAATTCAAAAGACCTCCACCTGAGTGATCATCAATGTCCCCTGCTGCAGCCACATCACCCACCACCTGATACACTTACACTGCCTCAATATCAACAAAAGGATCACCTTCAAGCTCCTCACCCTCACTTACAAAATACTCTACAACACCAGACTTTTTGACCTTACAATTTTGCCTTTAAAAATATTAGGTAAGAATTTGGTAACTCTTTGGGCAAACGTTGTTTAAAAACTAATTGACTATCATTACAATGTATCCAACCTTTCAGACATTTTAAATAAACAATGTAATGCCCAGATGTGGTAGAAGGTCCATCATGAAAAATAATTGCAACAGCTACAAAAGTTCTTCCTGATATTGAACATTGACCAGCTACAAAATGTTTAATTCAAGTTTCCAATTTTCTTCTATCAGCTCTACAACGTTGCAGCATTAAAATAACATACTGTCCATATCTTTGTATAAGTAATGTTGATGACATTTCTGATTTACATTGGCTACACTCCATGTTTTGACTTGCTCCTCTAATTAGATTATTAAAAGACACTGATTCACAGTCAGGTAAAGTCAAATATATGAATCTTTCAGTGTCTATGTTAGTGCTACAATTCAATTATACAATTCAATTTATTTATAAATATGATTTTGGAACTCCTTGGAGATCCACATATTACAAGATAACAAATTAGACATATTAAAATGAGACCACATGTAGTAAACTTATTCTACAGTAATATACAAATTATCATGCCATTCAACTAGTACAGTTCTAAAAAACATTTGAAAAAATTAAAAATTCTGTTACAGAAAATTTCATTTGGGGGACAAAAGATCGCATCTATCAAAGATCTAGCTGATAAAATACCAAACTGAATACATACGGGCTTTACCCACAACCGACGATGGGCCATTAGTGCTGGACAAACTAACAAAACATGTATGGAGTCTTGGACTGAAAAATTACAAAAGTTACATATATTGGATATACCGTGCCATTTGGCTAGCAGCTTATTCAATGGGAGGAGATCTTGCCTAAGGAGCAGCCAAAAGCGGCGCAGACCGTGGGGTATATTCCAAGAGACATAAGGTTGTATTTGTCTAAGCAGACAAGAGTCAACAGCTTGGGTAGTCCCCTTTTTTTGTATAATCAGGTTGCGATCCCTTTCATAGCTCAACTTCCATGTTGCTTGTTTTAATGTGAGCTTTAATTGTTGTGTAGAGAGGTCTAGAAGGGTGGATTCCTCCAGATCCAAGAGTGTAATGGCCTTCCTATAGTTCTTTACAATAATTGAATATTCTTTTAGGGGGCCCATCAACTCTTTTTTGATTAGGGATCTTAATGTGGCTGGCTTTCCTTTGATCAAACATATTACCCAGCGGATGACTCCTGCCAGACCCTGTGCCCAGCTGCTTCTTAGCCCAAATTCCAAGCGAAGGGCAGCTGTACTGCAACTATTATTAGCCGAGATTAAGCTTCTCAAGAGAGAACCCTCGACAGTGTCCAAAAAGCCCCATTCGACTAAGTCGATAAGTTCAATGCCGTAAAGCAAGGTTGGGGGGACTTTTGCCCGGAATACCTCCAGCAGATATCCAAAATGTCTTTTACCAGTCGATTTGTATAGTGCTCTTAACCCGTTTCCCTGTGACTTTGCCTTGTGGGAGCTATTTTCAATATGGGATTTATTGCTCAGGTTACTGTTAACAACCTTGCCCAAAAATACGTAAGATGACACTCTTTCTAATTTTTGACCTCCCAGCTCCCAACTGAACTTTTCTAACTTCAGTTTTTTTCTCCCCTCCATGCACATTACCTTACTTTTAGAAATATTTATTTTCAAAAAATGGTCTTCGGAGAATGTGTATAATGATTGCAGACGGTTATTGAGGCCTTTTGGGGTAAGGTCTAAAATCAATATATCGTCCGCATACATTAGACAAGAAATATATGTGTCTCCCAAGCGTGGGGCAATGCCTTCACATGTGGATATAGTAAGGGGAAGATCACTAACGTAGAGGGAAAACAAGAGGGGGGCTAAAAGACAGCCCTGCTTGAGGCCGTTTGCCGATGGAATAAGCTGGGATAAGCCTCTTTCTCCCCCCAATAGCACTCTGCACCATGTGTTATCGTGTAAGTCTTGTACCAAACCTAAGAGTCCATGGGGCATTCCCAGAGCATGTAGCTTTCTCCACAGTAATTGATGGTGGACCTTATCAAAGGCCGTGGAGAAATCTATGAATGCCACATAGACTCTCCCCTTTCTGGCTCCAATATATTTGTCCGTTATTACCTGAAGGGCTGTCAAGTTGTCCAGGGTACCGTGATTTTTCCTGAAGCCCGTCTGCTCAAGTGGAAGAATACATGAATGCTCCACCCAGACATTTATTCGTTTGAGCAGACATCTTGTGAAGACTTTGCCGATTGCGTCCAGTAATGCAATCTGGCGATAATTCTGAGGGGCTAGGCGATCACCTTTTTTAAACAACGGTACCAGGATACTTCCCTTCCAGGAGGGCAAAACCTTACCTCTTAATAAACAAATATTGAAGACTGGACAGAGTAGCATGCTCCATTTAGCCCTATTCTGTTTTAGTACGTTGATGGGCAATTCATCCGGGCCCATGGCCCCGGAATGCCGCATTTCTCCGATAGCCAAATCTATGTCCTTTTCTGTAAATGGTTCTAAAGGCGCGCTCATTTCTTTTGGCCACACTTGAGGGACCACCGTGTTATTACTTGCATAGAGGTTGAAAACAAAATCCCTCCATATTTGTTCCTCAATAGCGATAGGTGAGGGGCTTGTTCTCATTCCACACCCCTCGCCTATGAGAGACCAAAATTGCCTCATTTCCCCGTGGATAGCAGCTTCTCTTATTTTTACCCAAATGATATCCTCTTTTTCTTTGCGTAATCTGGTCAATAGCCTTCTCCTTTTCCTTTTTAGCTTAGTTATTTTTTGTGCTATATCAACCGATCTATTTAAGTATTGAGCCCTTACTAATTTATTTATTTCTGTATTTAACAGTCTCAAAGGGCTTGGGGATATTCTAATACATTTTTTCTTGTTAAGTTTTTTTGTCCCTGCTACCACTGACTTCATGAAAAGGCAAAAATGTTCAATTTCAAAGCCATACCAGGAAGGGAGCTCAGATATTGCTGTATCCAGCATTACTTCCAAATTTCGATTCGCCCTCGCATTCCAGTGGCACCTTCCTGATTTAGAGTTGAAATTTGTTTGGTCATTATTCAGCGACCACCGATCACATCTTGGAGGCTTTACATTCATCGAGATGGAAAGGATTTTATGATCGCTTAGCGGTGTGTCAATAATATTGAGGTCATTCAACAGCTCGAATGAATGGGTCCCCGTTATTACGTAATCTAAAATCGATTCCCCTCGATAGGATTTATGTGTGAAGTTAGCCGGGGAATCCGAGGGGAGTCTCCCGTTTGCTATGATCCCGTCCATTTCTGCCAAATCCTTTAGTAATATTTTGCCACGTTTATTTGTTTTTAAGCTTTCAGGAAACACTGCCCGGGGAATACGGAGAGTTTCTTCTCTAAATTTATCGCAGAATAAATTTATGCTTAAATTGGAAATCTTGCAATTCAAGTCCCCGACTAAGATTATATCCGTCATCGAATCTTTCTCCCTAATACTCTGGATGTGCAAAAAGACCCTTTTAAGTATTGCATTAAAACCAACTTCTGGTGGAATGTAGGCATTAATCAGGACCAGACGATTATCAGTTTCTGGGTTGCCTGACCTAAATATGGTTACCACTTGGAACAGTTTGCTGGGGTCCATATAGTGCCCATAGTTCCAATTTATTCTGTTTGATAAAAGGCAGGCTATCCCCCCACTAGCATGTCCTTTTTTGTTCAAAGTGGCACTGCCTTCCAAAACATAATAATCTTTCCCTATTTGGATTTTATCGGGGCACCATGTCTCCTGGAGGCATATTATATTTGCCTCCAGGGATAAAAGGAAAGCCGTTTTCTCCGGACTGTTTTTTAGGCCCCCTGCATTCCAAGATATTATAGATAGTTTTTTGCTAAAGATGCGGATTATTTGGATGTTTATGTACGGATTTTTCTGCCAAAACTCTGGGGAGCCAATTCCATTGGACACTTTCGTCTCCAGTATCTGGTTGGTATGATAACAGGGGAGGGGCGGGATAGGACACCATACAGGAGTCCTTAGACTTACATATTTTTAACTCTGTAAGTTCGCCTGCCTTGTTTATACTCCCTGTTGCTGCTTGCAACAGGGAGAATGGGGGTTTCTGGGAGGTTTTGGATTTAAGGACATTAATTTGTCTAGTGTGCCCCAACACCGGGATTACGTCTATCCCTCTGCTCTGCAGATCTTCTGAGCGTTGTAGAATTAGATTGGCTACTAACTTAGAGTAGAACCTCACCCTTGTTATCATCCCCACTTCTGATTTTAATATTTGTACCCTATCCAGATCGGCTGATTGTATTAATTTCAAGTTGGCAGATTCTTGAAAATATTTAAGTAAGAGGGATCTGTTCAAAATGCATTCGGTATCAAAAAGGGGAGAAAATTCTACCCATTCGGTATCTATGCATTTCTCTTTGGGCTCTACTAGCGTAGCACCTCTCGCAACTGCTCCCGAAAAGGATGTTGCTAGAGGGTTAAGTATTGGGACTACTTTGCTGGGGGAGTTATGATTCTGTCCTGGGAATAATGGGTTTTTAGACCCAATTGTATCCGTCCGCCTCTCTATCTCCTTCTCCCAGTTGCTTCTTAAAAATCAGGAAAAGGTCATTCCCAGATTTTGGAGGGAGTTCCCCACAGGATTTAATTTCTGAGTCATTAACTGAAAGGCGAGTTGGGGTAAGGGGTGCCTGAAGAACACTTACTTTTCCATCCTCATGTGCTTCATTTGAGGTGTTGTTAACTTTAGATAACTGATCTTTTATTTCTGCCCCGTTTAATACTAGGGAAGGGGAGGACTGCTCATTTTGGGCTACGTCCTTCTCTTTTTGAGTACCCAGTAAGACTTTTAGAATTTTGGTCACTGTATCTAAAACACAGTCTGAGCCCCCCACAAATTTTTCCAATAGTTGTAAAATGGACGACAATATGTGTTCTAATATATGGAGGGAATCAGAAATGGGTTTGTCTGTCCCCTGACATTGTAGTGCATTTATCCCAGTCAGATTTAGGTTGGGACTAATGGAAAAATTTGAATGTGAGGACTTGGAAGGGGTACTGCTATACAGCTGCAGGCCAGCGTGGGTCAATGTTATCGGGGTTTTTAGGTCCATCTCAACTTTGGCCAAGTCATTCTCTATGTATCTTTGACATAAGTCTTTGTCTAGCACCATAGGGGACAGACCGGTATTGAAAGAAACTTTTGTTGGGGATGTATTTAATGTGTGATGGACATCTACTTGTGGGATTTTCCCTATCTGCAAGTTATCATCTTCTACGTCTTTCTTAGCTTTTATAATTACTTCTGGCACTAATTCGATATTATTTTTCATTGTGGAAAATAGGGGAGGAGAGAAATCACTCTCGGAGGTAAGAGGAACTACTTTTGTTACAACTGTACTATTATCCACAATTTCTTTTCTATTTTCAGGCAGCTCTCTTGAAGTATTGGGTAATATATCTAAATGAATGGCTCCGGGATCCTTAATATCAACTGATTTGTTGTCCGCCATTGCAGCTTTATTCTTGCCCAGTTCCCAAAGATTGAAAAGCTGACAAGTGCTTTTCAGATTGGTAGCCTGACCAAGCTTATTTCGGAGGGGGTTTGATCTGGTTTTTGAGCTTGATCTTCCTACCAGTATTCTCCCGGACCTCAATTTTTTTGTCATCATCCCAATCAAACAATGGCAGCGGGAAAACTAAGACTAAATTTATAAAAACAGTTGCTAGTTTATAAGCCTAAGCCGAAGAGCTTGATAATTTTTCTCTAGTGTTTGTGTTTGATGAATTAAATCTAAAGATAACAAGCGGAGTCTACAAATCCTGAATGGTTGACATATACCTTCTGGAACAAATGTCATGTACGACAAGAAGGTCACGAGGCACGAATTCAGGACAAACAACTTATGGAGAAACAAATGTTGGAGGACTGGCCTAGCCTAGCCTTCTCGGGCCTCTGAGGGCCTCAGAGGGCCCGCCCTTGTCCCGGGCTTCTCCCGGGCGCTTCCCGCGCGCTCCCGCGAAGCGGGTGTGTGTCTCGTATAATATTGAGAGGGAGGTGATTCAGGTGATTGGAGCAGCACGGACTCTTGGGAGTTTGAGTCCTGCTCTCAGCACGCTCGCAACCCTGTGGTGGAAATGCCTTCTGCACATTTTTGGCCAGACAACAGCACAGTAGCGCGAAGCGGGACCCGCGGAGCGGGTCCGGCAAGCAGTAGCGCCTCTCTATGCCCCAGCCAGATCACGATGCAAGGGAAGCCTCCAGTCGCCTCCAACGCCGAGAGTTCGATCAACAAACAACAGGTATCCAACTGGCAGCAGTTTCCAAGTTCTTTTACCAGGATGCAGGGGGGCGTGGCCACCAGGGAGAGCGTCACCAGGTGATTCAGGTGATTGGAGCAGCACGGACTCTTGGGAGTTTGAGTCCTGCTCTCAGCACGCTCGCAGCCCTGTGGTGGAAATGCCTTCTGCATTTTTTTGGCCAGACAACAGCACAGTAGCGCGAAGCGGGACCCGCGGAGCGGGTCCGGCAAGCAGTAGCGCCTCTCTATGCCCCAGCCAGATCACGATGCAAGGGAAGCCTCCAGTCGCCTCCAACGCAGAGAGTTCGATCAACAAACAACAGGTATCCAACTGGCAGCAGTTTCCAAGTTCTTTTACCAGGATGCAGGGGGGAGTGGCCACCAGGGAGAGCGTCACCAGGTGATTCAGGTGATTGGAGCAGCACGGACTCTTGGGAGTTTGAGTCCTGCTCTCAGCACGCTCGCAAGCCTGTGGTGGAAATGCCTTCTGCACTTTTTTGGCCAGACAACAGCACAGTAGCGCGAAGCGGGATCCGCGGAGCGGGTCCGGCAAGCAGTAGCGCCTCTCTATGCCCCAGCCAGATCACGATGCAAGGGAAGCCTCCAGTCGCCTCGAACGCCGAGAGTTCGATCAACAAACAACAGATAGTGCTACATGTAAACAAACAATTTTGACAGTCATGTTGCCATTTATAAGAAAGGCCAAAAAGGTTTTCAACATCTATACCTTCATCTTCCAGTACACCTAGCATAAACATTAAAAATTCCTGAAAATCTTGCTGAATATTCTGCGTAAATTGAGTACAACCAGAACATATGTCCAAAACATTTCGAATATCAGAAACACTTTGGATTTTACTTTTATCACTACTACATTTCTCATAAACAGAATTCAACAATAAACAGAATCTTTTGTCCCGATTTTTTACAATTTTCGGTTGCAAACTTTCAAGAAAAACAACAACATTAACAACGACATTAGCATAGCAGTTGACACCACAACTATTTTCAAACCAATAACCAACATTCTCTTCAACACTATCCTTTCTCTTTTTGCTTGCAGGAGCAACTTAATCTTGTTTTTTTTTCTTTCTCTACAGTTTCACTACAGATATTCTCAAATCTTCTTCTTCTACAAACCACACGCTTTTCAAATACTGGATATTGACCTAAATTGGGTGCATACAGTTGACACATGCATACAAATTCTTTTCTAAATCAGCAGTTTTACTTATCGATTTCTCTAAAGAATTCACTTTCCTCTTCAACTTTTCACTCAAAATAATAGTGATTCTTTCATGTTCTATTTTATCAATTGCGTCCAATTTTATAATTTCTTCATTTTCCAATTTTAACATTTCTTCATTGAATATAGAACATTCACGCAGTGTTGGCATTAAGCAGATTACAGATTTGTTTTCTGCAATTCTCATGTATATTTTCTCTGGGACAATATTTTCATTTAGAAACAAATTGGTAAGTAATCTTCTCTGTAAAGCTTGTTTGCCATGTTCGGTCGTTTTTCAAATTCTTATATCTTGAAGAGTACTTCCATAATCAGCATCATTTGCCTGTCGCATATTTGTAATAAGTTCCTTATACTGAAAATACAACCAAATGTTTACATTTCCAATGCTCCCCAAAGACTTTCTAGTATCTTCATGCACCAGTGTTTTAAACACTGGTTGTCCTTTTACAGGAGTAAGTTGTAGAAGATCTCCAAAAACTATGACGTGTTTTCCTACGAATAATACGTCATACTCTGTTTTAAGAATTTGCTGCATTCCTAAATGTACAAAGGCAAGCATAAAGTTTGATACCATGCTTACCTCATCAATAATGAGAAGTTTAATTTTCCTCAACACTCTTGAAACTTCACAAGAAGCTTCTCCAGATAGCTTGTGGTATTCTAACTTGTTTTCGTGCTCTACTTGTAGCATTAATAAACGATGTAAAGTAATTCCTTTAATATTGTGGGCTGCTAATCGAGTTGGAGCAGTGACAACACAAGTCAAATGCGAATCAGTTCTTTTCTGTAGATACCTTGTGATTACTTTAATTAAAAAACATTTTCCTGTTCCAGCTTGTCCACTCACATACATACGGATAGGTTCAAATGATGAGCAAGTGCACTCTTTCTTCTCATGAAGTAATCCATGCGGAATCTGTTCTCTCACTTACTCATATATTTCTTTCTGCTCAAGATTTAATTGTTCTTCCACGTTTCCTAAGTTTGTTACATCTTCTTGAGCTTGATACATTGCTGTTTTCACCTCTTCCATAGCAGTTGCTGCTTCATTTTGAACAATTAATTCTCCTAGTGGGTCCTGACTCAACGGAGCAGAAGTTTCACTGTCTTGAGAACTATCTCTAGCAATCTCAGTTGCAATTGCAGCTTCTTGCTCAATTTCACTGTTCAACATTTTCACATAATGAGCAAAAACAGGACATTCTATAGTATCTTTTGTTGTATTGAACAAACAACTTGTTTTTTTTTTCTTTCTCTACAGTTTCACTACAGATATTCTCAAATCTTCTTCTTCTACAAACCACACGCTTTTCAAATACTGGATATTGACCTAAATTGGGTGCATATTCTCTTCTTAATCTATTGTACTCTTTCATATAATTTGCATCTGCACTAACCTTTGTCTCATCAAAATCAAGCAAGTACAATCCAGATAAAGTTCTCACTCGAGACAAAGCAACATATGCCATACCTTCTTTAAACACGGTACTTCCAATATTCACTAAAGCACTATCTACACTTAAACCTTGAGATTTATAAATGGTCATCGCATATGCCAAAGAAACAGGAAACTGTTTTCTGTAGACATACAAATCTTTTACAAGCAAAAATCGAGCTGGACAACGACTAAGTTGTTGTACTTCAGCAATTTCATCAAATTTGATTTTCAAAAACTCAATCCCATCTCTGTTTACATAATTACCAACATCAACAATTTTACCCATTGCTCCATTTACTAAACCTTTTTCCACATTCACATTATATCGTAAAATTACCCTATAGTTGACACATGCATACAAATTCTTTTCTAAATCAGCAGTTTTACTTATCGATTTCTCTAAAGAATCCAATTTCCTCTTCAACTTTTCACTCAAAATAATAGTGATTCTTTCATGTTCTATTTTATCAATTGCGTCCAATTTTATAATTTCTTCATTTTCCAACTTTAACATTTCTTCATTGAATATAGAACATTCACGCAGTGTTGGCATTAAGCAGATTACAGATTTGTTTTCTGCAATTCTCATGTATATTTTCTCTGGGACAATATTTTCATTTAGAAACAAATTGGTAAGTAATCTTCTCTGTAAAGCTTGTTTGCCATGTTCGGTCGTTTTTCAAATTCTTATATCTTGAAGAGTACTTCCATAATCAGCATCATTTGCCTGTTGCATATTTGTAATAAGTTCCTTATACTGAAAATACAACCAAATGTTTACATTTCCAATGCTCCCCAAAGACTTTCTAGTATCTTCATGCACCAGTGTTTTAAACACTGGTTGTCCTTTTACAGGAGTAAGTTGTAGAAGATCTCCAAAAACTATGACGTGTTTTCCTTTCACTGTTCAACATTTTCACATAATGAGCAAAAACAGGACATTCTATAGTATCTTTTGTTGTATTGAAGGAATCTTCATAGCTCTCAAAATCTGCAAGTAACTCCAATTCTGATCTCCATGGCTTGAAAAGATGCAAAAAAGCTAACTAGTAAAATTCCCTTTTGTCAGGTGTTTCGCAAATCAGTTTACAGTGATTAATCAAATGTCCTTTTCTTTCTTTCACCAGACATCCTTCAGAACCAATCACGGCATATATACCATTATTGATGTTTTCTGTAATATTCTGTTTAAAAATAAAGTTTTGCAGCACTTCATAGAGACAAATATTCTCAAGATGATGACTTCTATTTGGATAATAAACAAACCCAGAGATAATCTTTTAATTACGGGTCTTAGGAAAGATTATAAAAATGCTCAGTTAACCCGAAAAAAGGATATTAAACAAAGGGCCTGGGAAAGTCTAATGGACACGGCAGTATTGAAGGACAGTGCTAAATTTTGGGATATAGTCAACAGTCCTCTTTTTACAGGGGATGAGAACGGGTTGCTGGACATTAACATTCCAGAGCAGGACTGGATCTCCCATTTTGAAATGATTTATGCTAGTAAGATAAATTTTCATCCATTTTTGTCAGACACGGGAGATGATGAAAAGAGGGATGTAGTCTTTAGTAGGAGGGAGGTGGAGCTGGCCATACGTGATACCAAAAGTAACAAGGCGCCTGGCCCAGACGGAGTGCCTGCCGATTTATTTAAGACTAACCCTAATGAGTGGGCAAAGATCCTGACAAATGTTTTTAACTCAACTGTTAAAGCAGGTTTTCCTGAAACATGGGCTAAATCTATTATAATACCAGTGTTTAAGAAGGGACAAAGGAGGGACCCGAGCTGCTATCGACCCATTTCGTTGATTGATTCATCGGTGAAAATTATGGGTAGAGTCATCGTGAATAAATTAACAAAATGGTCCACTGATAATAAAATCTTGTCGGATTGTCAGTATGGCTTCAGAGAAGGCAGAAGGCAGAAGCACTGATGATCAGTGCCTGAATCTTTATTTGTTGTCACAGAAGTACACAAGAGCTGCCAAAGGGTCGATTTACCTCGTTTTTATGGACCTCTCCACAGCGTTTGATCTAGTAAATAGATCAAAGCTGTGGAGGATGATACTGGCTGGTATATTTTTTGGCCCACCTACATAGGGATTTAGTGGCAAGTGTAAGGCTGACCCAGGAAGGAGCTTGCTCACGGTCTTTTAAATCAGGCAGAGGGGTCAGACAAGGGTGTATTCTGGCCCCTCTCCTTTTTACTTTATATGTCAACTCCTTAGACAAACATTTGATAACATCTACACTGGACATTCCACGTATAGGAGAAACTTCCATTTCAGTTCTCCTATACGCGGACGATGCGGTCCTAATAGCCCGTACCCCACTCGGTCTACAAAGACTTTTGGGTGCATTTGGGGATTTTATAGATTCCTTGGAGCTGTTCATAAACAGTGCCAAATCACACACTATGGTAATGGGGCCTGGAAGAAAGAAGGTTAGAACATTTTTCTGCAAGGACGCAGAAGTAAAAAGGGTAAAATCCTTCACATATTTGGGCATATTGTTCGACGAACAATGTTCCTGGCCCCCCAACTTTTTGTAAAAAAAACCTCAATGACCAGGGCAACTTCGGCAGTCAAACGTTTTGCTCAAAGGCTAGGTGGGAGGCCATGCGAAGCTGTACTCTCCATCTATAAGGCTAAATGCCTTTCAGAAGCATTGTATGGCTCAGCAATTTGGGGGTATAAGCAAGCTGAGGAACTACAAAAAGTTGAGAACAAATTTTCCGTACTATCCTTGCAATCCCTCAATCCTCCCCTACCTTTTCAGTACATCAGGAGTTAAGGACGGGGTTTGTGGCAGATTCCATTAGTGTGGCCCCCCTTATATGTTGGCTAAAAGTATGGATTAATTCAGACCTACACCTAAATCACCTGATAATGAAAGACTGTCTTAAACTTGATAAAGTTAAGGAAATCCAGCGGTTATCCTACGTTTGCCATGAGCTGAGGCAACTGGGGCGACCTGAGCTATTTGAAAACCCGGCCTCTATTGTAAAAGGGGACATCGTTTGGGTCAGGAAAAATTTTATGGCCCGTAGAGCCATGTAGAGGGAGGCGATTGAGCTTAAAAAACCTCTTGTTACAGCACATTATTTACTGTCCAAGACACCATCGATAGAGCCGTATTTACAGATAGTTACAAGGCCTTTCCACCGCATTTTATTGACAAAATTTAGGTTTAATTTATTGCATTATGTTTTGGGAGTGTTTGAAGGGTGGAGTAAGCCTGAGGATACGGCTCTTTGTAAATGCGATGATATGTCTATACAGGATACAATGCACTTTACTTTCTTTTGCAGCTATTATTACGAGAGCAGGTCAACATTTTTAAAACCCCTGTTAAGGTGTTCAGGGATTGCCCAGGCGAGGCCTGCTTTATTATATTTACAGTTGCTCGATACTCCCTGGGTAATTTTTAATGTGGCTAGTTATTTGGTTGCTGCTATTCGTGCAAAGAAGTTAAGATGTATAAATAATGTTGCTGGTATGGATATTTTGTGCTCATGATCACTCCTACTGAATCTCTATTGAGGATAAGTTACTTTTTCTCCACAATTTCATCTACCTCATGGTCTTAAAGTATGCCCTCTGATAAATTTTTTAATACACTGTTAATGACGATTTTAAAACATTTTTATGATGTTTTTATAGAGTATAATGAATGGAATTTTTTATGTTTGTGTGTACTTTGTATGATTTTAAATAATCGAATAAAGTGGTATTGACTTGGATAATATGTATCCAACATATTTGTTTTCACAATATTTGTACTTTCTGGCTCTTTTTCAGCTAAATATTCTATTTCTTGCTTGTACAGATTTAAGTACTCGGTTTCGTGTTGCAGCAAGACCTAGACTCACCCAAATGATTCTTCTAGATTTGGAGTATAGACTTGCAGATGATAAGCGATCCGAGCATTCATACGCTCCAATTTCTCGATGAGATAACATCTTCAAACTGTAACTGTATAATTTCTTACTTAGACTCTTTTCGTGGGAAATCTCTTCCCACATTTCCTTCAATTCTGTCTTTTCTGACTTTGCTATGTACGATGTCACATATCGAGCAACAGCAATGGAATTGTCTGCAACATATTGAATATCTATATTAGCATTCCACGTGGACAAAATGACTGGGTTATAGTCATTTATGTATTTTGACTCTTCATTTCTTCTTAAGTTCTAGGTATTTTTTGGAGACTTTCTTGTGATAGTATGTCGCAAAGATGACATAAAACTGTTCACTCTTCCTTTCGATATTACAAGTCGTGGAAAAGCAAAACGGCATTTGGTGTAGAATTTGTCCTTAGATTTGTACTTTCGACGACAATATTTCCCACAATGATGGCTTTGGAATCGTAAAACTTGTTGTCTTAAGTCCTTATCTTGTGTACCTTTGGGTACATCACATGTAGCATATTCATCAATAAAAGACAACACAGCATCATCTGAGTATGTTCCAAATTTGGGAGCATCTTTGATCCATAATAGCATATGTATGTGAGGAGCACCTCTCGCTTGATACTCCTTTCTCCAAAAGAAATCCAGAGCCTCTCCAAGAGGAGGATTTTTTTTATTGGTGATAAAAGACATCATAGCTTTGAATCTATCTGAAATACCTGCATACATTAACAGGATCCAAAGAGCACAATTCTCCAGGTGTCTTGTATTCGATATTTAGTATATTTGGATTTACCTGTCGAAGAAATTGAAGTAAATCATCCCAAGCATATTCAGCACAGCTTAGAGTAAGAAACCATGTAGGAGTTACTAAGTTCCTTAGCATACATTTGAGTTCTCCGTGATGACGGTACCAGTACTCATTAGTATCACGTTGACATGCCATCAGATGAATCATCTGACATTCCAAAACATTATCTTTCTGCTGTACCTTAGCCATAAATTCCTTTGTCGAAACATTTTGCAGATGTACACCTGTTTTTAATATATGGTTTACTGCATAAGAAAGTCCTGACAAATCACTCTCAAACAAAAGATGAAACAAATACGGAATACATTGTCGAAATCTTGGATCTTCTGCATATATTATTGATGTCCGGTATTCAGATGTAGGAATCTGCACAGGTCATTCATCATATCGTCCTCCTTTTCCTGTAGGAAACAACTGAGGGAAACAACAAGCTTCCAAGCTTTTTTTCCATACACTAATGGGACTTCCTTTTGCTTCTTTCATTTGGAATAACTCTATAGAATTCCACATCATTTCTTTGGAATGCAGTGGATGAACCCTGTAATGTTCGTAGATTTCTTCAGTTCTGGACGCATCCACTTTTTCAATTTGTCTAGATGGCAAGTCACTATCTTCTTGTACAGTTATTTCTTCTTCTCCCACAAACACATTTTTGTAATATTGATTATTTTTTACCAGATACAACGTTGCTTTTTTCACTTTCCTAACATCCACTAATTCTTGCCAGATTTTCTTACTCTTAGTTGGAACGCCATTAACAAGAATAACTAAAGGTTCATCCTCTACATTTTCTACACCAATAGTTTCAATATTTTTCTTTAAATCTAGAGGCAAATATACAACTCTTCCCTATAATCCTCTCTGTAAATCTGAAGGAGGCAATTTTCCTGTCTTCGGCTCCATACGAACAATAGCCTGAAATGGATGTACACATTGAATAAGAATAGACTCATAGGTTTTTAAATCCATCTGTTCTGAAGGAATATTTACTAACTCAAGATGATTATGCATGGCTCTAGCAGGCATTTTGTTCTCATCAAATTTGTTATAACAATATTTACAAATACACTGATCAGAACCCAAATCAAAACAATTCTCAACCACAAATAAGTTGCAAAATCCTTCCACTCATTATTATTTTCCTTTTCACTTTTTAAATACAAATCAACACTCCGTGTATAATGAATTCGTCGACAACAGATACAAGAATTATTTGGTCTTTCACCTGAAATCACCTTAAACTTTATAATTTCTTGCTCAAAATGTTCTACACTGCAATGTTCAACATTCTCTTCCACATTTTCTTCTATCAATGTCTCAGTTTCTGAACTGTCTTCCTGAGGACCAAAGTAACTAACCTGAATTTCATCACAAACATTTGTTACATCTGATACAGATCCACGCAAAAGAGCACTGTTCAACTTTTTAAACTTTAGTGCTGGACTTTTTGCATAATACAATGTTCTCACTAATTTCCTCATTTCAGAATGATGTACTGCTAACATCCTGAAATGGTGAAAAACACTTTGACATACTTTTTTAGAATGACCTTGTAAACCAGTATTTCCTCTCACTTCGCAAGAGTCTAGTCCTCGCAACATCTTAATCTTTTGTTTAACACTTTTCTTAGCATAGTTACATAAGAAATTAATAGATTCTTGCCGCACACTGCAAATACTACTACAATTCCAAGTGTACACTGGAGCTTTAGGACGTCTTCCTAAAACTTCACCAGCTAACACCTCTTCTGTATTTCTAGGAACAATTTTCTCTTTCTCAATAGGACAACCATTTCTAGCCTCATAAGCATGACAACTAGTGTCAACTGCATGCAACAAATCATTACTCTGAAGACAACTTTCTTCATTAAAAAAAGGCTCAGAACTTGAACTATGTTTCCATTCACCCAAAAAAACTCACAAAAATTACTTCTGTTAATTACTCTTCTCCACTTACTTTTGGCCTTCATTAAATGGATTGGCTTATCTAGTGATCTAATTCTATTGATTACTAAAATGAACAATTTTCTTTTCAATTCCAAAGCTTTCTCAACTACATTTTCTATACCTTTCTTCTTATAAAATACAGTTTTTTCTTACATACCTTAATTTCTTTAATTAAATTTGAAACAAATCAATTATAAAACATTTATTTCCTAATTTCCATAAATTGGCTTTTCCTCCTTTTACTATACACAGTTTTCTCTGCACTTGTTTGTCCATGATTGTTCTCTTTATTTGTATTTTTCTTTTTCGTTGCAGATACACTAATAACATTTTTCTGTTTGTGCACACTACCTTTAGCTTTTAATATTTTCCTCAAAAAGTGTTCCTTGTCTTACCAGGACTTTCTTTCTCTTTGCTAACACATTACTCTTCATGTAAATAATGTTGATGACTTCTCTTCAAATACACACCTTTCTTTTGTTGTTTCCGCTTTTGAAACTTAGTAGGCATCATACAGTTTTTTCAGTATCGATAAACAGAATCTATAATAAAAATATATATAACATTACAAAAATAAATGTATCAAATATTCTATTATATTACTTACAAGAACAGAGGGAGGATTATGAGGACAAACGTGGGACTATAAAAATAAAAGGACTTACAACAAAAGAGGAAGGAGTATGAAACAAGGGAAAATATAACCAAAAAGGGGAGTATAAACAGACACTGCAATATACGGAATTAAGGAAGTATGAATAAACTGGAAAGTATCAATAGGTAAAGGAGAATATGAGGAGAAAGATGGAAATACGAGGAGAAGAAAGAATATAAGAAGAAAAAGGAGAGTAAGAGTACAGAGGGGGCACTAGAAGAAGAGACAGAAAGACTCTAAAGAAAAAAAGAAGGAATATGTGAAATGATACGCAACTATAAGAACAAAAAAAAGGAATGCTAGCAAAGGACAGTATGTATAAGGACAGAGAGAACAGTACCAGAAGAAAGCACGAACAATGTCAGGAAAAGTGGAGCAAAAGGAAAAAAGGGGTAATCAAGAACAGAGGATACAGTCTGAGGTGAAAAGAAGGAGTATAAACAGATGGAGGATTATAAAGAGTGAAAAGTGTATGATGAAAGAGGCAGAAGTATGACTAGACAAACAAATATAAAGAGAGAGGTCAGTATGAAAAGACAGAGAATATGAGGAAAGTGCTGCAGAGTGTATACAGTGAATCAAGGAGCAGTAACAGATGTGGTCAAACAATATGAACAGATTTAAGAAGTATCAACAGAGAGGACAGAAAATGAAAATAGAAAAGAAATATGAAGAAACAGTGGAAAATATGAACACAGAGAGAAGGAATATAGGACAAAAGGCAATATAAGAAAACCTCAGCAGTAAGAGAACACATTAGGAAGTAAGAGAAGAGAGAGGTGAATATGAAAACAGAGAGCAGTATAACAACAGGGGGTAAAATGAGGAGAGAAATGTCACAATAAGAAAAGACGACAATATTAGTAGAGAGTGCAAAGTATAAGAAAAGACAGAAGAAATGTGATAACAGACACAAGAGTATTAGAAGAAAAACAAAAGTATGAGAAAACAATAGGGAATACCTGTAAAGAACAGAAAGAATAAGAAGAAACATAGAATATAACAACAGAAGAGTATATATGAAGAAAGACGAAGCAATGAAAAAAAAGACACAGAGACAAAAATACAGAGAAAACACAAAAAAAGGAAGACTGACCATATAAGCAGAGAGGGAGTACTACGAGATACAGTAACAACTATGATGACAGTGGTGAATATAAAGACAAAAGACAATATAAACAGTAGGGCAAACATGCAAAAATAGGAGCAAGTATGAAATAAAAAGTATAAAAAGAGAACAGAATATAAGAAAAAGAAAATAGTTTAATGAGGGAGAAAGGAGTAAGACAAGAGAGAAGGGAGTATGACAAGAGAGTGTAGAAGATATGCAAAAAGGAGCGACTATGGGGGCCTATTATCAAGCCTGGGTGATACAATTATCGCAACTTTATCGACAGGAAACTGCCGCTAAAGTGGCGATAATGGGCTTGATAATATGCTCTTTGAAATTCCAATCGATGTTCATGTTAGATGTGAAGAACATCTAACATGAGCTTCAATTGAAATTCCATAGAGCATATTATAAAGCCCATTATCGCAACTTCATCGGCAGTTTCCTGTCGATACAGTGGCGATAATTTTAACACCCAGGCTTGATGATATGCCCCATAGGGGCATATTGTCAAGGACCGGTGTTAAAATTATCGCCGTTTTATCGGCATGAAACTGCCGATAAAACGGCGATAATGGGCTTGATAATACGCCCTTGTTAATTCCCATAGAAGCCCATGTTTCTAATTTTAACATGGGCTTCCACAGGAATTAATCGCTGTCTTATCAGCAGTTTCCTGCCGATAAAACGGCGATAATTTTAACACCGGTCCATGATAATATGCCTCATAAATCCTTAATGTACACACATGCACAGTGTGATATTACACAAAAAAATGAGACCATGTATTTTACCATTTACTACTGAAAAACGTTTAACGGACTATACATATTCCATGTATATTACTGCATATCAGTGAACAACACTGACTCATTTCCCAAATACAAATGCATTTTACTACATTATTTCTGCCACTATTACATCAAAAAAACTAACACAATGAAACAACAAAGACGCACAAGGGGCTTGTAAATATGCCCAGACTATATAAAGAGGGAGAGAATCGAGAAAGAAGACAGAACAGGGAGTATCAAGAAAATAATTAAATAAGAAGAGAGAGGGAAGAAAATGAAGAGACAGAAGGAATAAGGAGGAGAGACAAGAAAATATAAACACAAAGAACGACAATATGACACAGAGTACAATATAAGAAAAAGATAGTAGTACAGAGAGAGAGAAAGGAGTAAGAGGAGAGAAGAGGAAGTATAAAAAGAGAGGCTACAAATTATTTTAAAAAAGGGACAAATATAGGGGCATATTATCAAGGACAGGTGTTAAAATTATCGCAGTTTAATCATCAGGAAAATGCTGATAAAAAGGCGATAATGGGCTTGATCAGCCGCGGCCGTAGAGGGAGTTGCGGTGGGACAGGTGTGGCGGGGGAGAGGCAGGGTGGGGGGTGATAAACAACGGAATCTGGATGATTGCAGGTAAGTAAACAATTAAATTAATTAAACAAATTTCGTAGCGTGCTCTGCATCGCAAAAAGTGATGCAGGGCACGGAACGAAGGGGCATATTATCAACAAAAGGCGATACATTATCGCCGCTTTTATCGGCAGGAAACTGCAGATAAAGCGGCAATAATGGCTTCATAATAGGCCCTTGTAAATTCCCGTAGCAGCCCAGGTTCTGGTGTTAACCTGGGCTTCTATGGGAATTCACAAGGGCATATTATCAAGCCCATTATCGCCACTTTCTCGGCAGTTTCCTGCCAAAAAAAGTGGCGATAATGTATTGCCTTTTGTTGATAATATGCCCCAAAATTTGTTTATTAATTTAATTATTTACTTACCTGCAATCATCCAGATTCCGTTGTTTATTAGCACCCCCCACCCTGCCCCTCCCCCGCCCGCCTGTCCCACTGCAACTCCCTCCACGGGCCGCATCTGGGCTTGATAATACGCCCTTGTTAATTTCCATAGAAGCCCATGTTAACCCCAGAACATGGGCTTCTATGGGAATTAACAAGGGTGTATTATCAAGCCCATTTTCGACGTTTTATCTGCAGTTTCCTGCCGATAAAACAGCGATAATTTTAACACCGGTCCCTGATAATATGCCCGTCTGTGCCATATTATCAGTAAAGGGCGATACATTATCGCCGCTTTCATCGGCAGGAAACTGCAGCTAAAGCGGCGATAATGGTCTTGATAATATATCCGTGTGATTTCCCATATAAACACACATTTCTATTGGTTTAACATTCCAAACATTTCCAACTGACATAACTTTCAACCCTTCCCCCATTCCACAATCTGCCAGTTATCATAGAAACACTTCAGGGAACACCTAACTCAGCACACAGGTGAAAAATTCATCATACATTGTTGCAAATGAAAACAGCAAGTATGCTTGACTTGAGAATATACCAGCTTATCTTATGTAACATTCTTTTCTATCATTTTTTCTTAACCAAGAATAATAAGGCTTTTAAAAAACAGAAACATGCATCCTAGTTTTCTATAAAATGTTGTCAAACAACCAATCATTTCTTTTCTTTTTTCAAAACTGCATGTTGTCCACCATTTTAGAAAAATCTTACTTTTCAAACTGCCATTTCATTTACAGAGTCCATCAGAGTCCATCCAGACCTCTCTTCAAAATGCTTACAGTGAGGATTGTGGGACACAGCTATGTTTCCTGAAGCCAAAGGTACGCACAACAGAAAAGAATTCACAAGGACCTAGGTTTACCAAATGTAGACATTAAATGGATTGGACAGAGAGGATTAAAGTGGCAGCAATTGATGCCATTGGTGAAATCCTTTTTACATCTCCAACACCCTGACCTCATAATTGTGCACTGTGGTGGCAATGACCTAGGCACTTTGACTGGGGTAGGTCTGGAAATGCTTATGAAGGACACCTTTAGAGAATTGATGGCACTTTTCCCCCAAACTGTCTTTGTCTATTCTAATATATGCCAAAGGCAGTAATGGAACTGGTCCAACCACTATTGTCAACAGATTTAAAAAGCTAGGAAACATGTGAATAAATCTGTTTCTGCCTATCTTTGAGACTATCGAATGGGCTCCATTTACAACAACAATCTGCGTTTCAATATGCATGGCATCTATAGAAGAGATGGTGTACATTTTACAGATGAGGGGAACAGAGTCTTCCTCATAAACTTAAGACTCTGCAGCAGTACTTACTTGTAGGTACTAAAATCTCCCAATAAACACAAGGGCTCTTTTTAGAGCCACACAACACATAAACAAATACACTTCATAAATATCTAAAATTATTTTTATATTTCTTGCTTAGGTACGCTTACAGGACAACTTTACATATTCCAGCTGTACGTCGTCCATACGTGCTTGGTACGCGTACGATAAATCTACCATGAAAAAAAATAGCCTTTATCACTAATTTTCTATAATTCCTGAGGACCCCATCTCCGGGGCTCAAATCTAACATTGCGCACCGTGGGAACAGCCTCAAGGCCTCCACGATCCCAGCCGGCTCCCCACTTCCTGCGGGAGCCGGCATTGCTATTCCTCACAGAGAGCAGCTTACATGCTTACATTCTAATTTCAAACATGATTTCAGCAGTTTGTTATACATTTTATAAAATAATATAGTACTGCACGCTAAAGCAGAAAAGTCAGCACAATTATGATAGAATACAAAATAGAAAAAATATATATATACTTCTACACTTAACAAACTCGTAAGCAGAGTACACAGTTTAATTTAAAAGCACCCTACCACAGCTAGTTTTTGAAACGCATTCTACAATAAAATGCGTCACAAAATAGGCTACATACATGGTGACTCTATAACGTCACATAGAAAAAAAAAGCCACTCTTACACTACCAGGAAAACACAACAAAAGTACAAGGCCCAAACTTCCATTGTAGGGATTTCTTAGTTGCAGGTCTAGTTGTCATATCGACACACACAGTCCCTCATGGCTGGTATACACCCACACCACACCCATTCAGTGCATCCGTCACTACACACGTGACCCTATCTATAAAAAAGACGGAGCGCACGTGTTGTACCCCGTTTTACAGTTGTTCCTAAAGCACCGAACAAGGGGCCCACTACTACATGCGTGGCCTCTTTGGTCACTGAGTTAGTGGTGCCTGAAGCACTGAGCGGGTGAAGAACCTGCGATGATGATGATGGGAGCACGAGAATGCCGTTAGCCATAGAGATATCAAGACTCAACACCATATATGAGACTTCTTTGTTGGAGGTCGTGACTACATCATGAAGAAACTGTCATTTCCACAAAATTTGAGCAGTGACACTTGAGTACCGATCAGAAGGAGTCAAACGGTTGTAGCTGTCTACATACACAAATGCGACTTAATATTTTAGACGAACGCACTCCTAAATAATGAATTAATTTACATGTTTAATTTTTTTCCCCAAAGCAGTAACGTTTTTATAATCGCTGAAATGTCCAGAATATATTCACAATACAAACAGGGACATATTATCAAGGACCGGTGTTAAAATCAGCCGCGGCCCATGGAGGGAGTTGTGGTGGGGCAGGTAGGCGGGGCGGGGGAGGGTCAGGGTGATGGGTGATAAAGATCGGAATCTGGATGATTGCAGGTATGTAAACAATTAAATTAATAAAACTAATTTCATAGCGCATGAATGTAATTCCTTTTATTAATTTAATTGTTTACTTACCTGCAATCATCCCGATTCCGTTGTTTATCACCCCCCACCCTGTCCCTCCCCCGCCCCACCTGCCTGCCCCATCGCAACTCCCTCCACGGGCCGTGGCTGGTTAAAATTATCGCTGTTTTATCGGCAGGAAACTGCCTATTAAACAGCGATAATGGGCTTGATAATATGGCCTTATTATTTCCCATAGAAGCCCATGTTAACACCAGAGCATGGGCTTCTAGGGGAATTAACAAGGGTGAATTATCAGGCGAATTATCAAGCCCATTATTGCAGTTTTATCGCCAGTTTCCTGCCGATAAAACAGCGATAATTTTATCACTGGTCCTTGATAATATGCCCCCTGGTACGTAGAAATATGACAATGAACGTCTATAAAAGCGCGATGTTATCTAACTCCAAATTAATATAGCAACAATTACCAATCATAACATCTTTCTTTTAATTTCTTTTAGATGTACAACTTCACGATGGATTATGTAACAAGGACGACGGCAATAGAACAAGGTGAGCAAAGAAGCTTGTTTCTGAAACAACAAGTTATCTGTAAAAGGATAGAATCTATAGTATGCAGTAGCTGCGCAAAACACACATTGGACTAACGAGGCTTCAGCTACGATGACATACCTTCCTGCACCCACACACAGTCGCACCCGAGTACGTCACAGGTCTTTTAAAGACATTTTGCTTGTTAATGAGGCTTTGATGTCCCCCCCGCTTACAGCACCTGCAGCTCCACTCTTCTTTTTGCTTGAACTCAAGCCCCCACCCCCCGAAAATTTTGACTGTGATTGCGCCTCTGGCTACACATACACCCCCCTTGTCGTGTGTGTCTCCCATGTTTTAATGTCCTTTTTTCTCTTTCTCTTTTTTACTCTCTCACATCGTTTCTCTTTCTTTTTAATGTTTTGGACGATCCTATCTCCACTCTGCTGTATACAAACTTATCTGAATTGAAGTAGTTAACTGTCTTAATTACAGTGAATACTTCTTCCACACGTAGAGCACCATCTTTCAATCACCCGATGGCACTAGGTGACAAAGAATTGACGGCCATATTATCAAGCAAGGGCGGTACATTATCGCCGCTTTTATCAGCAGGAAACTGTCAATAAAGCGGTGATATTGGGCTTGATGATATGCCCTTGTGAATTCCCATAGCACCCCAGGTTATTGTGTTAACCTGGGCTGCTATGGGAATTCACAAGGGCATACTACCAAGCCCATTATCGCCGCTTTATCAGCAGTTTCCTGCCGATAAAAGCGGCGATAACGTATTGCCCTTGCTTGATAACATGGCCCTTTGTTTCCGAAACAACAACAAATTATTTGTGAAAGGAAAGACTAGGTACTCTGCAGCAGCTTCACTGTGTAGAAATGTATAATTACCTCCGAGCAGTAACAACAGATAGGTTACAACATTCTGACAAACAGATCTACAAGCTTATTACGCCACTTTTCTGTCACTTTTTACATGAGGAAAGTGACGCAAGGAGCTAGTAAATCTGCGTCTGACTTTTCAAGAAAAACTCTCAACTCCAAACTCTGCGACTCAATGGGCTGCAACAGTCTAAGTGCGGAATTTTAAGAACCCACATTAAAGTTCACTTTTGACAGTAGTTTCACAACTCAGTTTGCGATGAATAATCAAAATGTCCTTTTGTTTTCTTCACCAAACATCCTTCAAAAGCAATCACGGCCTATCGAGCAACAGCAATGGAATTGCCTGCAACATATTGAATATACTTTGATGTATAGAAGCAGAGTTCAAGTCAAGTGGTGAACTCCGGTGGCCGCACTGTTTACACAAGGTAAGCACAGCAGCCTACATATACAATGCCTTCATAGCAATGCATTAGAAATAAGTCAGCATATTTACAATCCCGTTATGCCACTTTTGCATCAGTAACGCAGTAGGCACTTCCATATAGACACCACTTGAAAGTGGCACTATAACAAGTGAAAGGTACCAGGCACACTGCACTCGTAAAACCATAGTGTTACCTTTATTTGTAAAAGGAGAGAGTGCGTAGTGTACAGTAGCTTCTCTGTGTAAAACCTATAATTACCTCCGAGCAGTGACAACAGATAGGTTACAACAGTCTGACAAACAGATCTACAGCTTATTACACCACTTTTGAGTCACTTTTAACATGGGTAAAGTGACGCAAGGAGCTTGTAAATCTACGTCTGACTTTTCTCGAAAAAAATCTCAACTCCTGACTCTGCGAGACCGTTTTAATGTTCTTTTCTCTCTCTTTCTCTCTCTCACTCTCTAAGTATACGTGTGACCAACTCTGATAACATCAGAGGCCAAGGACAAACACCGTGGTGTCTGTGGCAGGAAATCTCATTGATCACAGAGAAGATAAGTGGAGGGTAGAATGATAGTAACAGATATAATAAAAATAACGGTGAAAAACTATTAAAATGGCGGTGGACGAAGTACGTAATTAACGTTTGGCGCCTCGGTACTACGTTTCAAATAAATATAGATAAAATATGATTATTAATATATTACAAAAGTACAGCAGCGGATGACCCACACGACCCGGGAAAAGAAAGCAGCAACTTTAATACCTGAAATAAAGAAAGGTTTGCTTGTTGAACTTGAAGAAAAAGAAAAAACGTGGACTTCGAAACGAGGCTGCGCATGCGTAGAGAGTACAACTGCTGCACAAAAAAGAACGGAAAGTTTTACATACTATCATAGAAATATAGCTCTTTTTTTGGCCAGTAAACTTAGGTGCATATTATAAAGGACCGGTGTTAAAATTATCGCCATTTTATCGGCAAGAAACTGCTGATAAAACGGCGATAATGAGCTTGATAATTGTTATTTCCCATAGAAGCCCATGTTAACACCAGAACATGCGCTTCTATGGGAATTAACAAGGACGTATTATCAAGCCCACTCTCCCAACATTAATAAAAAACCCCAGACATTTTTTAATAATTTTTTCTTGGTGCGCTCAGGGTGCGCGCACCGGTAAGCTCTCCTGAGAGCGCAGCGAGAGCGCTAATTCTGCGTTCGTAAAAAAAAAAAATGTATGAAAACTAAATAATAATGCAAGACATTCAGTACCATACTTAAAAAAGCAGTATTTTTAATTTATGAAAGGAAAAAGATTTTGCATTTCCGTACAGCTAGCAAAACGTCACTCAGGCGCGCCGCGTAAGTGCCCCCGGAAGCGCCTACGTTCACCCCGCGTAAGCACCCCCATAAGCGCTTCAGAGCGCGCAGCGTAGGCGCGTCAAGTCATATGACCTTAAATTAACACTTTTCATTGGTTGCTAATATTTTTTTTTACAAAGAATGAAATCCCCACCCATTTCCTTCACTTCTTCTTTCACTTTTGTGACTGCAAGACCTGTCTTTTGCTGCTTAATCTTTGTTTGAATATCATGGCTGCCAGAGAATCCAGCAGCAGTGATGATCCAGATAGATTTTTAGATGAAGAGGTTCCTCAGCCTAGAAAAAAGGAGCATTGTATCTGGAATTTTTTTTTCCATACCAGCAGACCAAAAAAAGTAAATGCTCCAAAAGTGGAGTGTCGAATTTGTCAAACTGTCCTGTCACGGGGTGACCCTTCCAAAAAATATTCTTTTGGAAATTCAACTATGATCCGGCACGTCGAGAGGAGGCACCCTCAGAACTATGCCCGAGAGAGTGTCCGGGCTCTGGCACAAGAGGCTCCTGGGGACGGTGCTTTTACCTCAACTGGAGCAGCAACTGCATCAACAGTGAGGGGGCGACCAGACCAGCTGATCCCTAATATTCAGCCTGCTTTTAATGAAGCCACAATTAAATGCAGAAAATGTGATGACCTACTTTGTTATGGGGAACAAAGTGTTATGCTCATGGTTCGAGCAATAGAGAACCACCGCTGCCATCCCCAGCCCTAATTTTGATTTTTTTATTTTGCTCCTGTTGAGCAGTTTCCCATTCCCTGTTTTTGTTTTTGTTCAAAAAAAGGAAAAAAGTAGAAAAAAAAGTTCTTTTCAGAACTACCTCCAATTCTCATCAATGAGCTGTATTTAAAAAAAAATAAAAAAGAGTTTTTCCCTGTGGTGCGCTTAGGGTGCGCGTACTGAAGAGCGTACCCGGGAACGCACCCAGCGATTAGCCCGCGAAAATAAAAAAATATATATATATATAGTTTTTTTTGGCCCTTCAGGGTCCTTCTAGGCCCCCCTCGGAAAACCTAGGGAGTCAGGGGGTGTCTACTCTGCCCCCTTTTAATTATTTCCCCCTTTCTTTTTCCCCTCTTGTGTCTCGATTCTAGCGAGACACAAGATGGCGGACTCTCCAGACTGTTTAGAATGTTGAAAGACAACCGACAGCCAATCACCTTTCCACTCGCGCACTCCCGTAACGCGCCGGGTGCGCTCCCCGATACGCGTACCGGAGAGCGCTCGGTGCGTGCCTATAGATATATATGTGTTTTTGACGTTAATTTTCAAAAAACCACTGGAGCAATTTCCACCAAATATAGCAAAGGCACATCTGCATACCAGTCCCTACAATTTTGCCAAGTTTGGCATAATTCCATTTAGTGGTTCGGGCTGTAGACTTGTCAGACCGTCCTATGGAAATTAACATGGGGAAAACACGTTTTGGGACCCCCCTTTTTTCTCAGCCCCCACTTTACGAATCCCCCCAAAACTTCCAGGGAATGATTGTATCTGTTAGTTAGCAGAATCAAAACCCAAAACTCTGAACAAATTTGAAATTGTTAGAAAGGGTGAACTCACTGATTGCTTTATATTCTTCCTTTTCCCCTCTACTGGAGGCATACACATCCCGCATGGGCATACAGCACCGTACATATATCTAACTTGTTATAGAGATGAGGGGTTTTTAGTCAACGTATTCGCCTCCCATACATGAAATGTCTGCAATGGTACATGCTAATATTTACTCTTAGTAAACCTTAAGTAGGGAAGTCTGGTGACACTTCCTAATATCTTACAAATAACCTATAACATGTGTAAAGTCTAATGAGTTGTTCAAATTTCAAAATGACTACAATGCCTCTCATTTAAATTCAGGCCTTTATATAGAGTTTAGTTCAAAATCTGTAGTGGCACTCCAAATACCATAATTATGTTACTGCATTTAGGGTGATATTTTCACGCATTTATCATTTTGTGCCTCTAAATGGATAATATCTAATGGTAATCATTTTTACCACAAGTTTTACAGTTTTATGAAGACCAGCTTGGCGCATGGTTTTCTATGTATAATAAAATACTACCACATTTGTTAAGGTGAGAATATTGCATTTCTTTAAGTAAGCTGAATGCAGTAGTTGTTTAGTAATCCAGTTTGAGCACGTTTATTATGTTTTGGAGTAATTTAAGTGATGGATGTCGTGGTTAGAAATACTTTATTTCACATGAAATGTGTATTCAGCATGCCATTATGGTAGCATTTCAATATTCTACACATAACATCAAAACGTAAATGGCTTGCGCCCCTGTTAAATCTAACCATTTGACCTAGAATACATTTTTTCATACCACACATCATTTTTGAATTGATTTTACCGGGTTTCTGCTGCTTGTGTTTGCAAACGCGCCCTTGGGCATAAGTTGCTAAAGCTTTTGCCGCTCTTGTGGCATGACTAATTTTCTCCTGTGGCTCTTCTCTGACACATCTTTTTAAGAATAACATGTGGATCTCCTATTGCATTCTTCATGTGTGAACGATGTGGTTTCCTGAGGGTTGCTATCTTTGAAAATTAAAACATTTAATTCAGACATTCAATAAATAACAAGCACTGGCAAAACCAATAGGTGTGGTATTGGCTGACAGGCTTTTGGCTTTGTCAATACTTGTTTTGTTTCCGTGAGGCTTTTACAAAATGCAATGTTGGGAAGCTGCTGGGTCCGCTTCAATCTAGAACACATTTCTAAAAGTGAAAATATATTTGGGGTTCAAAAACACAAACATTGCTTTTGTAGCCTCTGGCACTTAGGAGACCTAGGGGCATATTATCAAGGGGGTTTATCTCCGCTTTTTTGGCTTTAAAAGCCAAGAAAGCGGAGATAAAATTATCTCCCTATTACCTAGCTGTCGCTAACACCAGTTAGCGTCAGCTAGTAGGAGATAGCGACCATCTTGGGCCCCACTTTGCATGCCAGTGATATTTATCACTAATGACATGCAAAGTGGGCGTGCCAAGAGGTTAGCGACTGGAAACAGTCGCTGACATCGCTATCTCCAAAAGCTAACACCTGCCCTGAGCAGTTCTTAGCCAACTTTTCAGCGATATTCATGCATTGCGGCCGATTTTTATCCCATTTGCGATAAACCTTGGTAATACCAAGGTTTATCTGCGATAATAATCGCCGCCGCTCAGTGGTAATTTTTGTCTCTAACCAAGCAATAGCGATAATTATCGCTATTGCTTGGTAATATGCCCCCTAATTTGTATGTGGATGTGATCCTTATGAAAGGGCATAATGCTGACAATCACAGTGATGTTAGCCAGTGGGTAAACCGGGCTGACCCTTCGTTCCATACTGATTGCTGTCGTAGGTGGAAGAAAAAATTCAATGACAATATAGCAGACCAATTAATTTAAAGGCTTACTAAAAGCCCCTATAATTAAGTATATTATAATAAACATTTATATAATGTTATTAAAATCAGAAGATTTGGGGTAATGTTAGACCTAAAAATATATTTTTTAGAGCAAACTGAGATACTATTCTGCACTGCAAAGTTTAAATCGTTTGTTCACCCTATTCATGATGCAGAAGAATATAGATTTTCCTAAAGTTTTGATAAAGGTAATCTAAATTTTATCAAAGACATTGAGGCGAGAATGATGCTTATTTTTTCTTGCTTTAACCAAATAGCAGCAGACAAGAAACAGCAAAACTGCATGTCCCGGAAGGCCTATAAATAGACTGGTCTATGGTAACACAACATGGAACACCAATAAAGGACAAAGTATGCTAACAGTACTCTTGACCAACAGCAAGCAGCTTTCAAAACTGACCGCTTCAAACAGTAATTAGTCCAAGTAAGCCAACTCTTCAATTTAGCCGTGATACACCTAAAACACAATAATGTGGGACTCAATAACTCACAGTAAAACCAGATCTCACTGTCTATCTATACCTCTAACCATCAAAAAAGAATGCCAGTACAATCCCACCTGATATGAGATTTCCCTCTACGTGCAAATTCTGGAGTGTCTGTAGCGTCCGGCTCAAGAATAAATAACCACCAAAGTGTAGGTAGAAATCACAACGAAAAGAGGAATAGCATGTTGCTACAGCTCGTAGTGAGCATAGCCATGTTGGTGAAAGAAAAATTCACTAGAAAGTCCACTCAGAAGGAGTAGCACTCGATTTTAAAACTGTGCCAAAACGTGGAAAGGGTCTCCTGATGGTAAAGCTAACATGGATGTTTTAAGCTAACAAATCTAGAGGCACATCATAGTAAATGAGAGGGAACATTCATAAAAGAGAAAAGGTGAAGATAATCTGATTATGCAATCTATGAAGTGAAATTAATCTGAGAGAAACTATGCAATCTATCACCCAACAACCTACCCAAGGGGCATAAAGAAAAAGAGTAATAGATGTAGAAGATCCAGCTTCATAAATCTGGTTTACAATTGCAATACGAAGTACATATCAATACAACACATTATATCCACAGTTACGAGTGACATATTCACAGGCTGCATCCAATTGTTCATCAGCCCTTGGCTAAATGTACAGTGGGTATACATACATTCATTTTCCAATCTAGTATACAGAAGCAAGCACACATCAAATATTTGTTTCGTATTGCAGTCTGATCCATCAGAAAAACATGTAACTCTCTATCGGTGTTCAAACCCATATCCACCGCTCTTAGATGAATAATCCATCTGCACTCAAGTTCCTGAGTGGCAGTGCCCTATTACCCCCCATTCCCACCCCCCCCCGGGAATGTTGTGTCAATGTCATGGAACCCAATGTGATCATATCACTTTGACTATGGTAAGTATAATGTACTGCAAAAGGATAATTGATGTTGTTTCTGATCACGCTAAGATGTTTCTGGATCCTAACCTTAGTGCTCCCAATGTAAATATTCCTACATTTACAAATTGTACAATACACAATGTATTTAGTGTTACAATTCATACATGTGGTGATGTCGTAGTGTCTGTAAGTATTGTATTAGAATATGGTGATCTTGTACTTTGGAAACTGACAGACATTGCATAGACCACATTTGTGTAAACCATGAGCTTTGAGTGATTGGTCTCAGGTAACTGTGTCATAATTAATCACTTAATGTTTTGCCTTTCAAATGTGTAAACTTGGCTTGGTAGAAATAGCTTCCTTAGTGTATAGGAAGTACCAGTGTTTGTTTAGGAATTTATATACTTCTGAGCGTAGTGTGCTGTGTGGTGTCATGAAGAAAAGTCTATTGCATCTCTTCTTTCTAGACTTAGTTCCATGTATACCAGTTTCTTATGGAGTACACATGAACTTTCGTGTTACCAGTGCGGACTTGGCACGAGGACATCCCTTATCAAGGGGGCTGTTTGTGAATTTTCTATTACTGCCTATTATTGTGACGTCCTTTACCTTCCATTGTTTGAGCTTCATCCAGTGCTAGTAACTCCACCACTCAGCAACTCTTTCTTTCAGCATTCACAAACATCTTGACTTATCCACGCATACATTTCATGCACTACTGGGGCAACCTATATTCTGAACTGTTCACCATACATAATATCCGCATTTTTAGAGACTTTCCGATTGTATTCATGTACGGCTTCTATATTGATATACATTACATGTGTTAGCAAACTTTGTTGTTACACAAAAAAGGCCCTGAGGGAGTCTTTTTAGACAAAACACGTGTTGGCTGTTCTGTTCTCATCTACTTTACTATTTTATCTATACTGATTACATGTTGTCGATAAATGGCAACCTTGAAGGCCTATATTCACAATGGATTATTGACTGTTAAAGCTTCAAACACATTTGTGATATTGTCAGATATTAATGGTTTTTACTAATATTATGGATATATGTATACTTTTAGCTTTATTCCATAAATGACTATATCTTCTTTCACATGTCTCTGTGCTCCAGACATCAGCAATACTGAATAAGGCTGTGTCTTTCCCCACACAAAGAGTGGCATACTTCCCTGGAGTGCATCTGGAGCCAGGGAAGGAAGAGCAGGGACTTTGGAAGGATCAAAGGCACGTTTTTGTTGTCCCCCTCACTTCAAAGACACATTTTGGTATACGTACTGGACCTCTGACACCACCAAAACAAGTTCACTCTGGGTTCCTGAGGAGACTCTGCAAAAGAGGAGCTATGCTGCCAGGAGTGACTGCCACTTTGCTACTGTTCTGCTGGCCTGCTATAAGCTTATTTCTGAGTTGCCAAGCAGGACTTACATTTTGCCACTGCTCTGCTGTGTTAGCATGCTACAAGCTGATTGCTGTGTTGCCAATATGGACTGTTACTTTGCACTGTGCTCTGCCAGGTTGGCCTGCTGCCTGCTACCTCTGCCCTGAGGGAGTAAGGATACTGCCCTCTACCTCTAGTTAGCTCAGGACCTCCTCATTGCAGCAAAAGACTTCACAGTGCTCAGCTAGAGCACTCCTTGCAACCTAACCGGTGTGATTTGGGCTTCCAACACACCTTCGCTAATAGCTGCACTCACGCTCTATAATTGGTGTCCTTATGAGCAACTTCACCCTGAGCCACGCTCTCTGTCTCCCACAGTGGCAAATATTTTTCCATTTTTCAACCACAAGCTATGCAACTGCATTGAGGTCGGTCCTCTGAGGCCGATTCCGATCTTGGTTGGAAAGCACTTAGACCGGGCCGGATACGCGGTGTTTTCTGACCGATCCGGACTCCTGCAGTCCGACCGAGCGAGTACGATGCGTCCGTATGCTGTCGGACTAGGTTCGGTCGGACTCCCATAGAAGTCAATGGGAGCCGATTGTACGATGCATACATGGGCTCCCATTGACTGAGTGGGTACGTTGCGGAAAAGTGCGCCCCCTACAGTGGGTACGCGTTGGTGCCATCCGCACCGTACCTGCCTGTGTGGTCCGAGCCGTAAGGCTGCGGGTAACAGGGGGTCCGATGCAGACCCCCAAAGTCCATCTCCGGGAGCTATTGTGAGCCAGAAACTCCGACTCGATCCGGCTGTCGGAATCGAGCATCGTACTGGTTCGGTTGGATTTCGCCTCCATTGCGCGCCACCGTTAGCTTACGGCCGAGACGTACGGAGCAGTTCTGACCCGGAAACGATTCAGACGTAGATTTTGAGCTTGTTCGCATCGTACTTCGACGTCAGGACCTGTGTATGAACCGGATGGAAATTCAGCCTCCGAATCCGATCCGCTAATGCTTAACCCGATTGAGTGCCCTTCCGACCGGGATCGGAATCAGCCCCTCTGTGTTCAAACCCCCGCAGGACTGCAAGCCACCTAAAAGTGTGGACACATTGCTGGGAGAACCCAGAAACCGCCCTGCAGAAGACTGATACCACCTCTCTGCCCAGAGTTCCGATAAGGAGGCATGATGCTGTGCGGAGTCACCGCACTGTGGAAACCGCCTTCAGTGTGGCTCCCATTCTTCTGCAATCATGGCTGGGGTTTTTCTCCGCTGCATCTCGCAAACCCCCCTCGGCGCGGCCCCCTCTCATGGGGAACTTTGGTCTAAGGCTGCTGAAGTGAATCCACGGTGAATCCCCAACCTGAGGTGCCTCAGAGTGATGTAGGCAACCGCTTTGTCTTCCCCTCGTGGACCAGAAGTGGTCCCTGTGAGTGTTGGTGAATTTTTGTTGTCCAACAAAAACCAACCAACAGCTTGGGGCACTACTGGGCTGCCTTTATTTATCTGGAAAGCATTTTGGATGTGCTAATACGGCTAGTATCCCCACAACTCAATAATTGAACTCATATACCTTGAAGTCGGACCCCTATGGTCCCCCCAGCGCTATGGTGCACCCTCAATAACCAGGGAGGATTCCTGTTATGTGGCCCACAACACTTTACCACGAACCGGAGGACAGAAGCACCCAGCACCCCCAAGAACAATTGACCTCCCACCAAGGTTTGAATACCGAACTGCTCAGCAAAGATTCCTGTACCGACTCTAAAAGAAGCCCAGTTTAAAAACACTGCTTTTATATCTGATTTACTCACCAGCACATACCTCATGATTTGGGTATTGAATTTTGATAATTTTGGTCTTGCTTTGTTTATTAAAACAAGCTATATTTTTTAATATGGTGTGGGTTCCTTTTTTGTGGTATTTTCACTGTACGGGTGTGTTGCACAAATACTTTACATTGCCTCTTAAGTTATGCCTGACTCTCTGCACCAAGCTACTAGAGAGTGAGCACAGGTAAATTTAGGTTTTGTATCTGACTTACCCTGAGTAGAGTGGGTGCTTCTGCCTGGCTTAGGAGTAAACTCTAGACAACCAGAAGCCCCATTTCTAACACACAGTTATGAGATCAATTGGTTCACTGACATAATATCGACACTTAAAAGATCCCCATACCACATTATCGAGTTTTAAATATGGATATCCTATATTTATAATGGTAAGCACAAAAATATCAAAATAAACTATCGATGTAAAAAATATAGTTGTACAAAATATCGATTTATATATATATATATACATAAAATAATAAGTATTACATATGTTAAAATATAAAATGAGTATAAAAAATAAATGAGATGTAATATACATTTTAACAAATATAACAAATAAACTTAATTTAAAAAAGTTAAACACAAATATATAATAATTTATATATATATATATTTACTTTAAAACAATTAGTAAATTGTTATTTAAAATTTATTTTATGATTTTAAAATATATAAAAATGTACAAGTATATATATGTATATATACACATAACATAAAATCTAATTACAAAATACATTTTATTCTAAATTAAATCATTAAACTATTTAAGAATCTTTTAACTTACATTTCCCCCTCCAGTCAGTGCAACAGTAGGGAAAGTGTTGGGTTGCAAAGGTGTAAAAATTACTCTTCCCACTCTAATGAGTGCAACAGTAGATAAAGTGTTGGATAGCAGAGAGGTAAAAATTACTATTCCCACTGCAGTGAGTGCAACAGTAGGGAAAGTGTTGGATAGCGGAGGGGTAAAAGGTAAAAATTACTATTCCCACTCCAGTGAGTGCAACAGTAGGGAAAGTGTTGGATAGTGACGGGATAAGATTTACTATTCCCACTCAAATCAGTGTAACAGTAGGGAAATTGTTAGATTGCGGAGGGGTAAAAACGTACTATTCCCACTCCAATGAGTGCTTCAGTAGGGGTAGTGTTGGACAGCGGAGGTGTAGAAATTACTATTCCCACTCCAATGAGTGCAACAGTAGGGAAAGTGTTGGATAACGGAGGGATAAAAATGATTATTCCCACTCCAGTGAGTGCAACAGTTTGGAAAGTGTTGGATAGCGGAGAGGTAAAAATTACTAATCCCACGCCAGTGAGTGTAATGGTCGGGAAAGTGTTGGATAGCGAAGGGGTAAAAACTATTATTCCCACTCCAGTGAGTGCAACAGTAGGGAAAGTGTTGGATTGTGGGGGAGGGGTACAAATTACTATTGCCACTCCAGTGAGTGCCAGTAGAGCTTAATACATTTACATGAATTTATTATCGAAAAATCAAAGGTAGTCATATACAATGTTAATTAATCACAATGCATGAGCCATATCAGTTGGTCAATAAAAGTGCCCCAAGAAAGGAAGGGGGGTGGGATGGCGTGATGCTGTGAGGGAAAAGGACAGTGAGGGAATAAAGTTCGTGACAACTTATATATTGCAATGTTAATTTAAAATGCAATACAATTTCATGGCTTCAGATCCCTGAGCCAAAAAATGGGGGATTATAACATATCCCAAAAGTTCATACTATTGCTGTTGACACAGAAGAATTCAAAATAATGGGGGAGTGTCAACTGAACAGGACATAGAGGTAGCCGTTTGACGGCTGACGGCTACCTCTATGTCCTGTTCAGTTGACACTCCCCCATTATTTTGAATTCTTCTGTGTCAACAGAAATAGTATGAACTTTTGGGATATGTTATAATCCCCCATTTTTTGGCTCAGGGATCTGAAGCCATGAAATTGTATTGCATTTTAAATTAACATTGCAATATATAAGTTGTCACGAACTTTATTCCCTCACTGTCCTTTTCCCTCACAGCATCACGCCATCCCACCCCCCTTCCTTTCTTGGGGCACTTTTATTGACCAACTGATATGGCTCATGCATTGTGATTAATTAACATTGTATATGACTACCTTTGATTTTTCGATAATAAATTCATGTAAATGTATTAAGCTCTACTGGGACCCTTCTTTCCTAAACCATATAGCACCCAGGTCCCATGTGGATTTTTTTGGGTAGAACCCCCCTCTTAGATCACTCCAGTGAGTGCAACAGTAGGGAAAGTGTTGGTTTGTGGAGGGATACATTTTACTAGTCCCATTCCAATGAGTGCAACAATAGGGCAAGTGTTGGATAGCGGAGGGGTAAAATTTACTATTTCCACTCCAGTGAGTGCAACAGTAGGGAAAGTGTTGGATTGCGAAGGGATACATTTTACTATTCATATTCAGATGAGTGCAACAGAAGTGAAAGTGTTGGATTGCGTAGGGGTAACAATTAATATTCTCACTACGGTCAGTACAAAATTAAAAACAAACAAACTATTAGCAACAACAAATATATTTTGAATACAAAATAAATCACAAAATAGATAAATATTCTAAAAATTCAAATACAAATATATTTAATTGTAAAACATTAAACAAAATTATAATATTAAATACATATAACATATACCTACAAATAGTATATTACAAAAAATCGAAAAATATTTAATTTCTTTTTTTTTATCAGAAATTAAGAAACAAAAACATTAATTATTATATGAATGTACTTTTTTATTTCCTACCCTATAACACCACACAATTCACAAAACACATCTAAATTTAAAAGACATGTACTTCCATAATTAACATAACTAATTACTAATTTAAGAAATATTGTTAATTATAAAACAAATTAAAGCTCATAAAAATTATTTAACTTCCCACACTTTACCACTATAATCCCCACAAAGCACAGTTTAAATTAAACTGTTATAAAATTAATTACAAAAAATTCAATCCTATTTTCAATTAAAAAACATATAGTATTTAACAAATAATTATAAAGTGAGTAAAATGTATTTACTCCCCTCTCTTTACCCCATAAAAGTAAAAGCTACACACAAAAAATATAAACAAATACCCTAATTAAATATCAATTAATTAATTAATAATAATGATCAACCAATTATTAATTGATTAAACATAAATTACTTCCCCCCCCTTTACCCCTATAAACCCACAACTAAAATTAATTACACAATGTACTTATTTAATAATCAATTAATTAAATAATATGTATTAATTATGAATTATTTATTGTTTGCAAATAAATTACTTCCCACCCTTTACCCCATAAACCCCACAACCTGCACCTAAAATTAATTGCACAATTTCCATGATTAATTTACAATCAATTAATTAATATAAATTAACAACTATTTGTTAATTAATCAAAAATTGCTTTCCACCCTTTGCCCCTATTAACCCCACAACCCACATCTTAAACATATTACACAATTACCATAATTAATTACCAATTAATTAATTAATATACTCTAACAGCAAATTATAATTATTTAAAAAGAAATTACTTCCCACAAAATTTCAATTAAATACATATAATAATTAAAAAATATTCATACATTTATTCTAACTAAATTACTTCCCTCCCTATTCCCCTACATCACATACATTTAAAATATAAACTAAAATACATAACGCTTAGGGCCCTATTACAATGCGGTTAGGGAAACCTTCCCACCTAGGACCCAATTATGATGCGGTTAGGAAGGCCTCCTAATAGCATTTTCTCCTTCCGAATTGGATCGGGAACGTGTCTATCCGACGGAGGGCCAGATTATGATGCGGTTAGGAACATAGGCTCCCATAGAAGTCAATGGGAGTCCAACCACATCATATCTGGAAGCATCCAGATGCATCATACTCGGTCAGTCAGACTCTCCTGATCCGAGTCAGTCGGAAACCATTTCCAAACGGATTTGATCGGGATAGATTTCCTTACTGCATCGTAATCAGGGACTAATTAGAAAATTGATATTTTAAACAACTATATTTTTGCAAAGTATATTAATGACTTCGATATTTTAAGAAACAATATTTCTTACCCTAAATTCGATATTCTTGACCACAACATTCTTGCTGTTGATATTTCTGTGTCACAATATTTACAACTCGATATTTGTGTAGGTCGACATTTCCAACTCGATATTCTGTCTGCATACCCATTAACACGATAAATCCTATGCCCCGATGGGGGCATTGAGTGGACGTTGAATGGAATGGGTTGCTGGCTCTCAGGAAACTCGAGAGCAGATGAATTATTCAGCTTAGAACTGTTGATATGGGTGTGAACACTAGATAATAGATAGTTACATGTTTTTCTGATGGATTATGTGTGCTTGCTTCTATATACTAGATTAGAAAATGGATGCATGTATATTCACTAAACATTTATCCAAGGGCTGAAGAACAATCTGATGCAGCCTGTGAAAATGTCACCATTACCTGTGGATATTTATGTGTTGTATTGATATGTACTTCATATTGCATGCACAATATACTTATTCTTATTCTGAAAGTGTGACCTGGATTTATGGAACTGGATCTTCTACATGTAGTACTCTTTTTCTTTCTACAGCTTTGTGCTGGTTGTTAGATTGCATATTTTCTCACAGATTAAGTTCACCTTTTTTCTTTTATGCAAGTTGTCATTTATTTACTGTGATGTACTTCGAGTATTTGTTAGTTTAAAATATATATGTTAGCTTTACCACAAGGGGACTCAAGACATGTTTTGACACAGTTTTAAAAGCAAGTGAAGCTCCTTTTGAGTAGACTTGTGAGTGAATTTTTCCTTCACCAACATGGCTACGCTCATTACGAGCTATAGCAACATGTTCGTCCTCTTTTCATTGTAATTTCTAGCTGCTTGTGTGCTGTTATTTAATCTCATACCGGATGCTACAGACACTCCAGACGTTCTACTGAGAGGGGCATCTCATAACAGAGAGGATTGCCCTTCCATTCTTTTATGATGGTTTGAAGTACAGATATATGGCGTGATATGGATTTAATTGTGTGTTATTGAGTCGCGCATTCTTGTGTTTTCGGCATATCATGGCCATATTGAGGAGTTGGCTCACGTGGAAGCACATACATGCACGCAAATTCCTGTTTGTGGTGATCAGCTTTGCTTCTGTGCTAGCATTTGTATTTTTTGTACTTGGGAAACATATTCCAGGAAAGGATTACATTGATAAGTGAGAAAGTAGCGCCTTGAGACCCTCCGGGTAAGTAGAGCGCTCTATAAATGCCTATGATTGATTGATTGATAGATAAATTATTATTCTATACGCTAGCCATTGTTATGATAGCTTTCATACAATTTGTCAGCTTTTAGACATGGATTTCTGGGGGATATCATACTAGTACAAACATATATTAACTGGTATGGTAATATTTTATCCATGGGCAATTACTCATTCTTCTCGTGATATCTTGCACAGATGTGCATACTTTGTACTCATGCATGTGTTCTTTCTCTTACAACTAGGGGCCAATTCCGATCCTGGAAAAAAACGTCCATACGATTTTCATCCAGAGCCATCCCCGTACGATTTGTACCCGTCCGTCCGAGTCGCACAGTACGATCCGTATTCCGTCAATCCATCCGAATTGTCATGATCCGTACGAATTGCAAGGCTGAAACAGTGACCCGTACGACTTGTACACATGCCGTACGGCCCAACAAGTACGATCCGGACTGGGGTATGAGGACGCGATTTGTACGGTCCACGTCAGGTAACGGCGATTCGTACGGAAAAACACACAATCACTTACACACCGTACGGTGCGTACACCCCATGATTGCAGGGGTTCTGTGCATACCCCTGCGATCACGGGGTGTACACACCGTACCCAGCGATCGCAGTGTGTACGCACCGTACACCCAGTGAACATGGGGTACGGTGCGTACACCTCAGGATCGCGGGTTACGGTGCGTACACCCATTGATCGCAGGGGTACGCACCGTACCCCTGCGATCATGGGGTGTACGCACCATACCCAAGGGGCCGTACCGTACCTGTTTCTGGGGCGAACTCTGCTTTTACGGCTGTTTTCAGCTCCCGTAGAAAAAGGGTCTTACGGTGCGCACCCGTCACGAATCGTACTTTCCTGGTCGGAAAAAGCAGCTGCGAACCGTACAGATGTCGCGTACAGCGGGTTCCGAGGGAGATTCGTGTGGAGATTCAAGTTGTACGGTGTTTGTATGGGGGACGTTGCAGGGTACGATTCGTACGGGAAAAACACTCCAAACGGCTATTCAGAGCATTTATCCCCGAACCGGAATCGACCCCCTAATGTTTAATATTTAGACGATAGTCACTTTATTGCTTTTCTTTCTACAGATTGTTGGGTGAATACAAATTAGCAAATCAACCCATGTCCCTCCATGACGTAACCTTTGGTTGTTTTCTATGAGATATTGTTATTTTTCATATTGAAACACATTGGCCTATGAACTCATGGCTTAGAACTGAATTTCAAGAAGTTTCTTGCGTCTTGTGGGTAATGCAGATAACCTCTGCTCCCTATGGGGAAGCATTTAGATTCTCTGTTCTATTTTAGAAACTAGGAGGATCCTACTGTCTATTGTATGTACTTTTGGTTTACTCTGTGGGTATGTAGTTCAGGCACCTTCTAAACTTTTTGACTTATCTACACACTTGCACTAGGCTCTATGCACGATCTTCTATTTTTATTGCCTTTCATGGGTGATTCACAAACGTATGGGTGCATTCGTATTGAATCTGATATTTTGGAAGCTTTTCTAATCTCCTCTTTGTCATCAAAATTCACAATGATATGAGCGCTTTGTATGTATTATTTTGCAGCCTTGAAAACATCTGATGAAACACGTGCCGGCGGCCTTTTCTTTTGATGACTATCCCAAAAATGAAGATTCTGGAGGTATTCGAAGAATAAAAAGAACTTTTGATCACCCTTACATCTGAACTCATCATTGGGCCTACACATCATTTATACTGGACTAGATAGATATATAGATATGGAAACATTGTACATAGCCATCTTGTTTGTAAGGCTTGGGTAAGTGTTGTGAAAAATTTAAGAATCAGGAAAATTATGTATATAGGGTAAGCATATCTAAGATGAACTGTTCTTGAGAAGCAGGAGAATTATGTATATTGGGTAAACATATATAAGATAAACAGTTCCTGTAACAAATCTAACAAATATCCTTTGCTTGAAGATGATAAGAAGGTGGTACGTGAAGAAACATCTGTGGGTGAACAGAATGTGGTTCTTGACAAATGAAACCATGAATTGTAAGCTTGATTTTGACAATTCTCACAAACTTACAGAGAGCTGATTGGATGACGATCAATATGTAGGGGAGGAAGAATAGGAATAAGAACAAACAACAATCAGATATAAAGAGGTGCGATAACACTTGCCTCTAAGTCTCAAATAAAATAAAGAATTTCCATCATTAAAACACTAGGCAAATTTTGATTTTATGTTAAGATCCGAGACTCATTTTATGTATGTTTAAAGCATGGTCACAACCAATGAAACATCAGTAGCCACCGATTATAAATGGGGCAAAAAACATTACAAACTCAACCAATTGTCTTATTGAGAATGTCCTCCAAACTAGATCCAGACCAAAACTCTTTGCTCCCCTTGAAGAATGGGTACCAACAATTGAAGTACCAACTCCTGCTAAACACATAACCCATTTTACATACCGTATTTTCCGGCATATAAGACGACTGGGCGTATAAGATGACCCCGTACCTTTCTTGTTAAAATATAGGGTTTGTGCTATACTCGCCGTATAAGACTACCCCTCTTCCAACGCGCACCCTTCTATCATGTTGCAAAGGGTTAGGGTATTGATAACAGGGATTTTACCACAGATATTACATTTATCTTATGGACATGGCAGGAGTAGCTGATTCCCACAATCTAATTTATGTGATTGAGTGAACCCTTAGCTCCAAGGATCAGATCAACATTGGAACCAAGATTACTCCAATTGATACTGAGGCAGCCCAAACTACTGTTTAAGGGCAGATTAACTCAAGTAATTCATTATGTTTAAGATGACCTAAAAGAGAGATATAATTCATGTATAGAAGGTACCCTAGCCAATAATATTAGAATTTGATTAGCATTTTGAAATGTTATAATTGTAAATGCAATTACGATTTTGCCAAAATCTCTATATTTTTTCAATCTAACTAAAACATTTTTTCGTTACGTCAGTGATTGGATAAACTGCTTTTATCTCATCTAGAAATGGGGAATAGAAAAAACATCCTGCTGAAGCTTAAATAGGGAAGGTAATTTTTACCGAACTAGCAACTGTAATAACCGGTGACTGCTATTTAGGATCAATGGTGGACTGTTCTGTATAGACTATTTAGCTAACCACTATGGACCTATTCCAATGGATCCTCCGTAATCAAACTGCTATTGTTTTCATTTCAAGTCACCTACATTTTGCAAAAATGTGTGCTAAAAATGTTGTAGCAATAATTTCTGAAAATCTGACACAGCGGAAGGAAAGGGCAGAATGCCATGTGAGGCTCCCTTCTCTCACCCCGTATGGCGCAGTAGAAGTGCGGGCACAATCTATGGGCGCAGCTCCGCACAACGTTAAGTTGCATGAGAAGACCCCCGGCATACAAGACGACCCCTGACTTTTGAGAAGATTTTCAAGGGTTAAAAAGTTGTCTTCGACGCCGGAAAATACGGTACCTAGCCAAATTAGCAGAAGAGACCGGTTTGCTGAGTTTTCAAATTGAGAAGAGGAGCAAACTCCGAGTATAATAGTTTAGTTTTCTTTTGATAAACTTTTGGTCATCTTCCACTTCAACATAGGTTGAGATGACAAGCAAGGATAAAAACCGAAATCAGGCTTTTTTTTCTTCTTCTATGAATATTAATGTTAACTGTAGGAATGAACTGGTTTGCTGTAATTTCAAGAGGAACTTTTACATACAACAGTTGCTTAATAGACACTAAGGAAAGCCACATAGTCAATTTTGCTGAATGGATTTTCAATAGTAGATCTAAATTTTCAGACCAGGTCATAAATAAATTAAAAATAACATTAATATCCCACTACTGGATGTCTTTGGGATGAGGAGTATTAGAAAATAGCACCCAAATCAAAAGTCAGCAAATCAAATGATATTCACCAATGGGTTTATGATTTACTGAATGATGTGCTGTAGAAATTATTGAATGTTATGTGTTATTAGTTCTATCTGTTTTGCCCCGACGGGCCAAAGAAGCTAGGAAATTCACAATTAAAATTATATCTGCTGAAAAGGGATCAGCAGAACTTCCCAGGTATGAGATTGACTAGAATCCCCTCACTGGACTGTAAGCTCTAGAGGTTACACAGGTCCAACATATTCTATGTGCTCTTCTGCTTCTACTGAGTTTTCTAGGGTTCTCCAAGCCATCTCTAAATTCTGAAAAGCTGGCATGGATAGTGTATGATTTAGGATCAGCTCATGCATATGTCCTTGAATGTGTGTGTAGTTCCTGGAAGCCGAGGAGACTTGTGGAGAGAATATATATATATATATATATATATATATATATATACATATATATATATATATATATATATATATATATATATATTCCTCCAAATTGTTTCAAACAGTTCCAAACAAAACAATGTCTAGGCCACTTTTGCAGTTCCAGTGTGTGTTTAATTCATTAATGCTCACTCGACGCGTTTCGGGGGACAAGACTCTTTGGTCACGAGTGCGAGTGTATGTTTTTTCAACATTTAAATACAAATCACGTGATTTCACCATAAGTGTAAACATAGGAAACAAACTTCAATGGCAGTCACTCACGTTAGAAGGCAGACTCTTTTGAATGAAATGGGAAAAATTTTATTAGAATACACATTATGCATAACAGTAAGCAGTTTAAATGTATTGCTATACTCATGCCTCGTCATGTAATGGCAACGACCAAAATTTAATTTGAAAAATTGAAAAAATTTAAAAATGTGAATACATAGGGACTTGTGTTGCTTCATATTGCGAAAACGTTGACAGTCCTCCAATCATATTATGGTCCAAAAAGGAAACGCTCGATTGGCTAAAAATCTCATTGTTCTACATTACCCAATTTGGCCCCAGTGGGCAGAAAATACAATTATCAAACATGTTGTCTCCAATATGCCTCGTACTATAAGCGTTATCAGTATTCATCATTCACTCGCCCTCGTGGGCAAAATTAAATCATAAACATTATCAATGGTCAATAGTCCACTCGCCCCAGTGGGCAAAGTACAAGTGTCACTCCATCTACTAGCCATACCCTAAGTGTCATTCGAGCTCTTATCTTTCATTTCTTGACCGTTGTATGCAACTGAGCTGTGCCTTAAACTCTCCTAAACTGACTCATCAAGGATCTGTAAAATAAAATAGATAAATAAGGTGATAAGAACATGTCTCTTGCATACGTGAATCTCTAAACATACATCGCACAAACCTTTTAAAATCACAGAAGGAAGCAGTAACTGTTAGAACAATAACAAAACTATATTTTCAATAAAGTCAGGTCTTCCCGTACTAAGAGGCACCAGCTACATACTTCTATCCTAGGTGTATCGCCAGGGCCTCATCACAATTGTGACCTTCAGGTTGCATTGTGCGGTATTTAAAGATTAATCTCGATTCCAGCCTTCTCAGCTCTTGTACCCTGTCTCCCCCCTCTCTCTCACTGGGACATTCTCTAGGACACAGAATGAGATAAGGCTGTTGTTACTTTTGGGGTTTGTGGCAAAATGCCTAGCTACAGGATACTGTTTATCAAGATTTTTTATAGCCCCGAGGTGTTCCAGCACCCGCTTTTTAGCCGGGTGTATTGTGCTGCCAATGTAGAATTTATTGCACGGGCATCTAAGTGCATATACTACATGGTCCGTTTGGCATGTAAAGTATTTAAGAATTTAAAAAAGTTTGCAATGGTTTGAGAGTTTCACCTACTTGATATTTTTGCTGTAATAGCAAGCTTTACATTTGCCGCATACATAAAATCCCTGGATAGGATTCCTTCTAGTTACTGCGGGGATCAATTTTTTGCAAATCATGTGTTTTAAAGATTTGGGTCTACGCTACGGTATTTGTGGATAATCATGGAAACCTTTTGCTACATCTTTGTCAGTTTTGAGCACATCCCAACATTTGTCAATAGCTTTTCTGACTTCCCAAGATTGTTGGTGATAATCAGTGATAAATCTAGCTGTCTCTGACTCTGGTGTGTCCTAATGTTTCTCTTTCTCAGCCATCAGTTCACGCCTCTCCCTTATAGTAACTGTCCCTACGGCCACATCAATCCATTTTTTGCTGTAGCCTCTTTGCCTAAAACTTTCACACATTATAAAGGTTTCTTTCTCAATATCTTCCACTTTCGTGCAGTTACGTTTAGCGCGTAGCAACTCGCCAATAGGGATGTAGTTAATCAAATTGCTCGGATGGCAGCTCTGGGCATTTAACAGGCTGTTACCAGCTGTTTCCTTCCTGTACAATATGGTTGTGAGCCTATTCCCATCATTTTTTACGTTCAGATCCAAAAAGTCAATCATGTGGCTTGTGAATGAAAGATTAAGGGTATTGGTATTCAAGGTGTTGACAAATTCTTTCGCTTCTCCCGCATTCAGATCTGTTTCTAAGGAAATGCCTGCACGCCTTAATCCCAAATCATGTGGTATGCTAGTATAGAGGCTGTTGACATATATTGTCATAAGGAGCCACCCCGGGCTCCATTGAACCTCCTTGATTTTACTCAGGAAGTCTTCTGAGTCTTTTAGATATGCGGGGAGTTCCTGCACTAATGGCTGAAGGAAAAAGTCCACATATCTGGACGTGTTCTCCAAACAGCTACCTCTCGAGAAAACAATCGGCCTTCCGGGGGAATTGTCATGTTTTTATGAAACTTGGGCAGTAAGTAAAGTGCTAGTATTTTGGGGTGTTTACATTTTAGAAAATCAAACTCTTCTCTTTCAATCAACCCCCTCTCCTTCCACTCATTGAGTTGTTCTTGATATTTAGTAATATTGGCAGCATATACCTGCTTGTTACTTTTCTCGTATTTGTCTATATCACTCAGCTGTGATAAACCTTCATTGATATACATCTCTCGGGATAGGACAACAATGTTTCCTCCCTTATCTGATTTCTTTATGATAATCGTATCATAATTTTTTAGACTTTGTATAGCATCAAGTTGTATTTTAGTTAAGTTGGTTCTACCATACCTAGTTTTTTTAGACATTTTATCAAGTTCAAAAATAACACCCTTTTCAAATACATCAATGGCCTCATTAGTGATTTGAGGGAGAAATATTGACTTGGGTTTGAGCCCACTTTTACAGTTCAAATCCAGTCTTAAATTGTCATTAATCAAATTCAACATGGGATCTTCAATGATATTTAGATCCCCTCCAAGATTATGTAGTAGAGACTGCATGTTTACATCCCCTATTTCAATGTTACTAGGTTCTACTTGAGCTCCTGTTTGTTCTTGGGTGACTTTAGTAGTGAACCACTTTTTTAGTCTCAGTTTGCGTGTAAAGGGGAATAAATCTATTCTACTTTGAGTTTAATCAAAAGTAGCTGAAGGACAGAAAGATAGACCGTAAGAGAGTACCTCAATCTCAGCTACACTGAGTTTTCATGTGGAGAGGTTGAGTATTGTTTTCTTGTCTTTCATTTCACCTTCCTTTGGCCCCTCATTCCCGTTCCCAAGGGGCTTGTCAATTCGTCTCTTACTGATACATTTGATCTGTTTGCGCCTCTGCCTTCTCGTCCGTGTCCTCTTTGTTCTCCGGAGTTGGACTTGTTCTGGGCCGCCAATCTTCATTCGGTATCATTACCTCTTTTCCTTGTTGCCCATCAACTCGTGTCTCGGCAGGTTGAGCTTCATTTCCTGCCGTATTCGATTTTGAAACTGGGACAAAGGATTGACTAAGCAAATGATCATATTTCTTAGCAAAAGTCAATACTTGACCTTTTTCGTAGTCTACTAGGTCTAGTAAAAATTTCCTTTCTTTTTTCTCCCAGATGTCTTTTTTGATCCTCTCCAATCTGCCATCCATCTTGGCCATATCATTGTCAAATTCATCCTTATCACAAATTGCTTTAAGACATGACACCACATCTTCAATTTCCAAAGCCAGCTTATCACAGTCTTTTGAGGCGTATTTCACAAGATTTTAACATTACCATTGAGCAATCATGACTGTTATTAGCCCATTCCTCCACTAGATCTGGATCTGGCTCATTGAAAGTAGGTGTAGTATATATGCGAAGTCCTCGAGGTATGCGACTGGCTTCAACATATTTTTGCAGGGTTGTTGCGTCCCACCATTTATTTTGCTCAGCTTTAAGTAATTTTTACAGTTTATTCCATAAATCTTGCTTGTTCCTAGTTTCTCCTGTGCCTTCCACTGCGCGTGTCACATTGGAATGTGACCCTGAAGTCAGTACGGTAAACATTTTACTTGCCGCTTCACTTCTTTTAGTATTTCTGGTTGAAACCATTACTGCATTTATTTCAAAATACCAGCGCTGTGTCTTCACGTCCACGCAGTGCTTGCCAAGGATTTTCAATCACCTAATAAATGATTTACTTCCCGGCTCTGCTTGCCCCCACTGGTTTGTAATTCTGATGTAATCGTGAAAAGTTTGCTGCTCACTCACCATTCTTCGTCTTCATGACGCTGTTTAAATCGTTTCTAACACGGTTACTCGAACAGACGTCTTAAGAATAGTTTCCACGGTGTGAGCTCCGAACAAATTTCACGTAATTCTTGAGTTAATATTTTCCTTTCCGAGGCAGGGGGGGCGGGAGGGGGTTCTTTATGAAATAAATCCAAATTCCAAAGTTCTCAGCGAACCCCTGACACTTGCAGCGGCGGGCCCAGACGGGGTAGCGACTCCCGTTATTTCACCAAATAGTTTCAAACAGTTCCAAACAAAACAATGTCCAGGCCACTTTTGCAGTTCCAGCGTGTGTTAAATTCAGTAACGCTCAATCAACACGTTTCTGGGGACAAGCCTCTTTGGTCACGAGTGCGAGTGTATGTTTTTTCAACATTTAAATACAAATCACGTGATTTCACCATAAGTGTAAACATAGGAAAAAGACTTCAATGGCAGTCACATATGTTCGGAGTTAGAAGGCAGACTCTTTTGATTGAAATGGGAAAATTTCATTAGAATACACATTATGCATAACAGAAAGCAGTTTAAATTCATTGCTATATTCATGCCTCGTCATGTAATGACAACGACCAAAATTAAATTTGAAAAATCGCGAACTTTGGAGTTTGGACATATATATATATATTTGTATATATATATATATATATATATATATATATATATATTCACTGAAAAAAACATAGGTTATAGACCATATATAGTTAGGAATTAGCATTTACAAAACCTTATTTTACTCACACAAAACCATTGAAATTCCCATATATAGTTAGTTGCACTAACTATATATCGCGCACCCGCAATCCACTGCTGATGATGTCACATATTACATCATTCATGACATGGTCAGTGACATCACTGATGACATCACTGATGACATCTCAAATGACATCACTGATGACATCACTGATGACAACATCCAGTGACTGTATGTTTCTGTAAAGTTCAAATATGTCTTACATATTGAAGAATGAGTGGATGTATAAGAGTCTGGATGAAGGATTTAGTAGGTGCATGACTGACTGTATGAGTGAGTGATTAAATGTGTCTCACTGAGTGCATGGGTTAGTGACTAAACTGTCTTAATTTGTGCATCTTTATGTCTGTTGTTCTGTAAACTGCTGCATGTGTTGATCAGTAGCTATATGAGTAACTATATGGGTTATTGATTGGTTGCCCAAGTATTTGTATTGGAGACTGAGTGTGTGTGTGGGTGGCTGGGAGGTGTATGACTCTGTGCATAGATGTGTGAGCAGTTGATTCACTAGATGTATGGGTTCAAAAGTGCATGTGGAAACAGCTGTATGGGCGGTTGACTGTGTGCATGAGTGTATTGGTGAGTGAATGGATATCTCAGTGCTACATGTCAAAGTAAGTACATATGTAAAACACAGTACATGTGAGAGTTGACATATATAAATAACTGTGCATAAGAGCCAGTGATGGTGTGAGTGGCTGTATGGATCATTGTGAACTTGTATCAGGGATTGTATAAGAGAGTAAATATGTGTTAGTATATGTTTGAATAAGTAAGGTGTGTATAACTGTTTAGTTGAGGAAATGGAGGTGTGATTGATTCTTTGCATGACTGACTAGGTGTGTGAGTAACTCCATGGATGAGTGACAGTCTGTGAGTGTCTGTTTACACTGATTGTATCTAAGGTTATATTAGAGTCTGAAGAGGTTCATCGTATTATCACATGAATGATATCATCAGTGATTTGATCAGTAATGTCAAATGAGATGTCATCAGTGATGTCATCACTGATGTCATTTGAGACGTCATCAGTGATGTCATTTGAGATGTCATCAGTGATGTCATCAGTGATGTCACTGACCATGTCATGAATTATGTAATATGTGACATCATCAGCAGTGGATTGCGGGTGCGCGATATATAGTTAGTGCAACTAACTATATATGCGAATTTCAATGGTTTTGTGTGAGTAAAATAAGGTTTTGTAAATGCTAATTCCTAACTATATATGGTCTATAACCTATGGTTTTTTCAGTGAATTTTCAAGGTTTTGTAAATGCTAATTCCTAACTATATATGGTCTATAACCTATGGTTTTTTCAGTGAATTTCAATGGTTTTTTAATTGCAAATATCAAAAGCTGTAAAATGTATTCTTCTTTTAAAGGAAAAATATATTTTTTATGTATTTAATATAATTTCAGTCAAGAGGTCTTTATTCGATTCACATCATAAAAGACAAATACATATATATTTTTTAAAAAACGATCCATTTTGCATATAAGATAATAAATACATTACATTTAAAAGCAAGTTAAAAAAAGTATTACATTTTTAGACATTGATGAACGAGAAGACCCCTTGCTACATAAAAACAGTGCTACTTTAAACAAATAGTCATAAAAACTATACAATAAAAACATCATTTGCCAAGGTTACGGGTTCGGATTGACCACGCCCAACTCACAAATTTTGCTACACCAATAGCGATGGAGGGGGAAGTATCAGTTTTAAGTATCCTAAACGCTGCAAGAGCAGAGCTGGTGCCTAGTAACCGACAGACTGGTAAAAGCCAAACTTTCCTGGTAACAAATACATAGGGCAGCAGAAAAAAAGATGTTCAATATTTTCCACTGCTGTTACACAGAAGGGACACTTATTACTACCACCAGTAGACCAAGAGTGCGTAAGCCCCTGCACAGGTAGCGAGCCTACTCGTAGTTGGTGTTACAGTTTGCGATCCTTTGGCTTGGTGATTAAGTCCCAATAGGCTTCATATTTAGGGACATCTTTTACAACCAGAAATTCCAGTGTCATGGTAGGACCATCAGCCATAGCGGATCTCCTCTCAGTGATCCAATGCCAGTAAATATCTTTGAGTGTCTTCTTTGAGGGAAAGGTCGCGCGTGCTGGATCAACCCATAATGCCTCCAAATTTAGATTTTTCAAGAGCCTCCTGAGGTGACTGAACCAGGGTACCCTGTAAGACCCTTCAAGACCCCTCACATCGTCAATGGCCTCAGCGAACAAGGATAATTTCTTTATGTATATAATTATTTATTTTTTTCGCTACCGGTCCGCGCACCGGGTAGCTTCCCGTTAGCTCAATTTGGTGCCGCGACCCGATCCGCGCACCGGGAAACGTTCCGTTAGCGCAACTGCCGCATTCGAAAACAACATCGTGACGCGTCACGTAAGCGCGACGTATCGCGTTGCCTCGTAATGCGTCTTATGACGCGCCGCGTTAGCGCACTCGGAAGTGCTCCGGAGCGCGACCCGAGGCGCGAAGCGCAGCACCCCGGAAGCGCTCCGGGCGCGGAGTGGGATGCGTAACGTAAGCGTAACAGGTCATGTGACCTGAAAATAACACTTTTCATTGGTTTAGAACATTTTTTTTTCCCAAATGATGAAAGCCCCCACCTTTTTTCCTCACTCTGACTTTCATCTTTGTGAGAGGAAGACCTGTTTCTGCTTGTTCAGTCATGGCATCTGTAGTAGCTGCAGCTGGTGGACCCCCACCATCACCACAACCACCTAGGAAGGAAGGACCACCTGCAAAGTTCCTTCCAAACCCAGAGGAAGAGGAAGAAGAAGAGGAAGAGGAGGTAGAGCCGAGGCAGTTCTTGCGTGAAGAGCCCCGGCAATCCCACCGCTTAGACCATTTTATATGGCAATTTTTTTCTTACCCTCGAGGGCAAAAAAAGGTCAATGCCCGGCTGGTGACAAGCCTCATTGCGATGCAGTTCTGTCCCGAGGCACAGACAAAAAGTATAGTTTTGGAAACTATACTATGCACCGCCACATGCAATGGTGGGTGTGTTACTCTTACAACGCATCTATTACAACGTAATGCTGTTACAACGCAGCTATTACATCGCAAATACCATTACAATGCATGCCATTACAACGCATGGCATTACATAGCAGATGCTATTACAACGCATACCATTACATCGTAAGTATTGGTAAGTATTTTTTATTTTTTTTTATTTTATTTAATATTTTATAATTGATTTAATTATTATTAATTTAAAAAAATATTTATTTCGTTTTTAAATATTATAAATTAAATATATTATTTTAAGTAATTTTTTAAATAAGTATGAGTATAGGAGTATATGTTTTGGGGTACTGATGTATATGTTTTGGGGTGTGTGGGTTTTGGGGTACAGGGGTGTTTTTAGGTTTTAGGGCAGGGTTTGGGTTTTGGGGTACAGGGGTGTTTTTAGGTTTTAGGGTAGGGTTTGGGTTTTGGGGTACAGGGGTGTTTTTAGGTTTTAGGGTGGGGTTTGGGTTTTGGGGTACGGGGTGTTTTTAGGTTTTAGGGCAGGGTTTGGGTTTTGGGGTACAGGGGTGTTTTTAGGTTTTAGGGTAGGGTTTGGGTTTTGGGGTACAGGGGTGTTTTTAGGTTTTAGGGCAGGGTTTGTGTTTTGGGGTACAGGGGTGTTTTTAGGTTTTAGGGCAGGGTTTGGGTTTTGGGGTATAGGGGTGTTTTTAGGTTTTAGGGCACGGTGTGGGTTTTGGGGTACAGGGGTGTTTTTAGGTTTTAGGGCAGGGTTTGGGTTTTGGGGTACAGGGGTGTTTTTAGGTTTTAGGGTAGGGTTTGGGTTTTGGGGTACAGGGGTGCTTTTAGGTTTTAGGGTAGGGTTTGTGTTTTGGGGTACAGGGGTGTTTTTAGGTTTTAGGGCAGGGTTTGTGTTTTGGGGTACAGGGGTGTTTTTAGGTTTTAGGGCAGGGTTTGGGTTTTGGGGTACAGGGGTGTTTTTAGGTTTTAGGGCAGGGTTTGGGTTTTGGGGTACAGGGGTGTTTTTAGGTTTTAGGGCAGGGTTTGGGTTTGGGGGTACAGGGGTGTTTTTAGGTTTTAGGGCAGGGTTTGGGTTTTGGGGTACAGGGGTGTTTTTAGGTTTTAGGGTAGGGTTTGGGTTTTGGGGTACAGGGGTGTTTTTAGGTTTTAGGGCAGGGTTTGGGTTTTGGGGTACAGGGGTGTTTTTAGGTTTTAGGGCAGGGTTTGGGTTTTGGGGTACAGGGGTGTTTTTAGGTTTTAGGGCAGTGTTTGGGTTTTGGGGTACAGGGGTGTTTTTAGGTTTTAGGGCAGGGTTTGGGTTTTGGGGTACAGGGGTGTTTTTAGGTTTTAGGGCAGGGTTTGGGTTTTGGGGTACAGGGGTGTTTTTAGGTTTTAGGGTAGGGTTTGGGTTTTGGGATAATTAAATTATATTTACCATTTTAAAATTAATTAAAATATATTTAATAAATTAAATTAATTATTTTACACTAATTACATTTTTAAATTAAATTAATTAAATTAAATAAATAATTATTATTAATTTAATTTAATTTCATTATAATAAATATGTACTTTAAACTAATTATTTTTTTTCTTAAATTAAATTAATTACTATTTTTAATAAAATTACATTTATTAAATAGATATTATTTATTTACTAGATATTATTTAATTAAATTAATTTAATGACAATTTTATAATGTCTTTTAATTAAATTATTTTAAATAAATTAATTACAATAAACTAAATAACATTTTTTTAAAAAGGTATACTTACCTATACTTACGATGTAATGCCATGCGTTGTAATAGCATTTGCGATGTAATGCCATGCATTGTAATGACATCCGTTGTAATGTATCCCGCGTTGTAAAATCTGCGTTGTAACGGAACGCGTTGTAACACAACGCGTTGTACTGACACCAATCCGCAATGGTGGCATCCAATCAATTATAGCGTTGCTGAGGTGCGTCACCTGCAGGATAACCCACCAATATTATTTTACTGTTTCCCTTGGTTTTCCCCTTGTTACGCTTTCTGGAACGCTACCCGGTGCGCGGACCGGGCGCTAACTGTGCAAAAATTTGAAAAAAAAGGCTGTTTCTTTTTACATATATGGGCCTCCTCAGCCACCCTCAGAAAACCTATGGGGTAAGGATATGTCTCCCGTGCACCCTTATACCCATTCCCAACATTGTTTATCCTCCGTCTTGTGACTAAATTCTTCCGAAACACAAGATGGCGGACTCCCGTTACGCTACCGGTGAGCTACCCGGTTCGCGTACCGGGTAGCGCTTCCACCGCGAAAAATCGAAAACATTTTTAAAAAAAAAATGTTGCCCCGCGGGGCCCTTTAATAGCCCCCACATCAATCCTAGGGGGTCAGGAGGGGTCTACCTTGCCCCCTTTCATTCATTTCCCCCTTCGTTTATTTCCACCTCTTGTCTCTCGATCCTACCAAGAGACAAGATGGCGGCCGCTCCGGACTGTTTAGAATGTTGACAGTCACCGGAGAGCCAATCCACTTCTCCTCGCGAAGTTCCGTTACGCGTCTGGTACGCGAACGAGGGCGCGCTAACCGGGACGCTGTCACAGATATATATATTTTTTTTAACGTTAATTTCTCAAAATCCACTGGAGCACATATCTTGAGACCTAGCAAAGGCACATCGGGCAAACAGTCTCTACAATTTTGCCAAGTTTCATAGAAATCCATTCAGCCGTTCGAGCTAAAAGTGAGTCCAACCGCCCTATTGAAAACTCAATGTTAAAAACACGTTTTGGGACCCCCTTTTTTCTCGGCCCCCGCTTGACGAAACCCCCCCAAACTTTCAGGGGACGCTCAGAAACAGAATGTGCCATTTTCCTGAAAATTTCAGCCAATTCCGTCCATCAACGTTAAAGTTATTCAACATAGAATTTTCAGAAATCCCTATTAAAAAAAATCCTAACTATATATACCTACTGGCTACATTGGGCTACATTGGGCTACATTTGGGCTCTAACATATATATAGCCCAATGTAGCCCAATATATATTTTTCAAAGTTAATTTTCGGAAAAACCACTGTAGCATATATCTTGAGACATAGCAAAGGCACATCGGGGTACCAGTCCCTACAATTTTGCCAAGTTTGGTGGAAATCCATTTAGCCGCCCGGCCCCCGCTTGACGAAATCCCCCCAAACTTTCAGGGGACGCTCAGAAACAAAATGTGCCATTTTCCTGAAAATTTCAGCCAATTCCGTCCATCAACGCCAAAGTTATTCAACATAGAATTTTCAGAAATCCCTATTCAAAACTAACTATATATACCTACTGGCGACCGCCAGTAGGTAATATATATATATATATATGATATACCTATTGCTTCTGCCTGGGATATTATGCTTATACAGTATAAGGAATTTACTGAATAGAATCCCCCTCCCTTGCCGTGGTAAATTTTTAGACATAGGGCCACCCTCTCTCTCCATCATAATACATCTTAGTCATTTTCAGAATGCCGAAGCATTTCCCTGACAGCCCAATGATCTGGGGTCTGAAAGAAAGGTCGTCATCGCACAGAACACCAAGATTTTTGGCTTTTGAAGACGCGACGTCAGGAGGGAACATGTCCTGAGGCCACCATGTCTTCCAACTGGGATCAGGCGGACATCCGAAAAAAAAGCAACTCCGATTTATCGGAGTTGCATTTCAGACTGTACCGCTGAAACCAGTCAAAAACAGTGCCCAGGCATTCTTTGATACGACTACCGTCGAAGGCCTCTCCCTTATTGCACGTAAAAAGGAGCTGGGTGTCATCAGCATAAGATATGATCTGGGCACCAAAAGATTCCGCCACCGCCGCCAGAGGGGCCATATAGATATTAAAGAGGGTGGGGCTCAGGATAGACCCCTGAGGAACGCCCACCTCCAGCGGCGGTATGTCGGCGGAGAACGGAGATGCCCAGACCACTTGTCGGCGGCCGGTCAGAAATGACTTAAACCAGTTCCACACCGTCCCACAAAAGCCGATCTACCAGAGTCTTAAAAGTAGACCGTCGTGGGGAACGGTGTTGAAAGCCACCGACAAATCCAACATAACCAAGATAGGCTTACCCCCAGAGTCAAGAGTCTCTCTGATGGCATCGGTGATCTCGAGAAGGGCTGTCTCCGTGCTAAAATTAGCACGGAAACCCAATTGAGAATCATGCAAGATGTTATTGCTCTCGATAAAGCTGGAGATGGAGAGATGCACGTGCTTCTCAATCACCTTTGCCAGAGCAGGGAGGAGGGAGATCGGTCTATAGTTTGCATGGATAAGGGGATCCAAAGTGGGCTTCTTAAGCAGCGGCAAAATCAAGGCATGTTTCCAAGCCAGAGATACCTCTCCCGTGATCAGGGAGGAATTAAGCAGCGGATTAAGCAAGGTGTTAACTGCAGGTGCTACTCTCCCCAGGCATTTCGCTGGACAAGGATCAAGAGGCGAGCCGGATTGTAGCCAAGATAGAAGATCAACGGAAGTAGCAAAAGGCATGGGAGGAAAAACTGAGAGAAAAGGCCTTTCCCTTCCAGTGAAAAGGGTAGAGTGGTCAGGTAGCTAGCAGCTGAAGTAGGGCCAGCATCAGGGAAAGAATCCTGAATGGATTTAATTGTATTTATGAAACAATCACCATGCTGGCTAATCCAAGCTTCGGTATGAGAATGGGAGGGCGTACTCAAGTAAGGGGAAGTGAACTCTTTTACTATCCTAAAGATTTCTTTACTCATGTTTTCAGCTTCATCGATTCTACGCTCCAAGTATACTTTTTATGATAAAGCCTAATTGCATCTCTATATTTTACTTTGTCACCAGGGTCATACATGTGCCGCCAAGCTCTTTCAGCCTTCTTACAGTCTTGGCGCATCTTACCAAGAAAGGGAGTAAACCAAGGGGCCGAGATATGCCTACCCGCAGACTTAGCTGGCTTTCCAGGGGCTAACTCCTCAAATCTGGCTATCAGCCACTTCTGGACCAAGTCAAGATTTTCCTCCAGATTACCCGATAGCTGACAGGGATGACGGCGGAGAGCATCAGACAGCATTTCCGCCGTAACCTGATGAAATGGCCGGGCCACCCCTCTAACATCTTTCGGCGATCTTGTGCAAGTCATGGCAGAGGAAGGAATATGAAAATTCATTAAAAAGTGATCTGACCATAGGACTGGAAGCGGCGGGGACACATCAATTGGCCTAGTAGAAAATATCTGGTCAATAGTATGGCCTTTGATATGGGTGGGACTGGTGATGTAGGGAGCCAGCCCTAAAGAGGAGGCAATGTCCTGCAACTTAATAGTATCAGGATCCACTGTCTTATCCATGTGAAGATTCAGGTCTCCCAATAAAATGCAGTGCTCAGATCTAAGACAGGGCACAGAGAGCGCCGCCTGCAGGTCATCAAAAAAGGAGCCGAGGGGCCCAGGTGCTCTATAGATAAGGATCCCAACGCATGTTTGAAAGGGAGATAGCCCGAGAGTAAAACTTAAGGCTTCACAGACCGCGATATTATCAACGGGAAAAGTCGTGCAAGGGAAACGCTTATCCACAATCAGTGCCACACCCCTGCCCCTGCCTTCGACTCTATCCCTCCTAAAGATAGTGTAATCCGGAGGTATGGCAGGTACCAGATCTGGACCAGAGCACTCTCCCAACCAGGTCTCAGTTAGAAACAGGATGTTTTAAAGTCGGACAACAAATTCCAGATGTCAATGGAATGTCTACTGAGGGATCTGGTGTTAAGGAGAAAGCATTGGTTGTACGTGAGTGGGGGCTCGAGAAAGATTCCCTCCTGAACAGGAATGCGCCAGCCGCATCCCGAACAGCCCTTCCTAAGAGTTCGACCACCCGGGAAGACATGATGGCAATTAATAGATGTCTTCGTAGCGCGCCTAGCTCCGTGGAAGAGTAGGAAAGCATAATGACCAGAGAAGATACACACACAACCCAAAAAAATGAAAGGAGAAAGGTAAAGGCCAGTGAGCCTACCTCGTCCGCCTCCTAGACGCTGACGAGCGCAGACGGGCAGGAGTCTGGCACGACTCAGGCGCAGGGAGGGCGCTCCCGCTGCGCATCACCGCTGCGCGCCAGGAAGAGTGCTTCAAGTAGCCTGCTCTCAGAGACCACGAGCGCAGGGACGCTCCAAGATGGCGGCGACACTTCCCTTCCTGATCAAAGATGGTGCTCCCCGCCCACAACCTCCCCGGAACCGGACCCGCAAAGCAGCAGTGGGGCTTCCGAGAAATTATGGTGCAAGTAAGGGGCAGAACAGGATCGGTTAAAAACAAGGGAAAATCAAAACAAAATTTAAAGTAAATGGAAAAAACGGGCAATTTAAAAATAAGCAAATAGCGCTCTAAGCGCGCGCGACCAGCAGTGAGGTGCAGAAAGCACACTCTAACCACAGGCCACCTTCACCAGGCTGCCCCCTCACTAACCGCGCCATGTCAGATCTAAAATTGCCTACGTGAAGCAGACTCAAACAAAATATTTTGTCCTTTTTTAAACTTCTGATGGCAAAGGAACCTGCAAGCATATCTAAACAATCTATGTGCAAGGAGGAAAAATCCTCGCTTCACTGTGTATCTCATGTCGAGAGCTGACCACATCTTGTTCTCCAAACTGCCAAACTTACATCTTACTGTAATATTAGATCCGGGCAGATGCAAAGATGGCTCTCCCGTTCCATGCTTTAGGTGATCTAAACACCTTTGAAGTTTTAAGTGAGTCTTAATCTAATGGAATTATATCGGAGTAAAAGATACTTTCTTGGAAGTGTGGAATTTCTGATCTCTGTAGAGCATAATAATGATGGGGTCAAGGGAAAACTGCATGTAATGAAGAGGATAACAAACCTACAATCCTTGCTAGAACCATGAGTGAAATAAAAAACATTTGAAGAATTTGTATAAGATGACATACTTATGGCTTGAACTTTGGGTTGGAGACCTTGTGAAATAGAAAACCCCAAAACTCCCTTTGTCTGCAATGAGTCAAATTGTACTTTGCAATCGGAGTGGAAGACATTTCGTGCAATTGTGGCAGATTGGGTTGGATCTAAACACATCCTTCCTACCCCCTGTAGAAGATAATCTTTTGGATTAATTATTGTATCCATCTTGAAATGATGATAGGCTATATCTCAATTGAACTGTTTAAGATTGATCACTGGCTTTATTTTCATGTTCTTTTCCTGGACAAAAATAAAAAGCTTGGAAGGATGTCTCTGTACTTCTTGAATTGCACTTTTTGAAGAAGAGACCAAATTGCTTGAGATATTAGTTCCACTAGTTTCCGGGAGAATACTAGAGCTTGATGGTGGATCTGTTGAAAAGGAGTTACAAAGCGTTCTACAGAATAACATTTTATTGCATTTAGAACTCAAAAATCTACTGTGATGATCTCTCACCTTGGGAAAAAGGTATTTAATTAACCCCCAATTTAAAGACGGACAGAATATATTTACCATTTTTGTTAGTTCCACTCTGCACATTTGGACCACGGTTTTTGAAAAACCAGACGCCTTGTGAAAAGAACTGGGGATGGAACTATTCTGAAGCGAAGTTGGAACCTCAGTAGAAAAATTTGCAGAGCTGGCAAAGCAACTACTTTTTCTGTTGGCCCTTGCAAAAGCATACTGTCCGAAGCCTCTTCTGAGTGACTGCTACATCCTATGAATTGAAGCAACAGTTGTAACATATTTGCTTGAATCTCAAATGAATCAATTTCTGAAGAACATTCTGTCTACCTGAGCTCTGGAATCCACAGCTGACATATTGTTTAGTTTTGAATCCATTTTTAGTAAGAGGGATTTCTTGTGTTTATGAGATATGGCTGCATTGGCATTAGCTTGGGGGCACAAAGCCCTCTGAAAGTATTGTGATTGTTCCTTTGCATCATTAGAATGTTCCTTCAAATTAGCCTACTTCCACAATGTCTTAGCAGACCCACTATATCCAGTACCTTATCCTTGAAATTAAACCAGGTTTTATAGAGGGTCCATGCCAAGCTTTGAGAAAACGTTCAAAATGTTTGAGTCTAATACTATAGTTGTACTACTGTTGGGTAAATAGGAGGGGCACTCAGACCAAAGTCTAAGTCTTGCTTCTTTTTCCAGAGTAATACATTTGAGACATATTGTCCGACATACTCAGAAGGAAACTATTCTGTGAATGAATAAGAGATAGGTCAAGCATGGGATGTCCCACTGCATCCAATTTTATGATGGGTTTTGCTCCATGGACACTCCAGAAAAAATATATAATATACGTTTTCGGGAGATGGACCATACTAAAAACAAATGTTCACTTACATTAATCTTAGAGGCATCATCATCATTGTCTCCATAAACGTTTTCATTTAACATCTTAAATCTCATGGATTAAAATTTGAAGAATAAACCCACAAAACTTCGAAAAGGCATTGCAACCAAATACAAAAATAGAAAACTCTTCACTTCCAAAAATATGCGCTCCCTCATTTTAGTCACCCTGGATTTTTCACATTAGATAACCTAGGTTTTGAACTCTCATGATCTGAATCTCATTCGCTGTTAACTCATGATAAATGGACTAAGTGCTTGCAGGCAATGTCCTTCTTTTAAGATAAGGCTGCAGCTGCTCAGCTAGGTAAGAAGCTCTGGGCTGGTTAAACGTGAACATGTGAGCATACACTGACACACACATGTGTAGGTCGCATGAGTAAGACTACTGGCTAGTGCAGTCCAGTGTCAGTGCATAGGTAGCCTGTGGCATTGGCACTAACCTGGTGTAGGCCATATAATGTGAGTGGGCATTCATAGTGTAGGTCTGTAGTATTCATAATGTATGTCTGTAGTGCTTTCTGAAGATCGGTGGTGCTTACACTGTATAACACATTATAGGTGAAATCTTTACTAAAGAACAGTTTTACCCTACTTACGCATATAGGTTACAGCAAGATGTTAATCTAGGGGTAAACATGCACCCAGAGTGTATATTTACAGTCCTTAGGTAAGAAGAAAAAGAGAGGGGCTCTTAGTTACCCAAAGGGAAATGGAGCGCCAATATACTTTAGAAGTAAAACAAAAGGTTTCCCAGTGGGATATACTATTTCCTGCTCATAGATCAGGGCTCAAATATCAAACACCATTCACACCATTCATTTTTATGGAACGGGAAAGCACTCACCAAAAAGAAAAACCACCTAGTATAATAATACAGTGAAAAATATAGTAAAAAATGTACACTTTATTCTAAAATATACAACACTGAGCGATAAATCAAAAAGTAAAAGAACATTTAAAAAAACACAATTGAATATACAGTTAAAAAGCCACCTAATGTGGACGTGGAGAAAGTTAGTCTAAAGAGACACTTGAATCTGTCTTTTAGTCCGTCATTTCAGGCCCTCTTTTGACAACACTACGAGGAAAAATATTCCTTTCGTTCAATTAGAATGTTGGCAATGCTGAATATGACTTTGCAGTTGGCGTCGACGCGTTTCGGAAGCTTAAGAATTGATAAGGGCTTCCTTCCTCAGGACGGTTTGTATATGTTTCTCCACAAATTGATAGATAACCTAGTGTATAAATAACATAAAATATAACTATTAGTGCCCTCTTCTATTTTACACTTATTACCACATTCGACATTCCTCTTTTAGTTATACACAAAATTACGCTAATTCTATAAATCATGATAAAGGTGGTAACAACCTCAGCAACAATTCATAATCCCAGTGGGTTTGTCAGAAATATTGAGGTCTTGCTTTTTACATAATTCTCATGCGAGATACCAAACATTTTCCTACCCAGGGTTGGCCAATCACCCAGTTACAGTCATGGGAAAAGAACTTTTTTTTAAGAGTAACATAAACACGGAACAACATGTCGAGCTATCGAACACTTTATATATCTAAATCCTCTTTTTGCATATTGCTGCCATAGCTTTTTAACTCTGCGAGATTGGCATCTACCACATGGGGTCCTACTATTTTTAAAAAACTTTTTTAACAACAACAGAATGGCTACACATTAGAGCAGAAAAACCACACATAAATCTTCCCAGTTAAAGACACATATCTTTACATCTAAAGCCATATGTCCTTCCATTTTTAGACCTAATTACAACGTAAGAGACCTATGTTCTTTTTCGCTTTCCCTACAAAACATTTTGCCTTTTGGTTCATGTTATCCACGTTCTATTGCAAAAAGTACCACATTCATGCTTCAATCATACTCACTGGCAGCGATAATACACTGGCCGTAATGATTATTATTTTCGTAAAGAGGCCACCCAATGTGTGATGATCCTCAATTTTGCTCCCGTGACAGTCACCTGGCTTTTCTTTCCTGCCCCACCTATGAGTTAGAGCAATGTTAAATTAGGTGTAAGCTTACATTTATTCGCTTTTCCTCTAATGTGCTAGATTGGACTTATAGTCACCTTCATATTATGAAAAGATGTTTTTTTCTGACGCTCGTCTTTTTTTCAAAACAAGGGGGATGTTTCTCGTCAGGAGGCAGCTTTAAACAATCCTGCATTTATAACAGAAATACACCAAGTTGTAATTCCCTGCATGATTGGCGATTATTGTTCTAATCTCTGCAAGATTTAAAACCGGGGAATACCTTAACAGTCGCTCAATGCGATCTTAATTTGAAGTTGAAAATCATTCGGGATTTTCAGGTGTTGTTCTTTGCTAAAAAAACAGAGAAAGGCGCATAGCGTCAGCGTGAATCTCGGGCGTAGTTTAATATTTCACCCAGGTATCCGAGTTACGTGTTTTATCTTACCCGAGTTATGTGGGTTTCATGTCCATAAATCTGACTGTTATCTTGCTGCAGCTTAAAATAGTGCACGAGGCTGCGTGCGGAAACAAACAATGAGAATGTTGTTAAGAAATAATTTTATAAAGGAAAGTTTAGCATATTCGAGTCTAAACTACCATTACGCTTCCCGTATTTACTCTTACCCGGAATACTGCGCTCTCGTTCCTTAATTGGGGTTCTTTTTCGGCAACCGGGTACTTTAATACGCGTGGCTGCATGTAAAAAGATTAAAGAGGTTTTACTAAAGGTTCCGCTCGGTAACGGAGGCTTAATTTATTTTAGCCCGATCACCCATTCCCTGGCTGTCCTTACCTAGTAGATGCACACGGCTCGCGTTCCCGGTGCTCTGTCTCGTGGCGTTTTTTTCAATCACCGCTGTCAAAGGGAATGTTTGCACGCCCCATTGGACGTCGCTTTTTGATCTCGTGTAGAGATCACGTGATTAAGAAAAGGGTGGGTCTGTATTAGTGGGTTCGTCCGCTTAGGTCTGTTTTTTTGTTTTATTCATTTATAAAGGGAACACAACTGCTCCTGAATAAGCTTTATTGTTCCTAAGTGGACAATAACTGCAGTGCTTTCCGTTATGTTTCGCTGATATTATACTGCAGTATTCTTTTATTAGCTGTTCATTATTATGGCCATCGTTATTATCAGGTTTCAAGGCTGTATTCAAATCGGTATTATTTAGTACATTTTATTAGCTAAGCGTAGAATGTTTTATCTCGATATATTGTTTATTTTGCATAGTGTGTAGTGTCACACAGATTATTTATCCTGAACTAAACAGTAGGGGCGGTTTTAAAAGTTATCAAAGTTATTCTTTAATGAAGGAAGATATTAAGATGTTATACTAGTTGTTTCTTATTCACAGCATTTTGTAATTGAATTGAAAAAATTACGACATCCAAAAGAGGAGGCAACATGGAGATTAAGCGCAAAAACAGAGAACAGTGGTATATTTCTACGCTAGACACTGTAAATAGGGGTCTCAACACAAAAGAAGACTGGATGAAAATTGTGTCATAATCTCCGCATGAGATACCATTTATACCACTGTTACGTATGCCTAACACAAAGTAAATAACTGAATGCTGTGAATAAGAAACAACTAGTATAACATCTTAATATCTTCCTTCATTAAAGAATAACTTTGATAACTTTTAAAACCGCCCCTACTGTTTAGTTCAGGATAAATAATCTGTGTGACACTACACACTATGCAAAATAAACAATATATCGAGATAAAACATTCTACGCTTAGCTAATAAAATGTACTAAATAATACCGATTTGAATACAGCCTTGAAACCTGATAATAACGATGGCCATAATAATGAACAGCTAATAAAAGAATACTGCAGTATAATATCAGCGAAACATAACGGAAAGCACTGCAGTTATTGTCCACTTAGGAACAATAAAGCTTATTCAGGAGCAGTTGTGTTCCCTTTATAAATGAATAAAACAAAAAAACAGACCTAAGCGGACGAACCCACTAATACAGACCCACCCTTTTCTTAATCACGTGATCTCTACACGAGATCAAAAAGCGACGTCCAATGGGGCGTGCAAACATTCCCTTTGACAGCGGTGATTGAAAAAAACGCCACGAGACAGAGCACCGGGAACGCGAGCCGTGTGCATCTACTAGGTAAGGACAGCCAGGGAATGGGTGATCGGGCTAAAATAAATTAAGCCTCCGTTACCGAGCGGAACCTTTAGTAAAACCTCTTTAATCTTTTTACATGCAGCCACGCGTATTAAAGTACCCGGTTGCCGAAAAAGAACCCCAATTAAGGAACGAGAGCGCAGTATTCCGGGTAAGAGTAAATACGGGAAGCGTAATGGTAGTTTAGACTCGAATATGCTAAACTTTCCTTTATAAAATTATTTCTTAACAACATTCTCATTGTTTGTTTCCGCACGCAGCCTCGTGCACTATTTTAAGCTGCAGCAAGATAACAGTCAGATTTATGGACATGAAATCCACATAACTCGGGTAAGATAAAACACGTAACTCGGATACCTGGGTGAAATATTAAACTACGCCCGAGATTCACGCTGACGCTATGCGCCTTTCTCTGTTTTTTTAGCAAAGAACAACACCTGAAAATCCCGAATGATTTTCAACTTCAAATTAAGATCGCATTGAGCGACTGTTAAGGTATTCCCCGGTTTTAAATCTTGCAGAGATTAGAACAATAATCGCCAATCATGCAGGGAATTACAACTTGGTGTATTTCTGTTATAAATGCAGGATTGTTTAAAGCTGCCTCCTGACGAGAAACATCCCCCTTGTTTTGAAAAAAAGACGAGCGTCAGAAAAAAACATCTTTTCATAATATGAAGGTGACTATAAGTCCAATCTAGCACATTAGAGGAAAAGCGAATAAATGTAAGCTTACACCTAATTTAACATTGCTCTAACTCATAGGTGGGGCAGGAAAGAAAAGCCAGGTGACTGTCACGGGAGCAAAATTGAGGATCATCACACATTGGGTGGCCTCTTTACGAAAATAATAATCATTACGGCCAGTGTATTATCGCTGCCAGTGAGTATGATTGAAGCATGAATGTGGTACTTTTTGCAATAGACAGCCAGGGATAACATGAACCAAAAGGCAAAATGTTTTGTAGGGAAAGCGAAAAAGAACATAGGTCTCTTACGTTGTAATTAGGTCTAAAAATGGAAGGACATATGGCTTTAGATGTAAAGATATGTGTCTTTAACTGGGAAGATTTATGTGTGGTTTTTCTGCTCTAATGTGTAGCCATTCTGTTGTTGTTAAAAAAGTTTTTTAAAAATAGTAGGACCCCATGTGGTAGATGCCAATCTCGCAGAGTTAAAAAGCTATGGCAGCAATATGCAAAAAGAGGATTTAGATATATAAAGTGTTCGATAGCTCGACATGTTGTTCCGTGTTTATGTTACTCTTAAAAAAAAGTTCTTTTCCCATGACTGTAACTGGGTGATTGGCCAACCCTGGGTAGGAAAATGTTTGGTATCTCGCATGAGAATTATGTAAAAAGCAAGACCTCAATATTTCTGACAAACCCACTGGGATTATGAATTGTTGCTGAGGTTGTTACCACCTTTATCATGATTTATAGAATTAGCGTAATTTTGTGTATAACTAAAAGAGGAATGTCGAATGTGGTAATAAGTGTAAAATAGAAGAGGGCACTAATAGTTATATTTTATGTTATTTATACACTAGGTTATCTATCAATTTGTGGAGAAACATATACAAACCGTCCTGAGGAAGGAAGCCCTTATCAATTCTTAAGCTTCCGAAACGCGTCGACGCCAACTGCAAAGTCATATTCAGCATTGCCAACATTCTAATTGAACGAAAGGAATATTTTTCCTCGTAGTGTTGTCAAAAGAGGGCCTGAAATGACGGACTAAAAGACAGATTCAAGTGTCTCTTTAGACTAACTTTCTCCACGTCCACATTAGGTGGCTTTTTAACTGTGTATTCAATTGTGTTTTTTTAAATGTTCTTTTACTTTTTGATTTATCGCTCAGTGTTGTATATTTTAGAATAAAGTGTACATTTTTTACTATATTTTTCACTGTATTATTATACTAGGTGGTTTTTCTTTTTGGTGAGTGCTTTCCCGTTCCATAAAAATGAATGGTGTGAATGGTGTTTGATATTTGAGCCCTGATCTATGAGCAGGAAATAGTATATCCCACTGGGAAACCTTTTGTTTTACTTCTAAAATATTTACAGTCCTTAACAACAACATACCTACACTTCTTAAGGCACTTTAAAAATGGTCATGTTTCCCTGTCTCAGGTGATAATCCGACTCCTATGCTTTGTTCCCCTAATGGGCCAAAATAAGTATTCTGCTTCTCAGCAGGATGATCAAAGGCTCTGAACACAATAGAGCAATTAACAGTGCTTGACCTATTTCCTTTGAAAAAGGGATGCAGTGGAAATCTGCATCTATTATTTAGCTTGTAATAATGCATCTGGGCTGGGAATGCCTAGTCCCACAGATACAGATGAGGAGGGCCAGACCTCTGGATGCAACACAGAAGGGTCTCGCGTTTGATATTTTGGTGAGAAGGAATCAGGCAGCTGTGTCAGCTAGGGGCATAGCTGAGGCTCTCAAGGGAGCTCTTTTCAGACATACGCTGTGTAAGAGGGTTGGGACAGTGGTGTAGTGATGATGTGGCACACTAAGATAAGTCAGGAATGTCTGGTTTCTAGAAATTTCCACCCCTCTTAAAATGCTGTACAGAAGGTAGAGACAGATAAGAAGATACAGGACCTGGAAAAGACAGCAGTGAAAGGATCTCCAGCGGGAAGAAGTAGCCTCCTGATGCCCTGGGTGGATTTTTGAATGGTGAGATTGGCACTACAGGTCCAAGATATGGCTTGGTCCTCCAGTATGATTAGGCAGAGAATGTATTGTGTGGTGTTTCGCAGCTACATCTTGAAAGTTCCCTGGGGAGGGGTAAGCCCCTGTTGGTTGGCACATCTTTATTTATGGGAAGGAGAATTCATGGGGCCCCCTCACTAAGTCAACTTTTTGTCCCAGGGACTCCATCCCCCAAGGCCCAATGCAAGGAAAGATGTCCCAGTGACCCCGCCCCCCAGGGATGAGGAACAGAAGGGCCAAGGCCTCAACCCCATCCACTGGAACAAAGCTACTATGGTGGGGTATGTTGCACGTTCCCATGTCTGGGGGGACTGGTGTGCCCAACCACATGGTTCCCAACTAATCAACCATAGCCCAGCCTTCTACAGCCAGTGCTGGGAGAGCAGCTTGAGGATGTCCGCTCCTTGTGGCAAACAATTGCTGAGCTGTGTCGGGAGCTGGCTGAGGCCTTGGGGGTCTCTCCATAGTCTCAAATGGAAAAGGAGGTTGTGGGTGCCATGGGTGAGACTGGAGCACTCAAAATAAAAGATGAGGAGCTGAGGCACGAGGTCATAGGTCATAAGTAAAAAAAGAAAAAGAAAAAATTCTCTGAAAGAGATATTCATTAAGTATGCAGTCCATGGAGTGCTCCATAAGCCAACACTATAGCCATAATCAGCATATTTGTTTCTTGCAGTCTCCCCAAGGATGAGCAGAGCCACTATAAGGATTTTTGGTATTCTATTTGAGCACTGCAGGGTGTCTCCAAGGACATTGTAATTATGACCCCAGGAGAGGCTCAACACTATTACCAAGCACTGCTGAAGGGGTGGAGCTTTTGTTCTTGGGCTCCCAAGACAGTGGCCACTGTTGGTTGGTCTTAAAGCTTCTGTAGGCCAAATACTGAAAGTAAAATAAAGACTCTGGACACATGTTATTTAAATGAAACCCTTATTGACATTGTTGTTGGTAAATAATTTGAGATCTGAGTTTATTATAAACGTTATTGAATGTTGACATTAGCCCATTGACTTCAATGGTGGGTTACAACATGCACTGCTTGGTGGTACTGCCCACATTCATTTCAATGGCTTTGCAATGATGAAAAGAAACAAGTTCTCTGCTTTTACTGATGTGGTGACACAATGACAAAGCCAGCCTGTCCTATTGATAATGACACCGCCTTATACTGTGATGCAGCATCTAATACAGTTGGAGGTATTGTAGATATAGGGTTCAGGACCCACTAGGGGTGTACCATGATATGAAGGTGTCACCAATCGTGAATATTTGTAATTTAGTGTGTATTATTTGGTAATGTGTGTGTAATACAAGTATGCTCCTGTTTAAAAGAAAAGGCACTGACTAGACAATCATTTATTGAGTGTTATAAATTGGGATTTTTACTGAGGGGGAACACCCTTTTCAAGCAACAACCACAATCCTTGTCAGGGTGAAACACAAAAGTCTCGAAATTAACCTGTGCTTAAGCCTCTGGTAGCTTGGCATGAAAGCAGACAGGCTTAACTTAGAGGCGCTGTATGAAGTATTTTTGCAGCACATAAACAGTAATAAAGTAAAAACACAAACATTTCGTAACAATTGAAAACAATACAGTAAAATCTAATAAATAAATTGAGACAAAAATGACAAAAATACAAGCAGTAGAACCGGTGATATGCAGTTTTAAAGATTTAAGTAAAAATAGCACAAAAAAACAATAAAAGCTAACTGTGGGTATCTGGTCATGTTAGACTGGGACAAAGTCACAAACTCAGGCAGGCTGGGATGGTGTACAGGGCTGTATACAGGGACCAGGTTAGTCCCGATGAAAAAGTTACCTTCTCAAAATCCAGTACCCAGAGTTAAAAATCTAGGATTTTACAAGAGGAGCTTAACTGATGCCAGCCAAGGGTACCAGGACCTGGGAAGGCACCTCTTGCGGATCTGGAGCTTAATTCAGCAGAGGCCAACATCGGTCAGGCAAGTCCAGGTGCAAATCCAGGCAGAGCCACTTACAGCAGGTAAGCTGGGCAGTAGCAGGGGGGCATCTGGAGCTGGTTGGGCCCCTATAACTCAGAAATGGAGATCAGTCTACTGCCACCTGGAGTCGCTCTAGAAGTCCTGGGTTCAAGGAATTGTCCTCTCTCCTTCACACAGCAAGGTAGGCCTCAAGTAACAGGATAGTCCTCTGGTAGAAGCAGAGCAGTCCTCTGAGAAAGAAGGGAGGCCTCAAGCAGCAGGACAGTCCTCTGGAATGCAAGGCAGTCCTTCTGAAGCCTTCCACAGGTCTAGGAGTGTATTGAAGAGTCGGTCTGAGGGTCCTAATTTTATACCTGGTGCCAGCTTTGAATAAAAGAAACTTCTAGATCCCCCACCACCACAGTTGTTTTTGGAATTTTCTTCCTCCCTACCCATGCTCCAAGGGGTCTCAGGTGACAATCGACTGGTATCAAGTTCTTCATGAGTGCTCAGGAGGCAGCCTTTAAAATGTAAGTGGGCGGAGAACAGCCCCCCACCCATTCTGGCAGGTTGGCTCTCTCCCAGCCACACCCAGTTCTTATTGTTCACTGTCTGGGCCCAACACATGCTCCTGATGGGGTAGCAATTAACAGGCCGAGGCAGCTGGAAAATCCTTGAAGGCCTGAGAAAGTTTACGAAAATGGCAACTTTCTAAAAGTAATGTATTAAAAAATGTGTGTACCCTATACACCATAAATTATTTAATAACTCTTAACAGATTATGCCAACTAGTCTGTATCTGTAATAGCCAATTCTTTCAAGAACCGTTTAGAAACTCGGCAAACACACATGAACACATGATTCGTGTAAATGCACCGTCTCTTTACATGAAAAAAGGTTTGGCATGTAAATAAATGCTTTTAAAGTGGTTGCGTAGCTTTACTTCAGACACCACCCATGATGTATTCTATGTTATGCGACAGACAAATAATGCACATTAATAACAACTTTACATAGACATCACATTGTAAGAATATATACACAATGTACGGCATTACTGTCTAATGAAACATAATAACTTTACATTTATAACTGTCAATTCAATTCAATTTTATTGGTATATGATTTGGAACTCGATTGAGATCCACATATAAGCAAGACATGAAAGACAACAGAAATTACAAAAGCATAAAATCCTTAAAATACATTCTATAAACACAGAAACTGGGATATAAAAATAATATCCATTAATATAATTCTAAAAAACATTTAAAGAAGTAAAAAATTCTGTAGCAAAACATTTCATTGAATTGAAATTATAACTGTCCAACAAATATATTCAATTTTAGTATTCATTGTGAAGAAGTGCCCAATAGTAGTCACTGAAGGCTACACATTTCCATTGACTGGGGACATGTTCAAGCCCTCAGAATTACGGTCCAAAAAGTACCAAATGGCCCTGTGTGATCCAAATTATTTTAATGGTCATAGAAGTATCAATGTATTCTTTGCCTGTGTTTTACTTGTCTCCTTTTGCTGAGGGATGACTGTCTCCTGGCCACTGTAGTATGTATGCCAACATGTTAGGACTTTCTTATGGGGCCTGGGTATTTCTAACGAAGGTCTTCCTCAGGTCAGGAATTGTGCACATAACGGACATATTAGAAGAGTGCCAAAGTGGGGACTCCACCTTCGAGGAGTGTTAACAGGATCAACGGAGCTGGGTGCTTATCCTTTAGCGTCAAGGAGCATTAGAAATTCAATGGATGGTTATTATGATTCTAAGCCTGGATATGTAGGAATGCAGTCCTGGTCTGAGTTAAGGCATGATTTCTTAGATGCAGTTGCTCTTCATGTGTATCAAATCCTAGCCTATTAAATAAATTTGGTTCAGCTTGTGGCCTGTCAGTCGAGGGTCCCGTGTAGGTCCCCATTGGATTCTGTTTGGCTCGAAAACAGAACCTAGCTGGGAGCTACACGAGACCCTCAACTGATGTGCCTGTGTGCCTCCTTATTCCTTCCCTGGGAGGCGTAGGATTCTGACACATTCCCAGGTTTACGAAATGTTGTCAATCTGGAAATGCAGCAGAATCAATGGGTGTTGCATGGAAACACCCACAGCAACACCCATGGAACGCCCCTTTCAGGCAAAGTGCTACATGAAAAGGGTTGTATTTACAAGGACACGAAAAGCCACTCAGGGTGACTTTACGTGTCCTTGTGAATATGGAGTACCACACTGCACTGCCGGTGCGTAATAAAAAGTGACACACCGGCTGCGCAAGGGGCTTGTAAATATGCCCCCAAATGTCTAACCAGACAAACTCCTTGGCTGGGGGTCTTGTTGCTCTAACAAGTGTAATGCAATTTCCCAGGATCTAGGGGCTAAATGGACTAGTTTGGCTTGTTTTTTTTCCAAAATGTGTTTCATTCATTCTGTATTATTTCTAGTTTCCTCTACGATACTGTGATTTGCTTCAACAGGTGGCTTAGCACAGTTGGCAGGGTGCCTGCTGCTATGATCTGTGAGAAAATGGTTGTCAGCTAGACTAATTGAAATGTGGTGCAGTAAATGGACATGTGAATCACACACGGTGCAAGTTTGTGTGCAACTTTTTGCAATGGGCTCTGCTCTCCCTGCAAATGTCCTCTTTTGATCGTTTGTCGTAGGCCTGTTGAGTTGTCTGATATTAACAGAATACCGTTTACAAGGTAAGCACTGTACAGATAAATCATTGTTGCAAATGTATGGTCTTGTTCATCTGCCGCTCTAAAACCCATATGTTAGGATTAATGTAGGCTTTTGCTGTGATTTATTTACAGCAATACCTGCCTCATTTTTAGAAACGTAACTACAGCATTATCAAGCACAAGTCACCTAAATAAAAATAAATAAAATAAAAAAAAGATTTTATGTCTGCAGGAGTATGTCATTGTCATGGTGCAGCTTTAGCTTGGCATTGGCTGAGTCATTTCCATTTCAGCATTTCAGGTTCTTGGCCAGAGTCCCCCTGTCCAGATGCTTTGTTTTTGCCTTTGGCCAGAGAACAAGTTCCTCACTCAATGTCAGAATCCTAGACTGCCTTGAGCAGGCTGATGCGCTTTGTTGCTTCCAGGTGGTTCCTGTTGCAGACATCTTCAACATCCAAATGGCTCTCCTACCATTGATATTTCAAGAGCGTGTGATACTTTTTCTGTCTCTTGTAGTAAGTGCATAGTGCTTCTTTGCAGAATAGCAGAGCTATGGCTTGGCAGGATTGTGCACAAGTATCTGTGTGCCAAAGAGTTGGTTCTTAGCTTCTGGTTTACATGTTGCCTTTGTGTGAGCCAAAATGTGGTATAGCCTTTAAAAAACTCATGGAAAATGTAAAGACAAATACAAAATCTTGTAGCTTGTGTCTCCTATATTTTGTGTGGGGTCTTATTTGGGTTGAGGCGTGTGCCTTTAAATGTTCAGGCACATCATTGGTTTATACAGCTTTGAAGAGGATGGCCATTGACAAGTTTGAGTTACATTTTTAATCAAGATGTGAAGACCTTAAATTTACTGCTACCTCTCAGAAACCCTAAATCAACTAAGATTCCTTACTTGGTTAGGTCATAATAATATTGTAGTAAACAACAAATGTTTAGAAAAGGGCCAGAGGGGAATAGAGATTATCGACCCCTAAGTGTCCTATTCCCCAAATTACACATACTAGAACAACAAATGGGACACCATGGGTCAAGGTATGTGTGGCTAGAAATCAAACAAACAATAGCATGAAATGCGTCACATATATGTGTCATCACACAAATCTAAAACACCCATCAGCCCCCCCCATGGCGGAGCATCTTCATCTGGGATTTTTTGAGAAAGAAAAACTGGTATCTCATCCAAGAGTCCCACTAGTTGTTATCGTGGGACATACAAGGAGGAATCCGCCACTGATATACCATTGCCAGGATAGAAAATACTGGTGCTGAGGGAAACGAAAAAGGTGAATTGCAGTGTAAAAATGAAAAAGTGCAAGTTAAAATTAACTATTATAATGCCAAGGAACAGTTTATTAGGCGGTCATTATAATGTCAAGATTAAAATAGTCCAAGGGTAGTCAAAATAGATGGTGACTATCCACTGATGTTTCAGGAGGTCGACATGTTTCAGCCAAACGGCCGGAAAGTAGTCCAGTGGCTTTCCTCAGGACCAGAAAATATATATAACACTACTGCAACTAAGTGAAAAAGGATCAATAAACACAGAGACCCTACCTTGGGACGGTGTTCCAAACCTGGAAAGGGTGTCTCTGGAGAATAGTTCATATCCTGAAAAGTAAAACGAACACACATATACACAATGACACATACAAAATAGAAACAGATATGGAGACCATAGAATGTTGAAATCAGAAGCCACATAGATCAGTGCTGTTGTCAGTGCATTATATCAGCAGACTGATATTGGTATCCATATGGTATGCCAATTATGAACTCACCCAGATCAATCTTGGGATAGGACCTCACCTCTCCTGGCACTCGCTCAGGCAATGAGGCCCCGCTCTGATGAAAAAGAAAAAAGGGAATATATAGCAAGAAAAACATATTATCCTGCCATTAGACTATATTTTATATACAATCATGAACCATGGTATTTAGTTGAGACCTAGAAGGATAGTTTCAAAAGAGACCTGTCAGTGTTATGATGGTATTAAACTGAGCCATCTTATTAGGTAACTTGGTATGTATTGTTTTTTAATGACATACCGGGTATCGCATCTTGGCTTCATTAAGTGTCTGCCCGCTGGGCTAAGCATTTTGTGCGGTCAAAAATAGCCCAGAAATTGATGCCGGCTACAACGTTGGGCCGGCATATAATGCTAAAGAGTGCAGAAGTTCAAGAGGCAGGGAAAGAGTGCCACAAAAACGGGTAACGTTCTCGTGCAGGCTAAAGCAGGTAGCAGCTCCAAAAATCTCATCTTCGCCAAAATATCTCGAGCCGTACCTGTCCGTCGGTACCTCGGGCTTCATCCTAAGCCGAGGGGGAGGTACCGACTGGGGCGGTTCAGGTAGTATTTATAGTCCTTCCACGTAGTTTCTGATTAATTTTCCCGCCTTGGTGGATGCGGACCAGAGAGGAGACTATTACTGTGTTGGTACTCATTAATCGCGGTCTCCACGCAAATCGATATCAAAGTAGCGGACCACTAAGGGGCCTGTCTTTTGTTAAGCTAGTGAGAATTATATCAGGTGAAACTGGAAATACTTCAGCTACCAATGACAGAGCAGGTTGTCATTGGTCAAGAATACGCACATGTATCAAGTATCTAGTGTGCACCCAAAGTGAGGCTTACAATTAACCGCTAAAGACTAGTACATTCTAAGAACATTGTTTGAGAAATAGTAGTGGTAAGTACTCAGTTAGACGCATGCTGTCTAGCGGACCATGCAGGGACATCCCTCTTGTTAAGCTAGATAGAGCATAATAGACTTGTATACGGTGGAAAACGGAAATATCTTCACTCCCAATGGCAGCGCGAGTAGTTCTCTATCATTTGCTGTCATTGGTCGAAGCTATACACCCGCAAGGCATCTGTTGCGTCCCTAAGGTGGGGCTTGAGATTACACGCTCAACGCTTGTATATTACCAACACCGTTGTCTAGGAAACGAAAAGATTCTATTGGTAAGCTCTCTGTTAAGCGCATACCATCAAGCGAACCACGAAAGGGCCCATAGAGTGTCTTTAAACTGAAACTGCGTCCACTTTACTCAAAATGGACTGTGCTGCTGTTGGTACCCACGGCAGAATGCCGTAGGGTCATATGTCTGTTAGATAGACAATTTACAGGCTTTTAATCACCCGCTCAAAATTTGTGTTTTGTGACCAGAGTTTTTTTCAAAGGACAGCTTTAAATAAGATATCGTGCCACCATGTTGATGGACACTTGATTCAAAGACCATACTGTCTAGAGGACCACAAAGGGGCCCATGTAGTGTATAAAAATTGCAGCATAAATCCGGTGTGATCAGACTATGTTGCACTCCTGTTGGTTACCGTGGCAAAATATCGAAGTGCTATCTCTCATTAATATAAGCAACAATGGCACTTTTATTATGTGCAATGATTTGTGAATACACAGTCAATAGTACATGTATATGGCCCGAAATGTTGGAAGAAATCACCCGGTGTTATACTACTGTAGGACGCCCTAGCAAAGCTTGTGTGGTTTGTTTTCATACATCTCTAAATTCAGGCCATTTAACCAGGAAATTTGTGTTTTTTATAGAGAAGAGTCAGGGCTATACAGTAAATAGTTGCCAATCAAATAGTCTGTGTTGTCATGATGTTTAAACCGTTTTGACATATTCAGGAGGCCACTGTCCTGCCATTGGGAGAGAAAATATTTCCGTTTTCCACAGGATACAAGTCTATTATGCTCTATCTAGCTTAACAAGAGGGATGTCCCTGCGTGGTCCGCTAGACAGCATGCGTCTAACTGAGTACTTACCGCTACTATTTCTCAAACAACGTTCTTAGAATGTACTAGTCTTTAGCTGTTAATTGTAAGCCTCACTTTGGGTGCGCACTAGATACTTGATACATGTGCGTATTCTTGACCAATGACAACCTGCTCTGTCATTGGTAGCTGAAGTATTTCCAGTTTCACCTGATATAATTCTAACTAGCTTAACAAAAGACAGGCCCATTAGTGGTCCGCTAATTTGATATCATTTTGCGTGGAGACCGCGATTAAGGAGTAATAGTCTCCTCTCTGGTCTGGTGAGCATCCACCAAGGGGGGAAAATCAATCAGAAACTACGCTTAAGGACTGTAAATACTACCTAAACCGCCCCAGTCGTACCTCCCCCTCGGCTTAGGACGAAGTCCGAGGTACCGACGGACAGGTACGGCTGGAGATATTTTGGCGAAGGCGGGATTTTTGGAGCTGCTACCTGCTTTAGCCTGCACAAGAACGTTACCCGTTTTTGTGGCACTCTTTCCCTGCCTCCTGTACTTCTGCACCCTTTAGCATTATATGCCGGCCCAACGTTGTAGCCGCCATCTATTTCTGGGCTATTTTTGACCACACAAAATGCTTAGCCCAGCGGGCAGACACTTCATGAAGCCAAGATGCGATACTCGGTATGTTATTTAAAAACAACACATACCAAGTTAAATAATAAGATGGCTCAGTTTAATACCATCATAACACTGACAGGTCTCTTTTGAAACTATCCTTCTAGGTCTGAACTAAAAACCATGGTTCATGATTGCATATAAAATATAATCTAATGGCAGGATAATATGTTTTTCTTGCAATATTTTCCCTTTTTTCTTTTTCATCAGAGCGGGGCCTCATTGCCTGAGCGAGTGCCAGGAGAGGTGAGGTCCGATCCCAAGATTGATCTGGGTGAGTTCATAATTGGCATACCATATGGATACCAATATCAGTCTGCTGATATAATGCACTGACAACAGCACTGATCTATGTGGCTTCTGATTTCAACATTCTATGGTCTCCATATCTGTGTCCATTTTGTATGTGTCATTGTGTATATGTGTGTTCGTTTTCCTTTTCAGGATACAAACTACTCTCCAGAGACACCCTTTCCAGGTTTGGAACACCGTCACATGGTAGGGTCTCTGTGTTTATTGATCCTTTTTCACTTAGTTGCAGTAGTGTTATATATTTTTTCTGATTCAGAAAAGGGGGTGGTGATGAACAGAGTGTCTGAATTAAGCGTACCACTCTTACCCAGTCCAAAGATCAGGGCTTGATCCATCACCGTTTTTCAGCTCACTGCACCATCCCAGCTCAGAACTTGGCTATATGCAAATTAGTCTGACCCTGGCCCAGTGCATCATGGGAACAGGGCAGACCAAACTACCAAGCCAATTCTTATACTGGGAAGGAAACAAGCTACCGGGGACCGGTTTCTGGCATTTCAGCCATCTTCGGCCCGGCTTGCTTGAATCCTGATGGTGCAATGAGCTAGGGACTCACATCTGAGTATACCCTTCCACGCTTATGGTGGACAAAAATGATTCAGAAAAGGGGGTGGTGATGAACAGAGTGTCTAAATTAAGCGGACCACTCTTATCCAGTCCAAAGATCAGGGCTTGATCCATCACCGTTTTTCAGCTCACTGCACCATCCCAGCTCAGAACTTGGCTATATGCAAATTAGTCTGACCCTGGCCCAGTGCATCATGGGAACAGGGCAGACCAAACTACCAAGCCAATTCTTATACTTGGAAGGAAACAAGCTACCGGGGACCGGTTTCTGGCATTTCAGCCGTCTTCGGCCCGGCTTGCTTGAATCCTGATGTGCAATGAGCAAGGGACTCACATCTGAGTATACCCTTCCACGCTTATGGTGGACAAAAATGATTCAGAAAAGGGGGTGGTGATGAACAGAGTGTCTGAATTAAGCGGACCACTCTTACCCAGTCCAAAGATCAGGGCTTGATCCATCACCGTTTTTCAGCTCACTGCACCATCCCAGCTCAGAACTTGGCTATATGCAAATTAGTCTGACCCTGGCCCAGTGCATCATGGGAACAGGGCAGACCAAACTACCAAGCCAATTCTTACACTGGGAAGGAAACAAGCTACCGGGGACCGGTTTCTGGCATTTCAGCCGTCTTCGGCCCGGCTTGCTTGAATCCTGATGGTGCAATGAGCTAGGGACTCACATCTGAGTATACCCTTCCACGCTTATGGTGATGGATCAAGCCCTGATCTTTGGACTGGGTAAGAGTGGTCTGCTTAATTCAGACACTCTGTTCATCACCACCCCCTTTTCTGAATCGTTTTTGGCCACTATAGGTGTGGCAGGGTATACTCAGACATGAGTCCCTTTCTCACTGCACCATCAGGATTCAAGCAAGCCGGGCCGACGAGGCTGAAATGCCAGAAACCGGTCCCCGGTAGCTTGTCTCCTTTCTGGTGAAGAATTGGCTTGGTAGTTTAGTCTGCCCTGTTCCCATGATGCACTGGGTCAGGGACAGACTGATTTGCATATAGCCAGGTTCTGAACTGGGATGGTGCAGTGAGATAAATAACGGTGATGGATCAAGCCCTGATCTTTGGACTGGGTAAGAGTGGTCTGCTTAATTCAGACACTCTGTTCATCACCACCCCCTTTTCTGAATCGTTTTTGGCCACTATAGGTGTGGCAGGGTATACTCAGACATGAGTCCCTTTCTCACTGCACCATCAGGATTCAAGCAAGCCGGGCCGACGAGGCTGAAATGCCAGAAACCGGTCCCCGGTAGCTTGTCTCCTTTCTGGTGAAGAATTGGCTTGGTAGTTTAGTCTGCCCTGTTCCCATGATGCACTGGGCCAGGGACAGACTGATTTGCATATAGCCAGGTTCTGAACTGGGATGGTGCAGTGAGATAAATAACGGTGATGGATCAAGCCCTGATCTTTGGACTGGGTAAGAGTGGTCTGCTTAATTCAGACACTCTGTTCATCACCACCCCCTTTTCTGAATCGTTTTTGGCCACTATAGGTGTGGCAGGGTATACTCAGACATGAGTCCCTTTCTCACTGCACCATCAGGATTCAAGCAAGCCGGGCCGACGAGGCTGAAATGCCAGAAACTGGTCCCCGGTAGCTTGTCTCCTTTCTGGTGAAGAATTGGCTTGGTAGTTTAGTCTGCCCTGTTCCCATGATGCACTGGGCCAGGGACAGACTGATTTGCATATAGCCAGGTTCTGAACTGGGATGGTGCAGTGAGATAAATAACGGTGATGGATCAAGCCCTGATCTTTGGACTGGGTAAGAGTGGTCTGCTTAATTCAGACACTCTGTTCATCACCACCCCCTTTTCTGAATCATATATATTTTCTGGTCCTGAAGAAAGCCACTGGACTACTTTCCGTCCGTTTGGCTGAAACATTTCGACCTCCGGAAACATCAGTGGATAGTCACCATCTATTTTGACTACCCTTACCCTATTTTAATCTTGACATTATAATGACCGCCTAATAAACTGTTCTTTGGCATTATAATAGTTAATTTTAACTTGCACTTTTTTATTTTTACACTGCAATTCACCTTTTTCGTTTCCCTCAGCACCTCTATTTTCTATCCTGGCAATGGTACATCACTGGCGGATCCCTCCTTGTATGTCCCACGAGTGAGACTCTTGGATGAGATACCAGTTTTTCTTTCTCAAAAAATCCCAGATGATGATGCTCCGCCATTGGGTGGGCTGATGTTTTTTTTTTAGATTTGTGTGATGACACATATATGTGACGCATTTCATGCCATTGTTTGTTTGCTTTCTAGCCACACATAGCTTGACCCATAGTGTCCCATTTGTTGTTCTAGCAAAATAATATTGTGGCAATCTTTTCCCCATTGCGCACTGTTTCTTCCACAGACGTCCACCATCAGTGTGGTTCCTTAATAGCATGGACAGAGCAACAGATTCTTCAGGCAGCTCTCTGGGCAATTAACCTTGGTGCCCCCCTTCTCATTCTCTTACACAGGGCCTTTCATCCCTACCTTTTTTGGTGAGTGATATGAAAAACCTCTAACTTCCTACCATGGGCATATTGGGCTGTGATTACTTACATGAAGTGGTACTATGCCCCTCATGCCTTTCAAGTCCTTTTTATATGTGAGCATGGTATATATGTACTTTGACTGGCACAGTGCTGCCAGTGGTGGTCTGGTTAAGTAAAAAGATGTCAAAGTAAAGGTTCAGTGCAGGTATGGACTCAGTCAGGTTTCCCCGGGACATAAGTACAAAGGCATTTTGTATTTCCAAATGGTGTGAGCCGCCCTTTTAGGGAGTTAGTAAACGTAAAATGACATTCGATTTAGCAATTTTCGATTTCCATCAAGTAGAAAGCACATTTTTGGAATTTCTAAATAGGAAATTGCCAATTGGTAATACCAAACAGCGACTCGCTAACACTATGTACAAATGATTTCCTATTCGTGAATAGTCACAAAATAGCCATTTAGAAAATGCAAGTGCCATCAATGTGTATCAGGTGGTAACCAGGTGCAAACTGTAAAAAGTCACCGAATATGCATCTGCTTATTTCACAATGGCAGCTCTGTATGTCCTGGCGAGGAGGCTGAGGATTTTGTCTGAACAGAGCAAGAGGGCAGAGAAGGGCGCAGGAGAGGATATTTAAGGTGAGGGTCACCCTGTTTGAATGGGCTCAGGAGGTGATATATGAGAAGTACAGACTAAGTAGTGAGGTAATTTTGGATCTAATTGCTGAGTTACAACCTCAGCTACAAACCCCAATAGTCAGAAGCAAAGGAATCCCACCACATGTGCAGGTATTGTGTGGTCTACACTTTTTAGCTTCTTACAGTTACCAGGGAGTCATAGCAGGGGGAGTGGCACAAAGTGTTTTTTCAAGGATTTTTCATAGGTTTTTGGATATCAAGGCTGGCAAAGTGAACCAATGTGTTTTTTTCTTTTGTGTTGCAATTTTTCATTATTAAGTAAGTAAACAATAGTGATACAACATGGGTAGGAATCACCCAGCTTCCACTTATAATAGCACTGTACAAATAAAGACAGAGTGACATCATACATCGTATGAAAAGAGGAAGGGGGAGTAGGTGGGAGTAGTCGGGTCTTAGGTCTTCAGATGGAAACAGGGGGGCCAGAGCATTGGGAGAGGGCATCTCCATCTCCAGTGTTGAGTGATGGTGGGTCCGTGGGGCAGGCCGCTAGCGGCCAGGTGCTGCAGGCATCAGGGTTGGGGGGAGGCAGGGGTCATGTCGGAGAAATAAAAAAGGAGGGAAAGGAAGGAAAGAGAAATCTTTCGCTGTCAATGTAGGGGAGTCTTTTATGTTTTGTTAGGGGGTCGGTAGGGTTACAGTGGGGGGTAAAGCTGGCGGAGGTAGTAGCTGTTTACCTTGATGAGGGGGGGGATCTGTAGTTCAGTAGGCCTGCGTGTCCAGTGCAAGGGGGTAGGAAGTGGTCGACTAGAGGAGGGGATTGAGAAATAGGAGAGAGGTTAAGGGAGGGTTGGGGCACGGGGAGACGAGGGCAATGGGGGGAGGCTGAGAGGAGGAGGGGTTTGGGGCTCGCAAAGGGGACAGGGGGGTTCGAAGGAGGGTAGTGAAAGGAGGTGAGGGAATCTGGGGAGGGGAGGGCAAGATGGGGTGAGGGTGGAAAGGTGATGAGGGCACAAGCGTAATCCCTACGTGGGTAGCCGGGGTGGAGAGTGCAGAAAAAAAAGGAGGAAAGGGCCAGAGGCATTCCGTGAGGCAACAGTAGTGGGTGTTGTGAACCATTTCAGCTCAATATGACTCAAGGGGGTGGAGAGCCTTGGACAGGGTGTCTGTTATCTATCCTGAAAGCTCATTCTGGTCTTGTAGATTGTAAATGACGTGTTCACGCGAGGCTGTTTGAATCATTGCCACCAGCTAGGTTTCCTGTGACTGGGGGTATGGGTGACCTCTACTGATGGAGAAAACATATCTTGGCTGTGGCCAAGGCTATGTGGAGGAGGTGGTGCTGCGGGCATAAGAGTTCTGGTGAATTCCTCATATCATGGAGGAGGATAACTGAGGGGGTAAGTGGAAGTTGTAGTGGCATGGAGGAACTCAAGACCGGTTGGATTGAAGGTCAGTCGCAGATTATGTGTGCTATGTCGCAGTGAGTATTTGCGCATCGCCAGCCGTTTGTGTGAGGGAGTAGACCTACCCAGTTCCTTTTCATCGGTGTCCAGTGCCAGTCGTGATGAGGCAAAACTTCAGAAAGGCCTCTCTTGTGCCTTTGTCAAGGGCTTCTAGAATATCTGGCCATTCATCATCCTCATAGAAGGTTTACAGGCGAGTTTGCAATTTTGTACAAAGAGTACATGAAAGGGGTTGTGAAAAAAGGTGGGTTGAGAGCGTACTGCATAGTCCTGACATCACTCCCTGTGGTCCACCCTGATGGTCAGATAAGACACATTAGGCGAGGACTGTATGGACCAAGGCATGGACCCAAAAAACATCTTAGGCAGTGTTAAAGTTGTGTGAAGCATCAGGTTTGTCGCAGGTGGAAGCTAAATTCCTCCCTCAGTTGGTCGCATGGTTTAAGATCTCCAGTAAGCAGGAGTCGATATAGGGTGTAAATACCCGCTTCTCTACATTGACAGCAAGACATGGGCCGGCCATCAATGCATATACAGTAATTGCCCCACAGGGTCTACCCTAAGAGGCAGTGTGCACTGACCCAGGCCTGGTGCGTAGCACATAACACTGGGTCATGAGTGACGGGTGCCATGTGCCATTAGAGAGCAGCTCCCATTCAATTTGGACCCATTGTGGAGGTCTGGGATGCCAGGAGCAGGTATTCCAATTGGGAGACCTCTCCAGCCCACCTGTAAAATTCCCTGGGGAAGCCGTCCTCCACAAGGCCTTTATGGTAGGGATATAGCAAGTTATATCTCCTCTTTACTGATATCCCCCTCTAGGAGCTCCCTGCCTTTGTCCGAGAGTCGGGGGATGTCTACCCCATAAAAGAAGGTGGCCACTGGATTCTCGCCCGCAGATTCTCCCAGGGTGTACAAAGTCTTGTAGAACGAGGCAAACTCGTTTACAATGTCCTGGGGATGGGTAAGGACCTCGCCTCCCCACAATTTTATGATGGACATGGTCATGACAGCTTCTCACTGCCGTAGTTGGGTTGCCAGCTACCGACAAGCCTTTTCCCCCTGCTTGTAGTGTCGGCCCTTCAGGCATTGCAGAACGTATTCGGCATTAGAGATAAAAGGCCATCCTTACTTTTCGAGGAGTCTGTGGTGACGCAAAGTGGGGCGATTGGAGTAGAGTCAGTTGAGAGAAGCGAATTCCCCCTCTGACTCTTTCTGGTGAGTAATCGCCTGTTTATTAGCCACTGAAGCATCTTTCATGAGTCGTCCTCTGAGGGTGGCGGCCCATAGTACTATATGAGAGTCTACTGAGTTGTTAATGTCTGAAAGATATGTGGAGATGTGATCTTTCAATTGCGATTTTTCCCAGAGGTGTGTGATACCTTTGTATGTTCATGCACCACGGTTTGCATCCTGGGAGACTAACGCCACTTCTAGTGTCAATAAGAACCAAAGGTGGTCGGACAGTGCTGCCTCTAATATGCGAGACTCCCAAATGAGGGCAACCATTTTCTGAGTGAAAAGAAAGTAATTCAGCCTGGAAAGTGTGCCGTGTACCCGGGAAGCGAAAGTATTCTCTGCGTTTGTTGGGTGACTAAGGGGCTAGTGGTCTATTGAGCCGTTGTCAGAGGTCACATCACTCATCAGAGCCCTATCTGCGTTGTTCCTGCTATCTAAGGGTCCTGTTGTGTCCAGGACTGGGTCTTGTGCGCTGTTCCAGCCTCCACCCATGATATATTGCAAGGCTCATATCTCTGTTAACAATCAATTCAGATGTAGGAGAAAAGGCAGTTTCGCCCCAGTTGGCCGGTAGACAGAGCCCACAAACAAAAAATTGTCTCTGAGGCGCAGTTTGGCAAATGTGTATCTGCCCTCGGGGTCAGACCATGTCTTTGTGATAGTGGCAGGCAGTTATTTACATACGAGGATTGCAACACCGCATTTGCAGGGATGCCCAATATCAGGGGGTACCTGTGTAGCTATGCTGCTGTGTATCACCCTGCTCCCCCAGTTATGGCATAATGTTTCAGACTCGGTACAAAAGGGGGTGGTAATGGACAGAGCATGTGAACCAATCAAACACTCACACCCAGTCAAAAGATCTGGGTTTAATCCATCATCGTTCTTTAGCCCACTCTGCCACCCCAGTTCAGACATGGCTATATGCAAATCAGTCTGACCCTGTGCCTCATGGGAACAGTCCAGCCCGAACTGCCAAGCCATGCCTTCCCTGGACCGGAAACAAGCTTCAGAGGACCGGTTTCTGGCATTCCAGCCGTCTTCAGCCTGGCTTGCTTGAATCCAGTGGCAAAGTGAGCAAGGGACTCACGTCTGAACATACCCTGCCACACTTATGGCGGCCAAAAGCGGTACAAAAGGGGATGGTAATGGACAGAGCATCCGAATTAATCAAACACTCACACCCAGTCAAAAGATCTGGGTTTAATCCATCACCGTTCTTTAGCCCACTCTGCCACCCCAGTTCAGACATGGCTATATGCAAATCAGTCTGACCCTGGGCCTCATGAGAACAGTCCAGCCCGAACTGCCAAGCCATGCCTTCCCTGGACCGGAAACAAGCTTCCGAGGACCGGTTAATGTTTCAGATTCCAGGGCATCTAAGTGTGTCTCTTGTAGCAGAGCCATGTTGACGCTTTTGGATTGAAGTTAAGAGCATACTAATTTATCTTGATGTAGTGTGTGAGTCCATTAACATTCCAAGAGCGGGCACGCAGAAGCTGAGAGGTGCACATAGCTAGGGTAAGCCTCGTGGTCCCAAGCCCCTCTTGCGTATTGATACCAAAAGGATGTAGCACAACAACGGGTAAAGAAAAGGAATACGCTGGGGGACCACACTATAGTCTGTTTGGGGTTATAATATGCAAGATTATAGGTAAGGTAGTGTCGATGGCTGTGGGCAGGAGTTCCAGGTAGAAGAGGAGGGGCAAGGGTGGGTGTGGTAGCAGAAGGCAGGCCAGAGAGAGGTGTGTTGAAAGGAGAGGCGAGGAGACGTAGTAGGGAGAGGAGGAGGGGAGCATAGAGGGAAGGAAAGCTAAGGGGGAAAGAAGAAAGAAAAGAAAAAAGGGAGGAGAGATATGGGGATGGGGTGGATATGTCACCAGACACACAGGGGCAACAGCCGGTGTAAGAGGGAGGGTAGGTGCCCAGAACTGATATGTAAATAAGAGGAGGATGAGTAAGTATATGTCAATGAAAAGAGGAGGAGGAGGAGGGAGCAGGAAGGGTGGAAGTTGTGACCCCAAGGATCTTGACTGGCGTCCCTGCTTGCGACATTGCGGACCCATGGTCCGATTGTAAGATCTCCTCCAGGTCCCTCTGCTTGTCCCTGGTGCAATTCAGAGCCCCAGCGGGGGCTGGGTCATTTACAGCCACGGACCGCTTCCAGTGGAAGGGGCGAGGCTGCGAACTGGAGACCGAGGCTTCTCTTCCGCCTCAAGGCCCAGCAGCCCTGCACAGCCGCATAGAACTCGAGTCGAACCTTCGGTCAAAATCGACATGTGGGCATCCACGCTGGGCATCAGGGAGTGTGGGTTGGGTAGAGGGGTAGATTGATAGTATCCCACCACACCTTAGAAGCCACTGTCTCCATCCAGGACCCCTCTTGCAGCAGAACTCCATGATCAAGCAGCCAATCGCTTCCGTGGCCAGACTAGGCCCACCAAGTGTTCTTTTTCAAATGCCCCCCAAAATATACAACATACTAAACTAATATTTTATCGGGTAGCACAGTTTTCTAAGGTAATTGGCTGTGTTAATGGCACACATATTGCTGTATGTCCCCTCTGCAAATTAATTTATTTATAGAAACAGGAAAAGCTCACATTCACTCAATTTACTAGTAGTGCGTGATGCCTCAGGCATCACAACTGACGTTGCAGCCTGACTCCCAGGCAGTACACATGATTTTTTTATGTTTTGCCACAGTGGAATTAATAACTATCTGTCTCATGGTGAATTTGGCATTTTCTTTTTACTTGGTAAGCAGGTTGTAAACTCAGTTCATACAATGTTTAATAGTATGTTGATAAAATAATCTAATAGTTTATAATTCTCATACTATAAAAGGAGATCATGCATATGCCTTGGATACTGACACCGTACTTGCATCCAAGAACCAGAAGTAAAACACTGGGCAACGCGGCACAGAAGACAACGTGTTCAATATTTGAACATATAATTGGTATACTCAAGTCTCAATTCAGATGCCTCCACAAGGCTGGTGGAGCACTACTATAAACCAGAGACCTGTTGTAAAATCATTGCCACATGTGCCATTCTCCTCAACATAGCCATGAGTAAGGGTCTTCACAACATTAACATAGAGCCAGAACCAAACTCAGATGTCGAACTACCACCACTACAGATTCAGCAAGTTCGACACACAAAGATCACCAACAACTATTTTTAAACTAATAATGATGACAACGTCTAAGAAGTAGACAATACACATGATGGTAATTTGTTGGCATGACTGAAAGATAACATTTTATTTGGGTAGTAGCAATGTGCTTCTTTATCACCAACTGTATCCTTATATCTACACAGTATTTGAACACAAACTTAACAGACTAGTCTCATAAATCAAAATGTCTACAAAAGTCACTTTTTGCGACCTCTGGTGTTGGTCGCCTTCTAAGACGGACTTGGCTGTGGAGTTTGGGATATATGTGTTCCAGATGAGTGTTGACGTGTCCGCCTTGTACAGAATTCATCTGGCACAAATGCGATGCTAAGGCCAGAGCCTACTTCACTTTGAGATGATGCCAAAATGTTAGGGGCAGACACGTTATGTGTCTGAATGTTTTCCAGGGCTGTGGTCACTTGGACGAAACTGTGTGCTACATCTTGGCAGCAGTGATCCATGCCATTTTGAATATTGACAGTTCTCCTGGCAGGAATTGTCATGGCTTCCACCAATCGATTGATCGATTTTGTGAATGCATCATTGCATGCCCTGTGCTGCTTGTGCCTGCATCTTTGCAGACATTACTCCTTCTCCATGGCAGCGATTCAACAGTCTTGTCCTTTCTGCAATTGCCTACTAACTAATTTTAACTGTTTGACTATTTTGACTTGTTTGGCTTGAGATGGTTGATTTCTCCAGGCCATCAAACAAATGAAGAACTGTCTGTCATGTCATCAGAGACATTATCATTGTGGACTGTTTGTTGTTGGACTCTACTTTGTCTGTGCGCCCTGCGCATAGATGTAGTTGCGTTCCTGCTTTGTGTTAGCTCCTCATCAACATCAGTGGTGTCACATTTGCTCTTCTAGTAGTTGGAGTAGTTGGAGTAGAAGTAATGGGCATAGGAGTAGAAATTGTGGTGGCCTCTATTTCCACTTGTGCGTTAATTGCCTCATTGGCCTCAATGGTTTCAGAAACGTCCTGAGTATAACCAGTAGAAATATATATATATATATAAATTAATCTGTAGAAATATATATATATATATATATATATATATATATATATATATATATATATATATATATATATATATATATATATATATATATATATATATTCCTCCAGTCCCGCCCTGGTTAAGAACGGGTCGCGCCCTCTGAGGCAGGTGTCTTCAATAACAGGTGCGCGATGCATGCGCTTGCAGTCTCATTCAGACTTTGAGCCACCGAAGAAGGGAAAGCAAGATTCCCGAAACGCGTTTGGCATATGAACTTTTGATGTGGAATGCTGCGAAATCTCCTGCTTGCCTGCTGCCATTAAAACTTGTAAAAGGAATAATTTCGTTTCCTGAGGTCTCTTTTCGAATTGGGTACCTGCGCTTGATGGATGTAAAAACGGCTGTCTCCGGTCGTGAAGAGAGACCCACCGCTGAGCGGATCCTACCAAAGTGCCATTGTGGTGTTTGGACTGTAGGAAGGACAGATTGCTGGCGCTTTCTGCAGGGAAGTGCCCGCTTTTCCTTGATGACAGCAAAAAAGCGGGGCAGGAGACTACAGTGAATCACTTCTACCCACTGGGGAAATATTCTGTTTTAATTGAGCGCACCCACTAGGGAAAACGCTGCGCACTACGACATCCAGAAGGCCATGCTGCTTGCCTGGCCGCGCCCTCTGAGGCAGGTGTCTTCAATAACAGGTGCGCGATGCATGCGCTTGCAGTCTCATTCAGACTTTGAGCCACCGAAGAAGGGAAAGCAAGATTCCCGAAACGCGTTTGGCATATGAACTTTTGATGTGGAATGCTGCGAAATCTCCTGCTTGCCTGCTGCCATTAAAACTTGTAAAAGGAATAATTTCGTTTCCTGAGGTCTCTTTTCGAATTGGGTACCTGCGCTTGATGGATGTAAAAACGGCTGTCTCCGGTCGTGAAGAGAGACCCACCGCTGAGCGGATCCTACCAAAGTGCCATTGTGGTGTTTGGACTGTAGGAAGGACAGATTGCTGGCGCTTTCTGCAGGGAAGTGCCCGCTTTTCCTTGATGACAGCAAAAAAGCGGGGCAGGAGACTACAGTGAATCACTTCTACCCACTGGGGAAATATTCTGTTTTAATTGAGCGCACCCACTAGGGAAAACGCTGCGCACTACGACATCCAGAAGGCCATGCTGCTTGCCTGGCCGCGCCCTCTGAGGCAGGTGTCTTCAATAACAGGTGCGCGATGCATGCGCTTGCAGTCTCATTCAGACTTTGAGCCACCGAAGAAGGGAAAGCAAGATTCCCGAAACGCGTTTGGCATATGAACTTTTGATGTGGAATGCTGCGAAATCTCCTGCTTGCCTGCTGCCATTAAAACTTGTAAAAGGAATAATTTCGTTTCCTGAGGTCTCTTTTCGAATTGGGTACCTGCGCTTGATGGATGTAAAAACGGCTGTCTCCGGTCGTGAAGAGAGACCCACCGCTGAGCGGATCCTACCAAAGTGCCATTGTGGTGTTTGGACTGTAGGAAGGACAGATTGCTGGCGCTTTCTGCAGGGAAGTGCCCGCTTTTCCTTGATGACAGCAAAAAAGCGGGGCAGGAGACTACAGTGAATCACTTCTACCCACTGGGGAAATATTCTGTTTTAATTGAGCGCACCCACTAGGGAAAACGCTGCGCACTACGACATCCAGAAGGCCATGCTGCTTGCCTGGCCGCGCCCTCTGAGGCAGGTGTCTTCAATAACAGGTGCGCGATGCATGCGCTTGCAGTCTCATTCAGACTTTGAGCCACCGAAGAAGGGAAAGCAAGATTCCCGAAACGCGTTTGGCATATGAACTTTTGATGTGGAATGCTGCGAAATCTCCTGCTTGCCTGCTGCCATTAAAACTTGTAAAAGGAATAATTTCGTTTCCTGAGGTCTCTTTTCGAATTGGGTACCTGCGCTTGATGGATGTAAAAACGGCTGTCTCCGGTCGTGAAGAGAGACCCACCGCTGAGCGGATCCTACCAAAGTGCCATTGTGGTGTTTGGACTGTAGGAAGGACAGATTGCTGGCGCTTTCTGCAGGGAAGTGCCCGCTTTTCCTTGATGACAGCAAAAAAGCGGGGCAGGAGACTACAGTGAATCACTTCTACCCACTGGGGAAATATTCTGTTTTAATTGAGCGCACCCACTAGGGAAAACGCTGCGCACTACGACATCCAGAAGGCCATGCTGCTTGCCTGGCCGCGCCCTCTGAGGCAGGTGTCTTCAATAACAGGTGCGCGATGCATGCGCTTGCAGTCTCATTCAGACTTTGAGCCACCGAAGAAGGGAAAGCAAGATTCCCGAAACGCGTTTGGCATATGAACTTTTGATGTGGAATGCTGCGAAATCTCCTGCTTGCCTGCTGCCATTAAAACTTGTAAAAGGAATAATTTCGTTTCCTGAGGTCTCTTTTCGAATTGGGTACCTGCGCTTGATGGATGTAAAAACGGCTGTCTCCGGTCGTGAAGAGAGACCCACCGCTGAGCGGATCCTACCAAAGTGCCATTGTGGTGTTTGGACTGTAGGAAGGACAGATTGCTGGCGCTTTCTGCAGGGAAGTGCCCGCTTTTCCTTGATGACAGCAAAAAAGCGGGGCAGGAGACTACAGTGAATCACTTCTACCCACTGGGGAAATATTCTGTTTTAATTGAGCGCACCCACTAGGGAAAACGCTGCGCACTACGACATCCAGAAGGCCATGCTGCTTGCCTGGCCGCGCCCTCTGAGGCAGGTGTCTTCAATAACAGGTGCGCGATGCATGCGCTTGCAGTCTCATTCAGACTTTGAGCCACCGAAGAAGGGAAAGCAAGATTCCCGAAACGCGTTTGGCATATGAACTTTTGATGTGGAATGCTGCGAAATCTCCTGCTTGCCTGCTGCCATTAAAACTTGTAAAAGGAATAATTTCGTTTCCTGAGGTCTCTTTTCGAATTGGGTACCTGCGCTTGATGGATGTAAAAACGGCTGTCTCCGGTCGTGAAGAGAGACCCACCGCTGAGCGGATCCTACCAAAGTGCCATTGTGGTGTTTGGACTGTAGGAAGGACAGATTGCTGGCGCTTTCTGCAGGGAAGTGCCCGCTTTTCCTTGATGACAGCAAAAAAGCGGGGCAGGAGACTACAGTGAATCACTTCTACCCACTGGGGAAATATTCTGTTTTAATTGAGCGCACCCACTAGGGAAAACGCTGCGCACTACGACATCCAGAAGGCCATGCTGCTTGCCTGGCCGCGCCCTCTGAGGCAGGTGTCTTCAATAACAGGTGCGCGATGCATGCGCTTGCAGTCTCATTCAGACTTTGAGCCACCGAAGAAGGGAAAGCAAGATTCCCGAAACGCGTTTGGCATATGAACTTTTGATGTGGAATGCTGCGAAATCTCCTGCTTGCCTGCTGCCATTAAAACTTGTAAAAGGAATAATTTCGTTTCCTGAGGTCTCTTTTCGAATTGGGTACCTGCGCTTGATGGATGTAAAAACGGCTGTCTCCGGTCGTGAAGAGAGACCCACCGCTGAGCGGATCCTACCAAAGTGCCATTGTGGTGTTTGGACTGTAGGAAGGACAGATTGCTGGCGCTTTCTGCAGGGAAGTGCCCGCTTTTCCTTGATGACAGCAAAAAAGCGGGGCAGGAGACTACAGTGAATCACTTCTACCCACTGGGGAAATATTCTGTTTTAATTGAGCGCACCCACTAGGGAAAACGCTGCGCACTACGACATCCAGAAGGCCATGCTGCTTGCCTGGCCGCGCCCTCTGAGGCAGGTGTCTTCAATAACAGGTGCGCGATGCATGCGCTTGCAGTCTCATTCAGACTTTGAGCCACCGAAGAAGGGAAAGCAAGATTCCCGAAACGCGTTTGGCATATGAACTTTTGATGTGGAATGCTGCGAAATCTCCTGCTTGCCTGCTGCCATTAAAACTTGTAAAAGGAATAATTTCGTTTCCTGAGGTCTCTTTTCGAATTGGGTACCTGCGCTTGATGGATGTAAAAACGGCTGTCTCCGGTCGTGAAGAGAGACCCACCGCTGAGCGGATCCTACCAAAGTGCCATTGTGGTGTTTGGACTGTAGGAAGGACAGATTGCTGGCGCTTTCTGCAGGGAAGTGCCCGCTTTTCCTTGATGACAGCAAAAAAGCGGGGCAGGAGACTACAGTGAATCACTTCTACCCACTGGGGAAATATTCTGTTTTAATTGAGCGCACCCACTAGGGAAAACGCTGCGCACTACGACATCCAGAAGGCCATGCTGCTTGCCTGGCCGCGCCCTCTGAGGCAGGTGTCTTCAATAACAGGTGCGCGATGCATGCGCTTGCAGTCTCATTCAGACTTTGAGCCACCGAAGAAGGGAAAGCAAGATTCCCGAAACGCGTTTGGCATATGAACTTTTGATGTGGAATGCTGCGAAATCTCCTGCTTGCCTGCTGCCATTAAAACTTGTAAAAGGAATAATTTCGTTTCCTGAGGTCTCTTTTCGAATTGGGTACCTGCGCTTGATGGATGTAAAAACGGCTGTCTCCGGTCGTGAAGAGAGACCCACCGCTGAGCGGATCCTACCAAAGTGCCATTGTGGTGTTTGGACTGTAGGAAGGACAGATTGCTGGCGCTTTCTGCAGGGAAGTGCCCGCTTTTCCTTGATGACAGCAAAAAAGCGGGGCAGGAGACTACAGTGAATCACTTCTACCCACTGGGGAAATATTCTGTTTTAATTGAGCGCACCCACTAGGGAAAACGCTGCGCACTACGACATCCAGAAGGCCATGCTGCTTGCCTGGCCGCGCCCTCTGAGGCAGGTGTCTTCAATAACAGGTGCGCGATGCATGCGCTTGCAGTCTCATTCAGACTTTGAGCCACCGAAGAAGGGAAAGCAAGATTCCCGAAACGCGTTTGGCATATGAACTTTTGATGTGGAATGCTGCGAAATCTCCTGCTTGCCTGCTGCCATTAAAACTTGTAAAAGGAATAATTTCGTTTCCTGAGGTCTCTTTTCGAATTGGGTACCTGCGCTTGATGGATGTAAAAACGGCTGTCTCCGGTCGTGAAGAGAGACCCACCGCTGAGCGGATCCTACCAAAGTGCCATTGTGGTGTTTGGACTGTAGGAAGGACAGATTGCTGGCGCTTTCTGCAGGGAAGTGCCCGCTTTTCCTTGATGACAGCAAAAAAGCGGGGCAGGAGACTACAGTGAATCACTTCTACCCACTGGGGAAATATTCTGTTTTAATTGAGCGCACCCACTAGGGAAAACGCTGCGCACTACGACATCCAGAAGGCCATGCTGCTTGCCTGGCCGCGCCCTCTGGGGCAGGTGTCTTCAATAACAGGTGCGCGATGCATGCGCTTGCAGTCTCATTCAGACTTTGAGCCACCGAAGAAGGGAAAGCAAGATTCCCGAAACGCGTTTGGCATATGAACTTTTGATGTGGAATGCTGCGAAATCTCCTGCTTGCCTGCTGCCATTAAAACTTGTAAAAGGAATAATTTCGTTTCCTGAGGTCTCTTTTCGAATTGGGTACCTGCGCTTGATGGATGTAAAAACGGCTGTCTCCGGTCGTGAAGAGAGACCCACCGCTGAGCGGATCCTACCAAAGTGCCATTGTGGTGTTTGGACTGTAGGAAGGACAGATTGCTGGCGCTTTCTGCAGGGAAGTGCCCGCTTTTCCTTGATGACAGCAAAAAAGCGGGGCAGGAGACTACAGTGAATCACTTCTACCCACTGGGGAAATATTCTGTTTTAATTGAGCGCACCCACTAGGGAAAACGCTGCGCACTACGACATCCAGAAGGCCATGCTGCTTGCCTGGCCGCGCCCTCTGAGGCAGGTGTCTTCAATAACAGGTGCGCGATGCATGCGCTTGCAGTCTCATTCAGACTTTGAGCCACCGAAGAAGGGAAAGCAAGATTCCCGAAACGCGTTTGGCATATGAACTTTTGATGTGGAATGCTGCGAAATCTCCTGCTTGCCTGCTGCCATTAAAACTTGTAAAAGGAATAATTTCGTTTCCTGAGGTCTCTTTTCGAATTGGGTACCTGCGCTTGATGGATATATATATATATATATATATATATATATATATATATATATATATTCCTCCAGTCCCGCCCTGGTTAAGAACGGGTCCGACACATGCTGGGGTTGCTCAACAATGATTTATTGCCTCCAAGTTACTGCATCAGTAACGCGTTGTGCACACAGTTCTCTATCCCTGGCAGACGCGTTTCGGCGGTTGCCTTCTTCAGTGCCGGGTATCTTCCGTGTGCTTCGAAATTATGTTCTTTCGCGGGGCTTTTTCATAAGTCCTGCCGAGCGCTCCCATTGGCTGGATGTTTGCAGCCATAGAAAGCGGACAGGGAAAGTTCCATTCCTCAAGTGTTTTCGCCGCTTTCTTACTCCGAAGTCCCCGGATGCCGTGGCCAGATCCCGCTACCTGGAACATGCCTCTAGAGTCCAAGGTGAGGTACAGTGACCCACCCTGGCATACAATAATGTCCTCAATTGCGGCGCTCCTTTTATTAGCGGGATCTGCTTGGAGGATTGCATCGTTGCCAGGCAACCCCGTTAGCAGACCATCTGCTCCCTCTCCCCGATACCATCGCCAACAGTCCAGGTCGGGGGGGCGCCACGTTGTGCAGTCTGTGCACCAAATCCAGAAAGTTGCCGGCATACATGGAGCTCCTGACCGAGGGGCGTGTCGGAAATGCTTAGCCGGCCTCTGCTTCCATACTCCTCCAGTCCCGCCCTGGTTAAGAACGGGTCCGACACATGCTGGGGTTGCTCAACAATGATTTATTGCCTCCAAGTTAGAGCATCAGTAACGCCTTGTGCACACAGTTCTCTATCCCTGGCAGACGCGTTTCGGCGGTTGCCGTCTTCAGTGCCGGGTATCTTGCGTGTGCTTCGAAATGATGTTCTTTCGCGGGGCTTTTTCATAAGTCCTGCCGAGGGCTCCCATTGGCTGGATGTTTGCAGCCATAGAAAGCGGACAGGGAAAGATCCATTCCTCAAGTGTTTTCGCCGCTTTCTTACTCCGAAGTCCCCGGATGCCGTGGCCAGATCCCGCTACCTGGAACATGCCTCTAGAGTCCAAGGTGAGGTACAGTGACCCACCCTGGCATACAATAATGTCCTCAATTGCGGCACTCCTTTTATTAGCGGGATCTGCTTGGAGGATTGCATCGTTGCCAGGCAACCCCGTTAGCAGACCATCTGCTCCCTCTCCTCGATACCTTTGCCAACAGTCCAGGTCGGGGGGGCGCCACGTTGTGCAGTCTGTGCACCAAATCCAGAAAGTTTCCGGCATACATGGAGCTCCTGACCGAGGGGCGTGTCGGAAATGCTTAGCCGGCCTCTGCTTCCTTACTCCTCCAGTCCCGCCCTGGTTAAGAACGGGTCCGACACATGCTGGGGTTGCTCAACAATGATTTATTGCCTCCAAGTTACAGCGTCAGTAACGCGTTGTGCACACAGTTCTCTATCCCTGGCAGACGCGTTTCGGCGGTTGCCTTCTTCAGTGCCGGGTATCTTGCGTGTGCTTCGAAATTATGTTCTTTCGCGGGGCTTTTTCATAAGTCCTGCCGAGGGCTTCCATTGGCTGGATGTTTGCAGCCATAGAAAGCGGACAGGGAAAGTTCCATTCCTCAAGTGTTTTCGCCGCTTTCTTACTCCAAAGTCCCCGGATGCCGTGGCCAGATCCCGCTACCTGGAACATGCCTCTAGAGTCCAAGGTGAGGTACAGTGACCCACCCTGACATACAATAATGTCCTCAATTGCGGCGCTCCTTTTATTAGCGGGATCTGCTATATATATATATATATATAGTTATCGTAAATAAATGGTTAATACGTGTAGGAAGCTGGCTCTGTATATACTAAACCAAAGTAAGGTATACACAGAGGTGTAGCAGAGGCAAAAGTAGATAATACCTTATTCTCTTTTGTGGTAGGGTGAATGAGCAGTCAGACTTATCAGAGGGTAGCGTTAAGCATTTGTTGTACACACTCAGGCAAGAAATTTTGTCACACACTCAAAGACTGCATCCAGACCAATTGGTTGTATAACAGTTGTTACTTTGGTATTTTTATTACCTGAATCACGATTTACTCAGTAGCAAGTAAGGGATACTTACAATACAATAATACTTTTCAAGATACTTACTGTGTCTACTGGTTTTGTAGAAGCATACACGTTACTTTGCAGTAAAGTTCTCTGTTTGGAATACTTGTAATTACTTTGGATTACTTTCTAGTTACTTTTGTTGTTTGGGGTGAAACAAACTAAAAACACAGTCTATGCTTCAGAGTACATCAGTGAGCAGGTTAACTCTTTTGAAGAGACTAAGGTACTTTGTTGCAGTACAAGACAGGGTCAACACATTTTTCAGAGAAAAACTCACCATACAATCCTATGAAGAAAAAGAAAGTGTTACGCTTGCAGGTAAGTAACCAGTTTTGTAATTCAGTCTTGGGATGGTAGCACTTACATAGGGCTGGGGTAAGATAGGTAAGTTGAGTGCACCCTCAGTGGCATGGGGGTAGCTGGGTTCAGAGGTCAAAGGAGAGGTTGGGCCCAATGTAGTGCTATGGTGACAGGGGTACTCGGGAGAGCACCGGTCAGAGGTAGGTGCCTGCGGTTTCTGGGTCAGGGCCCAGAGATCAAAAGTAAGCACCAAGGGGGCCACAAATAGGCACCAAAAGTGCACCTACAGTGGCACACGGGCGGCAGGGTGCAAAGTAGGCATTGGGCTCCCAATGGAAACCAATAGAAGATGTTGGTCGGGTGAAATGCTGCAGGCTTGGATCAGGAGGCTGGACGAAGGTGACCACCGGCTGGACAGGTAAGTTGGATTGCTGGGGGACACCTGGGCACCATCAGGTGAGCTACCCAAAGTCGGGGCAGAGGATGCAGGGGTGCCTTTTGGTGTAGGGTTTCCTTAGCTGGGTCCGGTCGCGGTTGGAGAGACCCTTCAGACAGAGGCTGCTGGCGTTGAGTAGGGGTCTTGGAGTGGTCACCCACTGGTGCAGATGAGGTCATGATCTCCGGAGAGACATCTCAGGGTAAGTGGTTCACTCAAACTGAGGCCATGGGCATCCAATGCAGAGGGGTGCCTTGATTCGGAGACTGGTGCTGTTTATTTGCTGGATAAGTCTGGTGTCCACAGGAGACTGAAGTCTTTGTCGAAGACAGCACAGGTCCTCTGGAGAACTTGAGGTTGCTGGCTATGGGCCATACCGATTTCTAAAAGCAGGGTTGCTGGAGGAGGAGACATGACAGTAGGGCTGGGGCCAAGTCAGTGGTCGTCTTCATCTCCACTGCTGCACGACTCTGCGGTCCTTCTTCTTCTTAGGTCATCAAATCTAATGAGGAAAGGTTTAGTGGTGCCCCTAAATAGTAGATTTAGGGGTGTTCCAGGGATGTGCAGGTCAGGGCCAATGGGTCCTTTTCTTGGGGTGTCTACACCCACTATAATGCCACCCTTCAATGGTAGGGGGCATAGTCATCTTCCTGATGAGGTTAGTCCCTTCATCTTCAAGATGAAAGGGACTGAGATGTGTGCTTCACTTCACCTCCACCACCTGTGGGGTGGGGTTGACAAAGGTGGGCACACCTCCCTTCCTGACTAGGTTTTCCTACCAATTTTCCTGTCCAAAGTGGGGGTCAGAACCGGTGGGGACCATTTGCTGATAGCAGTAAAAGGCTGGTAGTAGCTAACAAAGGTGGCAAGCTATTGAAGCTTCTCCTTCGTGTACTCTGCCCATCCTTGGGGAGGAGGTATGACATCTCTGTCCAGGATGGGCTTTGTTTCAGGAGCCAGAGAGTAGAGGCTCTCTACCTAGGGGTTGTGGGCCAGTCAGGAACCAGTCTAGGGATTGTTGTTTTTCAGGGCGCATCTCTAAGATGCCCTCTGAGTGCATTTTACATTAAGTCCCACACTGGCATCAGTGTGGGTTTAATGTGCTGAAAAGTTTGCTACCAAACTTCATTGGAGCAATTCTGGGGGCTTTGCAGTTCGGAGTGACAAACTTGTATACTCAAAATGGCTTCACTGCACTTACAATGCCAGTGAATGGCACAGACACTATAGGGGCATATTGCTCATGCAGCTATGCCCTCACTGGTGGTATGGTTCACCCTTCCTTTAGAGTTTTAAGGCTTGCTAGAGGGGTGACTTACCCATGCCACAGGCAGTGTCGGTGGGCATGGTAACCAGGGATGGGTGCCATGTCGACTCTTCAGTCTTCACCAGAACATTGCAGCCTGCATTGGCAGTGTGTGTATGTTCAGATGAGGGGTCCCTGAGGGTGGCATAATACATGCTGCAGCCTCCTGGGGCCCTCTCTGGTCACTAGGCCCTTGGTACCAGGGGTATCTTTTACAAGGGACTTACATGTTGCCCAGAGGTGTGTCAACAAAGGCACAGTTTTAGGAAAGAACGAAGGCCCTGGGAGCCTGATTGGCAGGGACCCAGGGTGCATTCAGTCAGGTAGGCATCAGGTAGCTGACAAAAAATTAGGGGGTAGCCATTCAAAAAGAGGCACTTTCCTACAATAAGTTTGCATAATATTGTCAAAAATATGATTTTTTTGTGTTTGTGACATGGAGATTATGTATAGATATGTATAGTTTATTAAACAATACATAGTACACCATGTAACTTAGTTGTGCTACAACTCCCATAATTTATTTATGTATTTATTTATTTATTGCCATTTATAAAGCGCGAACGAATACCCGCAGGCGTCTCGGCGCTAGACAATTTGCATAACTTCAGCTCGGTATTAAATGCTCCAAAGGATTTTTGATGGAAGTTATTGATTAAAAAGCCATGTCTTTAATCTCTTGCGGAACAGGAGAAGTGAAGGACTTAGCCTGATGTCTTGAGGCAAGGTGTTCCATAGTTTGGGTGCCGCAACCAAAAAGCGGCGGTCGCCCCAGGACACGGTTTTAGAACGTGGGATCACTAACTGGTTAAGAGTGGTGGAGCGAAGCTGTCTGGAAGGTTTATAGGGTACCAGCTGGTCCTTAAGAAAGTGCGGTCCTTGATCGTTGAGTGCCTTGTACACTATACAAAGTGATTTAAACTTGATCCTATTCCGGATCGTCAACCAGTGGTATTTTTTAATGTTGTCTGATATGGCCGCAAATTTGGGTGTTCCAGAGAGCAGACGTGCTGCGGCATTTTGTATCGCCTGTAGCTTCGTCGTGACCCTAACCTGAGCATTTAAGAATAGGCCATTACAGTAGTCAAGGGACGATAAGACCAAAGAGCTGACCAGTGTTTTAGTAGCTGCCACTGGCAGGAACGGGCTAATTTTCCTAATCATTCGTAGTTTGTAGTGGGCTGTGGTTACTACTTTGTTCGTGTGATCCATGAAGTTGAGACCCGCATCAAAGGTGACTCCCAGGTTCCTGACCTTAGCTGCTGGACTTGGGAGTGCTCCAAAGGTTGGTGGCCACCAGGATGATGACCAAGCTGGTGATAGAGGTCCGAAAATAACTACCTCAGTTTTTTCGGAATTGAGCTTAAGGCAGTTTGTTGCCATCCACTCTCCAATTTCCAGCATTCCAGTTTGGAAGCATTGTGCCACCTCGCCTCCGTCACCTTTGATGGCCAGTACCAATTGCGTATCATCCTCATAGGAGGTTAGGCTCATCCCATGTGCTTTGATAACATTAGCAAGGTCCGACACGTAGATATTAAATAGGGTCGGACTGAGGGATGAGCCTTGAGGAACCCCACACGGCAACGAGAGGTTTGCAGATTGGTAAGGCACCAGGGTGACAGCCTGAGTTCTATCTGCAAGAACAGATGCGAGCAAATCTCTTGCAGTATGGCAAATGCCCATCTTTCCGACACGGTCGACCAAGATCTTGTGGTCGACCGTGTCGAAGGCTGCTGATAGATCAGGCAGTACCAAAACTGCTGTCCCACCATGGTCCCGAATTGCTCTAACATCGTCTGCGGCTTTAATTAAGGCAGTTTCGGTACCGTGATACTTTCGGAAACCGAATTGTGTATCGTCCAGCAGTCGGTGTTTCTCGATGTGCTCCGATAATTGTAGGTTCATAGCCTTTTCAGCCACTTTGGCTATAAAAGGGAGGCTTGCTCATGAGGTCTTCTATGACATTATTAGTAATATCACTGGAACACCTGATGACAAGACTGTGCATGACAGGGGTTGAGTTATAATGACCTAAGTGCACAAATGCATTGCAGAAGTACAGCATGGAGTTTTGGTAGCTAAGACGTTGTAGTTGAGGACTAACAAACAATATGTTATGGTAACAAATGAACAAGAACATGACTTACCTTGACTTGAGCCTGCAGGATTGGAGGGGTCTATGTCTGACATAGCCACCAAAATTTCAGGTTCAAGTGTCCCGTCAGTCAGCAATTCCTTTGGAGTGGGAGCAGGATATTTGGAGGGTACAGCACCTGTGTCAGAATTAGCAGCCATCCCGCTGGCCACCTTCTCTTCGGTCCAGGATCTTAGGTCATACCAGTATTTCCTTATATGGCTCTCTGGATGACACCAAATGAGTTAAGTTTTTACAGGTGACTGTTTGATATTTTTTGTTTTCTGGGCCACAGAAAAAGCTGCTTAACAGCTCCTGCACCTACTCTGAAAATGTGACTTTATCTGTATTCCTGCCAAGGTTCTTGTCCCCATCTTACTTAGACATAGTATACTGCAGAAATGTATTTATTTATTTGTGAGATTTGTAGAGCGCGAACATATGCCCGAGGGCGTCTTGGCGCTAAAGATTCGATTCATGACTCTCCTACAGTTGGATACTGGCAGAGTTATTGGTTAAACAACCAAGTCTTTAAATTCTTCCTGAAGGACAGCAGCGTGCGACTCATCCGAATTGATAGAGGAAGGGAATTCCAGAGTCTGGTTGCGGCGACTGTAAACCGTCTGTCTCCCCAGGAGACTGTTCTGGTGCGGGGGACATTTAGATGAAACAAAGTAGCTTATCTCAATTGTCTTAGTGGACGGTATGGTATTATCTGATTCTTAAGAAACTACGGGCCTAAATTCTGAAGTGTCTTAAAAACCAGGCACATTGCTTTAAATTTTATTCGTTTTTTGATTGTCAACCAATGAAGATTCCTAATAGTTTGAGCAATAGGTTTGAATTTAGGAGTTCTAGTTAGCAATCTTGCCGCTGCATTCTGTACTGATTGCATTTTATTGATGACCCTGGTTTATGCATTGGTAAATAATCCATTGCAATAATCAAGTGACGATAATACCAGTGTGCTCACCAGGGTTTTACCTGCGGTATCGGGTAGAAACGGAGTGATTTTTTTGATGAGTTTCAACTTATGAAAAGCTGTAGCTGCAATTTGATTGGCATGAGCCGAAAAATTAAGATTTTCATCAAATACCACTCCCAAATTCCTGACCTTTGGGACTGGATTTGGCAGGATTCCAAAAGTTGAAGGCCACCAAACAGGAACCAGCAGGGAGAAAGTTTTCCAAAAATTACAACCTCAGTCTTTTGAGAGTTCACTTTAAGGGAACTAGCGGACAACCAATCCCCAATTGCCAGCATACCCTCCTGAAAACGTTTGGCCACATCTTCTCCATCATTGTTAATGGCTATAATCATCTGGGTGTCATCTGCGTAGGAGGTAAGGCCCAACCCGTATTGCTGGATGACTTTAGCTAGGTCCGACACGTAGATATTAAAAAGTGTCGGACTCAGGGATGAGCCTTGAGGCACCCCACAAGGTAGAGAAAGCTCACTTGATCTGAAAGGGCCCAAGGTCACTGCCTGGGTCCAATCCGACAAGAAGGACTTAAGAAGGTTCTTTGCTCGCTGTTGGGTTCCCATCTTTCCGACACGGTCGATCAGGATGGAATGATCGACCATGGCAGATAGGTCCAGCAGTACAAGTACCGCCGTTCCTCCCTGATCTTTGATGGTTCTAATATCATCAGCGGCTTTAATTAAAGCTGCTTCTGTGCCGGGATGTTTGCGGAACCCAAACTGGGTATTATCCAGCAGGGCGTGTTCTTCAATATACTCCGATAGTTGGTAATTCATAGCTTTCTCTACCACCTTAGCCAAAAAAGGAAGACTGGCTATAGGTCGATAATTTTTTTAATCATCTTTCGCCAGGTGTGGTTTTTTTAGGAGGGGTTTTAAAAGCGTATTTTTCAAAGTGGTGGGAAATATTGCTGACTTAAAGATAACGTTACATATTTGTGTGACAACAGGGGTAAATAGGTCCAAAACCGACGGAAGAATTTTTGGAGGACATGGATCTAAAGCAGATCCTGATTTTATGGTATTGATGATGTCCAAAGTTTGTTGCTCTGTCATCTCTTTAAAGTGAGTTAGAGTACATTCAGTGGATGTCGTACTGGTTGGATAGGAATGTTGCTTGGAAGGAAAGGCCTGATAGATATCATTGACCTCAGTGTAGAAAAAGTTGGCCAATGCATCACAGAGAGATTGCGAAGGAGGGGGAGCCAGATCTGGAGCTTTTCCTACTAATTCCTTCACTACTTCGTTAAGCTGTTTACTGCAGTTTTTGGCCTTTTCTATTTGATTACTAAAAAACAGTTTTTTAGCAATAATGATCATTTTTTTGTAGATAGCAAGCATTTCCTTATAACTGAGTTTACTTTCTTGATCATAATCTTTCCGCCAGAGTCTTTCGGCATTCCTACAAGTCTGTTTTTGTCTCCTAAGATCTTCCGAAAACCATGGCGCGGAGGGGACTGTTCTGTTCCTAGATATAGTTTTATGGGGTACTAGAACATTAACAGCCTCACCCAACCACTCAGCGTATTGATTCGTAGCTGTGTTAGGGTCGGATGAAATCGCCGGGCAAGTGCTGTTAAGCAATGCTCTAAAATCTACAGTATTAAGTTCCTTCCAGGCTTTAAAAGGTGTACAACAAATATCAGGTGGTCTGTCTAATGGGGCCTCATTGATGGAAATAGAGCACAGGATGACATGATGATCGGACCAAGAGAGCGGGAGGACATCTTGTACAGATATCCCCTTATGGTTGGAAAAAATGCCGTCTAAAGTATGACCGGCCTCATGCGTGGGAGAAACGACTAACTGGGAAAGTCCTTATGTTTCCATATCTGCTAAAAGTGCTGAGGTTTCCTTATTGTCATAATTATCTAGGTGAAAATTAAAATCACCTAAGACTGTGTAGGAGTCCTCAATTGCTAATGACTCAAGCATTGTATTCAGGTCTGCAAGAAAGCCAGTGCGTGTTCCAGGAGGTCTATACAAAAGCACTCCTTTGAAATTATGCGAAGGTGTGAGTAAAATGGTGAAGAGAATTGATTCACAAGTAGGTGACAAAATAGGAGATATTGTTACAGTAAAGTTGTTACGGACAATTATTGCCAGACCACCACCTTTCTTTCTCTGTCTGTCCTGTCGGTAGACCTTATATCCTGTGGGAATTGCAACCACTAGGTCAGGATCTGAGGCATTGTCCATCCAGGTCTCTGTAACAAACAGAATAGCTAGGTTCCTGTCCTTAATAAGGTCTGCTATTTCCTGTAGATGTCTCACTAAAGATCGTGCATTGATGAGTCCTATCAAAATATTAATTTTCCTTTTAGCACTCTTTTTATTGAGCAGAGCGTGATTTGTGATGAAAGGAAGGGTGGATTTACAGTGGGGGCAGATGATATTAAGCAGCGAAGGGATGGTGTCAGGGTCGTGCAATGAACAATGGCCATTTGTGGGAGGTCTTAGTTGTAATAAATCTGTCTTAGAAAGGGGGTTGCCGACCTGTGATACTTCAGGGGTTGTGGCCCTAGGCCCGGTCCCGGCGCGGACAGGCACAGACGGGCTTGCCTTTGGCGCGCCCGCTGCGCCCGCCCGCTGCGCGGACGGGATGGCATGGTTCTTTTATCCAATTCAGAGGAGGGTGGGAGGCGTCCAACAACTGGACCTCCACCCTTTCCTCCACTAAATATGGCGGCTGTTACCCTATCTCCGGGGGCGTCCACACCTAGTCGTGTGCGCCGAGGATCGGGGTTCGAGTGAGGGCAGGTCACAGAGTGCATATCTTAAATTAAAAGTAAATCCAACGAGCAAATCAGGAATAAAACAGTTTTAAAAATACAGTGTGAGCAGGCTATTCACCCGGCTTCCGCCTCAGGGGAGCAACATGAATTAAATCAGCGCGCTGCGCTTTCCGGCAGTTTTTGTAACCTGGGAGGGCGGGAGGCGTCCAACAACTGGACCGCCACCCTTTCCTCCAGTAAACATGGCAGCTGTTACCCTATCTCCGGGGGCGTCCACACCTAGTCGTGTGCGCCGAGGATCGGGGTTCGAGCGAGGGCAGGTCACAGAGTGCAGATCTTAAATTAAAAGTAAATGCACGGCGCAAATCAGGAATAAAACAGTTTTAAAAATACAGTGTGAGCAGGCTATTCCCTCGGCTTCCGCCTCAGGGGAGCAACATGAATTAAATCGGATTTCCGCTGCCTGTAGTCAGGCAGGCCCTTCATTCAATCACCTCCTTAAGCTTCTTGGTTGTGGCCACACTCTGCATTTCTAAACTTCCTAGTTCTTACATCACCGTTCTGTATCCCAAATATGACTTTCCCTAATTACGATTTCCTATTTGCAAATGGCATCTTTGCGATTTCCAAATAGGAAATTTCCTATTTGCAACTGCAAATTTGTAGGAATTGCTAATAGTGGAATACTCTCCTATGTACATCACATTTTGTGATTTCCTAAGTGCGATTTCTATAAAATTGCTCTTTGGAAATTGAAACCTGTAACTTTCATACATAAGGCCCATAGTAACTTCGGTAACAATTTGGCAGCGCAACATTGTTCTAGAATGTTATGGGAGTTAAAGCAATGCTTCAGTGCTTACTTGCATTGTGTGATATTAATAATAAGAAAATTCTGCTTGGGGAAGACTTGCCTCTCCCTGTGCATGCCTAACCAGCAGTAAGTAATGTGTACAAATGATTCTTGCTCATGGGCACAAAGCCTGCACCCCTAGTTCAGGAATTGTTGGCTGTGCTAAGATAGCCTGAGTTCTTGAATTGGGAATAATAGGAGCTGCATGTGAATAACAGATAGTCTCAATGCTTTGCACAATGGCTCTGATAAATATCGCTAAGCAGACCAGATTTTGTAGGAGTCCATGGGATAATGCAGGTGCTTATTATTGGCCAGGTCTAAAATGTCAGCAGACATGATAAACAACAAGACTTGTGGTTTTTAAAGCCAATTTCAGAGCAGCAAGAGGGAGATTATTTTCTCAAATTGACTGAGCCTCAAGGTCCTTGATAGAGATGATAAGTGCTTAGCCCATGGGTTTTGAGTGGGACTGTAGTATAGCAGAAGAGGTCTAATTGTAGCTTTTAGTGTTCATGGTTTAGCTTTTTTAACCAGGGAGTAGTAAGCTAAAAACATTTACCTTACATTCAAGGTCTGAGTGAACTTGTGAGCGAAAGCTGTTCTTGGGTGGATGAAACAGCTTCCCAAATGGGTTACACTGTCTGAGATCTAATGTTGGGGCAAAACGACCTGGGACGCTAGTGATCATAGGCCATTGACGGAATTAACTTAGCTCTGGTTACATTCAAGATCAAACTTGCTGACGGGTTTTAGAGCTTTACAATGAGCCTACAAAGAGTGTATGTTATTGAGGAGCCTTTATTTCTCTGCTTCACAAGCTCATATCTAGGTGAGCCTTTTTCCGTGAGCCAAACACCCACGTATTTGTAGCATGCAGTGTATCTTAGACAGCAATGGCAGGCTTTTTCAGATTTTCTCAGGTATTTTCCATAGATTATTATGCTTGACTTAGATGGGCTCAGCTCTAGTTTGGTTTCACAGATGTAAGTATGTAATTCATTTTAAACCATTTTCAGCCCTATGTATGTGTGGCCTAGAATGACATTGGTGTCTACATGCTCTAAAATGTGTAGAAGTACATTGTTGATCTTTGGAGGAAATAACCTAGCTTTCCCTGAGATCCCCCTATGTCTGCAATGTTAAGGCTAAACAGGTGAAGAACCGGGTTTTAGAACCCAGCGGCGCCAGGGGAAACGCCCGAAGTCTTCGAGTTCACCTGTCTTGGCATACAGAGACACGGGACACTTCTAGGTGACGGCAAAGATCAAATGTATTGGCTGCAACCAGGAACAGAGGTCTACGAAGCACAACAAGGGTGGTTCGCTAGAGACTGCACAAATTCATGGAGCGAAGCATCGTCTTTTATGCTAAAAATCACATTCCTGGCTAGCATCCATTACTTACAAACTGACCAATCGAACGGTGACATTTCAAACATATCGCATGACGACAATCCCACTTTCCGTTGTCCAGCCCACCAGAAATGACAAGGCAAAAACCAACATTCTTGCTCGGACAGGCCGGACAGACCCATCATAAAAGACCTCAACTCAAATCAATGATTAAGCCAAAAAGGAAAGAACAGAAGCAGATGACAAGCAAGATAGAAGGGGTGTGTGCATGTACCATAAACTCAGCAATGTCCTGCTCTTTGATCACTATCTGACCAGCTGCCTAACAAGGAACTGGCTCAACAAGGTCAGCCTCGAGCAAGGGAGTCAGTTCTATCAGGTCACTCAAAAGTCAGCTAAAGGTGTACGTGTCCCAAAGACTCGTTCGGCCGTAGTCAACAGCCTATGTGAGGGCAACCACACAAAATGGCTGCCGTACACAAAATGGAACCCATAGGTCCGAACGAAATCCATGAATACGCAGTGTTTCCATTGATCGAGTATGACGAAAACACTTGTGCATACTGCACTCGTCATTTGCATGCTGATACCAAAATTGTCTATATCTGACGACCTTTATTGAACAGGTTCAGAATCACAGAACCTCACAGGTGGGGGGCTAGAATGCACCCCTGTTTTAGGCCCCTATTGGTATAGATGTTTTTTAAACAGTCAGCCCTTTTCCAACCTTTACTCGATCCAATATGTCTGAATACACTGAAATAGTAGGTTGAAGCAAATTAGGTGGAATGCCTGAAGCTGCCAGCTTTTTCCATAATATTTGCCGATCCACCTTGTCAAAGGCTCTTGTGACGTCAATGAAACAGGCAAATAATGGGAGGCCTTTAAAGTTAGTAGCATGGTGAGCCTAGAAATATATTCTCACAATGTTATCTGTGGTACTGCAAGTTGGTCTAAATCCTGTTCGAAAAAAGGGATAATGTTATTCTTAATTGACCACGTTTCAAGTTCCTGAAGTAGGATCTTCGCTTGTGCCTTGTTTTTAACATCTAGTAGCACAATTTGACAGTAGCTGGGGAGATCTGTTCTGCCACCCTTTCTTTAATAAAGGGGGCATAAGAATGACCAATGCCAAGAATCAACAACTGAACTTGTAAAAAAAGAGGCCCTGAACAGAGGGGTCAGTGAGTCCTCCAAGTAATCTTTGTCGGATTTCAACGGAAAAGTTGGTATACCATTCATGCCCTGGTCTCTGCAAAATGTTAAGTTTCTAGAACTTTGATAATTATTTTGGGATGATAGATACTGTTGCGGGATACAACATCTTCCTCCTTCAGTTGACCTTGAAGTCTTGCAGATCAGCTGGGACGAATAACCTGACTAATCTTGGTAGCACGTTCATCCTAATAGAGCTGTAAAATAAAGTTCTCCAAATTATCAAGAGTTACTCAGTTTTCTCTCTGTGGGTGATCCCCCCCTTCTAGATCACTAACATATTTCCAAACCATAAATAATCTTTGAGATTTTAGAAGTTATAGATTGACTTTCAATGTATTTAATTTACTCCTCCTATAGTTTCCCTTTGTAGTCTTTTTTAAGTGTATGCAAAGTTGTAGCCAAAAAAGGTTCAGCTATTCCCTTCTTTAAGTTTAATGGTTTATTTCAAAAGCTTAACTATTTGCTTCTTGAGCTCTGATGTGAACCATCTATTTTTCTGAGCTGCTGAGGCTGGGAGGTCAATTTTCCTGGCAGATAGGGGTGACGGGCGAGACGTACAATCTCTTAAAATACTTTATGAATAGATTAGATATGTTCTGTCCCAATTAATAGTTTGTTCCTAGCTGCCATCACCACTGATATGTTCTCCTTTAATAATATGATGTCATAAAATGTTTTTCATTCCAGCAGTGTCTCCTCATTTTCAGTGGTCCATTTTATTCAAATTTATTTGCTATCTGCCGAGCAATATCCAAGGTGAACTAGGTTATTTGGCTCCTGAGAGGGCTTAGTTCAAGGTACAAAGGGTGGGGTAATGGTCACGTTTCTGGCATTATAGGACTCACATATTGTGTCAGTGACTAAAGATCGATGTAGATAAATAGGTGCAGTCTAAAATGAACCCTCCACCGTTTGAGTAGTGAGTAGACATTCTGGCTGTGGGAAATTTGCTTTATGGTGTCAAGGGCACCAATGAAAGCTAGTGAGGCAGTCATCAATGTGTTTTCCTAGTGGGTCTTGCTTGCACAGATTTGCTCTTCAAAAGTTAAATGGGCTTGTAGATGCTAAATTGTTGTTAGATTATGTTCTGCAGTATAAGGTTTAAATCATCGGTTGTAATCACATCAAGGCCAGTGAAGATGCAGACAAGGGTCTCCAGCTCATTGAAAAAAGTGTTACTGTTGTTTTTTTATCAGTATTATGTATGTTCAAGTAAATATTGATCAGCAAAAACTGTGTACTAGTATGTTGGTAACTAAATTTTCAATTACAAAAGCTTTGAGAACTTAGCAAGTCACTCTTTCTTCCTTCTCTTGCAGGAGCACCGCTCCTAGGCCTACTGCACTGGCATCAACCACTAGGTTAATTTTTTGTAGCGGGCTGAAATATGCCATGGTGGTGTCATCGAGTAGGGCTTCTTTCAGTTTGTGGAACTGTTTGTCAGTCTCTAGTGCCCATTCTGAAGGGGTATCCATTTCCATTAGTGCTGTCAGCGGCTCCGACAAGGGGACTAGGTTCAGGACGAACCTACTGCAGTATGTATCCATACCTAGGAAGCTCCTTACTTCAGTCGGGTTCTGGGGTACGGATGCGCTCCTGATGGTGTTGACTTTCCTCGGGTCCAACCTTATGCCATCTCATGAGAAGATGCAGCCAAAGAACTCTGTGGAGTTTTGTTAGAATGAAAATGTTTTTAGGAGTAGAGTCAGACCACAATCCGCTAGTCATTGCATGGTTGCCCTCAGCCTGAGATGGTGTTCTGTGAGGTTGTCTGAAAAGATTAGGATATTATTGCATATATTGATCACCCCGATTAGTCCAGAGAGGGTCTCCTTGATGGTGTTCTTTATCACCTTTAGGGCAGACAAAATGCCGAGGTTGAGCCTTCAATATCGCCTGAAACCTATGTGCGTGGAGAATGTGGTGAGGTATCGCTGGCCGGGTCAATTTTTAGCTGATGGTACCCAACGCTTAAATCCAGTTTTATAAACCACTGGGCACCATTTAGGTCTGCCACAGTGTCGTCTATGGTTGACATGATGTGCCACCCCTTCCAGATGACCTGCATTGGGAGCCTCATGTCAACGCACAGTCTGATGGCCCCAGGCTGTTTCGGCTTTGGTGTAAACACTAGCGGTATACCCACTGCATAGGGCCGGTCACCATCTCTATGACTGCCTTTTGTTCTAGTTCTCGCAACTCTTGTTCCACTTCCGAGCCTTGTGAACAGTAAGGGGAGTTCAGCCATCATGGCTTTGGTATGTGATTCTTGCACCTGTTTAGTGAAGAACCCCAATTCAAGGTGTTTCCCAGAGAGCACCCGAACAGCATGACGATGCACCTATCGGTGACGTGGAACCTTGCCCATGTTGACCGGCCTTCACTCACCACCTCAACTTCAATTGTACGTTTGAGGTGCAGTGGCTCCATGCCTCCATATGCATAGATTGGTGCTTTCGAAGTGGTAATACAGGGCATGGTATGCACCTAGTCCATCAGGTTTACTGATGCTCCTGTGTCGAGCAATGCATTGATGGGAGTGCCGCCAATCTTGACTGTGCACATGGGAGGTCGCCTCTTACTGTTGTCATTCCTCCCCACAAATGATATTACAAAGATATTGCCTTTATCATCCTCTAGATTGGCGCCTGCCCCACTGCTGCTTGACGCGTCTTCATTAGCCTGCTCATTAAAGGGTAGTTGCTGTAGTGCAGCAGCCATCTCCTTTGGGTACCCTGCATTGTACCCATGTTTCCCACTCCGGCACACCTTGGCGAAGTGAATCACTTTCCTGCAGTTTGAGCAGGTGCACTGTTGAGCAGCCCTGACATTTGGGGTCTTATGTTCCAGTCTACAGTTTCCACATCTGCCACTTGATGGCCTCGGGCACCTACTGGATGGGAGGATGCTGGTCGCCTTTGGATTGCATTGACACGTCCTTCTTTTATTTTCATGCTCTTTGGGGGCCCACCCGGGTCCGCGCCGTTGCTGTGGGCTGCTTCCATATCATCAGTCCTTCTGTTTGATAGTTCATGGGACCGGGCCTGTATTAGTACTTTATCCAATGAGATGCCTGGCTACTGCAGGATTAGACGTCGGCGGACCATTGATCTGCATCCCTGTATTATCTGGACACGGATTTCCTCTGGTTGGCTGATATTCATGCACATGCTGGCTAGCTTTCTCAGGTGTGTGTAGAACATGTCGACTGATTCTGACTCTGTTTGCTCGGTCTGGTGTAGTTTGAAACTTTCATAATCAGGACTACGCAGTGGGTAAAAGTGTCTGTTTAGGGCTGTTACAGCAGCGTCAAAGTCTGTGTCCCCTCCTTTGTTTGGTAGGGTCTCAAATAGATGATAGGGTTCAGATCCCCCAAAGTGTACCAGCAGTGATCTCTTGATTGCGCAATCGGTCTCTTGGGGGCACGAAAATAGTGTTATAGGTGTCCAATTCAGGAGCGCCATCTTATAGCTGTTGTGGCGAGGTCAGCTAGTTCGCTGAATGGGAGTAGGGGCGATATGGAGGCGTGTTGATATGGAGTGGGTGGCTGGCACGCTTGCTCTTGACATTGGTCAGTCATATCATTACTACTTTGTTGGGGTTTGTTTTCTTCCTTTTGCTGTGGTCTGTGTCTTTGGATGTAGGCTATGCGACTATTCTTGCTGCGTTCTTTATTTTCTACTCCTTTTTCCTATCGCCTTTGTGCTCCTTTATGAGTGTTCTTCTTTTCTTTCTTTTCTCTAGGCTGCTTTTTTTCAAAATGTATTTTCTTTCTCTTTTCAAACAGTCCAGATTACGCAAATTATTAGGTGATTCTGGGCCGCGCAAGCCAGTGGCACATGTGGTGCAGCATTGCCAACTTCAGGAGGTCTTTTTCACAGTCGTTCAGGGTGTGGTGCCTGAGAGACGCAGTGGTTGCATGTCTTTGTGCGTTGAACAGCACACTGATTTCAGGCCGGGCCGGGACGTGGCCAAAACAGAGGCAGTTGCTGATGGAGCAGGAGAGGCTAGGTACTTCCTCCCATGGTGTTGTCCAATCATCGGGGAATGCTGAAATCTTCTCTTTCTCTCCTTTCTGGCCATGACGAGGCGCTTGCACCATCATGCACCATCCAATGTGTCTTCAGGTCTTCCAGAACAGCGGGCTCTCAGCACACGAAGGGCAGTCGCCATCATCGTCGCCAGTGTCGTGTTCATGGCCTGGTGAACACAAGAGGCTGCAGATGCAAACACTCTCTGCATGCAATAACGCTACACATACTCTCTGTATAGATGTCAGCAGTAGTCTCGAGCGTCCTCTCGCTCATTTATTTATCACCTAAGGCCGCGCCCAGCCCTTGGAATGAAAACTGCAACATAGTATCGTAGAGGGGTGGCCTGAATTCAGGGAGGAAGCAGGAGACAGCGGGAAATGCTGCAAAGCTGTGAACAGCAGTCTGTAGCCATAGTTCCTTCTTCCGATGAGAGAGGTCACAGAGGTGAGGAGGAGCCGATCTGGCTGAGCTGAGCTGGAGATATGCAGGTGGGCGGGAACGAGTACATAGTAGGGGAAGGCAAAGAAAGAGACACCATAGTCCTTTCTTTTTGTCATTATGCTGTTAGAAATTCGACATTCCTTCACTCAACTCAGGGTTAGCTGTTGCTTCAGATCAGTGTACCTTGTTGTTTGCTTATTGACTGAAACATTCAGTATCTGCTGGTTAACCTGTGTTGACTTTTCTATGGCTCATGTCACAATTTTTGACATGATCATCTGATTCTTGTGATTCTTCTACTGACTGTTCAGTTAATTTCTACTATTTTGAGGGTTGATGATGAGGATGACTGAGATCCCTAGGCTTTTTAGAAGTTCCATTCACTCACTGTCTGTGCCATGGTTGCCTGTATGCTCCCTTCTCCCAGGTTGCTCTATGATAAGGTCCTGCCTGGGTGTCATCTTTAATCTGCATCGTTTTCTTTGGGCCACAAGTGCAAATAGGTGTATTGCAAAGGGTTTTGATGTGTTGTGGTTATTTTGTGACATATTTTGCCGTGGTTACCATTATCTCCAAGGTTCTTTGCTTATTGTTAAAATCTTCTTTTTTCATTGTAACTTGATCTCAGTCAATAAGGCCAGTGTGTCATTGGTTGACCTTGAGGTGTATGAGCAGGTGTAGCTTCGTGGAGGGGCTTCTCCTCTGAACAAGGTATAATTGGGAGTCCATGGGATGGATGACTGTATGACAAAAGATGTCCCCTTGTGATTGTGTTCCTGTGGGGACAGTTCAGTTCTTCTTGTATTTCAGTACATTTTGACATGCTAGTAGCATGCCTCCTAAAGGTACAAAACACACTTTTAAATATTTATGCATGAATAACTGCTGCAAGCTTCTTTGGTCGTTGTTTTTATCCTTTATCTTATCAGACAGTGCTTTCCTTCCTAAGTGGCACCAGCACCGACGAGAAGGCCTTGCATTGTGTAGGATTTGTGGGTGACTGCTGAGTGTTGTTGGTTGAAGAATGCGCTAAGGTGAAGAGACTAAGGGGGAGAATAACTAAGATTTTGCGCCATGTTTTCATCACAAAAGTGATGCAAATCGGTGCACATTTTTTTTCAATGTACTTTTTAGCGCTAAACTTGTTTAGCGCTGGAAATAATGAAAAAGTAACACGAATTGCGCTGCTTTGCATTACTTTGCGCCAAGGGGGCGTACCAAGGGTGGCGCATGTGCGTTCCCATGCACCCACCAAAGGTTTTTCATGCTAAACCTAATTTTTGAAGTAGGCGCAAGGAAGGAGAAATGCTTTCATTTCGCCTTCATTTTCTGACTTTGCATGTGTGCTGCACTGTACACCACGCATACAAAGAGGGAAAAGTTTTGATGTAAGTCTCAGCGTAGTATTTGTACCTATGCTAGATTCACAGAGACACACTTGCAGCACAACGGTGTCTCTGTGGCCCATGGAAGCTGATTTCAGCGCCGGCGCTACTAAGAGGGGGGAGAGAGTGGATTTTTTCAGTAAATAGGGTGTTCTCCTTTCTCTTTTCCACGTAGCGCAGCATTTGTGGCTGCTGCTGTGCGTTACGTGAAAAGTAGATAAATCTCCCCCACAGAGACACTCTTGCACCATGGCACAAAGGTGACTCTGTGGCGATTGGCAGCTGATTTCAGCCCCGGTGCTAGTGAGAAGGGGAGAGTACCTAATTTTAGTAAATAGGGCACTCTCCTCTCTCCTTTTCACGTAGTACAGCGTAGCTTTTGCGGCCGCTGCAGTGCGCTACGTGAAAAGTAGGTAAACCTCCCCCTTTGTGGTTGTTCAAATTATACTCTGGTAATTTTCATTATAGTGAGTTTTACACTTTCTAGTCAAAGTCCAAATTTCCCTCCCTCCCATTCTCTTATGTGGTCTGTCTTGATCTACTTTGATAGTCCTTAATTGCTTCAAAAAGGAATCCTGGGCGAAGGGGCAGATATTTATTTTCTCATAACAAGGTGAAGGGGAAAATGTTTTGTTACATTTAAAGGTCTAGTGCAGTTCTCTAATTCTGTGACAAGCCTCGTCCTTTAAAAGTAAGCACTGTGAGGACGAAGAGTGGGGCTTAATCAGGGCCGAACAGGCCATAGCGGGCACCGGGCAATCCCCCGGTGCGCCGGACGGGTGGGGGCCGTTTTTTTTACAGGGTCGTTTTTGCAGAATAGCTGCAAAATCGTCCCTGTACCAAAATCGGCCAAAAAACGGCCCAAAGAGCTCGGCGGCAACGCGAATCCCCCAAGTGGGGAGGGGGGGCGGCCAAGCACTTTGCCAGGGCCGGTTGTCGTTCCCAGTTTGGCCCTGGGCTTAATGTAAGAAGGTGGATGGGCAGGGGGTGCCAGAGGGGACAGCCCTTTTGTGTTTCCTCACTGCCCAGGGTGGTAGTTTTTCTGGGGCCACATGGCATTGAAGTAGGCCATGGTGAGGGCGAGATCTCACCTCCCCCATGACCCCTGGCATGATGTCACTTCCGGGAGGTCAGTGGGGTACTTAGGTGGACACCACACCTGGATATTCCGCTTTTGGTGGTCTGCAGGCATGGGCAGTATGGGCAGCTGCCCAGGGCCTCCCATTCAGCCTACCAGCATGAGGCCCCACACAATTGCAAAACAGCACCGGTCCTCATGTACCCCTGCCGATCCAATTAAAAGGTGTCTCTATGCAATTGGGCTTATGAGAGGGGGCCCCGCTCCCTGGTCCTCTCAGGGATGGCCAGGGCCTGACTGGGAACGAAAACAGGCCCTGGCAAAGAGCTCGGCCGCCACCCCACCATCCCCCCCCCACCACCACTCAGGGGAGCCGTTGGGGTACGACTGAGCTCATTGCTGGGGCCAGTTTTTCGACCGATTTTGTCACAGGGCCGCCGATTTTGCAGCTGTGATGCCAAAACGGCCCTGTGACAATAACGGCCCCCAGGGGCCCAAAACCGGCCCCCACCCTTGCGGCGCACCGGGGGATTGCCCGGTGCCCGCAACAGCCAGTCCCGCCCTGGGGATGGCGTGGGAAGGCCTAGGGGAGGGGACACTTCTTGGTGTCCCAGTTGCAAGGAGATACATTTTTCAGGTTTGCCCTGCAATTAGGCCTCCTGCCAGGCTGCCCATTCAGAGACACCGTGGGACGCCCTTTGTCCAGCACTTTAGCGCCCCCACAGTTTGAACTCCAAGCAATTCTCACACCTTTAGCTCGATATGAGCCGTAAATGAGGTTCTTGTAGGAGGCTGACAGGAGGAGCTGCGGCCCAGGAGGAGTCTGCACAAAGCAGCTTCCAGAGCCCTGAAGGTGTCACTTCTGTAAACGAGAAGGGCCTTGCACATTCCCCTTCACCCGGTGCCCCAGAAACCCTAGAACCAGCCCTGACTTGCATCCATGTGTGGTCTCAGTGCTTACATATCTGAGGCAAATTTATCCCCCAGCATTGAAGCACTGATGGCTCCTGGTAACCCGAGACGGCTTCTCGACGGAGCTCATGAGTCAGGGAACTGCGCAGGAGGACCGGGAGTGGTGACAGGCGATGACATCACGAAGACAAGGACCCCCCACATCCCACCTGCATTCTGAGCTTCGTTTGTGCCTCGTCGGGGCACGCCCTCACCCCTCCCGACTCATCCGGCTGTGATGATGGTTTATGTTATGACATGAAACAAAACGACCTTTTTTATGTATAAAACTATTCATAATTAAACCGTCGATGGCGGTCATGTAAGCAGGTTCAAGTGCTACCACAAGCAGCTCGGTGGCGCTGTTCCTCTCAGCGGCTAACAAAGAGTATGGGTTCCAGAAGCCCGTGACGTGGGCGGTGAGAGCAGTTTATCACTTTCTGCTTTGGACGTACGGATTTAGACAGGGGTGATGGTCATAACTATACACATTTACGTTGCTAATTCCATTTTGCCATTCCATCACATCTGGGAAGGAAGCCGGACACACAGTTCCCTCACTCTCATTCTACTTTATTTGTGCAGTAAGATAGATAACTGACTTTACCCACTCACCATCCTTTGTGAGAACTGATGCATATCCGTTTTAATTCCTGGTGTACTGTTGCCCTCTAGTGGACAGTTAAATATAGGACTTTAAAAAAAAAAAAAATTACATACTAACTAACGTTTGTAAGTAAATAAGGTAAATTATTGGACTACATTTATTTTATGCATATTGTATGCTTTGACCTTTTGTACTCAAACGAGTGAAAAGATGCTTAAGCCTCCAAGCACCATTTTCTCCATTTCCTCTTTTGAGAAGTTACCTCATTTCGTAACATTTCTTATGAAATTACTATGGAATTAAATTACCTTTGTTAGGATGTATAGGCTTTTTTTTTAGTCTATTGGTGTTTACTGGGTTTCTTAGGCACAGCACCTTGCATGTTTCCTTTTATTATATCATGTATGTTCATACTCATGGCACCATATGTGAATTAAGGTTACCTTGAGTGAAACCTGTTTACCTCTTTCCGACGTTTCTGTTTCGGAAGAGGAGCTCAGATAGATATAGAATCCATACTATGGCCCCTCTTTCCGATTGTCGTATAAAGGAATCCTCTAATGTTATTAATTTCATGCTACGATATAATTTACTCTTTGAAGTGTTCAAGGCTCTCCTATAAATTCTGCCAAAACTGTGCAATTCCGCTTGGTGCAAGGGCTGGTGACATTTACTGGTTTTGTCCTTTGCTTTACTGTTTTGATAACAGCTCAACAATTTACAATATTTTAAGTGCCAATTCTATTTAAAATTGTTCCAACACATTTTTTAGAACTTTCTAATAGCTTTTAGAAGCTCATCGTGGTTGCTTTTCATAAAACAGAATTCTCGCCTTTTCAAAAAAATGTTCCACAGATTCCTTTAATAATAAAAAAAAAAACAGCATTACAGTCAAAAAGCTGTAAGAAAATGGCTTGGGTTTTGGTCAGACATCTTAGCAGTCATCCATGGTGAACCGGCATTGTCAATGCCAATCATTGGTGGTTTTGTATACTGATGAAACGTCTGCAAGTGTGAGTGATGTGAGGAAGAGGGGTCACCTGGCTAGTGGTAACAGAGCCCTCTTGCACTGTTCTGTGCTCGCAAAGCAGCACACACTGCTGTCACCTGTCTTTGCGAGGGAAGCTTGAACTTCTGCCTTCACCCATGCTAGGCCCCTATTTTATGTAATGCCCTATGGGGAAGCAGTGTAGCAGCATGCAAGAGCGGAGTGAGTTAAGAAAATATGGGGCCTTATTTATGAGGCCGTGCGTCACTTTTACTACGCCCGTGCGTCACTTTTTGTGACGCACCAGCAGCGTAAAAAATGTGCCATGTTGCACCAAATTTACAAAGTGACGCATCTACGTAGATGCGTCACTTTGTAAACCCCTGCGCCACATTATACCTGCCCCAGGTATAATGTATGCAGGGGGGGCATTCTGACGCAAGAAAGGGTCATAGAAGTGACATAGTGAAATCTATAAGATTTCACTGCGCCTCTACTAGGACGCAAAAGCGTCAATATCTTGCGCCTGCCTCACAGCAGGCGTAAGACTGATGCAGGCCCTTTCACATGGGGCTTACCCCATGAGAAAGGACACATTGCTGGAGTTGCGTCACTTTCGTGACACACTCCAGCAATGCGTCACTTTTGCTCCATACAGATACGTCAGAAATACTGACGTATCTGTAACTCCTTGCGACATGATGCGTATTACAGTAAATTTGACACATGAATCATGTCCCAAGGAGGGCACACTGAGAAGTGACGCATCACCGCTTTCACGCAGCGATGCGTCACTTCTCATAAATGAGGCCCATGGTTTCTGAGGTGGGGACCCCAAAAATACTGGAGTTTTATAAATTGCTTAGATAATAATTCTACAACACACTGGCTACTTTATAGTCCAACAATTGATAGGTTGACATACATTAGGCACTTGTATGTCTCTTCTAGAATAGCCAACCGGAAATGAAGTAAATATAGTGGGCAAGGGGGAGGAGCAGCGCTGTAGGGGGAGGTCAGGGTTTGAGGGGGGGTGGTGAAAGGATGAGGGCAGGGTGTGAAAGGGGAACTAGGGTGCAAATGGGACAAGATGCAAAGTTGTGAAGCGTGAAATTGGTGAGTGCAAAGTGCAAATTGTGTGGTCAGGTGTAAAGATGAGACCAAGGTGAAGGAAGGCATTAATCATGGGTGTGAATGATCGAGATAATGGGCAAAATGAATGAACGGGAGGAGGAAATGTAGCAATGTCCAGTAAGAGTGAAAATAAGCAAACAGCAAGAAAATAAAAGTAAGGAAGGTGAGTAAGGAAGCCAGTACTAATCACATGAATTGGCCATACTGTTGGAAAGGAGGGGGGATTCAATTAAAATAGAAATCAAAGGGGCCAGTGTTTTTCTTATAAATGATCTCTGAATGCCAGAATATTTGATTCAGTTTAGGATATTATGCCCTATATTCATACCGAATGCATTATTTTTACAAACTGTCCAGCGAAAAAAATCCTTGTTTGAAATGACAATTTTTTTGCTGTCCACTTCAAATTAGTTGGCACAGATCTGTGCTCGCATCGTTTTGCATATTTTGGTCCTTGTAAGTTAGTAGACTTATTATAGCGCGCCTTAACACCCATGAGAGTGTCCAGGCGCTCTCCACGGGCACCGAGAGAACAAGTGATTTGCCCAGAGTCTCAGTATGTTGCGCCGACGCCAAGGCTCGAACCCAGATACACAGCTCCCAAGTATGCAGCTCTGGCCGCTGCGCCACATCCTGCCCCACCCTGGTGCACTTAACGGAGCTCAAATACTTTTGCCCCAGAATCCAATCTGGCTGTTGGTAAGCACTGGAATAATGTACGACCTTATTGGAGCATTTCATTTGGAATTGCTAACCAGAAAATCAACAAGGTACAGTTTTTTTGATGCCTCCCTTTCTCTCAAAGGCACCGCCTTGGCTTATTTTGTCTTGATTATGAATGGACTGTGGATTTGGAAGGGTAAAAATGCACAAATCCGATCAGCCTTAAGATGCCTTTTAATGCATTAACGGCCTCTTTCTGAGCGCCTCGCTAGGTATAAAGTCACAAATTCTGCACATCATGCACTCAGTCTCCAGTCATTTACTCATGAAATTACTTCCAGGTAATTGCATGAGTTGTTGCTCACAACAGTGTACTAAACGTATTTATGTGCAGTAAAACCACTCAATGCACGAGAAAAGAAAAAAACTTCTATTCAGGTGCAAAAGGCATTTCGGTTTCATGCCCTAACGTATTTACCTGGCCATTTTGCACCACATTTTTGCATGTCACTCAGAATGAGGCTAAATGTGATCTGTTTAAAGTGGTCATGAGTCAGACAGGGAGACTTGCAGAAATTGAGCAAATTCTTTTGTTGGAGTAGAATAGGGCTGGGGCAGTGTTTTGCACTGTTTGTGCAGTGTACTACAAACAATGCAATAATAGCTGCAGAGCTCTTACTAGGTGTCTCATCCGACGTACCTTACCTTACCTTACCTTATTTTACTTTATGCCTGGGCAGTGAACTTTGCTCTGTTCCCAGAGTCTGAGAAGTTTTTCACGCTCCGCGGAGCACGCAGAGAACCGAAAAACTCCGCTCCGCAGACTAGAGTTTTTTCCTCACTCGTGATCACCAACGTTAAGGTTGGGAGCGCGAGAGTGAAAAACCCAATGCTAGATCACCTCCCAGAGAGATTTCTCAATGCGGGTGGTCACAGGTGGTCATGACTGCTCGGGTGGAGAAACCATCCGTTTGCTTTGAGGAAGCAGCCGCTTGAGTAGAAAATCTGCTCGAGCGGCAGACAGAAGCAGCTCCCTCTTGTGCTGCGCCTCTTGCAGTTTGCGCTCTTTTCCAGCACAGGACAAACACTCAGTGCTAAAAGTCAGCCCGAACGGTGCAACCTAATGCACTCTGCCACTCGCAGAACTCCTCGTAGCGTAGCAGAGTTTTTAGGTCACTTTAAAGAGTTCACCATAGCAGAACTCCGCGAACTCTGCCCAGGCCTACTTTTCCTCCCTAGATTAGTACTCTGAAACTTCAAAATGTACCTCAAGTACTTTCCCATGGTCATGTATAAGATCCAACCTTAAAACATGTCATCCACTTTCAGACGGTTTCTAAAATCTTATTCACCCAAGTCAGCACCAAAATGTTTGAGGCAGATCTCCGGGGTTGTCTGGTAAACCTGTGGGATTCCGTATTCAAAGTAGGGCTAAAAGTGTTAGACATTGCACAATTAAGTTTCCACTAGTATTTTTGCCTAATTTAGGAGAATTTACAAGTGGCTTGACACACATCTAGGAATACGCCCACTGGGAAGAAATTTTCATCCATGCAGAAACATAAATTTGCTCCTATAACATTTCTATTTTTTCCATTTGAGGAAACTCCTTCCTCCAACCAAGGGCTCCCACCCTCCCGACAAATGTGGGTGTTTCTTTCCCTGGAAAGGTGCTCACTCCTGCCGTTAACATGAGTAGCCTTACACTTATTTCCAGGCTGGGAAACAAGAAATATTTGTAAATACCAACATTATACCTGGAGTAGGTATAATGTGACGCAGGGGTTTACAAAGTGACGCATCTACCTAGACTTTGGAAATATGACGCTACATGGTGCATTTTTTACCCTGCTGTTGCATCACATAAAGTGATGCTATGGCGTCGCAAAAGTGACGCATGGGCTCATAAATACACCCCTTAGGACTTTAAATATCTGAGGATGACTGACCTAGCCATGTACTAAATGTTTGTGCAAGAATCTTCTCAAACTTAAAATGTGTGCGCATAAGCAATCCTGTGTTCAGATGCTGTTTGCTGCTCAGCTGTGTCTTTCTGAACAAGCCTTCCTCCCTTTGCAAAGAAACACCGAACAGTAAACACTAACCCTGAGTTTCTCAGCACGGTCTCTGGTTGAACTGAAGCGCATAGTCAAAAGCCTTCAGTAGTGAAGGACAGGGGGCCGTTCTGGGACGGGCTGATGACTTTCATTAACAATGAACTCCTTAGAAAGTCCTTGAAGGAGCAGCGTCTCGCAGACAGAAGATGCGGTGCTGGAAAGTTGAGATGCTTGTCTCAAATGTCCTGTGAGAAATGGGAGAGGCTTCGCAGGGGATAGTAACGCAGCCTTGGAATATTATATAAAGCATGATAAGCACATTTATATAAAGAAGAACATGTTAATTAATTACAAGATAAAAAAAATCATTAAGGATTGTGTTTGCATTTTTACACCACCTAGATATGGGACCACTCTTCATAGGAGTAACAGGGCAACTCTGATTTTTATGTTTTTTTCATATTCCTGACTCCAACCTTATTAGGAAAACAGCATCTTATTAGGGCTATACTTCTCAAGTACTGTTCCCAGAAGTAGAAACGAGGCACGTTAAAAACTGCCTGTGTTATGAGAGGGTACTTGCGATTGATGGTGGTCACCCTTTGTATCTTCTACTGTGAAAACATATTTTTTTGTTTTTATAGTGCCTCCGTTATACCTGAATGTTTTATTTATACTACTGATTTGGGGAGGGAAGGTGTTGTGTATGGAATGGTTGGTGGTCCACTCAGGTAGATTCCACTTGCTTCATATTTGCAAGCAGTGACAAAGCCAATAGCTCTAACTTTAATGCATCGATGAATGCAATCACAGGCATGTAATAATGTGCCATAAAGACTACACCTATTGGCTTTATCCATGCTTGGTAGTGGTGATGGCTGTCGCATCGTCATGCCTGACCCTGGCTTCGAGACAGGGCAGGCATTGGGAGGAACAGGAAGAGGCGGAGAACAGGAAGGGGAGTAGCGGAGATAGCGGGGAGGAATAAAGAAGCAAGTTAATTAAGCTCCCGTCTCCCGCGTCTTCCTCAGGGGACCCAGGAACAGGAAACTGGCAATGAAGGTGGGATCCCTCGACCCACCACACTGGATCCCCCCCAACTGCCGCAACACGAGGAGAACGTGCGGCTGAAAACGCACTGCAGAGCGCTAAAGACAAAAAAACCCCCACAAAACGAGCGCGTGCATCAGGCTGACCCAACGAGGCAGCTTGCAATGAAAAGAGAGCGACCCCGGAGGTGGCACAAACAAAATCAGGGTGAGTCCAGGTTAACAGCTACCTTGAAGCAAAAATGCACCCCTAATTTGCCCAGTAGGAGTGAAATACCCACGTCCTTTGGCGGCCATCTTAGAATCAGGCACTCTGCATAAGACAGCATTATGCCCTACCGCGGCGGCCATCTTCGGGTCAGGCGACTTCCAAAAAACAGCAAAAAAAAACACAATTTGTGAATTTAGAAGCCCCACATTCTGGCTGGACTGTTACCATGAGGCACAGGGTCAGACTGATTTGCATTTGGCCATGTCTGAAGTGGGGTGGCAGAGTGGACTAAAGAACGGTGATGGATTAAACCCAGATCTTTTAACTGGGTGTGAGTGTTTCATTGGTTCAGATGCTCTGTCCATCACCACTCCCTTTTGTACCGCTTTGTTCACCATAAGTTGGGAGGGTATGCTCAGACGTGATCCCTTGCTGACTTTGCCACTGGATTCAAGCAAGCCTGGCTGAAGACGGCTGAAATTCCAGAAACTGGTCCTAGGAAGCTTGTTTCCGGTCCAGGAAAGGCATGGCTGGCAGTTGAGGCTGGACTGTTCCCATGAGGCATAGGGTCAGACTGATTTGCATATGGCCATGTCTGAACTGGGGTGGCAGAGTGGGCTAAAGAACGGTGATGGATTAAACCCAGATCTTTTGACTGGGTGTGAGTGTTTGATTGGTTCAGATGCTCCGTCCATCACCACCCCTTTTTGTACCACAGTCTACTGGAGCCACCTTTCTGCCCACCATGTCTGCAGCCCACAGCCACTGGGTCCACCCAAAATGCCCTGCAACCAGGACCGATGCTCGTGGGAGTACCTTTTTTGCGCCCCCCCGAGCCCCTGACACTGACGACGGGGATCAGCACGGGGCCCAAATGGAAAGGCTAGGTTGAAGATTTTGAGTATTTCATGACGGGGTCGCAAGTTTGTGATCCCAATCACAAACTCATAGCCTTGTGTAATCTAGTGGGGAAATACATTGCGCAAATAATCAAGGAACTACCGGCTGCTAATACCGTATCTTACGAAGATGTGAAAGGTACACTAGACAGTAAGTTCCTACACTAACGAAAACTAGACTGTGAACGCTATACGTTCAACCTTGCATCGCAGGAAAAGGAGGAGTCAATGAGTGACTTCATCGCAACCACCAGGCGCCTCGCTCGATACTGCAAATTTGACAATTTCAACACCGAGAATGCACTCCGTCTGCGCATCATTGAAGGCTGCCAATCAGAATCACAGCATCGATGACTACTAAAAAAACTCTACACTCTTGAGGAGATAGAAGAACTAACTCGCATCAATGACCAAGCGGAAGAACAGGCAAAGAGGAGAGAGGCTAGCGAAACTGAAAAAAGAGAACAAGCTCTTCGGGTGCAGTCCCACACCGACTCGAAGCATCGCCCTGACCGTCACACATCTGGTAGTCCCGTGAGAACACATCGTGCAAACTCTCCTCGCAGCAGGACCTGAAACGGCCAATCTAGGAGAAAATCATGGCAATGCTATTGGCGTGGCTAAGATTACCCTCACACAGGCCCATGCCCTGCAGTTGGTCAACAGTGCCATTGATGCGGAAGAGAGAACCACTTTGAAGCTGTCTGCCAAACCCGCCACTCGGAGGTGAAACAGACCAGACAGAGCACGGAATTACTTCATCATGCCAAAGCTGTACAGGGACGGAGAGATCGCTCATCCAGCTCATCAAGGTCAAGCGCTCAATCAGTAAAATCCTACAAAATCTCAGCGGTCGACGTCTAGAGAATCATCGTCCCTCACTCCTATATCACAGAACAGTGATGAATACGTGTGCATGGTCGCACACCCCGATAGACTTAAGAAATATCCACGACTGGCTATCCAAATAGGAAGACACTCGCCAAGATTGTATTAGACACGGGCGCATCACTTAATTCCATTTTTACCACAGAATACCAGAGCATGAATCCCAAACCGAAACTTGAACCAGCAGCAGTGCGACTCTACACGTGGATGTCCAGGAAGCCACTGCCGTGTGTGGGACAGTTCTGTGCCACGCTGACGTACAAAGATCGACACATTCTAGCACACATTCATGTGAACGAAGGCCCTGAAGCAGCAGACTGCCTCCTCAGCCTGCCAACAGCAGAACGTCTGAAGCTGGTTGAGATCCTATAAAAAGTGGACGACTCGCCAGACATTGTCAACACATTCCCGAAACTATTCAGCAGCCTAGGAAAACGAACACACTTCAAGGTCAAGTTACACATCAATGAACAAATCACACCGATAGCGCAACATCACAGGAAGGTACCATTCCACCTGCAACAGGCAGTAGATGACGAGCTACAAGACCTACTGCGAGCGGACATCATAGAGCGCTCAACAGGACCCACCCCATGGGTGTCGCCGGTCGTGGTTGTGCCCAAGAGAGGTCAAGACAACAAGGTATGCCTGTGTGTGGACATGCAAGCCCCTGATACGGCCATCGAGAGAAAACAGCACCCTGGACCCCACATCAGCGACATGATTTTGGCAACAAGTAGCCATTGACTTCTTCGGTCCGTTGAAATCAGGGAAATACACTGTCATCATCATGGACGAGTACTCCCGGTTTCCCATTGCTCATCAAATCTCTTCCACCAAAGCGACGGGTGTCATACCTGTCATCAATGAAGCATTTGCAGCATGGGGAATACCTACGGTGGAGAAGACAGACAACAGTCCACCATTCAATGGACAAGAATTTGCAGAATTTGCAAAACACCTGAGCTTCAAACATCGGAAGATCACTCCTTTGTGGCCCCAGGCCAACGGGATGGTAGAACGTTTTATGAGAACAATCAAAAAGGCCATGCGGCAGGTTGAACTGGCTCGCCGCAACATTCAACCGGCAATAAATGAAGTGCTGCGAGCCTATCGGACCATGCCGCACAGCACCACAAATCAATGCCCCGCCACTCTAATGCTTGGGCGAGTTCCGCGCACCCGGCTCCCAACTACGGATGCTATCACGCAATCCAGAGTCATGACCACAGACCATGACACTCTAGTAGAACTTGATTGCGCCAAGAAAGCCAAAATGAAGGAATATGCTGATCACCGCAGACATGCCAAGACGTCTGACATCCGAGAAGGAGACTGGGTACTAGTGAAGCAGGCCCAGAAAACCAAAGCAGACAGTCGCTACCTTGCCCACCCGCTGCAAGTCACAAGAAGAAAAGGGGCCATGGTCAATGCGGAGTCTGAAGAAAAGCGGACTACCAGAAACATATCACACTTCAAAAGGTGCAACCCATCTGTCCATATTCGAGCTCGAGAGCCTGACTGTGACACGGACTCATCAAGTCAAGAGAGAAACAGTGATCGTGAACATCGCTGGGCACTGGAGCCTGACGACCTGAGAGACAAGAGCCCGCCTGACCAGATTCGAGCCAGTACGGTGAACATTTAAAATACAAAAAGGGGAGGTATCGCATCGTCATGCCTGACCCTGGCTTCGAGACAGGGCAGGCATCGGGAGGAACAGGAAGAGATGGAGAACAGGAAAGGGAGTAGCGGAGATAACGGGGAGGAATAAAGAAGCAAGTTAATTAAGCTCCCGTCTCCTGCGTCTTCCTTGGGGAGTTCAGGAACAGGAAAATGGCTTCAGCGGTAGTGGAGGTAGATTGGTACTGGTGTTGGCAGTTTTAGTGGAGGTGGTACTGGTTGTGCAGTATTGGCGGTGTTTGTGATGATACTGGTATTTGTGGTGTTGGTGAAGGTACTGGTAGTAGTGATCGTACTGGTAATATGGTTATTGGTGGTACTATTAGGGCTGTGATATAGATGGTTGTAGTGCTGGCAGTAGTGCAATATTATTATTGGTGGTGGTATTTGTCGTTTTGGTGGTGTTACTTATTTTTTTGGTACTGGTGACAATGGTGATATTAGTAGTGATATTGTTATTTGCGATATTGGTAGTAATGATATTGGTGTGATTTGTGATCTTGTGGTTTTGTTAATAGTGTTGAATGGTGATAGTAATATTGGTAGCGGCGTGGGATTGATAGTGTTGGTGGTATTACTGATGTTGGTGGTGCGAGTGATGGTGCTGTGGTCGCATTGTGATATAGATAGTAATAGCTTTGGTGCTAGCATTGGCTGCGCTGGTGGTATTGTTGGTAGTATTGTTAGTGGTATCGGTGGTAAGAGAATTGCATTTATGAGATAAACAATTAAATGTGCTGAAATGTGTGATGGCTGAGGATGCATGATATACGAAGCAGCCGCGATGCATGAGCTAGGAGGGAAATACTTCTCTGAGTAGAGCCAATCCCCATCTGATATAGCAAGACCTCTGAACTCCTGGTCAGGAAACTGCTCTCCCCTTGCGCAGCTCTGCCGTAGAGTCTCTGCACCCAGCACTGCCTGAACTCAGGTTTGGTGTTCGAGGCCCTTCTATCCTGTTCTTTTCTCAGCTTCGTGTTTTGCCCTTGCACTCTGCCTTTTGCCTTGATTTTCACTTGCTGCCTTTTGCCTTGATTTTTTCTTGCTGCCTTTTTGGCTTTATTTACTTGCTGCCTCTTTGCCTTTTTAATAATTTGCTGGCTTTTTGCCTCTTGCTCCCCTTTCTGCCTTTTTCATTTTCCCTCCTTCCTGCCGCTGCTGCCCCCATGGCCCCTCCCCACGTGTTCCCGCTCCCACCTCCCAGCTGCTCTCCCTGACCCCTACTTAATGGCAGCCGCTGCGTGGGTGCACACAGCGGGTGCATCTAAGGCAAGCCCATCCACGATGCGACCAGCGCCAGGAACCCTCGACCTAAACCTGCCAGTGCTACAGTTCCTCGGCCTTCCACACAGTCAACACAGGCCAGAACAACAACTGCAAGCATTCTTCACCAATAGACACCCAAGGACCCTCACCTGCCGCCACTGCCGGCATTCCGATATCACAAAGACCCAGGACCCACAACAACGCTCCATTAACAACACCACCGCACCCAAAACCCTGCAAGGCATCCTCCTCAACGTTCACTCCCTTCACAGACACGCCACAGAAATCTGGGACCTCCTTGACAGCATCACCCCGAAGTTGCCCTCCTCACAGAAGCCTTAACAAATGCTGCCTCGGGACCAGATATCCTGATTGCCATCCCCGAAGGACACAAGATCGCCCGGAAGGACCGCCCCAACCACCCCGGAGGAGACATCACCATCATCCACAAATCCAACCTCCGACTGAGCACCCAACCCAACAAGCCCACAACCCTGATGGAACACCTACACTTTAATATACAGACCAACCCGACCACCACCCACCGGGGCACCCTCATCTACAGAAACCCCAGGCCTCGTGCACCTTTAACCAACTCTGTCATTGAATCCATCACCCTGCAAGCCATCACCTTCACCAACTACACCTTGCTGGGAGACCTCAACTTCTACCTCAACAACCTCCAAGACCCCAACTCCGTCCTGGACAACCTCCTCAACATCGGACTCAAACAGAATGTACCAGAACCAATGCACTCAGCAGGACACATCCTCAATCCCATCTTCACAGCGGGAAAATCCATCACCTTCAGCCACACCGCCGAACTCCCATGGACAGACTTATCCTTCAAAACAACCGTCTTCCACTATCCTCCACACCAGTTCCAGCTAAAAACTGGAACATCTCTGACGACCAGCTCACTGCCGCCCTCAGCAGCTCCTTTCCAACCACCACAGACAATATGACCCATGCACTGCAGCCCGAACAATGCACAAAGGGATCACTGACTGCGCTAACACCATCGCCCCCTCAAGAAAACAAACATTCACGCCAAGAGAGCTAGCTGGTTCTCCACCGAACTCCGAGAATGCCGACAAACCTGCATATGCCTCGAAAAGATCTGGAGAAACTCCAAAACAACAGTAGCCCAAGACAACTTCAAAGCAGCCACCACTGCCCACCACCAGTTGATCAGAAACACAAGGAAAAAAGCACTCCAGGACAGATTCTCCAGCCACACATACAACAGCAAGGGACTCTTCACCATCATCAAAGAGTTCGCCCAACCCAACAGTGAGTCTACAGATATCCCCCCTCCCAGGACCTCTACAACAAACTCAGCTCCTTTTTCCACCACAAAATCAAGACCATCTACGACAACTTCGATGATGAAAACCAACACGCAGAGCCTACACCTCCTACTCCTGACACCACACAGCCAACACTGGACCACTGGACTGCTCTCACCACCGAAGACACCCTGAAGACAATGAAGTCAATCCACTCCAGGGCCCCCACAGACCCTGCACCCATCACATCTACCACAGAGCCACTGATACAATCACCCCTGAGCTTCACCTAGCCATCAACCACTCCCTTAAGACCGCCTCCTTCCCTGAAACACGCCAAAATCAACCCTCTCCTGAAGAAACCCTCGACGGACCCCACCGGGTTGAAAAACTTCAGACCAATCCTTTTACTCCTGTTTCCAGAAAAAGTCATTGAAAAAGCCATCAAGAGCAAGCTTGCCTCCTTCATTGAAGAAAACAACCTCCTCAACACCTCCCTATTCAGCTTCAGGAAAAACCACAGCACCAAAACTGCCCTCCTCACCGCATCAGACAACATCCGCTCCGTCCTCTGTGGCCCTCATCCTCCTGGTGCTCACTGCATCCTTCGACACGGTCGCTCACTGCACCCTAGCATACAGACTCCACAATGCAGAAATCCAAGACAAAGCACTCAACTGGATCCGCTCATTCTTCTCCGGCAGAATGCAGTGGGTCATATTCCCACCCTTCCTCTTGGATCTCACACCGATCACTTGTGGAGTCCCCCGAGGATCCTCCTTCAACATCTACATGTAGCACGTATCCAAACATAACTTTGAAGAAGGAATGGAATCAGTTGCCAAATAGATGGAGAGCAGATGCCTACAACTCAACACAGATAAAACCAAAGTACTCATCCTGAGATCCACACCCCGAAGCCTGGAACAAGACCTGGTGACTCCCCACCACCAATCCCCATGGACCACACATGCAACCTCAGAAGCATCCTGGACACCAAATTCAAAATGGACTGCCAAATCAACGCTGTCACATCCTCCTGTTTTCACTCTGCTAGAAACAAGGTAGCGGGGTGCAGAGCGGGTAGGCTAAACTCGGAGGCATTGTCTAAAGCATCTGCACAGCACACTCACAGGCGACACACTAGGCACACTACAAAATGAGACCACACCGGGTTAGGTGAAAAAACAGCACATGTATTATGCAGAACACGTCATAAGGTAATCACAGTTGTAACACTGTGCAACTGGTAGCAATTTAACAGGGACTATTTACACGGCAGGGCCGATTAGGCCACTGCCAGCATCATCACACAGTACAATGAATAAAGATAAAGTCCTCAGCAATAACTGAGTAGCAGCCAGTACCTACTGCAAATCCAGGCACTTGGCATTATCACATTAGCATTACAGCAGGCATAACCCTAATGGCATGGGGCATAAACCAGGAACACAAATCACATTAGCATTAGGCACAGAACCTGTGAAACATATGCTGAATAACATTTGGCATAAAACATGGGAGCATTAGGCATAAACATCTGCATTAGGCATCATGAGGGCATAAACAACACATTACATTATACATAGCCCTAGTAGGACAGGCATGGGCCTTGTAAGCATAAATCCCATTAGTACAGGTCACGTTAGCTTAATCAGAGTAGGCGTAACCACCACATTGGCATAACCATAGGATGGGGCATAAACATCTTCTGCCTTCTCATTAGGCCCAAAACTAGCCGTGTAGGCAGTAGGGGAAAACATTAGGCATTAAAACCTCATTAGCATAAATACATTAGGCATCCTCCCGAGCATAGTACACATCATGCGTAACCTTCGGCCTACTCCTATTAGCGTATGTATATTACGCCTGTATCTAGTTAGCATTAGGCATACACTTTAGGCCTAGAACCACATTATGCATGCATAAAGGCACTTCTCACAACATTAGCAGGGCAGCCCATAGGGAAAAGCTGTACATATTGGCATCATCAAAGTAGATTCTCAGTAGCAGGATACATGACACCCAAAACCTGCATTAGCATGAACACATTGGAGCTGGCCTGGAATGAAAAGGCCTAGAACCAGGGGGCACAAGGTACAAAGCATAACCTAAGGCAAAATGGCATGAGGCATCACCATAGGCATAGAAAGACATTTTGTATTGCCAACATAAGTCCCATTGGCCATAAGCCTATTTACATGGAGACAATACTTCCAATAAGCCTGAATGCAACAGGAGGTATAACCAAATATATCCCGCACCTCTCCTGGGGGATAAACATATTAGGCATGAATCACATCCTGCGTAGTGTTGGGCATACTGAGCACGTTGGAGTCCCCTCTGGGAGTCAGTAATTGAAGAAGTGCCCCAAAACGTTGCAGCTGCCCACTGTCCGGCAGGGCAGCTGTGGAGGACGTCAAACACGGGCGCTCCTAGTGCCCAGCACAACCAGCGTGCAGGTAGGCTACTTCTCCACTCCCCATCTCCCAAAAAATGGCTCCAGTGCCCAAGAAGGGATCAGCCCGCCGTTGCCGCTGCCCCATCTCAGGAGGTTTTGCAGTGACCGACAAAGAACTCAGCGCTGTCACTACACTTCCCAACTTGAGCCCTCCACTCACTGGGGCTCTTTGCAGGCAGGTCCAGGAAGCTGGCGGACGGCTCCTCCTCTCGGCTGCGCTATTTGAGGAGAGTCTGGTCGGGCTCTTTTTCCAACCAGCCCTCTCCAATTCCTCTGGCCTCCGAGGGGCTCCCTCTCCAGATCACGGGAGCCCCGCCTACCACCATGCTGCCTCTAGGCTTCTCCTTACTTCGCCCAATCGCCCTCCTGGGGACCAGGATTGCGATGTGGAGCCCACGAGGCTCCGGGCGGCTGGGGGCTTCCTCCGAACAATTTACTAAGCTCCGCCCACCAACAGGCAGACTGTCTGGCTTCTGCGTCAGGCCGGTGCTTCCCTCTGGGTCGCGGTGGTGACTCTTTTCTTTGCGGCAATCTGCGGGGCGGGCTCCCGCTTGTCTAAAACAATTTCAGAGGGGTCAAAACCACAGGGTGGGCTCCCGCCAGTCTAAATAGAAAAAGGGTGGCAGAAATGCGGTGTGGGCACTTGCTCGGTAAAATTTGCATGAAGCGGGGTAGGCACCCGCTAGAGAGCACCAAAACGCGGGGTAGGCTCCCGCTACATTTTACCACGGGAAAAAGGACGGCAATACCCGGGGTGGGCTCCCCTTTTTTTTTTTCATAAAAACCTCCCGCCAGCAAAAATAAGCCTGGAAAGCGCAGCAAAAAAACGGGGTGGGCACCCTTGATTAAAATAAGCACAAATGTGGCAAAAACGCGGGGTAGGCTCCCACCCCTCTTAGGAGCGCGGTGGGGGGATCCCACACACCGGGATTTACTCACAGCAGCAGCACAGGGCTGCAGGATCCACGCTCCTTCTTCCCCAGTAATATGAAGATAGTGCTCATTAGGCACTAGTTCCCACCAGAACGTTCAGGGACAACAGATAACGCTCTTCACCTTTTGGGTAATGGAAATCTAGCACTCCAGGGACAACAAGATAGCTCCTCTCTCTCCTGCCACTCCACATGCAGCGCTCACGAGGCGCTAGGGCCCAGAGGTCTCACTAGCCCGGTGGACAGCACAGGGGTACAGATGGGGTCAGGGGCCAGCACACAGGACCTTGTGGCGGTACCGCCTGGCAGGGTTCCCCTCTCAGTCAAGTCCACGTTCAGTCTGAGCACATGGCATCCCAGCTCCATTATTTATACACATCTCACCCCACCTACCATAAAGGGCTAGAAACTTCCAGAAGGTTCCCTGGGAAACCGGCCCGAACTGGTTTAGGGGGAGGTGGAGAGCACCCTGGGCACCAGGCTTCCCTCCAAAAGCTGGGCGTGCTGGGAAACACACAACTAGACTGGTAACCCACCTCCGGCAGGCAGGCACCAGCACACAGCAATGGCGTCCATTTTAAAAGGGACATTTAAACAATGTAACAATACCTTGCGCACACCATTGCGCAGCATTGTTTTCCATCTTACACATCAAAAGTACATATTTATTGTGTTTCCTTTCAAACCACTAAATCCAAGTTAGCAAAAAACTATGGGGAAAGGCAAAAAGTTTCGGGGTGACCCTGCAAGCAGGACCAAGTCCAACACACACCTTCTGACTCCTACAAAAGTCCTTCAAATGGATCCCCCCTCAAACACAGAAAGACTGTCAACAACATCCTCATCAGCAGCAGACTCAACTACGGCAACGCTCTCTATGCCCGAATCAACAAGAACGTCACCTGTAAACTCCAGAATGTCCAAAACTCCTCCACCAGATTAGTCCTCAACCTACTCCGTCACTGCCACACCACCCAACACCTGCGTACACTTCATTGGCTCCCCATTGAGAACAGAATGACCTTCAAGCTTCTTACCGACACCCACAAAGCCCTTCACAACACCGGGCCTGCAGACTTGAACAATCTCCTCAAAATTCACTCGCTCCAAAGATCTCTCCTCTCAGCCCAGTTTTTCTTTGCTACGGTGCCTCGCATCAAGAAGACCACAACAGGTCCCTCCTTGCGGCTAAGGTGCGGAACACCCTCCCGCTCCATCTCAGACAAACGCCAACACTCTCCAAGTTCACAAAGGAAATCAAGACTTGGTTCTTCGACGGATCTCCTTGAACATCCTGGACCTGCGCTCCCCCCTCACCCAACCCCGTGCCTTGTGACCCTCTTGAGTAAATAGCTGTGCGTAACAAGCTGGGCGATTGACTGATTGATATATATGTCGTCAAATAAATGGTAACAGAAGCATGGTAGCCAGCTAACACTATCTATAGGCAGTCTACAAACCCAACAATGTGTCCTTGCACAAATACATTAATTTATGTGAGTGTAGGCTGGCTTGATGTGCTCATGCTGTTGTATACTCTGGAGTAATTTCTGCCCCTTGTTGGGGGTTACTCTTCTCCATTGATTGATAGTGTCCAATTTAACAAAGTAATTGCCAGTCATAATGTGGAACAAACAAATCCTAAGTAATTTCCATGTGAGAGAAAAACAATGATGTAAACATAAAAACAAAAATGGTTGTCACATTTACCAAAGAAACAGACTAATAGTTTGAACTTAGAAATCACCAGCAAAAAAAGGTCTGTGACCTGCATAATTAACAGTTCTGTTCCAGGATTAGGTCTATCTATAAATAGTACAAGATGAGTTCAGAGCGTTTTTTTGCCAATATCATACATCGAGCATATACTGGGAAATAATGTAAGCCAGCAAGCAGTATTTGTACATGTTTTGTGTTAAGAATTTGCCTATTTTCAATTTTGGAGGGGCAGCAACATTGTGGTGGTGTCACCAGGGCTTTATGTGGAAGCTTTTTCAATGTTATATACAAGCCACAGTTGCTGCTTATTTATCTTTTGCAACTAAGAACCATCGACAAAGCCAGTAGTCCTGACTTCTTGTAAGTATGATGTTACTTGTTGTATCATATATCTGGTTGCAATGAAAAAAACAACAAAATACCACTTTTCAGTCTTCCTTTGAATTTGTATTTGTTGCATATTTTCCACAGTGCATGTATTGTTTCAAAGGAAGATTAATTTTCACTGAAGATTTTACATCTATAATTTATACATCAACTACTAACTAAGTGCTACAGCTGTTGTGTGTTAGTTAGGCAGTACTCCAACATCCTATGCACCATGCGTCCTGTTTATTTGTTTGTTATTAAAATACATCTGTGAGGTACTCAGCAATGCATTGTGTTTCAAAGTCTGTTATGAATCGCTGTGGTTATGATGAAGATGAATAAGCAGCTACCTATGTTATATGACACCACTTTAATGTAATAACTGCACTTTTACAATTGCTTTATTAACCTTTCTGCTTTCACAAATTTGCTTGAAAATGCACCATTTGTCCACTCTTTTTTCAAAATTTTCTCGGGGGGGTGGGGGGGGGGGAATAGCCCCCGAACCCTCCTTAGGGGGTTCGGGCTCGCTCGCTGCGATCGCTCGCTACGGTGCAGTGTGATTTTCGGTTTACGCCTCACCACTTTCAAATGTCACCAGCCGCCACTGAAATATGAATATTGCAACTGAGCAAAAGTGAAATAACAAATAAATCATAGACATCTTAACAGCAGAAGCAACATAAGGAAATACAAAAGAAGCAACATTGAAATGATGTTCTTTAAATATTCAGCAGTCCCACCCCCACATCCACAAATACTAACATACGTTTAACACCAACCCATTCACACACAAAGACACACATACACAAGGCCACAGGTTCCAGATGATGAATCTGTATATAAATCTTTCCTCAAATACATAAACTGATAAATTCGAAAATATTGGTGAAAAGTGTTCATCCATTGATGTGCTGTTATCTTTACAATGGGTTAATAATGACTGGGGACTTTTTCATCAGTTTGGCGGAATCACTAATAAGTACATTGAACATCAAATGTTAGGATGGAATTTGGAGCATCCTGAAACCAATGACTCCATTGTAAAGGGGTGATACATTTAGAAAAACAAATTTGAATGAGATACACTAACTATCATTACGAGCACTTAATGATAGATCAAAAAGTGATCATTTTATGTTATGTTCTCACATAGCACCACTTCATAAAACTGTATTCAATTGTATGTTATGTTATTTGTATTTGTAAAGCGCACTGTCACCAGCGAGGGTATTCTGGCAAATGTCTATATGTCTGTTCCCCACTTTTCATGGTATTATGATTTTTTGTATGTTGAACTGAGGATCAAAAAGGACCATGTACGTCAGGTTACGAGATGGTTTGGGGGTGTAGAGGGGCGTGGGCACAGTCAAAAAATGTATAGTGTGTACAACCCAAGCAGAAAGATGGGGAAAAAGAAGGAAGAGTAGATGATCTTACTCTCCAGTCTTGCGGATAATGAATATACTGTGAACCTTCAGCTAATGTTATATAAGGTTGTGACATGGGGACAACAATATATGAAATGCCTAACTTGTAGAGGGGTGAATAGATATGATAAAAAAAAATAGATGTGGTTTATTACTTTTGGCTATACACAATATCTGAGTGTAGATTTATGATAAATTGTGGATTTCCATGTCTCAGCTCCCGAAAAAGGGGGCAGAGCCATACTTACAAGAGTACGTAACTACTAAAAAACTGTTGTATGTCTAGCACCACACATTGCCAACCTCTGGTAGTGCATAACACTCCCATACAAAATGATGGAGTGAGAGACTTGAAAAAAATGCCCCATAGAAGATGATAATAAATTAGATTTATTTAAATACTTACAAATATAAATACAATTAATGATATGTTAAATACATGTAGCATTAAAACATTTTTTTTATTTTGTTCTAAAATATTTAATAGCCTGTTTTGCATTTCAAAATTAATGTGCCAGCAAACTTATATTTAATATATTTAAATATCTTTAAATACATTTTGTACATCACATTTAATAAGTATTGATGCTTGATAAAAAATATTTGTTTTACTGATGGGAATTTATATTATCAATTATACTTGAGAAAAAACAACTCTAATGCAATTTAAAATAATGAAATGTTTATTTTAAAACGTATGCAAAACACCTCCGCCCGACTGATCCTCAACATTCCTTGTCGCAACCACATCACCCCCCACCTGAGACCCTGCACTGGCTCCCAGTCAACAAGAGGATCACCTTCAAGATCCTCACCCACGCACACAAGGCACTACACAACACCGGACCAGCCTACCTGAAAAGCAGACTCAGTTTCCACACCCCAACCCGCCAGCTCCGCTCCGCCAGCCTCGCCCTCGCAACCATCCCCCGCATCCAACGAACAATCTCCGGCGGCAGATCCTTCTCCTTCCTCGCCGCCAAGACATGGAACACCCTCCCTACCCACCTGCGACAGATCCAAGACCTGCTCACCTTCAGAAGACTCCTCAAGACCTGGCTCTTCGAGCAGTAGCAGCACCCCCCTACCCTCAGCGCCTTGAGACCCTCACGGGTAAGTAGTGCACTTTACAAGTGATTTATTGATTGATTGATTGATAGTTAATAGTGGTGTAACGTTTTGTCTTTAGTTCTGCATTTCAAATAAATCCATGAAAATAATTTACATTAATATTAAACATTAAAATGTTTTTACCAACATAAAATGCAAGTTGTGACTAGCCCCCCCTTGTAGAGATCTCAACACACACCAAAAATAAAAGAGGCATTGGCAAAAACTCCATATGTAGGCCAGTAAATAGCATTTTGTATTACTAAAAAACATACTGCAAAAAATCTTTGTGAATAGACCCCTCCAGCAGAAATCTCAGCACAGAAAAAGGAAGTAGAGGTGGCGGCATAAACACCATATGTAGACTTGTGAATAGCATTTCGTAGTACATTTTTCAGTACTACAAAACATGCTATAAAATGCATTTTGTGAATAGGACCCTATGTTTACAAGTTTTTTTCATACATTTCATATTTTTAAATAGATAACAGTTTATTTTAACAACTTTTGTTGAGTCAATGGATGTTTTATGTTTAAGTACATGTTTCAAGTTGGTAATCATAAAACTCTATATTTTTTCATATACATTTTTATCAGGTTTTTTTAGACATTTACATACATATTGTTCTTAACATTTCCGAAGAGAACAAATTCACATTTTTCAATTTATATTAAAATGTTTTAATTTTGTGTCTATTAATATATACTGTTAATTAATTATTATGGATTTTTTTAACTATTTTGTAATATATGTTTTTGTAATATATGTTTACATTTTAGAAGACGTTTTAAAATAGTTTTTACTTATATATAAATTATTCATACATTTTGTTATTTAAAAAAAATATATATGCATATATTTATTCGATTGAGTTGCATAGTAAATAAGTATTTGTTATTTCCATTATTCCACCATTTCATTATCTCTTGCTTTATTTTGTAGTCTAGGTTTGCTGGATTTGGATGCTTAAGGCCCTGCAGGTAATGGTTTCTCCTGGCTGCTCTCTCATAAAGGTAAGTTGAATTTTAATTTCAATGTCTATGTGGTTTTTAGGTTATTGCTACTGTGAGCTTTTTCTCATAGCTGTTTGCCTTGCATGCACTAGACCTACATATGATTTATTGTATATGCATTTTAGAGTTAGGTAGTATGTTATAATTAACTATTTTTCGTTATGTTGATTTATATATTAGTTGAAGGTAGGTTTAATGTTTTTTTAGAATTTGAGATTCTGATTTTTGACTGCGAATGGATGTTTATTTTCTTTATCCTTTATTTCTGCAGTTTTCCGATTGTGTTTTTTGAAGCTTTTTTGAGTTTTGTATGCCTTCCCTGGATCTTGTCATATTTAATGGATTTTATTTTTATTTACAATGTTGCTTTTGTTTGGGCTACATATGTCAAGAGCACTGGTAATGAAATAGACAGGGGGGTTGCGTATAGTTTGAGTCTGTCAGGTGGAGAAGAGCAATCCTTTCACATGCAGCTAAGAAGTTGCTGGTTGTGTTCTCGTTGGGGTCCGCAGAACCTGTTGCAATAACCTTGCTGGGCAAGGAGGGAGAAGTGTGTCAATGTTCCAAAGATATGTGTCAAGCTGTCCATACAGCATACAGTGTGGGGCTGTAAAGCATAATCATCAGAATGTATTGAACAAACCTACTGTGAAAAATATGCCCTGTGATTTGTGCAATCAGTGGTTGATTCGTCTTTGAAGAATAATAACACTGAGACTAAAATCCTCTCCTTTCTGAAAAAGATCTGTAATCTGGGAGCTAGCCCAGTATCATCAGAGTGCAAAGAGTTCGTAGGTGAATATTTTCCAACTGTGTTCAACATTTTCTCTCATGGATATCGTATTGTCTACGGAGGAGATAATCCAGAAAATCGTCAGTAATTCTATTTTATTTTTGTATTTGTTAGGTGGGAATTTTTAGATACACTGTGGTTACTAACGGCCACATGCATCAAAGTCCGTTTTTGCGATTCCTTATTTGCGATTTTTAGGGAATCGCAAATAAGGAATCGCAAAATGGGATGCATGAATAAAATTGCATAAAATTTGCGTTTCGGTAAAAATCGTAATTTTTACCGAATCGCAAATATTATGGGAATTCCAATTTACAATTTCGCAATTCCCATTGATTCCTATGGGCCAAAAGGCCCATAGGAATCAATGGGAATTGCAAATTCTCAAATTGGAATTCGCAAAATGTTAATGCATTCCGTGGGTGCAGGGGGGGGGTCCAAAGCACCCCCCCCTGCACCCCTGAAATGTATTTTAAAATGGATGTTTCACACACACATGTCCTAAGGACATGTGTGTCTGTAAAATGACAGTGTTTAAAATGCTAATTTGAGCATTTTAAACCTTTTTCGCAAATTACCACGAGGTTCACCCTCGTGGTAATTTGCCCCCACTAATTGCGAATTCGCAATTTTAAAAACAATCATGCATTGCTTTTAAGGAATCGCAAATTTGCGATTCCTTAGAAGCAATCGCATTTTTGGAAATCGCTAAAAATAGCGATTTCCCCAAAAATGCTTGATGCATAGTAAAAAGGTATTTAGGGATCGCAAACGGCCGATTTTACCGAAGCGCACCGTTTGCGATTCCTAAATAGCTTGATGCATGTGGCCGTTCATTTTTTGCTATTTTGTAATTAAGTGTAAAGTTATTGTTATATGTCAGTTTGTAATCTGTGTGCTATATTTTTAATGTAATGTAGATATTTAATTTGAAGGAAGTCTTTTTACAATTATTACAGGCCTTTCTTAGCAATCTGAAAACATGTTTATTGCTTTTTATTTTTATTCAGAATACTAAATAATATTACAATTGTATTATTCATGAAACTGTGTAGGTTTCTGTTGTTTAATTTATTCAAGTCAAGTTTTAGTTTGATTTATTTAATGGTGATTTTTATTATAGTAGTGTTCTTATTTAATCCACTTTTTCAAATCAGTGTATGCTTTGGTTGTTAGTACATAGTCACAGTTTGCTTGATAGCATTTTGTACATTTGTTAAGTTTATTTGGTATTTTTGGTTTTAGTTCTCTTAGGGATTGTCTGTTTGAGTCCTTGGTAGCTTTTTTTGTATTTTTAGAAATTGGTAGATTGTTGGGTCTCTTCTTCCAAGAGATCACTGGACCGTATTGTGATATACTTTCACTGCATTATTAGTTGTTGCTTCTTGAGATATGGTGCTGTTGTAAAGTTTTCACAGTGGGATGTGAAATTTGGGTTGGATGCTGGCCTGATCGGTGCAAGTGGTCAACCTAAGTGTCTTTGAAACAGTCCAAATATTCTATTAGCATGTCACAGTGTTAAGTTACATCAGTGACAGCGCTGGAGGCTAATGCTATTCATTACCTCCTTGTATTTTCTCAGCATAATTAACTACGATATGAGGTCGCCGCCACTCACAGACGACACCTTAACCCCTTCTGTGCTGCGCAAATTTTGCTGCAGTGCTGAACGTTCCATTGGGCCTATGGAACCATGACGGAACGGTTCCGTCATAAGCACAGGCCAACCGACGCTCATGACGGAACCGTTCCGTCATGATCATGGAAGGGGTTAAATCAAAAAAGGCATAAAAGCCCCTCCAACTCTCCTGGTTCAATTCAATTTTCCAGACACCCTGGAGGTTACTACTAAGGTGCTTATTGGGCCTATGGCGGTCCAATGGACACCACCGCACCTGCGGTCTGACCTCCCTATTACAAGTTTGGTGGTCAGACCGCCAAAGGACAGCTGCAACTGCTGGGGATCCATGATATCTCAGCTGTGCTGCAGCGGTGTGAGGCCGCAATATGCTGGTGGTGCCACAGCGGCATCGCCAAGCATATTAAGAGTTTCCTCACTACCACAGTTTTCATAGCAGTGAGTCTGCCATGAAAAGTGTGGTGGTGAGGAAACTAAAGGGGCCCTAAAGGCCCCCCTGTTGCCTCGGGCAAGAGGTGAATGCAGGAGGGCACATGTTGTGCCTCCCTGTCAGTATACACCCCTGTTCCTGCACGGGATGTACTGCACAGTCCATGCCGTGCAGGAACATGCTTTGGTGCTCCCATTGCAGTGCCTTTATAAGGCTTAGATGTGAGATTTTGAAAGACGCTGCTTTGGGACTGCCAAATCACTGCTCACCAGACCATGAAAGAACTCATAATCTGGCGGGCGGAGTGGAGACGATTTTGACAGTGTGGCAGTGGGGTGCTGGCATGGCGGCCCACTTCCAGACCACCAAACTCGTAATATGGCCTTTAGTTTCAGCTACAGAGGGGCTGATTCCGATCTGTGTTGGAAAGCTCTCCGACCGAGCCGGATCTGGAGTGTTTACCGACCGAGCCGGGCACCTGCAGTCTGACCAAGCGAGTACGATACGGCCGCAGGCTGCGGGACTCGGTTCGGTCGGACTCCCATTGAAGTCAATAGGAGCCGGTCTTACGACGTGTACATGTGCTCCCATTGACTGAATGGGAACGTCTCCCAAAAGAGGGCCCCCTGCAGTGGGTACGCGTTGGTGCCATCTAAACTGTACATGCTTGTGTAGGAGAGACCCTGACAGACTCAAACTATACGCAACCCCCCTGTATATTTCATTACCAGTACTCTGGGACACAGTTCAGGAAGTCAATTCATGAGAAATTATAATTCCTCAAAAATTCTTGACATATGTAGCCCAAACAAAAGCAACATTGTAAATAAAAATATAATCCATTAAATATGGCAAAATCCAGGGAAGGCATACAAAACTCAAAAAAGCTTCAAAAAACACAATCGGAAAACTGCAGAAATCAAGGATAAAGAAAATAAACATCCATTCGCAGTCAAAAATCTGAATCTCAAATTCTAAAAAAACCTTTTAAATTGAAAAACATTAAACCTACCTTCAAGACAAACATACCTTATATAAACACTAACATATAAATCAACATGTCCTGTGTCCGAGTCATAAGTCTGCGGGTTTCTGGGGACCCTGTACAGCCCACCAAAGGCAGCTTCCTGGACGTTTTGCGAGCCGGAAACTTCAGCTCGATCCAGCTGTTCGACGCAGCATCGTACTCGCTCGGTCGTAAAACGTCTCCATTGCACGGTGCAAATTTTTGTCCGTACGAGTCGGTCGGAGCGGTTCAGAACACTCGTGAATAGTCACATCATACTTGCTCGCTCGTACAGGTGTCCGAGTCGGTCAGGAAACATGTGTACAGCTCATACCTTTTTCCTGCCAGATCGCTTTCAGAGACCTTCCGACCGAGATCGGAATCAACCCCTTAGTGTATTTTTTTCATTTTGTAAACTGACTGCATTTATTCCCGAAGGCACAGCTAGTATTTTCCAGAGAATGCAGAGCTGCTGCTGCAGGGATTCAGCGTGGAGCGTGTGGTCACTCTTTCAGGACCAGGAAGTGGGCATGCCACATGGGCTATGGTGTGCCTGCGGGAGTAGTGCATTGAGGCTAATATTATAAATACCATATGTAGCTGCAGAACTACAGCTCAGTTTGGTTTTGGTAGCGAAATTTGCAGGGTTCAAATTTGACACATGCTCTTCACATCAATGAAATAGCTTTGGATGACTGTCGGGAAAACTGGAGTGACAGACTCACGTCTGACTCTAGAATTCATGATCCAAGCATGAATCTGTGCCATTGATTGCTTTTTTTAATGAAGTAAATAAAATACGTATGAATTACATTTTCCCAAAAGCAGTTCTTACAAGATTAGACAGTTATACTTTACTTTTTGGCTGCAGGTGTTGGAAAGAAAAAACAAATAGCTACACACAAAAAAGATTTCTTAACATGAAAAATGAAATATAGGGACATTGCTCATGCTATGGGGAAATCAGAGTTTGAAAACAGAGTAAAGTAACAAAATAGAAATACAATGTCCTTATTTGACCAGATGCAGTCCTTATCTCACAACATTTTGTTGAATCCTATATCTCAGTTTCAGGCTGTTTTTATGCTTATTTTATTTTTTATTTCCCGGTTTTGGTATATGGCTTGTGCAGCCAGATATTTTCTACAGAAACATCCCGATTGATGCAAGTACGGTGTAGTAATGTGGAAGAAATTTGCTTTTCTGCTTCATTACCTATGACTTGTCAACTTTTTCTAAACCCTGTTTTCGACTGATATTATGATTCTGTGCCTGTGACATTACTATTCATTTCTGCAATGCATATGCTCTGACCCTATAGAGATAATGGTAATATTTGTTTTGCTTAATTGATCTACTTAAGTCCAGTAAGGCCATGGCAGGTGGCACCGAATTTGTACAAATTGTTTTGAACTTAGATGTTATGTGGGCTGCAGTGTGTATTTACACCACCTACACATATTACAAAAGATATGGGTGCCAGAAGCACTGTTGTTTTCTATCTGGGTTTAAGTTGGAAAGCACTGTGTTGACACATGGAAGGAAAAATTGCCTTAACCATTTAAGATAACCTATTTTTTTCATATAGTAATAAGTTACCCTCACAGTGTGCCTTGTAAGCCGCATCAGAAAAGTGCCTAATATAAAAATGAGTGGCCCACTATATATTTGAAATAGGTGTCCTCACACTGAATGAAGGTCTAAAAGCTGTTTTCACTATATAAGTTGATGCTGAATTCTCCAAGAACTGGCCTGGTATAATTAAAATTATTATTTCACATCGCTGCCTGGGAAAATACTAACAAATTGATTCAAGAATATTTTCCACATAGTTTTTTAAATCTGATTTAATTGTGAAATCATATGTTTAATAACTTTGGAGGAAAAGTAACTTTATAAATATGTACTCTATGATTCCTGAAATTGAAGTGGCTTAAAATAGTGTTTGCAAATCATCACATCTCTAGAAGCCAATCCACCTTCCTGGCTGGAGTTGATGATGCTGCGGCCAGAGGAGAAAGACCTGGAAGTCAGAAGAATTGTCAAAACATGGGCACTCAGCAGGAAGTAGTCATCTTAGAGGGGTATTTAGACAGAATATTGGAAACAAAAATTATTGTGGGACAAAATATTGTGTCAAGAATATCTAGGACAAAAACATAGTGTAGTTAAGTTTCTATAGTAAAGCAAAGTTTGACTGGATTACTCCACATATAGGTACCTTCAAGGTATGTAGATGTGGAGTTAAGAGTAGTAGATCTATACTTACCTATTTGGACTTACCTTTTGATATTGCGGTCTCCGATATTTTTGACACAAGATTCAGTCCATACATTTTTGTTTCTGATATTCTGTCAGTGATACTCTAGGAGGATACAGAACCATTGCCAGAACAAATAACATACATAATTCTACTGGTTTTGACTAAGAGATGCCAAATGGGGCTACTCTTATTCAATTCACAGAGCCCTCCTAGATCATTTGGAACCAACCCCAACAGGAGGGAGAATCAGTGTTGCTCATGACAGAAAAAAGGAGAGCTCATATAACGAGCCGTCTGCATAGCCTACCTGAAGCTCTTCTAAAGGGAAACAGGGCTTAGCCAACTCTAATTTAGGGACTCTGGAAATGGTTAGAGTTAAGTGAAGAGGAAGTATTGCAATAGGAGGTGGTCATAGGATAGAAAAGTAGAAAGGACTCGGTAGGAACAATTCTGACTAGTGCACAGGATAAGACTGGCATCTTACCACCACTTCTTCAGAAAATTCCTCAACCTGGAAAGACTAGATCTGAAGAAAAAGGCCTTGATGGAAGAAAGTAGACTCAAGAACTCCTGACTTCTGCAGCGACTTGAATTTTGATTAATTACCAATAAATTAATGAATTGATTAATTGATAATTATGTTAACTTTACTAATTTATTTTCTGTAGCGGGTTGTGGGTTTACAGGGGAATTGGGTGGGAAGTAATTTATTTGTAATTAAACAAATATGTAAATGTATTTATTGGTATTTATTTTGAATTAATTGTTAATTAATTTTTTGGGGTAATTAATTACATTTTAATTGCCAATTCATTTTATTTAGATGATTAATTGCTAATTATGTTAATTTTACTAATTTTTTCTGTAGCGGCTTGTGGGTTTATAGGGGAATAGGGTGGGAAGCAATTTAATTATAATTAATTAAATAATTTATTTTATTTATTTGTATTTAATTTGAATTAATTGTTAATACATTTTTAATTGTTAATTAATTGTTAATTTGTAAATAATGTGTAATAATAGGTAACTATTAGTAATAATTAATTTTAATTTGTAATTTTAATTGATTAATTATTATATTATATTAAATTGGTAATTACTTTTAATTAATTTTTTTATAGATATTAATATATATATATATTTTTAAATAATATATGAAGTATTTACTTTCCCTACTGTTGCACTCTCTAGAGTGGGAATAGTAATTTTTACCCCTACGCTATCCAACGCTTTCCCTACTGTTGCACTCACTGGAGTGGGAATAGTCATTTTTACCCCTACGCTATCCAACGCTTTCCCTACTGTTGCACTCACTGGAGTGGGAATAGTAATTTTTACCCCTACGCTATCCAACGCTTTCCCTACTGTTTCACTCTTTGGAGTGGGAATAGTAATTTTTACCCCTACACTATCCAACGCTTTCCCTACTGTTGCACTCTTTGGACTGGGAATAGTAATTTTTACCCCTACGCTATCCAGCGCTTTCCCTACTGTTGCACTCTCTGGAGTGGGAATAGTAATTTTTACCCCAACGCTATCCAACGCTTTCCCTACTATTGCACTCCCTGGATTGGGAATAGTACTTTTTACCCCTAGGCTATCCAGCGCTTTCCCTACTGTTGCACTCACTGGAGTGGGAATAGTAATTTTTACCCCTACGCTATCCAACGCTTTCCCTACTGTTGCACTCTCTGGAATGGGAATAGTAATTTTTACCGCTACGCTATCCAACGCTTTCCCTACTGTTGCACTCATTGGAGTGGGAATAGTAACTTTAACGCTCCCGCTATCCTATGGTAATAATATTGTATATTTTTTTATAATATTATGTTAATATATATATATATATATATATATGTGTGTTTTAACAATTTTTTTTTTTATAACTTAAATTAATTATTTAATAATTTTAAGGTTATTTAAGTATTTTTAAGTATATTTTAGTTATTTATTTTTAATATTTTTTAATTTTACATTAATTTTAATAAATTCGATATTTTTACAAAGTACATATTTTTAAACGCTATTTTGGAGTCGATATTTTTGTACTTACCTGTTTGTACATAAGACTTTGATATTTTTTCTGTCGATATTTTGGCATCGATATTTTTAGTACTCTATAATTTGTCCCTCGATATTATGTCAGTGATCCCTGGTGGGAATGAGATCTAGTACCTAGAATTAACCAGAAAGCACTTTTTAATCAGTTGAACAAAAGTGGGACTCAGGCATTTTTCTACCTCTGGAGGACCAGGACAAGGTGCAGAGGCTTGACCACGGAGGATATTGCGTCCCAGCCAGATTAGAAAACAGGTTTATCCTCCTCTGAGCTGTTTGCCATGCTGAGGTTTCAGCAGATTCCTGAAGTGAAGGTAAATGGCTTTGCGGAACCCTACCCAGCTACAGCTTTCAGCCTTGCCCTGCTTTACAATTTTGGGAACCAAAAAAGTGACTACTTCCATGGGTAAAACCCTGAAATGGGCAAGACAGCAAATCCCTCCCTGCAATAAACTAACCATGACATTTATTAAACCAGCTATGTCTCACTCATAGTTGCAAAACAAACAGCTTCAGCAGGAGCTTGGCACTGATGTATGCAACTTTGAAGTAACCTGACCTGTCTCAGCCTTGATCTTGATCCTTGCCCAATTGGAAGATTTTGACTTCCATTACGGACACTACGGGCCTGAATACAATGATGGTCAGTAAGCCTCCGACCTCTCGTCAGAGGCTTACTGACCGAGAGGGTAGGTTTAGATTCTGACCACTGAATGTAAACGGGCTGGCCGGTCAATCCGTCATGGTTCGTCATCGGTCGGAAAGGCCTTATAATCCTTTACGGATATATCGTTTCCAACATCCAGATTATGATGTCAGTTTCTGACCGGCTTTCTATGTCGGCCATTCCAACATGGAAAGGCTGTTGGAAAGCGAGTTTGGGGCCCCTAGCAGGGCCCTGTCCCTCTTCAGCCTACGGTTGTGGATCTGGGGGTCACGTATGGAGCCACCTCAACATCCTTGCACTGCGTGGCAGGCACCTAACATGTGTTAGGTGCCTGCCACATGGTGCAGCGATGTTTAGAAACTTCAATTTTTCAATGGGAGGTTGTGCTGTGGGCAGTTTCGCCCGCCGCATAACCTCCCATTAAAAAATTGACATTTCCGACCTCACGATGTGGTTGATTATGATGTTGTGCAGAAACTTTCTGCCCAACTCCTTTTCGGATTTGGTTCTGACCAACCGAATCACGATCGGCGGTTCCGCACGACCGAGTACGGTTCTTCTGATCACAGTTCGGAAGGACTCCCAATGACACCAATGGGAGCCTGTGTTCAGACCGAAAAGACAGGAGAAAATGGGTGTCTGCGGAAAACCCTGCACCCTGTCACGGGCACCCAATGGTGCCTGCGACACTGTGCAAGGTTTTAAAGGGGAGTTCCTTTGAGGCCCCCACGGGTCTCAACCAGAGGTCTCAGGTTGAAAGGGGGCCTGCTAGGGGTCCCAAAATGCACTTTGTAACTGCCTTTTTGTGTCAGACAGTCCGACTCGGAAAGGCTGTCAGAATCCGACATTCTAATCGGTCGGTCGGAAATGCTGTCTGAAGAGCTGTATGAATCGGCCCGACCGACTCAGATTCTCCGAGTGGCGGTCAGAACCGATTTGGAATGACTGAACGGTTTCCCTTTAGACCACAAGCATCGTAATTGGTCAGTCAAAATTGTTTTTCTACCAAGTTGGGTGGATAGGTTCCGACACGGTCTAGGAGAATCCGACTGTCAGTTGGAGGATTTCCATGCAACATCGTAATCATCCCCTATGTGTGGTCGTATCCAAATTAGGCAGTTGGAACCGCTGACCTTCGGTCAGCCGGTCAACTCCGACCGTCATTGTAATCAGGCCCTACATCATAAGGTAAAACGTTTGACCGATGGTAACCCGTTTTGTGTATCTGACCTCCACTTCATCACATTTGGCCTCATATCCGAGCTAGATTTTGGTCACTGTAACTTTTCAATGGCATATTACTTTTTCTTGGTGTGTTTGCATTAAAAAGTAATAGCACATCTGGTTCCTCATATTAAATTTGAATGTTTGTGGGGCCTTTTTGCTCATTCAGATTTTCTTTATTTTGTACTATATTGTGTTCTATACTCAAATAAGTTGGTACTCCTTGAATTTCTTTAGGGAATTGCCTGCTGCTTGTACAATAGCTTCCAGGGCTTAAGAAGAGTTTCTCTGAGACTTGTGCTGAGACCTAACAAGGGTGTGTTTATTAATATGGTAAGGGTCTATCCTTCCGGAACTAATAACCCACTTTCTAGCATAGGACAAACAGGCAGACAATTTGCACCGAGTCAAGCTTAAATGCTCAGAGGTCCTCTTTGACACAAAGAGGTAGAAACTTTAAAGGACAAGTCTTGTACATGCTCCTTGTATCTCTTTCAGTGCAGAAAGAAATGGTTCTGGGAGGTCACACTTAGGCATCTGTTGGATGAAATGGAAGTAGTAACTTAGAAAGGTATGTCACAATGCATGTTTCAAAGTCTTTATGCACCAGGCAAACTGATTTGAATACAAGCCTCTAATGAACTGTCAGTCACTGGGGAGACATCAGTGCAGGAGAGCTGTAGCGGGACCTTTCAATGTAAAAGATTAGGAAAGCACTATAGTCTTAAGCTGGCTGAAGCTTGTTCACTGCTCGCACAGATAGATGAACATTTAAGTCATTGATGTATGAAAAAGCAGCTGCTTTTATATGTTGTGACGACAATGGCTGAAGGATTTGAATGAAGTGACCAAATTGCTAATACATATTTATGATCAAATTGCTAATTTGTGGGATGAATAACTACTCATATTTGATGGTAGTCCCCAGATAACAACAAGAGATAAAAGTTGAAGCAGGTACCCTGTCAATCAATATGGATCACGGTAAGATTTGTATTTGTATTTTTATATTGGATTTGTATAGCGCCTTATCACCCAGGGGTCTCTAAGCGCTTAGCAGAAAATGAGCACAGTACTAAACGGGGAGAGAGTTAGACATTCCCCCAGGCCTCCTGAAACAGCACCGTTTTTAGCTTTTTTCTAAAAGGTAGAAGATTTATTTCTTTGCGCAGACTCTCTGGCAGTTTATTCCATGCACTGGGAATTGTATGGGAGAAAGTGCGTCCTACTAAAGAGGATAGTTTAAATCGCGGACAGACCAACAGTGCAGCGTCTGCTGATCGTAAATTCCTACTGGGAGCATACGGGACTAAACGTTTCTTAATGTATTTTGGAGCTTGTCCGTACAGGGCTTTATGCGTGATGCATAGGCCCTTGAATTTGGCCCGCTGTTTCACCGGCAGCCAATGGAGTTTATGGAGGAGAGGGGTAGCATAAGTCCTTCTAGGTTTGCTGAAAATCAGTCTGGCGGCGTCGTTCATGACTATCTGAAGTCTGCTCAGCAATTTTTGAGGGATACCGACATACAGAACGTAGCCGTAGTCCAGACGTGCCAGGATCAGTGCTGAAACTGCTCTCCTGAGCGTGTCTGCCGTCAGGATAGGGGAGAGTTTGCGCAGTTGTCTCATTAGGCCCACACATGTGCCCACTACGGCTGAGACCTGGGCTGACATAGTGAGGTTAGCATCTACAATCAGGCCCAGGCTTTTCACTGCTTCTGCTGGTATAGGGGATGGCCCTAATTCAGTAGGCCAAAGGAGATCGTTCCAGGGGCTAGATGCCGTTGTGATCGCCAACACCTCGGTCTTGTCGGGATTTATTTTTAATGAGTTGGCCGTCATCCAGTTCACAGTGAATTTTAAGATATTTTGCATTCTCTGATATGCCATTGGGCAGTTGTCAATTTGGATGATGATCTGCGTATCGTCGGCATAATTGTATATACTGCAGTCCATCTAATTTAGTGTTGAAATGAGAGGTTGCAGGTAAGCATTGAACAGTAAGGGTGATAGTGCTGAGCCCTGGGGGACTCCACGTGTGATACCTGCTGCCTCCGATACCAGGTCAGCCAATTGCACTCTCTGAACCCGTTCGTCAAGGAAGGAGGTCAGCCAGGCATGGGCGGTGCCCCGAATACCGAGGTCCCACATCCGCGACAACAGTAGGTCATGCTTGACCGTATCAAATGCCGTGGAGAGGTCTAACAGCACCAGGGCACACAGGTTTTTTCTATCTGCTCTAAGTCTCAGGTCATCCAGCACGGAAAGCATGACCAATTCCGTGCTATGGTGGGCCCTGAAACCAGCCTGGTTGGGTTCTAGCAGGAAGTTATTTTCTAGATGTTGAGAGAGGGTGGGCAGCACATGCTGTTCCAAGATTTTAGCTAGGAACGGTAGTTGTGAAATGGGCCTGTAGTTTTTCAAGATCTTTATATCAGCCCCTGCCTTTTTCAAGAGGGGGATCAGGCGGGCTTCCTTGAAGTTAGATGGAACCTGTCCAGTCGTAAGTGAGCTGTTCAGGAGTGCTAGTATGTCGTCCTCCGGCCCTGACCAGGCTTGTTTGAAAACCCTCGGAGGACACGGGTCCGCCGGTGAACCTGATTTAACTCGACCCATCACTGTTCTCACGGTTTCTTTAGTGAGTAAGGGTATCGAGATTAGGGGCTGGGTAACTGTAGGGGTAGTTTCTATAGTAATACCTAGACAATCCAGTCTGGGGGTAGTCTCAATTTCTAATAGGAGGTCAGCTATCTTGTTGGTAAAAAATGACTGAAATTTTTGGCAGTCTTCTTGTGAGAAGGAGGGGGGCTGTTCCTTCTTTTTTCTCAATTCTGACAGAACCTTAAAGATATCTTTCTGGGGGTTGGGAGAAGTCGCAATTCTGTCTTCATAAAACTCAGCTTTCCTGGTCCTGATAGCTTGTTTATAGATTGTTAATTCTTTGGCGTATAAAGTTTGAGTGTTGGAATCATACCCCTTGCGCCAGGCTCTCTCTGTCCGACGCAGGGAGCGTTTCAAAAGCCTTAAAGCATCATTGAACCAGGGAGCACTTTTACCCTTATCTCCGATTTTGACCCTTCGCGCTGGTGCCACCGCCTCAATGACACTTTCCAGTTTTAGTGACAGTTTGAGACTAGCTGTCTCGGTGTCATCCTCTGGTAGTCTGTTAAGGTGAGGGGGAAGTCTCTCTAGAGTGGAGATTAGTGTGTCAGTGTTGATTGTGTTCCACCTTCTCACGACCTGCCACTCAGCGGTATGCGGTACGTTTTTCCCCGGAAATGCTATTCTACCCTGCAACAGGTGGTGATCCGACCATATGCAGGGCGATATGATGATGGGGCTCAGCATCGGGACTGATGTCCAGATCAGGTCCAGTGTGTGACCTTTCTCATGTGTCGGACCAGACACCCTCTGGATTAGGTCTAGCGAGGTCATGGCCTCCTTGAGCTGTTTCGACATAGCGTCTTTAGGGGACTCCTCCCAGAGGAGATTAAAATCTCCCATAACCATGAGACCCTCATACCTTGTTCGTAGGTCGTGTACTAATCCCAGAAAGGGCTCCATGAAGGCTGGGGGAGTCCTTGGGGGGCGGTAGACAAGGAGTATCACCAAGCAGTTGGTGGCAGAGCAGAGCTTGACTCCCAGAATATCCGCACCCTCCAGACTTTCTGCACAGATGGGCTTGGGTTTTGAATGATTTATTATATAGAAGGGCGACCCCCCCCTTTCCTACCATCCTTCCTATTATGAATAATGGCGTTGAAGTTGGGGGGTAGTGCTGCCACCAAGTCGGGCATAGAAGAGTATTCTAGCCAGGTTTCTGTGACCCCTCAAACATCCAGGTTGTCTTCTTGGAGCAGGGAGAACACCTCCAGATTGTGTTTTTGGAGGGAGCGTGTATTGAGCAGGGCAATGTTCCGTGATGTTACTGTTCCTATTGCCCTCCTCAAGCTAATCTTGCTAGTAGGTGGCTTAGCTGTGGGTTTCAGCAGCCTCTCCTGTTTATCTTAAGACTCATAGTAAGACATTTTTTTCAATTTGAAGAGGTCAGGAATGCATTGCTCTTGCTTGAGACAGTCAAAGAAAGCACATCTGTGCTTTCCATATTCTTTCATGCTCTGATATAGAGGCTGACTTTTTGTCAAGCGTCCCCACTCATCAAGTGGGACTCATTTACTTTAGTCTAATCCAGGGCAAATTTAATGAGCAACTCACTTACCTTGTCAATTGAGCAGATAAGAAAAAAGGGTGATTCCTTATAATAACAGTTTTATACAAAAACAACAACTTAGCCCCTGATTATGAGGTCGGGCAGACTCATGTCCGCCCAACATCGCTGAAGTCTCGGCACCAACCGACCTCTATTTGAATCTTGACTCCAGTGTAGTCTGTTCTGGGTTGTGATGGAGTCTGTTAACTCTGATGAAATCTGTTCTGGGTTGCCATGATGTAGGAGGGTGTTGTCCTACTTCAATGTTCAAGCTGGTCTCTCCGGCCTTCTGCAAGTATCGTTTGATAAATTGTCAGAAATGTTTGATGCAGGGTGGTGCCCTACTGTCAGAATCATAGTTCCCTCGCTAAAAGTATAACAGAATTCAAGGTATTTCTATGATGGGTGTGAGGCTCTCAAACATCAATGATAAATACTTTAAAAATATATACATGCATGCATTATTATTTATGATGCATAGAAAATGTTACCATCCTATGAAAAGCAAGCTATTTCAATAAACTCATTAAGATAATTCCAGACTTGACTTTTTCATCCAATAAATTTAATTTAAAGCACTACTTCATTGTTATGTTTGTTTGATTCTCTAGTCACTTTTTCCTGCACCTGAAATTTCAATTGGCTTATGATGTGACCATTTTATTTGAAGTGCAATGCTAATGAATATTTCTCATATTGGTGAGAGCATTGTTTTTATGTTCATTATATTTCTATTTCATCTTTTCATCCTTCTTCCTCATTGAGCATTTCAAGTTGTATATGCAGTCGGTGGTGGCGTAAGTTTTTTATTCTCGTAAAGTGATTTTTTTTGCCATTGTGCAGGTGTGTTATCTCATCCTTGTGTAATAGGATTACAATTACTGCGATTGTAACAGTGATGTGTTCTCCCTTTGGGGTTCACCAATGTATTAAACAAATCATTTGTATTATTTTTGTTCTTTTTGTATACCATTTCCTTGATGTTTCTATTTCTTTGATATGCAGAAAAGTATTTTACTATTAAAATATTTTTTTAAATCTTTTTAATGTTGTCATAATGGTCTATTTTGAATATCTGGAATCTTTTGGGCCTCTAGTCTTCCTTTTGTAGTTTGATCTCACTACTTTTCAAGTATATGGAAGTGCATGTTTGTGTAGTACTGTTTCCAGCATTTCACTGTCTTTAAATCTTTGCTAATTTTCTCTCCTTTACATACTATTCAGTGGTGAGAGTGGTAAGGTATTTTTGAAGTTGTTCTGATGATCGAAAACTCCTGTAGTTAAATTGGTTTCTGCTGTTTGGTGCATATGCAGGTGGTAATGTCTTAATTGATTACATTGATCATGATATAAGATATTAGAAAATAAGAAACTTTTTTGTTGAATTCAAGAAGTACTTTTTCTTGTATGATGGCTCAATTGTAAATTGTGAATCTTTACTGATTCTCTATTGCACATTTCCAGATAATTATTATATCGTTTATAAATCATCTATTATATACTATTACTCTTTTGGACTATTCCTCACCTGAACAAATATTTACCTATTTTAATTTGGCACCAAACAGATTGGAGAAGATCAGAGCTGCTGAGAAACCAATAGAGGTCCTAAGCAGCTGAAACTAATAATCATTCTGACTTTCACAGTAACTGTAGGAAAAGTTGAAATCCAGTAGCTGCAATCAAAAAACTGAATTACCTTATGGTACTCTATCATATAGAAAAACACACATCTCATCACTCTTCTTTATCAAAATGTGGATTTACTTAGTACATTATCTTCTTTGAATAATCTGTTCAACAAGTCTTGTGTATGCCTTTTTTGGGTTACTTTGCCATTTTTACCGGATTATCTATCTGGTGCCCTGTGCAAATCAGCTGCATTGAAAAGTTCACTAATATTCCCATGTGATCTATTTTAAACCTAGACAAATATTGTACAGAATATGCAAAATAATAATCCCTAATATTAGGAAGCCCCAGCCCACCTGTCTCCAAATCCTGATATAAAGCGCTTATTGCAATTCTGTGGATGTTTTTATTCCAAATATAGGACATAAACATAGTCTCTACCTTTTAAAAAAATTATGTAGATAAAAGACACGGAATGGCAGAAAATACAAATTTAAACAACGGAAGAATATACATTTTAATCTATGAGCCCGTCCCCAAAATGGTTTATAGGAGAGAGTTCTAGCGTGAAAATAGATCTTTTACTTTTGAAAGCAATGAGAGAAATTAAGATCATATAAATCCTCAATCCGAGGTGAAAACATAATTCTGAATACCATTTTGGTTGCGAGTTTGTGCATGAGACGATATCTATATGAAGAACATCTGGATTACATCTACACAGTATTATTTCAGATATATTTGTATTATTTGTATACCCTCCCAGTCCTTTGTAGTGTGCGAAAATCTTGAATACTTTCTCCTGGATGCCCTTGTCACAGTCGAGGAATAACATAATTTCTTTTGCACCTCTAGTTTCTGGACCTCTTCCGTGATGTGGGGCCCCCTAAAATCTCCTACTTTATTGATCTCTGCAAAGTGTATTTGTGCTGCAATCTTCAGTGCCCATTAAAAAGAAAAGTTAGGGCAGTAGTTGTAGTTGTTGTGAACAGCTGGTTTAAGAGGTGATGGGTAGGTTATGTGTGATATGTATGCACATGTATGACCACATTCACTCTTAACACAAAATACTGCTGTCTGATTCACCCCTCGTTCTGCACACAAATAGCATTCTGGAAGATGGTAACCAGTTTAAACATTATTTAATTGAAGATATAGAGAAAGACCATCATTCCTCTTGGCTGATTTGTATTAATTGGCAATGTCTTCCCTCATGAGTTTTATGTATAAATTGAATTTAAAACGTATCATTAGATAGAACATAGCATAAGGTTTAGAGTAGTAGTGTTGTCCGTAACTTACTAAGTCCAGAATCCAGATATGAAGTCCTTTTTGACATAGCTGGATACCTTCAAATACTTTATAAAAGAACATATTTCTCTGAGCCAGCTCTTTACGGAATTCACACTTTGAGCAGCCTGGCTGTGTAATTTAATTTCTGTAAATGAACCAGCTCACAGATCAAAGTCCCCAATAGACAAGAGGTCCAATCCACTCAAATTAAGAATCTCATGTTAGAGGTAATGTCAAACAGTACCCTTTTATTTAGACAGCAGATGCTTCTAAGAGTTGCCAATGGAAATGAAAAAAATTCTAAATCCGCTTTCTAGTAGTGGGTTCCTTTAAAAATGTTGGGTGATGATGTAGGCTTGAGTTTGGCGGGAACCAGGCGGGAGAAAGATATTCCACTATTCTGGATTGAGTTGACATTTTAAATCCTTATCAGAATGCTAGATATGACCTGGACAGGCAGTGAGCTAGTTCCTATGGTGGCTGTAAGGGGTGGATGGATAAAGAGTTGAGAAGGGGCCTGAAAAGATCAGAAGAAGGACAAGTGCAGCTAAAGAAATGCCCTAGGAGAAATATTTGGTCCACCAACTTCTCATTTGTACTTTGGATTTTGTGGACTCTCTCCTGGGCTACTGATACTCTTTTCTTGGCTTTCTCGCAGGACTAGAGGGGAGTAAACTTGCATGGGACTCTGAAGAAGCAGGTCCTGTGAAATTCTGTGAGCCTAGTCCTGCTGTGGTAGCTCAGGAGAGCCCATAACCACCATGCAAAAAGCACAAGCCTTGGGAGACTGAGGAGTGCAGGCATGGAGAGTAGTCTGCCTTGGTGGACCTGTGGAATGCAAATGAGGATGACCACAGGTGAGGAGATCACTAAGGCTGTGAATGAGTGCATGTGCAGCTTAGCTCCTGTTGCCAGGTGGTGGTAGCAAAATCAGCGCAGCCCTCCCGCAGCGCCCGTCAGCGGCTGACAGAGGCCGGGCTGGGAAATCCCTCTGACCTGTGGACTCCAGCATGAGTAAGCGCAAGTCTACGTGTTCAAATGATTTGCTCAAAACTAAAGCAAAAATACCTAGAAATTCTGCTTCCATAATGTCGTATTTAACGAATGCTGTAGGGGCTATTACGACGGAGATCCACAATGTAGAACTCCAATTGGGGTTGGGAGATGCAAATGATTTTGTTGGCATTTCCCCCCACTTGACCCCTTGCACTTCTGGGTCGGCTGTTGCTGATGATCCTTTGATGGGGCCACAATCTTGCGGCAACAATGGCATCCCAGAAGAAGCTTTTGTACCACCCCCTTCCTCGGAGTATACATCAGGGGCTATTACCCATGTGCCACGGACCCCCCTAGTTGAACAGCCTGGGACTGTAGCAAAGGCCAAAAGAAGGAAAGGCATCAAGGGAACTAAGGGTGGCGCCATTAAAAAAGCCCTAGCCACCTAGGGGACGTTTGACTCTGATCCAAACACCGCAGCACGGCCACCTACCACTTCTGGAGTCACCACTTCAGATAAATCGATCGACATAATATTGACTCACATTGACACTTTGTTTAAGACGTTAAGACTCAAACTAGTTAAATGCATGAAATACGGGGTAGATGGTATCTTGAATAAATTATCATCCCTTGAGAAAACTTGGATGGGGGGGTCCTGTAGGAATACTACCTATAGGACCAAACAAACGGAGGCAGATAAGGGGCGGAAAAGCCACTGCGACCAATCTCATGGAATTAGTAACCAAACAAAATTAAATGTGGTTACTGGGCATCATGGAGGAGTAGATTGCCCGATCACTTCTGGCCCTGGTACTGATTTCCGTGGACCCATATCTCGCCTTCAGGAAGGGAATACTAGTGGTAACTTAACTCAGCAGGGCAACACTGAACCTTGTGAGAAAGAGGTCATAAACATGAACATGACGGATAACTTGCCAAGATTGTGCACTATGATGAGCAAGACTAGAGTTCATCTACCCCGAGAAGCGACCCCACTAGTAGCGGTTCTCACTAGGGTTCCACAGCTTAAGTTAAACAGCAAAGAAACTACTGAGGAGCTAATACGTAAAGTAAGATTTTGGTGCTCGAGACACACTGAGGGAGGTTTACTAGCATCTAACCACATTATAATGGCAAGACGGGTTGGCTGGGTGGGCCATGGTCCCAAGAGCATTGAGGGGGATTGTGTGGTAATTCATTTTAACAGGAATAATGTAGCAGGCTTGCTTTTTGAAGAGAACAAGCACAGTGGCTTGGAGGGAATTAGAGCTCTCCCACTGGGTGCTTTTTACCAACTGAGGACATCTGTAAGATCCCGTAACTTAGTAACTCCCACTGGTCTTTTCCTAGATAAGACTAGGAAAAACATAACGACCGGATCAATCCCTGCAGAGGACCATGGGGGGTATTCCTACAACCCCTCCACCTGGTAGGGACACTAGTAGAGCCAGTACCATGATTAGAGGGGTGGAAATATCAAATAGGTATGATGTTCTTTCACTATTAGATAAAAACGATTGCCTAACTACCGTCTCATTACCTCAGGGGCAGGAGATGGAGATATTAAACACGCAGATTAGTGATGCACCATTACTATCCCTCATGGAGATCTAGTTAAAAAAATCTTTCTGAACATAAAAAAAAAAATAATTAGTTGGAATATTGCGGGTTTGAGAAATAAAGTGGAGGACATAAATTGGATTACTTTCTTAAAGAATTATGAGATTATTGGTCTCCAGGAATCTTGGGTAGTTGAAAATTCATTATGGATAGACGGTTTTACCTCTTTTTTTGAACCTGCTAGACCATCCATTATGGGTAGGCCGAAAGGGGGTTTGATTACTTTGATTTCCCTAAAAATTGCTGGGAAATATCGTAAGTTAAAAGCTGGCTTGGCAAATTGTCTAGTAGTTGAGGTCACAACTACGAATATAACTAGAGTTTTAATTGTGAATTTTTATAATTCGTTTGATAGAACCACAGTTATAGAACATTTGGTTAACCTAAAGACCTACTTTGAGGGTTACAAGGAAACCAACTCTTCGCCTTGTTCGGTTATAATTTTAGGAGATTTTAATATACATCTATGTCAAAGGCAATGTAGTGTTTCGGATTGTTTGGGACCTGAGAGGCTTTCAGACAGTCACTTTGAGCACACCTTACAAGGTGCATATCTGGAGCAAATCATGACAGATTAAAGACTCTTTTATCCAATTAATCCAAGTGAGACACACGTTATCCCTATCTTTAAAGTGAGGGGAAACCATTCAACCATTGATTATATTTTTATAAATACAACCCTTGAAGTTTATGTTAAGGAATATACAGCTTTATGGTCTTAGTTTAGCGATCATAATCCCATACATTTGATTTTGAGGTTGGGAATTACCCTTAAATCTAAAGTTAAAATATGGGCGGCTTTGACAGCAATTAAGAATACAGACCAGGGACACAGATTAAAATGGAATATGATTATTGCAGAAGATTTCTGTAATTAATTAGTCAGTCAAGTTGGCCCAGAGTTGGAGTTGTGTTGTGACAGTGGGGCCGAAGACAGCAGGTTCCTAAAAGCCTATGACACAATTAGTAAGCAGGTAGCAAAAGTTATTTCTTACGACTGCAAAAAACCAAACAGATGGTGGAGAAAGATGGTTTGATCACAGGTGCTCAGTGGCACATTGCAATTTAATGGGTGATTTAAAAGCTAGCCCATAAGATAGGACCAAGATTGTTGCTTGCAGGAAAGAGTATAAACTGGCAACAGAGTCTCGTAAATCAAAAATAAAGAATTATGCTATTAATGAATTAACATCCATTGATGTGCTAAAAAATAGCTCCAAATTTTGGAGTCTTGTTAATAGACCATTCTTCTCAGACGATAAAGGAAATAAATTGAAGTGTAATATAAGTGAAAAGGATTGGGTTAGCCATTTTAAAGTTATATATGGGGACCTGGAAGACATTGAATCCAAGAATTCTATTTATGTGGGCAAAAAATAATCTCTTACTTTTACCGATAGCGGAGTTGCAAAGGCTATAGCCCAAATGTCTAAAAATAAAGCCCAGGACCGGACGGGATCCTTGCTTGCCTTTTTAAAACAAATATACCTTTATGGTCTAAACTGTTGGCAAATGTTTTTAATAGTGCCTGTAAAGTGGGCCTACCACAGTCCTGGTCGTTATCTGTAATAGTACCAATTTTTAACAAGCATTTACAATACAACGGTTTCGCCTTTGGAAAAGTTAGAGCTATTGGCATTGTAAATGACAACATTTGTATTTATGTGTTGGTTTTGAAAACAGATAAATAAATGGCATTGCCATTTACATTGCCAATAGCTTAATCTCTCGCAAATGTGAGACCTATTGTACCCTACGGACGAGCTCAGCAGACAGCAATTACTACCACACACACACACACCCAGAGCCACACACACATGCCCAGAGCCAGCCACACACACCCAGAGCCAGCCACACACACACACACGCAGAGCCACACACACACACACACACACACCCAGAGCCACACACACACACACACACACACACCCAGAGCCACACATACACACACACCCACACGCACACACACCCAGAGCCACACACACACACACCCAGAGCCACACACACACACACACACACCCAGAGCCACACACACACACACACACACACGCACCCAGAGCCACACACACACACCCAGAGCCACACACACACACACACACACACAGAGTCACACACACACACCCAGAGCCACACACCCCCACCCAGAGCCACACAAACCCACCCAGAGTCACACACACCCACCCAGAGCCACACACACACTCAGGAGAGCAAGCACAGAGAGGAAGCAGGGAAGCAAGCAAAGCGAGGGGGCAGGGAAGCAAGCACAGCCAGGGGGCAGGAAAGCAAGCACAGCGAGGGGGCAGGTAAGCAAGCACAGCGAGGGGGCAAGCACAGTGAGGGGGCAAGGAAGCAAGCACAGCGAGGGGGCAGGGAAGCAAGCACAGCGAGGGGGCAGGGAAGCAAGCACAGCGAGGGGGCAGGGATGCAAGCACAGCCAGGTGGCAGGGAAGCAAGCACAGCCAGGTTGCAGGGGAGCAAGCACAGCCAGGGGAAGGGGAACCAGGGGGCGGGGGAGCAAGCACAGCCAGGGGGCAGGGAAGCAAGCACAGCCAGGGGCGGGGAAGCAAGCACAGCCAGGGGGCAGGGAAGCAAGCACGGGCAGGGAAGCAAGCACAGCCAGGGGGCAGGGAAGCAAGCACAGCCAGGGGGCAGGGAAGCAAGCACAGCCAGGGGGCAGGGAAGCAAGCAAAGCCAGGGGGCAGGGAAGCAAGCACAGCCAGGGGGCAGGGAAGCGAGCACAGCCAGGGGGCAGGGAAGCAAGCACAGCCAGGGGGCAGGGAAGCAAGCGGAGGGGGCTGTAAAATGTGATCGTATAAACAGTTACAAATGTTAGCACCAAAGCTGTGAAAAAGACAAGAGGGTGACGAGCATGGCTGGGTTTGGACATCATGGTTATCGCTGAACATTTAAATCAGAATGAGATGTCAGTAGCCTGCAGCATTTGCAGACAGGGCACTCATTCAAGGTCGGCATTAGTGAAGCGGGGCTAATATTACGTCACTGAACGTGGCCACCATTAACCTGATCTGCTGCTAACTGAGCAAGGACCACAGGGCACCCACAGTAACAGTGTTTGAGGTAGTGAAAGTTGTGAGTAGGATGTACAGAATAATAATGAAACACGCAGCACTCTCACGAGGACAGCATCAGGGGAGAAGCAAGTGCAGCGCTGCTCATAAACTGCCCCAGTGCCAGTCTGGTGCTCTGTGTGGCACTGAACCAGCCAGCTCTGCGTCCACTACAGCTCGTGCAGGGAGGGACTGTTGTATCTATACACGAGGTCTTAAATGCACCCCTGTTAACGACTGCCGCCCTCTCTGTGTAGTCACCACGGAAGACCCTGATCTATTAAAAAGGAGTGCCGGGGGGTGTTTTAATGCAATCATGTTGAGCAATCACAGACGTGCTTTGTCTTTCACACTGACAGGTGTCTGCACGACTGACTGACGCAGAGTATGAAAACTCCTACATCCATGGGGGTCACACTGCGCACCCCATCTGATTGTACTATCTCTCGAGCGCTGAATGGGGTCATCGGGGCGCTACAAGACAACTGGCAACGTGGGAGATTCCAGTTTCACCAATCAAGTCCACCCAGCAGGGCTCCTTTGTTGTCTGATGTGTATTGTCCCGAAAGTAATTACAGGGCAGGGCGCTCTTTTACAAGGACAGGTTTGTTGAATGAGAGAGGGGGTGGGGTATGTTGGGGGTGAGGGAGGCCCTTGTATGATTATTTTGTTTTCAGATCCTGGAAAGACCCCGTGGGCTGTGGGCAGCTCCCCTGTGCAACCACTAGAGACACATTCCGGTGCTGCGGATGCAGTTTTGCAGTGCAGCACGGTTCGATTTATTCCTAAAATCAGCTAAACTGGAGTTACACGACAGGGCTTCCATGTGCAGACGTCTGTGGGGTATCCACGGGCGCCATGGTGGAAACCCCAGCGATCCCCCTCCCCCAAAGATGACAGCCTAAACCTGCACCAGCAGGATGCGAACCTATGACTTTACTGCCCCTACCCCTGACACCCCAAGGGTGAAAGAGTGAACCTGCAGGATTCGAATCTATGACATTACTTCCCCCTATCCCCGACACTACAAGGATGACAGTCTAAACCTGCCGCCTCACGGATGCAGTAGGGTAAACCACACATTTTTACCCAAACCTCAGCACATTCAATGCCAAAGCCCGGAGTTCACTAAATCCATGTGGAAAAAACAGCGTAGTTCTGTGGGACAGCCCTCCTTGTCACACCCTCTGTTCATTTCACCAGGACGGCACAGGGCTCATGGTCAGTCTGTGCAAAGAAACGTGTACTTTAACAGTACCCCTTGTCGCCCAGGCAGTGTCGCATACACCTATTTTACCAGTCGTCATAGGCCTGTGTACTTTCAAAGTGTATTGCATCTGTGTTTGCATGACGTATATCACGTATTTAACTCTGTCGAGGCTCCAGTAACCATGATAAATTTAACGTCACTGTGTACTTTCCACATGTGGATTCATCATGTGTGTGTAAAATCTACATGTGTTCATGTGTCACGCATGTATGTGATCAAAGTCAGATACAGGCGCGGCATCAAAACTCCGCTTCTCTCGCCCTCTCCCACACCAACACGCATACCACAGAGGTGCACACACACACACCCAAACAGATACACACAAACAGAAAAACAACCGGGAAACATACCATAACTCAGACACATCGACACGGGAGCACGCTGACATGAAGAGACATACATTGAGACACACCGAGGCATACACAGAGACTGGTAACCATATACATGCACGCACTTAAACACCGAAAAGCGCACTGATTTGAACACCTGTACAAAATAAACACACATATTTAAACACTTATACAAAAATGTAAGCATCTATACAAAAATAGATTTAAAAACGTTGGTACTAACAGAAATAGCTACATGTTGACACATATAAGCATTCAGGGCTCCATATGCATTGGCACTAACATCATACACACCCCGCCTCGAACACATACCTGTAGACACATACTGACAATAATAACAGGACACTCGCAGTCGCATATTGACATGGATGTGAAATGGGCTCGCCTTCATTTTCTAGCGCCCCCGTGTAGTCACAGGCAGAGGCACCGGCCAGAGGGTTCGGCTGTCCACAAGCAGCAATCACCGAGCAGAGGAAGCAATCCCCAGGACTCGCAGCTCTGCCAGGCCAGGACTCCGGCAACAACCAACTAGTACTGCCCGGCACAGACAAACGGAGATCCGCGGCCCTAGCTGTGCTTATAGACAAAAACAACCCCCGTCCGGGCAGCGGCTACGCACTTTATTCCCCAGTCTGTCTGGGGCTACAGACAAACAGCAACCCCTAACCCAGGCTAAGGCTACAGATAAACAAACAGCAATCTCCGACCCGGACTACGGCTACTGACAAGCCCTAGCCCAGGCTACGGCTACAGATAAACGGCAACCCCTAGCCCGGGCTACGGCTACAAACAAACAAACAGCAATACCCTGCCCGGACTACCGCTACTGACAAACGGCAAAGCAGAGTCCGGACTACAGCTACTGACAAACTGCGGAAACGGGCACACAGACAGTGGGAGGGGGGGCGGGAATGGGCACACGGACAGCGGGAGGGGAGGGGAGCACTCACCTGGACTTCTTCCGGCGGCGGTCGGCCTGGAGGAATGACCAAAAAAAACCTTCTAAGAAAAAAAAATAAACCACCGCCCACCGCAGCAATGACGTTTTAAAAGGGGCGGAGAGGGAAAAAATCACCGGAACGCCTACAAATCGCCTCGGACAATGACAGACGCCTCTCTCTTCCAATGGTTAGCCCCATACTGGTAAACAAAAGTTTACGCCTGCACGAACGCTGCTGCGCAGCGGATCGCCAGGCGAAACCTAAAAAGGGATCAAGAAGTGACCCGCCTGTTATCGGCCAATTTCGCTGATTAATTCAGCAGTGAAGGACTTAGGTAGAGTGGTACTGGCAAAGTTTACAAAACGGCTGGATCACGCTAATATTCTCTCCGAGCTACAGTACGGTTTTAGGAAGGGGAGAGGTACCACTGATCAATGCCTAAACTTGCTCCTGTTGACCGGGAAATATACTCCTGCGAAGAAGAGCACTTTACATCTAGCAATTATGGACCTCTCCTCGGTCTTTGACCGAGTAAATAGATCTAAACTATAACATTTACTGTTGAAGCTTGGAGTAGATGAGAACATCGTACATTTCTCAGAGGATCTTCACCGAGATCTTGAAGCCACAGTAAGATTTGATCAAAAATGCAATTTAACACGCAATATTAGAATAAGAAAGGGAGTTAGACAAGGCTGTATTTTGGCACCAATGTTATTTACTTTATATTTTAACAATCTCAATGAGATTTTATCGGCTACTAGCAAGGACATCCCTCGTATAGGTCAGAAATTAATTCATGCACTCCTATATGCGAAATATGCTGCCCTTTTAGCTAGAACGGCGATGGTCTACAGCATCTCTTAACCACATTTACTATTTTTATGAATTCTCTGGATATGGATGTACATTTTTAAAATCTCACATTAGGATCATGGGGACTAAACCCAAGAAATATAAGACTCACTATTGTGAGAGGAATGAACTTACTCGGGTAATGTCATTCCCATATGTAGGAGTGATTTTTGATGAAAGGGGGTCTTGGATCCCACAAATGCAGGCCAAAAGAAATAAAATGGCAAAATCAACTACCGCCGTAATAATAATGATAATAGGGAAGCTTATAGAGCACCTGGTTACGCACACCGGCGTGTCCCCGCGCTATAATGAGTGTAAACAGCACTGCCGCAGCAGCTCACGTAGCCAGTCTACTGTACAAATAGGTGGGTTTTAAGTTTTCCCCTAAACCTTGACTCTAGCGGTTCCAAGCGCAATTCCATCAGGAGCTTATTCCAGCTTCTGGCTGCCAGAAATCGAAAAGACGTGCCCCCATGCGCTCCTTTTTTACTTTGGGAACCACCAGAAGACCAGAGCCAGAGGATCTTAGGGCCCGAGTGGGCTTATAAAGAGTAATAAGGCTCTGTAACGGCTCCGGTGCTTTGCCACCAATTATCACTTGTTGTTTTTGCATGTTCCGCCCTAAGTGCGCTGGGGATGCCCAGACGTGGGTCCCAGGCACTCCACACCACTGGAGTCAAGCTAGCCGGGCTGATGAGAGGTGTTACCTCGAAACCGGTCCGGTCCTCGGATGCTTGATTCCGTTCTGGGAAGGACATGGCTTTTGTAGTTCGGACTGGACTGTTCCCATGGGGCACAGGGTCAGAGCTGATTTGCATATCGCCATTGTCTAACCCAGGGTGGTGTGGAGTGCAAAAAAATGATGGATTTGGGCCCAGATCTTTGGACTGGGGTGAGTGTGTGACATTGATCCACATTCGGTCCATCACTTGTTGTTTTTGCATGTTCCGCCCTAAGTGCGCTGGGGATGCCCAGACGTGGGTCCCAGGCACTCCACACCACTGGAGTCAAGCTAGCCGGGCTGATGAGAGGTGTTACCTCGAAACTGGTCCAGTCCTCGGATGCTTGATTCCGTTCTGGGAAGGACATGGCTTTTGTAGTTCGGACTGGACTGTTCCCATGGGGCACAGGGTCAGAGCTGATTTGCATATCGCCATTGTCTAACCCACGGTGGTGTGGAGTGCAAAAAAACGATGGATTTGGGCCCAGATCTTTGGACTGGGGTGAGTGTGTGACATTGATCCACATTCGGTCCATCACTTGTTGTTTTTGCATGTTCCGCCCTAAGTGCGCTGGGGATGCCCAGACGTGGGTCCCAGGCACTCCACACCACTGGAGTCAAGCTAGCCGGGCTGATGAGAGGTGTTACCTCGAAACCGGTCCGGTCCTCGGATGCTTGATTCCGTTCTGGGAAGGACATGGCTTTTGTAGTTCGGACTGGACTGTTCCCATGGGGCACAGGGTCAGAGCTGATTTGCATATCGCCATTGTCTAACCCAGGGTGGTGTGGAGTGCAAAAAAACGATGGATTTGGGCCCAGATCTTTGGACTGGGGTGAGTGTGTGACATTGATCCACATTCGGTCCATCACTTGTTGTTTTTGCATGTTCCGCCCTAAGTGCGCTGGGGATGCCCAGACGTGGGTCCCAGGCACTCCACACCACTGGAGTCAAGCTAGCCGGGCTGATGAGAGGTGTTACCTCGAAACCGGTCCGGTCCTCGGATGCTTGATTCCGTTCTGGGAAGGACATGGCTTTTGTAGTTCGGACTGGACTGTTCCCATGGGGCACAGGGTCAGAGCTGATTTGCATATCGCCATTGTCTAACCCAGGGTGGTGTGGAGTGCAAAAAAACGATGGATTTGGGCCCAGATCTTTGGACTGGGGTGAGTGTGTGACATTGATCCACATTCGGTCCATCACTTGTTGTTTTTGCACCAATAATCCGGTGGCATGTGCACAGAGCCTTGAACTCAATTCTACTCCTCACCGGAAGCCAGTGAAGTGCCTGCAACGCGGCCTTTGAGACCGATCTTCTGGGCAGCCTCAGGACCAGACGGGCAGCAGCATTTTGTATCACCTGTAGGCGATCAAGGCTCCTCACCGTAGTACCCAGATAAAGGAGATTACCATAATCCAGTTGAGCGGTGACAAGGGCATGCACCAGTGTCCGTCTAGCCTCCGTTGGAAGGAGTTCCATGACCTTCCGTAGGCCTTTCAGGACACCAAAGCACACCCCCACCACCCGGCTAATCTGGGGCACAAAAGTTAATTCAGCATCGAGCCATATGCTCAAATTTTTAGCTTGCTGACATGGCGTAGGAGCTGGACCCAAACAGGAAGGCCACCACGCTGATAACCACATAGACGGGCCCCCCCCATCACGAGCACCTCTGTTTTGCTACCATTCAGCCTGAGTCAGTTGGTCGACATCCAAGAGGCAAGCTCCTGCATGCATGCTCTGAAGCTGTCTGCAGCAAGACCGGGCACACGCGATAGGGAGATGACCAGCTGCGTGTCATCTGCGTAGGACACAATACGCAGCCCATAGCCCTCAACTATAGTTGCTACCGGGGAAACATACAGATTGAATAGAGTTGGGCTCAGGGACGAACCCTGTGGTACGCCCTGACCCAAGCTAATCACTCTGGAGTAACAGTCCCCCTGCCTGACCTGGAAACCCCAGTCCGACAGGAAGGACTGGATCCATTTCAACGCAGCACCCGAAATCCCACCCTCATTCAGACACTGTAGCAAGGTGTAGTGTGCTACAGTGTCGAATGCGGCGCTCAGATCCAGGAGGATCAGGGCCATGGTTTGGCCCTCATCCACTCCCTGTCTGATGGTCTCAACAGCCATAAGAAAAGCTGACTCCGTGGAATGGCGGGGTCTGAACCCAAACTGTGTAGAATGTAGGAGATTGGCTTCCTCCACATATTTCATCAGCTGGATGTTCACGACCTTCTCCGCCACTTTAGCCAGATAGGGTAACAATGAGATAGGGCGAAGGTTCTCCATTTTCTCAAAGCTAATATTGGGTTTCTTCTGGTGGGGAAGCACTGCCTGTTTCCACCCTTCAGGTACCGTGTGCGTCCTGAAGGATACATCCAACAGATGTCTGATATAGGGCTCCAGGATTGGTAGGCTTTCTATAAGCAGCTTCGGTGAGGCAGGGTCCCTAGGGGAACCCGACTTTATCGATCTGCAGATCTGTCTTAATGTCTCTGGGGAAGAGGTAGTGAAGTTCTCAAGAGCGTGCAATCCCCTGACTTCCCTTTCGGCTTCCACAAACTCAGACCCCATTTTAGTTTGTCCCGGAAAGGATGAGTAGATCCTGGCCACTTTTTCAGAAAATAATTCTGCAATCCGGTTACATGAATCAGCTGAGCAATCCACCGGAACAGTGGAGGACTTGGCTGAGGAAATAGCCTTATAGATTTTAAACAGCTCCTTTGCGGAGTTTTCCGCATCCCCAATTCTCCTTGTAAAGTAGGCTGCCTTTGCCCTTCTAATAAGCCCATGGTAGGCCCTCCTCTAAGCTATATACTCCTGCTTGGCCTGGCTCAGAAAGGCCACCCTCCACTGCCTCTCCAGACGTTTGCATTCCGCCTTAGCTCGGCGCAAATCATCATTGTACCAGGGAGCTGTTTTCTGTGCATGCCGCCCAGAGTTGGTCAAGCAGAGTGGGGCCGTGCTATCCAAAGCCTCTATTATGCGTTTATCTAGATTACTCCTAGCGGTTTCTGCATCCATCCCACCCGGCCTTCCTCCTTTAGTTAGTGCTTCATTAAACTTAACCTGTGAGAATTTTGCCCATTTCCGGCTAGGGTAGTTAGGGAGTGGCCGTTCCAGTATTCTTCTTCCAGGAATGCGCACCACAAAGGACACAAGGAAATGATCCGACCAGGGAACCGGAACAGGGGGATTTACCACCACTCCCCCCCCATTGGCGAATATCAGGTCCAATAGATGGCCCTGCTGATGTGTAGGGGTCCTTACTCTCAGGTCAAGCTGCAGTGACTGCAGTTCCTGGCAAAGACCCACCGCCCCTCTATCCAGTGGATCTTCGAAATGCATATTCAGATCCCCTAAAATGAGGAATTTATCTCTTCCTAGGGCAGCCTCCGTAATCCCCTCCACCAAGCTATCCGAAAACCGGGTGCATGTGCCTGGAGGTCTATAGATCAAGAACCCTTTTAACGTAGTGCCATCGTTAACCCTAATAGTAAAGGCACCTGCCTCACTATCCGTTACCGTTATCTGTTCAAGTTGACAGCACAATGGAGATTTAAAAACAATAGCTATTCCCCCCCTCTACCCGTAGGCCAGTCTCGCCTCACCATCAAATATCCGTCCGGGAGAGCCTTGATGACATCTGGATCAGAGTCAGCATCTAACCATGTTTCCGAGAGAAACAAGAGATCAATATGTTTCTCAGTCAGTAGGTCATAGATGTCCAGTCTATGTTTGCGCATAGATCTGACATTAAGTAGCCCACATACCAGACTAGTGTGCTCCACCTTTCTCTTATCTCCCCTGCACAACGTATACTGACAGTGACTACAGCTTGCATCCGTCTTAGATTTTGCACACAGATTGGGCTCTAGACCACTTCAAGCTATGTTAAGTATTTATAAGGCCAAATGTCTTGCTATTGCAAGTTATGGATCTGACCTTTGGGGTTATAGGAATACCAAGGATATCCAAATTGTGGAAAACAAATGTTTAAGAAATGTGTTGTCTGTTCCGTCTTTGACTCCCACTTATATCACTCATCAAGAGCTGGGTATTGGCTTCATTTCAGACACCATAGAAGTGGTTCTGCTGCTTAAATGTATTAGCATTTGGATTAACCCTGAGCTTGCGATGAACCGCGATATTATGCCTGACTGTCTAACCCTTGACTATGTTAACTGTATTCCATGGTTAAATTATGTAAAAAGGATTGCTACATTTTTGGGGAGACCTGAGTTGTTTAGTTCTCCAGAAACAATGGTTAAGGCAGATATAGTGTGGGCTAGAAAACATGTATGTCCAAATATCCCAAAGTGATAGAGAGCAGGTAGACTTAAATAAGACTTTGGTGAGAGCACACCAGTTGTTATGCACAGCATTAACGATTGAGTCGTATTTGACAATTGTGTCGAATCAGCAGCATAGTTTTCTTTTGGTTTGATTTAGATTAAATCAACTGCACTTGCTCTTTGCTGAACCTAAGGGGTGGAAAAAGTTGGAGGACTTAAATGTATGTGCATGTGCCAATTTTTCTACTCAGGACTCCTTACATTTTGTTTTGTTTTGCGATCACTTTCTGCATATTCAAAATCGATTTATAATTCCTATTTTTAAGGATAAAGGTTTCGCCCAGGCAAGACCGACCTTTATTTATCTCCAAATGTTGAATAATGCGTGGGAAATTTTTAATATTGCTAGCTTTTTAACAGCCGCAGTTAGAATAAAGAAGAATTTAGGATAAGATCATAATTTGGGCTCACGGTTGGTAACTTGATGGGAGTTCCTTTTTACTGTGTATATTGATGAATTAGATTGCATTTTATAATATTTTTGGGGATATTTTATTGTATATTTGTTGCATACTTTTATGGTTTTAATTAACTCGAATAAAGTGAATTTGACTGACTGACTGCCAGAGGCTATTATACTAATGAACAGATCCTCAACGTAAGTCTGCGGAACAGAAGACCTATAGTTGTTGGCATAGGTGAGTGGGGTCTGGACCCGAAACTGCTGAAAATCCAGCTGAAATTGAATAAGCAGGGCCTCAGGTATCTTTATTAACAGTTGGTGCTCCTGCAAGATCATTTGAAACCATTATAGGTGCCCTGAGGCAGGAGGCATGTGACAGCTTCATCATATTGTAACAGTGACAATCCATTTAATAAATAAATCTCTGTCAAAGTAGGCATCAAGACGGAAATTCATTGTCTGACTTCACACTCTCAAATTATGTGATATGGACTGTCCTATGCAGTTCAGAAGGACTGGTACCCTGGGGGTAAACAACCATTGCAACGCAGTCATTACAACGCACTACATTTACAACGCAGTTATTACAATGCAACAGCCTTTACATCACATGCCATTACAACACAGGTCACTACAACGCATGCCATTATAAAGCATGTCACTACAATGCATACCATTAAAATGTATTATAAGGTAAGTAATGGGGATTAGTTCTTTTTATCCCTACACTATCCAACACTTGCCCTACTGTTGCACTCACTGGATTGGGAATAGCACATTTTACCCCTACACTATCCAACACTTACCCTACTGTTGGACTCACTAGAGTGGGAATAGTAATTTGTACCAGTACCCTATCCAACACTAACCCTACTGTTGCCCTAAAAGTATTATGCGTTGTAATGTATGCTTTGTAATGGAATGCATTGTAAAAGTAGTTTCTAAAAATGCGTTTTGATGGCATGCGTTGTAAAACCATGCGTTGTCATGGAAGCTGCGATGCAAGAACCACGTTGTAGAGGCATGCATTGTAAATGTTTTTGTTGTAACATGTCCTATTCTCCCTGGGGGCACCTTTTGCTCTTTTTCTCTCTTCTTGGGGGGTGGAAGGGCATTTGGTGTGTTGGGAAAGCTTGGAGAGAAGGCTTTATTGGAAAGCAACCTCTCTGCTTTGGCCCATGCCTGCTTGTTATCCACACCTACCAAGCTCAAGTATTTGTTGCATCAAAAGGAGGCCGGCAGCGCACTAGAAGCGAGTAGCAAATGTGAGTAGACAGGAAGATCAGAAGCAGTTGACTTTCTTGCCTGGCTCTGAGGATTGAGTGTTGGGCAGCTGGGCAGTCAGTGGATTGAGCCCCAGTGGACTGGGGCGCATGCACTTGAAATGAAAACACTCACAGAGACTGGAAGTTGTTCAAAAGAAATTGAAACCTATGGGACATCAGAGGAGTGGTGCATGCTTTTCTATGGGCAGACAGGACCCCACACAAGAAAAAAAGTGCCGCTGGACCCATGGAAAGTAATGAGTTTGGCTGTAGTTTAGGCGGCCTTCCAAGAGCAAGACCTCGTTGTGACATGTGTGAATTGTTTAGCACTGTTTTGTGTCTGAACACACTAAAAGCTTGTGTTTTCATATGTCAAATCCATGTTAATGATGTCAATGTTTAAGATGTGCCTGAATGTTCATGATCTCTCCAAGTCTAGCTTTTATAGGTATATCCCCCAGGTATGACTAATCCTGTAAGCTTGGGCCACTGATTGTGGAAGAGTATTGCCTAAGGCACTAGGGGACTCATTTACGAGGTTTTGACCAGGCGAGCTCTGTAAGGAGTCTTGCTGCACTGCCCTGAGTCAAACGAAAAGGGCAGGAAACCACTATGTCTATGAAATACCATGGATTCCTGTCCTTTTCCCCTGTGTTGGCACATAATGGGCTGCCATGCGCCAACCCCGGCATTCTTGTGCCTCGGTGCAAGGGTGTCTGCGTTGTTGGGGTAATTGTTTTTGCGCATGAAGGGACACGTTCCTGCACAAAAACAATCATGAGAGATGTTTTCCTCTTTTTAGGTGTGCTACAGAATGCAACACACATAGAAAGAGAAAGAAACATGGAGAAATAAGGATATTTCTCCTCGTTGCACCTCCCTAACGCCACCCTGGGGTGGCGTTAGAATGTGACGCATTCCCAGGTCTACGATTCCTTCTAAATCTAGGAATGCTTCAGATTCTGTGTGTGTTGCATGAGAACACCCTTTGCAACACCTATGGAATGCCCCATTCACACAGTGTTCCTCATGAAAGGAGCACATATTTACAAGTCCATGAAAAGCTAAGCAAAGTGGCTTTGCGATGCCTTGTAACTATGCTTTGGCACATTGCGTCACGAAGCGTCAAAAAAGTGCTGCTCCGGTGGCGCATAAGTGCCACAGGGGCCTCGTAAATGTGGCCCTAGATGTTTATTTTGCATTAGATAAACAACTGACAAAACCTGTAGGCATATGTTGATGCAGTAGGTCAGCACAACGGTGTTGCTGATTTTTAGGTTCAGGGGCTGCTGGTGCTCATATTGTTGTGCATTCCAGGACAGACAACTGTGATAAATCTTTCAGATCTGTGATTGGCATCCTGGTCACTTTGTCAGATTAATTTGTGGGGGATGGGGAGGTCTAATTTGTAATTCTATCTAAAAACGTGTATGTTTTTGTCAATCTGTATGAAGTATATGGTATTTATTTAGTCTGGGTGGTGAACTCCGCTCAGCTTGTGGAGTTTGCAGAGTTTTCCGCACTCCGTGCTACGGTGAGCAAAAGCGGGGAAAATCCACCTCCCGGCGAGATTTTTCCTCATTCGTGATCAACATCAAGTTGGCGAGCGTGAGGTGGGAAATTAACCTCCCGGCGAGATTTCTCAACGCTGGCGGTCAGATTTCTCATTGTGAGTGGTCGCGAATGCTCGTGTTGAGAAACCGTCCGTTCGCGTTGAAGAAGCTGTCGCTCGAGTAAAAATCTACGCGAGGGGCAGAATGGAAGCAGCGATTGTTTGCATGGTGCCGTTCACGATGATTGCATAGTGTGGACAAGCACCTGGCACTGCAAATCACCATGAAAGGCATTTATGTAATGCACTCCAACGCTTGCGGAGCTCCGCGTAGCGCGGCACAGGCTTAGCATTTATATATTAATTTCATTAAATTAAATGATGTGTACATTTAAGCACTTTTCTTTTTTGAAGCTAAAGCACTGGCTGGATAACTATTTATGAAGTGTTATTGTGTGCATTGCTGGATTCTGAGTTTCAAACCTACATTGACACCATGAGTCTGGCATGGACTGCCTTGCTACCCTGATGCTCAATTACTAATGTTTAATTTGGTCCCTAGTTTAAGGATCCACAGAACGATGGCACATGAAAACTAGTGGTCTAAGAACTCCATTGACACATCTGATGCCCCGTAACTTATGATTGCCCCATGACTCCACAAACACATTTCTGACAACTATTTGAAAACATTTATTTTCCTGGATTTTCATGGATGGATCCAAAACCTGTAGCTATTGATCTAAACAGAGGTTAAAATGGATCCTTATTCATTTTGAGACTAAGACACAAAATATCGAAGGGACATCTTGTACATGTCCTTGATAGCTATTTATTTGTATAAATTAAAGTATAATGTTTGATTTAAGATATTCTCCATATGGAAGCTATATTCTTTAGTCAGGTTCGTTTACAACTTGTCATATTGATTTTTAGGTTTCTTTGTATCAAACAAAATTACTTGTTTTTTCTTGAGTAAGTTTCTTTTCAGTTACAGTATAACATTTTTTTTACAGAGTTTAACCGCAGCTACCTGATGAAGATCGCCAAAATATCTAGTGGAATACGGATAATATATTGGGTCAAAGAAGCATGCAGTGAATACCATATTATGATTGAAAATTGATTTCAGATCGATTAACAAGACTGTTATACACCTGCTGCTCAGCGTGAGTGTCTGTGTGAGAGAATGTTGGTGAATGGAATGTTTGTGTGTGAGTGTCTGTTGGAGAGGGGTTGAGCAGCAGTAAGGCTGCTCCTGGTGGGGTTCTCTTCCCTATAACATCTACTTGGATAGAGAAACATGAAGATACCACTTGAAATGGACATTACTTTTATTACTACTTAGTTTGGCGACGATCTGGAAAAGAACGTGCGTGTTCCACCTGATGAACTACTGAAACTTGCTACCTGAAGAAATTCCATGGTAAAGAACCTCGTATAACTACAAGGTACAGACTCAAAGCATACTGGCACCCCTGACTGAGCCTCAGCAGTGACCCCTACATCGGTCGCCCCAACTTCTTTGTGCCAGTCCCGGCTCTACTTTCCTACTTCCTCTCGTGCTCCCTAGGGAATCTTGTCCCTGTCTTGCCACTTTGGGACAGTGCTTCCAGGAGTGCAGTTTCCTTGATGAGCATCCAGATCTTGCTACCTGCCTGTCCTGTTACCTGCCTGTCCTGCCCACTGTGTCTCCTGCCGTCTGCCTGTCCTGCTGTCTGCCAAGATTTAAGGGTTCTACTAGTGTAACTCAATCCCTGGTGTACTAAATTCTAAATGGTCTTAACTGTTCTGCACATGCAATTATTGACTGTTGCTGCAACTATCTCTATAGTAATGGTGCCCGCCCTCCATCTACAGAGGCTGCTGGTATGCTTTGGCAGGTACTACAGAGGAATTGGCAGTACTTTTTTTTGTGTGTGTGCTCTCTCTCATTTCTGCGACTGAGCTGATGCGATTTCTCATGGATCCAGAGACTGAGTAGGTCTCTGGGCATTTGCTGCCTGCGGAGGACATATGGGTAACCTGTTTTTGTTTTTTTGTTTTTTTACCATTGTCACCCATTTTAAAGAATCCCACCAATATTAAAAAGCAAAATGAGTGCTTCTTGAAGCAAAGTTCTGGTGAAGTTTTAGGGGTAAATAGGTGCAATTAAACGGAAGACTAGAATTAAAGATCCTTGGAGGAACTAGAACATCTCACTACATTTTAGAGAGATTTTTACCAAGGTTCTTTTACCTCAGACTAAGGAGTCAACCTGGTAGCATAGAACACAAAACCATTATAACTATGGAAGAGTTTGACCATTACAGGATGGCAGACTTTTAGGGGTATCAAAGAGACATGGCATAGTTTGTCGATTTCAAGGACCTTTTAATATCAGGGTACAATAGCATTCTTTAGTTTATGAGGAACTGTGACTGAGAAGAGTAAAACACTAATCAGATTTATGATAATTAGGGCTATTATTGTTTGCCAAATATTGATGAATTTGACTTTGCAAGGCTATGAAGTTGTTTAAACGTACTGAGACTGTTGATGATAGTCATGACTGTAGGATAGTTACGTTAGGAGTAAGAGAGGCCAATGTCTTTATGTCGGCTGTGGCTAATCTCCTGCAAAGCCAAATGTTCTATCTCCTAATAAGTAAATAACTATTTGCACCTGCACTTTTTGTATTAGGACCTATACAGGTTTATGTAGATCGCTAGGGTCCATACACGAACTATTGTACTTGTACTTTCTGTACTTAGATTATTATATGTTTATGAATTTTTATGTATACATACTTCAAGAGTCCTGTAGTTTTATATTCTATAATTATTATTGTAGATTGATTTTGTGATTGTATTGCTTATATGGTTGATTTATTTAACCGAATAAAAGCTTTGAAATTGAAAAAATTGAATAAGTAAATAGTTTTATTTTTAGGAATGTCAAGCTTTCCCTTGGTAGCTTATGACAGGTTGCAAGTCCTTCCTGGCAAAGGTATATGATTAATAACCACAAACAACAACATTACAGCTTAAAACAAGCCAATGGCACAACCCATCTACTTTAATAATTCTGAGATTATAAAATTGGCCAAAGTCCTGGCCTTATGTTTACAAAGAGCTATTCCAAAGCTCGCTTGTGCATAGAAAATAAGTGGACTTGATCCTTGCAGAAACCTCAAAACATCATATGAGGATGTAGCATGTGTGAAGTTAAAGAAATTAGAAGGTAGATCTTTCCTTGTACACTGTAATAGCATTTGATTCAGTAGTATGGGGCTACCTCTTTTGAAGGTTAGAAAGATCGGGTCTGGGCCTACGCTTTATTTAGAAAGTCCTTTGACTGTACCAATTTCTCATGGTAAAGGCACCTGGCTGTAATGCATGCTCTTCCCCCTGCTGTTTTTGCCAGCCCTGAAAGCTTTAGTACCAAGGGTACTAAAGAGGCAAGAGGCAAAAGGCATAGTCACTCATGCAGGAGTCTCAAAACTGATGTTCTTTGCAGATGCCATTCTGCATAGGTAGCCTGATCCCTTGATCTCAATTCCAGTGCTATTAGGTTTGGTATCCAAACATTTCTGGTTTCCAGATGTAAAATGAAATTTGTCCAAGAGTTAGATGATATCAATGACTGCCACCACCAAGGAATACTCTCTCTGAGGATACACTTTTATGGAAGGTGGGCAAGTGCATGCTCATCAAGAGACCACACTGGCACAGGAAGGGTGTCACTGAATATATGGGACCATTAGTTATTACTGCTGTATATAAGAATGTGGTTACTGTTCATAACAGTTGTAAATGAGCATGTTTTGTTTAGTGAAGTTCCAAGGTGACAAGTCTATGTTTCCTTCATTCCCAGATGTTTCACCTGCTTCAAATTTGCCCACCAATTGTGGTTCTTCGCCTCATCCTCCTAGGTCTCGCCGTCTTCCTAAAAGGTATGAAGACTATCAAATGTTTTGAGTTTCTTAATTTGTTCTTAGTTTACTCTGGACCTTTTCATACAAACTTGAAATGTTTTGTATAAGCATGGGCAGAAAATCCGTTCCGCTCGCGGATTTTGCGGATTTTCGGTAAATTCGCAATCCGCGAGATTCGCAAATTTCCCACAAAATCCGCAAATTCGCACGCAGCAAATTTTTTTTTCTTGGTGATACAATTTTGCGGCGTGCGGCGTTCACTTACCATCATTCAGCGTTTGCCGAGTTGTTTTTCTCGATATTTTGCGAGTGCTGCGCCATTTTGGATCTTGCTGCGGGATCCTGCGGGAGTTTGGCGACCGCGATTACGTCATCGCGGCTTGCCACCTTACACAGCGAGAGTTTGTCAACGCGAGTACGCCGTGATCACGTATCGCGTGAGTTCGCAATTGCGAACACGTAGATGCGGCGGGCAGCAACAATCTTGCACTCGCGAAAATACAAAATTAGCAATTCTGCACAAGAAATCCACCAGCAAGCAGCATAAACCTTCTGAAAATGATGATTTTTATCTGAATAACTCCTCAGGTTGACATTTGCCTGCACTTTTTTTGCGAGGAGTCCATTTTGGGGAGGGGGGGTGGGAGGAAGGAAGTGCCCCACAGTCTCCAACTTCCTGTTCCTGTCCAGCAGGCTCCTCCCAGTGCTTTGTCCATCTCCTTGTCACTTTTCACTTGGATCTGGTGCTGGAAGGATTACTTTTTGTGATTGCTGCTGGGTATTTGGATTTGAGGCCTTTTTGACTTTCTTTGGATCACTTTTGGATTAGAAATTTCACAAGTAAGTTTGTTTGGGGCATTACAGTTGCTGCATCTACAATTTTGGAATTTTCGATTTTTGGGCTGTTGTTGGGGCCTTTTGCCCAGGGGTACTCAGTGGTGGGTGGACTGAGTCTTTCTGTGGGGTTTCTTGACTTTAAACATCATGGAGGGCCTGGATGGTTTGGAATTGTGCTGATTTTTCTGTGATTTTCGTTTTTTTGGGCTGTTGTTGTGGCCTTTTCACCAGGGGTAGTGAGTGTTGCATGGGCCTAGTCTTTCTGTGGGGTGTCTTGAAGTTAAACATCATGGAGGGCATGGATGGCATGGGATTGTGCTGATTTTTCTGTGTTTTTCGATTTTTTGGGGTGTTCCTGGGGACAGGCCATGTGGGTGGGGGCCATTTTGAGTGCTGCTTCAGGCAGGCCCTGGCCATGTGCTGGGAGGCAGGGGGCCATTTTGAATGCAGGCAATGTTCTTAGGTCTGCAACCATTTTGCTTAGCTTTCAACCTTTATGCCCAGGGGTAGTGAGTGGTGCATCTTTCTGTGGGGTTTCTTGAATTTAAATATCATGGAGGGCCTGGATGCTTTGGGATTGTGCTGATTTTTCTGAGATTTTCGTTTTTTTGGGCTGTTGTTGTGGCCTTTTCACCAGGGGTAGTGAGTGTTGCATGGGCCTAGTCTTTCTGTGGAGTGTCTTGAAGTTAAACATCATGGAGGGCATGAATGGTTTGGGATTGTGCTGATTTTTCTGTGATTTTTGTTTTTTTGGGCTGTTGTTGTGGCCTTTTCACCAGGGGTAGTGAGTGTTGCATGGGCCTAGTCTTTCTGTGGGGTGTTTTGAAGTTAAACATCATGGAGGGCATGGATGGCATGGGATTGTGCTGATTTTTTTGTGTTTTTCGATGTTTTGGGGTGTTCATGGGGACAGGCCATGTGGGTGGGGGCAATTTTGAGTGCTGCTACAGGCAGGGCCCTGGCCATGTGCTGGGAGGCAGGGGCCATTTTGAATGCAGGCAGTGTTCTTAGGTCTGCAACCATTTTGCCTAGCTTTCAACCTTTATGCCCAGGGGTAGTGAGTGGTGCATGGGCCTAGTCTTTTTGTGGGGTTTCTTGAATTTAAACATCATGGAGGGCCTGGATGGTTTGGGATTGTGATGATTTTTCTGTGATTTTCGTTTTTTTGAGCTGTTGTTTTGGCCTTTTCACCAGGGGTAGTGAGTGTTGCATGGGCCTAGTCTTTCTGTGGGGTGTCTTGAAGTTAAACATCATGGAGGGCATGGATGGTTTGGGATTGAGCTGATTTTTCTGTGATTTTTGTTTTTTGGGGTTGTTGTGGCCTTTTCACCAGGGGTAGTGAGTGTTGCATGGGCCCAGTCTTTCTGTGGGGTGTCTTGAAGTTAAACATCATGGAGGGCATGGATGGCATGGGATTGTGCTGATTTTTCTGTGTTTTTCAATTTTTTGGGGTGTTCCTGGGGACAGGCCATGTGGGTGGGGGCCATTTTGAGTGCTGCTACAGGCAGGCCCTGGCCATGTGCTGGGAGGCAGGGGGCCATTTTGAATGCAGGCAGTGTTCTTAGGTCTGCAACCATTTTGCCTAGCTTTCAACCTTTATGCCCAGGGGTAGTGAGTGGTGCATCTTTCTGTGGGGTTTCTTGAATTTAAACATCATGGAGGGCCTGGATGGTTTGGGATTGTGCTGATTTTTCTGTGATTTTCGTTTTTTGGGGCTGTTGTTGTGGCCTTTTCACCAGAGGTAGTGAGTGTTGCATGGGCCTAGTCTTTCTGTGGGGTGTCTTGAAGTTAAACATCATGGAGGGCATGGATGGTTTGGGATTGTGCTGATATTTCTGTGATTTTCGTTTTTTGGGGTGTTGTGGCTTTTTCACCAGGGGTAGTGAGTGTTGCATGGGCCTAGTCTTTCTGTGGGGTGTCTTGAAGTTAAACATCATGGAGGGCATGGATGGCATGGGATTGTGCTGATTGTTCTGTGTTTTTCGATTTTTTGGAGTGTTGATGGGGACAGGCCATGTGGGTGGGGGCCATTTTGAGTGCTGCTACAGGCAGGCCCTGGCCATGTGCTGGGAGGCAGGGGGCCATTTTGAATGCAGGCAGTGTTCTTAGGTCTGCAACCATTTTGCCTAGCTTTCAACCTTTATGCCCAGGGGTAGTGAGTGGTGCATGGGCCTAGTCTATCTGTGGGGTTTCTTGAATTTAAACATCATGGAGGGCCTGGATGGTTTGGGATTGTGCTGATTTTTCTATGATTTTCGTTTTTTGGGGCTGTTGTTGTGGCCTTTTCACCAGGGGTAGTGAGTGTTGCATGGGCCTAGTCTTTCTGTGGGGTGTCTTGAAGTTAACCATCATGGAGGGCATGGATGGTTTGGGATTGTGCTGATTTTTCTGTGATTTTCGTTTTTTTGGGCTGTTGTTGTGGCCTTTTCACCAGGGGTAGTGAGTGTTGCATGGGCCTAGTCTTTCTGTGGGGTGTCTTGAAGTTAAACATCATGGAGGGCATGGATGGCATGGGATTGTGCTGATTTTTCTGTGTTTTTCGATTTTTTGGGGTGTTCATGGGGACAGGCCATGTGGGTGGGGGACATTTTGAGTGCTGCTACAGGCAGGCCCTGGCCATGTGCTGGGAGGCAGGGGGCCATTTTGAATGCAGGCAGTGTTCTTAGGTCTGCAACCATTTTGCCTAGCTTTCAACCTTTATGCCCAGGGGTAGTGAGTGGTGCATCTTTCTGTGGGGTTTCTTGAATTTAAACATCATGGAGGGCCTGGATGGTTTGGGATTGTGCTGATTTTTCTGTGATTTTCGTTTTTTGGGGCTGTTGTTGTGGCCTTTTCACCAGGGGTAGTGAGTGTTGCATGGGCCTAGTCTTTCTGTGGGGTGTCTTGAAGTTAAACATCATGGAGGGCATGGATGGTTTGGGATTGTGCTGATATTTCTGTGATTTTCGTTTTTTGGGGTTGTTGTGGCTTTTTCACCAGGGGTAGTGAGTGTTGCATGGGCCTAGTCTTTATGAGGGGTGTCTTGAAGTTAAACATCATGGAGGGCATGGATGGTTTGGGATTGTGCTGATTTTTTAGTGATTTTCGATTTTTTTGGGTGTATAACTGAACTGATGTTCCTCTGTCTTCCATTGCTTTTAGGTGCACAAGACTCAAGAGAACCACCAGTGCCAGGAAGAAGTCCTGCAGCGGTGTGTGTGTGCAGCATAACGTCACGCAATGTCACGTCTGGCCACAGACAACTCTGCAACTCATGCAACTGCGGCCTGCTGTCCTGACCTGCTCTGAAGAAGATGGCCCCAAAAAACAGATCCCCGTAGCTCCTCTAGCAAGAAAGTTGCCAGTAAGGAGCAGAAGAAGCAAGTTACCAAGGAGACTGGTGTGCCGCCCGCCACATTTTTTGGGAGTAAAAAAAAAAGTACGCCTGCAGCAGCAGCGGGATCTGCTGGGGACCAAGCTGGGAGCAGCACCCCCGCTCCATTGGGCTCAGTGCCACCACCACCACCACGCCAACTTAAGTCCAAGCCCTTGAGTGCTGCAGAGGCACTTAGTCTAGTTGTTCAATCACCATCGACCAGTGATGTTGGCTCATCGCAAGAAAGTAGCAGCAATGTCCCTCAATCAACACAGGTTGTTGTAACTCATCTGACGAGTGTTGAACAACCACAGCCGCAACAACAACCACATGTGCAAGTACAAGCCCAAGTACATGTGGAAGGAGAGGCAGCACAAGGAGATGCACAAGCAGAGGTGCATGGAGGGTCACAAGTGCCCACAATAGTTGTTCCTCCCGAAGTAGGGGCACATCAGGAAATCGACAATCAAGCCGAGGTATCATTTGAGGAAGCCACTCCTCCTGATGATCATTCATTATCTTCCACTCCCCTAGCAAGGAAGAGATCAAGGGGGGTGTCTACATCTTCTTCAAGCACACCTCCTTCTGATGATATGGATGAAAATTGGGAACCAGCACCACTGCCGTCTGAGAGTGAGGCACACCATGATCTGACAAAGGTAGTTAAGCGTAAAAGGAAGCGCGTTCCAAGTCTCATACTTATGGAGTGTGATGAGGCTCAACAAGAAGTGGCGGATACTGCTGCTGATGAAGACTGTCACGACGACGACCCAGTCATCATAAAGGTCACTGCAGCCCCAGCGGGCATGCAGCAAACAGACATTTTGACCCTAGCCCGAGAAGCTGCTGAGCGTGATGATGTTGTCGACGAGGAGGCAATGGAAGAAACACGACAATCATTGGAGTTAACTAGTACACCGACACCTACCGCTTCCATATTTCTTACTCGCCAGAAGGGACCTCCATCCACCTCGACCTCAATTAGTGGTGGTGAAAGTGCAAAACGTACTGAAGTTCGGCAATCCACATCCTCCACTTCATCTGGCATTAGCAGCAGGACCACCACCACCAGTATCGCCGCCTCCTCCGGCCCCCAAAGACATTTCAAGTCCGCAGTTTGGGGCTTCTTTAGTGTTTGCCCAAAAAAGGAAAACCTCGCCATTTGTACCATTTGTAAGCTTGCAGTTAGTCGAGGTAAGTTTGGTTCCAACTAAGGTACCGGAGGCCAGAGAGGTCATCTTGAAAGAAAGCACGCTGTCAAATGGTTTGCGCACCTAAAGGAGATCAAGGAAGCCCGAATTGCAAGTCAAGAAAACGTTGATGTTTCATCTGATGATGACGAGGAGGAAGAAGACGTGTCAAACACTTCACTTACACCCAGTACCCCTGTCAGCAGCACACCCCATGTGAGCCACACTAAGAGTTTGGGAGAGAGTGAGACACCAATGCGAAAAAGTTCATCAGCGAGCGTAACTGGGTTGAAGAAGTCATCATCATCCCGTAAATGCTTGGTCCAGGGCAACATTAGAACCATGTTGTTTACAGAAGCGCCATATGAACGCAACCACCCACTGACGCGTCTGTATAACACTAAGCTGGCTAAAATGCTAGCTCTGGACCTTCTCCCTTTTTCTTTTGTAGAAGGGGTTGGTTTTCTAGAATTAGTGGCAGCGCTCTGCCCTAAATGGAAGGTTCCTAGCCGGTTCTATTTTGCCAGAGTTGCGGTTCCAGCACTACATGAAGATGTGCTGGAGGTGATTGGGGCAGCTTTGCAGAAGAGTGATGTTCACACTATACATCTGACAACAGATATGTGGGCCAGCGGCGCAGGCGCTGATTACATGTGCATCACTGCACACTGGGTCTCTTTTTCAGGGGTTAAAGCAAGCTAAACGCAGGTGTTGACCCGGACCAAGCTTTTAAAGCTGCTCGGAAACATGCAACACTAGCCATGTTTGGCTTGGAGAAACGTCACACAGCACAAAACATTTTGGATGAGTTTAACACAAAGGTCTTTCACTGGCTGTCCCCAAAAAAACGCCAGATTGGTTATGTTTCCACGGATAATGGCGCCAATGTAGTTAAGGCCATGGAGCTGGGTGGCTATTTCAGAGTGCCGTGTTTGGCGCACTGTATAAACCTGGTTGTTAAAAAATTCTTGAGTGATGAAGACAGTCCAGCTTGCGAGGTAGTGGCCACCTGCCGAAGAATGTGCAACCATTTCAGCCATTCTTTTAAGGCCCGGAAGCATCTGAGGAGCCTGCTACATGAACATCGAATGCCAGTGAAAGCACTCATCCAGGAGGTGGCAACACGTTGGAACTCTACCTTCTACATGCTTGAGCGTCTGTATGAGCAGTATATGGTACTCGATCACTATTTCTTAACACTGGGTACAGCTCAGAAGGACCTGAGGCTGGATACGGCGCAATGGAACCTAGTTAAAAGCCTGACAGACATGCTTCGTCCTTTTGAGGTCTTCAATCGGGCAGTCAGCAAGGAGGACTGTAATTTGGGAAAAGCTATCCTATTGTTGTGCATGCTGGAGCACCAACTGAAGGCGGTGTCTTCTGTGTTTCAAAAAGATGAAAAAAACCAAGACCCTTTTGTTTTGGCGGAAAAATTATTAGAGCTCCTACGTGGTCATGAACGAATAAAATGATCCAGTCAGAACAGCATTACATTTGTGCTACTATTCTGGATCCACGCTACAAAAAGGCGCTGGCAGGCCGAGCATTCTTTCCTTTTGCTGATGAAGATGTTACAAAGTACAAACGTTGGCTAGCCTCGTCAGCCAAGAGGTTTGAAAGAGAACGGCAGCTCATTGAAGGAAAAGGCAGTACATCAGCATCAGCATCAGCAGGCCATCCCCAGTCAAAACAATCCACTTCTGCACCTGTGGCTGTGGCACAAGTGACCTCTCAGCCGTTAAAGACACCGGCAACCGGATCATCTGCACCAGACACAACAGTAACATTGGATGCTGAAGAGGATTGGCTAACTTGGCTTGGGTTTGGTTCTCAAAAGGTCACAGCAAAAAGTAAGGAAAGTGGAGGAACCTTGGAGGACCTTGAGTCGATGGCGCAGCACTATCTGAATGACTCAACAGAGGTCTATGTTAATGCTGACCCATTGGCGTATTGGCATGGGAAAAAAGAATTGTGACCACAGCTCTCCAACCTGGCTATAAACTACTTGTCTTGCCCACTCGCAAGCGTGTCTTCTGAACGTGTTTTCAGTGCTGCTGGTGGAATTGTAACTCCCAAACGGAGCCGCCTCTCGCCCAGAAATGTGGAGAGGTTAACAATGATCAAGATGAATCAGCACCTCATAACACCAGATTACAAAGTACGAGAAAGCACGCCGCATGAAGACGAGAAGGACAGCAACGTAGATGAGGGAATTTTTTCTCTGTTTGGTGACACTGACCTCACCCTGCCTGAATTCGCAGAGTATGATGACGAACTCTTATTCTTATTCCCTGACACCGAGCCATGAAAATGAGACAATGAATCAATAACTTTCTTTTTCGTCCTTATTCACTTTTATTCCTGTGTGTCTGTCTTTCTTTGTTTTGCAAAGTCAATATAAATAAAAACTTTAATCACCTAATCACAAAACAAGCCCATCAGCAGAACTGTCTTCACTTGTTTGCTTATTGATTTGAAGGTGCCGCAATCTGCATTCCTCAGGTTCACAAGTTCACAAGAACATGCTCCTCTATCCTCCTCCTCCAGACTCCTATTTCCCTCAAAGCAGAGGGCTGGATTACGCCCAATGAAGAAAGATTCAGCACTTGTGGGGGTGTTCTACTTCTTTGCGGGTGAGTTGACGGCTCTGGGGCCATTGCTGGGAAGCTCTAATACCGGATAAAAGTGGTTTGGACCAAATCGGAGGCGGAATTTTTTGTGTGTTTTTGCTGACTTGCTTGCCTTTGAGGTGCTCTTTGGGGGGGTTCCGGGGGTTTGTGGGTGAGTTTTGGGGTCTGGGAGCACTGCTGGGACAGTCTAATCTTGATTGCATTTGCTTTTCAGGAAATCCGTGGTGGAAAACGGGAGTTATGACCTAGCTGCACAGCGCGTTTGGACGGAAGGCCGAGAAATATTGTAAGTATGAGATTTTCCTTTTTGGCTGTTTGGGGGTGTTGTGCTTTTTAGCGGGTGGGTTGGCGGGTCTTGGGGCATTCCTGGGAAGGTCTAATACCGGATAGAAGTGGTTGGGACAAAATCCATGCAGAATTTTTTTGCTATTTCTGACATTTTGCTCAATGTCGCGTTTTCGGGGGCCTGTTTGGGGGGCTTCCTGGTGTTTGTGGGTGGATTTCGGGGTCTGGGAGCACTGCTGGCTATGGATACTTTAGTTTGCAAGAGGTTTGAAGCAAATCCATGGTGGCAGAGGGGAGTTAGGGCCTAGCTGCAGAGCGCGCGCGGAGTGATTTTGGAAATTGGCGAGAAAATGACTAAGTCCCCATTTTTGTACTTTTGCTTTTTGGCTGTTTGGGGGTCTTCTACTAGTTTTCTCCTGGGTTGACTGCTCTGGGGCCATTGCTGGGAAGCTCTAATACCGGATAAAAGTGGTTTGGACCAAATCGGAGGCGGAATTTTTTTTGTGTTTTTGCTGACTTGCTTGCTTTTGAGGTGCTCTTTGGGACGGTTCCGGGTGTTTGTGGGTGAGTTTTGGGGTCTGGGAGCACTACTGGGACAGTCTAATCTTGATTGCATTTGCTTTTCAGGAAATCCGTGGTGGAAAACCGGAGTTATGAGCTAGCTGCACAGCGCGTTTGGACCGAAGGCCGAGAAATATTTTAAGTATGAGATTTTCCTTTTTGGCTGTTTGGGGGTGTTGTGCTTTTTGGCGGGTGGGTTGGCGGGTCTTGGGGCATTCCTGGGAAGGTCTAATACCAGATAGAAGTGGTTGGGACAAAATCCATGCAGAATTTGTTTTTGCTATTTCTGACATTTTGCTCAATGTGGCGTTTTCGGGGGCCTGTTTGGGGGGCTTCCTGGTGTTTGTGGGTGGGTTTCGGGGTCTGGGAGCACTGCTGGCTATGGATACTTTAGTTTGCAAGAGGTTTGAAGCAAATCCATGGTGGCAGAGGGGAGTTAGGGCCTAGCTGCAGAGCGCGCGCGGAGTGATTTTGGAAATTGGCGAGAAAATGACTAAGTCCCCATATTTGTACTTTTGCTTTTTGGCTGTTTGGGGGTCTTCTACTGGTTTTCTCCTGGGTTGACGGCTCTGGGGCCATTGCTGGGAAGCTCTAATACCGGATAAAAGTGGTTTGGACCAAATCGGAGGCGGACATTTTTTTGTCTTTTTGCTGACTTGCTTGCCTTTGAGGTGCTCTTTGGGGGGGTTCTGGGTGTTTGTGGGTGAGTTTTGGGGTCTGGGAGCACTGCTGGGACAGTCTAATCTTGATTGCATTAGCTTTTCAGGAAATCCGTGGTGGAAAACGGGAGTTATGACCTAGCTGCACAGCGCGTTTGGACCGAAGGCCAAGAAATATTGTAAGTATGAGATTTTCCTTTTTGGCTGTTTGGGGGTGTTGTGCTTTTTGGCGGGTGGGTTGGCGGGTCTTGGGGCATTCCTGGGAAGGTCTAATACCGGATAGAAGTGGTTGGGACAAAATCCATAAGGAAAAGCCTTTTGGCACTTTTTGTAACTTAGGGTTCGTTAGGGTTAGCCCTAGCAGCAGGATTGCATGTGTTTCGGGGTGTTCTAGATTTTTGGAACTGAGTTCTGGGGTCTTAGAGCACTCGTGAGAATGTGTAATTTTGGTTGCAAGTCATTTGAAGAAAATCCATGATGGGAAAGGGGGGATTTGGCATAGTTAAAGAAAGCCTTTGCCACTATTCTTAACTTAGGGCTCGTTAGGGTTAGCAGTATTTCTATTGCATGTGTTTGGGTGGGGGAGTTTTCGAGTCTTAGAGTGATGTGGATACTTTTGCATGCTTGCAAGTGGTTTGAATACAATCCACGGTGGGTAAGGGGGTATTTGGGCCTACTTTTACTTTCAAAGTACGTTTTGTCACCAGTTTTCTGCTAGGCCTCGTTTTTTGAGATCTGATCGGGGGTCTTCTACATTTTTGCGACTTGCTTTAGTAAGGGTCTTGGTGGGAGCACTGCTGGGAAGGTCTAATTTTGTTCTAAAACACAGTTTACAGTACACCTAGCTTGGGGGGAAAGATCCGCAAATTTTTTTTTCTTCTCTCAACAAAACCTACCCAAAAAGAAACCCCCATTCCCATCCATTTTCCAAACCCTAACCCTCTTCCCCCGGGCTGTGTGGTTTTGCTTGATGTGTGACTAAATAACATCAAAAATTCCACACACTTGCTGGGGAGGATAAGGTCATAGCAACAGGCTGGGGAAGGAATCCGAGGATATATTCTAGACTTACTCAGCTTCAGTACTATTTCTTGTAGTAGTAGCCAATGTCAAAGAAATCCAACACAAGTACAAGTTATACTTTCAATACTTTACCATTTGTTAGGCTACATTGTGGCACTGTTCTAGTGTACTGTCACCTGCTATATTCTCTATCGTATCGTTGTAATGCTACAGTAAGGACAAACCAGGTTTCATTTTCTTTTTTTCCATAGGCATGCAACTGCCACTTTGTCACACCACTAGTACCACCGCAATGAGGAGGACATTTCATCCGCCCAGGATTGCCAACCTTAATCGCCATTTCCCGTGGAGCCAGCCCTGGGCCTAGCCCTACTTTCAAACACAAATTACAGGTAAGATAAGCGTTTGGTTGGAGGTAGTATAATGGAGTATTATGAGAGACGAGAGATTGATGGTAGTACTACAAAAGTCCTAGGACTATTCAGGAAAACAAACTTACTCTTAAACCCCCACCCACCAGACTCAAAAGCAGTAAAAAACAGGTATGGTCAGATAAAGTTTCAAAAAGTATATTTTTATAGCCCTAACAAAATAATCTCCCGCAAGACCCTCCCTAACCCCAACGATTGTCCTTCAAAAGTCCCAAAAAAAAACAACTCCCAATTCCCACCCCCCAAAAGTCTCTAAAAAAGGGGCAAGGGACACTACGGCAGGGTGCTGTTGACTTTAGCGGCCAGGGCATCATGCTCCTTGCGGAGGGTGGCATGGTTGAAGCGGAGGCCCTCCACCAAGTTCTTATTGGTTAGGACCTCCTGCTCCAGGTAGGACACTCTGAGGCATAAGCGGCGCCGGCGTGCCTTGCAAATCCTGTGGGGGGCAGCTGCTGTCTTTGCTGCTCGGCAGTGGCGGTTGGCTTTGGTAGCCCGGCTCCATACCGCTGGAGCACTGCGCTGGCTGGCAGCCCGTGGGGGCACGGAGGAGGATGCAGCTGTCCCAGTGGATGTTGTTGTTGTACCAGTAGACTGCGTGTCCTCCTCCTCCAGGGCCACCAGCCGCCGATATTCGGCAACAGTGGCATCCAGCCTCCGTTGCCGGGCCATTCGAGCCAGCTCCCTCCTCCTTGATGGTCTGTTTGATTTGGAAGGAGCAACTATATGAAGAAAGAAAGACATAGTCTGTAACCAATGCTCCTTAAGATTAACACAAAATGATTGAGCAGAAAGTTGTGTCACAGTACAAGTAGCAAATTGAAAGCACAGTACATAACTATTGAGGACAGTATCTATGTAACCTCCGACTTCTTCATCCTTGCTCTAACATTAGTGGGAGTTTAAGGAACAAATTCTACGAGCACTATGGACTTCCATTACAGTCGACTATGACAGTACACCAGTCTTATTCTTCTTCTTCTCTCTTGTTTAGGAAAATTGGTACATTATCTTATGCAAGCCGGCATAATGCCAGCGCAATGAACTTGCACCCGAGAAAAACAGACGCACACCATGATGAGTGAGACAGACTTGCGTTACTGTACCGGTCCAGTACATGCAGGTGGTGAAGCTCTTACTTTTCTATTACGGGTGGCACTGAGAATACTCTGTTAAAAGGGCTACTGCTTAATTAATTTAGCTTTCACCCTACAGTGCAAATGAGTACTAGAAAAGGAAAATGAAGAAGCTAAATAATCTGATTATCTATCACTTCACATGGGATGTATTTGATGACATATGGGATGACTTTAGGTGCTTTGCTTATTATTGAGTGAACAGTGATACACCCACACATGAATGACGTACTACTACTAAACTAAAGTTATTAAGAGAGGTAGGGAGTGTCCACTGTAATAACCGGATATATGCTGTGCTTGCAGTTGCAATACAAACTACTGCTACTATTCATGGTAGTATTTGGACACAATTATAACTTCTTTTCCTTGCCTTTCCTACACTGGAACGGACGTGCGGGTGCGGTGTTACATGCTCTTCAAAGTAACACTTAGTTCATCCAGTGACCGTCTACTCTCTCTAGATACACATATGCTATCTAAGAGTCAAATAGTACCATGATCCAGGCATCCATCCATTCAAAGTATATGCACACATACAGTTTCTGTTTCACCCACCCAGGCTGTTCTCCTTCCACCCATCCTTGCTTCATCATTCACCCAGCCATGCACCATACCATATTCTTTCCTTCCCAGCCACCTCGGGGACCAAGCAAACACATATCATTCTTCTTTGCCAGTCATCATTACATTTCTCGTCCTTCCACACTTACTTACACCCTTCTTTCGCTTTTCGTTCATCCCATCCATCAAGTTCATCTCAGATCTGATTGGGATTCTTCTCGCCAAAAACTTCACAGCTAAGTCGAAGTACATTTAGAGGAGGCTACTACCTGGTTGATTTATAATACACCCGTGCAGAAAGCACACTCTGCAGTCTTCAATCTCAATAAGTAAGGAATATATAGCTTACCTCTGCCCGCCACCACCGTGTGAACCCTCACAGGCATGTCCGGCACTTGCACCGCCTCCTCCCCAGAGTTGTTCCCCTCGTCCAATGCCACCACCTCTGCGCTGGCCCCGCCTCCAAATGTTCCACCTACAAAGTACATTTAATAATGTTAGAATACACCACTCACTACTATATAATATTTGGTCTAGGAGGAAGAAAGAAATGTAAAAAAGACAGAATACAATGTAATAATTTGTGACTGTCTACTCTAAAGTAAAAATGTCCCTTTTTCCAGGGAAGGCTGTTGTCTTGCTGCACTTTTTGGCACAACTGATGAATGCCTGCTTTTTATTTTTAACACGCACCACTTTTTCTCCTAACAGACAGAAGCTTGACTTCTAAGAACATGAGCAGGATCAAGTTCAAACCAGGTGAGAGCTCGGCTCGACCACAAGAAATGTGTCCAATTAATCGTCCGCACTAAGCACTTTTCCATTTTCAGTTAAACGTTTACTTTTATGACAAACTTGATATTAATAAATGTGTTTACTTTTAATAGAGCTTTTAAACTTAAGTAGACTCTGTGGTTTTTGGTCCTCCAGACTAGAGTGGATGAGCTAAAGGTTTTGGAATTTTTGCAAGCATGAGTCCGTGCCTCTGACATCATTGGGGATCAATCATCGGTGACTTTGGGAGCTAAATGACTCTGCCACACTATCTAGTCAGTAAGGAGATTGGGGGTTCAACTACAAAGTCTGTTATCACTGAGGTATGTGGAAAGTCTAACAGTACCTATTATAATTGATAAGCTAAGCAATGCATTATTTAGTGTCCATAGTTCTGTTTGTGCAGATTTGTCCCTGCAACAGTAGTAGAATGGATTGTCCTACTATCCAAACCAAAAGTAAAGTAGTATCTTATTCTTTCTTGGTGGTCATTCACCTTTTTATTGTTGCCAATTGTCAAAGCATAAACATTTAGAAGACTTGAAAAGACATTATGGACAATCCCAGAGGACTGCACTCAGTGCATAGAGCTATTGCTGACTAGAATGGGAGTCCAATGGAATTGCCAAATGTGCAATCTTAGTTAGCTACACAGACAGACTAATAAGAATAATCTAGTAATACCACAGGGAGTCATAGTCGAGGCAGGATAAGAATTTAGATCCAGTCTACAAGAAGATCAAAGACGATTTAGAAAAAATCGAATGAGGAACGCTAGGAAAAAATAAGTACTCTATATTAAAATTAAAACTTACTGGGGCCAGCAAAGGAGCCCTCGCCTGCCCGATCCTTGCCTGCATCCTGAACAGCACCCTCCTCCTCCTCCTGTGTCCTCCTCTTGCCCCTGGGGGGAGCTGATGTACAACATGAAAGAAAGAAAGACCAGAAAACATGGATGATATTTGTCGACCAAATCAAACATTTCAAAAGAATAATAACAAAATATTTTGGCGAAATAGCAAATAGACAACTATTCCATGGGATATATTATTGACCGATCTCATGTGGTCTACTACGTTATTAGTATTGCTTGATTTGCGGACCGTCGAATTGGAAACTTCTTATGTAACTCACTAAACAAAGTACTAAAAAGGTTTGCCTAGGATTGGCAGGCAGCAGTCCGCAGCACGCGAAGTGACAGACAAAGTCCATCGTGATTGCAGATCAGCGACAACACAAAAGTTTCCTACTACATTAACTAGTCATTAAAATACTCAAACTATCAATCCACCACCACTATTTCTTCTTATTGCCATGTGTACAAAGGAAGGACTGGACTTGATTCTGTAGGGGCTGATTTAGAAGCCCCTTGCGGCTCTTTTGCTCCATTGTTGCGTGACTTTTGTGACGCAGCGGCAGAACAAAAGAGGCGCAATGGTGCGGCGTATATTAACAACGTGACGCATATGGGAGATGCATCACGTTGTAAAGCCCTGCGCCATCAGGGGGCGTTCCGGCGCAAGGGAGGGCGTTCCTGCGCAGGAACGCATCCTAAAAGTGGCTGAGGGAAATCTACAAGATTTCAATCACTCACTTTAACGACAATGATGCGTGACTCAAACCCTGCGCCTGCTTGAAGCAGACGTACGGCTTGACGCAGCATTGGGGAGATAGGGCACCCCAGAGCATTGATGGAGCTGCTCCATCGTTGCGACGCAACTCCAGCAATGCGCCGCCTTTACGGCACAGATGCGTAACGCTTTGGTGACGTTATGGGCCCATGGTGCGCCGCATTGTAAATACGGCGCACCATGGGTGATGGTGGCGTGGCGCACAATTACTGGCGCATCCATGCTACTTTGCAGGGATGCGCCGGTAATTAAAAATCTGAACCTTAGTGTCTAGTATTACGCAGTTCTTTAAACTACACTCATACATAATTTCACAGGCCAATGAAATGAACACAAAATCGAAAACAAATAAGCATAGTAGCAACACTACTGAGAATGAGAGCAGTGCACCTGAAATGCACAGAAGATTTTGAAATATAATTTACCTACAATGTAATGAGCAGCATTATTGCTCTTGGTAAAAAACAAAAATTTGCAATATAATAAGACACAGAGCAGGAGAAAACAGAGTAGTAAAGAAATAGCTACTACTACTCACCAAGCCTGGGGATCTCAAGGCCAAGCAGGTCGAGCAGATCGCGTTCACGGTCCAGGACATCTGTCCAGCGGTGGGTGGCCTGGTTGTAGGTGCGCCGGACCCGAGAGTGGTGGTACATGGCCCGGCACAACTCCTCCCACCGCTTCCGGCGCTCCCGGATCCCGTACCCGTAACCGATCCTGCCGCCTGCCATGATGGTCCTGGGGAGGCGGCGCTGAACATAAAAAATTAGTGCGCCCACCTCCTCCGGGCTAAAGATCTCCTGGGGTACCACCTGCTCCCCCCTCAAACGCCCGCACGGGAGCCGGGCACGGGGTGCGGGACACTTCCCCTTCTCTGGATGCTTCCCGGCTCCCTTCACCATGGTCTGGGAAGAAAGGAAGCTAAATAATAAAGAAAATAGAATAGGGAAGAGAAGAAAAGTAAAGAGTTGAAAAAAGTAGTTTAAAATTAACCAAAAGTAGCAGAAAACACAAAAATATAGAGCAAGAAAAATAGAGAGATAGATAATAAGTAAAATAGATTAAAAAAAACTTCAAACAAGCAAAGGTTGGCAGAGATACAGAGAGGATACCAAAAGCATGCCCAGAACCATAGCAATGAATGAGAAACAAGATGGCCGCGCCTGTTCACGACCGCACGGGTAAGTTCGCGCGAGATTTTCCTTGCGAACACACGCAAAATTGTACTAGCGAGCCGCACACTTTGTGAGATTACACTTCGCGCCCGGAAACGGAAATATGTCATGCAAACAAGATGGCCGCGCCCTTGAACGACCGCAAGGGTAACTTCGCGCCTTGCCCTAAAAGCGGCTCGCTAAAACGCACAAAAGCTTGCGAACTAACACGCCGCAAAAAACAAATCGCATATTTGCACGAATTTGCGGCTTCCGAATCCGATCTCGCGCGTGTTCGCGTCCCACGAATCCCGCGAAATTGCAGAAAAACGAGTTTTGCAAAACTGAAAGCACTCAGCAGGTGCAAGAGTTCAAACTCATCATTAGTAACCATTCCCTGTAGTGCTTCCTGACTGGGGCCCCTCCAGAGTTCAGTTGCTAGTTGCAACAATTGTATGACCCTGCTCTGACCCTCACAGCAGGCTCATAGAATAGCTACAAGTAGGCCACAAAGGTCCTGGAAAAAAAAATTGCACTGCAACAGAAAGCAAATTACTGATAAGGAAGCAGGTGCCAGACCTGGAATTTTAAAACAGTGACTCATTAATAAACTAACCCCAAATTAATTCATGTCAGTTGAAGCAGGGCAGGTGTGCTTGCTTTCCCCCCCCATAATCTACAGTGATGATGAACCAGAGGGTGGCATTGATGTACCAGAGGGTGGCATGGGTGAAACAGAGGGTGGCAGTGGTGAAACAGAGGGTGCTGGGAACCTGTGATGATGAACCAGACGTAGAAACAACATAGTCGCGACCGTTGCGAGCCTACAAGTAAGTTCGCAATTGCGAACTGGTACCAAACCCTCGCGAACTGGCAGAAACCCTTGCGAACACAAAAAAAAATCCGCAAATTCGCGAGAATTCGCGGATTTTGTGGATTGCGAGTTCGCAAATTCGCAAAATTCGAGAACGCCAGATTCGCAAAATTCACCCATGCTTAGTTTTGTATAATTTGTACTCTATTTTTAGTACTGTGTTTTGAATGTACAGACTTCTTCACTTCTTCCTTGTCTCTGCTTTTCTCTTTTCTTTTTCTCTTTTGTCTCCTCTGTAAAGGGGAGTGTTGTAATCTTTCAAAGTTAAGTGCATGTGCTTGCCTGTTCTATCTCCTCAGTTGCGTCTCACTGAGACAGTTGTAACCTGGAGAACTGACAGGCTGGCAGAAGGAGTTGGTGGCTCTACTTTGTGAGCTATAAAAGACTTACAAACTTACCAATGTGTCTCCTTTTAACAGACTCCACAGAAGATGAAGGTATCTTCTTGAATCTGAACTTCTCAGATAAATGTTACAGTGTCACAAGCCTATTGTAGAGGTCTATTAGGGACTTTAACAAATGGGGCAAAATGCCACTGGCAGTTTGAAGCATGATTGAAAAAAACAAGATTGTGGTCTTATTTAGGTTCTATTATGTGTTCTGGGTGCTGCCCATTTGCAACTCAGACTTTGCTGTTGATAATTGACAAGGAGGTGAAAAAATTATATGTGGCAAGGACGGTGAAAAAGTCCAAATTAAATGATGCCGCCACATCACGCAGCTTATAGCTTCCACATATTGCATCCTATTGTACGGCACAACAAATATCTCCCCATTGAATCTATATGGCCCTCAAGACATGTGAGTGGGTGTTAATGGCGTAATTTTAGATGGGTGGGTTCAGTGACCCTGCAGTTCTGTACGGTGTGAAGAAACTATCCAAGGTTACAAATAATCCCATGCTAGAAGATACTAAGAGAAAATGGAACTAGACCCATAAAGTCTGGTACAACATAGCGATCCAAATTGGTGACAATTCAATATTTTGAAGAGAATGGTCAAGTGAAAGAATTAGGACCGTGGAACACACGGTGGAAGATGAAACCTGATGCTGGTTGAAAGGTTACATGCAGGGTTTGTCATTCCAGAGGCCCAGTACTGGAAATATCAACTAATGCAACACTGCCTATGCAGCACCCTTGGCACTGGACCCTATTTACTGTTGGTATTTCCAATTCACTGCAATCTCAAGAGATGGTGTATTTTCAAAGGGTTACTTCTGGACTCTACAATGTCCTGATGTGTGCCCTGTCAAACTCTAAATGAGACCTTCTGTTTGTCAATTTTTACCTGGTACAACAGGAGGGGATGCCACGTTCAGGAGTATTTTTTCACCAGGTCTGATTTGCTGTCTTTCAAGACGATCATCATGTAGGCTCTGATGTTCCCAGGGCAGTCTGAGGGTAAATGTATCTTTGTGAATGGAGCCCTATGATTTGGTCTGGTGTTAGTCAAGACCTTTAGATTTGTTTTTTTTAAATTATATACATAATATACTTTCTCATATGGCCTTTCAACCATCTCTTTTAATTATCTGTTGTTTTATCATTCACATTCTTCTTGCACCCATTGCAGCATACAGCATGATGCAGTGGGTCAGCCCACTTTAGCCACTGACTAACTTCACTGTGAGTGCCGATTTTCTGCTCTTTCACAAGCAGCTCACCCGCACACAAAGTTGTTACCTTCAGTGCCAAAGAAAGTCAAGGTGTCGTTTTTGAGAACAAAACATACTTTGCATATTTTGTATTATCAAAGGCCAAGCAGCTCAATAAATGTCTATGGAAACGATTGCAAAACAAATGCAATAAAAATGGCAAGGGGGTGGAAGTCACCATCAGAACTATTGGCTTTGTCAATGTTTATTGCTTTTGCTTTGAATGCACAATGAATGATTTATAAAACTATGAAACAATACATTTAAGTCCTCTATAACCAAGTTGCATCTACTTTACACACCGTTTCAGCAGTATTGGTCACTAAAATGTACATAGCTATTCATGTGTTGTATCCTGTGTTAAGACTGAGGGCCAGATGTGCAAACATTAGGAATACCGAAGTCCTAATTGTGATTAAGTCCACATTGCAATTAGGAAATTGGTATTCCTAATGTATTTGTATTTGTGGTATTTTTAAAGTGCATTAGACCAAAAAGCGTCAACGTGCTAAACACCGAAAGACAGACTCTAACATAGACCCTCAAAAAACAAACATAAAAGATTTCCCAGCTAAACTAGCCTGCATACAGTCAGGTTTTGATATATTTGCTGAATATCAAGGGCCAACTCTTTCTCCTGATGATTTCAGTAAGAGAATTCTACAGCCTGGCAGCTGCCACTGTAAAGGTGCGTTCCCCACACCTGACTTTTGTGTATCATGGAACCGCTCCCATATGGCATTCTGCAGATCTCCTGGGAACATACTACTTTAGGGTTGTCCTAAGATAGCTTGAACCCCTAGAATAAAGTGCTCTGTGCATTAAACATAATGCTTCAAGAGACACCTGTTTCTTTATTGGCAGCCAATGAAGAGATCTCAACCCTTCCCTGATTGAGGCGTGTTTGTGTAATCCCTAGACCAAGTGTGTGACCACATTCTGGATGACTTGGAGCTTGTTCAATGAAAGTTGGTTAATGTTTAACTACAGGGCATTACAGTAATCTAGTCACAAGATGAGAAGTGCAATGACCACTATTGTCATGAGCTCCTTCGGAAGCAAAGGCAGAATCTTCTTTAAGATCCTGATCTTCCAAAAACATGAACTCACCATTCTACTAATGTTACTTCACCCGTGCTCAGGATGGGTTTGATGCCGAACTCCTCCTGTTTGACGGCAATGTACTGCAGCATGTTGCAGTAGAACCCGGCATATAACAGTACATCCCCCTCTATCGAGAGCGCAACATCGGACCAGGTTTTAAGGGGAATTTCTTATGGAAAGAAGACACCAGGCCAGGCACATGGACCCCAGATGCAGGTTCCCAGGAATTCTCCTCCGGGCCGTATCCTTTCCATGCCACCAAATACCACAATTTGCGACCATGCCACCTTGAGTCCCGTATACCCTGCACCTCAATCTTCAACTCCTTATTGTCCAGGAGAGGCGGTGGCAGTCTTCTCACTGAGGAAACAGAGGGCTTCAGTAAGGACACATGGAACACAGGATGGATCCTCAGATGCAACGGCAGCTTCAGGCGCATGCTCACTGGACTAAGGCACTGAACAATTTGATAGGGCCCAATGTACCTAGGGTTAAATACACTGTGTTTCCGAAAGCGTACTGTCTGGACATCCGCCTGAGGGTGAAAACTGGTCAATAAGGCGGATGTGACATGCAAAGAAGAACACCACTTCTTCCAGTACTGCGCCGTGAATTGTGCCCCCCGATCAGACACGATGATGCTAGGTAACCCTTGCAGACGCACTACATGTAACATCAATAGCTGCGCTAGTTGCCCAGCCGTAGGCACCTGTTTACAGGCTATAAAATGTCCCATCTTTGTAAGATAGTCAATGACTACTAGAATCGTCGTGCACCCCTGATCCACAGGCAAACCGACGATAAAATCCAACGATATGTTCTCCCACGGGATGGAAGGGGTAGGAAGCGGGCGCAGCAGTCCCTGTGGCTTGCGATGGTCAGATTTCAGGGTGGCACAAACCTCACATGCAGACACCTACACCCTCACATCCAGCCTGACAGAGGGCCACCAGATTTGTCTGTTGATGCAATCAATCGTCTTTTCTACTCCAAGGTGCCCTGCACTGGAAGACTCATGGCGCCACCAGAACACCTGTTTCCAGAGCCGCAATGTAGGCACCAATAACCGACGATTATTAATTGGAAAACCGTCCTTCACTCGCCATTCTCTATGGCTGTGCAGCCAGGTCTTCCAGGTGAATGAACAGACCCCCTTCAAAATACCTTGGAGGAAAGCCTCGGGCTGTATCACCCCCAAAAAGGAGTTGATTATGTCACTGTCAGGCGTGGAGACCGGATCCTTGGTAGACGACTGACAAGTAAGGGCGTCAACTTTCCTGTTCTCTGCCCCGGTCTGTATGTAAATGATAAAATGGAATCCACCGAAGCTGACGGGGTGTGAGATGTCTTGCTGCGGTCATGAATTGTAAGTTCCTGTGTTCGTTATACACCTTGACCACATGTCTGGCTCCCATCAGAAAATGCCTCCACTCTGTAAACGCTTCCTTTATAGCTAAAAGCTCCTTCTCAGCAATATGGTAATTTCTTTTGGCTTTGTTCAGTTTCTTGGACATAAAAGCCACCGGATCTAGTCTTTGCGACAGGATGGCCCCCAAAGCCACCTCGGATGCGTCAGCTTCCACTACGTAGGGTCTCTCCGGATCTGGGTGTGACAAGATTGGTGCGGACACAAAGGCTGCCTTTAAGGCCAGAAAAGCGGCATGGGCTTCTGAATTCCATTTGAATCTCTGAGTCTTCCTCAGAAGCTGAGTGATTGGAGCCACAAGCTTGAAAAATTGGTCAATGAAACGTCTGTAGAAATTGGCAAAGCCAATGAAGCATTGCACGTCTCTAATGTTCTGGACAGCAGTGTCACGGATTGACAGCAAACAAATGATGGACGGAATGCTGACAATGCAAACATTCTCCCGGAGTCAAAAGATCTGAGTTAAATCCATTGTTCTTTAGCTCACTACGCTACCCCAGTTTGGACCCAGCAATATGCAAATCAGTCTTGACCCTGTGCCCCATGGGAACAGTCCAGACCAAACTGCCAGGCCAGGTCCTCCCTGGACCGGAAACAAGTATCCAACGTCAATCTCATTTTATCAACATTTATTTTCAGACTAGAGTATGTTGGGCAAGGGGTGGGGTGGGTCTTGGGTGGGAATTCCTTTTATTTGATCCTTTATGGTTGTGGGCCCTGTTAGACTTCCATACTTAGCTCAATGATGAGGTACACTTGATTTTTAGGGACAGGGAGGTGGGGCGCTCTTTTTCCCCCTTTTCTTCTACTTTTTGTTCCTTCCGAGGGCGACATGCACTCTGCAAGTTTTCGATTGGCAGTTCTAGGCCCAGAGTGCAGGGCAGCAGGGTGGGGGGTTGTTGGTTCGTTTATTTTTGTTGTTTATTGTTGTTTGTTTCATCAAGGACCAATACTACAGGCAAGACGAGCGATCTAAAGACTCTTTACACCATCAATGCATACCCAGTGGGAGAAAAGTATCAGGATTTTAAGCTGGAACGTTAATGGGCTCGGGGATAAAGTTAAGCGGAGCATCGTCCATCAGTATATAAGGAAACAGGTCCCTGATGTTGTGCTTCTTCAGGAGACACACCTGTTGGCCCACTCATGCAGGATTTACAATTGGTTCCAGAGGGGTGGGCATCATGGTAAAGAACACATTCCGTCTTAGCGTGGACTCCACTTGGACCGACCATAGGGATCGATACGTAGGCATCACTGGATCCTGGGAAGGGCGAGTTCTTACACTGTTATCTGTATATGTCCCGCCTGGCCTTCAGACTACCACATACCAGGATCTCCGCCCTATCCTTCTATCACTACCGGTAGGTTTATTTTATTTTTAGGGGGTGACTTTAACAACATTGGCCTCCAGAAAATGGGTACGTTGCCTCAACCGGCTACTCAGGTGCGCAACCTTGGTTTTATTATAGATGAGTCTCTATGCGGCAGCAAGCGACCAGGGTTGCTGCCACATGCTTCACCATTTTGAAATGGTTAAGGAGGATAGTGTGGATGCTCCATGCTCATACACAGCGCACCGTGGTCCAGGCCTTGGTGACATCCAGGCTGGATTACGGTAATATTCTCTATCTGGGTATACAGAGTGTCCAAAACTATGCCGCGAGACTACTCTGCTGCGTTCCTAAAACGGTCTCTGCATCCAAGTAGGCGTGGGCGGAAAATCCGTTCCGCTCGCGGATTTTGCGGATTTTCGGGAAATCCGCAATCCGCGAGATTTGCGAATTTCCCGCAAAATCCGCAAATCCGCGAGCAGCGGATTTTGCTCGCACTGCTCGCACTGTTCGCGTGAGTTCGCGCCCCGCGAATAAGTGCAAAATTGCAGAAATACGATTTTAGCAAAACTGAAAGTAACTACTTACCAGGTTCAAAAGTTCAGGCTCATCATTAGTAGCCATTTCCTGGAGTGCTTCCTGAGGGGCCCCTCCAGAGTTCAGTTGCCAGTTGAAACTAGTATGTGACCCTGCTCTGAACCTCAGAATAGTTACACATATGCCACAAAGGTCCTGAATTACAGCTAAGGGAGACAAGCAGGAGCCAGGCTGGAAGTTAAAATCCATTAATCAGCCCCTAATTCATTATTGTCAGTTGGGGCAGGGCAGGTGTTGTAACTAATTTTGCAACAATGAAAGCACTTAGCAAGTGCAAAAGATCACTAATCAGGGCGCACTAAGGAAGCAGGTGCCAGCTAAAAAAATATTCTGTGACACATGAATCAGCCCCAAATTAATTCAGGTCACTTGAGGCAGGGAAGGTGTGCTTTGCTTTGCCGAAAATAATGTACACTGGACAACCAGAGGGTGTGGTGATGAAACAGAGGGTGGCATGGGTGGGCCAGAGGGTGGCATGAGTAGTCAGAGAGTGGCAGTGGTGACAGAGAGTGGCAGTGATGAAGAAGAGTGTCCCAAACAGGCTGGACACGTAGAAACAACAAGTTCGCGAAACTTGCGACCCGACAGGTAAGTTCGCAATTTGCGAAAGTGTTCAAAACCCTCGCGAACTGGCAGAAACACGGGCGAACACAAAAAAAAAAAAAATCCGCAAATTCGCGGGAATTCGCGGATTTTGCGGATTGCGAATCCGCAAATCCGCAAAATTCGCGAACGCGAGATCCGCAAAATTCGCTCATGCCTACATCCAAGTCACTTATCGACCTCCACTGGCTTTCAGTGGAGAATCGTGTAAAGTTCAAGGCCCTTACGTACATGTTCCTCATGAAGCATGCCAAGGTTCCCGACTATGTACAACAGCTTGCCACCCCTTATGTCCCCGCCCGCACACTCAGATCCTCTACCCAAGCAAAATTCCAAGTCCAGAGAATTAAACTGTCCCACATGGGAGGTCGTTTTTTCTCCTATATCGGCCCCACTCTCTGAAATTCGCTCCCATTGTCCCTTCGGCTACAATCTGATCTTTTATCTTTCCACAGATCCATAAAAACGTGGCTTTTTAGCCAATAGTCTTTTTCTCTTTCATCCTGCTTCCTCTGTCAGCGCCTGGAAACCCCTTGGGGTAGCTGTGCGCTGTTATATACATTTAATTAAATAAATAAATAAATAAATAAATAAATAAATAAATAGGTTCGGGTGGGTTGGATCGCCACCCTACTCGTGATTTGGGGCCCGCCTCTCACTGGATACCTGATTTCCTCAAGGCTATGGGGCTGGTGGATAGCTGGCGTGCATATAACCCTGATACAAAACAATACACTTTCTACTCTGGTGCACACCACATCTCATATATCCACAAGGTCCGCCATTTAGCCAGGGGTATTTTTTGTAAACATATTTTATTAGGGTTTTTATCATCATACAATTCAAAATACAATCCTCACCCTTGTAGTCATCAAATATGTCTCGGTATTATCCCCCAACTAACCCCGGTACCCTCCCTCCCCTGGCTGTAGGTGTGGGCACATTTCAAATGTATATATCACCGCATCATATCGATTATACAGGTAACGGTCAGAATACAATGCACAAATGAAGTATCACATGTATTGTCCGCATACATTAATCCCCACCATTCACTTGCGAGTCCCGCAGAGCCTGCACTAACGCCTCCCATGCTCTAGCCATTTCCAGACCTTTTTCATTATCAGTTCTTTTGGCCTGTCGAAACCTAATGATGCTCTCACCGCTTGCCCATTTACATAGCTCAGTTCTCCACCTCTTACTCGACGGCCCATCTCTCGACTTCCAGTGCCAGGTATTTTCCCGCTTAGCCAGTAATAACCCCAGGTCAATACATTTGCCAGTTATTTTAGTTTTGGTTGTGTGTGGGAACCAATGTAGCAGGCATACTACCATATCATAGACTAACTGTCTGTCAGTTATGTCATTTAGGAGTTCTCCAACCTCAGCCCAGTATTGCCCCAAAACGGGCAGTTCCAGAGCATATGATCCAGTTCCAAACCCGGTTCTAGGCATCTAGGGCAAGCCGCGTCCTGAACCCGGAAGTATTTCCGAATCTTCCCTGGGGTCAAATAAGCTCGGTGCAATATAAAAAATTGCACCTGCTGGAAACGTGCATTTCTACTTCCTTTCCATGCCCTGTCGAGAATGTGGGCCCATGCTGTGTCTGGTATTGATCTGCCTATTTGAAAACTCCTATTTTAATTTCAAACCATCTAGTGATCGCAGCCCCTCATGCAACATCCGAGAGTGAAGGCAAGTGATCGCCTTAAAGGTTCCTGCAGCCATTGCAACATATTGACAAGCCATGGTGGTTACTCGTTCCACCTGTCCCCCTCTTCCAATGCTTCTGAATTGCCACCGTTACCGCTGCATGAATCAGGAAGCTACCGTCTGGGAGACCATAACACTCCTGTACCGCCTGGAAGGGCATCACCCTCCCATCTTCGTATAAATCTCCCACCATTTGAAGTCCCAGCTGTTCCCATTCCATAAGGGAGGACCAGTCTCCACCGTGCGGCAGTGCTGTCAACATTCCCAATGGAATTTCCGGTGCATATGGATGCACCACCCCTGCCCAACGCTGACTCCTGTTCCAGCACAGCCGCAGGGTCTTCTCTTCTGATGTTAAATCCCTTAAGTGCAGTGTCTGTTGTAACACTATGTAGGAAAGGACATGCCTCTGTGTCCCTGTGCCTCGCAGTTGTTCAAGGCCCCGGAATTCTGCTGCTACGTTTTGCGCGAGCACCTGCAGCTGGGCCGCTAAATAATAGAGCTCGAAGTCAGGGACTGCCATCCCTCCCTCAGCTTTAGGCCTCATCAATGTATTTAACGCTACTCTTCTCCTTTCATTACCCCACAGAAAACCAATAGTCAATGACCGTAGTTCTCGAAACATGCGCTGAGGAATCCAAATAGGCAGAGTCCGAAAATAGTACAGCAGTCTGGGCAAGGCCACCATTTTAAGGAGAGCTACTCTCCCTACTTCCGAAAGAGGGAGCGTGGACCAGAACGCAATACTTCCCTTCAAGGCTCCAATACAACGCCCCACATTCTCTTCTAGCATATCCGTGGCATCATGATAGATTCGAACCCCCAAATATGTGAGACATGTTGGTTCCCATTTCATCTCCTCATACAACATTGGCGGTTGTGTTTGTGGCTGCATCGGGAAGAGGCACGTCTTAATCCAATTCACCTTAAGGCGCGATAGTTCTCCAAATCGTGACAGGAGGGACACTGCTTCCTGCAACGCGTCCCCTGTGTTTTCCAAAAAGTAGGAGCAGGTCATCTGCGTATAACGATATGTGTTGTGGTATATCCCTCAACCGTAGGCCCTGGTAGTATAACCCTTATCTAGCCTGCACGGGGTTCTATCGCCAAAGCGAATAATAGTGGGAACAAGGAGCACCCCTGTCTCGTCCCCCTTAGGACTGGATACTGGTTGGATATCACCGCTCCCAGCCGTACCCTAGCCGTTGCTGATGTATATAATACTCTTGTCTAGGCCCCAAAGTGCTCCCATTTAGTCAGGGGTATATCCGACCATTCACCATTATGGGTTCACATACTCCTGGAACACATACGGGTGGGTAGGACTGTTCCAATCAACCCCTGGTTTCTTCGTCATCCCAAAATCCGCAACAGCCTTCTGACCACGATGGACAATTATTTTGGTGAGAATTAGGGTACTGTGGACTTTGTCAAGGCACTCTGGGAAGCATTCAAAATGGTGATATGAAGGAAAGCCCTGTCCCTCATATCAGGTCACAAGAAGGAACAACAAAAGGAGGATTCTGACATAGAGAATGACATTTATCGACTTGAGAGGGAGTTGGAGAGGCAGGATACTCCTGAAACACTCCATCCGTTATGACGTAAGCAAGAAGAGTATAGGGCGTTAGTTACTGACTCAGCTCAGACATTGAGGAGGGAGAAGCTTGGGAAACTCTACGACCTGGGTAAAAAAGCTGGGAAACTAATAGCCTGGTTGGATAAACGGAAATGGGTGAGTAGAATGGTCCCTGTCCTCCAAAACAGCACTAATGCCTGCATAGTAAGCCCCCAAGACATTGCACATCAATTTGCCAGTCATTTCGAAGCGGTATATACCGCAGTGGCACCCTACACTGACCCTACACTGAAGTTGTTGCAAGACATAACGCTGCCCACCCTCTCCTGGGCTGAAAGGCAATTAATGGACAGTCCTCTGACTGCAGACGAAGTTGCACGGGTGATTAGATCACTTCACTCTGGAAAGGCGTCTGGCCCCAATGGGATCCCCATAGGACTATACAAGCTTAAACCTGATAAATTGGCAACCCACCTTAAAGTCATGTTTGAAGAGAGCAAGAAAAAGGGGTAATTACCGCCAGATCAACGGACAGTTAACATTGTCACTATTTATAAAGAAGGCAAACCCAAAACAGATTGTACCTTGTATCGGCCTATCTCCCTTCTTAATGCCGAACCTAAAGTTCTGGCAAAGGCTCTTGCCAATCTTCTAGTTAAAATCATACCAAGCCTTGTACACACTGACCAGTCTGGTTTTATCCCACGGCGCAACACAGCGTTAAACGTACACCGTGCTCAGGGAGTTCTCGGCAGGGCAGCTACTATACGCGAGCCTGCTATTCTGGTCTCCCTAGACACCACTATGGCGTTCGATATGATCGAATGGCCCTATCTCTTTGCTGTGCTTCAGAAGTTCGGGTTTGGTCCCGAGTTTATTTGTTGGGTGCGCCTCTTATACGCGTCACCTTTGGGGAGGGTAGTTGTCAACAATAAACAGTCTGACACTTTGGCTGTAGAACCATTGGGGCCTAGGTAATCCATGGATTTCGATGGTCACCTGATTGGGAAGATCGCATATCGCTTTAAGCAGATGACGTACTGCTCAATCTAACCGACCCCAAGAAATCTTTACCCCTGCTACTTGACATATTGGCAGTGTTTGGGAGGTATTCAGGGTTTATGATTAACAGGACTAAGTCCCATCTGTATCCCCTTTATGCGGGAATGCCAGCCCTACCCCGTAACTGTCCAATTCAAATCAGCACCACTGGGTTTAAATATTTAGCAATATTCATCTCCCTTGTCCCCACACTCAGCTACAATCACAATCTTCTTCCTCCCTTCAGCGCCTAAAGTGTGATATAGCCAGTTGGAAGACTCTCCCTCTATCCCTCCTGGGCAGGGCCGCCCTGTTCAAAATGATGTCCCTCCCCGTTTCCTCTACGCCCTACAAAACTCTCTTGATGTTGTCCCTCTCGCCTATTTTAGAGAAATTGAGCACCTTCAGAGACAGTTGCAATGGAATGGGACACCACGCATAGCCCTTAGGAAATTCACCCTGAAATGGTATGATGGTAGCATCGCTCTCCCTGACATTAAAAAATATTATTGGGCGGCTCATATGGCTGCTATTTATCATGGCACCTACGGGGCCCCTAAAGACCCAGGCTTTCATATGGATAGGTGGCTTCTCCCGGGAGGGAACTATAATAAATCGCTATATTCCAAACCCGCCCGGCCTCCATTAACAGGTCCTACCGGACACTCGATAACTGTTTGGCATGCTGCCCACAGGTCCCTGAGATGGGAGAGGAAACTGACGCTGGACACACCCCTGTGGGATTCTGCGCAACTAGGTAAGCTATGGACAACAAAGGGATTTGATAGGTGGGATATGATTGGCATCTCTCGCATTCAAGACCTGTGGGAGAAAAATGATGTCAAGTCGTTAGCTGCCCTCCAGAGTCAACATGAACTGGCCGACTCAGAGTACTTTCGATATACGCAGGTGCGACTTGCCTTACGTTCCGTCTTTCACAAGGGTTCCTCCCCACTGGAAAGTAGGTTATTGGACGGTCACCTCCCAGAAAATACTATTTCACTGATTTATAACAAACTAATCTATAACATGGAAGATCCTTTAGCAATACTACAACAAATATGGGTGGCAGACGGTATTGAATTGGATGACGAGGACTGGCAGGACGTCGTGTCATCTCCCAGAGTGGTGGCGATTCCAGCAAGACTGCGACTAGTACAACTTAAAATCCTCCATAGGATATATATGACAGGGCCTAGACTAGTGCAGATGGGAAGGGTAACCTCGGGAGACTGTTGTAGGCACTGTGAACACATGGGCACTTTTCTACACATTATCTGGGAATGCGCACACATTCAGTTCTACTGGAAGGTGGTACATGAAGTGGTAGGGACAGTCCTGACAATACCTCTTCTCCCAGAAGCACGTAGATGTTTATTGAACAGCTGGAAGCAAACTGATCTAAACACACACCAAACGCTATGGGTCACCTTGGGATTTATGGTGGCAAAAAGGAACATTGCCCAGGCCTGGGGGGCTGCAATTCCGCCCACTCTGGGAGCATGAAAGACAAGTATGGATTGGTGCATGTTCCGTGAAAAGACGGTATTTGTTGCTCAGGGCTGCCCCAAAAAGAGGTCACGAATATGGGGGCCCTGGAACTCTTATAGAGGGAACATTTGTATTCTGCCTCAGGACATTGCCCTTGACGACCCGCTTTCTCCTTGAAGTTGTCCTAACTGTGTGCAATATCCATAATTGTTATCAGATTTTACCTCGCCTGAACAGACATTGTACTATTGCTATGAACCTTTGTAAGTCGATGATTGTTAATAAAAAGATTTATGAAAACAAAAAAAAACAAAAATTACTTCCTGGTTTAGGATGCTGACCACACAACCAGGAAGCTGGGCACATCTTAAGAGTTAGGGTGGAGAACTGTTGTATTTGAGCAGTGACCCAGGGACCACCAAAAGCATTTCCCTTTAACAGAAACGGCTAGTCAAGACACAGAGAAGGAGGGAAGGGGAAGAAAGCGCAAAATGAAATTTTCAGAAAAGAAACTTGAAATACTTATGGGGGAGTGCTGCAACAATCATGAAATGCTGTTTTGACAGTAATCTATGACTGTGCAGGAGGCATACAAGGGCTAAATCTGGCTGGAGATGCAACAGAAAATAAATTCTATGGGTGTTGCACAACGCTCCCTTGAAGAGATACATAAGGTGTGGAACGACCTCCAGTCCTGCACTAAAGAAACTGTCACAACACGGCTGAGTGGGTCCCGGGCTACAGGAGGTGGACCCTCTACTGTACCCCCACCCACTACACTGGAGGCAATGGTAGAGACAACCCTGTAGCCAGAGGCGGTTATTGGTTTTGCCAACATTGACATTTCCGCACCTGCACCATCGCAAAGTAAGTGTACATTGTGTGTAATTGTAACACTTATTAACTTAAAAGTGCCTTCTACATGCTTAAACATATTAAACTAATACAGACATATTAGTACGGGATGATTCCCTAGCAAAAGAATGCTTTATAGCGTTTTATGGGGCTAGTAGTCAAGAAGAAACACACTGAAGTCAGTATCAGACATTTATTAAAGAAATAGTATAGGCTAAAGAGAAATGTGTTCTCCATGTAATGACATTAATAGTATGCACCTGAGAAGGACAATGTTTGTACATATGTTGAGGGTGAAGAACAGGCAAAAATCGTGGATGAAGATCCAGTCTTGTTGGAGACTCAACCTACTACACCTCATGGCAATTCAGCAGTGTGTGTTTCTCCCCACAGCCACCATCAACTGAGGATGATAATGTCATCCAGCCGCCTACTATAATTCTACAGCCAGTTCTCAGGCCTGACAGGAGCATCTCAGTGTGTGCTTCTAGGCATTGCAATACTTCTCATGAAAACCAGGGGCTTCATTTATGAGAAATGACGCATCGATGCGTGAAAGCAGCGATGCAGCACTTCTCAGTGCGCACTCCTTGCGACATTCCTGATGCGTCATATTTACAGTATGACGCATCATGTCGCAAGGAGTTACAGATACGTCAGTATTTCTGACGTATCTGAAAGCGCAAAAGTGACGCATTGCTGGAGTGTGTCACAAAAGTGACGCAACTCCCGCAATGCATCCTTTCACATGGGGCAAGCCCCATGTAAAAGGGCCTGCGTCAGTCTTACGCCTGCTGTGAGGCAGGCACAAGATTTTGACGCAACGGCGTCCTAAAAGTGACGCAGTGAAATCTCATAGATTCCACTGCGTCACTTCTACGACCCTTCCTTGCATCAATACGCCCCCCTTGCATACATTATACCTGGCGCAGGTATAATGTGGCGCAGGGGTTTACAAAGTGACGCATCTACCTAGATGCGTCACTTTGTAAATATGGCGCAACAAGGCGCATTTTTTACGCCACTGGTGCGTCACAAAAAGTGACGCACCGGCTGCGTAAAAGTGACACACAGCCTCATAAATGAGGTCCCAGCCTTCTATGTCTCATGCAATGGTAGAAAATCAAGTGTTGTTTGGTGGGCTTGAGTCTTCCATGCTGCAAGTTCAGCGTCTGCAGCATAAACAAATTAAAACGATGAACAAAAAATTGCAGACCACGCAGAAAATAATTTCTGCGGGTTTTAATACAGTGGCCAATGATTTGGCAGACAATCAACCTAGGATGGAAACTATAATGGACAGCTTAAAAGTGCCCTAAATAAATTATACAGTGCTGTGCATATGGATGCCTTAACAAGGCACATTGGGAGGCGAGCACATGCCACCTCAACCTTATCAAGTCAGACTTTGATGCTACAGGTAGAAATGGGCCACTTCAGTGGGGATGTTTCGATTGGCCTTGGGCAGATTACCACTGCAGTGGAAGCTATATAAACTGTTCAAATTGAAAGTGGGGTATGTGCTGAATATTCTGATAATTATATATTTTGCTCAATGAGCAGCTGATCATTGATGTGATCATCTGTTTCTTTGTATTTGTACTACTTAGGTGACGATTTCAGGTGGTCTGGTTGTTCTATCCGTGGCTGCTTCTACTTTTTTTCCAAATTCTGATAATGAGGAGTTGTCCACCGTCAACAGCATCTCTGCCACAGATGCGCGTGTGCTAAGATACAGTAGCAGCCGTACTCCTACACTTCAACATGGTGGCACATCCCATTCTGGACACAGTCATGAAAACCATTAAGGGGCGCAGTTCAGGGAGTGCCTACATTGCTCTTTTTTCATGTTGGTGCTGTAACCGACTTTCAAGTTGCATTTTCTTGTGAAAGTTTCAGATTGTTTCAAAACAGTCGTGAAACACCTGCCATTAAGGGTAGCTTTACTTTGGAACATCAAACAAGTGTAGTACATTTTTCAACATTTTGTGGAATCATATATGAGATACCTTGAGAAGTAATGTGTGGCAGTGTGGTCCCTGCGCCTTCTCCCTTCCACTGCCCTGCATTCATCTGTAGGCTGCTTCACAGGTAGCCCAGGATCTTTATCCTCTGAATCTGAGTCTGAAACCACAATGTGTAGACCTCTCCTGGTGGCAATATTGTGTAGGATAACACACATTGCTACTATCTTACATGCAATTTCTGGTGCATATTGTCAGGCACCCCCACACTTATATAGGCACCGAAAACGAGCTTTCAGTAGGCCAAATATACGCTCAATCACAGTCCTGGGGCAACAATGTGCATTGTTGTATTGCTGTTTATTTTGGGAGGTGGGGGAAGGGTATGGTGTGAGAATCCAGGGATATAGGGCATACACCCTATAATCTGAAAAACATACATTAGTATGAGCCTACAAAAGTTTTGCAAGAATTCACCAAAAATATATATGTTTTTTTTTATTTCTTTTCAATCCCTAATAAGTATCCATCACCAAACGTTCCTCTTTTCGGCCATCTGTATATTCTGCTGTGCATAAACATGGATTCATGGGTGCTTCCTGGATATTGTGGCACAATATAAATTATTATATAGTGGCCATTGCATACCTCTTGAATATTGAGGGAATGTGTATGTTTCCTGTTCCTAAAAAATATTCAAGATGGGATGGAGGAAATATAGGCACGTCTCCCATCTTTACACCCTATGACAAGGGGAAATTTGGCAGTCCTGTAAAACTGCAAGTTGGTACTTTGCATTTCATGAGCATTCCCGGGTAGTAAATGTGGCAGTGGGAATAGAGACTCATAGCATCTAGGAAAGAATGGAAGAAACATGAAAGCACACTTTGAGACACCCCTTGTGTGACAGCAGTCACACCCTGGCAACTGACAGAGGTCAGTAGGTACAATTAGCACAACACCTGAACATGAGTGGGGATAGAATTGCTGCACAGAGCACTGCTTTCTAAATGTGGCTTTAAAAGGGCAAGTATCTCCAATATGACATCTAATATGACATTGCTACTTAGCCTGTATTTGCCATATATTTATTCCACTGTTTGATGAAAAATAGTAAGCCTGAATATGCAAATCCTCTCTTGTCTCCACTTCCTCCTCTGCTGGGCAATCAGAATTCACGTCCTCTTGCAATCACGTATGAAGCAGCCATTGTGGAAAGTCCTGATGCATTCTGAGCCTGCTTTTATAATTGGCACTTAGTTACCACTTGATTTGAATTGGTGTCAAATTGCATATGCAAACAGGCCTTTTTGCGACTGGTCACAAGTTGTGACAGCCTCTAACATACCATTTGCAAATCACAAGTAGAGATTCTGCAATTACAAATTACTATTTTAGGTCCCAATAAATACCTGGTCACAAAACAGTCGCTTTGCAATTTTTGGTTTGAAAATGGCTTTCATACATCATAAAAAACCATTATTCTATTTGCAAACCACTCTGCGACCGATTTGCGAGCCAAATCAAATCAAATCTGCTTTATTAGGTGAACACAATGACACCATAAAAGCATTCTTAAAAAGCTCTTTAAAATTACAGTTTACAGAGCCTAATTGTACAATCTAATTGTGAGACGTCTGTTTAAAATTGAGGTAGCCTTCATGCTAATCAATTATAAAGTGTAGACGATACTAAATGCTAATCTAAAGTTACTTTCAATCATCCTGTTGCTCATATGACAAGATGTCCAGGTGTACATAGGTCTTTCATCTCCTTATAGGGAGGAGTATATACATAATAACTGTATTTATAATTTTCAGGTTTTCCAGACTGCATACTAAATTAAAAGCCTGTTTGTAATAGAAAAGTGAATTTGAAAAAAACAATGGTTTTAAAATCATTTTCCGCATTTCTATAAAAAATCTATTAAAAAGTAAAAGATGCAGGGTGGATTGGGGTGATTTTCCATCACACAGGCATTTAGACAATTTATGACACCACATAAGCCATAATCTTGTCAGGTAAAATCTATATTGCGTGTTTCTCACCTGTATTAAGTAGCATTGCAGGCCCCTTACTGATGGAATTTCATAGTATGTTTTTACACTTTTTTTCTCACTAGATTCATACTCCCTGGCGTCTTCCATAGCCCTCAGATATCGCATCTTCAAATCACTTTTAGTAAATTTTAAAATTGATGAGGGATTCTTCCTATCCATACATAACCCTGAGCGTTCCAAGACAGTTTTTATATACACCAGCCAGGGGATCTTACTGCTCTGGTCTAGAGAAAGACAATCTACAATTAGATCTTTTATAAATTTGGTCTCATCTTTTGCCCATAGACTGCACCAGAAGGTGAGGGCCGCCATGTTAATTAAATCAGTTAGATACAGAACATAGCGTTCTTGGTGTATAATGAGGTTTGCAGTTGAAACAGGAACAGCCAACAATATTTTTAGAAAGTTATTTTCATAAATTTGTAGCGGGGTGATGTTCGCTCTCCCCCACAAAGCTGCCACGTAGCAAATGCCAGTCGTACACTTGCTGCCATACAGGGTCAAAATCTTTCTAATTGGTTTATTGCCTATTTTTGCTGAAAACCTCATAATACCGTCAGTTCCTCTTAGAAACTTCAGCTTGCACGATTCCATGTGTGTATTCCATGAACCGTTCTGATTAAAGATCAAACCTAAGTATGAAAAAGTAGAAACTCTGTCAATGGTCACCCCGCCAGCAAAATACAAAATCTTCCTCCACTACCTATAGCCTTTTTGGTGATACATCCATAATATACATATAGTCGTCCCGCAGACTTAAAGCATCAAAGCATATTATTTAATCATATTTTATTGTTTTTCAAAACAGTAGAAAAAATCTTAGATGACATTTAAAATGGTTGTTTGTATTTCTCAAAAAAAAAATTCTTTCAAACAACAAGCACAGGGCCCAAGGTTACATAAATAGGGTATAATAAGGAACACTACTTATAATACAAAAGACCAATATTCACAAAGCATGAAACACAAAAGCACAATAATACAGTAAAATGACAATGCAAAAAAGGACTACACAAAATTAACAAAACTAACAAAAACACCTAGAATGTCTGGTGACACAAACCAGTTTGTCTTCCTCTGTGCGTTGTCTGGTATGGAAGAGGGCTTTGCGATTATAATACTTCGCCCTCTTGAAGGCATCTCTGATCACTCCTTTAGGGTACCCACGATTAAGAAGTTTACTCTTTAGGAGTTCTGCATGTAGGTTGTATTCTCTGATGTTGGTGCAGTTCCTCCGAATACGGAGGAACTGGCTAAACGGTATACTATCTTTCTGACACTGCGGATGGTAACTTTGATAGTGAAGGAGGGTGTTCCGGGCGGTGGGTTTGGTATAGAGGGAAACCTCAATGACCTGATCGATAGCCTGAATCTAGATGTCCAAAAACTCAATCCTCTCCTTGCTAACATTCAGAGTAAATTTGAGGTGGGGGTCGCATAGGGTGATCCAGAGTAAAAGCTCGGTGTGTTGTTCATCTGGACCCCTCCAGATAAAGAAGATATCTTCTATGAATCTGTTCCAATGATGGATACTCTTAGAGAAGGGAGCAACCTCGTTGAAAATGAATCGCTCTTCAAAATCCCCCATAAAGATGTTGGCTACATTGGGGGCACAGGCTACCCCCATGCTAACCCCTTGTAGTTGCTTAAAAATAAAAACAGATACATTAAACTCAAAATAGTTCTCGCTGAGCACGATGGAGAGACATTCCAGGACAAATAGTCGGTCAATATGGTTGTCACTGCTGACGAGAGCACTCTTGATTGTTTCCAGTGCCTCCTTTTGTGGTATATTTGTATATAATGCTTTAATGTCCATAGAGATAAGGGTCTCACTATATGGATTGAATGCAATGCCTTCAGTTTTACTAATGAGGTGTCTGGTGTCCTTCACATGGGAAGGAAGGTTGGACACTAAAGGCTTCAAAAAAACATCAACGTATTTGGATAATGGTTCCATAATGGAGCCAATTGTAGACACTATAGGTCTAAAAGGGGGTTTGCTGGTGTCTTTGTGTGTTTTAGGGACTCCGTACATTATGGGGATCCTTGTATACGGTTTGTTAAGATATTCAAACTCCTGATTACATATAGAGCCTCTGTCCAGAGCCCTTTGAGTAATAGTCAGGATGTCAATTTTAATTCTCTACTCCGGATAGGTGGTGACCCTATGATAATGTTCAGGAACTCCCAGCATGAGTTGTATTTGCTCTTTGTACTCACAGTTATCAAGTACCACTATGCCACCACACTTATCGCTGGGTTTGATAGTAACTTTGTTACTGGACGATAGAGTTCTAAGGACTTGGTATTCCTGGTATCTGAGGTTAAATGGAGATTTGGGAACAAACCTCATCATGGCTTGGATTTTCTTGTATACTGTGTGTTCAAAGATGCCCACTTCAGGGCCGACTTCATCAAGGGCGGGAGTAAAAGTAGACTCCGGTCGTAAACTTCGCACTGCATGGTTCTGTTATCAAAGAATTTGTGCAGTCTGACTTTCCTAAATAATGAATGTATATCGCGGTTCATATCAAATTTGTTGAGAGAGTTGTTGGGGACAAAGGATAGTCCTCATGAAAGTAGGTTAGTGGAGGGTTCATCAAGGTCAACATGTGAAAGATTAAAAATGGGAATGGGATCCATATGGGTTTGAACGATCACTCCCTCTAGTGTTGACTCCACCTGGTTTGTAAAAACTTGGGGAGGAGGGTCCTGGTGGTGATTACAACCCCTCTCTTTGGTTCTGAACCTGACTCCCGATGATCCTCGTCGGTTCTCTAAAAACAATTGTTTCTATTCTGGTCCTCAAAAGGTGTTCTCCTATCTCCATAGGAATCAGGGTTATTGGAGCTTCCCTCTCCCTCAGATTCTGAGGTGTCAGAGAAGGTAAGAACTTTTCTGTTAGACCAATGTTGATAGTCAACTTGAATTCCTTGGTCTCCAGAGATGTTATAAAATTGGGCACCAAGATATGGATACACTTTCTCCTCCGAAAAATATTGGATGTCCTTCCTCAATTTATCGGTCTTTTTTTTAACAAGATAGTCGCTGAATGAGTTGAGTTGTAAATGAACTTTGTCAAGTTTCTTTTTAGCCTCTTCCACTGCATTTAGATGAGGAGCCAAGGAGGGATATCAGGCGGTAACAATTGGCCTTACTTCTGTGCCCCTTTTTTAAAAATAGGAACAATTACACTTTCCACCCAAGATGAGGGTAGCCCCCCCAAGGTGGCATTAAAAACTTTTAATAAAATTGGAACCCAGAAATCCAAGTTATGTTTAAAAATGTCGATGGGAAAACCATCTGGTCCGGCGGCTTTGCCATTTGTACTCTTTTGTAGCGCAGTTGTTATTTCGGCTGCTGTGATAGGTGCCGATGTTACCGGCTCCACCAAGACAAAGTTGGCACTATTACATTTATCAGTTTTAACAGCATCAGGATTAAAAATATTCTCATAATGCAGTATCCAATCCTGCGGGGGAATAACAGTATCGATTTTTACTGCGGTGTTTTCCCTAAAGAAGGAATGATCAATCGTTTTCCAAAACAGAACTCAATCACGTGTATCAGCGGCCTGAATGAGAGTCTTCCAGGCCGACTCGCGGATTTCTTTTTTCCTTTTTATCAATTCAATTTTATAATTTTTCTGAAGTTGTAAAATATTTGTACTATCTCTAGGTTTCAATTTAAGAGCCTTTTTTAAATCCCCATTTAAGTGTGAACAGGTTTGATTAAACCACCTAGGGGTAAGGACACAATCCTTATTTTTCCTCTGGGAGGTCAAATTGCTGGCTATTGCAGTTGTGATATTGTAAAAAGCACCTATAACATCAATATTCGTAGAATTTTAGTCAGTACATATTTTTAGATCTCTTTGTTTTTGACCTTTAATATTTTCAATAAAAGAGGTGGGATCGATACCTGACCAGCATATAGTAGTACCATTGTTTCCCTGAGCCCTGATATTTAAGTTCATAGACGTACCCCTATTTTGGTTTGTTAGGGAGAGCTTCAGGGTCAGTATTAATGGAAGGTGGTCACTTAGGAGACTTTTGCGGACCTCTAATTTTCTGAAGGATTCTGCACAAATGGTGCACACAATAAAGTGGTCAATGGTAGATGATGACCTAGGCCCCATAAATGTTTGTGGTTTTTCTTTCCATGAGAGATGGTAAAGTCCATGACAACTAAGTTGTATTTGTAAACAAGTTTGTTTATCTCCTCCCCATAGGGCTCATGTGAAAAATAGGAAATTCTGCTAGCAAAGCTGTCACAGAGTCCACATGGTTCGCCTTCCACTATGCTACATTCATCGCTTTTAAAATCACCTGCCCAGGTTACTATATAATCCCCTCTCAGTCTTAAAAAATGTATCCAAATCTTCTTCCATCAAGTTGATGACCCTATCTCTTGTTTTATCAAATATGTTATTATAAAAGTTGATTACAATAACGGACTGTTTTCCTTCAAAATGGAAATACAAAAATTGATAAAACTCTGACGAGTTAAAACATTTCTTTAGAACTAAGGGTGAAGTTATCACAATTAATGCTGCAAAGCCACCCTTTGTCCTCTCCATTGGTGATGGGGTGGCGTTAGTGCACACGGTCTGAAAGCCATCAATAAAAAGGGGATAGTGTGCCATATTTCCTGTGGTAATATTAGTGAGCAGACCTCAAGCGTTTTTAACCATACTTCATCAACAATCTTATTTTTGATCCCGGCAATATTCCATGTCATTATGCAAAAATTGTTCTCAGGTAATGCAGAAATAGGGCCGGCCGCTACGTTGGAATAGATACTAGTTTCTAGCCAGTCACAGAGAAGGGGATCTTCCTTTTCATTAGCTCTTAGAACACCTAGGGCTCTCTTCAAAGCATATTCGCTTGCTTGAGCTGGTAACTCATTTTGCAATAGGAGATCGCTTTGCCCTTGTAATTGAACCGTATACATATTTTTTAGTTTTGTACTAAGGCCAGTATTTAAATCATTGCTACAGTTGATAATGTCGGTTTCCGCCATGATGTGAATGCCTGCCCTCCTAACTGTCAATCAGTTTCGCTACATCTAAGTAGTGGTTGGTACCGATTGGTCAAGGGGTGCATTGCACCTGTTCTAACCATCAGTGGCGGGATAACGGAGTTATTAGGTCTATAAAAAAAACCTACAGGAGTAGCTATTATGTGGTCCTTATTCTCAGGGCCTAGCTCGATAACGGTATTTGAAATATCTGTCAGCAAGTCCCCAACTAGTTTCCTGCTGCGAAAATTCACAACGACACTGTCTCCATGGTATTTTTTTCTCAGACTTGCCCACCCAATACACCCCCCTTAACATTATTATATTATGGTGTAACACATGTGCATTGATATTTGACCTTCTTGATAGCCAGTGTATCACCTGGTTTTTCAGTGATTCATAGGGTTCACTCTGATTTAGCGGCAATATGGGACCATTATTTAGGACAATAGCATACGGCGTGGCTTGGGGCGAAGATGTAGTGATTCTCCTGTGCTAGTTACGGGTTGTAGGTCTTTTTGAAATTTATACTCAGTGTTACATAGTAAAGGCCCCGGAGAAGGTGCCTTAGCGTCTCTTTTTATTTATTAAGGCGTGTGGTAGTTGATTGTCCTGGTGTCCTCTAACGACGGATGCGAAAGCTGTCTCTTTCTGGTCTTGAACACCCATGCACGTTAATGCGCTTTCTCCCTTAGTTAGATCTTCTGTTGTTCTTCTGTTGTTTTTGTTCACTTTTTGAATGGGCAACAGTTCATTTAATAAATCAGTTAGGGCAGACACATCCTTTTTGAGCAGGTGAATCTCGGCCATTATCCGACGTTCAATATTATCTGATTTGCTATGCAATTTTTTTGATAATGTTCCAAAGTCTTGTGTTCTAGGTTCTAAACTTGTGTTATGAGAAGCCCCCCTTGGTCTCCCGTGTTTTTTCCTCCCTTTTTTCGCTTTGCTTTGACTTTACCGTTCGCTGGCTGTTTCTCAAAAAAAGGGCCGTTATTCTTTATCGAATGTTGTTTAAGTTTCTTTGCTGGGGGCGCGTAGCTACCCGTGGGCACTGGGACGCCCACGGGTAGCTACGCGCTTTAGAAATCCGACTCAAATCAAATCTAAATCAAATCAATTCTGAGCCGTTGGATAGGGCAAAAATCTCCAAAGGGGTTGTAAATACACGGGCATTGTCCTGAATAGATGGTAAAGCCCTCATGGTAACTACATGGGTCTTGGGTATTTCCACCCCAATAATTTCCAAATCGTGTATACTCTCATTAGTCGCTAGGGCACAGGGCTCTGAGCGGCCATCGTTATTGGACTCCTTAATGACAGCGTCAAGAGCAAGTTTGGTGGCTGCCAGTCGCTATTTCTTCATACATCTAGCCCCTTATTACTTTTAAAGTATCAAACACCAACAAGTTCTACAGGTTTAATTGTGTATATGTGAAAAACTTGTAATTTTAACGGTGTGAAACCACCAGTGGATAGTTTATATAAGGTTGGTTATAACCGTCCAATGTCCGGTATCCCACTCAACCTTTCATACATTTTTCCTCCATACCCTGTCTAATATGAGGGCAGGGCAGGGGAAAGCTCAAACCTTTTATGGCTGGTTTTTACATCTGGCCCCTTATCAGCTGGAGGTTAAGCTGCCAAAAATGGGTTTGATCTGTGGCCAAATTAAGGTTGGTTGGTTAGTCACTCAGGGCCAGATGTATGAAGATATCACGAGGATTCACAATTAGGAAATCACAAAACGGAACATATGAAAGTGTGTTGAACACTTTCTGCGATTCCTAGGGGGCCGCAAATGACCGACCTCATGAATATTAATGAGGTACGTCGCAATGTGCGACCCCTTAGGAATCGCTAAAATCACAGGGATGGTGGCCTGCTGGAGTCAGCTGACCACTATGTCGGTGATTGCATATAAATAAAGCAATCATATTTTTTAAACGCAGTCTGTTTTCCTTAAAGGATAACGGGTTGCATTTAAAAAATAAAAATAAAAAGTTTTCTTTTCATTTTTTATTTTGAAAGTGCAGGCAGTGGTCCATGGGACCACTGCCGGATCTTAAAAAATGCTTTTATAAACATTCACAAAGGGGAAGGGTTACCACCTACTTGAATTAGGTGGTAAAATGCTAATGTTTGCGACCACATTCACTATCACAAAACATTCATACATACCGATGCGATCCGGTATTAGGAAGGGACGCCCTAAACATGCTTCTTCCTAATACCGAATCGTAAACCCAAATTGTGATTCGGTAACAGGTTACCAAATCGCATTTTGGGTTTGATGCATTTGAAAAGCCTTTATTTCATTCACAAACAGGCTGATTCTGAGAATCGGCCTGTTTGCGAGCTAAAAAGAGGTGCATAAATCTGGCCCTATATTCTGCAGGACCACTGCTAAGGTATACCATTTGTAATATCCCGTGGACCACTGCTAAGGTATACCATTTGTAATATCCCGTGGACCACTGCTAAGGTATACCATTTGTAACATCCTGTGGACCACTGCCTGCTCTTAAAAAATTAAACTTGAAGGTTTATTTTTTTTCTTTTCAAATGTATCCCGTTTTCCCTCAAGAAAAACAGGCTGCATTTAGAAAAGATTGCTTTATTAAAAAGCTGTCACAGACGTGGTGGTCTGCTAACCTCAACAGCCACAATCCCTGTGATGGCTGCGATTCCTATCAGGTCGCAAACTGCGATATATCTCATTAATATTCATGAGGTAGGCTGATTTACGACCCACAAGGAATCCCTAAATGAAACTCAATGAGATTCATACATTAGGAATTCAGAATTCCTGATTGCGATTCAGAGAGAATCGCAATTAGGAAATCGGTATTTCTAATCTGGCCCTAAGCTCCTTCCAAGAAAATGGCAAATGCCAAAGGGAGAAAACACTTCCATTAGGGGCATGTTTAAAGTGTGAGCACCTTCCTGTGCCTGCATGGCACAGGTAGGGGGCACATGTACAACCGATTTTAACAGATATTTGGCCCGTTTGTGACTGCTAAAATGGTTTTTACCATGTACCAACCTATTTGTAATAGGTTATCGACTCGCAAAATAAGGTTTGTGAGTCACCAATAGGAAGGGGCGTCCCTCTCAAAAAGCGATTTGCAGGGGATGTACAATTGTTTTCTGGAATGCGGTCGCAAAAATATTGCAGTTTACTGCTTACTTCAAGTAGGTGGTAAGCCTGTCGCAAACAGGAAGGGGTTCCCTTGGGACTCCTTCTCCTTTGTGAATAGTAGTGATATCGTTTTGTAAGAGCAAGCAGTGGTCCCACAGACAAGTGCCTACTCTTAAAAAATGATACGAAAACTTGCTTTATTTAAAAGCAATCACAGACATGTTGGTAGACAGACCCCAGCGGGCCACCATCCATGTTATTATAGGCCATTCCCAATTGGTCACAAACTGCAACATACATCATAAATATTAATCAGGTAGGTCATTTGTGACCTCATTGGGAATCGCTCAATGTGTCTGAGTCACATTGGTACATTTCATTTTGTGACTCGCAATTTGCGACGCACAAAAAATGAAATGGTCATGCATGTGGCCCTAAGTCACACTACTGGAGAAAGTTTAGCTGGTTTATGTAAGCTGCTAAGCTTTATAGGGGTTAACAGCCAATAAAATAATTTACTGCATATAATTGAATTTTAATGTTTTTTTAACGTTATTGAAGCTTTTTGAATAGCCAATCCAAGTGGTTTTTACTTTGAACACGTAGAACATATTCAGGTCCACTGGAATTATGTGATTCTACTACCGTATAATTTTCCACATCATTTTAGATTCACACACGTCAGGTAATCCATTTTCTGCTTCATAATTTGGTTATTTCAATCAAAAATATTCCTAGCTCAAATGGATCGAAAGTTACAAAAGTGTGTAGCAGGGCGTTCGGCAGAGGTAGGCACCGTTCAGTTACAAATTGCTGTATTCAGTTGTTAGGTTGATGCTAATGAGGTGAAACGAGTGCTCATATAGAAAGATTGTAAGTTAAAATGACAAAAATGCTACTTTATACTGACACAGAATGTGATGCATCATGCCATATAATTTGGTATTCTTGTCATAAAATGTGGTCTGCATTGCTACACAATTTGGTCCTCCGTTGCCACATAATTCCAACACTACTGTATATATACAGGAAGTAGAAACCCAACCCATCATCTCCATATTGATAATATTTTGAGGATTATAAGCACAGTTCTAGGGGCGCTGGCAGGCATCCTTCCTTGCAGGTCTGTGCTGAGATGGCGGTATTTATATATTTTTGCTAGAAAAGTTAAACTGACTTTATAAATGAATGTATGCCTAAACATAGACATCAAGAAACGTTCTATTTAAATCCAGAAAAACCTGGGGATCTCAAAATGCACACCGTGTGTGTTTGCCAATTCGATGCTGATTAGTTCAGCTATATTTAGTTTTCCTCACTGAAAAGAACTTTTCTACTTTAAATGAAGAAAAGAACATTTGCCTACTTTCTATGTCTGAAAATGATTGAACCACTTTCCTCTAATTTACCAGAAGCGATGATCCTGCACTCAGCACCTCAACCTTTATATTTCGAGTAGATGGACATATTGTTTTGCGTAAATTGTAGAGAACTAAAAAAATGGGAGATCTGGAAATAATTTGACAATCGCTCTTTAACTAGAGAGCCACTAATATATATTAAAGCTGTAAGATAAGCTGGTGGCCATCTAAGTAATTTAAATAGTTACTCTAGTAAAAATTCCAATAGTGATAGAAAAGCCAGAATTGCATTCTTTTTTTTACCAATTATACATTAGATATTTAAAAGTTCGACATAAACAAGCACAGATAAATTGAAAATACAAGCTAGAGGGAGTCCATTGCTTCTGCGACAGACACGTAATACTACGCAACAACCCATGACAAAAAGTGTGTTCTAACCATATAGTATAGTGAAGAATTTCTGGTTAAGAGGTTGCAAATTGTTTTAACTGGCTCCCCTGGTCAGCATCTGGATTTGTAGGAGATGGGCTGAACTGCTAAGAAAAACATGTCTATTGATTTCCATTGCACCTTCAAACTGCCTATTGGTATCTAAAGACATTTAGGGGTAGATTTACAATAAACTAACGCAGAGCAGTGCAGAAAGACATTTTGCTGCGCGACCCTACGTTCATTTGGAAGCACAGGGATGCAACATATTTGAAACCTTTATATTGCATCTCTGTGCTTTCCCCTGCGCTGGCTGTGTGCTGCCTTCTGCAGCACAAATAGAAAGAGGAAATAAACTCTAATGATTGTTCATGTACAGGAAGGGTTCCCTTCCTGCACATACACAATCAGAAATCAGAAATTGCGTTTTTCAAATTCTATGTGTGCTGCATTAGCACACATGGAACTTGGAAAACATCATTTATTTAAAGCATTGTTTATGTGCAGGAAGGGACACCTTCCAGTACATAAACAATCATTAAAGGTTTTTTCCTCGTTCTATTTGTGGTGCAGAATGCAGCACTCACAGAAAGAGGAAAACAACAAGGAGAAATTAATACATGTCTCTTCGTTGCGCCTCCCTAGGCCTCGCCTGGGGAGGCGAAGCATTCGGATGCATTTCCAGATTTACAAATGTTTTTGGGTTTTACACTTTAGTTGAACAAATATCTAAAAGTCAATTTAACTTTTGGATTTTTTCAGTAAAGTTTCAGAGTTTCATTTAACGTAAGCTGAGATATTCTTACCACACCTTACTATAATGTCACTTTAAACTTTGTTTTATTTCAGTGAATTTCTGTTTTTCTGTTAACTTGAGGGAAAATCATATTTGTCAGATAATGAAGGTAGGGCTGACATGGTAATTCCTGGCTACTCAAAGTATAGCTGAGTTCACTAAACAACACAGGACAGGAGATAGACAAGAACAAAGTATGATGAAAGTAAGGGGTGTACTGGTATATGAACAAGAGGTCTCTTGTCTTGGTAGCTTAGGGAAAGCCCATTGGACTGACACCAGCAGATTGCTCTTAACAGCAGTCATACAGCAAAGTCATAGCAGAGCCTGCTGGATAGTGACTATTATACTCAGTTCAAGGTAGACCTAGACTGTCAACAACATAGAGACAGGTAAGACTCCAATGGAACTGGGCACAACAACATAAGTATTTCCCTTACCTGATCAGAATGAGATCAAGCCAGATGTCACACTTTAAATGGATATGGACTGCAATAGACAGGTGACCGAATTTGGAGTGGATCAGAAAACCAGAATGGAAAGAATAACCAGAATACAGGGCAGGCAAGACAACAATCAGACAAGGAGAAAAACAAGACAAGGAATTATGTAAAGGGCTTCAACAATCAAGAACAGGAATACTGAATCAAGGGCAGGCTGTACCCAACAGGCACTAGAACATGTAATGCCCTCTGAAACAAGGGTTCAGAGCAAGAAACCTAAGGCTGTATCCAACAGGTACTCAAACAATTAATGACAAGTTGGTACAGGGAAACTGAAACTAAGATTCAGAGCACTGAACTTGAGGATGTACCGAACAGGCACTGGAACAAATAAAGCCCTGATGGTACATGGATTCTGGAAATAGGTTTCAGAGCAAGGAATTCAAGAACGTACCCAACAGGCACTGGAAGAAATGATGCCCTGCTGGTACATGAGAAAAACAACGAAATGAAGAACAAGGACAGAACAGAATTCTGAACAAGGAAATAAAGGGAACCACTGCCAATGCTGCTAATATGTGGTCAGAAACCTAACGGGGAAAACACAGACATCAGGATATCCGGATAGAAAGGAAGGTGAGACTGAGAACAATGCTGCTCAGGTCAATCACAGGAAAACAGAACATTTCAAAGATTCAGCAGTGCAGGGATCTGGAGAAGAAAGCAGGAGCTTCCCAGAACAGCAGTTGAAGCACACATTCTAAATGCAGAAGCCAACCTTAAATCCCTCCTCCCAGCTCACAGTCACAATCAGTGGCGGCTGGTGGAATTTGAACCTGGTGGGGCTATTGAAGTAGGCATCAACGAACGGAAGCGAGCGAGCGAAGCGAGCGAGCCCGACAGGAATAAGGGGGGTGTGGGGGGGTTCTCCCCCCGCAAAGAAAATTTTTAAAAATTGGCATTTTTTGGTGCAATTTTCTGCACTATTTCTGTGATAAATAGACTGAAAAATCAGTTCTTCTAGGCATTCATAAAAGAAAACACATACATTATTTCAGAGAATTTCTGTGTTGCCAAGCAAGACTGACTTCTGAAGAGGGCCAGGGTACTAAGCCAGGTTGCACATCCACAAAGAAACACACTTGTAATTTTGTTCCTACCAAAAATGACGGCTGGCCATTTCCTTTTCTGCATCAGCTATTCAACGTTGATTGCCCAGTAATCATTATGACATATTAAATAGCTACATGTATAAGAAATATCAATTTGAAACAAACATTTAATTTTTAGGAAGTCAGCAAAAGCTTTGATTTTTGAGCAAGGCAATTTTGCAAAATAATTAAGTAAATATTGTATTTAAAATAGTTCATATAGCTCTCTGAAGCCCTTGGGTCTATCAGTATTTAAGAAAACCACTAAATACAAATAAGTTAGGAAATGAGTGTAATATGCATTGCTTATAATATAAGAAATATCAATTAAAAATCTTTCATTTATTTAAGAAAGAACAAAAACGTTATTTGCAGAAGCAGGCTAGGTAAGAATGTTTTACTTTATTTTTAAATACTTTGCATGCCACCCTCAGGCCCTTGTGGCAGTCAGTATAGTAGAAAATGGCTACATAAAAATAAAATATGAAAATAAATAAATGTATATTTTAAGAAAAATCCCTTCAAAACCAATATGATATTTGTAAACACAAACAAAATTATTTTAAATAATACTATGCAAATTGTTTGAATGCCACTCTCAGGTCCTTGTGCCCTTCAGCCAGCACAGCAGAAAAAGTTAAACAAAAAAAAATTATGGAAATAAATAAATGTACATTCTAGTGTGGTGATGCGGACACCAGCACTAGTATGACCACTAATGAGTGGTACTTGACAGGACTACAAATGTGAAAGTGAACGCTCTTCAAATTTTTAAAAAATGTATATTTTTAACATTTGAAAGCTTTGACATTATCAAGTCAAAATATAGCACTGCACTAAGACTTTATTAAACATAGAAGGAGGGAGCGGCTGACACCTCCACCTGAATAGGGCTATGCCTATTCCAACACAAATAGCTATATAACCGCCTGTAGTGTGCCTGGAGCCAGAGAAGAAAGGGCAGGGGCCTTTTGAGGATCAAAGACAGCTGTCTTTTGTTGTCTCCTGCACTTCAAAGACACATTTTGGTATTAGTACTGGACCTCGCTGTGACATCCCCAAATTGGTTCACTTTGGGGTCTGGAGGAGACTCTGCAACTATGATGTACAACGCTGCTAGGAAGGACTGCCCTTTTGGCACTTGCTTTGCTGTACTGCCTATGCACTCTGCTCAGCTATGTTGGCCTGCTCCCTGCTACCTCTGCAATGAGGGACAACTGGGCCTCTATATCCTACAAGTTCCCAAGAACGTGTTAGCTTTCCTCCTGTTATGGAAGAATCAGGGCTATTTGTATGTTATTGGGCCACTTTTCTGACCAACTTATTCGGCCCTCCTTTGAGGGAGAATGATTGGAGGTGACTCCAGCCTATTATCCTTCTAGTGCAGGGATTAGAACTATAAACAGGGCCTATTCATAAGGCACAGTAATGCACTTTCGTACCCTTTTCCTTAGATCAGGGCTTATAAACTTAAGCTAAGGGATAGATTCATTAGTATTAGTGATAATCCGTCCTTTTGCAAGAGTGTTAGTATACCTTCTATGGAGTTATGCTTATTTCGGGCCTTGTAGGCCTCAAACGGGAGAGACTCCATCTTGCTTTCTGCCCGGGCAGCTTGAGATGCTTCTAGGTCAAGTGTAATGTTTTAGTTTTGAAGTGTTGTTCGCTTGGAGAGAACTGGCTCAGGCTGGCCCTTATCGAAAGACTGTATTTTTCTCCTTTCCGAAGACACAACATCAGGCCGGCCGGCTGGGAACGTATCCTTGGTACGGGGAGGTACAAGAATTTGGTGGGCGGCAGGTTACTGGCCTTAACTTTCCATGAAAGGACAAGCTTCCATATTAGCGAAAGCGTTAGGCTGTGAGTCAGTCAGTCTGTAGGCGGCAGCTAGCCGTTAGCATCAATGCCATTAATTATTTCCAGGCAGACAGTCGCCATTTTGAAGTCCGAGAAAGATCATGAGGCTGATACTCTCTGAGAAAGATTGAAGAGGAGAGAGGAGTAGTGCGGAGCGATCGGAGACAGATAGAGACAGCAGCTAATAAAGAGGAAGGTTCCAGTGACTTGGAGGGAATCGGAGGAGACCGAGCATAGCGGTGCAGACGTGTACTCGTGACTGCTGAGGTGTGATTCCGAGACGAGCCAAGGCACAGACGAGAAGGGAACCTAAATGACTGTCGAATCCCGACTTCGTGCTCATAAGGTGATCTCTGCCCCACTTTGCATAGTGTGCACATTCTAACCTTTCACTTTTCTTTGCAGGATATATGTTATAGTATAGTGCTGTGATTATAATCATTGTAATAAAATACCCCAGTTCTTAGTGAACCAACATGTGCCTTGTATTCTTGTTCAATCAGGGTAACCTGGTCTTCTAGTCAGACATCGTTTTCATGAACGGATGTAAATCCCGGTCAGGTAAGAGGTGACTGAATAATGAGGGAGAGAGGGACCATTCGATGCTGAGAGCAGAAGGTACATGATTCAATTTGGCAAGTTGTGCTAATTCCTGTTACTGTAGTATCACCCCGAGTAGCCAATGAGAGATTCCTTCCAAAGGTATTCATAGGAGAGTGATCGTCGTTGGTAAGCAGCGTTAATGAGAGCACCAGGGGGGACACTGGTGTGTAGATCCGCCGGATTGCGGATCGGGCTGCGAGTGAGAGAACACTGGGGTGGATACCAGTGTCTAGGGCCGCCGGATTATGGACCAGATTGGAAGGAAGAGAGCACTAGGGCTGCAGCCTAGTGCGTAAGGCACGCCGGATTGTGTGTCGAGTGAGCACTGATGGTGATCAGTGTGTAATGGTAAATAATCAGAACTGCCCCAGGGTAGATTAGTCTGGGCCTAAGTTGCCGTGAGACTAGCTGGTATGAGTGGGATATTGTAGAAAACCTATGTGTGTGTATGGCTATTTCCCCATCCTTAGGTACGAGATATAAATATATATATGTACATACCTATTTTAAATACGTTCTAAGGAGGGAGGTGATTACGTTCCGACTGGGTTGGAGGTGCTCTAAGGAGCTGATCCCATCTGGTTCGAGAATCCGGTCGTTACAGCCACCAGACACACTCACATTGTCTAGCGCCTGCTGTGTTGGCGCTCAGTCACCTTTTGCTACTAGTCGTACTCGACACTGCTGTTTCTGAAGATACCACAGCTGTGTAGACCTTTACCCTCAGTCAGCGCCGGGAGCACCGAGTGGCGTGAGCGCATTCTGGTTGCCTAGCAACACAACGATCTGAGCTCGCTCTCTCCAGGCTCTTTGGGCCGAAGATTCACAAGACTGCATCTACTGCAGCTGAACACCAGTCCTGCCTGCCTCTGTACCTCTTACCAACACGAGCTCCATGTGTGAGGCCCACCAACACAGCAGTATGGGGCCACAGACCTGCATGTGCTCCAGTGGCCAAGCCAGAGCCCAACTCCTCTTCCTACCACGTGGACCCCGTGTGCGAGACTGCCGACAACGAGAGCAGTGACTCCAAGCCCCAGGTACTGTCCCGAAGGCCTGTGCAGGCTAACTTCAACCCCCACTGCATTGAAAATCTTGTCTTGTCTTGCCGGTGGGCTCATTTGAGGATTACTGTAATTCCCTTAAAGGTTCATGAGCACTGTGATGAGCTATTAACGTTACTAGTACTGGCATAACTCTTGATAGACTATTGAATTGCTGTCCTTTAGGCCTGGTTTTAATTACATAAAGATGGTCTATTTTTCTAGAACTAGTGTGGAGTGTTTTGCTTTGTCTTTCACTGTTACTTTACTATGCGTTGCAGAAATACTTTACACATTGCCTCTTTGATAAGCCTTCTCTGCGCCAAGCTACCAGACGAGGAGCACAGGTAATCTTGCATCTGAATTAACCTGAGTGGTGGTGGGTACTGCTTGGCTTAGGTGTATACCTTAGCCAAACAAAAACCCCATTTGTAACTGACACATTCAGCAGCGCCTGCTGCTGCACGTTGCCTGCTATCATTCCGAGCTGCAATGTGCAAGTGGAGGGGGGCAGCAGCTTATCAGATTTCACTGGGCCCATAACAAAGCCGAAGTTAAAGGGCCAAGAAGATATCTGGAGCCTCAAACCTAAAAGCAAATGCCTCGACCAATGGGAAACAGTTTCCCTCTTCGTGCTGGACCTCTCAGCCGCCTTCAACACCGTTTCCCACCACACCCTCTGCACAAGATTCCACGATGCCAGCATCCGGAACAAAGCCCTGGATGGATCTGCTCCTTCCTCACCGGCCGAACACAGAGAGTACGACTTCCACCATTCAACTGAAAACCCACAGAGATCAGCTGCAAAGGGTCTCAAGGCTCCTCCCTGAGCCCCAAGCTTTTCAGGCCCCATTTTCAGCCATCGTCAAGAACCACAGACTCAACATTGTCTCCTACGCCGATAACATCCAGCTGATTCTCTACCTCACAGAAGAACCCACAGCTGCCAAGAGCAACTTCCACAACAGGATAAATGCAGTCCCCACCAGGATGAAGGACAGCTGCCTCAAGCTTAACTAACTCAAACAAGACCTAAGGCCTCAACCTGGGATCCACCCCCAAGTGTTGCCACTCCCTCTGCCTTGGTTGACTCTTGGTGGCCCAGGAAGAGGGGGTCTGCAGCACTTGGAACCCCCCCTCCCCCACACGCCACTGACTACGTGCGAAACCTTGGCAACCTCCTGGACTTCTCTCTCTCAATAAACCACCAAATCAATGTTGTTTATTCCTCCTATTTCCACATGCTCTATCTACTTCATGAAATCTTCCAGTTTGCCCCCAGTGAGTACAACAACACTGTCACCCATGAGCTTGTCAGCACTCTATCCAGCACCACCCAGAAACCCCATAAGAAACTGCTGAACATCAAGAACACCTCCGCCAAACTCATCCTGAACATCCCACGCCGCAGCCACATCACCGGCCACCTGAGAAGGGAAATATCCAATACAACGCATGCCAACACAACGCAAGTACCATTACATCGCAGTGCTATTACAATGCATAGCATTACAATGTAAAGCATTATAATGCATATACTTTTACCACACATGCCTTTACATGAATTTCTTTGTATAGGCAAGCATGGTAAAAGCATATGTGTTTTACATGTAAGTATAAGGTAAGTATAGGGTTTAGGGTGGGTTTGGGTTCTGAGGTCTAGGGGTATAGGTTTGGGTTGCCAAGGTTAATTTTAGGGTTCAGGATGGGTATATGTTTTGGGGTGCCAAGGTTCATTTTAGGATTCAGGGTGGGTTTGGATTTTAGGGTGCACAGGGTAATTTTAGGGCTCGGACAAATTTGGATTTTGTGGTGCCAAGGGTAATTTAAAGTTGTAGGGTTCGGGGTTGTAAGGGTAATTTTAGGGTTTAGGGTTGGTTTTGGGGTGGTAAGGGTAATTTTAGGGTTTAGGGGGTATGGGTATTAGGGTGGTAAGGGTAATTTTAGAATTTTAAGGGGGTAGGGCTATTGGCACTGGTACAAAGGGTAATTTTGGGGTTGCCTGGGGGTATTAATATATATATATATATATATATATATATATATATATATATATATATATATATATATATATATATATATATATATTCTGTCCACAAGGTTGCCCTTAAGGATTCACCACACAAACAGGGGTTGCTGCACTCGGCGCCACAGTGGAAAAACATCAGCATGCCTCCAAGCCTTTAAACTCTGCCATACGCGTTTCGAGCTGTAGAAAGGCTCTTGATCACTGGCTTAATGGATGACGGAAACAGGTGAGTGTGGAACACTGAATTTATTCAAATTTGAAGTCCCGCCTGTGTAGGCGTGTTCGTAAGGCATTCTGGATAATATAGTTCGCTTGGCATGCCTACTGACTTCGAATCAGTTCCTTTTTGCAAGTGCGATGTTTCCCCATGCATTGTTAAAATGTGAAACCCGGTTGGGTAAAGGTCTCGGCTGCACCGCTGAATGCTTCTCCCAATATCAGCTGTGGCTCAGGCCCCCTGTTTTCGTCAAAAGTGCCCATGCGTTTGAGAGCACTCACAGAGCCGCAGATACCACGGCGGGGCAAATCCGCGACCGGGCGGGCCGCTCTGTATTCTGTCCACAAGGTTGCCCTTAAGGATTCACCACACAAACAGGGGTTGCTGCACTCGGCGCCACAGTGGAAAAACATCAGCATGCCTCCAAGCCTTTAAACTCTGCCATACGCGTTTCGAGCTGTAGAAAGGCTCTTGATCACTGGCTTAATGGATGACGGAAACAGGTGAGTGTGGAACACTGAATTTATTCAAATTTGAAGTCCCGCCTGTGTAGGCGTGTTCGTAAGGCATTCTGGATAATATAGTTCGCTTGGCATGCCTACTGACTTCGAATCAGTTCCTTTTTGCAAGTGCGATGTTTCCCCATGCATTGTTAAAATGTGAAACCCGGTTGGGTAAAGGTCTCGGCTGCACCGCTGAATGCTTCTCCCAATATCAGCTGTGGCTCAGGCCCCCTGTTTTCGTCAAAAGTGCCCATGCGTTTGAGAGCACTCACAGAGCCGCAGATACCACGGCGGGGCAAATCCGCGACCGGGCGGGCCGCTCTGTATTCTGTCCACAAGGTTGCCCTTAAGGATTCACCACACAAACAGGGGTTGCTGCACTCGGCGCCACAGTGGAAAAACATCAGCATGCCTCCAAGCCTTTAAACTCTGCCATACGCGTTTCGAGCTGTAGAAAGGCTCTTGATCACTGGCTTAATGGATGACGGAAACAGGTGAGTGTGGAACACTGAATTTATTCAAATTTGAAGTCCCGCCTGTGTAGGCGTGTTCGTAAGGCATTCTGGATAATATAGTTCGCTTGGCATGCCTACTGACTTCGAATCAGTTCCTTTTTGCAAGTGCGATGTTTCCCCATGCATTGTTAAAATGTGAAACCCGGTTGGGTAAAGGTCTCGGCTGCACCGCTGAATGCTTCTCCCAATATCAGCTGTGGCTCAGGCCCCCTGTTTTCGTCAAAAGTGCCCATGCGTTTGAGAGCACTCACAGAGCCGCAGATACCACGGCGGGGCAAATCCGCGACCGGGCGGGCCGCTCTGTATTCTGTCCACAAGGTTGCCCTTAAGGATTCACCACACAAACAGGGGTTGCTGCACTCGGCGCCACAGTGGAAAAACATCAGCATGCCTCCAAGCCTTTAAACTCTGCCATACGCGTTTCGAGCTGTAGAAAGGCTCTTGATCACTGGCTTAATGGATGACGGAAACAGGTGAGTGTGGAACACTGAATTTATTCAAATTTGAAGTCCCGCCTGTGTAGGCGTGTTCGTAAGGCATTCTGGATAATATAGTTCGCTTGGCATGCCTACTGACTTCGAATCAGTTCCTTTTTGCAAGTGCGATGTTTCCCCATGCATTGTTAAAATGTGAAACCCGGTTGGGTAAAGGTCTCGGCTGCACCGCTGAATGCTTCTCCCAATATTAGCTGTGGCTCAGGCCCCCTGTTTTCGTCAAAAGTGCCCATGCGTTTGAGAGCACTCACAGAGCCGCAGATACCACGGCGGGGCAAATCCGCGACCGGGCGGGCCGCTCTGTATTCTGTCCACAAGGTTGCCCTTAAGGATTCACCACACAAACAGGGGTTGCTGCACTCGGCGCCACAGTGGAAAAACATCAGCATGCCTCCAAGCCTTTAAACTCTGCCATACGCGTTTCGAGCTGTAGAAAGGCTCTTGATCACTGGCTTAATGGATGACGGAAACAGGTGAGTGTGGAACACTGAATTTATTCAAATTTGAAGTCCCGCCTGTGTAGGCGTGTTCGTAAGGCATTCTGGATAATATAGTTCGCTTGGCATGCCTACTGACTTCGAATCAGTTCCTTTTTGCAAGTGCGATGTTTCCCCATGCATTGTTAAAATGTGAAACCCGGTTGGGTAAAGGTCTCGGCTGCACCGCTGAATGCTTCTCCCAATATCAGCTGTGGCTCAGGCCCCCTGTTTTCGTCAAAAGTGCCCATGCGTTTGAGAGCACTCACAGAGCCGCAGATACCACGGCGGGGCAAATCCGCGACCGGGCGGGCCGCTCTGTATTCTGTCCACAAGGTTGCCCTTAAGGATTCACCACACAAACAGGGGTTGCTGCACTCGGCGCCACAGTGGAAAAACATCAGCATGCCTCCAAGCCTTTAAACTCTGCCATACGCGTTTCGAGCTGTAGAAAGGCTCTTGATCACTGGCTTAATGGATGACGGAAACAGGTGAGTGTGGAACACTGAATTTATTCAAATTTGAAGTCCCGCCTGTGTAGGCGTGTTCGTAAGGCATTCTGGATAATATAGTTCGCTTGGCATGCCTACTGACTTCGAATCAGTTCCTTTTTGCAAGTGCGATGTTTCCCCATGCATTGTTAAAATGTGAAACCCGGTTGGGTAAAGGTCTCGGCTGCACCGCTGAATGCTTCTCCCAATATCAGCTGTGGCTCAGGCCCCCTGTTTTCGTCAAAAGTGCCCATGCGTTTGAGAGCACTCACAGAGCCGCAGATACCACGGCGGGGCAAATCCGCGACCGGGCGGGCCGCTCTGTATTCTGTCCACAAGGTTGCCCTTAAGGATTCACCACACAAACAGGGGTTGCTGCACTCGGCGCCACAGTGGAAAAACATCAGCATGCCTCCAAGCCTTTAAACTCTGCCATACGCGTTTCGAGCTGTAGAAAGGCTCTTGATCACTGGCTTAATGGATGACGGAAACAGGTGAGTGTGGAACACTGAATTTATTCAAATTTGAAGTCCCGCCTGTGTAGGCGTGTTCGTAAGGCATTCTGGATAATATAGTTCGCTTGGCATGCCTACTGACTTCGAATCAGTTCCTTTTTGCAAGTGCGATGTTTCCCCATGCATTGTTAAAATGTGAAACCCGGTTGGGTAAAGGTCTCGGCTGCACCGCTGAATGCTTCTCCCAATATCAGCTGTGGCTCAGGCCCCCTGTTTTCGTCAAAAGTGCCCATGCGTTTGAGAGCACTCACAGAGCCGCAGATACCACGGCGGGGCAAATCCGCGACCGGGCGGGCCGCTCTGTATTCTGTCCACAAGGTTGCCCTTAAGGATTCACCACACAAACAGGGGTTGCTGCACTCGGCGCCACAGTGGAAAAACATCAGCATGCCTCCAAGCCTTTAAACTCTGCCATACGCGTTTCGAGCTGTAGAAAGGCTCTTGATCACTGGCTTAATGGATGACGGAAACAGGTGAGTGTGGAACACTGAATTTATTCAAATTTGAAGTCCCGCCTGTGTAGGCGTGTTCGTAAGGCATTCTGGATAATATAGTTCGCTTGGCATGCCTACTGACTTCGAATCAGTTCCTTTTTGCAAGTGCGATGTTTCCCCATGCATTGTTAAAATGTGAAACCCGGTTGGGTAAAGGTCTCGGCTGCACCGCTGAATGCTTCTCCCAATATCAGCTGTGGCTCAGGCCCCCTGTTTTCGTCAAAAGTGCCCATGCGTTTGAGAGCACTCACAGAGCCGCAGATACCACGGCGGGGCAAATCCGCGACCGGGCGGGCCGCTCTGTATTCTGTCCACAAGGTTGCCCTTAAGGATTCACCACACAAACAGGGGTTGCTGCACTCGGCGCCACAGTGGAAAAACATCAGCATGCCTCCAAGCCTTTAAACTCTGCCATACGCGTTTCGAGCTGTAGAAAGGCTCTTGATCACTGGCTTAATGGATGACGGAAACAGGTGAGTGTGGAACACTGAATTTATTCAAATTTGAAGTCCCGCCTGTGTAGGCGTGTTCGTAAGGCATTCTGGATAATATAGTTCGCTTGGCATGCCTACTGACTTCGAATCAGTTCCTTTTTGCAAGTGCGATGTTTCCCCATGCATTGTTAAAATGTGAAACCCGGTTGGGTAAAGGTCTCGGCTGCACCGCTGAATGCTTCTCCCAATATCAGCTGTGGCTCAGGCCCCCTGTTTTCGTCAAAAGTGCCCATGCGTTTGAGAGCACTCACAGAGCCGCAGATACCACGGCGGGGCAAATCCGCGACCGGGCGGGCCGCTCTGTATTCTGTCCACAAGGTTGCCCTTAAGGATTCACCACACAAACAGGGGTTGCTGCACTCGGCGCCACAGTGGAAAAACATCAGCATGCCTCCAAGCCTTTAAACTCTGCCATACGCGTTTCGAGCTGTAGAAAGGCTCTTGATCACTGGCTTAATGGATGACGGAAACAGGTGAGTGTGGAACACTGAATTTATTCAAATTTGAAGTCCCGCCTGTGTAGGCGTGTTCGTAAGGCATTCTGGATAATATAGTTCGCTTGGCATGCCTACTGACTTCGAATCAGTTCCTTTTTGCAAGTGCGATGTTTCCCCATGCATTGTTAAAATGTGAAACCCGGTTGGGTAAAGGTCTCGGCTGCACCGCTGAATGCTTCTCCCAATATCAGCTGTGGCTCAGGCCCCCTGTTTTCGTCAAAAGTGCCCATGCGTTTGAGAGCACTCACAGATCCGCAGATACCACGGCGGGGCAAATCCGCGACCGGGCGGGCCGCTCTGTATTCTGTCCACAAGGTTGCCCTTAAGGATTCACCACACAAACAGGGGTTGCTGCACTCGGCGCCACAGTGGAAAAACATCAGCATGCCTCCAAGCCTTTAAACTCTGCCATACGCGTTTCGAGCTGTAGAAAGGCTCTTGATCACTGGCTTAATGGATGACGGAAACAGGTGAGTGTGGAACACTGAATTTATTCAAATTTGAAGTCCCGCCTGTGTAGGCGTGTTCGTAAGGCATTCTGGATAATATAGTTCGCTTGGCATGCCTACTGACTTCGAATCAGTTCCTTTTTGCAAGTGCGATGTTTCCCCATGCATTGTTAAAATGTGAAACCCGGTTGGGTAAAGGTCTCGGCTGCACCGCTGAATGCTTCTCCCAATATCAGCTGTGGCTCAGGCCCCCTGTTTTCGTCAAAAGTGCCCATGCGTTTGAGAGCACTCACAGAGCCGCAGATACCACGGCGGGGCAAATCCGCGACCGGGCGGGCCGCTCTGTATTCTGTCCACAAGGTTGCCCTTAAGGATTCACCACACAAACAGGGGTTGCTGCACTCGGCGCCACAGTGGAAAAACATCAGCATGCCTCCAAGCCTTTAAACTCTGCCATACGCGTTTCGAGCTGTAGAAAGGCTCTTGATCACTGGCTTAATGGATGACGGAAACAGGTGAGTGTGGAACACTGAATTTATTCAAATTTGAAGTCCCGCCTGTGTAGGCGTGTTCGTAAGGGCAACCTTCTCTTTTTTCAAATATTGTGGCTAGTCCGGCCACGGGAGTGCCCCGCCGCTTGTCTTGGCGGATCTCAGCTGTTCACAGAATCTGAGCGGTGACGAGAATGAGGGGGGCCTGAGCCACCGGCATATATTGGGAGCCGAGCAGCGCTCTACATTTGTTTCCACCTACCAAGGAAATATTTTAATGGAGCAACAGTGACCTCCACTTGGGTGTGCACGATCGAGTAGTGACAATATGAACAGCAAGTACCAGAATGCTCTGTCACATCCTGCATGGGCGGGACTTGAACATTTCAATAAATTAACGTGCATGAAATCAAGTCACTGTTTCTCCGTTTGTCAGCCAGTGAACAAGGGCGCAGAGACGCTTGAAACGCGTATGGCAGCAGAAGGGAATCTCATGTAACAGGCTGCAAGGCTGCTACCGGTGGTACGTGTGCTGTAACCCCCTCATGTGTGGTATTCCTACGAGGGCAACCTTCTCTTTTTTCAAATATTGTGGCTAGTCCGGCCACGGGAGTGCCCCGCCGCTTGTCTTGGCGGATCTCAGCTGTTCACAGAATCTGAGCGGTGACGAGAATGAGGGGGGCCTGAGCCACCGGCATATATTGGGAGCCGAGCAGCGCTCTACATTTGTTTCCACCTACCAAGGAAATATTTTAATGGAGCAACAGTGACCTCCACTTGGGTGTGCACGATCGAGTAGTGACAATATGAACAGCAAGTACCAGAATGCTCTGTCACATCCTGCATGGGCGGGACTTGAACATTTCAATAAATTAACGTGCATGAAATCAAGTCACTGTTTCTCCGTTTGTCAGCCAGTGAACAAGGGCGCAGAGACGCTTGAAACGCGTATGGCAGCAGAAGGGAATCTCATGTAACAGGCTGCAAGGCTGCTACCGGTGGTACGTGTGCTGTAACCCCCTCATGTGTGGTATTCCTACGAGGGCAACCTTCTCTTTTTTCAAATATTGTGGCTAGTCCGGCCACGGGAGTGCCCCGCCGCTTGTCTTGGCGGATCTCAGCTGTTCACAGAATCTGAGCGGTGACGAGAATGAGGGGGGCCTGAGCCACCGGCATATATTGGGAGCCGAGCAGCGCTCTACATTTGTTTCCACCTACCAAGGAAATATTTTAATGGAGCAACAGTGACCTCCACTTGGGTGTGCACGATCGAGTAGTGACAATATGAACAGCAAGTACCAGAATGCTCTGTCACATCCTGCATGGGCGGGACTTGAACATTTCAATAAATTAACGTGCATGAAATCAAGTCACTGTTTCTCCGTTTGTCAGCCAGTGAACAAGGGCGCAGAGACGCTTGAAACGCGTATGGCAGCAGAAGGGAATCTCATGTAACAGGCTGCAAGGCTGCTACCGGTGGTACGTGTGCTGTAACCCCCTCATGTGTGGTATTCCTACGAGGGCAACCTTCTCTTTTTTCATATATATATATATATATATATATATATATATATATATATATATATATATTAATACACATACAAACAGAGACACACAATTACTTACTTACCTTAACCACTTTTACCAAGTCTATGCCTTTACCACGCATGTCTTTGCCTTGTAATGGCATGCGTGGTAAAGGCATAAGCATGGTAAAAGTGTGCTTTGCAATGGTAATGCGTTGTAACAGCCCTTGTGTTGTTACAACCGTATTATAATGGCATTCTTTGTGTTGGCATGCAATATAACGTCATATATTCCCTGAGAGACCTTCACTTGCTATCTTTCAATAAAAGAATTACCTTAGCTCAAGCGCCTCTTGCATGCCTACAAATCCCTCCACAACGCCAGACATACATAGCTCAACCACCACTTTTGCTTCTACACTCTCCCCTGACATCTCCACTCCACCCAACTGGCGCAGGCCACCATCACACATCTGTAGACCAGTGCTGGAGAAAGATCCTTGTCTAAACTTCTGGAACGTCCTGCCTCTGCACCTCAGGCAATCACCATCACGTCCGCAATTAAGGAAGGACCTCAAGACTTGGCTCGTCAAATCAATCGCAGATCCCCTCCCCTCAACCCCACACACACAGCGCCTTGAGATCCTACGGGTGAGTAGTCTTGCTTTAAATAGTAATTGATTTGAAGCAATGGAGCAGAAAGAAATGCTTAAAGCTTATCACATCATAAGACGCTTGCTTTTAAATTTGTATTTGCAAACATTTTAAATTTAAATACAACTATTTTGTTTCTATTTCTTTTTATTGTGCTACTCATCCACATGTATGGTGTCAAAGCGCTTTAGATCACATGTACACATATATTGACAATAAATGAAGAGTGTAAATCAATGTACAGGTTGTGTAACAAAAGTAAGTAACGGTTACAAGGTTGAAGAGTTGCATGCTGTTTATAGCTCACTGTGCTATATGGGAAGGATTAAAATGTATGGACTGTACATAACCAAATGAGCTCTGTATTCAAAGCAGTAACCCACTTATTTAGTTTCATAAAATAAAAATCTGTCATCTGCATATTACATAGCATTTAGCATGAAGTGCACTGCATGAGACACATTAACCCTTGCAAGTTTATTTAAATGCACTCATGAGTCATGATACTAGACTAGAGTGTGCTATATGTTAAAATAATTACAAAGTAGTATATTTAAATAATGGAAATATTGCAAAAATAATTTAAAAGAACAATAATTAATACTTCACACTTACCCCAGTTATCAGGCAGCTTCTGTCTCAGCCGGTTGATGCTAGTTGCTGGCTGGCTGTGCTTCTCCTTTTGTTGTCCAGCAGCTACTGGCTCAGAGAGAGCTGAAACAGTAAAGCTTTCACTTTCAGGATGAAAGTGAAAGCTCTTCTCAGTGCAGCATGTGACACCACGTCACAGGGTCATGAGTTAACCCCTTCCGTGCGGCCGCGATTTTCCCCGTGTGCGGCCGCCGAACGAACACGGGCGGGCCATGACGAACCCCAGCCGTCATCAGCACACGAGCACCGTAGTGCATGACGGCTGGGGTTCGTCACCAGCATGGAAGGGGTTAAGTCTCATGACTCTGTGACATAAATAAAATGCTTACAGCGTTTTCTTTTTAAAAAAAAATAAAGTTAAAAGTTTGTAGACAATAATCATTCAGTGTAATGATCATTTTATTTTTAAAAATGACCTTTCCCAAATGAGTCGTTTTTGAGATGGCTGGGGTCAGTTATGCATGACCAGTACTGGAGAACAACTGTATACAGGTGAATAACTTGTTTTTCCTATATGGCGAGGTAGCACACAAGCTTTAAAGTGCTTCCTTTCAGTGGTTCCAAAATTTATGAGATTGTCAGAAAACGTACAGTTTCTTTGTAGATGGGTAACACTCGAGCAGCAAAATGCTATTTTGCATTTAGCAACAAATATCCTTGCAAAGGACCTGCCACCAACTCCAGTACAAAAAGAGTATTTCTTTGTTGCAGTGACACAGTATGGGAGTGCAGTGGTTCAAGATGAGACTAGAAAGGCACCTACATGTAGGAAAATTGCAATGGATGTGAGGAGACTAGCACAAGGAGAGGAAGCAATTTTGCTACTCAACAGCATCTATGAGAACTTGGGGAGTGAGGGAGGGAAGAAAAAAAGACAGAAATGAAGGGTAACGAGATAAGGGGAAGAGAGTACTTGATGTTATTTCATAACTTTTAACTTCAAAAGACGAAGGAGGAAAAGCGTTAACCAAGTATTGACAATTTAGCTGGTGCACGATAAAAATAAGTAATTGGCACGCAAATAACATTATCCCTTTTAGCCTCGTAAATGGGACACATTTTATCGAATGAGCAAGATGAAAGATTGTTTAACATTGGTCGAGACACTAAGTTTAACCCTACCAAAAGCCATGTGCTGTTTGACCAGTTAAAAGACAGAAGATGACGAAAAACACGCAGACTTCACCCGCCTTTACCCTAACCATTTTACCAATTTCTTACTGTGTGGCTGTCTCAGGAGCAAATCGGCTTCCTCCATTAACGCACGGATTAATCATTGGTAATCTTTGTAACACGTTGTCCTACTCTTCCTCATTACACTCCTTAGCATCGACTTTTTTACCCTACCTGGAAAGGTGTCTAGAATGCATAAAATAAAACATCCCCACCCCCTCCAGTGACGACTAATCAAAGGGTGGGGTGAGGGTGTACTCGTCATCATTCCCCAGCCTTCAATGCAGCCTCGGGCTTACACTGTACCCGCCAGAGGCTGCTGTAAATTTATGATGCTGCCTTGCGCCATTTCTGGGCGGGCCCCAAAAGGGCCATTCTTTATATTCCCGGGCTGGCACCTAATGCGCCCGGTGTTTACACTCCGGCAGTAAGGCTGTAGCATTAAATTGTGACACATGCGCAGCGCATGTGTCACAAATCACCCCACATGCTGCCTCCATTTCCTGCCTGACCTGCCTGCTGCTGCAGTGACGCTCGCTCGAGTGCATCCTAAACTGATGGCAGGCAGGCAGGCAGGCAGGCAGAAGGATGTCACGGCCCGGGCCGGGGCTTTGATCAGCACTGCAGTGCGCGGGATTTAAAATGCCTGGTAACATTGCTGTTACTTAGCATTTTTGCTCTATGCCGGCCGAGTCGATAGGGAGGGCGGAGCCCTGCCGCCCTTGAAGGAAAACCGCCGCTGGCTCACAATGGGTGATTAGAATCCAGAACAGGTATGAACAGGCTGCAGTACAGTGCAGGTGAGAGCAATCAAAGTCCCTCCCCCAGCTCTCTGCCTGAAGGAGTGCCTTGAGGTTCCAGGAAACAGCCAGCAGGCAGAATGAAAAACCGGAGTGGTACAAAGATCAGATCTAGTTTTGCAATATGACCAGAATTCATGTGAAGGAGCGCATGGGTATGCGAGAAGAAGCCAGACAGAGTTCCAAGTATAATATAGTTCACGAAAAGTCTCCTTTCCAGATCTCATGGTAAGGTAAGGCATACAAGTACACATGAGAAAGGACATGTGCTCGACTTAGTCTGGACTACCATGCCAGCCCAGGGCGCTACGGAAATTCTCCCTTGTGCATGGTCTGACCATTCTCTAATAAAGGGTAGACTCTTATTGAGGGGCCCCCTGTCCAAACCTGGGGAGGGCTGGAAAATGGCCCGGAAATGGAGAAATCTTGATGGGGAGAAATTGGTCCACCTCTTAGAACACCCCCCTTCAGCAAAAGAGCAGGATGTCAACGTTGATGTCCTGTGTGGTTACCTCCAGCATAAACTGGGGAGTGCCATTGATGTGGTGGCACCTCTTCGCAGGATGACGAAGGTGGCGAGAGGAGCTGGGGCTCCTTGGTACAATGATTCCCTAAGAGAGATGAAACGTGGGGTGAGGAAGAAAGAACGGGCATGGCGTAAAAAATATGACGCCATTGCCAAGCAAGAATACGTCTCATCCTTAGCTCATTATAAACTAGCCATACAATCTAGGAAGGCTGCGTTCTTCGAGGAAAGAATAGCTGCAGCAAGAAATCCGCAAAAGGAAATCTTTCGGGTCCTGGCGGAGCTCAGGGTAAATAAAGAGCAAAGTCCCGAGTTCACTCAGGAGGACTGTCAGAGGTTTCAGGACTTCTTCGTAAAGAAGATATCCGATATCTTGGACGAAATTGCGGAAACTATACCCCTCGAATGTCCTTGCTTACCGGACCTTACCGCCCCGTTAAATATCCCACCATTAGCTGAGTTCTCCCCAATTTCTAAACAGGAACTACTTAAAATCATAGGCCGAGTTAAATCGGGTTCCTTGGTGGATCCATGCCCTCCTGACGTATTCAAGTTGGCATTACCAGGAATTGAGGAAGAGGTTCTGCATCTATTGAACACTTCTCTTCGTACAGGACAGATCCCTCTAGCTTTTAAAGAGGCTCGTCTGATTCCCTTACTGAAGAAACCTGGTTCGGACACGAAATGTCTGAAAATTTTTTGGCCCATCTCTCAGTTGCCTTTTTTGGCTAAAGTGATTGAGCAGCATGTGTTAGCTCTACTCTCGGGCCATCTAGAGAGTAACAACTTGCTGGAGACCAATCAGGCAGGGTTCCGTGCTAATCATAGCACGGAACTAGTTATGTTATCTATCCTAGATGAGCTAAGAACTCGGGCTGATGTAAAAACACCGAGCGCCCTGATACTACTGGATCTCTCCGCAGCGTTTGATACCGTGTGTCACAAACAGCTTCTGTCGGGGTTGAGATCCTTTGGCATCATGGGTACAGCACATGCATGGCTTACATCATTCTTGCAGGGTAGGACACAACGAGTACAGCTGGGAGATTTACTTTCCACCTCTGCTCCGATCACCTGCGGGGTCCCACAGGGCTCTGCCTTGTCACCCCTACTTTTTAATATCTACCTGCAGCCATTAATTGCTCTCCTGAATAGGATGGACTGCCTAGTGTACAACTATGCCGATGATACCCAGATAATCATCCGGCTGGATGATGGCCCGGGAGCATCCACTAGGCTGCAGGACATACTGAAAGCCACGGTCAACTGGATGTCCGAGAACTCCTTGAAAGTCAACCCGGATAAGACGGAAGTGTTGCCCATTTCTATCTCGGGCAACCCTTGGAGTGAGAAATTTTGGCCTATGGAGCTGGGTACACCACCGAAACCAGCATCCGCAGTCAAAAGTTTAGGCCTATATGTGGATAACAAATTATCCATGGAAAAACAAGTTACCACGGTAGTGGGTACCTGCATAGGCCTTCTAAGACAACTAAGGAAGATCTCTGCCTTACTCTCACTCCCTACTTTGAGACACGTGGTCTCAGCCACAATTTTGGCTAGGCTGGACTACGGGAACTCCCTATACATAGGTCTGCCCCAGCGGCTGCTGGACAAACTACAGGGGGTTATGAATGATGCAGCGAGGCTGATCTATAAAAAACCCAGGACTGCTCATTCCTCTCCCCTGATGCAGGAGCTGCACTGGCTCCCAATTCGTCAGAGGATTGTCTTTAAAGGATTGTGTATCGCTCACAAGGCTCTGTATGGCAAAGCACCAAAATATCTGAAATCCCGACTATCCCCCTACACACCGCCATAGGACTTTGCGTTCGTCGGACGCTACTCTTTTGTCCCAATCCCGCTTCAAATTGACCACGGTGGGGGGTCGTGCGTTTTCCAACACGCTCCCAGCCTTATGGAACAAACTGGCTCCAGAACTTAGGAAGGAAAGTAACTTACTATTCTTCAGAAAAAAACTAAAAACTGTACTGTTTAAACAAGCATGGAGCAGATCTTAGGTGCACAGTTGGTTTCAAGTGAATGTAATATCTCACCACGTAAATCTGGACAAACAGCGCTTAGAGACCCCGGTGGTTATAACGCGCCATATAAATTAAATAAATAAATAAATAAATAAATAAAGTAGCATAATGCTTTGGTGGTTGATAAGTAAATCCTGTAATGGAATCTGGAGTGGATCGGATTTCCAAGAGGGTTTGGATACTGAGGTTCAGCACAGGTTCCAAACTAGTATTCATGATGGCAGTAGGCATGCAGAAGTTCCTCAAGTAGAGCCACCCAATGCCAGGCTCGCAGGATGCTGGCATTATTGCCATACATAACTATAATGCAACTTTAACCTTTGTGGTTTTCCAGTGAATTCCTCAGACTTTTTGATCATATTCAGCCAACTCCTTTGACCAACGCAGCAGGGGGATGGCCACAGACCCTAGCCTCCTACTAGGTCTAGCACCTGACCCCTCATGGGCAGCCAGCCACCTGCTGCACACAATCTTCGCCCATTTGCTTTGGAGGTTGCCTCTGGCCCTGCCCTTCACCCAACTGCTGCGGATTCCATTCCCCTTATGAGAAGAAGCCAAACCTCATTTTGTTTATTATTATTTTTTTTAGATTTCTCATGGTCACTGCTGTACACCTGTAGTACCGGTGTTGAAGCTTCACTCACACGCTACGACAGTACCATAACTTTGAAGTTTGAACTGTTGCTCTAGTTTGAGTACCTCAGTACCTCATGAGATGGCTGCGCTGGGTCTTATGGAAGTACTGTTTGTCTACATTTTGGCCTTAGGGACTTCCCTTTAGGACCTCCTCCCAAGTGCCAGAGTGCTAGAGTGTACACAAATATTAAGACATTGGGACTGAGTCCCAGAGCTCTGTAATGGCAGCCACAAAATTTTCATCCTAGTTGTAGCCAGCCAATGAGATCACTCTCTATAGGTTCCGTGGTACTGAAATGGTTGATCAGAGAAAAAGTTTCTTCAGCTAATGAGAGGTCCTGTTTTTTAACTTTTTGGTACAGTGGGACTCCCATGGGACTAACTTTCCAGAAATTCCTATTTAACCACAGCATGATTACCATTCCTCTTTAATCCTGAATTTCACAAAAAAAGGCTGAACGGATTTACAACAAATCACAAAAACCACGGTTTCTGAGCAAATTTGGTGTAAGTCAATTCAACTGTTTCTTCTGTATTAGGGACCAAAGTTTCGGGAATTAACATAAAAAATCAATGTTTTGGCCACCAACTTTATCTTGACCCCTGCTTGATGGATTGGCACAAAACTTTGCAGCAAGGAGCTTAGATGTATGAACGTTTTTTGGTAAGGTTTCATGCAGATTTCCCAAATGGCGCCAAAGTTAATAAAACAAAAAATGCTCTACCGACGGACACTCTGACTTAACTAAACTACACAGTGGCTTCTACACTTCCATTGTGTAAATATATCTATATCTATATAACTATTGTTTCACCTGTAGAGGGGTCAAAGCGGGGCATTAGGCTAATGAAAACCCACCGGAGGTATTTGAAAATTCATGTGAGAACTACAGTGACCAGCATGCCCACCAGAGGGATGATTGAAAAAACGCAATAAAGAATCACCAATTGAAAAGGCTGTCACTGCGGGAACTCGTTGACAACAGAGCGGCACACCTTTGAGAAAGTCGAGTGTTCGACGAAACGCGCCAGGACTGCCAAGCCTGCAATTATTAATAAAGAAATTACCTCAGCCTAGTGAAGTGCGACTCCAATTTCCTTAAGCAGAGGAGGAAGAGTATTGGAATCTATATATCTATATCAATATCTATATCTATATCTATATATATATATATATGTGGTGTGAGCAAGTCTGAAGAGACAGGCGAAATGCATTACTGAGGTGAATCCCTGTGTCGGTGTCCATGTTCTGTGGAGACACTGGAGGTGGCGTTTATATGTATATATATATACACACACACATCCACTCACTCACCCAAACAGCTACTCATACAGCCACTCACTCACTAATAGAGCCATTGACATATCAAATCATACACCCATACAAATACTCACACACTGAATGAGTCACCCATAGAACTACTCACACACCTAGACACTCACCCATATAGTCAATGACGCAGACACTTACTCACCCGATCGGTTACACCCACACACCCACTTACTTACTCATACAAATACTAACATGTAGTGACTTGTAAGCATTGGCGTAAAATCTGTTCTGCTCGCGGATTTTGCGGTTTTTTGCTAAATTCACAATCTAGCGAACTTTCGCGAATTTGCCGAAAATCCGCAAATTTGCACGCGGCGGATTTTTTTGCTTGGTGATACAATATTGAGGTGCGCGGCGTTCACTAACCGTTATTCAGCGTTTGCCAAGTTGTTTTTCTCAATATTTTGCGAGTGCTGCGCCATTTTGAATCTTGCTGCGGGATCCCGCGGGAGTTTGCCGACCGTGATTACGTAATCGCGGCTTGCCACCTTGCACAGCACACATCGCGAGAGTTCGCAATTGCGAACACGTAGTTGCGGCGGGCAGCAACAATCTCGCATTCGCGAAATACAGAATTTGCAATTCTGCACAAGAAATCCACCAGCAAGCAGCATAAACCTTCTGAAAATGATGCTTTTTATCAGAATACCTCCTCAGGTTGACATTTGCCTGCACTTTTTTTTGCAAGGAGCCCATTTTGGGGGTGGGGGAGGAAGGAAGTGCCCCACAGTCTCCAACTTCCTGTTCCTGTCCAGCAGGCTCCTCCCAGTGCTTTCTTCATGTGCTGGTCACTTTCATTCGGATCTTGACCTGGAAGGATTACTTTTTGTGGATGCTGCTGGATATTTGGATTTGAGGCCTGTTTGACTTTCTTTGGATCACTTTTGGATTAGAAATTTCACAAGTAAGTTTGTTTGGGGCATTACAGTTGCTGCAACTACAATTTTGGAATTTTCGATTTTTGGGCTGTTGTTGGGGCCTTTTGACCAGGGGTAGTGAGTGGTGCATGGGTCTAGTCTTTCTGTGGGGTGTCTTGAATTTAAACATCATGGAGGGCATGGATGGCATGGGAGTGTGCTGATTTTTCTGTGTTTTTCGATTTTCTGGGCTGTTGTTGGGGACTTTTGACCAGGGGTAGTGAATGGTGCATGGGCCTAGTCTTTCTGTGGGGTGTCTTGAATTTAAACATCATGGAGGGCATGGATGGCATGGGATTGTGCTGATTTTTCTGTGTTTTTTGAGTTTTTGGGGTGTTCATAGGGACAGGCCATGTGGGTGGGGGCCATTTTGAGTGCTGGTACAGGCAGGCCCTGGGCATGTGCTGGGAGGCAAGGGGCCATTTTGAATGCAGGCAGTGTTCTCAGGCCTGCACCCTATTTGCCTAGCTTTCATACATTAGGCCCAGGGGTAGTGAGTGGTGCATGGGCCTAGTCTTTCTGTGGGGTGTCTTGAATTTAAACATCATGGAGGGCATGGATGGCATGGGATTGTGCTGATTTTTCTGTGTTTTTCGATTTTTGGGCTGTTGTTGGGGCCTTTTGACCAGGGGTAGTGAGTGGTGCATGGGCCTAGTCTTTCTGTGGGGTGTCTTGAATTTAAACATCATGGAGGGCATGGATGGCATGGGATTGTGCTGATTTTTCTGTGTTTTTCGATTTTTTGGGCTGTTGTTGGGGCCTTCTGACCAGGGGTAGTGAGTGGTGCATAGGCCTAGTCTTTCTGTGGGGTGTCTTGAATTTAAACATCATGGAGAGCATGGATGGCACGAAATTGTGCTGATTTTTCTGTGTTTTTTGAGTTTTTGGGGTGTTCATGGGGAGAGGCCATGTGGGTGGGGGCCAATTTGAGTGCTGGTACAGGCAGGCCCTGGGCATGTGCTGGGAGGCAAGGGGCCATTTTGAATGCAGGCAGTGTTCTCAGGCCTGCACCCATTTTGCCTAGCTTTCATACATTAGGCCCAGGGGTAGTGAGTGGTGCATGGGCCTAGTCTTTCTGTGGGGAGTCTTGAATTTAAACATCATGGAGGGCATGGATGGCATGGGATTGTGCTGATTTTTCTGTGTTTTTCGATTTTTGGGCTGTTGTTGGGGCCTTTTGACCAGGGGTAGTGAGTGGTGCATGGGCCTAGTCTTTCTGTGGGGTGTCTTGAATTTAAACATCATGGAGGACATGGATGGCATAGGATTGTGCTGATTTTTCTGTGTTTTTCATTTTTTTGGGCTGTTTGTGGGGTGTCTCGAATTTAAACATCATGGAGGGCATGGATGGCATGGGATTGTGCTGATTTTTCTGTGTTTTTCAATTTTTTGGGGTGTTCATGGGGACAGGCCATGTGGGTGCGGTCCATTTTTAGTGCTGGTACAGGCAGGCCCCGGCATGTGCTGGGAGGCAAGGGGCCATTTTGAATGCAGGCAGTGTTCTCAGGCCTGCACCCATGTTGCCTAGCTTTCATACATTAGGCCCAGGGGTAGTGAGTGGTGCATGGGCCAGGTCTTTCTGTGGGGTGTCTTGAATTTAAACATCATGGAGGGCATGGATGGCATGAGATTGTGCTGATTTTTCTGTGTTTTTCGATTTTTGGGCTGTTGTTGGGGCCTTTTGACGAGGGGTAGTGAGTGGTGCATGGTCCTAGTCTTTCTGTGGGGTGTCTTGAATTTAAACATCATGGAGGGCATGGGATTGTGCAGATTTTTCTGTGTTTTTCGATTTTTTGGGCTGTTGTTGGTGCCTTTTGACCAGGGGTAGTGAGTGGTGCATGGGCATAGTATTTCTGTGGGGTGTCCTGAATTTAAACATCATGGAGGGCATGGATGGCATGGGATTGTGCTGATTTTTCTGTGTTTTTCGATTTTTTGGGGTGTTCATGGGGACAGGCCATGTGGGTTGGGGCCATTTTGAATGCTGGTACAGGCAGGCCCTGGGCATGTGCTCGGAGGCAAGGGGCCATTTTGAATGCAGGCAGTGTTCTCAGGCCTGCACCCATTTTGCCTAGCTTTCATACATTAGGCCCAGGGGTAGTGAGTGGTGCATGGGCCTAGTCTTTCTCTGGGGTGTCTTGAATTTAAACATCATGGAGGGCATGGTTGCATGGGATTGTGCTGATTTTTCTGTGTTTTTCGATTTTTGGGCTGTTGTTGGGGCCTTTTGACCAGGGGTAGTGAGTGGTGCATGGGCCTAGTCTTTCTGTGGGGTGTCTTGAATTTAAACATCATGGAGGGCTTGGATGGCATGGGATTGTGCTGATTTTTCTGTGTTTTTCGATTTTTGGGCTCTTGTTGGGGCTTTTTGACCAGGGGTAGTGAGTGGTGCATGGGCCTAGTCTTTCTGTGGGGTGTCTTGAATTTAAACATCATGGAGGGCATGGATGGCATGGGATTGTGCTGATTTTTCTGTGTTTTTCGATTTTTTGGGGTGTTCATGGGGACAGGCCATGTGGGTGGGGGCCATTTTGCGTGCTGGAACAGGCAGGCCCTGGGCATGTGCTGGGAGGCAAGGGGCCATTTTGAATGCAGGCAGTGCTCTCAGGCCTGCACCCATTTTGCCTAGCTGTCATACATTAGGCCCAGGAGTAGTGAGTGGTGCATGGGCCTAGTCTTTCTGTGGGGTGTCTTGAATTTAAACATCATTGATGGCTTGGATGGCATTGGATTGTGTTGATTTTTATGTGGTTTTCGAGTTTTTGGGGTGTATAACTAAACTGATGTTCCTCTGTCTTCCATTGCTTTTAGGTGCACAAGACTCAAGAGAACCACCAGCGCCAGAAAGAAGTCCTGCATCCGTGTGTGTGTGCAGCATAACGTCACGCGACGTCACGTCTGGCCGCAGACAACTCTGCAACTCGTGCAACTGCGGCCTGCTGTTCTGACCTCTGAAGAAGATGGCCCCAAAAAAAGTTCCCCGTAGCTCCTCTAGCAAGAAAGTTGCCAGTAAGGAGCAGAAGAAGCAAGTTACCAAGGAGACTGGTGTGCCGCCCGCCACATTTTTTGGGAGTAAAAAAAAAAGTACGCCTGCAGCAGCAGCGTGAACTGCTGGGGACCAAGCTGGGAGCAGCACCCCTGCTCTATTGGGCTCAGTGCCACCACCACCACACCAACTTAAGTCCAAGCCCTTGAGTGCTGCAGAGGCACTTAGTCTAGTTGTTCAATCACCATCGACCAGTGATGTTGGCTCGTCGCAAGAAAGTAGCAGCAATGTCCCTCAATCAACACAGGTTGTTGTAACTCATCTGACGAGTGTTGAACTACCACAGCCGCAACAACAACTACTTCCAACAACTCTCAGCCGCCTTTGACACAGTTGATCACACCATCTTGCTTTCCTGTGTCAAGGCGGCGGGGATCGGGGGTACCGCCCTGGTATGGTTGTCCTCCTTCCTGAGGGACCGCACCCAGGCGGTTCGCTTGGGTGATTTTTCTGCGGACTTCCGGAAAGTTCAGTGCGGGGTCCCCCAAGGCTCCTCCCTTTCACCTCTTCTGTTTAATCTTTACATCGCCCCTCTTATTTTTTCACTGCAGCAAATGGAGGTCACCGTATATAATTATGCGGATGACCTCCAACTTGTCTTTAATCTCTCTTCTTCCCCTGCTTCTGTTCTTCATTTCCAATCTATTATGATTCATATCCGGGACTGGATGAACCACAACCACCTGAAACTCAACCCAGACAAGACTGAGCTGGTGTTGTCGGGCGGTTCATCCAGTCCCTGGTCTTCTTTGTTTTGGCCCCCCTCCCTAGGCTCTCCACCCGTCCCTTCTACCTCAGTAAAAACATTAGGCATTAAACTTAATTCCCAGCTCACCCTTCACTCCCAGGTTAGTTCTGTGGTGTCTTCTTCTTTTCTTTCATTACGCACTATACGTAAGGTGTCCCGTTTCTTTTCTTTTGACGCTCTGAAACTGATCACCCTGGCAATGGTCATCTCCCGCCTGGATTACGGCAACGCTCTATATGCAAGTATACCTGCATACAGCTTAAGGCGTTTGCAGCAGATCCAGAACCAGGCGGCGCGCCTGGTGTTCAAATTGCCAAAATTCCACCACGTTACTCCCCTCCTCAAGTCTTTACATTGGCTCCCTGTCCGTGAACGTGTCCAGGCTAAGCTTGCCTCTATCACCTTTCATGCACGACTGGGCACGGCACCGGCTATCATCTCATTTGAGATCATTCCCTATGTTCCTACTAGGGAACTGCTCTCATCCACTCAATCCCTCCTCACAGTCCCGCGGTTCCGGAGGAAGAAATGGGGAGGATCGAAATTTGCGACCCTTGCTCCACTCTTTTGGAATTCCCTGCCTCTAGAGCTTAGAGCCTTAACTCTCTATCCGCAATTCCGGAAACAGCTCAAAGCTCATTTGTTTGCTAAATCTTTTAATTAGTTCACTAGCTGTCCTGTTTTCCTTTTTATTTAACGTCCGCCATTCCCGCCCAGATATCTGTCAGTTGCAGCGCCATGAAACCGCTGGTGAACGCGCGCTATATAAATAATTTTAAATTCAAATTCAAGTTAAATTCAAATTAAAATTAAAATTAAAATTCAAATACATGTGCAAGTACAAGCCCAAGTACATGTGGAAGGAGAGGCAGCGCAAGGAGATGCGCAAGCAGAGGTGCATGGAGGGTCACAAGTGCCCACAATAGTTGCTCCTCCCGAAGTAGGGGCACATCGGGAAATCGACAATCAAGCCGAGGTATCATTTGAGTAAGCCACTCCTCCTGATGATCATTCATTGTCTTCCACATCCCTAGCAAGGAAAAGATCAAGGGTGGTGTCTACATCTTCTTCAAGCCCACCTCCTTCTGATGATACGGATCTAAATTGGGAACCATCACTGCCGTCTGAGAGTGAGGCACACCATGATCTGACAAAGGTAGCTAAGCGTAAAAGGAAGGTCGTCGAAAGTCTCATAGTTATGGAGTGTGATGACTCTCAACAAGAAGTGGCGTATACTCCTGCTGATGAAGACTCTCACGACGACGACGCAGTCATCATAAAAGTCACCGCAGCCCCTGTGGGCATGCAGCAAACAGACATTTTGACCCTAGCCCGAAAAGCTGCTGAGCGTGATGATGTTGTCGACGAGGAGGCAATGGGAACAGCACAATCATTGGAGTTAACTAGTACACCACCACCTACCGCTTCCATATTTCTTCCTCGCCAGAAGGGACCTCCATCCACTTCGACCTCAATTAGTGGTGGTGAAAGTGCACAACGTAGTAAAGTTCGGCAATACACATCTTCCACTTCATCTGGCATTAGCAGCATGACCACCACCAGTATCGCCTCCTCCGGCCCCCACAGACATTTCAAGTCTGCAGTTTGGGACTTCTTTAGTGTTTGCCCAAAAAAGGAAAACATAGCCATTTGTAGCATTTGTAAGCTTGCAGTTAGTCGTGGTAAGTTTGGTACCAACTATGGGACCAGAGGCCAGAGAGGTCATCTTAAGAGACAGCACGCTGTCCAATGGTTTGCACACCTAAAGGAGATCAAGGAAGCCCGAATTGCAAGTCAAGAAAACGTTGATGTTTCATCTGATGATGACGAGGAGGAAGAAGTGTCAAACACTTCACTTACACCCAGTACCCCTGTCAGCACACCCCTTGTGAGCCACACTAAGAGTGTGGGAGAGAGTGAGACACCAATGCGAAAAAGTTCATCAGCGAGCGTAACTGGGTTGAAGAAGTCATCATCATCATCCCGTAAAATGGTCCAGGCCAACATTAGAACCATGTTGTTTTCAGACGCGCCATATGAACGCAACCACCCACTGACGCGTCTGTATAACACTAAGCTGGCTAAAATGCTAGCTCCGGACCTTCTCCCTTTTTCTATTGCAGAAGGGGTTGGTTTTCTAGAATTAGTGGCAGCGCTCTGCCCTAAATGGAAGGTTCCTAGCCGGTTCTATTTTGCCAGAGTTGCGGTTCCAGCACTACATGAAGATGTGCTGGAGGTGATTGGGACAGCTTTGCAGAAGAGTGCTGTTCACACTATATATCTGACAACAGACATGTGGACCAGTGCCGCAGGCACTGATTACATGTGCATCACTGCACACTGGGTCTCTTTTTCAGGGGTTAAAGCAAAGCTAAACGCAGGTGTTGACCCGGACCAAGTTTTTAAAGCTGCTCGGAAACATGCAACACTAGCCATGTTTGGCTTGGAGAAACGTCATACAGCAGAAAACATTTTGAATGAGTTTAACAAAGGTCTTTCACTGGCTGTCCCCAAAAAAATGCCAGATTGGTTATGTTTCCACGGATAATGGCGCCAATGTAGTTAAGGCCATGGAGCTGGGTAACTATTTCAGAGTGCCGTGTTTGGCGCCCTGTATAAACCTGGTTGTTAAAAAATTCTTGAGTGAAGAAGACAGTCCAGCGTGCGAGTTAGTGGCTACCTGCCGAAGAATGTGCAACCATTTCAGCCATTCTTTTAAGGCCCAGAAGCAGCTGAGGGGCCTGCTACATGAACGTTGAATGCCAGTGAAAGCACTCATCCAGGAGGGGCCAACACGTTGGAACTCAACCTTCTACATGCTTGAGCGTCTGTATGAGCAGATACGGTACTCGATCAGTATTTCTTAACACCGGGTACAGCTCAGAAGGACCTGAGGCTAGATGCGGCACAATGGAAGCTAGTTAAAAGCCTGACAGACATGCTTCGTCCTTTTGAGGTCTTCACGCGTGCAGTCAGCAGGGAGGACTGTAATTTGGGAAAAGCTATCCCATTGTTGCGCATGCTGGAGCACCAACTGAAGGCGTGTGTCTTCTATGTTTCAAAAAGATGAAGAAAAGCAAGACGCTTTTGTTTTGGCGGAGAAATTATTAGAGCGCCTACTTGGCGATGAACGTCTTAAAATGATCCACTCAGAACAGCATTACATTTGTACTACTATTCTGATCCACGCTACAAAAAGGCGCTGACAGACAGAGCATTCTTTCCTTTTGGTGATGAAGATGTTACAAAGTACAAACATTGGCTAGCCTTGTCAGCCATGAGGTTTGAAAGAGAACGGCAGCAAATTGAAGGACAAGGCAGTACATCAGCATCAGCAGGCCATCCCCAGTCAAAAGAATCCACTTCTGCACCTGTGGCTGTGGCACAAGTGACCTCTCAGCCGTTAAAGACACCGGCAACCGGATCATCTGCACCAGACACAACAGTAACATTGGGTGAAGAAGAGGATTGGCTAACTCAGCTTGGGTTTGGTTCTCAAAAGGTCCCAGCAAAAAGTAAGCAAAGTGGAGGAACCTTGGAGAACCTTCAGTCGATGGTGCAGGACTATCGGAATGATGTTAATGCTGACCCATTGGCGTATTGCCATGGGAAAAAAGAATTGTGGGCACAGATCTCCAAACTGGCTATAAACTACTTGTCTTGCCCACTCACAAGCGTGTCTTCTGAACGTGTTTTCAGTGCTGCTGGTGGCATTGTAACTTGCAAACGGACCCGCCTCTCGCCCAAAAATGCGGAGAGGTTAACAATGATCAAGATGAATCAGCACCTCATACCACCAGATTACAAAGTACGAGAATACACGCCGGAAGAAGACGAGGAGGACAGCAACTTAGATGAGGGAATTTCTTCTCTGTTAGGTGACACTGACCTACTCCTGCCTGAATTCGCAGAGTATGAGGACGAACTCTTATTCCCTGACACCGAGCCCTGAAAATGAGCCAATGAATCAATAACTTTCTTTTTCGTCCTTATTCACTTTCATTCCTGTGTGTCTGTCTTTCTTTGTTTTGCACAGTTAATATAATTAAAACTTTAATCACCTAATCACAAAAACAAGCCCATCAGCAGAACTGTCTTCACTTATTTGCTTATTGATTTGAAGGTGCTGTATTACGCCCAATGAAGAAAGTCTCTGCACTTGTGGGGGTGTTATACTTCTTTGCAGGTGAGTTGGCTCGTCTTGGGGCATTGCTGAGAAGGTCTAATACTGGATAAAACTGGTTTTGACCAAATCAGACTTGAAAACGTTTTTGACTTTTTGCTCACTATCATGTTTTCAGGGGCCTGTTTGGGGGGCTTCCTGGTGTTTGTGGGTGGGTTTTGGGGTCTGGGAGCACATCTGGCACAGTCTAATTTTGATTGCATTTGCTTTTCAGGAAATCCATGGTGGAAAACGGGAGTTATGACCTAGCTGCACAGCGCGTTTGAACCGAATGGCCCAAAAATATTGTAAGTATGAGATTTTCCTTTTTGGCTGTTTTGGGGTGTTGTGCTTTTTTGCGGGTGGGTTGGCGGGTCTTGGGGCATTGCTGGGAAGGTCTAATACCGGATAGAAGTGGTTTGGACAAAATCCATGAGGAAAATGTTTTTGCTATTTCTGACATTTCGCACAATGTAGCGTTTTCAGGGGCCTGTTTGGGGGGCTTCCTGGCATTTGTGGGTGGGTTTTGGGGTCTGGGAGCACTGCTGGCTATCGATACTTTTGATTGCAAGAGGTTTGAAGCAAATCCATGGTGGCAGAGGGGAGTTAGGGCCTAGCTGCAGAGCGCGCGCGGAGTGATTTTGGAAATTGCCATGAAAATGACTAAGTCCCCATTTTTGTACTTTTGCTTTTTGGCTGTTTGGTGGTCTTTTACTTGTTTTCGCCTGGGGTGACGGCTCTGGGGCGATTGCTGGGAAGCTCTAATACCGGATAAAAGTGGTTTGGGCCAAATCGGAGGCGAAATTATTTTTGCGTTTTTGCTGACTTGCTTGTCTTTGAGGTGCTCTTTGGGGGGGTTACGGGTGTTTGTGGGTGGGTTTTGGGGTCTGGGAGCACTGCTGGCACAGTCTAATTTTGATTGCATTTGCTTTTTTAGGAAATCCATGGTGGAAAACAAGAGTTATGACCTAGCTGCACAGCGAGTTTGGACCGAAGGCCGATAAATATTGTAAGTATGAGATTTTCCTTTTTGGCTGTTTGGGGGTGTTGTGCTTTTTTGGAGGTGGGTTGGCGGGTCTTGGGACATTGCTGGGAAGGTCTAATACCAGATAGAAGTGATTTATACAAAATCCATGAGGAAAAAGTTTTTGCTATTTCTGACATTTCGCTCAATGTAGCGTTTTCGGGGCCTGTTTGGGGGGCTTCCTGACGTTTTTGTGGGTGGGTTTTGGGGTCTGGGAGCACTGCTGGCTATTGATACTTTTGATTGCAAGAGGTTTGAAGCAAATCCATGGTGGCAGAGGGGAGTTAGGGCCTAGCTGCAGAGCGCACGCGGAGTGATTTTGGAAATTGCCATGAAAATGACCAAGTCCCCATTTTTGTACTTTTGCTTTTGGCTGTTTGGGGGTCTTCTACTTGTTTTCGCCTGGGTTGACGGCTCTGGGGCCATTGCTGGGAAGCTCTAATACCGGATTAGAGTGGTTTGGACCAAATCGGAGGAAAAATTATTTTTGCGTTTTTGCTGACTTGCTTGTCTTTGAGGTGCTCTTTGGGGGGGTTCCGGGTGTTTGTGGGTGGGTTTTGGGGTCTGGGAGCACTGCTGGCACAGTCTAATTTTGATTGCATTTGCTTTTCAGGAAATCCATGGTGGAAAACGGGAGTTATGACCTAGCTGCACAACGCGTTTGGACCGAAGGCCGATAAATATTGTAAGTATGAGATTTTCCTTTTTGGCTGTTTGGGGGTGTTGTGCTTTTTTGCGTGTGGATTGGCGGGTCTTGGGGCATTGCTGGGAAGGTCTAATACCGGATAAAACTGGTTTGGAGAAAATCCATGCGGAAAAGCCTTTTGGCACTTTTTGTAACTTAGGGTTTGTTAGGGTTAGCCCTAGCAGCAGGATTGCATGTGTTTCGGGGTGTTCTAGATTTTTGCAACTGAGTTCTGGGGACTTAGAGCACTTGTGGGAATGTGTAATTTTGGTTGCAAGTGATTTGAAGAAAATCCATGGTGGGAAAGGGGGGATTTGGCATAGTTAAAGAAAGCGTTTGCCACTATTCTTAAATTAGGGCTCGTTAGGGTTAGCAGTATTTGTATTGCATGTGTTTGGGTGGGGGGCAGTTTGTGGGGGGGTTTGCGAGTCTTGGAGCGATGCTGGGTATGGATACTTTTGCTTGCTTGCAAGTGGTTTGAATACAATCCACGGTGGGTAAGGGGGGATTTGGGCCTACTTTTACTTTCAAAGTACGTTTTGTCACCAGTTTTCTACTAGGCCTCGTTTTTTGAGATCTGATTGGGGGTCTTCTACATTTTTGCGACTGGCTTTAGTAAGGGTCTGGGTGGGAGCACTGCTGGGAAGGTCTAATTTTGTTCTAAAACACAGTTTACAGTACACCTAGCTTGAGGGGAAAGATCCGCTAAATTAATTTGCCCATACTTATTTATCCTTCAAAAGGAGACTCAGACAGAGTACGCACTTTCAAAAATATTGTGCTGTCTATTAGGAAACTCAAAGTGTGACTTTTTGCACTACACAGAGTACATACCTTATATTTATTTGTCAGTGGTGTTCTAATATCACTTCCTGTTTTTCCATCAATAATTACAGGCCGGGTTTCAGTCTGTGCAATGGGAAAAAAAGGATGAAGTCAGGCTTCACATTAGCGCGCCGCAATTCAGCATCCGCCAGGCAGGCAGTGGACAGGGTGTCTTCTGGTCATCAACATTGATGGACGAAGCGTCAGCTGGAATGGAGGAGTGCCGCTAATAAGAGGAATGGTTTGATTTGTGCATCTTACTTACCATGTTCAACAGGACAACTACAACAACATACAGATACAGAATCCATTCTTTTCAAATTATTTTTTAAGTAATGGTATTGCTGTGAACTTCTATGAGTGTGACTCTGCATTTCTTGGATCTCTCTCTGCTTCTAAATTGATCCCTACAGCCATTCTATAGGTTTTACTTCAGCTATTTTTTAAACCTAATTTAATGTAAGAAGTGTTTCTCTGAGTGCAGAGATAGGCAAGAGAAAACGCTGCAGCCCTGTACTGTCGCATTCTGTCATTCACGTTGTCGAAAGTACTACTTACTTTTTTAGTAACAATGCATGCAATAGTGCATGCACTTCCTTTATGTCACTTAAAAGATTTATGGTTAGCTTTGTACCCAAAGATTTCTTTATCTTCAATTATTGTTTGTCCATGCTGTGCTTTTTTTTCTTCTCTCAAAAAATCTTTCCCAAAATCCCCCATTCCCATCCAATTTACAAACCCTAACCCTCTTCCCCCTGGCTGTGTGGTTTTGATTGATCTGTGACTAAATGACAGCAATAATTCCACACACTTGCTGGGGAGGATAAGGTCATAGCAACAGGCTGATGAAGGAATCCGAGGATATATTCTAGACTTACTCAGCTTCAGTACTATTTCTTGTAGTAGTAGCCAATGTCTAAGAAATTCAATGCAAGTACTAGTTATACTTTCAATACTTTACCATTTGTTAGGCTACATTGTGGCACTGTTCTAGTGTACTGTCACCTGCTATATTCTCTATCGTACCGTTCTAATGCTACGGTAAGGACAAACAAGGTTTCATTTTCTTTTTTTTCAGATGCTGCAACTGCCACTGTGTAACACCACAATGATGACATTTCATCCGCCCTGGATTGCCATATCGCCATTTGACGTGCAGCCAGCCCTGTGCCTAGCCCTATTTCCAAACACAAATTACAGGTAAGATAAGCGTTTGGAGGGAGGAAGTATAATGGAGTATTAGGAGAGACGAGAGACTGACACTAGTACTAGTAAAGTCCTAGGACTATTGAATTCACTTACTCTGTGAGAGGCACTTAGTTTTGAAAACATTTGGGCAATTAATTACACAACTTGAATCAAGATGCCACTTAAGTGTCACCAAAACAAAGTTACTGTTAAACCCCCACCCACCAGCCTCAAAAGCAGTAAAAAAAACACGTATGCTAAGATAAAGTTTAAAGTATTTTTATATCCCTGACAAAAATAATCTCCCACAAGACCCAACCCACCCCTACGAATGTCCGTGAAAAGTCCAAAAAAGTGAACAAACCCAACTCCCAATTCCCACCCCCCAGAAGTCTTTAAAAAAGGGGCAAGGGACAGTCTCCTCCTACTGCTGGCTGCTGCTGTTGAATTTCCGGGCCAGGTCGGAATGCTCCTTGCGGAGGGTCTCGAGCAGGGTTTTCGTGTTGAGCAGCTCCTGCTCGAGGTAGGAAACCCTCAGGGAAAGGCGGTGCATGCGTTTCTTGCAACTGCTGTGGGGGGCAGCTGATTTCTTTGCTCGGCGGTGGCGGGTGGCTGCGGTACCCTGGCTCCGTACCGCTGGAGACCTGCGCCGTCTGGGTGACCCAGGGAGCGCGGAGGAGGATGCAGCTGTCCCGGTAGATGTTGTAGTAGACTACGTGTCCCCCTCCTCCTGGGCCACCAGCCGCCGATATTCAGCGACAATGGCCTCCAGCCTTTGTTGCCGGGCCCGTCTAGCCAGCTCCTTCCGGGTTGGTTTGGAAGGAGCACCTATATGAAGTAAGAAAGACATAGTCTGTAACCAATGCTCTTTAAGATTAACAAAAAATGATTCAGCAGAAAGTTGTGTCACAGTAGAACTAGCAACTTGTAAGTGCAGTACATAACTATTGTGGCCAGTATCTATCTAACCTCCCACTTCTTCACCCTTGCTCTAACATTAGTGGGAGTTTAAGGAATCAATTCTACGAGCACTATGGACTCACTCCATTAGAGTCGACTATGACAGTACACCAGTCTTATTCTTCTTCTTCTCTCTTGTTTAGCAAAATTAGTACGATAACTTCTGCAAGCCGGCATAATGCCAGCGCAGTCAATTGGCAGCCGAGGAAAACAGACGCCCGTCATGATGAGTAAGACAGACTTGCGTTACTGTACCAGTCCAGTACATGCAGGTGGTGATGCTCTTACTTTTCTATTACGGGTGGCACTGAGAATACACTGTTACAAGGGCTACTGCTTAATTAATTTAAGTTTCACCCTACAGTGCCAATGAACACTAGAAAAGGAAAATGAAGAAGATAAATAATCTGATTATCTATCACTGCACATGGTATGTATTTACTTACATATGGGATGACTTTAGGTGCTTTGCTTTTTATTGAGTGAACAGTGATACATCCACACATGAATGACCGAGTTCTACTAAACCTATTAACAGAGGTAGTGAGTGGCCATCGTAATAGCCGGATATATGCTGTGCTTGCAATACAAACTACTGCTACTATTGATGGTAGTATTCGGACAAAATTACAACTTCTTTTCCTTGCCTTTCCTACACTGGGACGGACGTGTGGGTGCGGTGTTACATGCTCTTCAAAGTAACACTTAGTTCATCCAGTGACCGTCTACTCTCTCTAGATACACATATACTATCTAAGAGTCAGATAGTACCATGATCCAGGCATCCATCCATTCAAACTATGGGGCAGATTAGGATTGCGGATTTCTCGCATCCTCCGGGCCGGCGGAATCCACCAGCCCAGAGGATGCGGGAAATCCGCAGCGGACTGAAAAAGACCCCCCGCCAGATTAGGATGGCTGGGGGATCGTTTTTCAGTCCGCAGCTTTTCCGCCGCGGTCGCCTCCCGTCAGCGGCGGAAAAGCACTAACATGGCTGGCGGTGTCTATCAGACACCGCCAGCCATATTGGGATGTCTGGAGGAACACATGCCTTTACACAGCCGCATTTCCGACGTGCAAAGGCATACGGATTTTTGTTTGGGGGCCCGTTGCGGGCCCTCAGAGGTGAAGGGGGTTGGGGGTGCACATGGGAGGTACCTATGGTACCCCCCTGCATTTGCCTGCACAAAGCGGCAGGCCCCACACGGGGCCTGCCGCTTTGTGCATGCAGATGCAAAACTTACATTTTTATCATTGCGGCGGGTGCTGCTTCAAGCAGCACCCGCCGCAATGATAAAAATACAGGATGTGACCGCCAGGGTGGCGGTCACATCCTAATTACCACGGAGGGACCGCCACTGCCCCTGCGGACGGTCCCTCCTACTCTATGGTGGCGGACGGACTCAGGTCCGTCCGCCATCATAATAGGCTTCTAAATGTCAATCATTCTTCTTCGTGTCTCTCATCTGGACAAACCTTACGTTTTCTCACGGGGAGCAGCACACTATGTAGTCTGCAATCTCAATAAGTAAGGAATATAAGAGCTTACCACTGCCCGCCACTACCGTGGCAACCCGCACAGCAGTTTGGTCCGGCACTTGCACCGCCTCCTCCCCAGAGCTTCCCTCCACCTCCGCACTGGGCCCAGCACCAGATGTTCCACCTACAAAGTACATTTAAGAAAGTTAGATGTCATAGACATACACCACTCAGTAGTATTTTGCCTAGGAATGAAGAAATGTGAATACAGAAACCAATCTACTAATTTGTGACTGTCTACTCTAAAGTAAAAATGTCCCTTTTTCCAGGGAAGGGTGTTGTCTTGCAGCATTATTTGGCACAACTGATGAATGCTTGGTTTTTAACACGCACCATTTTCCTCATAACAGACAGAAGCTTCACTTCTAAGAAGAAATCATTAGGACGAAGGGACCAATGATTCCGCACCAAAAAGAAAAATGAAAGTTTAAACCAGGTGAGGGCTCGGCTCGCCCACAATAAATGTGGGAAATAAAAAATTAGTATAAGCACTTTTCCATTTTTAATCAACCGTTTATGTTTTATGACAAGCTTGATTTTAATAAATATTTTAAATTTTAATAAAGCTTTAAAACTTATATAGACTCCGTGGTTTTCGGTCAAGAGTGAATGAGCAAAAGGTTTTGCAATTTGCAAGCATGAGTCCGTGCCTCTGACACTTCTGGACTCTGACTCCGTACTCTTGTCTTGCGTTGGATAATCATCATTGGGGATCAATCATCGATGAATTCGGGAGCTAAATGACTCTGCCAAACTATCTAGTCAGTAAGGAGATTGGGGGTTCTTCAAAGTCTGATATCACTGAGGTATGTGGAAAGTCTACCTGCACCTATTATAATTGATAAACAATGCACTATTTAGTGTCTATAGTTCTGTTTGTGCAGATTTGTCCCTGCAACAGTAGTAGAATGGATTGTCCTCCTATCCAAACCAAAAGTAAAGTAGTATCCTATTCTTTCTTGGTGATCATTCACCTTTTTATTGTTGGCAATTGTCAAAGCATAAACATTTAGAAGACTTGAAAAGACATTATGGACAATCCCAGAGGACTGCACTCAGTGCATAGAGCTATTGCTGACTAGAATGGGAGTCCAATGGAATTGCCAAATGTGCAATCTTACTTAGCTACACAGACAGACTAATAAGAATAATCTAGTAATACCACAGGGAGTCATAGTCGAGGCAGGATAAGAATTTAGATACAGTCTACAAGAAGATAAAAGACGATTTAGAAAAAATCGAATGAGGAATGCTAGGAAAAAATAGGTACTCTATATTAAAATTAAAACTTCCGGGGTCAGCAAAGGAGCCCTCGCCTGACCGATCCTGTTCAGCAGCAGCAGCAGCCTTCTCCAATGCCCTCTTGCCCCTGGGGGGAGCTGATGTACAACATGAAAGAAAGAAAGACCAGAAAGCATGGATGATATTTGTCAACCAAATCAAACATTTCAACACCAATCAATCAATCAATCAATCAATCAATCAAGCATTTATATAGCGCGCTACTCACCCGGAGGGTCTCAAGGGGCTTGGGGAGGGGGGTCCGCTACTGCTCGAACAGCCAGGTCTTGAGCTGCTTCCTGAAGGCGAGGTGGTCTTGGGTCAGGTGGAGGTGGGTCGGGAGGGAGTTCAACGTCTTGGCGGCCAGGTAGGAGAAGGACCTTCCTCCTTTGGTGGCTCTTCGGATGTGGGGGACGGCGGCGAGGGCGTGGTAGGTCGATCAAAGCTGGCGTGTGGGAGTGTAGAAGTTGAGGTGGTTGTTGAGGTATCTTGGGCCTTGGTTGTGTAGGGCTTTGTGTGCGTGAATGAGGAGTCGGAACGTGATTCTCTTGTTGACCGGGAGCCAGTGCAGGTCTCTGAGGTGTCCGGTGATGTGGCTGTGTCGGGGATGTCCAGGATGAGTCTTGCTGAGGCGTTCTGGATCCGCTGGAGTCTCTTCTGGAATTTAGCAGTGGTTCAAAAGAACAATAACAAAATATTTTGGCGAAATAGCAAATAGACAACTATTCCACGGGATATATTGACCGATCTCATGTGGTCTACTACGTTATTAGTATTGCTTGATTTGCGGACCGTCGTCTTGGAAAGTTCTTATGTAACTCACTAAACAAACTACTAAAAAAGTTTGCCTAGGACTGGCAGGCAGCAGTCCGCAGCACGTGAAGTGACATACAAAGTCCACTGTGATTGCAGATCAGCGACAACACTAAAAAGTTTCCTACTACTTTAACCAGTCATTAAAATACTCAAACTATCAGTCCACCACCACTATTTCTTCTTATCGCCATCTGTACAAAGGAAGGACTGGACTTGAGTCTGTAGGGGCTGATTTAGAAGCCCCTTGCGACTCTTTTGCTCCATTGTTGTGTGACTTTTGTGACGCAGCGGCAGAACAAAAGAGGCGCCATGGTGCGGCGTATATTAACAACGTGACGCATATGAGAGATGCATCACGTTGTAAAGCCCTGCGCCATCAGGGGGCGCTCCGGCGCAAGGGAGGGCGTTCCTGCGCGGGAACGCATCCTGAAAGTGGCTGAGGGAAATCTACAAGATTTCAATCAGTCACTTTGAGGACAATGATGCGTGACTCAAACCCTGCGCCTCCTTGAAGCAGACGTACGGCTTGACGCAGCATTGGGGAGATAGGGCACCCCAGAGCATTGCTGGAGCTGCCCCATTGTTGCGACGCAACTCCAGCAATGCGCTGCCTTTACGGCACTGATGCGTAACGCTTTGGTGATGTTTTGGGCCCAATTACTGGCGCATCCCTGCTACTTTGCAGGGATGCGCCGGTAATTAAAAATCTGACCCTTAGTGTCACAGGCCAATGAAATGAACACAAAATCAAAAACAAATAAGCATAGTAGCAACGCTACTGAGAAGGAGAGCAGTGCACCTGAAATGCACAGAAGATTTTGAAATATAATTTCCTACAATGTAATCAGAAGCATTATTACTCTTGGTAAAAAACAAACATTTGTAATATAATAACACACAGAGCAGGAGAAAACAGAGTAGTAAAGAAATAGTTACTACTACTCACCAAGCCCGGGGAACACAAGGCCGAGCAGATCGTGTTCCCGGTCCACGACATCCGTCCAACGGTGGGTGGCCTGGTTGTAGGTGTGCCGGACCCGAGAGTGTTGGTACATGGCCCGGCACACCTTCTCCCACCGCTTCCGGTGCTCCTGGATCCCGTACCCGCTAGCGATCTTGCCGCCTGCCATGATGGTCCTGGGAAGGTGGCGCTGAACATAAAAAATTAGTGCGGCCACCTTCTCCGCGCTGAAGATCTCCCGGGCTATGTCTCCCCCCTCAAATGCCCGCACGGGAGCCGGGCATGGGGTGCGGGACCCTTCCCCTTCTCAGGATGCTTCCCGGCTCCCTTTACCATGGTCTGGGCAGAAAGGAAGCTAAATAATAAAGACGAAATAGAATAGGGAAGAAGAAAAGAAAAGAGTTAAAAAAAGTAGTTTAAAATTAACCAAAAGTAGCAGAAAACACAAAAATATAGAGCTAGAAAAATAGAGGGATAGATAATAAGTAAAATAGATTAAAAAAAAAACTTCAAACAAGCAAAGGATGGCAGAGATTCAGAGAGGATACAGAAAGCATGGCCAGAACCATAGCAATGAATGAGAAACAAGATGGCCGTGCCCGTACACGACCGCGTGGGTAAGTTCGCGCAAGATTTTCCTCGCGATCACATGTGAATTTGTACTAGCGAGCCGCACACTTTGCGAGATTACACATCGCGCCCGGAAACGGAAATACTTCATGCAAACAAGATGGCCGCGCCGGTGAACGACCGTCAGGGTAACTTCGCGCCGTTGCGCTACAAGCGGCTCACAAAACGCACGAAACCTTGCGAACTAACACGCCGCAAAAAAATTGCATATTCGCACTAATTCACGGCTTCCGAATTCGATCTCGCGCAAGTTCGCGCCCCGCGAATCCCGCGAAATTGCAGAAAAATTAGTTTTGCAAAACTGAAAGCACTCAGCAGGTGCAAAAGTTCAAACTCATCATTAGTAACCATTCCCTGTAGTGCTTCCTGAGGGGCCCCTCCAGAGTTCAGTTGCCTACTTGCAACTATTCTATGACCCTGCTCTGACCCTCACAGCAGGCTCATAGAATAGCTACAAGTAGGCCACAAAGGTCCTGGGAAAAAAAAATTGCACTACAACAGAAATCAAATTACAGATAAGGAAGCAGGTGCCAGACTGGAATTTTAAAACAGTGACACATTAATAAATCAACCCCAAATTAATTCATGTCAGTTGAAGCAGGGCAGGTATGCTTGCTTCCCCCCCCATAATCTACAGTGATGAACCAGAGGGTGGCATTGATGTACCAGAGGGTGACATGGGTGAAACAGAGGATGGCAGTGGTGAAACAGAGGGTGCTGTGAACCTGTGATGATGAACCAGATGTAGAAACAACATAGTCGCGACCGTTGCGAGCCGACAAGTAAGTTTGCAATTGCGAACTGGTACAAAACCCTCGCGAACTGGCAGAAACCCTTGCGAACACAAAAAAAATCCGCAAATTCGCAAGAATTCGCGGATTTTGCAGATTGCGAGTTCGCAAATACGCAAATTCGCGAACGCCAGATTCTTCAAATTCGCCCATGCTTAGTGACCTGCCTATACAGTCACAGACAGGAAAATAAATAGTTTTCTTTCTGTATTGATCTTTAAATATCTATAAAAATGGGAAACTGGGAGTCCTAATTATACGTATATGTTTGCTGCCAAAATCAATATTCCAAGGCAATCCTACACTGTGAAAAATATTTATTCCCACAATGTCAGCGACATCACATTTTGAATTTATGCCCTTTCTAAAGTGCAAATCCAATGCCCCATAGAAAATGAATAGAACAAGCCAATCACCAACTTAAAAGCCATAGTCAACAGACTATGGGCCTGATTATGAGTTAGGCAGTTTGGGATGGAGGGTGGTGCCACCGCCCTACTGCCCCACTCCCACACCACCAAACTCCACCGCCAGCCACCTACCGGATTACAATTTGAATCTGGGCAGGCAGTCCTGTGGTGGCTGGCCCATGGTGCTGCATTTCAAAGGCTCATAGGAGAGCATTAGAAGGGCAGCGATGTCGGACCGCCACAGCATGTTCCAGCATGACATGGACATTTCACCGCCTTGAAAAAGAGGACAGTGACAAAACTCATAATATGCGTGGCAGTGCAGCAGCTGCACCACCAGCATATTGTGGCCTTAGAACACTGCAAGACCACCAGGGATCGTGAATTCTTGGTGGTAGCAGAGGTCCTATGGCAGTCCGATCTCCAAAGTCATAATACAGCAGTCGGACCGCCGTTGCGGCAGTTGCTGCACTGCCACCGTGAGTTTGGCGATCCATCATACTGCCAAACTCATAATCAGGCCCTATATCAAGACGTCATGGTGAGATGGTAAAAATGTACTATGTATTTAAACAAGTTAAAATCTAGATATTCTGCTAAATTTTGTTTTCAAACTGCCACAACATAATTATTGGTCGGAAAAAAAATACAAGCAATACATGCAATGAATCATTCTATGTTCCTTGACAAAATCCTATGTAATTATAAACTCAATTCCAATTGCAACGGCATCTGCTTCCCAATTATGTAATCATTAGTATCAAAAATCAAGCCCAAGTGGGCAATGTATGTTTGTGAACACCTACATGGATATTATGCCCCAGTGCGTGTGTTATTTTGTATGAAATTCAATTGTATTCATACTAAGAGGGACAGAGTTCTCAAGAAACAGACAACTCTATTTTTTTTATGAAAAACATAATTAACTACTCAAAGAGAATAATAATCAAAAAGTCCAATATCATAAAGCTAATAGAAGCATTAGAAATCTTGTGATCGTTCATGATTGGAAAAACAGTGAAACAGCTGCTACTAAAATATGCAAGTCAAGTTCCTCTTCCATATTCAATACAGGTAGAACCTTTGTATCCAAGCCAACAATTAGATATGATTCTTAAATACGCAGAACTGTCTCTCAATCCCCCCCCCTCTTGTTGTCCTGTCAATCCTGTAAATGCCCAAAAATTTGAGAAGATCCAGATTATTTCCATGCTTAAGTTGGAAAAGTCTGGCAACAGGATATGTAACATCATTTTTCTTTATGGTACATAGATGTTCCAAAAGTCTCTTTTTGAATGTGAAGATTGTACTTCCCATGTAACACACAATGCATGGACATTCCAAAATATAGACATATTAATCTGTGGTACAGGTAATAAATTGTGTGATTATTATTTCCTTCCCATTGGGCAGTAAATAAGACTAACAATTGCTGCTATATTTATAGGCCTTACATCTACCACATTTGTCGAAAACGTCTGTGTTTATAAGCCACCCCGCTCTTGTGGATCTGTGAAAGTGACTATATATGAGAGTGTCTCTCAGTGACTTTGCCCTTCTGATGATTCTTATTTGATTTCCTTGCACATTCTTACATGTTCTCTTCTTTTGAAAGAGTAAATCCTCCCTTTGCAGGGATGTCATACTTTCATGCTTTGATTTAAGAAGCCTATTGGGATACCCCCGTTTCTGGAATCGATCAGTCATGATACTGTATTAAGTTCTAAAAGACTCCTCATTGCAGTAATTCACCAAACGGAATGCTCCATTTTACACTGGTTGGGTGATAGCTGTTGGCATGCAACATGCTGTTACCAGCGGTTTTCTTCGTATATAGTTTAAAAGTTTGGTCATTAGTTGTCCTTCCACTACTGTAATGCAGTATGAACGTCACTTTAACCTTAGTTTTTTTCCAGTGTTATATATATATAGCACCTAGTGTCTTGCACCTGTAAGGCAAGGGTGGTACTTGATCATGCGACTGGGAGTGGTCACGATCACAACAGCTATAAGGAAGGAATCCCCGGAAGAGCAACAAACAATCTGGATGGGCACTGATTAAGCCATTGAGGCAGAAACACGTCTGCCCTGCGTTTCCAGAGACTCTCTAATGCCAGCGCTGTTTTTGAAATAAAGCCGTTCCTGATTTACTCCCGGAGCAGTGTCACACTCTTTTCGCAGAAGAGGAGAGAGCCTGGTTGGTATATGTTGCCAGCTACAGGTGCAGGCGTAGTGACACGCCCTCTCGTTCTGGAGCTACGTGGATTACCTGTGCCTTGGTGTCCACGTGAAAATGTAACGCGTCGCCCCCTCAGGCGTAGAAGCCTATGAGGAATACATCGCCAACATGGGGAGAGAGGAGGCAAACCGTTGCCTGATAAGGGGGACCAAGGACAGCTTTACCACCGGCAAGGCTGCGGCGACGAGGAGACCCGGCCCGACATTGTCTGGAGCATCACCTGATGTGTTAAGAGGTCCCATCACTGAATGGGCACTTGCGAAGGACTCCACTAACCACAATGCAGCAGCGCAAGTAAGGAGCGCCTAGTGTCTTGCACCTGTGAGGCAAGGATGGGACTTGATCATGTGACTGGGAGTGGTCACGATCACAACAGCTATAAGGAAAGAACCCCCGGAAGAGCAACAAACAATCATGGATGGGCACTGATGAAGCCATTGAGGCGGAAACGCGTCTGCCCTGCGTTTCCAGAGACTCTCTAATGCCAGCGCTGTTTTTAAAATAAAGCCGTTCCTGATTTACCCCCGGAGCAGTGTCACACTCTTTTCGTAGAAGAGGAGAGAGCCTGGTTGGTATAAATTGCCAGCTACAGGTGTTGGCGTAGTGACAGGCCCTCTAGTTCGGTAGCTACGCGGATTACCTGTGCCTTGGTGTCCACATGAAATTGTACTGCGTCGCCCCCCCCAGGCGTTGAAGGCCTATGAGGAATACTTCGCCAACATGGGGAGAGAGGAGGCAAACCGTTGACTGATAAGGGGGACCCAGGACAGCTTTACCACCGGCAAGGCTGCAGCAACGTGGAAACCCGGCCCGACATTGTCTGGATCATCACCTGATGTGTTAAGAGGTCCCATCACTGAATGGGCACTTGCGAAGGACTCCACTAACCACAACGCAGCAGTGCAAGTGAGGAGCGCCTAGTGTCTTGCACCTGTGAGACAAGGGTGGGACTTGATCATGTGACTGGGAGTGGTCACGATCACAACAGCTATAAGGAAGGAACCCCCGGAAGAGCAACAAACAATCTGGATGGGCACTGATGAAGCCATTGAGGCGGAAACGCACCTGCCCTGCGTTTCTAGAGACTCTCTAAGGCCAGTGCTGTTTTTAAAATAAAGTTGTTCCTGATTTACCCCCGAAGCAGTGTCAAACTCTTTTTGTAGAAGAGGAGAGAGCCTGGTTGGTATATGTGGCCAGCTACATGTGCTGGCGTAGTGACACGCCCTCTCGTTCTGGAGCTACACGGATTACCAGTGCCTTGGTGTCCACATGAAAATGTAACGCGTCGCCCCCTCAGGCGTTAAAGGCCTATGAGGAATACATCGCCAACATGGGGAGAGAGGATGCAAACCTTTGCCTGATAAGGGGGACCCAGGACAGCTTTACCACCGGCAAGGCTGCGGCGACGTGGAGACCCGGCCCGACATTGGAGCATCACCTGATGTGTTAAGAGGTCCCATCACTGAATGGGCACTTGCGAAGGACTCCACTAACCACAATGCAGCAGTGCAAGTGAGGAGCGCCTAGTGTCTTGCACCTGTGAGGCGAGGGTGGGACTTGATCATGTGACTGGGAGTGGTCACGATCACAACAGCTATAAGGAAGGAACCCCTGGAAGAGCAACAAACAATGTGGATGTGCACTGATGAAGCCATTGAGGTGGAAACCTGTCTGCCCTGCGTTTCCAGAGACTCTCTAATGCCATCGCTGTTTTTAAAATAAAGCCGTTCCTGATCCTGATTTACCCCCGGAGCAGTGTCACACTCTTTTCGTAGAAGAGGAGAGAGCCTGGTTGGTATATATATATATATATATATATATATATATATATATATATATATATATATATATATATATATATATATATATATATATATATATATATATATATATATATATATATATGTATATATATATATATTATATATATACATAATAAATATAATATATATACATGCACACACATATACATATATATATATGCACACTCATGCATTATCAATATCTATTCACAAATAGAAATTACTGACTATTTACCTTACTATCTGTACTACAATCAGCTCTCACAAACTTTGGAACACTGCAGTTCTTACAGCTATTGGACTTTCCTGTTCTTACCACATCTCATTTGGAGGCGTTGTTACAAAAAATAATAATTCTCTTCTATGCTTCAAATTGTGCTTGTTCGACCTTAATATAGTAGAGGGGTCTATTCTTAAATATAGTGATATAGATACCTATATTATGCCATTCATCAATTACGCATACATATGTGTGTTGTTTTTACCTTTCAGACGTATTTGCTCATAAAGAAAGACATGAAGAATGAACATTGTGATGTACGTGCACTTTTACATAATATTCACAGACATTGAACAACTACACCTACTTTGCTAATTGCACCTGTATGTACTGTACACAAGACATATAGAACTCTATACAGCTTTATGAGCATTGAAATAATATCATTTTATTTTGCAGCACTGTAATGCATGGTAAACAAATACTTTGTCCTGACCAGGCACAACTTTCTACACATGTTGCACCGCCTTGAGGATTCTCAAAGAATTCCCAAGGTGAATAGAATATGAGAGACAGAAGGAACCAATATAAATCAGAAAGCTTCATAAATAGAGAAGACGCCAAAAAATGTGACTTCTTCCCACCTCAAGCTAGAATGCTGCCAGGTATTTGTAAACAAGCCCTCTACTTTGCTCTGATAGAAATGGCTTGAGCGTGTGACTACCTGACTCTAAGGTCACAACAGCATTGCATTGAGCAAATAGTATGTTTGCGACATGGCCAATGATACCTTTCATCTTCCTTTAACCTTGGTATGGGGCATATCTTTATATTCCTGAAGCATCTTTGAGATGTCCATTTGTAGAAAACAATTTACAAAGGTTTGTGTAAGTGCAAATTCAAGATGTAGTATGAACTGCAAAATTGAGCTAGAGATCTCTGGATATTTTTCAGGTGGAAATCTTTGTGAATACATACTATAACAGCCAGAGTAAATAGGAAATGCTGCAGGCATTTCCTAATTTACCTCAAAGCAAATTGTTTATCAATCAAGCCCTTCATATTCTTCACACCGTGTCCAAAAACACATCATTAGTTAGATAAAGGCACGGCACGTCATCGTAAGACACCTCACTGTTTGATTGCTTTACCTCTTTAGAATAAACTAGGATTTACTGACCAATTAGTGTTTTTAAAGGTTTTACACTGCTGTTCACTCAAGGAGAACATTAAAGGGAAGGCGCCATGTTTCAGTGTAAATCCTGTTACTCATTTTTTGACCTGTAATGTTTTATTGAGCTAGCTCGGGGACAGATCTTCTGTTCCTATGTGTGTTTTAGCAGGCAGGGGGATGTGCATGGTAGTAGAGTCCTGCAATAGTTCTGTGTTCCTTGTTACTTGAAATATAGTGGGGGACTGCTCATGCACTTGTTACCCCTTTGGGGAACCCATCTCACCTGTATTTGTACACACAATTCACATATATCCTAAAAGGGCTTAATCGCACCTCTAATCGATGCATTAGAATATCTTGCAAATGATGGACTAAAATAGGTTTGTAGAACTATCAGCAGATCTGAAGCTTTGTAAATGCAAACGCTGACCTTTTTTTTTGGGGCCAAACACTGTGTTGGTGGAGATATGCTTCTCACTATCAATGGGCACATCCATTCGGCTGTATTTATGCTAAATTGATGGAGTAAATACTTGGGGCCTCATTCATGAAAAGTGACGCATCGCTGCGTGAAAACAGCGATGCGTCACTTTTCACTGCGCACTCCTTGCGACACCAATGATGCATCATATTTAATGTATGACGCATCATGTCGCAAGGAGTTACAGATACGTCAGTATTTCTGACGTATCTGGAAGCGCAAAAGTGACGCATTGCTGGAGTGTGTCACAAAAGTGACGCAACTCCAGCAATGCATCCTTTCACATGGGGAAAGCCCCATGTGAAAGGGCTTGCGTCAGTCTTACGCCTGCTGTGAGGCAGGCGCAAGATTTTGACGCAACAGCGTCCTAAAAGTGACGCAGTGAAATCTCATAGATTTCACTGCGTCACTATTACGAGGCTTTTTGCGGGGGAACGCCCCCTCTGCATACATTATACCTGACGCAGGTATAATGTGGCGCAGGGGTTTAAAAAGTGACGCATCTACCTAGATGCGTCACTTTTTAAATATGGCGCAACAAGGTGCATGTTTTACGCCGCCGATGCGTCACAAAAAGGGACGCATCAGCAGCGCAAAACTGATGCAAGGCCTCATAAATGAGGCCCCCGATGTTTTAGTACTAAGTTAAGGAGAGTAAAAACCGTATGTGGTTAAATGTCCTGGCTCTCTGAGCCACCAGCTTTTTGTCCAAATCTTCCTAAAACTTGAACTGTATTGAGAGCTGCAGGGTACCTGCCAACACTTTTAAACCAGCAAGATAGACAAGACATCATACCAAGAGACTTAAAAATATGTATAGGCCCCCTAGTGCAGTGTAGTTTTTAAGGACTGAGAAGCACACATTGCTTGAGGCACATTTCCCAGAAACGTATGAGACACTTGGGCATTGTGGAAAAAAATATTCATTCCTGGAAATTTAATGTGATTTTACTTAAATTGTCAAACTGCCATATTATCACAATTCTGGCCTGAAAAATGGTTATGAAATCAGCCAACTGGAGCACATGGCTCAATATAGTGTTTCTACCGAGCCACTGAAGAGACCATTAGATGCTTCTGATCCTAATTCAGATGCTTGACAGTAAATGGCAGAAGACAGACGCCGGAAATATAAATGCTGCCGAGATATCCCGCGCCGCAGTGCCAAATGACAAGGATGGCAGTCTTGCTAATTAATGCAGGCATACCAATACTGTCTGACCCATAATTTGGTTAGACTTCCCTGGCTTTTCTTTCAAAATGAAATGCCAATAGGGTGTGCAAATGCCACAGATGCTTGCCCCCAGGCTGTTTTGAAACTTCTGTGCACAGCTGCAAGTAGAAGAAATTATGAAATTCAGAACTGCAGAACAAGACATTCCTACATCAAGCAGACATAACCTTTTCAAGCTTCCATTGGGTTCTCAGACATCCCTCTGTATTTCCTGTAATTCTACGCGCATCGCATTTTTAGTACGTATAACACATTGGTTTTCTGCACAGGACTCTATAAATACATATAATATCTCTTTTCGATATTCTCATGTAAAAGAAATATTTTTGTATGTTTTATTTCAAGACAGCAGACAAAAGAATATGATTGTAGCAAAGCAATTATCTCCTAGATACCGTCTCTAAGCAGCGAAGTGAGGGAATTAGCTTGAACTTTGCAAAAAACACCTGTTGCTTCTGCTATATCTTATTTTGATTTCCTTCCTCAACCAGTGGAATTATGAATAAATATAAACGTATGAAAATAATGCAGTTTAATGAGTGTAAAATCTAAGGTTGTTGGACTACCATCAAAAGGAGTTGCCTACCTTTTTGAAGAGCATGTTTGCCTATTGACGTGTAAGAAAATGTCCCTTTTTGCATGGTCACACACAAGCTTTTGCTAGATTTTTCTGCTGGTTTTTGACTCCACGCACACTAACCAGGCCCCAGTGCATGTGTGATCACCACTAACGTAGACCCTACATGCCCAGAGGGAAAAGTACTTGGTATTTGAAGGAAATTTGAAGTTATGTTCTTCATACCCAGGCAATGACAAATCTCCAATGTCTTTTTTCACTGTGGTAAGGCTTGCTCTTCCATGGAAAAGCACTGGGTATATTATAACAGCTTAGAATGTATAACTTGAAGTTTGAATGTAGCTGGAAAAATGATTCACTGACTCATTTTGATGTATCTGTCAAGTTGGATTTTAGATTACTATTTTTAAAATGCAACTAGAAAGTTGGCATTTTCTTCCTTGGGCCAACTGGGCCTATCTACCAGTGTTCAGTGTCACCTGACAATTGATGGCTTCCCTGTGGTGAAATGTGTGTATTGCTCTCAAATAGAGAGCAAATGGCTTTTGTGTGGGGAGATGTTGTTATTCCTGACAGGATGCCCTACGGGTCTGTGCCAAGGAACCTAATGATCTTCAAAGGAGGCCTGCCATAGGAAGATATAGGTAATACCTGGGCCTTCCCCTTTCATTGTTCTTCTAGCCATCAAGACACTTAACCCAAAGAGAGATGAGCTGTCTCCAGAACCGATTTTAAGTGACCACTAGGGATGGTTTGTATGGACATGTCCGGTGGGCACAGGGAACATGTGCATAGGGGAAGAAATGTTATGCCATCTTGGGTTTTGAGAGGGGCACTGTGGGATGTTTTACAATAAAACACACAGGAAGTGCTGCAAATGTGGATATGGTCATCCCAGAGAGATTTTACCCCATTGGTCAGCTGAGGACAGGAGATTACCCCACACACACAGACAGGCACTGGGAATAAATATGGCACCCCCAATGCCCTCTTCAGAGCACCTCTGTCTGTGGAAGACAAAGGAAGGACTGCACCTCGTGTTATGGCATATGAGGAGAACCTTGAGGACTGGATCTGCTCCCACTTGTACCCAGGACTTATAAATGGACTGCAAGTGTCCGTTGGCTGACCTCCTCTCACGCTACAAGGACACAGAAGCTAAAAGAAGCCAAAGTTCCTGAAGATACCAGCTGACCAGTTCCACTCCCACTAAACTCAAATCTGTGAGAATTTCAGGACCATATGAAAAGACAGTCGACGGTAAAAAATCCGTGATATACAGATGGTAGAAGTGCACAATACAGATAGTGAGAACAACATTTTACATGGCATAATTTAAAAGAATAATATAGTTGGCATTGAAATATTAGTACATACATTCAGACTGGTAATCGCCACATACATATGTCTTGCCACGAACTTCACACGTCTGCTTTGAAATCTGTGACATTTACGTAGGATCCTCCATTGGTATAAGGATACAGGGTATTCACTCTTAAATTAAGTACTTTAACACATTGTTCATTTCTTTCAATTGTGACACCCGCAGACATTCTGACAATGTTCATTCTGAATATGCCTATCCTTATTGAAGATAATCGTAAGAACATTAACACTGTTTTGAGTTAATTAAACGTGCTAATTCAGTACCACCTCATTAATGAAATATTTAATTGTATTATGAAATATATCTACTGATTAAGGCTAATTTGGGAAACGTAGCTCTGCCTGCTGCATGCTGCTAGTCGACGCACACATTGCTATCACCTACCCTGGAGGTGAGGAACAGACACCACCGCACACATTATCAGAACCCTCCCACGCTATTCAGATCTCTGAAAAACTTACAGAAAACAGGGGGGGCATATTACCAAGCAATAGCCATAATTATCGCTATTGCTTGGTTAGAGACAAAAATTTACCGCAGAGCTGCGGCGATTTTTATCGCAGATAAACCTTGGTATTCCCAAGGTTTAGCGCAAATGCAATAAAAATCGGCCGCAATGCATGAATGTCGCTGAAAAGTCAGCGATATTCATGCATTACCGAGCTAATGCTCTTAGCCATGTTATCCACCTCCCATTGGATAACATGGCTAAGAACTGCTCAGGGCAGGTGTTAGCTTTGCGAATATCTCCAAAAGTTGGTAATAGGAGATAGCGATGTTAGCGACTGTTTCCAGTTGCTAACATCTTGGCACGCCCACTTTGCATGTCATTAGTGATAAATATCACTGACATGCAAAATGGGGCCCAAGATGGTCACTATCTCCTACTAGCTGTCCCCTCAGCCCTTCATCCCGCCAGGGCAATTTTGTAGTGTACACACCATGTTGGATGCTCTTAATTTGGGATCTTCTTAATTAAGGAGCAGTTCCTTCATTGAAATTATAGATTAAGCTAGGTTATCAAACTGATCGATAAAAGCAAAAATGTCAGTGTAGGAAGTGCTTTCTTAAGCACATTGCCCCTGAGAATGCATTGCACAGTACTGAGGGATGGAAGCTCTGCACATGTGAACACTTTTATCGTGTGTAACAGTACTGTGCGATTCGGAGTAAAACCCAATGGAATGGGGATTAACTGTATGGACTCAGACATCCACTTGAAATTCCCAATTCTGGGTTTATCAAATGCAGGTAATAACTGTGTGAGATTGGGTAGGTGCTGGGCAGCGGCTGGTTACCTGTTTATTAATCAAACAATTCCAGAAAAATTCCCCCACAATGTTTCTTCTTGAATTAATTCTGAAATCAACCTATATATTTATCTATATCCTTATCTGTAAAGCATTATCTTAAGTATTTTTTTAACCCCATGTTTTATATACGTGTGCTTGTTTAAAAAATAATAATAATAGCATGTCTAGTCTGTATTGGCATTTTGTTTGTTAGGTGGGTGAATAACAGTAAAAATAGGGTATGGTATCAAATTAAGGTGACTGTACAGGTACGCTGTATGCTCAGCATGTGGTCAAAGGTTATGCACATTCTCACTCGATTGGTGATAGAAAATTGGGCACAAGTGTAGCTGGTTGAATTACTTCACAAAGCCAACAGGTCACTGTGACAATGACTGCACATGATGTCATCAGTATGCCATCAATTTTGTTATTTAAGATGCCATCAATGATGTCATTTCAAATGTCCTAAGCGAAGTTATATGTGAGGTTATAAGCTGTGCGTCACGGAGGTACACGTTATAGTTCCCTTACTAAATTATAACGGGTGATTTTCTGTGATTTTCAATTTTTAAAAGTTAATTCTTATGTACTTCGACACCTAAGTATATTGTCATTTTAACCCTTGCTCTTTTTCAGTTAACGTATGCGCTTTTTAGTTCCAAGTTAGGATCATATTTTAATATCTAACTGTAATGTCACTTTAGCCTTTGTTTTGTTTGGTGAATTTCTGTGTTTTTTTATTTTGACCAAATTCTACCTACAACTCCTTTGGTTAACCTGTGGTTAACCCCGCTGCGCATTTGGGGCAGTGGGGAAGGTAGAGCACAGGACTGCGCCATCCTCCACGTGGGTGGCCAAATCCCTGCTGTGCACGACCTCTCACTGTGTGCAACTGGGAGTTGGGTTGAGGCCGAGTTGGGTTGAGGCCCTTTGGCCAGGCCCTGCAGTCCTAGCAGTCCTAGCAGTCCTAGCAGTCCACATCCTTATCAAAACTCTAAAATCTAAGAGCATGATACCCCCTAATATACTAGACACAATAGGAAAGGCTGAAATGATCAAACGCAGACCTATTGGCTTTATTGGTTGTCACCACATTCATAAAAGTAGAAACATTTCATAACAGACCAAACAACATCATTTAAACTGTTCGCTGTGAGACCACCTTACCATGACATTCATTAGAACTTGTAATGACTTGCTGTTAACTTGGTGATTAACAATAAAATATTCCCATTAACTTAATTAACATATAAAACATCATTCTTTATTTATTTTGTCATTGTTAGTAAAATACTGCTGTTAGACCTGACACCATTGAGTGTTAGTCACCATACTTTTTTGCCTTGACCCCTCCTATTTTGCTGAATTTTCTTTTGTTGGCTTTAGTACTCTGCAGTCTTTATCCCTGCTAACCAGTGCTAAAGTGTGAGTGCTTTCTCCCCAAAACATGGTACATATGGTCTACATCTAATTGGAACATTTAATTTACTTGTAAGGCCCTAGTAACTGGTAATACAAGTAGCACAGGGTCAGTAAATTAAATGCTATTAGTGGGAATGCAGCACTCATTATGTCACCCACTAAACTAGCCTTTGAAAACATGTCTCAGGCCTGCCACTGCAGCCTGTGTGTGCAGTTTTAAATTGCTATTTAGACCTATTATCAGGCATATTCCTTCCTTTTTAATACATATAAATCTCCCCTAAAGTAGGCCCCAACAGCTTATAGGGTCGGGCGCATGGTATTTAAAAAGTAGGACATTTAGGTTTAAGTTTTGCATGTTCTGATAGTAAAAAAACTCCTAAAGTTGTTTTTCACTACTGTAGGCCTATCTGTCCCATTAAAATACTCTTTGATAATGCCTTCCGATTTTAATTTACTATTCTGAAAATGCAATTTTTAGAAAGTTGGCGTTTTCTTGTTCTAACCATTTATGCCTTCTGGCAGTGTCCGGGTTCCCATGAGGATGAATGTCTCTGCCATTGTGCCATTGGGGGTTTGCGTATGCCGCCCAGACAGTGACACAAAGGGGTCTAGGTGTGGGCAGGATGGCTGGGTGCAGAGCTGTGCCCTGACCAACTTACACTTAAAAGGGCTTGCCTCCTGCTCTCAGAAAGGAACCAGACAGCAGGCATTTGTCACCCCAGACAGTTTGGGGCCTTGACTGGGGAAGGGAAGAACTTTTCAGAACCAGATGTGGGAATAGGATAGGGTGTTCCCCACACAAATACTGGCACCAGGCATAAATAGCGGGCCCTCGGAATCACTCTGCGGTATAGTCCTGGAAGATTCAGAAGGAGGACTGCTCTGCTGCTGAAATAACTGCTTTGCTGTCCTGCTGTCTTAAGAAGAAAGACTGGATCGGCTCCTTGAACACATGACCACCAGAGTGACTCCTGGGCTAGTTTTCTTAACTCCTGTGTGGGGGGACATCGCCAGCGCACACCGGCTCCAGGAGGGGTCATAGCGCTACACTGCTTGCTGCACGCTGCACCAACCTGCCAGGTTTCACCACGCAGCGCCGCTGGGTTCCTGACGCTGTGACAGGACTACAGCTCCCAGCTTGCTCTGCATTCCACACCGCTTCCTCTTCCTGTGGGGAGCGCCAGGAGGCGCTCAAAAGGGAACAGCTCCCACAGAGGAGCGGGGGACATCGCCAGCGCACACCGGCTCCAGGAGGGGTCATAGCGCTACACTGCTTGCTGCACGCTGCACCAACCTGCCAGGTTTCACCACGCAGCGCCGCTGGGTTCCTGACGCTGTGACAGGACTACAGCTCCCAGCTTGCTCTGCATTCCACACCGCTTCCTCTTCCTGTGGGGAGCGCCAGGAGGCGCTCAAAAGGGAACAGCTCCCACAGAGGAGCGGGGGACATCGCCAGCGCACACCGGCTCCAGGAGGGGTCATAGCGCTACACTGCTTGCTGCACGCTGCACCAACCTGCCAGGTTTCACCACGCAGCGCCGCTGGGTTCCTGACGCTGTGACAGGACTACAGCTCCCAGCTTGCTCTGCATTCCACACCGCTTCCTCTTCCTGTGGGGAGCGCCAGGAGGCGCTCAAAAGGGAACAGCTTCCTCCGCGTCGCGGACGCGCGCGGACGGCGCCGGGCGGAGCCCGGGCAGAGGGCGGGCCGTCTGTGGCCGTCTAGGGACGACGAGGGACGGGACGGGCCACCCCCCTTACGCCCAGTACCCAGGATCCAGGAGTCAGGCTCAAAATGGGTAAGAGAAAGCTACCCTCCCCCACTGCTGGTGTTACACCCAAGGATAAAGCCCCCAGGAAATCTAATAGCATTCTCTCTTTTTTGACCTCGGAGGTGGGGAAGTTGACTACTGAAATTGAAAAAACTGAACGCAAACTGGGGCTAGAACCATCGCTGAATAGCAAGGAGAGTACAAGCCATCTACAATCTGGTACTACACCTGTTCCCCTGGAACCAAAAATCGTCATTGCCCCGCCTAAGGTGACTGTGTTACCTCCCCCCCTAATACTGCTGACTCTAATGGGGCTATTCCCAAACTCCCTAGCCCAGCCCGAGCATGCAGATCATCAAGCACAAAGCACACAAAAAGACAGTATAAAAAAAGGAATACGCAGAATCTCAAGGGAGGAAAGGGCACAGTGGGCTCACTTGAAAAGGCTATCAGAGACATGGTGGAAAAAGTAATCACTGACAAGATAGAGACCACACTCACAAAAATAGCCTCAGATATCATAGACGTCTTACATCAATGCGTCGATGGCATCCTAAGGAAATGCGAACGGCTGAATGTATGCCATAAAACTGCCGAACCAGCTACTTTTGTTTTTAAAGGAAATACACCGGCAGCTCTAGGCACTACATGCTCTCAACCAAACTTTGGTAGTAAAAGACCAAGGGAAGATTCCCCAGTTGCCAGGAGTGCTGCATCCAACTTGCCCTCTGGACCAGCAACTACCACGATAGTCATCCCTAATTTAACAGGAGATACAAATAAGTCTGCTGCCCCTGTTACTTTAGGTCAACAGAATCTACCTAGCCCACCCAAACCCATTCGTCAACCCTTTATTAACTTACCTCCCGATGCTGCTCCTTTTGTAGCTATCTTGGTAAATGTTCCCCCACTTAAACCAGGCGAACATGAACAACCGCCCCAATTGTTAGCCAGGGCTAAGTCATGGGCAAATTCGACCTGCACAGGAGACAATGAAGTCTCTAATGCCATTATCTCTGTTCGGCGGGTGGGCTGGATCGGGCGAACTAACAAAACAACTGAGGGAGATTGCTTGATAATCAACTTCAATAATCCGGGAGAGGCCCGCAGACTACTCTGGGATGCATCTCCCCTAGAGGGTTTAAGTGCGGGGCCCCGTGCCTTACCCTTGGGCTTTTTCTATCCCAAACCTAAATCTCACCCCATCTCGAACTTGGGTCACAACCAAGGCAGGGGATTCGATAGGACACCAAGCTTGCCCCCTCATCCCGTTAACACCCGTCCAGAACCAGACTATAGCTGGTCCACGATCAATAGGTTGAGTAACCATAAGGCGGTCACATACACTCCTATGTCCCTCAATAACCCTATAACCTTGCATAATAGATTCACGCCCTTGGCTCGGGCGGTTGAACAAAATTGACGCCCAGTCAACAACACCCCTATGCCCAGACAATCTACAGGGAACTGTCCCCCTTTAGGAGTCCCCAGCAGAAGGCCTAAACTCATAAGCTGGAACATAGCCGGACTTCGCTCAAAAAGGGAGGACAGTGTTTGGCTGAACCTTCTGAATCAACATGACATCATAGCCCTGCAAGAAACCTGGGACTGCAACAGCAATTTCTGGGTTCCAGGCTTCACATCTTACTTTGTCCCAGCCACTAGATCCTCCTGTGGGAGGGACAAAGGGGGCCTTATGATTCTGACTACTGTCCATCTAGCGGGAACTGTTAAACAAATAACCACTAACTCCCCCAACTTCTTGTGCCTAGAGATCAGCTTAGCCAATGGTCATAAATACATCCTTATTAATTTTTATAACTCTGTAGTAGACGGACACTCCACTGAGCATCTCTGTTCTCTACAGTCCTTTTTGATTAACGTTAAAGAACGTCAAACCACTTTGTTGCACATTATAATTATGGGGGATTTTAACACTCATCTCTGCAGGCTTTCCTGCCACATTGAAGACACTGACTGCCCTACCTCAGGCGACTACCAACACTTTGAACACAACCCTAAAGGAGTGGCACTAGAAAACCTTCTAGCAAATGTGGACCTCTACGAACCGGGGTTCAATACCTACAGCGAAAGGGTCATGACCTACAGTGCTAGAAACTCCGAATCCATTATTGACTACATCTTTGTTTCCCCTGGAATATTAAGCTGGGTCTTCTTTTACAACGCAGTTGTAGCTGCGTTCAGTGACCATAATCCAGTCATCCTTGAGCTTGCCAGCTCTGCGGGCCTACTTAAGGAGGGAACAACCAATATGCCCGAGCTGGCTGTGCGGCCCACGGACCAAGGAAGAAGGCTGAAATGGTCCAAAGTAGTCCCATCTGAGTTCCTCGAAACTCTAAGTAGCAAAGCCCGCAATGAATTAGATATTTGCCAAGACAATTCCAAACAGGGAGAGGATGTAATCACCGCCTTTGACACCCTGTGTGCTGTAATTTCTGATGAACTCACAGTAAAATCTAGGAAGAAGACTCGACCGACCAAGGGCTGGTTCAATAAAGCCTGCTCGAAAGCACACACTTGCCTCCTGAATGAATTAAAAAAATCACCTAGGGACAGAGGGGAAGTTGCCAGACTAAGAAAAGAATATTATAATATTATTCATGAACGCAAAGAAGCTCTCAAAAAGGATGCCTGGGCCTCACTAATGGAAAAAGCCACTTTAAGAGACAGTTCCAGCTTCTGGGCCATTATAAACAATCCCCTGTTTTCTGGAGAAGCTAACGACATCCTAGAGGCCAATATCAGTGAGGAGGATTGGCTAGCCCACTTTAAAATCATCTATGGGAGTGACCAAATATGCGAAACACCGACTATCCTCAAATCTAACTCCCCCAAGACAGTACTCTCCTTTAATATGGAAGAAGTTGAAAAGGCCATAACCAACACAGTAGGGAAGAAAGCGCCAGGCCCAGACGGCGTTCCAGCCGACATGTTCAAGGCCAATGTCTCTTTCTGGGCAAACATCCTGACCAACGTCTTCAATGCCGCCATGAAACATAGCTTGCCTGTCTCCTGGTCACACGCCACCATCATTCCAATCTTCAAGAAAGGCCAGAGGGGAGACCCGAGGTGCTACCGCCCCATCTCACTTATCGACTCGTCTTTCAAAATCCTGGGGAAAGTGATACTGGCAAGGATCGACGAGTGGGCTGGCAGCAATAACATCTTATCAAATGCCCAATATGGGTTCCGAAAGGGAAGAGGGACGGAGGACCAGTGCCTCAACTTACATCTGATCCTAGGCAAATACACTAAGGCAGCCAGCGGATCAATCTACCTAGGGTTCATGGACCTGTCCACAGCCTTCGACCTAGTGAATAGGTCCAGGCTGTGGGACATCCTCTTGGAACTGGGGATGGACCCTACCTTGGTTCATTTTCTGGCTGAGGCCCATCGGGACCTAGAAGCATCCATCAGGATGACGCAAGAAGGAGCCTGCACAGCTGGATTCAAGTCTACCAGAGGGGTGCGACAGGGGTGTATTCTCGCCCCAATGTTATTTACACTCTACATTAACCACCTTGAATCCACACTGGAGCTGGCAACACTCGACGTCCCGCGTTTTGGCGGACTGTCCACCCCGGTCCTCCTTTACGCGGACGACGCGGTGCTCGTGGCACGTACCCCCCTTGGGCTGCAAAGACTATTGACATCCTTTGACGCCTTTATGACCTCCCTTGGTTTAAAAATCAATTCAGACAAGTCCCATGTTATGGCTGTAGGCGGCAGAAAAAATAAGGACTTGAAGACTTTCTACTGTGCTAACACTTCTATTTCCAAAGTGAGAACTTTTACCTACCTGGGGGTAGTATACGACGATAAGGGTACGTGGGCACCTCAAATATCCGTCAAAACTAATTCCATGAAAAGAACAGCAGCAGCCATAGTCGGCTTCTCAAAACGTCTGGGTGGTAAGCCCACGGAAGCAATGCTGGCACTCTACAGAGCGAAATCAATATCAGTAGTAAGGTACGGGGCTTCCATCTGGGGTTATTCGAACAATATAGAAGCAATACAGATGGAAGAAAACAGATTTTTACGTATGCTTCTAGGATTACCTCAATCTACAGCCACATTCTCTGTCCATATGGAACTAGGCCAGGGGTACATTAGTGACATCATCAAACAATCCCCTATCTTGATGTGGTTAAAAACATGGCTGAACTCCAACTTAACTCTGAACCACACAATCATGAGAGACTGCCTACTTCTGGACAATATGAAAAATATCCCGTGGCTAGCATATATTAATAAAACACTAACTTCCCTGGGCCGCCCAGAACTCTTCCATAAACCAGATTGCATTGTTAAGAATGACCTGGAATGGTTCAAATCGACTTTTTCTAAAGTGAGAGAAATGGAGCGGGAGAGCTGTGAGCTTGCGAAACCCACAGTGAGGGAGCACTACATCTCTAAAACTACACCGGCCATTGAACCTTATTTAACAGTAGTGTCTATTCCATTACATCGCTGGTTATTAACCAAACTAAGACTTAACCAGATTCACTTTCTGTTAAATGACTCTAAGGTATGGGCCAAGCCAGAGGACTTAGCGGCCTGCAAATGTGACGGTTTTTCTCTGCAGGACACTGCTCATTTTATGTTCTTCTGTGGTATATATGATCTGCCCAGGAAAAAGTATATTGTCCCATTGCTTAAGAACAAGGGGTTCGTCCAAATTAAGCCTGCCCTATTTTACTTAAAAAAGTTAGACTCACCACTAAATATGTTTAGTGTCGCTAACTTCTTGGTAGCTGCTTTCCGCCTTAAAAAACGTTTTGGAAATAGATAATTTAAAAGTCTTGACAACACCCTACGGAATTATTGAAAAATTGCTGCTTTTTTAAAATTTTGTAAATATTTTAATTGCTCTATTTTAACTGCGATTGCAACCCGATGTAACTGCACCCCTTAATTATGTATTTTTGTCAATGTGCTTTTTATGATTCGTCATGAATCGAAATAAAGTTGTTTTGAACTTGAACTTAACTCCTGTGTGAGTTTCAGAGGCATAACAAGCTCCTGAGACCTTGAACCCTGCGGCTGACCTCCACTAGATTGAGCCCTAACTCTCTAGTGGTGCCCCCCAGGTCCTAAGCCATTTGAAGATTTGTTGGTGGTACTGCTCCTGCCTGACCAGCTTGCAAATATTTATTTTAGTAAATCCATTGGGGTGATATGTTTGTAAACAATATTTAGGATACAATATTTATATCTGGCAATATTCTGACCACGATATTCTAGAATCATATGGAACAGACTATTCATGACTGCATTTCCTTAAGGAACAGTGGCCCTCATATACAAAGATTCCATTTAAGGAATTACGATTTGCAATTTGCAATTCCTTAAATGGAATATAATAAATGGATTTGTCACCGAGTTCTAATAAATCCATAGGTATTTTGAGAACCGAGTTATATTTTAGTACGTTGGTTCTCAAATTAGTGATTTGAAATGGATCACAATTCGACCTCCCTCATTAATATGCATGAGGTAGGTCATACATTGAGACCCACTACGATTGACGCAATGACAAGTATGGTGGCCTGCTGAGGTCAGCGCACCACCATGTCTGTAATTGATTTAAATAAATACATATTTTTTTGTAAATACAGCAAGGTTTCCTTATAAAAAAACAAGATGTGGTAAAAAAAGAAAATACACAAACATATTTTATGAACAGGCAGTTGTCTCATGGACCGAAAAACAAATTTTTGGGAACATTCACAAAGGGAAAGGGTCTCTTACGGATAGGGGTGGGCGGAATTTGCGTAATCGCGTTACGTAAATCTCCACAAAGCGGTAAAAAACTCTGCGAACATGCAGAAATTCCGCGAACACGCGGAATTGCTTGTTCGCAATGCTTTTTTATTGTTCGCAATTGCTGTTTGCGTGCTCGGGGGGAAATATCTTGCGAACATGCATTTGAGAATGCGAACAAGCAAAACATTTCGGGACGTCGCCGAATGCAGAATTTTGGACAAATTTGCATTCTCTGCGGAACGCAAAATTCCCCAAATTCCGGGAATGGAACGGAATTTACCGCCCAGGCCTACTTACGGAGCTTTTTTTACTTGGAAATGGCTTACCACATTCTTTGAGGAGGTGGTGAAACATTAATGTTTTGCAAGCTGAATCCATTCACAAAACATGAATACACCCCTAATGGAATCTGTTTTTGGAAAGAATGCCATTAACACGCCCCTTCCAAATGTCCAATCAGTAACTATTCCCACTATTACCTATTTAATAACATGTTACTGAATCACTATATGGGTTTGTTGAACTTAAAAATGCCCTTTTGGGGTCCGAAAGGCTCTGATCTTACGAATTGGAGCCTTACCGACCGTAAAACAACATGATACATGAGGACCCATATCTTTTCCTAGAGATTCATTTGAGGACATCTCTGTAATAAATCAAGATGCTTTACAATCTCGCATATTGCGGTTTCTGTTTACACGCTCTCCAGCCCTTTTGTAGAGGGAAATCCATTCCACCACAATCAGTAGCAAGTTCTTACTAGTATCCTCTACAGGCAGTGTTAATGCATATATTTAATTTAAACCTTGGTCTAAGCTTAGAGATGGAGATGGTTTCTTTCAAGGATGGGTATAGCACCAGAACTTTCAGCAATTTCTTTTGATGCAAGAATGGAAGCATTGACATTGGTTCTAGTTTTCAATGAGCACACCCTAGCATGCAACATGAGTAACATGTATTGAAGAGATTGCAGATCGTGTAGACAAAAAGCCGAGGAACTATTTACAACGTACTGCTACATCCCTGTGCACGTGTGACTAGCTGCTCTAGTCCGTATACTTTCTTTAAATTCTTGAGGGCAGATTTACAAGTCCGTTGCGCCGCTTTTATGCCGCAGTTGCGTCACTTTTGTGACGCAGCGGTGGCGCAAAAGATGCGCCATGGTGCGGGGTACTTACAACGTGACGCATCCGGGAGATGCGTCACATTGTAAAGCCCTGCTTCAGAAGGAGGCATTCCTCCACGGGGGGTGGGGCATTCCGGCGCAGGAACGCCTCCTTAAAGTGGCTGAGTTAAATCTACAAGATTTCACTCAGTCACTTTTGAGCCCATTCTGCGTCAAAACCCTGCGCCTGCTTGAAGCAGGCATAAGGATTGACGCAGCATTCTAACAATAGGGCCCCAGAGCATTGCTGGAGCTGCGTTGCGCTTGCGACGCAACTCCAGCAATGCAACGCTTTTACGGCACAGATGCGTGACGCATCTATGCCGTTTTTTCCCCATGGTGCACCGCATTGTAAATGCAACGCATCCATGGTGGCGGCGGCTTGGCGCACAATAACTGGCGCATCCCTGCTGATATGCAGGGATGCGCCAGTTATTGCAAATCTGCCCCTTCTTGGTTTTATAATTGAAAAAAACAAGACTACAAGTCCCAAGATTGAAAGATGAACTGGACCGTACATCTAGTCAAGCAGTGACCTGGAAGCCATGGCAGGACTCCAGCTACAAGTACACGAAGGATAACTTGCAAAGTTTGATGCACAACAAATTTAGCATGAGGCATCAACCTTGAATTTATGTACTTCTCTTTGTTTTACTAGTCAATCGACCATCGTAAAGCCTGATTTATCTTGTGGGTGACTGGGGATTACTATCTCAAAGACTAACAGCCAGATTCATCAATGTCAAATTCTGCGATTTCTAAATTGCGAGAAAATGCGAATCGCAATTAAGAAATCTCAGAATGGCATTCAAGAATATTTGCGAGAAAAAAAAGCGAATCGCAATCGGCCGCAATCGCCGATTGCGAGTCCCCGAAAATCGGTAAATATTCACATAATCGGCCGATACCCATGTTGAAATTGCGATCTCGCAATTGCTAATTCGCAGCTATTGCGATCGCAATTTTGCTTCATGAATCTAGCTGTAAGTCCTAATAGCTACATAAATTATCTGCAAGAAAGTCAACTCTAACAAGAACAGGTTACAGAGATTGCACACACGAGTATGTGATATGTCTGATCAGACTATGGGCCTGATTTAGATTTTGGCGGACAGGTCAATTTGTCACAGCGGTGACGGATATCCTGTTCGCCACAATATAAATTCCATAACTTCCTATGGGATTTATAATACAGCAGACGGGCTATCCATCACCATCCTCTGAAATCTAAATCAGGCCCTATCTCTGAGGCAATGTCTAGTATCAAGAGCAGCCTGAAGAATAACTACCATGTGATATAAGACTTCTTATGAAGTAATGCATATACTAACACATGTTGTGCACAGATCTTCTGGCTCTCTTCAGCTGAACGTTGTGCACTAGTAGTAAAATGCTTCAAAACAGCTTTGTTTGAAGTGTTGCATTAATATGCAGAAGCATCACATATTCAGAGAGTCTCAGTCCGGCAGGGTGTCCCCCTTCTTCAGACTAGGCAGTCACACATCCGCAGCTCAGTCCAGAGAAGGAGCGACACCAGTGGTGCTGCAAGCGGCGTGCCTAAGATGCTGCAGCACCCACTAAACTTTGAAGGCATTTGCTTCACTTTAAAGAGGCCTTTGCATGCTAGTGTTGCAATAGTTAATGCTTTTTTAAAGACAGGCTGTGAAATGTCAGATGGCTTCTCATTTTTAAGTTAGCGTTTCACTTTTTCTGGCTCAAATGTGAAGACATTTTGTATCTTTACCCTAGCTACACTCATGCTGATAAACAGCAGAATGTGGAAAGAAAAGGCTGCAGTGTGTCAATGTTTTGTAGGACACATGTTTATGCAAACATCTGCTTGGTTTACAAACTAAACTTTTCAAGCATTTTGAAAAAAATACAGCAACATTGAAATACAGTGGAATTCATAAGACCCCCCAGGGTACATAAAAATGCAACACCGCAACCAATAAATACAGACAAGATGTGATATTTAATTAGGTGTGGTATTGCATACACATTCAGAGTTCAACAATTTGGATTGAGCGTTAACATGTTAATTGCATGTTTTCCCCTGTTCCACTCTGCAACACGCAGATTATCATGGTATTTCTCCATACAGTTTTCAAGAAGTTTATACTGGCAAAAGAGTGTGGTACTTTCGCATACATTTGATCCAATTACAAATTTTAGGATCATAACCATTTCGCTACATTTTAGCAATATATTTATTAACATGTGTTTCAAAAAGCTATTTTGGACTTCATAGTACCCCCTCCCGACTCTTACACTAAAGGGGGATCATTGATTGTGCGCACAGGGTATCTGTGTTTTTCTCAACTGCATGTCACTTATGAATTGGTGCCACTGGCCAGCACCCCTGATCTTAAAACTGCTCCAGGTCCATTGTATTCATCAATGCGCATGCTGAAACACTGAAACAAGGAACTATCCTGTACTTCTAACATCACTCAGAAATTTGTTGTTGTATACCATTGGCGACCGAGTATTAACTCAGATAAGGGTGTTCAATTTTGTGACACCTGTTCTTAAGATGGCTGCTGATATTTACTGAGTTAGTCAAAGCAGTGCCCTTGCCTTAATTTTTTGTGAACAAAGATTTTGTAAGAATCTTATCCAAAGGAGCAGGAGTACCATAATTGTGCACTTTATTGTAAGCACGTCCTTTTTTAGGACTTTAGAGAAGCTACCACAGATGTAAATGGTTCTCATGTCATGCACCACTGAGGAGGAAGCAAGAAGAAACATTTTACTACAGAGTACATTCGAAGTTTCTCTCATAATACTACTGCATTGAATTCATTCAGTTTCAGAGTTATTTCAGCACTTTTGTTGATATTTTGTACAGCGATAGTCTGAGACAGTTGGGATGTCCTTGGTAGGTACAGCGTGGTGAGAAACTCATGGGAACGCTCTCCGTCTTCTAGAGCATGGCTAACAATTGCTTATTTAGACTAGTGAAACAACAGTACCAGTCATCAGGTGGTGCACTATGACATTATTTCAAGATGGAGGACAACATAGACACATATCAGGTTAGCACAAGATCCCATTCTAATACGTTTTAAGCTAGAAAAAAGAAAACAGCTGTCACACCATTAACACTTAAATTGTCACTTACAGTATACAAAGGACAGCACATGTATGGGTACTACTGGCACCATCCATCCATCCATCCATCCATCCATCCATCCATCCATCCATCCATCCATCCATCCATCCATCCATCCATCCATCCATCTATCTATCTATCTATCTATCTATCTATCTATCTATCTATCTATCTATCTATCTATCTATCTATCTATCTATCTATCTATCTATCTATCTATCTATCTATCTATCTATCTATCTATCTATCTATCTATCTATCTATCTGTCTGTCTGTCTGTCTGTCTGTCTGCTTGTCTGTCTGTCTGTCTGTCTGTCTGTCTGTCTGTCTGTCTGTCTGTCTATCTATCTATCTATCTATCTATCTATCTATCTATCTATCTATCGACCGACCGACCGACCGACCTACCTACCTACCTACCTACCTACCTACCTACCTACCTACCTACCTACCTACCTACCTATCTATCTATCTATCTATCTATCTATCTATCTATCTATCTATCTATCTATCTATCTATCTATCTATCTATCTATCTATCTATCTATCTATCTATCTATCTATCTATCTATCTCAACGTCGCACAACACCATTTTCAAGATGCTTTGCTCTCTTCAGTATAAGACATCCCTTTATTAGGGTGCATTCTCATGGCCCTTCGAGATCTGTCATTCCATGACTGTCTTTGCTCACATCCCTCAACAGGAGAGTCTTTAGATGTAACAATCATCATTTCTTGGTGGCGACCCAAATGTCTGAACTGAACATATGCTAGATCTTCAGTCCATACCCTCCCATTTATCCTACTGCAATAAATTCAGTAAAGACTGATCTCTCCCCTCTATTGCCCCCTAATGCCAAGTATGTGCTGTGTCTAGTAAGCACTTAAAGGCAGTATATGAACTTTCTTCACTACCCTCTACAAATAAGCATATAAAAGGTGCCTGGATTTTATGTTGGCCTGGATAGAACCATGAGATATTGCCTGTCTGTGTGTATCTGCAGTTCCCAGATTTTAAAAATAGGATCCTGCTTTTAAGAATCAATGGTGCTTGTCTTTAATATACATGCATTCACTGTCTTTGAAATTGTATTTTCAAAGGGTTATATTTTTTTCTGTGCACTGCTCCTCTGGGAGAGACCTAGGATATCTAAGACACGATTTCTGCACTTCAGTGGCTTTCCAATTTCACTATGAAAGAAGGACGAACATCTAATTTGATACCTGATATCTAAGACATACGCAACGAAAACTGGGCTGTGTCGGCTTTATTTGAAGTAGATAATTTACATTTAACTTTATTTCGGAGTACCTATTACTCAAGGAGTGATTCTGAACTCAGGGGCATATTACCGAGGGCCTTATCGCCGCTTTAGCTGGAATTTTTCCCGCTAAAGCGGCGATACTTTTCTCGCCCTATTACCTAGCTGTCGCTAACACCAGTTAGCGACAGCTAGTAGGAGATACCGATCATCTTGGGGCCCGCTTTGCATGTCGGCGAGATTTATCGCTAATGACATGCAAAGTGGGCGTGCCAAGATGTTAGCGACTGGAAACAGTCGCTAACATCTCTATCTCTTATTACCTACTTTTGGAAATATTCGCGCTAAGCGCGAATATCTCCAAAAGCTAACGCCTGCCCAGAGCAGTTCTTAGACCTGTTATCCAATGGTAGGTGGATAACATGGCTAAGAGCATTAGCTCGGTAATGCATGAATATCGCTGACTTTTCATCGATATTCATGCATTTCGGCCGATTTTTATCGCTTTTGAGATAAACCTTGATAAAAGCAAGGTTTATCTGCGTTAAAAATCGGCGGAGCTCGGCGATAATAATATTGCCGCTAAGCCAACATAGCTATAATTATCGCTAGTTGTTGGTAATATGCCCCTCAGTTTTTTATTTGGCATTGCTTTAAGCTGAAAACTACACTCAAACAACATACATTTTGTCAAATTCATTTCTCTATCTCATACATGTGTTATTTATGAAAAAACAACCCTGTTTTTCACTCAAACACACATTGATCCACTTTAAGCAAAAAAAAAGGATTTGCTTAGAACCCCAGAGGGTAATTACACTAATGCTTTCTGGTAGAGGAATGACCTTAAGCTTTCTTGGCATCTGCATTCAGTCACTGGGCTGTTGATAATATCCACTGTGCCCACTAGCTGCCCAGTACCCGTGCAGCATTCAAAGGCTTTTACAAATTCAGCAAGCCTGGTGGCTTTTGCAAGTTTCTATCTAACAAGGGAACCTAAGAGTTGTCGGGACCTTTGGTAAACAATGTAATACAAAACAGTGGTCCCTAAACAGATGAATGCGACATTGCTACCAATCAAATGGTTATTTATTCCAAACAATATAACAAGAAAATGTTTCTTTATGAAAGCATTGCAAAACAGTGAAGTGGGTGTGAGAGAAAAACGTGCTTGGTGCTCTCTCATTGGTGATGTACACACTTGACAATTGTGATCAGAAGTGCAAATCTAAAAAAAAAAATCGCACAGCCCATTCTTTAACTAATCAACAATATAGATATGGGTCCGCAAATTCAGTCGATGTTTCGATCCCTAAGAAGATACAGCGATCATCATCAGGACACTAGATATAACCAAGCCTAAGAATCATGCTGAAATAAATCTAGAAAGGCAAAAGAAACAAGAAATGCTGTGTAAGGTATGAAAACAATATATAGAGAGGTACTTACAGTAAATATGGACCTTGCAAAAGACTGTAAGAAAATAGAAAAGGGGAAGACGTGAACCTCATGTGAAAAACATCCCTTTTGTTTTATATTCATAAAGAAGCTGCTTTATTTAACATGAACATGCATATTTGGTCCTACACACCCTGCTGAGCGCATGTTAGATTTCACAGTCTCCACTGTGAGTCTGGAAGTTTTTCCTGGATTTATCATTACACTATTTCATTTTGCTTTACTCCTACTAAGACTTTCAGAAAACCAGTTAATTCTTGAACTTGACAAAGTGGGCACCTCACAGAGGAGAGCCGGCTGCCCTCTCTGCGTTGGGCCAGTCGGGCACCCAGGAAGACACAAGGAATGTGATGTTGGCCCCGGTGTGTGCACCAGTGTGAGGTCTCTGTGGTGGAGAAACTGCATAGCGAGAGAAGGCCAGTGCCCAATGGGCAGGGGGTATGGCCTCATAGTGGACTAGTAGGACAAGACCCTAAGATGTCAGTTTCATTACACCAGGGATGGTGAGAGGGCTGTCCACAAGAAGGTCAAAATGGCAACAATGTGAGGCAGCAGGGGAGGTCAGGTAGAGTGGGCCCCCGAAAAGAAGCCGAAGGTCAGAGCTGCAACCTTCAACGCCAGCCTTGAGCAAGACTGGTGACCAAATGGTGAGGTCAAAAGAAGATAGCAGAGCAGAAGACCCAGGTGGAAGTGCAGCTGTGTGATATGGAAGGCGGAGCCAACAATGTAGGTGAAGAGTGTACCTGAGGAACCTCCGAAATACCGGTGTGGATGGGCAGAGGTACATAGGTCTCAATAAAGCCGACAAGGAGTAAAGAGGGATGGCGGGAGGTTTTAGTCCTGGTAGAGAAAGAGAGGACCGAGTGGATAAGTGCTCCCTGTTTCTCAAAAGTAGACCGGGAGGAGGAATAAGAGAAGATAGAAGAGATTGCTGCCCAGAGAATAATTCACAGGCTAGTGATGGGTCCCATGGCAGGGGGCTAAGGGCTTGTAGAAAGAGGTAGGGCCACAAGAGTTGTGAGTTGAGGGGCACAGAAATTGCCCAGATGTTCAAAGGATGGAGGAAGGAGAGAAAGAGAGTGTACGGCCTCTAGAGTGGCAGGTAAGGAGAAAAGAAGAATGGCATCAGTTGTGGTGATTCAGAGAGATCATGAGGCCATATTAACAGAGAGGAACATGGGAGAAAGAAGAGGAGGGGGAAAATAAGCTACAGCCTTTGCGGAACAGAAGACAGGTATGGAAGAGTGAAGAGACAGTTTTTGAGTGGGTGAGGTTCTGGGTAGGACTGTACTCAAGTGACAAAAGGCCAAGGTGGATGGATCACCACAGGCACAAGTTGGAGACAAGGCCAAGAGTATTCTGATGGATGTTTGGACACACAGATTAATGAAGGTATGAAACAGAATTAAGTACAAGGCGATGGGTTAAAAAGTGTAGAATAGGGAAAACAAAGAATGTGAGTTCTAAAAGTTTCAAAGGCTGGTGTAGGGATGTTGGAGGTATGGAGTAGGCGTGGGAGGAAAAAGAATGGTATGAGACAAGTTAGGGAGAGAGACTTAACAGTGTGAGACGAGATGCAGGTATCTCAGGAGCTAGTGATCACATGTCACAGGGAGCTGGAGCTGGAGTTGCTGTATTAAGCTAGAGTGGAGATAAAAGTAAGAGGCAATGGTAAGAAGGGTACAGTGGAGTTAGCTGAGAAGGAAACACTGGGAAAGGCAGGGATGGCGTGTTTACCGTATGTGCGATTAGCAGCCCCTTTGTGAGCTCTAGATTTGGAAAAGCAAGAGCAAGGAAGGTTTCAAAGTGGAGAAAAGGAACTTTGCATATGCATGTCGTAAAGGCGGCATATGTAAGTTTCCACATGGATTGCATGGGTCAGATATGATGAGGTGTTCAGGGCGGTTAGACTCTGCCTATTCTTGGGGTGAGGCAACTAAGAATTGTTGTTTTTCAGTATATGATGATGATTAGGTCAAAAAAGCTATGTATACAGGAAGTGGATTACCATTGCTGCATGCACCATTTCAGGGATGCCCATCCCCAGGAGGGGTGGGGCCTCATAATAGGAACCAATAGGGAGGTTTGGGCTTGAATTTCAATAAGAGAAGCTGTTTCCCGTTATCTTATAGGTTCAGGCATGAGTGCTCCAGGTGTGGAGGCGTATATCCATTTGTTCAATTCTTCACGGGGAAGACAGGGAGTGTTGGTGGGAGGAACAGAGAAGGATTGAGACAGGAACTTGGGAAACGTCCAATATACCAGCAAAGGTGGAGGCCCTGAAGCCATGGTTGTGTAAGAAACCTGACAAGTTGGCTTCAGAGAGGGGTTTTACAGAAGAGTTTTGAATACCATACAAAGGCCTGTGTGTGATATGCTGGGTTGACAACATACAGTCTGTAAAAAGGACTGAAGGAAATTGCATGTGACAAAAATAGAAGGATGTGCAAGCAGGTAGATAGGCAGACCTGCTTCGGGAGCTACTCACTCTGAATTTGATGCTTTCGTCTTTGGGAACTATCACCAAGAAGGCTAAGGGTGAATAAAAGGTCAATACATCAACTGACTTAACCTAAAGGCAGCTCATCCAATGACTGCATACCAGCTGAGGGCTGCTCAATGTACTACATGGGCATAGACCATACTTTAGCCTTGGTGAGGAGTTGCGAAGTAGGGTGGAGATGGGCATTATAATTATTCTTGTGACTGCTGCCATGCATCCAGTAAATCTAGGCACTCTGTGGTAGACAAAGCCATGGTTGTGATCGATACATTCTATACAAATGGTTTTATGATTGCCGGTAGAAAAGTTGGTGATACTGAGAACACTGCTGAGCAAGGCTGTCAGCAGGAAGAAATGTGACTTGAGGAAATTATAGCATGTATTATGTTACTTGAAGATTGTGTGTAAAGTAGTCTCACAAGAAAGAGCCGTCTACATACACATGCATTGCACACGAGATGGGTGGCCCAGGCCACATCACAGGATAAGGATCAATGAGAATACGAGGCACAATTTGATGACCTGGTTGAGCTTATTGGATAGATATCACGATTTGCCCAGGAGTTTTTATTTGCCTCACATAGATATCACGATTAAGTATGGGCGGAAAATCCGTTCCGCCCGCGGATTTTGCGGATTATCGGTAAATTTGCAATCCGCGAGATTCGCGAATTTCCCGCAAAATCCACAAATCCACGAGCAGCGGATTTTATGGCTTGCTCGCACTGTTCGCGTGAGTTCGCGGCTTCCCAGTTCAACTTCGCGCCCCGCGAATAAGCGCTAAATTGCAGAAATACGATCTTAGCAAAACTGAAACTACTTACCAGGTTCAAAAGTTCAAGCTCATCATTAGTAGCCATTTCCTGTAGTGCTTCCTGAGGGGCCCCTCCAGAGTTCAGTTGCCTACTTGCAACTATTATGTGACCCTGCTCTGACCCTCAGAATAGTTACACATATGCCACAAAGGTCCTGAATTACAGCTAAGGGAGACAAGCAGGAGCCAGGCTGGAAGTTCAAATCCAGTGACACATTAATCAGCCCCTAATTCATTATTGTCAGTTGGGGCAGGGCAGGTGTTGTAACTAATTTTGCAACAATGAAAGCACTTAGCAAGTGCAAAAGATCACTAATCAGGAAGCACTAAGGAAGCAGGTGCCAGCTAAAAAAATATTCTGTGACACATTAATCAGCCCCAAATTAATTCAGGTCACTTGAGGCAGGGAAGGTGTGCTTTGCTTTGCCACAATAATGTACACTAGACAACCAGAGGGTGCTGTGATGAAACAGAGGGTGGCATGGGTGGGCCAGAGGGTGGCATGAGTAGTCAGAGAGTGGCAGTGGTGACAGAGGGTGGCAGTGATGAAGAAGAGTGTCCCAAACAGGCTGGACACGTAGAAACAACAAGTTCGCATAACTTGCGACCCGACAGGTAAGTTCGCGTTTGCGAAATTGTACAAAAACCCTCGCGAACTGGCAGAAACCCGCGCGAACACAAAAAAAATCCGCAAATTTGCGAGAATTCACGGATTTTGCGGATTGCGGGTTCGCAAATCCGCAAAATTCGCGAACGCGAGATTCGCAAAATTCGTCCATGCTTAATCACGATGTGACAATGTGGATGGACACATACCCAAACACATGGGCTGCTGAAAACTTTTCAGATATGTTGTGAGCCAGATATTAAAGATTGTGTGCCGAAAAATGGCCAGAGGACTGGAAGAGACATAACAATAGCATCACCTTTCTGTCATTTTTCCCTCTGATTTTGCTACAGAAACTATGACACGGAAACCTGATCAATAAAAAAGTGATGCTTTTAATTGACAATGATATTAACAACAAGGGGTGGTGAGGGACAGAGTCTCTGAATTAAACAGAATACTCTCACCCAGTCAAGAGATCAGGGCTAGATCCAACACCGTTTTTTAGCTCACTGCACCATCCCAGTTTCAGAACCTGGCTGTATGCAAATTAGTCTGTTCCTGTCCCAGTGCATGATGGGAACAGGGCAAACCAAACTACAAAAGCCAATTCTTACACTGGGAAGGAAACAAGCTACCGGGGACCGGTTTCTGGCATTTCAGCCTCTTCGGCCCGGCTTGCTTGAATCCTGATGGTGCAATGAGCAAGGGACTCACATCTGAGTATACCCTTCCACGCTTAGGGTGGACAAAAATATTAACAACAAGGGGTGGTGAGGCAGTCATAATAGTGATAAGCTATTGGCAGGTGACAAGTAGGTCTTTATATAGTTGAAGGAGCGGGTGCTGAAATGTTTGCATTTAATGTTAATTTCAGAGAACCACATACTGGGCATTGACCATGAGCTTGCAGGTGCCTTATCTCATTTTCAGTGTGCAGGATTCTGTAAATTGGCATCAAAGGCAGAGCAGGATGGAGCAAGGGTCCCAAAGGAAATATGGGAGTTAGGGAACAGAGGGCACTGAATTTAGCCAAACACTGTGGTCAAATCAACAAAAAAGACGTACTGGGCCTGTTTCATAAAGGTACACTTTTTTGTCAGTTTGAAAGGTAAACTTATACTTTTGTGTGACTGTACTACTTTTCGGTATTCACAAACGTAAACTCAGACAAAAAGCCTAACTTTACCACTTTTGTGAATTCACAAAGGTAAACTTAGAGCAAAATTTTTACTTTACTACTTTTCAATATTCACAAAGGTAAGTTACTAATTGTAAAGTTAGACTTTTGCTTATAGTTTACCTTTGTGAATACCAAAAAATATTAAAATGAGACTTTTGGTCTTAGTTTGCCTTTGTGAATACTGTAAAGTAGTACTTATACAAAGTGTAAGTTTACCTTTGTAAATCGGGTCCATAGCCAAACATGGATGGAATTTATTCCAAGTGGAGTCATCAAGACATTAACAAAAACTTTAGCAGGGATAATGTTAGGCCAACTGCACTCCTGGCTTTGTCACAGTGTGTGTCAATACATTCATAAACGCAGAAACATACCAATGCAACACCATTAAAACTGCTAAAGATGCTACCACCTACGATGATACTTATTAGAACATGAAAATACTCACTTTTAACCTGGTGATAAGGATTAAAGCATTCCCATGACTTTCATTAACATTCCCTGCCAGGCCTCCCCCATACTCCCCACCTGTGCCATGCCCTTTTTTGACTATTTGGAGTAGTTCATGCTTAGATCCCCCATAACCTTTGTCCACATAAGGCATCCTTGCCACATTTGCGACCTTTCTTCCAACATCCTGAGGATTCTAAAGGTACCAGCGGTTTGTGGATTCCCCTGGAGGGGACAGAGAAATTAGGCAAAATACAGCTAAATTTGTTTTTTGAGGGGGGGGAATGGGCTCAAAGTGCTGCGGAAGAAAACATCTGGTTTCTTCCCTGCACATAGTATCAATGAAGGGTTTATGGTGCTAAGATTACCATCTTTACAGCTTTCAGGAACAGACAGACTTTTGTCAGAAAACCAAAATGTTCTACACAGTTTTGTCATTTTACTGGGACATAGCCTATTTTTCCTATTTTTTGTGCTTCCAACCACCTTCCAGTTAATGGTAGAAATGTGTGTAAAACCAATAATGGATCCTAAAAACCCATACATTTCTAAAAGGTTGATACAATTCCGAATTCATCAAGGGGTCATTTGTGTAGCTTCTCCAAAGTCTTCCTATGGAAAGTAACAGTTGAAATAAAATAATATTGAAATGTAGTTAAAAAAAACAGCCATTTGTGCCTACATTTTCACCTGTAACTTCTTCGAACTATGGCAGATTTTTGAAAGCTATATACGATTATGACCGCAGGACCCTTCTGGTTGCGGAGCTATTTGAGGCTTGTAGGTTCACCAATAACCCGAGGTACCCAGAGCCATTAACTGAGTTTCACCTTGCAAGGTTTTTTTATTGTGTACCGGGTATACAGTATTTCATATGGTAAAATATAAAGAGTGAAAATCGGTATCAAGGAAACCTATGTATTTCTGAAATTAGAACAATATATGGAGTTTAGAAGCAGTGGTTATTTGTGCATCTCTGAATTTGTGGGTACCCATATTAGCATGTGAATTAGAGGGTATTGTTCAAAATGACTTCTTTTTTACACACTGTCTTACATTTGGAAGGCAGTAATGCATAGAAAGACAAACAGTAATAACACTTGTTCTACTATTCTATGTTTCCATAAGTCTCTGGATGAAACTGGTACATCACCTTTCCAACAATACCTCTTCCATGTGATTCGGTGCTTGGGTGGCTAAGATAGCCCCACAAGCACCGAAGCACTGAAACTGAAACAAGCTGATCAACTCATTTCAGTTGCAGTTTCATATGTAATAATGTCAGCGCGCCATGCGCGCAGTTGTCATTACATGTGAAAAAAATGCCTCTGGAGGTTTAGGAAGCTCTTCCCCACCTACTGAGGCCAATGAAATATAAAGGAGATCCCTCTGCGTAAAACAGCAGCGGGATTTTGCAGTGGTGTGCTGAAGCCGTAACGGTTACTTTTATGGAACACCAGCGCTGCTAGGTAAGTGGTTTTCTTTTTTTAAATGTAACTCTACCTCATCGTCATCTATTGACTTCCCACCACCCCACACCCGGCCTCACCACTCTTACCTGCACAAGCGACACCTGTTGTTTATATTATAGTTCCCTGGCCCTTCCTATGAACTTTCCCTTCGAATGTCAACTTCTACACATCAAGATGTCATTTATGAATGTGGCATTCATGCTTACTTTTTGGTTCTTTCTCACTCGTAGGTATTTTAAGCTTTGTCAAAGCAACAATGTTATGTTATGTTATATTAACAGAAACTTATAAAGTGCATGGTCACCAAGGTTTCATGGCGCTGATCCTGTGTAATTGCATTGCATACAGGCTGTTAGTAGGCTTGTTTAAACAACCGAGTTTTCAAGGCCCTTCTAAAACCTAACAGGTTGTCACAGCTCCAGATTGACAGTGGCAGAGAATTCCAACATTTGGGGGCAAGGTAGGAGAACCTCCAGCCACCCTGCCATTTGAGTTTGACGGCTGGGGTGGACAGTAGGTGTAGGTGGGCAGAACGTAAGTTGCGCATAAGAACATACTTTGTGGCCATGTCGTTGATGGACTTAGGGCTCTTACAATGCAGCGCCTTGAAGGCAAGACAGCACGATTTAAATGCCGCCTGTTGCGCCACAGGCAACCAATGGAGTTTTTGCAGACAAGGCCTGGCCGATTGCCATCTCGGCTGTTTGTAGATTAGTCTTGCCGCCTGGTTCTGGACTATTTGAAGACGATTGACCAGGCACAGTGGCAGGCCCAAGAAGAGTGCATTTGAAAAATCAAGGCGTGAAAGAACCAATGCTAACAGCGCCTGAACAAGGGCTGAGTGGGTCAGCAGGTGAGCGATCTTCCTGATTTTTCGTAATTGGAAGAGGCTGGCAGATACTACTGAACCCACTTGGCCTCTAAGTGAGAGATCCGCATTTATTGTGACCCCTACACTTTTCACACAGGGGGAAGGGGTAGGGGGGGGCATATCACTTGGCCAGAAGTGTGGGCCCCAGCTGACATTGCTTTTCCCAGGCAACACAAGTTCCGTCTTGCCCAGGTTAAGCTTCAGATGGTTAAGGTCCATCAAACGTTGGATATGGAGCATAGTGGTTTTGAATTCCGCAACGGAGTTAGGGGAGTCTAGAGAAAAAAACAGCTGGAGATCATCGGCGTAATTAAAGATGGTTACCTTCCTGTCCTTTAATGAATGGATCAGTGGCCTAAGGTAGAGATTAAACAACAAAGGGGAGAGGGAAGAACCCTGTGGTACCCCACAAGGGGTGGATACTTTGGGGGCAGTAAAAGTACCAAACCGTACTGCTTGGGTTCTACCTGTAAGAAAGGACTTGATCCAGTTGTAAGCAGGGCCTTGTATGCCTGCTTGTTCAACACAGTTCAATAAGATGTTGTGGGCGACCGTGTCGAACGCGGCCAACAGATCCAGGAGCACCAGAGCCTGGGAAGCCCCCATATCAGTCTTGGCTCTCAGCGTATCAAATACCGCAAGGATTACTGATTCCGCTGAGTGCGCAGGCCGGAAGCCAGCTTGATTTGGCTCCAACTATTCTGATTGTTCTATAAAGTTTGAGTGGCACCTGGCCACATGGGTCTCCATAATCTTGGCCAGGAAAGGGAGAAGGGAAATAAGGCGATAATTGGAGGGGTTCACGGGGTCAGCCCCAGGTTTGTTTAGCAGTGGGACTACTGTGGCATTTTTGAAGGCGCTAGGTGCTATGAGGCAATATAGAAAAATGTCCCTGAGGATGAGAGGTGGGCAGCAGTCACTGGGAGACCCGGATTTGACACGGGTCAAGGGATCTAGTAACGTATTAGGACATATAGCTGACAGGTGACTCAGGCAAAATGGGTTCAGGAGATGACATCCAGGGATTCCCTGTTGGCATTAGGTGAAATACTCGCCTTGATGACGGCGATTTTGTCCAAAATAAAGTTGTTTAGAGAGTTACACGGTTCTTGGGTCGGAGCCTGGGTAGGTAAAATTCTTTCATCGCTGCTCAGGCCGTTCACAATTTGAAAAATTTCCTTTGATTTATTATGGGCATTCAGTATTCTAGTAGAAAAGTAGGCCGCTTTAGCTGTCAATACAGTTTTTTTATAATCATTGCGACCTAGCAGGTACTGCTGTCTATCTGCGCTTGAATAGTGAAGCCTCCATTTCCTCTCTCCGATTGACGGACTTTAAGTTTTTGATCTTTTAGTTCGCTAGTGAACCACTTGTGGGCGTCAAGGTATCTAGCACAGGAAAATTTGGTAAGAGGGACCTGTGTGTCACTGGCAGACAGCAACCAGTCTGCCATGTCCTTTTCCATAACATTAACATTGGAATTAAGAATCGGTGTAGAGCTGGCTAAGGTGTTAATAAAACCAGTTTTATCAAGAGTTCACCACTTTCTTGTTGTGCCTCCCGCCACTATGGGGATCTTAGTCCTGCCGCTAAAAGTAGCTGTGAATTCAATCAAGTGGTGGTCAGACCATATGCAGGGAGAAATAGAAGGTGCTGACAAAGGGAGGTTGTGGGTCCAGATTTAGTCCAGGGTGTGTCCTTTTATATGAGATGGGGAAGATAAGTGCTGGGACAAGTTTACACTGGAGAGCAATTCGGAGAGTTCGATTGCATGTCGTCCGCCAAGGATGTCATTAGACCAATAGTTCAGGTCACCAATAAGTAAGATCCTCGCATGGTTCATGAAGAGGTTGGCCATTTGTTCACTTAGAGAGAGTGGAAAGGAGGGCATGGGCTGGGGTGGGCGGTAGATAAGCACCAGCCCGGGAGACCTCATGTCAATGCCTAGTGTGATGACCAGATTATCAGCCTCTGGCAGATCGAGGGAGGTCATAGTGGCAAACTTATGTTTTTTTAGTATAATGGCCGCAACCCCCCCGCCCATCTTCCCTGAGGGTCGATTGACAGTCAAGATATAGTAATCCGCAGGGAGTGATGCCAGAATGTCTGGCGTTGAATCCTGGGTAAGTCAGGTTTCGGTGATCAGCAGGACATCATGTTTTCCTGAAGTTAGCAACAAGAAGATGTCCAGCTGATGTTTAACCAAGGAACGAGTGTTAAGATAGAGAACGCGAAGGGTGGTCACATTGTTTGAGGCGGGAAGGGGAGGCTGGAGTAGGCAGAATAGAGTAGCCCACCTGCTCTTTCAAGATTCCATTGGTCAAGATGCAGTTATAGGTAATAGGATCCAGGGGGACTTGCTGTTGTCCTAGCACTCGTAATGCTCTTAGGTAATAGGAAATAAATTGGCCAGAGTTCATGGCCCATGGGCCCAATCGGGCGTGGACGGGCGCAGACGGGCTTGCCTTAGGTGCGCCACCGGCGCGCCCACTGCGCGTGTCCGCTGCACTTCCGCACAATGATGGACATTTATGCCTGGCCCGCCTCCAAGCTCCGCCTCCTGTCGGTCGATTGGGTGAGGCCTAAGGTGGGGAGCTGGACGAATGACAGGGGTGCAGCAGAAGGAGCAGGAATTCAATTTTTAAAAAACAACGCGATTCGGGTAAGAGCAAACAAGTAGTTTTCAAAACATAACAAAGCGCTAACATGCCAGGTGCGCGCAGCAATATTACAGCAATCGCCAGCATCCTGCGCTGTGGCTGCTTTTAAGTGACTGGCTCCACCTCCAAGCTCTGCCTCCTGCCGGCCGATTGGGTGAGGCCTAAGGTGGTGAGCTGGATATGTGACAGGGGTGCGGCAGAGGGAGCAGGAATTCAATTTAAAAAAAAACAACGCGATTCGGGTAAGTGCAAACGAGTCGTTTTCAAAACATAACAATTTTAAAACAAAGCGCTAACATGCCAGGTCCGCGCGGCAATATTACAGTAATTGCCCTCTTCCTGCGCTGTGGCTTCTTGTAAGTGCCTGGCCCCGCCTCCAAGCTCTGCCTCCTGCTGGCCGATTGGGTGATGCCTAAGGTGGGGAGCTGGACGAGTGACAGGGGTGCGGCAGAGGGAGCAGGAATCCAATTTTAAAAAACAACGCGATTCGAATAGGTGCAAACAATTAGTTTTCAAAGCATAACAATTTTAAAAACAAAGCGCAATACTACAGCAATAGCCTATTCATGTGTGACTGGAAATTTGTTTCCTGATGTAAAGGGACTGTAACCAATTATTGGCACCTGTCTCATCCTCCTACCTCTCACATCCACTGACTCTGTTGCAATGTAGGGTAATTGGTTTGCTGATGGGGTTGTCACCATTGGGAATTTCCTCTCAGCATGATGCCTGCCGGTGTGCCTAGCATTGAAATAAAAGGCTCCCACTTGACGCCAACATTAAGTCGTGGAGCTCAGTTGTTAATGGTCCCTTTAAAGCAGTCCTACTGTCTTGGCACTTCAGCAACCAACCTGTCATATTCAAAATGACCAGTACCCAATTTGAAACATTTGTCAGCTGAAGCTGCAAACCCTGTTTAAAAGGACACTAACACTTCAGTTATCTTTTGACTTTACAATATGTATTCACTCCATGTTTACCAGAAACATGCTTATACACCATACTGAAAATCCATCTAGGTTTGCAAACAGAACATTGTTTATTTGTTTCAATGTATTGTGAACCTTTCCTCATTTTAGTGCTAAACTAATGCTGTAATTGAGAAAATAGTTAGGGGAAATGAGATTATTGCTTCCTATAAATGCTTATAATCCTCCAGTGGCATGTCAGTCTGCTGGAAAATCATTTAGGCTTATTTTTAGAAGCTTGTTGCACTGCCGTGGGTAATAAAACATAGAGTGCAGGAAGATGGCATCCCTCCTGTATTGCAGAGAGAGATGCTTTCTATGCCAAATGCACAAGATGATTTCTTTTGTACTCCACATAGTACATTTTAATGAGGTAATTACAAATACACTTCTTTCCTAATCTATATTTAAAAACCTTTCAGTAACTTTCCCCAATTTTTAGTCGAAGCATGCTTCTAGTTTTGGAGTGCAGGTGAAAGGCACTACCATGCAGGACTGTCAGAATTGTGGGCCCAAGAATGTCCATTCCACTGCCACTGCTCTTTTTGAAGGTCCCTGCACTCCTGCTGCAACATTTAGATTTTAAAGCAAAGCTCCCTAATATCTTAATGACTAGGCAGATGACACAGCTGTTACCACTATTGATGGAAATCAGATTACTGATCTGCCTGTTTTCTCTTTTCCCTCTGTTTGACCTGTCAGCCTTAGGGTGATCTTCCCTCAGATGTTTTGGCTACTCACCTCCAGTTTTTCCTGAAATACGTTTTTGTTGGCCTTAGGGCTCTGTTCCCTTAACCACTGCTAATCAGTTTTAAAGTGCTTTTGCTTACTCCCCTAAACATGGTTTGATTAGCATATACCTAACTTGCATATGTAATTTACTTCTAAGTCCCTTGTAAAGTGGTATACCTTATACCCAGTGCCTGTAAATTAAATGATACAAGTGGTCCACTTGAAGACATACCAGTTTACAGCCAGCCTTAAGACGAGACTGGAGGAGTTAAACCAAACGATGAGTGAATTTGAGGCGACACTCAAACAGACCAAATATCAAAAGTTTGAAAAAGTCTCAGTTAACTTCTCCCACAAACAAGTATAACCGTACATCAGGGAGGACTACGTCATGTCAGGGAGGAACACTGGGTACAATGCGGACACTGATGGCTCAGATACAGGATCCAACAGCTCGGACTCCAACTCAGGTACCTATGACTACTGCGTGGCAAAAAAACTACAGGAGGATATAGGGGGTAACTATGGACAGGATTGAAGGCATTACTATGGTCCACCAACCTATCCTATTCCCTACTTCTATTCCCACCACCTCCACATATACATCAGAAGCCACCAGAATTTTGGGGCCCACCACCACCACTGCCCCCCACCCTGGCTACTACCAGAACTATCCACAAAACCAACCAAGGCATTATTTAGGGCAGGGCCAAGGATACCCTCAGGGACGATCGAAGAAGAATACACAGGTCCATTGGACGTCAGCTGCAGAAGAACTGAGAATGAGCACACGCAGCATGAGCATGGAGAATCTGAACCCGCAGTGAACAAGCAACTGCCCAGTTTAGTTGTGAATCTTTCCGGAAAGGATCTGATGGGCACTCAACTAACAGTACTGGAGAAAGGTCTCAGATTTGTTAACACAGCAAAGCTCAATAAATTTCAGCTCTGCTGTGAAGTTAAATAATTCATTCGAAAGATAAAGCTACGCGCTTTTTTTGAAGGGAACCCCATCCAGGAAGAGCAAACGGGAGGTACGGGATTAAGGAATAAATCATCTTTCACCCCCCTCCGAATATGCTGGTGGTCGAGATTTTAGCCTTTGAAAAGCCAGTTCTAAAGGAGATTGGGGAAATTGACCACAGAACCATACGTGTATTCCACAACACCTCAAAAGAAGAAGAAAAAGCAAATCTAGAACTGGCCGCAGATGACAGGATTGTGATTAAACCAGCAGGCAAAGGGGGTGCAACAGTAATACCGACCCCAGGTGCATACCGAGAAGAGTGTCTACGAATTTTGGGAGACAGAAGAAATTACACCCCACTGACAACCGACCAGAATCACGAGCATGATTGAGGAGGCGCTGCCACAAGACTGGATCACAGCAAGAGAAGGGGAGTTTTTAAATAACAAAAATCCAACAACCCCCTATTTCTACACAATACCCAAGTCCCATAAAGCTTTGGAGAAACCGCCTGGCAGCCCTATGGTGTCTATCCTGGAACCCCTTTCAAAATTTGCAGATGCTTTCCTCAGACCCATAGTACAGAAGACGCAACATACCAGAATCTTCCCTTTAGACAATTCCTGAGGCTCTGGAGTAACTGTTCGGCATTACGGGACTATAAAAAACAGGCTGACCACCTGACTGAGAAATTAAACATGCAGAAAATCCCAGACGGATGGTTTCACGAGCTAATGGGAGGGCCAAGAACAACAACTGAGAGTTCCTTTTGTAGCCGGCTGTCATAAAAGAGAAGGAAGGTAGGCCCATTTGTATCACAACCTACAGCATAGCAGCTAATCCCGTCACCAAGATCATTAATAAACACTGGTGAATTTTGAACAGTGGCACCATGACAATACCACACCCAATGTTCTCACACAGAAGAGGCAGACGTTTAAAGGACCACTTGGTACACACATGTCCGAAAAAACATCTAAACACAAGTATGACCACTCAAGGGACCCTAGCCCCTGTAATGGGTCACTACCCATATTGCAATTGTAGTGTCTACCACCTAACCAAACCTACCAAAACTCTCACACTAAGCAACAATATCACATGGCAACTCAAAAAATTCACAAATTGAAACACAGAGAGGGTAGTGTACATAATCACGTGCCCATGGGGCCTCAACCATATTGGAATGACCACTAGGAAACTGAAGGCTTGTATCTGCGAAACAAGGAGCAATGCACATTGAGAGAGAACAACTACCAAGATGTCAGCCCATTACATTGAGAATAGACACACAGTTCAGGATTTTAAATGGGTTGTACTGGAATCAATGGAACATCACGAAAGAGTAGAAGCCAAACTTTTTGAGAAGTAGCAACATTGGGTTTTGAAATTGATAAAACACATAGTGGGTTTGTATGACAATATACCATGGGGAAGTTTTGTAAGATAAATCTCATGCCTAGGAACATCGTGCACCGGTGACACCAGAATGAGATCCTGGACATCAACGTACCTGACATGTTCTATAAGGAAAGCCGTGGTGACATGTTAAGCATTAAATTTAGGGGCACCCCATAATGGTTCCCCTTAAAATGTAAATTGCATATAGCCATGGCACAGCCTGGGCATAAGGCATCTCTATACCTGAGGGTTACAATGTGCCATAACGCGTTTAGTCCTGGAAACATCACTCTGTACGTATCACTAACATTACGTACAATCCTGGCTGCAGCAAACATGACACACATATGACCCTTTTAATTATAGGCAGCTCCGGTTAATTCATATCTCCTTGCTACAATATCAGGAATTTCATGTAAAATCATTATTTGCTGCGAAATAAGATTATAACCTCCCACCCTTTTTGTAAATTGAAGTACCAGCAACCCACTTAACTCCTACACAATTTAGGAGCTTTTCTATTAAAGCACAACAGAATTACACAGGCAAGACTTTCTTCCTTCTGGGTGGACCGGAATAGCCTAGACCATGGCTGCCATGTTGGCAGGTTGTCACGCCAGCATTTTTTCAAGCGCGACACGTGAGCATTCATACGTGCTCGCGGTTGCTTGTTAATCAGATACAGCAGCAGGACCAGATAAGAAGCGGTTCCCGAGAAGCAAAAAATAGGTTTGGTAACAAAGTTCTGGCTTTGACAAGGTGAGTCTCTAACTCCAGACCGAACTACTATTAAGACCAGTCTTCTATATCTCGAACCCTCTGAACTTTCATTATGATTTTCCAAAAAAGCATGTGACTACAAACCGAACTTCCTGCCATGGAAAACCATGAAGCGTTGGCTTCAGTACAAAAATTACGTGTAGTATGTGGCATATATGTTGTGTGTTGTACTTTGCAAATAATACTTCAGATCTTTGGTGAGAATCATCAGTCACAGTATGAGACACCGGAAACTATGGATGGGTGTTGTGCATTATATGTGTTGTATGTCCTAGTATTGACAAGCAACTTTTGATGGTGACTACTTCACTAGATGTGCCACGGGTAACCACGAACGAACATAAGGACAAATCACTATTGGTTTGTCTCTTCACGCAAGAGGTGCTCACATGGATGAAGGGCACAATGACTTTGCCCATTCAAAATGGCTAAGCAAACGTGGCAAAAGTATAGTTATTGTTCTTTCGCTTTTTTTTTCAAATATTTTTAAAATATAAGTACCAGGTGCTATTAATTATTTATGCACCTGTGTAAGCACGTGCAATTGATGCACTTTATGTAAGTTGTGATTAGTAGAAAAACTGTAGGAGTGGAACTAAGTATCTCACACATAATGCACAAGGTCCTGAAGAATAGCAGAGAGGGGTAGGCTAGAAACATGTTGAGCATTAGGCTTTGGGAACATTAATCTCTTGAATCCTCATTTTTTCCTCTGTTTTTTAATCATAACGACTAGGGGTCAGAATAAAGCAGCATTACCCACTAGCCAGGTATTTTTAATGAACATCTTCCTTGACCTCACTCCTCCCCTGCAGAATCACCTGCCACTCATAGTTGAAAAAACTCAGTGCTCCGGCACAGTTTGTCAAGTCGCAGCATGCCCTATTCCGCAGCAGAACGGGAAGGGCCCTATGATGAAGCATGCCACCAAGGGGTAACCCTGGTGGGTGAGGCTTTTACAGAGAACTTAATTTTTTTCCACAAGTGAAAGAACAATAACTCCCGCACCAGTAAGGTTGAGCCCCTTTGTTTTTCTACATAAGTCTGGCCTGGGAGGGTGGCCCCAGCCTATATCCTCTAACTTCCCCATTTTGTGTCCAGGCAATACATTACCATTCTTGACAACTCTGGAGCCACATCTGTTGCATTAGTCTGCACCTCAGAAGGGAGTTTCTGACCAGGAATTATTGCTGCTGCCACTGAAGTAGATGGTCCACCAGCTCCCCTCTGCTTAATTGTCAATTGGAGAGGTTTTTTATGGTAGGTTTTTAGATGGTATAACATGGACATTGTCCCACATGAATATTTCTTGTTCATCACTCTAAAGAGCGTCTTCTTGCAGATTTTGCATTGCACAAGTTTGGCAGCTGTTTTTGAATCACCTGATGAGATTGTAAATAAATCCCATGCCACACTGGCTCTCTTTTTGGAGGTTTTTCTTCTTCCACTTCTTCAGTGCCCACCTCCTCCACCTCCTGGTCCAGCTGTTTTTCCTGCTGACCCCCATCTCCTTGCTGAGTTGCCATTTGTGATAGAAAAAAAAGCCCAAACATTTGCACAGCAAAAAGAATCCACCTGCTCAGAATGAAGTTCTATAAAAGAATATTCAAAAAGGAGGATTGGGTGTGTACTTTCTATTGACTTTGCTGAAAACTATATTATCCAATGGTATTCCTTGGTTTCCTGGTCATGTGATATTAGAGGTGATAGAAATAGCTGCAGTTACCACGGTGTAGCGGAAATGCAGAATATAAGTTTAAAGTAATTCTGTTTACAAATGGAAAGAAAAGCAGGACTGTCAATAGTTTTACTGAACTTGTTCCCAATACCTCTACATATACGTTTTAGAGTTGTTAAAAAATGAGTGCTAGCCGCGATTACTGACGTCTTCGCGACTTCTGCTGTCTTTGCGAAAATGGTAAAAAGTGTTTGGAGGGGATATTCTGGAAAGTTATTTGAAAAATATGAGTTTGAAAAGTACACTAATAAAGCTCTACTGTTAAATACATTGTAGACACCCTTTGTATAAACCACACGATATCCGCGACTACCGATGTCACTGCGACAATGTTGGTAGTCGCGATTATAAACATTTTTTTGATCACAGAAAGAAAAGTTAAAACAGTATGTTAATACATATTTAGAGTTAAACCTTATTTAAAAAATGTCCTTAGGTGTATTTTTCAGTATGTGAAATAATACATTTACTGATGACAGATTCTCCACTTTAAATCCAATAATGTTTTGCCGACTTACAAAATTGTTTAAAATAAAACCAATTATGAATATATTTTCTGAGAGGCACGTGTGAAATCAAAAAATAAGTGGAGTATTACATAAATATAATACACAATATCCAATTATAGAAAGAAAGTATGGAAATCTTAGAGGTTGACTTACAAAAAATGCACCTTAGAATTAACAAATAGAATTTAAAAAAACATAAAGATACAGGAATTTTATAGTTAACAATTAGCAATTTAAAAAACTTAGAAATTGACTGAAAAAACCAAGGTTACTGGGACATATCGTTAGGAAATATAATTTTTTTTTAAACTTAGAAATTCACTGAAAAAAAAGGCTACAAGGACGTTATAGTTAGGGTTATATTTCACTTGTACAAAACCAGAGAAATTCAGAAGATATAGTTAGCTCAGCTAAGTATAACTCGCACCCCCAATGCACTGCTTATGACCTCATATAGCACATCACTCCTGACATGGTCAGTGACATCACTGATGACATCACTGATAACATCACCAATGACATCGTCCACATAATGTCTGACACACCCATCCATACCTCTTTAGAATATTTTCTACACCCACTGCCAGTGCCACTCCCACACAACCATTCACAAACCCATTCACACAGCCATACCAGTACTTATACACCCCTTCACTGATTCATAGAGCTAAACACACATCCACTCACTCACCTAAACAGCCACTCCTACAGCCACTCACTCACTAATAGTGCAAATTGGCATATCCACTCATGCACCCTTACAAATACTCACACACTGAATGAGTCACCCATAGAACTACTCACACAACCAGCCACTCACCCATATAGTCAATGACCCAGACACTTACTCATCCGAATGATTACACCCATACACCTACTTACTTACTCATACAAATAGTAACATGTAGTGACTTGCCTATACAGTCACTGATAGAAACATGCACTCATCCTTACATGTCAATCTCACATTTACTCACACATACAGTCACTCAAACACCCAGTCACTCACACTATACTGCCTTTCACATACCCAGTTATTCACCCATACTGCCACAAGCACTTAGTCACCGACACAGCCATACAGATACTCACTCACCCATACAGCTTCACACACACACACACACTGTACCCCATTCAGCCACTGATTCACTCATCCAAAGTGGCAGTTATACACCTCCTCACCCACACACACACACCCCCAGAAAAAAATAGACGTAATCAGACAACCAATCAAACATTCATATAGCCATTCATAAACCCATTAACACACTCATAAATCCATTAGACATCAGCTGACAGACAGAAAAACAAATGTACACAACCAGTGACTCACTCATAGATTCATTGAGACACCTAATCATTCACATACATAGTCTGTCACTCATCCTCTGAGTCATCCATACAGCCACTCAAACACCCACTGATTCACAAATACACCTTGGTATATATATTTAACACTAAAACATTTTAAAACATTACGGGCGCGTTTGCACAGTGGTGAAGGTAGGGGGCGGGGCTTGAGGTGACGTATTGCACCACTCTGCAAACGCGACCTGTGGTGCGTTCTAAATTGGGGGATTAAGTCCCCTTGAATACTGGGGGTCCCTGGGAGCCAACTAGCCCACCAGGGACCTCCACTATGCGCCAGGGGGCTGCGTTGCAGAGAGGTTTAAAAAGGGGCTTGGCCTCATTACACCTCTCTGCAACACAGCCCCCTCGTGCATACTGGAGGTTCTAGGTGGGCTACTTGGCCCCCAGGGACACCCATTATTCAAGGGGACATAATCCCCCAACTGAGAACGCGCCACGGGGCGCGTTTGCACAGTGGTGAAGGGATGGGCGGGGCTTGAGGTGATGTGTGTGTAAACACGCCCTGTGGCGTGTTTTAAGTGGGGGAATTAATTCCTCTTCGATCCAGAGGTCCCCTAGGGCCTACTAGCCCATCAGGTACCTCCAGTAAGCGCCACGGAGCTGCTTTGCAGAGTGTTGTAAAAAGAGGCGTGGCCTCTGAACACCTCTCTGCAACGCAGCTCCCTGGCGCATACTGGAGGTACCTGGTGGGTGAGTTGGCCCCTAGGGGACCTCTGGATTAAAGAGGAATTAATTCCCCAACTTAAAACGCGCCACAGGGCGTGTTTGCACACATGTCACCTCAGGCCCCGCCCCTTCCTTCACAATTGAGCAAAATATTCCTCTAAAATCAGCCGAAGTACGAATTCCGATTTACTCGCCTGTTACCAGGAGAGACCTCAGTGCTGCATCTTGAGCCCACTACTGATCCTGAAAAGTAATTCTAACCATCCTTACAGTAACTTGAATTTCCTTCCATAGGCTAACATTGACTGGTTTCACTTGGAAATTCTTATAAGTGTGGATTTTTGGAACTTTAAAACATTACTCTAAAATCAATGGAACTATGAATTCCGATTTACTCACCTGTTATCAGGAGAGACCTCAGTGCTGCAACTTTCAGCACACTACTGATCCTGAAAAGTAATTCTAACCATACTTACAGTAACTTGAATTTTCTTCCATAGGCTAACATTGAGTGGTGTCACTTGGAAATTATTCTAAGTGTGGGGTTTTGGAACTTTAAAATATCCCTCTAAAATCAGCCGAACTACAAATTCCGATTTACTCACCTGTTATAAAGAGAGACCTCAGTGCTGCATCTTTCAGCCCAAACTGATCCTGAAAAGTAATTTTAACCCTAATTACCAATAACTTGAATTTCCTTCCATAGGATATCATTGCCTGCTATATAAAATATATATAAATAAAAAATATATAAAATAAAAAAAACAAATATTACAATTTCAATACTTTTAAAAACATTTTTTTCAATTTATTTTAAAAATATGTGATCTTATGTAAAAAATAAAATATCTAAAAATAAATACTTTAAAACAATGTAGTAAATCAGTATAATAAATATAACAATTAATACATTAAAAAATTATCATTTACAAAACCTTTAAAATTCACTGAAAAAACCATAGGATTTTGCCACGTTAAGTTAGGAATTAGCATTTAAAAAACCTTAGAAATTCACTGAAAAAACCATAGGTTTCAGCCATGTTACAGTTAGGAATTAGCATTTAAAAAACCTTAGAAATTCACTGAAAAAACCATAGGTTTCACACATGTTATAGTTAGCTGGATATTTCACTCATACAAAACCATTGAAATTCCCCTGTTATAGTTAGTTCAGCTAACTATAACTTGCGTGCCCACAATGCACTGCTGATGACGTCACATATTACATCACTCATGACATAGTCAGTGACATCACTTGTATATATATATATATATATATATATATATATATATATATATATACGTAGAAACTCCACAAACGCCACTTCCAGAACTACACAAGAACGGCGAGGCAGGCAGAGAAGGAGACGGACCACGAAATTCACAGGTTCTTGGCTTTATTGCAGTTGGTACAACAGGAGGGCATATATATATATATCAGCTTCAAAGTGCGCCAAAGAACGAGTCACTGCAGTTAACGGGTGCTGTATACGCGGTGGCGTGTCCGCGATATCAGCAAAAAGGTGGGTTTATTCATGTCTTTGGACAGACGTGTTTCGGGAGAAACTCCCTTCTTCTGTGTCAAACTTTTGCGCGCTATGCGGCGACATTTTAAAAGCTACCAACAGTACAGTAACACAAATGAGGGACTACGCGCTCTCTGAAAATCCATGGGCGCCATCTTGTAAATACAACAACACATTGTGTGCATACAACTACCACATTATCGAGTCAAAATCACGGATTTATATGGCATCTTCATCATTCTAAAACCAGTAGTTTCAATCTTTGTAATCTTGCCGTGGATCGGCAAAGCAACCCGTGTAGGTTGCCACGTTCCTCATGTTGTATTGTTGGTAATGGTACAAAAACCCAATATGCTACCTCACTCAACAACAGACTTAACAAATCTAAATATCACATATAGCAGTCAATAATTCATTTCTATACTCGAGACAAAGTCATGAATAACAGAACCCTGTCATTCTATTCTATAGTTCCCAATACATTCTGCATATTGTATACTTTTCAAGAAATACTTGCATTTGTCATTGTTACACCATAATTCATTTCTGTACATATATCTGCTGTTATTCTGTACATATATCTGCTGTTATTCACAAGTTGTTAATTTCATGATTTATAAGTGTACAGACAAATCCTCCCCACTGTTTTGTCAACCCGGTGCCTTCGATTGTATATCCACTATATTTTGGGACTCCAATCTCCTGAGTTTAAGTAACCTGTCTCCCCCTCTTTGGGTATCAGGTACATGATCTATGCAGAAATACTGTAGAAGATTTCTATCGCTCTTGTGTTTTATCACAAAGTGTCTAGCGACAGGATATGAAACATCTTTCTTTGCTATAGCCCGCATGTGCTCAAGTATTCTCAATTTTCTGCAAGTTGCAACTTCAACTCTGGCAGCTTGCCGGTGCCATTCTTAAATGGTTACAAAGTTAGCTTCAGCTCGGGCACCTGCCTTAACTCTGTAAGTGCTTCCTTTGGGCCAAAATGTAAACCTCAACAGGAAGCACTTACAGATATAAATAAAGCAGGTGCTCGAGTTGAAGCTCAAATTCAATAACGTTTTAATCAGCCCAAAACATTAGTGAGCACGGTCGAGGCTGGGCAAGTGTGCTTTAACCCCATATCTGCAGTCTAAAATTAGCTGTAATACTCGAGTGAGGTCTTTGAATCCCTGAGTTTCTCGAGAGCAACCCCTGTGTAGTTCCTGTGACCAGGAGGCTGCTTTCTCATCACCTGCTGCCCTGCTCGCCCTCTGACCCTTTACACAAGAGGCATGTGAACACGCATAGAAGCCCCGGGTCTTTGCATCCATGAGTTTCTCGAGCGCAACCCCTGTGTAGTTCCTGTGACCAGGAGGTTGCTTCCTCCTCACCTGCTGCCCTGCTCGCTCTCTGACTCATTAGACAAGAGGTATGTGAACACGCATAGAAGCCCTGAGTATTTGCATCCATGAGTTTTTCTCGAGCGCAACCATCATGTAGTTCCTGTGAACAGGAGGCTGCTTTCTCCTCACCTGCTGCCTTGCTCGCTCTCTGACCCTTTATACACAAGAGGCATGTTGACACGCATAGAAGCCCCGCACCACACATTAGCGGTATCAAACGTCTTCCCACCCTTTCCCAACTATGATGGACAGCTCACTCAAGGGACCTTGGCGCCTTTTGGTGCGGTGGCAAAGTTACAGGCACACATGGTCAGTGGAGACAAATCTTCTGGCCCTTTACGCAGCTGCAGTGTAGGAAAAGCACTTTGCAATTACCCAACGAGGTAGCACTTACTGGATTAGCCAGTAGAAAGTACTCCCGTTGAATAGAGGTATTGCACAAAACTGTGGTATCTTCGTGGATAACTATGCAGGGCAGGATTCATTCTGGCACGAGGCTCCTGTCACAAAAATTAAACCTCAACAGGAAGCACTTACAGATATAGCAGGTGCCCGATTTGAAGCTCAAATTCAGTAACATTTTAATGAGCCCAAAATCTTAGTGAGCTCGGTCGAGGCCTGGCAAGTGTGCTTTAACTCCATATCTGCCGTCTAAAATTAGCTGTAATACTCGAGGGAGGCCTTTGAATCCATTAGTTTCTCGAGCGCAATCCCCATGTAGTTCCTGTGACCAGGAGGCTGCTTTCTCCTCACCTGCTGCCCTGCTCACTCTCTGACCCTTTATACACAAGAGGCATGTTGACACGCATAGAAGCCCCGCACCACACACTAGCGGTATCAAACGTCTTCCCGCCCTTTCCCAACTATGATGGACATCTCACTCAAAGGACCTCGGCGCCTTTTGGCGCGGTGGCAAAGTTACAGGCACACATGGTCAGTGGAGACAAATCTTCTAGCCCTTTACGCAGCTGCAGTGTAGGAAAAGCACTTTACATTAACCCAACGAGGTAGCACTTACTGAATTAGCCAGTAGAAAGTACTCCAGTTGAGTAGAGGTATTGCACAAAACGGTGGCATCTTCATGGATAACTATGTAGGGCAGGATTAATTCTGGCACGAGGCTCCTGTCACAAAAATTAAACCTCAACAGGAAGCACTTACAGAAATAGCAGGTGCCAGAGTTAAAGCTCAAATTCAGTAATGTTTTAATCAGCCCAAAACATTAGTGAGCACGGTCGAGGCTGGGCAAGTGTGCTTTAACCCCATATGTGCCATCGAAAATTAGCTGTAATACTGGAGGGAGGTCTTTGAATCCATGAGTTTCTCGAGTGCAATCCCCTTGTAGTTCCTGTGACCAGGAGGCAGCTTTCTCCTCACCTCCTGCCCTGCTCGCTCTCTGACCCTCTATACACAAGAGTCATGTTGAAACGCATAGAAGCCCCGCACCACACACTAGCGGTATCAAACGTCTTCCCGCCCTTTCCCAACTATGATGGACAGCTCACTCAAGGGACCTCGGCGCCTTTTGGCGCGGTGGCAAAGTTACAGGCACACATGGTCAGTGGAGACAAAACATCTGGCCATTTAGGCAGCTGCAGTGTAGGAAAAGCACTATACATTTACACAATGAGGTACTACTTACTGGATTAGCCAGTAGAGAGTACTCCAGTGCAAATCGCAAAACCATCCACGATTTCGCAGGAAAATCCACGAATTTGAGGATTTTTTTGCGATTTTGCGTGAATTCGCGGACCGCAGATCCGCAAAATTCGCCCATACTTAGTAATCGTGCAGCATGCTGGGAGTCGCAGTCTCTGCGCTGCGTCAATTCAAACCCTCCAGTGGGTTCCGTTCTCTGTTAGCTTAATTCTTTATAATTTTAAAGTTCCAGCCCTCCAGTGGGCCTCAGAGTGTCAGGCTGGTTTTTAATTACAAATCTCTGTGCTGCCAAACAGGATTAGGATAAATCCTTCCAAGCCGACCCTTATTCTTTTGAAATAATCGGTGGAGTCCTTCACGGTCAGGGGTCCGTGTCAAAATATAACAAAACAAGCCCTTAAGCTTCAAAGACGCTACTCCACAAGAGACTCCTATCGGTGTCAAGACTCTTGGATGGAACCATGAGCTCATTGCTGTAAAGTCATGTGCTCTGTGTAGTATTCCAATGTAAGTCATAGTAGAATGTTAGTATGTAATTCTACTAGAAACTAAGTTTGTAATGTTAGAATGTAGGGCTGTCGTGAAGGGAACCTTGCAAGAGTTTGTACATGGTGCTGGAGAAGACGGTTGCCCTACTGTCTGCTCCTGTTGGTGGCTGTTTCAGGTGTCTTGTTTTCCTGTAATAAATCTAGTCATGGGATTCACTGCTGTCTGCCTCTTCACTACATAAAATTGGCGAGGAGTGGGAGAAGGTAAAAAGAAGGCAGCACTCCACAATATTTCAAAGTAGCTTGCGTTGTGCTAAAGAACCGTTTTCTTTGTGTAGCTGTTTCTACTCATGCCAGGGTCGTCGGCTCATTGAACTATGTCATCCGACTTTGTGTAGGATTTATATTTTTAGATTTTGCGCTTCCTCTGCTTCTTCACTACATTCTGGTTGCTCTACTACATGTGTGTAAGGAGTGTTAGTATGCGTTTATACTAAGAAATGCATCATGGTCCTAGGGAGGGAGACCTCTCAGGCGCAGCTCATACAATGTCCATCCACCCTGTGATAGCAACTCCTTGTTTGACTACTTGAAGTGAGAGGAGGAAAATCTTGTATAGCTTTAATAGAGAGGATGCGGATGGTAAAAAATGGAGAGAAAAAAAAACAAAAACAAAAAAAGCTAGGTCTCACCCATTCATTCAAATGAGGCCTCTGGTGGCTAATGTTCCGTGGCCAATCCAATTATTATATTGCGGGTTCTCTAGAAGACTGGGTATCTTAATGTCACATGTAAATTAGGCAGGGAAGGGCACAGAGACGTTTTGTGTTAGGATTCGGTCCCCAGTCCTCTTTTGATGACCATATCTTCGCCGTCACATGACACTCCAGTTGTATAAAAGGAAGTCCTACCATAGTGTTGTTGCTTGTTATTGCTAACCTGTGGGTTCCCGCTATCTTGGTTCCTGTGAAGCTTGTTGGCTGTTGCAGATTCTCACGGGCTCGTGAGACTCGTTGGAGTATTGCCTTTTTCCTTCTCCCTTTATTCCCTTGCCCTGAGTCCCGCTGTTGCTACCTACTTGCTCCTTCCCTCCATTTACCTAGTCTCCCCTTCCCGTGTACTTCGTAGTTAGTTAGTTAGTGTACTTTCCTTGTTTTTGTTTTCCCCCGTCTCTTGTTAGAGATTTGCCAACGACATCCAGGGGCTCCTGTTTGTCAGACTCCTTTTGGTGTCTTTTTTCTTTTGTACCCGAGACATTGCATAAGAGTAACGGACGCTAGGCGTTCGCGTTGTAAACACGTCTTGTGGTAACCGTTCCACCTCGTTATGGGCGGATCTGACAGAAACAATTTAACCAGTGCACATCCCTACTCGTAACTATTATCCAGTACATCGTCACAACCGGCTGTGACGATGTGGCAAGAATAATCAATAAATAAGAACGTTAACAACCAATGGACTCTGTGCTATCTAAATAACTGTGTGGACTGGAAAAGAACCGAAGTACTGAACTGATTGTACTGGATAATAGTTACGAGTAGGGATGTGCACTGGTTAAATTGTTTCTATCTATGGTTCACGAAATTCTGCTACACTTGCTGTGGGCAGAGGATCGTGACAAAAAGTGCTTAAGGGTGAATAAGCATCCTACCAGTTGGGCACTCCCAAATTGAGTATCTCTGCATGACTGGATAATTGAATACCAGGGGACAAATACAAAACTGATGTGCAGATCACAGTAGCAAATTCACCCCGGCTTTTTGTATATGGGCGGATCTGACGTTTGAGTAGTATCCCGGCTGGGTATTGCCTTTCGGTCATTTCCCGAGAGAGGAGTTGTTATCGTTTCTCGGCTCCATAGCCTTTCCCCCTCACACTCCTTTTAGAGGCACAGGGTTTTTTTGTTCATGCTCGTTATTTTGGCATGTTTTTTACCCTGTGAATCCCTACACGCCCAAACCAAACACCCGAATTACTAGTCCTGTTTTATACAAGCGAAGTCATACCCCGGACTAGAAAACCCCCTCGGAGCAAACCCTGCATTCGTTTCTGGTAAGTGCATGTGCGGTGAACTGCTGGATATGGTCATTTGTTACAGAGGTAGGATGGGGGACTGAAAGGTTATTGTGAGGCGTATCTTTTTGTCTCCCTGTTTATGCAGGTGCGGAAGCGAGGAGAAGGGTGTTATTGTGATCTAGGCTCTACAGGGGTGGAAGGTTTGGTGCCTTGTTTATATTCCACCCCCTTTTCTGGGTCATCGGTTTACTCATCTGGACCATCTAGTGAGAGACCGGTGAGTCGGGGAAGTGGTTGGGACACACCTCGTTCCTGCAGTGTGTGGGTTGGGCAGGAGCCTAGCAGAATAACAAGCCCACGTTTAATTACACTGCCCGAACTTGGATGGATGTGGAATCAGGGGCCATGGCAGGGGCTGAAGCCCCCAACATTCTTGATGTGATGGGTGCCTTAGCTGCCTTACAGGCTCAGGTGCAGGACTTACGACAGGAGAACGTAGGATTGAGACAGGAGTTGGGTGCAGTAGGGGCGCGTGAGCACGTACAACCCAGAGGTCCGACACCCATTATACAGCCGGCTACGTTCCAGTATGAAGGGGCGGTACAGAGTAATCCTGGAGGCGGTACCCCTGTCGCTATCACTGTGACATCCCCTGTTCCTGTTCCCCTGGCTCAACCCGAACGATTCTATGGAGACAGTGGGAAGTTCGGGATGTTTATGAATCAGTGTCAGTTACACTTTATGTGTAGGCCTGGTGCCTTTCCTGACGATGCGGCAAAGGTAGCCTTTACACTTTCATATTTGGCTGGTACTTCTGCCCAGTGGGCTATCCCCTTAGTTGAAGGCAAAGATCAGGTGTTGCGTGATTATGATGCTTTCAAGGAGTTGATGCGGGGGTTATTTGCTAAACATGCATTCATGCAAGCCAGTGACTCAGAATTGCTGAAATTGCGACAGGGCAGACAGGACCTACTGACATATATAGCGACCTTCAACCGGTTGATCTCTGAGACTCATTGGCCAGCGGAAAAGCGGACCTCATTGTTTTACCAGGGTCTTAATGATGATTTGAAGGCTGTGGTGTCACAGGTAGTGGATCCTCCAGAGGAGTGCGCCGCGTTTATAGACCTGGTGGTTAAATTGAACCACCGGCTTTCAGAGCGACGTGGGGATCGTGGACGTTTTCAGGTGTCCCGAGGAAACTTTATGAAAACTGAAGTTAAACCGCCCCTTGGGGAACAGAAGTCTGTACCGGAACTGATGGAGATAGGGGGAGTAAGGGGGCCATTGACTCCTGAAGAAAGGAAAAGAAGAAGAGATAAGAATTTATGTCTCTATTGTGGACAGGGAGGTCATTTTGCAAGAGAGTGTCCCGTTAAACCATCAGGCGTAGGGTACGGAAAAAAGGTGGCTTATGTACAGGTGGGAAGGTCCCAACTTACTGAGCACTCAAGGGGTAAGTATGAGGTGTTGGGGGCAGTGGATTTGGCGCCCAGACATTTTGTCATTTCTGCCCAGCTATTGTTGGCCGCACAAAGACGGGTACCAGTATCGGTGCTATTAGACTCGGGTGCCACTGGTAATTTTATTGATATCTCCCTAGCAGAGAAGTTGGGTGTTCCTTGCCATTATAAGAAGCAACCGGAGCCCGTAAGAGCGATCGACGGAACCGAATTGTCATCAGGGTGCATCACCAGACAGACTGCGCCTCTGCGGTTGTTATGTGAAAATGGCCACTCGGAGCGAGTGGTGTTTGATTTGATTGATGCGCCTTCCTTCGGTTTGGTGTTAGGGGTGCCTTGGCTCCAGGAGCACAATCCCAGGATTGATTGGGTGCAGCGTCTAGTAACTCTGGATTCGCACTTCTGTTTGAGGCATTGTTATAGCGAGGCCAGTGAGAAGGTCCCTCCGTTGTTTTGTGCAGCCATGGAAGAAAGTGGGGTTCCAAGGCAATATGCTGATTACATCGATGTCTTTGACAAGGGCTACGCACAGAGCTTACCACCACACCGGTCTTTTGACTGTAGGATCGATCTAGTGGAAGGGGTTCCTTTGCCCTGTAGTCGTGTCTATGCACTGTCCGACCCTGAGGAGAAACACCTCAAGGAATACCTGGATGAGATGCTAGAACTGGGGTTCATCCGTCCTTCTTCTTCGCCCGTGTCTTCGGCGATCTTCTTTATACCGAAGAAGGAAGGCACGTTGAGGGCTTGTGTGGATTACAGGACATTAAACAAGGCCACAGTGAAGAACAGGTACCCTCTTCCTCTCATCTCCGTGTTGTTGGATCAGCTCCGCAAGGCTACGGTGTTTACAAAACTGGACTTGCGTGGAGCCTACCATCTGATTCGTGTGCGGCCTGGAGATGAGTGGAAGACGGCTTTTAAAACTAAACATGGTTTGTTTGAATACTGTGTGATGCCGTTTGGCCTGTGCAATGCACCAGCGGCGTTCCAGTATTTCATTAATGAAGTCCTGAGTGAGTACCTGGATAGAACAGTAATTGTGTACTTGGACGACATCCTTATCTTTTCGGAGACAGGAGGAGAACATCACAAGCATGTGCAACAAGTGCTGCAGAAACTGAGGGAACATCGGCTATATGCCAAACTCGAAAAGTGCCAGTTTGATGCGGTAGAGGTGGAATTTTTGGGGTTCCTGATATCAGCAGAAGGAATACGGATGGACCCAAAAAAGATACAGGCGATCGTGACCTGGCCTGTACCAACCACGGTGAAGCACATACAGGTACTTCTGGGGTTCGCCAATTTTTACCGGCGATTTATCGCTTGTTTTTCTGATATTGTGGCGCCGATGACTCGGTTGTTGCATAAGGGGGTTCCTTTTTTTTGGTCCCGGGAGGCTCAGAGTGCCTTCCGGTTGTTGTTGAAGACCTTTACGACCGCTCCTGTGTTGGCCCATCCTGATCCTGCCTTGCCGTTCTATGTAGAGACAGATGCTTCCGCTGGTGCGGTGGGTGGGGTACTGTCGCAGAAGGAGGAGGGCACGGGCCATATGCATCCTCTTGCCTATTTCTCGAAAACCTTGTTGCCTGCCGAACGCAATTACACTGTGGCAGAACGTGAGTTATTGGCCGTGAAACTGTCCTTTGAGGTATGGCGTCACTATCTGTGGGGGGCCAGACATATGATCACGATCTATACGGACCACAAGAATCTGGAGTTTTTTAGATCAGCCCGGGCATTGACGCCAAGACAGATGCGATGGGTTTTGTTTTTCAACGAATATGATTTTATCATAACATACAGACCCGCGGCGCAACAGATAAAATCTGACGCACTGTCTCGGATTCATATTGATCCGGAGGAGTTGAAAGGAGGGAAGGAAAGTAGACCTATGATTGATAGTGGGAAGATTGTTGGAGCAGCTTCGGTGTAAGAGTTTGCATCTAAAGTGAAAGACCTATTGCGCAGGATGGATTTGGGCCCATGGTTACAGCTGTCTCAGGTGGTGTTCCGGGATGGGTTGTTATATCAGGGTGATAGGTTGTTTGTTCCACCCGAGCTGAGAGAAAAGGTGGTGGAATGGTGCCACTCCTCCTCCTTGGTCACGCATCCTGGAATGGGTAAAACGAAGGAGTTGTGCTTGAGGTGGTTTTGGTGGGAGACAGTGGCACAGGATATTCAGCGGTATGTGTCAGCTTGTCCTGTTTGTGCCATCAATAAACCCTCACATAGTAAGCCCTCTGGTCTGTTGCAGCCGTTGACGGTTCCTCCTTCCCTTGGCATACTATCAGTATGGACTTTGTCACTGACCTACCTTTGGTGTCCGGTTTCACAGCCATCCTTGCGGTAGTAGACTTGTTTACCAAGATGGCGCACTTTATACCTCTTAAACAGATTCCGACAGCAAGGGAGATGGCCCTGGAGTTTATGTCTTTGGTTGTAAGGTTACATGGGTTCCCTACAGCAGTAATATCAGATAGGGGGGCGCAATTTGTGTCCCATTTCTGGACGGAGCTCTGTCTGGTGCTCAAGATGGATATACGATTGTCATCTTCGTATCAACCCCAGTCAGACGGGCAGACGGAGCGCACCAACCAGACAATGGAACAATACCTGAGGTGCTTGATTACGTCTCTGTCGTGTGATTGGGTGACGGCATTACCCATAGCAGAATTTGCTTATAACAATAGTGTACACATGGCCCTGGGAATGACACCGTTCTTTTGTTCTATGGGATACCATCCTAGAGCCCTAGCTATCCAACCCACTGGGCACATGCCAGCCATTGACGAAGTGTGTAAACGATTGAGTGACATCTGGGAAGTGGCAAGGGGTAGGCTACAGGAAGCCAAGGAGGCTATGAAAGTACAGGCGGATCGTCATAGGGTCTCGGCCCCTGGTTACAAGGTGGGCGATCAAGTATGGTTGGTTTCACGTAACCTGCGACTACAGGGGTCACGCAAACTACAGCCCCGGTATGTAGGCCCTTTTCCGGTTGTACAGGTGGTCAACCCTGTGGTGATGAAGCTGTTATTGCCATCGGAATATAAGATCCATCCAGTTTTCCACACCTCATTGTTGAAGCCCTTTGTTCCGTCAGATCAGGTCTTGCCCCCTCCCGCCCCTGTGTTGGTGGATGGCCAGGAGGAGTTTGAGGTACAGGCTATTCTTGACTCTAGGCGTAGGAGGGGAAGGTTGTATTACCTGGTAGATTGGAAGGGCTATGCCCCGGAAGATAGGACATGGGAACCAGCTGGAGGGGTGCATGCGCCTCGGTTGGTGAGGCTATTCCATAGACAACATCCCCGGAAGCCCCGGCCTGTGGGGAGGGTCATGGGGGGGGGGGGTACTGTTAGGATTCGATCCCCAGTCCTCTTTTGATGACCATATCTTCGCCGTCACATGACACGCCAGTTGTATAAAAGGGAGTCCTACCATAGTGTCGTTGCTTGTTATTGCTAACCTGTGGGTTCCCGCTATCTTGGTTCCTGTGAAGCTTGTTGGCTGTTGCAGATTCTCACGGGCTCGTGAGACTCGTTGGAGTATTGCCTTTTTCCTTCTCCCTTTATTCCCTTGCCCTGAGTCCCGCTGTTGCTACCTACTTGTTCCTTCCCTCCATTTCCCTAGTCTCCCCTTCCCGTGTACTTCGTAGTTAGTTAGTTAGTGTACTTTCCTTGTTTTTGTTTTCCCCCGTCTCTTGTTAGAGATTTGCCAACGACATCCAGGGGCTCCTGTTTGTCAGACTCCTTTTGGTGTCTTTTTTCTTTTGTACCTGAGACATTGCATAAGAGTAACGGACGCTAGGCGTTCGCGTTGTAAGCACGTCTTGTGGTAACCGTTCCGCCTCGTTATGGGCGGATCTGACGTTTGAGTAGTATCCCGGCTGGGTATTGCCTTTCGGTCATTTCCCGAGAGACGAGTTGTTATCGTTTCTCGGCTCCATAGCTTTTCCCCCTCACACTCCTTTTAGAGGCACAGGGGTTTTTTGTTCATGCTCGTTATTTTGGCATGTTTTTTACCCTGTGAATCCCTACACGCCCAAACCAAACACCCGAATTACTAGTCCTGTTTTATACAAGCGAAGTCATACCCCGGACTAGAAAACCCCCTCGGAGCAAACCCTGCATTCGTTTCTGGTAAGTGCATGTGTGGTGAACTGCTGGATATGGTCATTCGTTACAGAGGTAGGATTGGGGACTGAAAGGTTATTGTGAGGCGTATCTTTTTGTCTCCCTGTTTATGCTGGTGCGGAAGCGAGGAGGAGGGTGTTATTGTGATCTACGCTCTACAGGTGTGGAAGGGTGAACAGACAAAATATCGACTCCAAAATATCGACTGGACATAATATCGAGTTTTAAATATAGACTGGACAAAATATCGACTGGACATAATATCGACTACAAAAATATCGTTTTTCAGGTAAGTGAAGTAATATCGACTGTTTAAAATATAGATAGCAAAAATATCGAATTTTTAATAATATATAATATTTTATAGTGTATTTTTATGTAATAATATGTGTGAAAAGTGTGTATTAATGTAATAAAATATTTTATTAAATGGAATTTGTTTTTTTAATAATTGCGTTATGTAATTCTGTAGCGGGTTGTGGGTTTATAGGGGAATAGGGTGGGAAGTAATTTAATAATAATTAATTAATTAATATATGTTTGTAAATATTTATAATTAATAATTAATTGATAATTAATAATAATTAGTTAATTAATTAATATAATTGTGTACATATTTTGAATTAGTAATTAATTGGTAATTGATTAATTGTAATTAGTTAATTACATTAATTAGAGTACATTTTAATATATATAATTTTGTGTTATTGTTAAGTAATTAATTGGGGAAAATAATATTAATTAATTAAATAATTACAGCTAATGTGCTAATATATTTACTTTATTGTTATTGTTAATTAATAATTAATTGGTAATTAAATAATATTGATACATTTTGGGTAAAGGAGTATTTTTAGGGTTCAGGGTCAGTTTTTAGTTTTTGGGTAAAGGGGCATTGTTAGGGTTCAGGGTCAGTTTTCAGTTTTTGGGTAAAGGGGCATTTTTAGGGTTCACGGTCAGTTTTCAGTTTTTGGGTAAAGGAGTATTTTTGGGGTTCAGGGTCAGTTTTTAGTTTTTGGGTAAAGGGGCATTTTTAGGGTTCAGGGTCAGTTTTCAGTTTTTGGGTAAAGGGGCATTTTTAGGGTTCAGGGTCAGTTTTCAGTTTTTTGGGTAAAGGGGCATTTTTAGGGTTCAAGGTCAGTTTTCAGTTTTTGGGTAAAGGGGCATTTTTAGGGTTCAGGGTCAGTTTTCAGTTTTTGGGTAAAGGGGCATTTTTAGGGTTCAGGGTCAGTTTTCAGTTTTTGGGTAAAGGGGCATTTTTAGGGTTCAGGGTCAGTTTTTAGTTTTTGGGTAAAGGGGTATTTTTAGGGTTCAGGGTCAGTTTTGGGTTTTTGGGTAAAGGGGTATATTTTAGGGTTCAGGGTCAACAAATAAGATTGTAAATTTTTTTTTATTATTTTCATTTATTATTTAATTATTATAATTTAATTTAAGTATTTTTAAGTATATTTTAGTCATTAAAATTTAATATTAATTTAATTTAACACTGTTTTTAATAAAGTCGATATTTTTTACATCTATATTATTGTTAACGATATTTTGTACTCGATATTTTTGTACTTACCTGTTTGTAGATAGAAAGTCGATATTTTGTCTGTCGATATTTTTGCAGGTCGATATTTTGGCAGTCTATATTATTTCAGTGATCCGTGTGGAAGGTTTGGTGCCTTTGTTTATATTCCACCCCCTTTTCTGGGTCATCGGTTTACTCATCTGGACCATCTAGTGAGAGACCGGTGAGTCGGGGAAGTGGTTGGGACACACCTCGTTCCTGCAGTGTGTGGGTTGGGCAGGAGCCTAACATTTTGCAGCCTAGGGGACCGCCACCTTACTTATTTATTTATTTATTTATTTATTTATTTTTGCAACTTGTAAAGCGCAACAAATGCCCTTGGGCGTCTCGGCGCTGTGGACTGAGCAGGAGGTTAGATGGCCATAATACACTTCAGCTTACAGGAGAGCAGCCGCTTATTGGTTGAACAGCCATGTTTTTATCAACTTGCGGAAATGCAGTAATGTCTGGCATGAGCGGATCTGTAGAGGCAAGGCATTCCACAGTCTGACCGTTGTGACTACGAAGCACCGATCTCCCCAAGATACTGTCTTTACTCTTGGGACCTGTAACTGATAAGCAGTCATTGAGCGGAGTTGCCTATTGGGACAATAAATGGATAGATGATCTTTTAAGAACTGAGGGCCTAGTTGATGTGCAGCTTTGAATGCGATACATAGAGCTTTACATTTTACACGGTTCCTGACCGTTAGCCAATAGTAGTTCCTAATGATATGCGTTATGGGTTTGAATTTGGGAGTCCCTGATAACAATCTTGCAGCAGCGTTCTGGACCGCTTGCAATTTGTTTATCACCCTCAATTGATCATTCCCAAACAGCCCATTGCAGTAATCCAAGAAGGACATCACCAACGTGCTGACCAAAGTTTTTCCTGCACTTTCTGGAAGATAGGGGATCAATTTCTTAATCAATTTGAGTTTGTAAAACGCAGTGGATACTACTTGGTTAGTATGAGATAAAAAATGCAAACTGTCGTCAAGTATGACTCCCAGGTTCCTAACCTTGGCTGGGTAAGGTTCCCAATGGTGACGGCCACCATGAACTGGACCATGACAGAGAGAGCTTTCCGAAGATGATAACCTCCGTTTTTCCGGAGTTCAATTTCAAGCAGTTGCTGGCTATCCAATTACTGATGGCCAACATTCCTTCTTGAAAGCATTCTGCCACCTTCTCTCCGTCATCGAATACTGCCAACATCAACTGAGTGCCGTCCGCGTAGGATGTAAGGCTCATCCCATAAGCTTTGATAACTCTTACTAGGTCCGACACATAGATATTAAAAAGTGTCGAACTTAGGGATGAGCCTTGAGGCACTCCACACGGTAGCGTCAGCTGTGTAGATTGAAAGGGACCTAGTGTCACCACCTGAGTCCTGTTCGTTAGAAAGGAAGAGAGCAGTTCTAATGCTATATCTTGAATACATATGGCCGAGAAACGGTCGATCAGGGTAGAGTGATCAACCGTGTCGAATGACGCTGAAAGGTCCAACAGTACAAGCAGGGCGGTGCCTCCTTGGTCTCTGATGATCCTTATATCTTCAGTAGCTTTAATTAGCGCAGTTTCGGTGCTGTGTAGCTTACGGAACCTGAACTGTGTATCATCCAGCAGATGATGGTCCTCTATAAATTCAGAGAGCTGCCGGTTCATCACCTTCTCTGTCACTTTAGCTAGTAATGGTAGACTAGCTATTGGCCAATAGTTTTTAAGGTCCTCAACATTTAAGTGGGGTTTTTTTTAACAGCGGTTTGAGAAAGGTGTTTTTTAGTTTGTCCCTGCTAAAAACATGGCATTGCAAATCTGAGTAATGACTGGGGCAGTTAAGTCGATAACCGAACCAAGGACTGTGGGGGGACAGGGATCAGTGGCAGAACCTGATTTTATAGTTCCCATTATTTCGGTGATATGTTGCTCATTGACTTCCTCAAATTGCGCTAGGCAGTGATCTGGGCATCTAGGAGAGGTTAGCTGTGTTTTAGTTTTAGCGTTAGTCGAGAATTCTGAATAAATAGTGTTGACTTTTAAAAATAAACAGTTAGCTAGGGACTCACACAGAGATTGTGATGGAATAGGGGTAGTTTCTGAAGGGTGTCATGCTAGCTTCTTAACTTTCGTAGCTTCTATCTGGGAGATATATAATTTTCTTTTTTCCTGAGTAATCATCATCTTATATTCCTTCCTGTTAGACCTGACATCATTGGCTTGAGTCTCTCCTCCATTTTTTTCTGTTTGGCTCCACTGTTTTACGATGTTTTTGCTGGTATATGCTTTGGGCACTGTGCCACTGCTGATCAGTGCCACAGTGCAAGTGCTCCCTATGTTAAATTACTGTATCGATTGAATTCCATGTTTGGCTTATTTGGTTTACTGTCAGTCTCTAGTCTAGTGCACCAGGAGTGCCAGGGCTTGTAAATACACATGCTGCTCGTGGGCCTGCAGCACGTGTTGTGCCACCCACAAGAGCGGCCTCGTAAAAGGATGTCTACGGGTCGGTCATTGCGAGACTTACGTGCAGTCTCGTACTGTCACGCTGACTGCGCAAGTACACCTACCTGCCAGTCCCTAAACCTTTCCTTAACTTCATGTTAGTCACCCCTATGGTAGGCCCACGGGCAGGGTGTGTTGTAAGTATAAGGTAGGACACGCCTGACCAAGTTGGCATGTCCTAATAGTGAATTACAGCCATGTTCGTGTTTCACTATTGCGAGGTAACCTGCTCTCCATTAGTTAGAATGGGACGCTGGGATTATTAAGGCTATGGTCCTAGCTGGCTCGGGGAGCATGGTGCAATGTCGAGTTTGGTATCCCTGAACTCGGGGTTTAATTACGCATCCGTTGGTGTGGATGGTTTTTGGACTCTGGGTTTGAAAATAGCACTTTTAGAAAGTGTCTATTTTCTTGTCTAACCATTTCTGGTTTCTGCTGGTTTTGCGTGTGTGTGACCGGAGCTGGGTGGCTCCAGAGGTCTGGATGAGTCAGTGTGGGATGAGTGGGACATTTGCGTTGAGAGTAGGGGGAGAGTAGTTGCTGATAGCCTCCCCTGCCTGATACAATGCTGGCTCCACCTCCTGCCAGGCGACTGATGGCTCTGTGCCTGCCATGGACAATCCTGGCCCCACCTCCTACCAGGAGGCCGATAGCTCTGCTCCTGCCGGTGACAATGCTGGCTCCACCTCCTGCTGGGCGTCTGAGGACCCAGCCCTGCTCAGTGAATAGGCCAGGTGCCTCTGCCTGGCTCCACCCACAACAGACCCAGGATGTTGGGAAATCCCCCTTCATGGACATAGGGATCAAAGCCAAAAAGGGGTATAAGAGAAGGACCCCTGAACCAAGAATTTAGATCACTTCTGACAAGGAACCCTGAAACCAAGGACAAGAAGCCTGCTGATCCAAGGACTTGCCTACCCCTTCTGCCAGTGTGCTGTTTGCTGGGGGGAATCCTGCATTGCTTCTTCATTTTTGCCAAGGAACCAGGAGAGAGGAACTGTGTGTGTACTCTTACGCTTTGCTAAGAAAATCTCCAAGGACTGGAAGAGTGCCAGTCTCCTGCTGAAGTCACAGGGCTAAAGGACTTCGTCTGCTTAAAGTACTATTTGCTGGAACCTGTGAGTCCAGCACCTTTGAAAGAACCAGCAATCTCGACGCCGACGGACGTCGCCGAACCCAGCTCGACATAGTGAGTAACGGCTCCAGTGTCCCGCTCCCTCGACGCCGGCCGCCGGGCCCGATCGACGCCAGCAGCAACGCCAGTGAGTAGTGAGTTCGGCTCCAGCTCCAAGGGACCTCGTGTCTGCACCGCTGCTGATCGCATCGACCTCGTGCCTCTCAACGCCGTGAGCGCTGCTCACACTTTGCAACAGCATCATCGACATCGACGACTACTGAGGCCTGATCGACACCGAAGACGCGACGCCAGATTGCTCGACGCCGCTGATCATCGTGTGCTTCATTTTCCTAAGGTACTGTGTTGTTGGGGGTCCGTGTGACTCCGGGCTCGACGTAGCACTCCAAGCGGTCGAGGCCGAACCTTTGGATTAACTTTGCCTCGACATCGTGTAACTCCCGTGTGGGTTACATTGTTGCCAAGAACTGTGTTTCCAAGAAGAAGAGTTGCTTTTGTTACTAAAGACTTTTTGCTAAGAAGAAACTACATTTGAACTATTATTTTCCCTTCCAAGAGTATTTATTACGATTGAGTATATTTTTGTCGTTATTTGGTCTTGTGCTAAGCCTTATATAAAAATCCTTATTTTTATAATACTACTGTGTCGTGTCCATTTGTAGTGTATTCACTTTATTACTGTATGTGGTCATAAATGCTTAACACACAGCCTCTGAGATAAGCCTGTCTGCTCTGCCAAGCTACCAAGGGGGGGAGCAGGGGTTATCAAAGGGTGTGATCCTCTTGCCCTGACTAGAAAAGGTGTGTCCCTATTTGTCAGAAGTGTATACCTCTGCCAACTAGAGACAGCCGGTTCTAACATTGGACGCAGTGGTGAGGATTTGAACCTTGCATTTATGACCCATGTGCAGTGATTAGTGTGCGCTTCATAGTGAAAGCAGACCATAGCGCAGCCACAATCTAATTTGGAAGGATTCTATTTTTGTTCTCCGCTTTTCTGAAGCTTGATTTTTCGAACACTGCCAGTTTTGACCATGAGTGACACCGGAGTCACTACCCCTGTTGTTGTTATGGAGGAATTCGACAGAGCCAAGATAAACGACTACGGTTTAAAGGAGCTGAAATCCTTTTGCAAGCAGTTGAAAGTACCTACCAAAGGCATCTCAAGAAAAGAGGAATATCTCAAAGCATTGCAGGCCTGGTTAGAGGCCAGAGATCCCTCTGACGCGGTGGTGGTACCGCCAGGAGAAGGGGATGAGGTGGCGCCAGTGAATGGGCCTGTGTCCTCTCCCGGTAGCAGTGTTTCCTCCAAAGGTCTTTCCCCTGAAGAAAGAGAAGAAAGGGCGAAAGAGCGAGCATACAACATGGAAATGGCAAGGCTAAAGATAAATGGGCAGTGTGAGTTAGAAAATGCAAGAGGTAGGAGAGAAGCTGATTTGGAGACCAAAAGGTTGGAGTTTGAGAGAGAAAAGTTAGCTTTGGAGCGTGATACCAAGTTGAGGGAATTGGACATCCAGGCTAAGAAGTTAGAATTGAATCCCTCTGGTGGCAGCATCCCATCTGTGCCTGCAGAAAGTAGGTTTTATTTCCCTAAAGATGTGATAAAAGATTATCATAGGAATGAAGATATTGGTCAATGGTTTAAAGCATATGAGTTAGCATTGTTGGCCCACCGGGTCCCTGAGAAGGATTGGGGAGCGGGGTTGTGGGGTCGCTTTGTGAATGAGGGGATAGATACCCTGTTGGACATGCCTGTTGAGGATAGGATGTTTTATGCTCATATGAAAGATGCTTTAATGTTGCGGTATGGCCTAACCCCCGAGAAGTACAAACAAGCTTTTAGAGAATGTAAGAATTTGCCTGGTACGACGTGGGTTGAATATGTGTCTTATTTTTGCAGAGCCATGGATGGTTGGGTAAAGGGCAGCAAAGTGGAAAGTTATGATGCTCTTTATGCTTTGTTTGCTTGGGAGCATTTGTCTAATAACTGTTTTCCAGAGCTGCGCCAGCACCTTATTGATAGCAAGATATCTAACCCTAGAAAACTTGCTGAGGAGGCGGACCGCTGGGTCAGTATCAGGGTCCACAAGGGTCCCGTGGGAGACTCAGCCAAAGGCGGCAGGGTCCCCAGCAGAAGAGTGGGGGGGACAAGGGCAAACAGAAGGAGTCCCCGAAAGGGCCCCAAAGTAATCCCCAAGGGAACCAAGGGAAGGGTTCCCAGCCTCCCCCTGAGAAGAAGCAGGGAGCCCCGACAGGTAAACCTGTTCATAGGGGTTCATAGGGGCTCCCTGACCTGCTACGTTTGTGGGCAGGTGGGACACCGGTATTATGACCCCCAGTGTCCCATGAAGAATTCAAATGCACCACGGCGTGCACCCCCCGTCAGTTGGCGAGTGTAGCCCTGGGAGGGGAGGAGATGGTTGTCCCTGGTGGGAGGGGTCCCGCAGAAATGTCCCTGGTCTCGCTAGGAGACATGGAAATGGTCCCTCCACCCCCTCTGCCTAGTTACATTAAGAAATATAGGCAGTGGGTGACCATTAATGGCCATAGAGTGGAAGCTCTCAGAGACACCGGAGCGAGTGTGACAGCTGTCAAGTGTCACTTGGTGTCCAGAGAGCAGGTGGTTCCCCACGCATTCTACCCTGTGATAGCTACTGACAACTCCCAGAAAGAGTGTGAGGTAGCTCAGGTTTCCTTTGAATGGGGGGATTTTCAGGTACTCTTCAAGTTGCTGTAAGGCCCGCCATGCCTGTTGATTGTCTCCTGGGCAATGATTTAGAAGACTCCCCTTGGGCTAAGGTGGAGAGGGAGACGCATTTGAAAATGTTGGGTGTGCCAGAGTGGGTGTGTGCAACCACTCGTTCCATGACAGCAAGTAAGGGTATTGATGGGGTCCCGGAGCCTGAAAGTATGGCCCAGGACCTAGCTGTGAAGAGAAGAGGCAGGAGGCGCGGGAAACCGGCCCCGTAGTTCCCGTGGTCCAGGAGGAGGTAGACCCTGAGGGGGATGCCCTGGAGCCCACAGGGGAACAAGTTGCTGAACTGGGAGACCTGCCCGAGCTGACCCACTGGCAGCAGGATGGTGGTCCCTCCAGGGAGGAATTCTGTGCGGAACAGAAAGTGTGCCCTTCTCTTGTGGGTATGAGGCAGCAGGCCTCAGCCCAAACCTCAGGTGATCAGTCAGGGTCACATTTTGTTTACTGGGAGAACGACCTCCTGTATAGCATGCCTAAGGCTACTGAGCCTGGGTCAGCCCGTGTGCTGGTGGTACCCCAGCGCTTCAGAGCCTTCCTACTGGGTTTGGCTCATGATGTTCCGTTAGCTGGACATCTGGGGCAGGACAAGACTTATGACAGGCTTGTCCCCCATTTTTATTGGCCTCAGATGCGAAGGGATCAAAGACGGTCTTATCAAAGAAAGAAGCCATCAGCTAATACTGCCACATCGGAAGAAAGTAGTGTTTCTGACTCTGAAGTTTCAGAAACTTGACCAGCTGCAAAAACACAGATGGGAGATAAGACGGGCTCAAAAGAGTCTTCATCGAAAAGAGGAGAAGGAACATCCAAATCAAAGGATTTTTTACCCCAGGCAACGGATGCAAGCCAAACACCCAGTTCATCGAAAAATATAGAAAAACCAGAAGAAGTATCCGTAAAAGGACGGCTGAGAAGCCAAAGACCAACCTAGTGGTTAATATCTCGAACATACCACTCACTAACCAACAAATCAATATTCTAAACAAAGGTCTAAGTTTTATACCGACTTACGATACAAACATTCTGGAGATTGAGGTAGCTTTCTATAAATTTATGAGGATTCTTCGGCTTAAACATTTCTTCAATAATGTGTTTACAGAGCAAACACAAAGACCAGAATCTGAATTTTTAGAATTCAAACCTAAATCCAAGTTCCAAGCCCCAGTATCCCATAAGGTATTGGATGCGTTTGAGAAAACTGTTCTACATGACTTGCATCAATTAAATTTAAATAAAACAAAGAAAAAGAATATGTCATTCAATGACAAACGGACTCTTCTCAATCTTCAAAATAATGACCAACTGATCATTCAAAAGGCCGACAAGGGTGGAGCTATTGTGGTTATGGAGACAACTTTCTACATGGCCAAGGTGAATGAACATGTGCAAGACACATCAACATATTTACTACTGGAGGAAGATCCCATCACAGAACTTAAAGTCACCTTGAAAACGATCTTGGACAAAGCCTTTGAAGAAGGAAAAATTTCAGCTTCTACACGTCAGTTCCTTACCACAGATCTTCCGAGACAACCGAAGCTGTATATGCTTCCCAAGATTCACAAAGATCTTCGAAATCCACCAATGAGGCCCATCGTCACTGGATGTGGTACCATTTTTGAACCGTTAGGTCAATACATAGACACTTTTCTTCAACCGTTCGTCCAAAAATGGCACTCATATGTTAAAGATACGACTGATTTTCTGAACAAAATCGAAGAAATCACATACACTGAGAATCTGTTGTTATGTACTGTAGATGTAAAATCTCTCTACACCTCTATTCCCCATCTGGCAGGAATAGAGGCAGTAGAATGGGCCTTACTTCAGCAAAACAACATCAGAGCAGACAAGATCTTCGTATTGGAAATCCTACACTTTTGCTTGTTTCACAGTTATTTTCAGTGGAATAGCCAGTTTCTTCTCCAACAGAAAGGCACTTCGATGGGTTTTTCTGGAGCCCCGGCGTACGCCAATACTTACATGGCCAAATTTGAATTTGACAACATTTTCAATGACCAAGAATGGCAATCATCTACGAAATTATTCTGTAGGTTCATAGACGATATTTTCATAATTTGGACTGGAGAAAGACCAACTCTAGAAAGCAAACTTCAGCAACTGAACACTTTTGACGACAACATTCAATTTACTTACGACATAAGTGACCACCAAATATCTTTTTTGGATGTAATGTTAAAAGTAGAAAACAAAAAACTGATTACAACTCTGTACAGAAAAGACACGGATGTCAACAATGCCCTAAAATTTCAAAGCTTTCATCCTCCTAGCCTCAAGAAGAACCTTCCTTTTTCACAATTTATGAGACTCAAGAGAATATGTTCTAACAAAGAAGATTTCGAAAAACAGCTGAACATTCAAGCAAAAAAGTATGAGGAAAGAGGTTATCCAACCGATGTCATTGAACAAGCCAACAAGCGCATTCATGCGATAAAAAGGAAAAATCTACTAATTCAAAAACCTAAGGTCAAAAAAGAAAGGCACGTATTTGTCTCTAAGTTCAATACGAGCACCCACAAAATCAAGAACATTATCAATCTGCACTGGTTTCTGCTAGAAAAGGAAGCTGATTTCCAAGGTTTATTTGATATCAAGCCATTGTTTGCATATACTAGATCCAAGAACTTGAAAGAGATTTTGAAATTTTCTACATACAAAAAAGAACCATCTACAAACAGAGGCATGAAAAAATGTATGAATTGTGTTCACTGCAGTAATGTCATCACTGGAAACACTATATTGCATCCACTATCAGGAAAGGATATAAAACTACACCACAACTCAGACTGTAATTCTATGACCCTCATATACTACATCAAATGTCCCTGTGGGAAAGTTTACGTAGGAAAGACGGAGAGAAAATTAAAAGTGCGAGTTTCAGAACACAAAAGTACAATACGGAATAAAAATATGAAAAGTAACCTAGCATCTCATTGGACAAATGAGAGACACAGTATAGCTCAATTGAGATTTAGAGTGCTGGAACAAGTAGTTCTCCCTGAGGGAGAGGATCGTACCAGATCCATCCTACAGAGAGAAGTATTCTGGATAAAAAAATTGGGTACCCAAGAACCGAATGGTTTAAATGAACGGATAGATCTGTCTTGTTTTTTATAAATTCTGCTCATGTCTGTGGTCAACTGCTGATAAGTACACATGTATAAAACCTGTATATACGAATCATATGATGTTTTCAGTATTCTGAACATGTTCACACATTTATCACATAATTTTATATTTTGTGAACATATATTCGGGTTTTCCTGATCGTTGTTTGGAATTGAGTTTTTCACGACTAGTTTATGTCTACGTATTTGTTTACCGCAATGATGGCGGCCGACTTATGGACAGGGTAGTCCCTTTTCTATGTTGTGTTGTTGGTTTTATCCTTTCAGAAGTCCTTTGTTAGTGTCCATTATTTGTACCTGCTGGTCACTACGTCTCGTGAGAGCGGAGTTTGGGGAGTTGAAGGAAATTTAAATAGAGAGGTCCTATGTTAGTGTTTACTGCGGAAATCGTAGACAACAGCTTTTGGTGGTAGCGGAGTTTTTTCACGGAGTGGCAAAGATTGCAGGAGATTCAAGCGGAGTTTTAGATTGAGTTCCACAACTACACCGGTAAGATTTGGGAGGTCGTAACAATAAGGAATCGTTGGCATGGTGTTGTTTGTTAAGACCGCTTGAGAGAAGGCTGAACTTAGAAACCATGTTCTTGTATTGTTGTTTCCAGGGGCTGTCTCATGGTCGCGTTCTACGCATCACAGTATTTGTTGAAACTAGGATCAGGATTGGATACATTTATAGCCGTCTTTTGGTAAGTTGACTTTGAAACGTAGGTTATGGTCATTAGTAATCCATTAAGCAAGAGGTTGTGTTGACTTAGGGTATTGTGAATTTTCCAGGTACCATGGGCGTGGTCTAGAAAGTATCAAGTAAGCAGGTCCTTTTGGTTTTTTGAAGTTATCACGGTGGTGTCGTTTTTTTGGGTTACACACACTTTTGAGTACACTCAGAATGCATGTTTTTTAAACTCTAATGTTTTTTATGAAACACTGTTTACTCCAGTTGTGATAAAAAGCTCATTGTTGTGCATTATTTTTGTAGATGGCACTTGCTCCTGATGAAGGGTCCTGTGAGACCCGAAATGCATAGAGCATCTTGAAAAGAAATACAGAAGAAGACTGTTATATGTTTGTGTTCTTTGTAAAGATTATAGCATGTTTTACTCTACATTTAAATGAAAGTTTATGATTTAAAGATCATGTGAATATTTATGGTGTCAAAATAAATGTTCTAAAAGGTGAAATATATTTTTTGTATCATTGAGAAAAATTGTTAATACGAATTTGGGTAGAGCCCATTGGAAAATGTGCGTAGGGGTCGGGACCTATGGTCTCGAGGTAGGGAGTTTATAGTTTTGACATGGATTAGACAAACGTGTTACCCTTGCAGCACGCCAACCAAACAGATTGAAAAAATTAAGATAAATCATTTCAATACATATCAGCATCAATCTTAACTGAAGGTAGTGCATCTCTAACTCTTCTATGAAGAATGCCCCTGCCACCTTCCAGAGGTTGGTCAACCAGGTCCTGGCTGGACTGGAGGATTTCAGTGCCGCCTACCTGGACGACATCGCAGTGTTCAGCGCCAGCTGGGAGGAACACTAGCGCCACCTCCAGGAAGTGTTGTTGGCCCTGCACAGAGCAGGCCTCACAATCAAAGCCAGTAAGTGCCAGATTGGGCAGGGTTCTGTGGTGTACTTGGGGCACCAAGTAGGGAGCGGCAAGGTGGCCCCCCTGCAACCCAAGATTGATACCATCCTGGCTTGGGCGCCACCCAAAACCCAAACTCAGGTGAGAGCCTTCTTAGGTCTCACGGGTTACTACAGGAGGTTTGTCAAGGATTACGGTAACATTGTGCACCCCTTGACTTCGCTGACTTCCAGGAAGCAGCCACGAAATGTGATCTGGACTGATGCCTGTCAAACGGCCTTTGACACCCTGAAAACTGCAATGTGCACAGCACCTATACTCCAGGAACCCGACTTTTCTAAAGAATTTATTGTCCAGACGGACGCTTCAGAGCATGGCGTGGGGGCTGTTCTAGCTCAGGTGAATGAAGAGGGCCGAGACTTGCCTGTAGCCTTCATCAGTCGGAGGTTACTTCCCAGGGAAACGAGGTGGAGTACGATATAGCGCGAAGCATTTGCTGTGGTCTGGGCGCTGTAACTACCGGATTCTCGGACCAGATAGGATCAGCTCCTCAGAGCACCTCCAACCCTGCCGGAACGTAATCACCTCCCTCCTTAGGACGTATTTACAATAGGTATGTATATGTTTTGTACCTAAGGATGGGGAATTAGCAATATCCATGCATAGGTTTTCTACAATATCCCACTCATACCGGTTAGTCTCGCGGCGACTTAGGACCAGACTAGTCTACCCTAGGGCAGTTCTGATTAGTTACCATTACACACTGACCACAGTCAGTGCTCGCTCGGCACCTCCGCAATCCTGCGTGCCTACATACCAGTGTCCTCCCTGGTGTTCTCTCACTCACAGCCCGGTCCACAATCCGGCGGACCTATGCACCAGTCTCCTCCCTGGTGTTCTCTCACTCACAACCCGGTCCACAATCCGGCGGCCCTATGCACCAGTTTCCCGCCTGGTGTTCTCATTTACGCCGCTTACCAACGACGACCACTTTCCTATGAATACCCTTGGAAGGAATCTCTTATTGGCTACTCAGGATATAATACTACAATATGATGAATTATACAACAACTTACCAAATTAGAGGATGTGCAATCTATTCTCCACCTTAAGGGGCCCCTCTCTCCCTCATTGCTCAGTCACTACTTACCAGACCGGGAATTACATCCGTTCATGAAAACAATGCCTGACTAGAAGAGCAGTTTACCCTGATTGAACAAGAATACGAGGCACATGCTGGTTCACTAAGAACTGGGGTATCTTTTTTACAATGATCATAAAAAGAACAATACAATACTATGACATATATCCTGCAAAGGAAAGTGAAAGGTTAGAATGTGCACACTATAGAATATGGGCAGATATCACCTTATTAACGTGAAGTCGGGTTTCGGCAGTCATCTAGGTTCCCTTCTCGTCTGTGCCTTGGCTCGTCTTAAAGTCACACCTTGGCAGTCACGGATACACGTCTGCAACGCTATGCTCTGTCTTCTCTGCTTCCCTCCAAGTCACTGGAACCTTCCTTTCATTAGCTGCTTTCTCTCTGGCTGTTCTGCACTACTCCTCTCTCCTCTCAATCACGGACCATCTCCACTTCTCGGCTTCGATCTTATAATTTAGGTTCAGCCACTCTGGTATTCGTTCTTCTGATTAACTGCTTCATTCGAAATGCTCTGATCGTATGGGTCAAAGCTCGCCAGCTGCTCCAACTAAAATAACTTCAATCTTTCTAAGAGAGTATCAGCTTCTCGGTCTTTCTCAGACTTCAAAATGGTGACTGTCTGCCTTGAAATAATTAATAGCATTGATGCTAACGGCTAGCTGCCGCCTACAGACTGACTAACTCACTGCCTCATGCTTTCGCTAATATGGAAGCTTGTCCTTTCATGGAAAGTTACAGCCAGTAACCTGCCGCCCACCGAATTCTTGTACCTCCCCGTACCAAGGACATGTTCCCAGCCGGCCGGCCTGATGTTGTGTCTTCGGAGTGGAGAAAAATACAGTCTTTCAATAAGGGCCAGCCTGAGCCGGTTCTCTCCAAGCGAACAACACTTCGAAACTAAAACATTAAACTTGACCTAGAAGCATCTCAAGCTGCCGGGGCAAAAAGCAAGATGAAGTCTCTCCTGTTTGAGGCCTACAAGGCCCGAAATAAGCATAACTCCATAGAAGGTATACTAACACTCTTGCAAAAGGACGATTATCACTAATACTAATGAATCTATCCCCTAACATAAGTTTATAAGCCCTGATCTAAGGAAAAGGGTACGAAAGTGCATTACTGTGCCCTATGGATAGGCCCTGTTTATGGTTCTAACCCTTGCACTAGAATGATAATAGACTAGAGTCACTTCCAATCATCCTTCCTCAAAGGAGGGCCGAAAAAGTCGGTCAGAACACTTCACCCTTGACTTTAGTCTATTAATCATTCGTTATACGGAACTAACATCTGTGGAAGAATAATAGGAAACAAAACTAACTGATCTATTCCTCATGCCGAATCTACAATATTGGAGTAGGGAAGGGATGCACTGAATAAAGCAGCAAATAGCCACTAAAATACTAATGGAAATCACAATACCCCCTAATATCTGTCACAGGGAATGTAAGTCAGGTAACCAATTGAAGAGCCAGTCAAACCAATCCAGGTCAATGTGTTTTCTAACATCCTCAGTCAAGTCATGAAGTTTGTCAATATGAGCCTGAATAGATTTAGTGTGGTCAGACAGGTTGAAACAACCAAGACCTTCGAAATCAGAACAATCATGTCCATGTTTTAGCAAAAGGTAATCAATGGCCGCACGATTTTGCAAGATAGCTCGGCGTTCACCCTGGGCATCTAATAACACATCCGATAAAATTGTAGAAGTTTAATTAATTGATTTGACCTTCCAACAGGCCATTTTCCCGATGGATTTGGCGTTATAAACAGCCAATGCTGGGACACTAATAATGGAAATAGCCAAACTAAGATATTCGGACTTGGAATAAAGATGTAGGGAAGAATCACAATCCTCATGTAACATCATAGCATCACGAACTGTACGGGAATAGGTATTAGGATGTGAGGAAAACATTAACAAACTCAATCTAGTGATGGCACATGGGCCTCCGGAAATATTTGCGGGAATATAGGGCCAAGAAGTGTTGCCACATGAGAACAGCCAACCAGAAGGTAGCAACATTGAACGGTAGTGGCTAGGAGCAACTACTATGCTTTTACAAGTCATATTATTTTTAACAGAAGTACATGATTTCGGAGGTCTCCGGGAGCACAAAGTGCGTTCATGAATCGAAAAAGTGGTTGATGCTTTGAGTTTCAACTTTACACATTCAGTAATTGCATTAGGATCACAAGTAAGAAAGAAACACAAGTCACCCTGGGTGATAATATAGGTGGTGATTTGGGAATAAATTGGGGGCATTGAATCTGAAAGGATAGTACATAAGGGACAATATTCATGTGCTGCAAAATCGCCTAGAATGATATTGGGTCGGGCATTTGATATATTAAAAATATGCTTTAGAGTCTCTAGGGAGGCGGGGACAGTACCCAAACAGGTCGCTAGAATGTCAGTCACTGAACGCATCGGTGTCAAGCAAAAATGAGGGGAATTGGTAACTTGTTTAGCTAAAGTTGTCCAAAAGTTCGATGATGAATCCCACGCAGCGAAGGAACGCGGCACTCGGGTTCTCCAATCAACCAAAGTCTGTGGGTTCTCTCCTCTCCCCATGTAGCAGACCAAAAGGAGTCCAACGCCGGCACATCCTGCAGCAACAGTCCAGAGAATGATCTGAAAGAAAATCAAATACAGGCATTATTCATTCTCGTAAGTACATTTGTCAGCCGGGACAGCTTCCCAGCTATCTTTCCCTGGTCTCATAACAAGGATCGTATTATCATGACCGGTTGCAATAACTTCAGCTTGTTCAGGGGGATTTTTAGGCGATTGCACCCATATTCTCGCTCCAGGGTTATCAGTAGAGCCAAAGCCTTTCTGGCCTCGCACAGTTAGCAACGTTGGGGCAGTGCCTTTCTGAATCTCACCACTGAAAACAGGCATAATTAGCAATTGAGCAACTCGGTCAGTCTTTTGAATCTATAAATCAACCTCACTGCTATTCAGCAGGAGAACCTTAATCTCTCCCTGATAATCACTGTCAATGACTCCTCCGAGTACTTGAATGCCTTTTTTAAGGCCAGGCGCGATCTGGGGGCAATCAGTCCAATATTTCCGGTTGGTATACAGACACCAACACCGGTTTCAAGAATGGCTCGATCTTTACTATTAATTACAGTGTCATTCATTGCATGCAGGTCCAAGCCTGCGGAACCTGGGGTTGCTCTGCATGGAGCCAGGGCTCCGGGGGAAATTTCCCAGTACATTACAGTATTGCCAATGGTGTTGGGTTTCGCATCGATACTTGGGGGAAACAAACGCATTAAAGGGGATTCAGCATTCAAAAAGGGACGATTGTTCAGAATTAATAATGCTTGAAACAAATAATCTCTCCAATTTTTATACTTGTTGTCAGTCAATTTTCGCAATTGTTCTTTAAGCAAACCATTCATTCTTTCAATAAGGCCTGATGCCTGTGGATAATATGGTATATGAAACACCCACTCAATATTATGTTCTGCACAAAATTCCTGTACCAATCTTCCACGAAAGTGGGATGCATTGTCAGATTGAATTTGAAATGGGACGCCATAATAAAGTATAATCAATTCCAATGTTTTAATGGTATTCACTTGGGTAGCATGTTTGCAAGGAAAGGCCACTAAAAGGCCACTGTAGGTGTCAACAATTGTACAAACATATTGGCAATTTTTGCTTATAGGTAGTGGACCAAAATAATCAATCTGCCAAATTTGAGCGGGCAATTTTCCTCGATGTAAATGACCTTTAACAATTTGAGGTACTGTTCGTTGTCTAGAATGTTGACAGATGGGACAATGCAAAATGGTATCTTTAATGTAATTTAAAGGAATATAAATTCCTCGATCGGCAGCCCACCTGCAAGTGGCTCTCTCTCCAAAATGTCCTGCTTTCTGGTGGGCCCATTTCGCCAATCCCGCCAAATCAGAATCTTGCATGTCCACCACTGCCACAGCAATTTTAGATTTCTCATCTGCAATGTTATGAAAGAATTTGTCAAGGGAGTCTATTGGGGTATGAGCATCCACATGAAAGATTGTCACAGTACTCTGTGGGAGCATTTCCCAAATTTCTTGCCATAATTCTTTTCCCCACAGTTCTTTTGAATGCAATTCCCAATTATGAGAATGCCAAGTTGGTAACCAAACCGCCCGTCCATTAGCAGTGGACCAGGAATCAGTAAAAATATGACATGTGCCAGGCAATTCCTGCTTTAAAACTTGGTAAACTGCATATAATTCAGCGAATTGACTACTCTTACCTTCACCGGTTGTACTCAACAAATTCTGTGTGATCCGGTTATAGGACACTGCCTTCCAATGCCGTTTCTCTCCTATGAACCTTGCTGAACCATCCGTAAACCACACATGTTTTCTGTCCTCCACGGACAAATCATCAAATGGCTTACCCCACTTAACAGGAGATTCCTGTATTACAGGTTCGGAGCAATCACTTCCAGTCTCAATCGATGGCGCCTGCGCCACTTGCTCATGTAAAGATGCTACACCTTTCGGACCCACACGTGCCCTGTCTTGAATGTACCATTTCCACTTAATCACACTCGCCTCTTGAGCATGTCCAATTCGATGAGTTTTTGGCGAACTCAAAACCCACTGCATGATAGGAATTTCAGGTCTCAAAATCACATCATGACCCAAAGTCAATTGCTCGGTATCCACCAGAGCCCAATAGCACACAAGTAACTGTTTCTCAAAAGGTGTATAACGCTCACCAGCCTCAGGTAACTTTTTCGTCCAAAAACCTAATGGTACTTTTTGTCTGCCTTGTTTCTGCCACAGACTCCAATTTGCATAAAGACCTTGCACGGGCACATTCAAATCCACATCACCCTCGCACACAGGCCAAAAATCCAAAGCATACTGAATCGCTTCTTTTGCCAGATTAAACGCATTTTGCTGTGGTTCACCCCATTCAAACACATTCTTTTTACGAGTGATTCGATACAAAGGGGCTAATATTTGACTCAAGTGTGGAATATGCTGACTCCAAAAACCGAACAGGCCAATGAAGTTCTGGGCTTCTTTCCAATTTCTTGGGACTGCAAAGTCTAAAACTTTTTGTTTAACCTGTGGGATCACCTCTCTGTGACCTTCATGCCAATTGATGCCTAAAAACTTTACACTTTGGGATGGACCTTGTAATTTATCGGGATTAATTTCCCAACCTTTTTCACGTAAGCACTCAAGGATTTGATCTAATTGGGTCTGAACTTGATCTTGTGTTTCACCTTGAATCAGAATGTCGTCAATATAATGACATACCTGAATTTGCGGGTGTACAGGTACTTCAGACAAATGTTCCGCCACCAGCCGGTGACAGATCATAGGACTGTGTACATAGCCTTGAGGAAGACTTCTAAACGTCATTTGAAGTCCATTCCAAGTAAAACTGAATTGTTCCTGACACTCGGGGGCAATCGGAATTGAAAAGAAAGCATTAGCAATATCAATGGATGCATACCATGTACCTGGATTCTTTTGGATTCTTTCAATTAAAGTAATGATATCCGGTACTGCAACAGTCAAAGGGGGTGTATGTTTGTTCAGCTCGCGATAATCAACAGTCATGCGCCAAGAATTATCACTTTTGATATTTGTTCAGCTCGCGATAATCAACAGTCATGCGCCAAGAATTATCTCTTTTTCACGGCGAGGGGACACATCACGCTCACGCCGTCGATCACCACGACGATCAAAATCATCATGACGCCTCTCATCCCCACTGTCATCAGAATATCCACGATCACAATCATTCTTTCGCACACGACGGGCACCCTCCTTACGATCCAAACCACGCTTGCGAAACATGTCCCATAAGCGATTATTAGGCTCACCGTCAATGTCCTCCTTTTTCACACCATCAGCCAACAGCGCAAGAAACATATCACGTCTAGAGAATTTATAATCTCCAGCAGTACGACCCTCCGGTCGAGATTGTCTCTCAGGTTTAAACCAGTCACCCAACTCACCAAGCTGACGGACAGATTCAAGCACCATTGACAAAGCATGGCCAGTTTGATTGATCAACAAAGTCATCATAACCTGCTTATAAGCAACAGGAGAAGAACGGATAATGCGATTCCGCACAGAAGATGTCAATAAACCATCCAACAACCTGTCAGCAGTACTGAGAAAAATCGCAGTTTTCATTACCTCCTCTTTCAATCGCTGCTCCGCATCACGCAAAGTGTACCACGGCTTGTCATTGACAGGCCAGTCAGATTCAGTAGGATATTTATGGTTACAGCCATCAGTTGCTAACTGGAGTAGACTAGTCTGACCGGCACCATTAAAATTTCGAAAATGATCTTGTACAGTAGAATCGGAACTCAAAGAGCAAATTTTCAAGGCATCTCCTGCATCTAACATGATACCTGCAGCGCCCAATTCATAAAGGTGCACCATCCACGTAAGCAAAGCCTCACCAGGCCGTTGTCGGAATCGTTGCAAAATGTCACTAACTTCCTGTTGAGTAAAGTCTTCTAAGCTATCCAAAGCAATACCATTCGGATTACCAGGAGCCTGTTGTAATTTGCGTCGAAAAACCGGGTGCGCAGAAACCTCCGGATGAGCATCCAAAGACGCACGATCCATAGATTTAGAGGAACAATCAGGACAAGAAACGTCAGCAGAACGGGAAAAGCGACCACGGTCGCCAGAATCATCATTTGTATCACAAGAAGTAGACTTACAGTCACGTCCGGAGCGAGAAGACTCGCGCCTGTCAGACTCCTCAGCCGAGGAACCAGAATCATTTTAGTCCCAGATATTACCATCCCATGCATCGGGGTTCCAATCCAGTCTGGCTTTCGCCACGACCAGACGCACTTTCCGTTTAGAAACACGACCGCGACGGTTTCTATACTTATATTTCGCAATGCGAACAGCAGCCCTTTCGGCAATAGTCTGATAAGTCTCAAGTTTATCAGCAAGTATTTTATTTTGACATCGCAAAAGAGTATGCGCATTTTGCACCTCAACAAACTTTTCCTCCACATCCACAAAACGTTGCTGTAATTTCACAAATTTTTCATGAAGAATTCTGTATGCAGTCAAAACAATCCAACCTCTGCGTCCTAAAATAGGAAGCTCCTCACCCTTAACTACTGGCGCTTTCTGCAAGCAAGAAACCACATCAGAGTCAGCCCACTCACGGGCCAAGGCCTCGTAAGGCGTAGATTCCCAGCCGGGAATTTCAACAGGCAATTTAAAAGTAGATTTCGATTTGCGTGAAAACATTTTGACACACCAAAAAGATATATACAATTATGAACAAAAAACATACAAAATAAACCACGTACGAGCCGAGCGCAAACCAACAAGATTAAAACAATACAGCGCACACAGGCTTCATAAACAGTTTGTGACGCCAGATGTAACGACCGGATTCTCGGACCAGATAGGATCAGCTCCTCAGAGCACCTCCAACCCAGCCGGAACGTAATCACCTCCCTCCTTAGGACGTATTTACAATAGGTATGTATATGTTTTGTACCTAAGGATGGGGAATTAGCAATATACATGCATAGGTTTTCTACAATATCCCACTCATACCGGTTAGTCTCGCGGCGACTTAGGCCCAGACTAGTCTACCCTAGGGCAGTTCTGATTAGTTACCATTACACACTGACCACAGTCAGTGCTCGCTCGGCACCTCCGCAATCCTGCGTGCCTACACACCAGTGTCCTCCCTGGTGTTCTCTCACTCACAGCCCGGTCCACAATCCGGCGGACCTATGCACCGGTCTCCTCCCTGGTGTTCTCATTAACGCGGCTTACCAACGACGACCACTTTCCTATGAATACCCTTGGAAGAAATCTCTTATTGGCTACTCGGGATATAATACTACAATATGATGAATTATACAACAACTTACCAAATTAGAGGATGTGCAATCTATTCTCCACCTTAAGGGGCCCCTCTCTCCCTCATTGCTCAGTCACTACTTACCAGACCGGGAATTACATCCGTTCATGAAAACAATGCCTGACTAGAAGAGCAGTTTACCCTGATTGAACAAGAATACGAGGCACATGCTGGTTCACTAAGAACTGGGGTATCTTTTTTACAATGATCATAAAAAGAACAATACAATACTATGACATATATCCTGCAAAGGAAAGTGAAAGGTTAGAATGTGCACACTATAGAATATGGGCAGATATCACCTTATTAACGTGAAGTCGGGGTTCGGCAGTCATCTAGGTTCCCTTCTCGTCTGTGCCTTGGCTCGTCTTAAAGTCACACCTTGGCAGTCACGGATACACATCTGCAACGCTATGCTCTGTCTTCTCTGCTTCCCTCCAAGTCACTGGAACCTTCCTTTCATTAGCTGCTTTCTCTCTGGCTGTTCTGCACTACTCCTCTCTCCTCTCAATCACGGACCATCTCCACTTCTCGGCTTCGATCTTATAATTTAGGTTCAGCCACTCTGGTATTCGTTCTTCTGATTAACTGCTTCATTCGAAATGCTCTGATCGTATGGGTCAAAGCTCGCCAGCTGCTCCAACTAAAATAACTTCAATCTTTCTAAGAGAGTATCAGCTTCTCGGTCTTTCTCAGACTTCAAAATGGTGACTGTCTGCCTTGAAATAATTAATAGCATTGATGCTAACGGCTAGCTGCCGCCTACAGACTGACTAACTCACTGCCTCATGCTTTCGCTAATATGGAAGCTTGTCCTTTCATGGAAAGTTACAGCCAGTAACCTGCCGCCCACCAAATTCTTGTACCTCCCCGTACCAAGGACACGTTCCCAGCCGGCCGGCCTGATGTTGTGTCTTCGGAGTGGAGAAAAATACAGTCTTTCGATAAGGGCCAGCCTGAGCCGGTTCTCTCCAAGCGAACAACACTTCGAAACTAAAACATTACACTTGACCTAGAAGCATCTCAAGCTGCCGGGGCAGAAAGCAAGATGGAGTCTCTCCCGTTTGAGGCCTACAAGGCCCGAAATAAGCATAACTCCATAGAAGGTATACTAACACTCTTGCAAAAGGACGGATTATCACTAATACTAATGAATCTATCCCCTAACATAAGTTTATAAGCCCTGATCTAAGGAAAAGGGTACGAAAGTGCATTACTGTGCCCTATGGATAGGCCCTGTTTATGGTTCTAACCCTTGCACTAGAATGATAATAGACTAGAGTCACTTCCAATCATCCTTCCTCAAAGGAGGGCCGAAAAAGTCGGTCAGAACAGGCGCTGAAGAAGCTAAGACCCTACCTGTTTGGGACTCACTTCCGGGTTCAGACAGACCACAGGCCCCTCAGATGGTTGATGCAGATGAGGGGTGAGAATCCAAAACTGTTGAGGTGGTCCATTTCCCTACAGGGGATGGACTTTACGGTGGAACACCGCCCTGGTACAAGTCACGCCAATGCTGATGGTCTGTCCAGATTTTTCCGCCTTAGTGAAGAGGACTCCCTAGGTCCAGGGTAGTTCTCCCCACATTTCAGCTGGAGGGGACACGTGTTAGACCTGACATCATTGGCTTGAGTCTCTCCTCCATTTTATTCTGTTTGCCTCCACTGTTTTACGATGTTTTTGCTGGTATATGCTTTGGGCACTGTGCCACTGCTGATCAGTGCCACAGTGCAAGTGCTCCCTATGTTAAATTACTGTATCGATTGAATTCCATGTTTGGCTTATTTGGTTTACTGTTAGTCCCTAGTCTAGTGCACCAGGAGTGCCAGGGCTTGTAAATACAAATGCTGCTCGTGGGCCTCCAGCACGTGTTGTGCCACCCACAAGAGCGACCTCGTAAAAGGATGTCTACGGGTCAGTCATTGCGAGACCTACGTGCAGTCTCGTACTGTCACGCTGACTGCGCAAGTACACCTACCTGCCAGTCCCTAAACCTTCCCTTAACTTCATGTTAGTCACCCCTATGGTAGGCCCACGGGCAGGGTGCGTTGTAAGTATAAGGTAGGACACGCCTGACCAAGTTGGCATGTCCTAATAGTGAATTACAGCCATGTTCGTGTTTCACTATTGCGAGGTAACCTGCTCTCCATTAGTTAGAATGGGCCGCCGGGATTATTAAGGCTATGATCCTAGCTGGCTCGGAGAGCATGGTGCAATGTCGAGTTTGGTATCCCTGAACTCGGGGTTTAATTACGCATCCGTTGGTGTGGATGGTTTTTGGACTCCGGGTTTGAAAATAGCACTTTTAGAAAGTGTCTATTTTCTTGTCTAACCATTTCTGGTTTCTGCTGGTTTTGCATGTGTGTGACCGGAGCTGGGTGGCTCCAGAGGTCTGGATGAGTCAGTGTGGGATGAGTGGGACATTTGCGTTGAGAGTAGGGGGAGAGTAGTTGCTGATAGCCTGCCCCGCCTGATACAATGCTGGCTCCACCTCCTGCCAGGCGACTGATGGCTCTGTGCCTGCCATGGACGATCCTGGCCCCACCTCCTACCAGTAGGCCGTTAGCTCTGCTCCTGCCGGTGACAATGCTGGCTCCACCTCCTGCTGGGCGTCTGAGGACCCAGCCCTGCTCAGTGAATAGGCCAGGTGCCTCTGCCTGGCTCCACCCACAACAGACCCAGGATGTTGGGAAATCCCCCTGCATGGACAAAGGGATCAAAGCCAAAAAGGGGTTTAGGAGAAGGACCCCTGAACCAAGAATTTCGATCACTTCTGACAATTAACCCTGAAACCAAGGACAAGAAGCCTGCTGATCCAAGGACTTGCCTACCCCTTCTGCCAGTGTGCTGTTTGCTGAGGGGAATCCTGCATTGCTTCTTTATTTTTGCCAAGGAACCAGGAGAGAGGAACTGTGTGTGTACTCTCACGCTTTGCTAAGAAAATCTCCAAGGACTGGAAGAGTGCCAGTCTCCTGCTGAAGTCACAGGGCTAAAGGACTTCATCTGCTTAAAGTGCTATTTGCTGGAACCTGTGAGTCCAGCACCTTTGAAAGAACCAGCAATCTCGACGCCGACGGACGTCGCCGAACCCAGCTCGACATAGTGAGTAACGGCTCCAGTGTCCCGCTCCCTGGACGCCGGCCGCCGGGCCCGATCGACGCCAGCAGCAACGCCAGTGAGTAGTGAGTTCGGCTCCAGCTCCAAGGGACCTCGTGTCTGCACCGCTGCTGATCGCACTAACCTCGTGCCTCTCGACGCCGTGAGCGCTGCTCACACTTTGCAACAGCATCATCGACATCGACGACTACTGAGGCCTGATCGACACCGAAGACGCAACGCCAGATTGCTTGATGCCGCTGATCATCGTGTGCTTCATTTTCCTAAGGTACTGTGTTGTTGGGGGTCTGTGTGACTCCGGGCTCGACGTAGCGCTCCTCGCGGTCGACGCCGAACCTTTGGATTAACTTTGCCTCGACGTCGTGTAACTCCCGTGTGGGTTACATTGTTGCCAAGAACTGTGTTTCCAAGAAGAAGAGTTTCTTTTGTTACTAAAGACTTTGTGCTAAGAAGAAACTACATTTGAACTATTATTTTCCCTTCCAAGAGTATTTATTATGATTGTGTATATTTTTGTCGTTATTTGGTCTTGTGCTAAGCCTTATATAAAAATCCTTATTGTTATAATACTACTGTGTCGTGTCCATTTGTAGTGTATTCACTTTATTACTGTATGTGGTCATAAATGCTTAACACACAGCCTCTGAGATAAGCCTGTCTGCTCTGCCAAGCTACCAAGGGGGTGAGCAGGGGTTATCAAAGGGTGTGATCCCCTTGCCCTGACTAGAAAAGGTGTGTCCCTATTTGTCAGAAGTGTATACCTCTGCCAACTAGAGACAGCCGGTTCTAACATTTCCTTATAGCGTGTTTTTTTTTCCAGACTGTATGACTTGCGCCAGTGTCGTTCACAGTTTCTGCACTTTTGTCTTTGTTCTCTAAGAGCACCGGTAAACCAGGGTGCAGAAGGAGAGGACCGGTTCATAGAGATACTCTTGTTGGGCACCAACAAATTAATGGCATTGTTTAACCAGTTGGAGTACCTATCAATAGCGGCATTAGGGTCAGGATAAGTGGTCTGGTGGCAGTTAAATGCCTTCCCGGGTATTGTTTACTAATGATTTGCGGGGTTCAAGGCCAACTGAAGTCCGGGGATCGCCACAGTCCGGGGCTTTACTCAAATATGCAGGGTGGGCCTCTGCAGTCCCTGAAGCCTCGGTGGTCCTAGACAGTGCCTTATTGGTTCTATAATCACACGGGCAGTACTCATGGTGTTATAAAGTGATACACTCATAGAAATCTTGCAGTTGAGAATTACCCAGGCTTCATGTAATAGTCATTTAGATTCTGTTTGGTAGGTGCACTGTAATATTACAAAGCTTTGCCATCATAATCTCCTATAAACAGATGATTTTTACAATAAACTATAGATAAGGGTCGTTAGAAAAAGAAGACCTATACACTCAGTTATTTATTTGAAAAAAAGTAACCTTTAATAAAACACAAATAAATAGAAACCTAAGTTTAATAGAACAAACAGTATAATATACAAAACGTGGGTTGGGCTCCAGTGGAAGCAGCGTAGAAAACCTGCAAGACAAAACTGAAACATAAGTATGTGTGCTATGTAGAAGAGATAAAGAAAGTTTGTCCAAATGAAAGGACGATAGTGAGAATGGGAGGGAGGTGGAGTGGGTGGAAGGGAGAAGGGGGAAAGGAGACAGAGCTTCGGCCTACTGTACCCAGCCCTTAGTGTTTAGCCTCCCATTACCCATTTGTCTAGGACGCTGGGGTCCGCCAGAAAGAGTGTGGTCCAGCAAGTCCTTAAAATGAAACATATGAGGTCAGAGATTAGGGGCCATATTATCAAGAAAACAGCGATAACATCATTGTCGCTTTAGCGGCAGGAAACTGCCGCTAAAGCGTCGATAAAGGGCTTGATAATATGCCCTTGTGAATTCCCATAAAAGCCCAGGTTCAGGTGTGATGTTATTGCCGTTCTTTCATAATATAGTCCTACATTATTAGCTACGGCAAAATCGCTTGCATGCACTTGCACACCCAGGGTGCTGCACCCCAGCCCCTTCCACCGCACTGTGCTCAATTGTAGGACCTGAACACTGTAATTTCACTGATCACCTGCCACCACCTGTGTGTCCCACCATGGGTTGATGCAAGCTGCGAGTCTGGGGTACGTTTGTATGGTAGGAGAGCAGGTCTCCGGTCGGGAACGGTGTCTTATACCATGATGGAAAGCGTCAGAATGCCCAGGGCATCATCACGGGGTGTGCTCCTGCTCCACCCTTCTTGAGCCAATCATTTCAGTGTCTGAAAAGGGAGAAATAATTTGATGGTGGAAACGTCTGGAGGTAAATGAAGGTTTATTTCAAGCTTGATAGAAAACAGGAGTTGAGTGCATCCTTCGTTTTTGAAGTACGATCTACCAACTGTTATTGGTAATCATGGTTCAAAGAGGAGTTGGAGTGCGCGCCAATTTACAAGGTTAAATAATAATACGTTATACGAAGGTTCACATAGAAAGTAACAGAGCACATAGTAGAAGCATAATGTGCGCGTGTAATGCAGTGGCGGAAGGCTGTGTGCATGTTCACTTAGTAACGAGCTCACTACAGTGCTCTAAAAGCCAATGCCACGTGTCTGTAGGGCAGCGCTGCCGCTGGGTCAGGCCTACAGTATGGTCCAGCAGGTCCTTAAAATGAGACAGAGATGTGACTGAATGAGGTAAGAGATCACATCATTACACACGCCATAATCACCTCCACCCCACACCACGCTCGACAGGTGTATGTAGGGCAGCACTGCCCGCTGGCTCAGGCCTACAGTACGGTCCCATAGGTCTTTAAAATGAGACAGAGAAGAGACTGAATCAGGTCAGAGATCACCTCATTATGCACGGCAACATCGCTTGTTCGCACCTGTGCAGCCAGGATGATGCACCCCACCCCTCCGAAAGCACCGCGCTCAATTGGAGGCCCTGTACACCCAGGCCGCTCTGCTCACCTGCAGTCATTGTAGTGTGAGCAAACACTACGGGCAGCAGTGCTCACAATTCAGCTGGAGTGATGATTGCCAGGATGGTGTACACCTCATGGATCCCTTTTTATTATTGCTAATTGTGGTATGCGAGGTGGATGCAGTCATATCACCAGAGGCAGTGTGGAAGAAGAGGGACACGTGGCATCGTGGTTATCCTATTTATATGTACGCAAAGTGGGCTGGCTTGCATACGCCAGGCCAGGGTAGGGTTGTGAATAATTCTTCCGGGGACATGGGCATTGTTCAGTTCTTGCAGGGCCCGGAAGTGTACTTACGTGTGTTTCTTTTGTAGTTTTGACCTCGCAGAGTGTGCGATTTATGTTAGTGTAGCATGTATCGAGAGGGCGGCAACTATCGCTAATGAGAAGGTGTTTGAAAAGATTGAATGGAGAACATCACATGTCGTTGTCAAGGTTGTGGATATGCGCTGACACCCATGTCAGTGGTGTGCGATATTATTTAAAGTGTTACTATCGCGAAACGTACACATGTGAATGTGCTCAGATGGAGGGAGGATCAGCAGTGAGGCTACGTCGTACACAGTGATAACACTCATTACAGTCAAGCAATGCATGTCAAATGTGTATCTGAAAGTCTCACATATAACACACTATTATAGTGGTAAAGGCTGACAACAGAGTGTACAGCAAAATAAATCTAAATATTACTGTTTACTGTTTGTCACATGTGATCTAGGATGTGCACTCTGCCCATGGTTCCTGATACTTCATAAAGTCACAAATACACAGGCTGAAAGGGAGCACAATAATGTGCACACACACACCAGGGGCATTGTGTAACACACATTTGTTTTGTGAAGGAACGTTTGAGCTGCATGGCAATCACACGTCGAAGGCTAATGTACAGACCATGAATATTGATCAAGATGCATGTTGTGTGTAGTATAAGATATGTGTATACAGGAAATCACTTTTCAAAAAGCTTTCAAAGCAGAAGAGTTGTCTCTCATCAAACGCTGCAGAGAGAATGAGTAAGATGGTTGGGGTTGTCCAACTGTTACAATGGGAAATGTTATGAAGCAATCAAATGTTCTTTTTAAGGTCACATGGCAATCGCGCACCAAGCCCGCAAGGAGGCCGCACCCAACGTGATTTTTACAAAATATATTTTTTCTAATATAAGTTTATTACAGTTAGAAATATATAAATGTTAAATATATTTTAGATTATCGCTTGCTCTCATATACTGTTTGAAGTTATTTAGATATACTTTTGAGACAAAAATTAAACACGGGGTATGGTGTACCTGGCGCAACACTATAAGTCTGTGACGTAACACAGGGCCGGGCAGCGTGTACTCGTCGTATACGCAACGAGCAGTGGTCACGACCCCATATGTACATGAAGTAACACATGGCTTGTTACTGGGTAGCCGTCGGATACCAAAGTTGCAGCTGGGGTGACTTCATGTGTATATGATATTACGCTGGGCACGGTGTCACAAAGTTGTCGGATACGAAATGCGCATCATTTACGAGTTTAGCAATATGGCGGATAGGATTCGCGTGGTGATGGAGCTTGATACGCTGCCGGTATGGGAGTGTAGTTTTCTATCCCCAAAAACAATATATACATATTTTTTGGGAAGATATAAAACATTACATGATTTTTAAAGTTAAAAAAAGAAGTATAATAGAGTTCCAAAATATTTGCAAAAATATAGGTTTTAGAAACATTAAAATATGAAATTAACATTTAAAAGACCTTAGAAATTCACTGAAAAAAACAGGTTTCAGGCACACTATAGGTAGGAATTAGCATTTAAAAACCTTAGAAATTCCCTAAAAATACCATAAGTTTCAGGGATGTTATAGTTAGTTGAACATTTGACTCATATAAAAACCAGAGAAATTGGCCTGTTATAGTTATTTGAGCTAACTATAACTTGTGCACCCGCAATGCACTGCTGATGATGTCACATATTACATCACTCATGACATGGTCAGTAACATCACTGATGACATCACTGATGACATCTCAAATGATATCACTGATGACATCACTCATGACATCATCCACATGACAATCTGATGCACATACTGATGCTCTAATATAAACTTTGACACAACCATTCTAAAATGCTGACTACTATTTTGGAAACCATACACAGAAGAATGCCATATACTACATAGCACTCACTATTTCCTAGGTCTACACACACATCCAGTCACACACATATATATATACTAGCAGCCTGTCCCGACGTTGTCCGGGTATGAATTGCTGCCGGCCAGTAGTATATTGTTTTGTAAGATTTCGTTTTGATAGCATTTCTTATCTGTGACAGGCCTGTGAAACGTTCCGATTCACAGTGCACTGTGATGCACTTAAGAGTGAGCGTTCAGTAGTGTGTGAACTCGAGTTTCCCTACTTTATTTTTCCTTGCAATATTATATAGCGCAAACTCGACAACATGGTATGAGCATAATTTACATTACAGAAGAACACATTCATTTGTGGTAGGCACGGGGAGACAAAGTGATTTGCCTGGAATCACAGGATGTTGAGCTGATGCTGAGATTCGATGAGATGTCACCAGTGATATCATGAGTGATGTCACTGACCATGTCATGAGTGATGTAATATGTGATGTCATCAGCAGTGCATTGCGGGCGCCACGGTATAGTTAGCTGAACTAACTATAACGGGGGAATTTCAAAGGTTTTGTATGAGTGCAATGTCCAACTAACTATAACATGTGTGAAACCTATGGATTTTTCAATGAATTTGCAAGGTTTTTTAAATGCCAATTCATAACTATAACGTGTGGGAATCCTATGGTTTTTTTCAGTGAATTTCAAAGGTTTTGTAAAAGATAAATATTAAATGTATTAATTAATATATTTCTTTATTTTTATACTAATTTCTTACATTTTTATTATAAATATTTATACTTATTTTATTTTCTAAGTTATACTTCATATTCTTTATGTGAAATAATAACAAAACTACTTTCCAATTTTTTTTATTAATTACACTTCTTTTACAATATATTAAAATTAAATTCTATACAATTCCTTTTTCATTTTTTTGATACGCGATCATACAATAATTTGGGTTTAAATCTTTTTATTGGAAAACAGTGCAGCAGGGTACATGGTTCACAAGCAATACACAGGTTAGCGCCCATTGGGCTTGGTAGAAGGATCAAAAGGGGCCAAGGGGCCCTAGCAGTGTTAGCAAAGTCCGACCTGTTTGGAAAAAGGTAGCTGTAAACAACATCAATTCCAGTAACCTCCCAAGGAAAAATCCCCCTACCCTCAGGCCCCTTCCCCTCCCCCTCTCGATCCCCTCCCTCTCCCTCCCCTCGTCCAGTGCTCAAGTCTTTTCTCAGAAGGTTGTGTTTCCGAGCCGGTGAGATCAAGTCAGTATCGTGAGTCTCACAGATCTGTGGCTGCTGGCGCGGTACAGCGCAGTAGTCTGAGATAGCGTGGGCATGTAATTTCTGTGAATTCGGTAAGCAAATCGTCCTCTGCGCAAACACGCGCACACGATACAGATACGCTTTGACGTTGCGCGTCGCATCAACGCTTCCGCGTGACATCATGTATGTCGTTCCGTAGGCGCACTACACAAAACATTCTTATTGTTCAAAAACATATGTTTATGTATTTAATGTACATATTAAGGGAAGACATTATCTGGGATAATCTTGAAACTAGTTTATTTTTACTTATAATAAACGTATATTACTTTTAAAAGCAATTATGCAAATCACGGAAGCACGTCGTTCACACTCACATCGTAAGAGCACCGTAAATGCACCGTAAGCATACGCAAAGCCATGTGACTTAAAAAGAAGAGATTAGTTTGGTTCATAACACTTCCTATTCCAACTCCTGAAATACCCCTCCTGATTAAATTATTCTACTTTGACTTTCTAAGAAGAAGTAGCTCTTCTAAGAAGCCTGTCAAATTAGAACGATGACAAGACCTATGGACTCATGTTCCAGCCACTCCTCTGATGAAGAATTTGTTCCATTAGTAGAGTTTTACTCCTTTATAAACTTATATAAAAATAATTACTTATAAGGATATCCTGTTCTTAAGTTTTCTTAAATTTTGAAACCAGTCACTCCTTATGACTATAGGAAAAGACTCAGGCTGTTATAGTAAAATGCAGTACTAAAAATGTAGAATATGTCTATTCACCTTACCCATTCTAAAATAGTAAATGTGTTTTAGTAAAATGCAAGAGATACTATTGGTTGTCCAGAATAACACATTGGACCCGATTCACAGAACTAACTTAAGACAAAATCCTAAACTTACTACTTTTGGTATTCACAGAAGTTAGGATTTTGTCTTAAGTTTGTCTTAAGACAGACTTAAGACAGACTTAAGACAAAATCCTAACTTAAGTCTGTCTTAAGTCTGTCTTAAGACAAACTTAAGACAAAATCCTAACTTCTGTGAATACCAAAAGTAGTAAGTTTAGGATTTTTGTCTTAAGTTAGTTCTGTGAATCGGGCCCTGTGTATCTGTGCATATTTGGGTACCATTATCACACTAGTTTTTGAATACTTCTTATCTTTTCACACAAATAAACTCTAAAAGACCTATCCAGTACTCAGCTTTTAACATAATCAGAAAGTACAAATTCCTTATATAAAATTACCATCTGTGGAAGACACAAAAATAATACAGTTAGAATATATCTTTTACAACTCAAAATAACTCGTAAAGTATTACATTTGCCTTTTTTGCTGTTCTCAGAATATATTGAATTTCACTAGAAACAGTGAGTTCAATAGTACTCATCAATAACAGCGGGCAAAAAAAAGACAATCAATAGGATTATCTTTAAAAAACCCATTCAACATTCTCAATAACAATTTAAAAAATAGAATTAAAACATATCTTAAATGTTTTTTCTAAGACCAATTTCTTACGTAAATATGACACATCTGAAACAATCATAAAATAACAAAACATTATGATTAATTTTTATGCACTGTACATAATGTTACTTACAAATATATGCTGACAAAATATACAAAAAAAGTCCTTAATGGTTTCACATACTTTTCCGCATGGCCAAATAGTATGCGTCAAATTCTTGGTTCGGAAATTGTTCAATAGTAATCCTGAGTGTCTGCCTTCCAGCCTTCTGATCCAAAACCACCGACATCATTTGCTCCATCCCCTAGTGCTCATCCCTCAGCCCGACGCTATTCAACATCTACATGGCCACACTCACACAAGTAGCCCACCATCACAACTTCATCAACATCTCCTACGCCAACAACACCCATCTCATCCTCTTCCTCACCAAGAAGCCACACACCACCAAAAGCAACCTCCACAACACAATGAAGGACAACTACATAAAGAGAAGCTCTCTAAACATGAACTCGCACAAGATAAAGGTACTCATCCTCAGACACACCCCCTAAGCCTCGGACATCTCCTGCTAGCTGACTACACTGTGAACAGTACCAACACCTACCGACCATGTCCACAACCTAGGATTCATCCTCAACTCCTCCCTGTCCATGTGTAACCAAGTCTACACCGTCTCCTCGTACCGCTATAACACCCCTTACATGCTCCGCAACATTTAAAAGTGGATCCTAACCAAAAGAAGAAGAAAGGTGACACAGGCCCTCATCAGAAGCAGACTACACAGTGGCAAAACACTCTACACAGGAATTCCTGTCAAACACCTACAACAACTACAACAAATCCAAAAGACCTCCACCTGAGTGATCATCAATGTCCCCTGCTGCAGCCACATCACCCACCACCTGACACACCTACACTGCCTCAATATCAACAAGAGGATCACCTTCAAGCTCCTCACCCTCACTTACAAAATACTCTACAACACCAGACTAACCTACCTTAACAGCAGTAATCCTGAAAGGCCAAATTTTGTTCCTAAAATTTTGGCTTTAAAAATATTGGGTAAGAATTTGGTAATTCTTTAGGCAAAGGTTGTTTAAAAACCAATTGACTATCATTACAATGTATCCAACCTTTCAGACACTTTAAATAAACAGTGTAATGTCCAGATGTTGTAGAATGTCCATCATGAAAAACAATTGCAACAGCTACAAAAGTTCTTCCTGATATTGAAGCTTGACCAGCTACAACATTTTTAATTAAAGTTTCCAATTTTCTTCCATCAGCTCTACAACGTTGCAGCATTAAAATGACATACTGTCCATATCTTTGTATAAATAATATTGATGACATTTCTGATTTACATTGGCTACACTCCATGTTTTGATAAGCTCCTCTAATTAGATGGTTAAAAGACACTGATTCACAGTCAGTTAAAGTCAAATAAATGAATCTTTCACTGTCAATGTTACTGCTACATGTAAACAAACACTTTTCACATTCATGTTGCCATTTATAAGAAAGGCCATAAGGTTTTCAATATCTATACCTTCATCTTCCAATACAAAAAGCATATTCATTAGAAATTCCTGGCAATCTTGCTGAATATTCTGCGTAAATTGAGTAGAACCAGAACATATGTCCAAAAGATTTCGAATATCAGAAATACTTTGTATTTTACTTTTATCACCAGTACATTTCTCATCAACAGAATACAACAACAAACAAAATCTTTTTTCCGATTTCACCAGTACTTTTCTCATTAACAGAATACAACAACAAACAAAATCTTTTTTTCCGATTTTCAACAATCTGTTGTTGCAAACTTTCAAGAAAAATACAACATTGATAACTATATTAGCATAGCAGTTGACACCAGAACTATTTTCAAACTGATAACCAACATTCTATTCAACACAGTCCTTTTTCTTTTTGCCTCCAATCACAACTTCATCTTGTTTTTTTCTTTCTCTACAGCTTCACTACAGATATTCTCAAATATTCTTTTTCTACCTACCACATGCTTTTCAAATACTGGATATTGACCTAGATTGGGTGTATATTCTCTTCTTAACCTATTATACTCTTTCACACAACTTGCACCTGCACTAATCTTTGTCTCATCAAAATCAATCAAGTACAATTCAGATAAAGTTCTCACTCGAGACAAAGCAACATATGTCATACCCTCTTTAACCCCTTGCATCCTCATGACGAGCTCAGCTCATCATGAGCTACAGTGCTCCGGTGCTCATGACGAGCTAAGCTCGTCATGGGCATTAGAAAGCTTGCACGCTGGGATAATTCCCCTGCTGTGCTGAACGTTCTATTGAAATGGGTGTGGCCATGACGAGCTCAGCTCGTCATGAGCACAGGAGCACTGTAGCTCATGAGGAGCTGAGCTCGTCATGAGCACCGGGGCGCTGTGCGCGCCCCCCGCCCGCCAGCACAGCAGGAAAATTACCCCAGCAGCCAAGGGGTTAAACACAGTACTTCCAATATTCACTAAAGCACTATCTACACTTAAACCTTGAGATTTATGAATGGTCACCGCATACGCCAAAGAAATAGGAAACTGTTTTCTGCAAACATACAAATCTTTTACAAGCAAAAACCGAGCTGAACGACTATATTCTTGTACTTCTTCAATTTCATCAAATTTGATTTTCAAAAATTCTATACCATCTCTATTTACAAAATTAACAAAATCAATAATTGTACCCATTGCTTCATTTACTAAACCTTTTTCCACATGCAAATTACGTCGAAAAATTACCCTACAGTTTACACTTGCATATAAATTCTTTTCTAAACCAGCAGTTTTACTTATCGATTTCTCTAAAGAATCCAATTTCCTCTTCAACTTTTCAGTCAAAATAATAGTGATTCCTTCATGTTCTATTTTATCAATAGCTTCCAATGTAAAAAAATGTAATTTTCCAACTTTAACATTTCTTAATTGAATATAGAACATACATGTAGTGTTGACATTAAGCAGATTACAGATTTGTTTTCTGCAACTCTCATGTATATTTTCTCTGGGTCAATATTTTCATTTGGAAACAAATTGGGAAGTAATCGTCTCTGTAAAGCTTGTTTGCCATGTTCAGTCACCTTTTCAATTCTTATATCTTGAAGAATAGTTCCATAATCAGCATAATTTGCCTGTCGCATATTTGTAATAAGTTCCTTATACTCAAAATATGACCAAATTTTAACATTTCCAATGCTCCCCACAGACTTTCTAGTATCTTCATGCGCCAGTGTTTTAAACACTGGTTGTCCTTTTACAGGAGTAAGTTGTAGTAGATCTCCAAAAACTATGACGTGTTTTCCTCCAAATAACACGTCATACTCTGTTTTAAGAATTGTCTGCGTTCTTAAATGCACAAAGGCAAGCATTAAGTTTGATACCATGCTTACCTCATCAATAATGAGAAGTTTCATTTTCTTCAAAACTCTTGACACTTCACAACAAGCTTCTCCAGATAGCTTGTGGTATTTCAGTTTGTTTTCATGCTCTATTGGTAGCATTAGTAAACTATGTAAAGTAATTCCTTTAATATTGTGTGCTGCCAACCCAGTTGGAGCAGTGGCAACACAAGACAAATGCGACTCAGTTGTTTTCTGTAGAAAAGTTGTGATTAAAAAACTATATATATGCAAAAAGAGGAGCAAGTATGAAGAAAAAAACAATTATAAAAAGAGAGGAGAATATAAGAAAAAGAAGATAGTATAATGAGAGAGGAAGGAGTAAGACGAGAGAGGAGGGAGTATGAAAACAGAGTGTAGAAAATATGTAAATTCCTTAATGTACACACATGCACAGTGTGATATTAGACAAAAAAATATGAGACCATGCATTTTACTATTTACTACTGAAAAACGTTTAAGTGATTATACATAATCCATGTATATAATTACTACATTTCAGTGAACAACCCTGACTCATTTTGCAAATACATATGCAATTTACAACAATATTTTTGCCAACATTACAAAAAAAAAACTGACACAATAAAACAACAAAGACGCACAAGGGGCTTGTAAATCTGTCCAGAGTATATACAGAGGGAGAGAAACAAGACAGAGGACAGAAAAGGGAGTATCAAGAAAAAAATGAAATATGAACAGAGAGGGAAGAAAATGACGAGACAGAAGGAATAAGAGGAGAGACAGGAAAATATAAAGACAAACAAGGGCAATATGAGCACAGAGGACAATATAAGAAAAAGAGAGTAGTACCTAGAGAGAGGAAGGAGTAAGAGGAGAGAGAGAGGAGTATAAAAAGAGAGGCTAGTAATTATGGAAAAAGAGGCAAATATAGTTCCTTAATGTACACAGATGCACAATGTAATATTAAACAAAAAACATAACTGCATGTATTATAGTAAAACACATTAACTACTATAAATCGTTTAAAAAGGGATGAATCTAGGGCCATATTATCAAGGACCGGTGTTAAAATTATCTCAATTTTATTGGCAGTAAACTGCCGATAAAACGGCGTTGATGGGCTTGATAATACGCCCTTGTTAACTCCCATAGAAGCCCATGTTCTCATGTTAACAGGGCTTCTATGGAAATTAAAAAGGGCGTATTATTAAGCCCATTACCGATGAAAGGGCGATAATTTTAACACCGGTGCTTGATAATATGCCCCCTTACTCCTTAATGTACAAATATGCACCACATACATTCCCATACATCTTATCAATTCACCTTTCAATTTAATTTGTAGATTAAGAAGAATACCACTCACCCAGTAGATATTCTTATACAGAATCTCTCTAGTTCAGTGTTTGCAGCAGAACAACGAAATAGAACATTTTCCCTCTCATGTTACACATACATACATGTAAATAACCAATTAAAATCCTTCACACATGAATTCAAAACGAAACACATATTTGTATTGCTTGAACTTTTGCACCCTTTCCAACTGACAAAACCTTCAACCCTTCCCCCATTCCACATTCTGCCAGTTACCATAGAAGCACTTCAGGGAAGACCTAACTGAGCAAACAGGTGAAAAGTTCATCATCCATTGTTGCAAATTAAAACAGCAAGTGTGCTTGACTTGAGAATATACAAGCTTATCTTATGTAACATTCTTTTCTATCACTTTTTATTTAACCAATAAAAATCAGGCTTTTAAAAAACAGAAACAAGCATTCTAGCTCTGTGTAGAATTTTGTCAAACAACTAATCGTTTCTTTTCTTTTTAAAAACTGCATGTTGTCCACCATTGTAGAAAAATCTTACTTTTCAAACTGACATTTCATTTACAGAGACCAACAGAGTGCATCCAGACCTCTCTTCAAGATGCTTACAGTGTGGATTGTTGGACATAGCTATATTTTCTGGAGCCAAAGGTACACAGAATAGAAAAGAATTCACAAAGACCTATGTTTAACAAATTTAGACATTAAATTGATTGGACAGAGAGGATTAAAGTGGCACCAATTGATGTCATTGGTGAAATCCTTTTTACATCTCCAACACCCTGACCTCATAATTGTGCACTGTGGTGGCAATGACCTAAGCACTTTGACAGGGGTAGGTCTGTAAATGCTTATGAAGGACACCTTTGCACAATTGATGACACTTTCCCGAAAACTGCCTTTGTCTATTCTAATATACGCTAAAGGCAGAAATGGAACTGGTCCAACCACTGTTGTCAACAGATTGAGAAAGCTAGGAAACATGTGAATAATCTGTTACTGCCTTTCTCCGAGACTATCGAATGGGGTCCATCTACCACAACAATCTATGTTTCAATATGCATGACATCTATAGGGGCGACGGTGTACATTTTACAAATGAGGGTAACAGAATCTTCCTCTTGAACTTTAGACTCTGCATTGGTACTTACTTGTAGGTACTAAAATCACCCAATAAACACAAGGGCTCTTTTTAGAGCCACCCAAAATCTAAACACATACACTTCATAAATATCTAAAAATATTCTTCTTTTTCTTCCTTGAGTACGCTTCTGGGACGACTTCCAATCTTCGCACCGTACGTCGTCCATACGTGCTTGGCACTCGTACGATAAATATACCATTAAAAAATATAGCCTTTATCACAATTATTTTTATAATCCCCGAGGACCCCATCCCCAGAGCTCAAATGTAACATCGTGGACCGTGGGAAGAGCCCCAAGGCCTCCACTGTCCCAGCCGGCACCCCACTTCCCACGGGAGCCGGCATTGCTTTTTGACACAGAGAGCAGCTTACATGTTTACATTCTTCTTTCAAAGATGATTTCAACAGTTATACATTTTTTTAAATATTATAGTACTGCACGCTAAAGGAGAAAAGTCAGCACAATTATGATAGAATAGAAAATAGAAAGAAAAAATTACTTCTACACTCAAAAACTCGTAAGCAGAGTACACAGTTTAATTTAAAAGCACCCTACCACAACTAGTTTTTAAAACGCATTGTACAATAAAATGCGTCACAAAATAGGCTACATACATGAAGACTGTATCATAATGTCACATATAAAAAAGAAAGCCAATCTTACGCTACTAGGGAAAGACAACAGCACAAGGCCCTAATTTCCATTGTAGTGATTTCTTAGTTGCAGGTCTAGTTGTCAGATCAACACACACACTCCCTCATGGCTGGTATACACCCACATCACACCCATTCACGTATCTGTCACTACACATATGACCCTATGTATAAAAAAGGGGAAACAACCATTACAACGCAAGTATTACAACGCAGTGCTATTACAATGCAAGTATTACAACGCAAGTGCTATTACAACGCATCTTTTTATATCGTACATTTATATTAATAAATATAATTTTTTGGGGGAGATTTACTCAGGTATTCTTTAATTTATTTTTTGGTTTTACTATTTTTATTATAAATAATATTTAATTTTTATTTTTAAAAAATATATTATTTTTTTAAATAATACTCTAGTAATTTCTAATATTGGAAATATTGATTTAAAAAAAATAACTAATTATTATTATTTTTCAGATGGAAATTATGGATAAAAAAAAGTATTTATATTTATTATATTTATTTTAGTTATTTAAATAATAAGAATTAATTTTGGTAAAATGTATTTCATTTGATGTTTATATATTCAGTTATCTTTTTGGGAAATATTAAAATTTGAAAAAAATATATATTTATATTCGTTGGAAAAATGGATATTAATAGTAGTATTAATACTCAGGTATTTATTTAGAAAATGTATATATATTTATTCTATCTTTTTTTCTAGGTATTTTTTAAAATTTAATTTTTAAAAAATTTAATATGTAATGTTTAATATAAGAAATATAATTTAAAATAAAATATTTTTTATTTTATAAAGTAATATTCTGGAAAAAAATGTAATTACATTTTTTTTAAATATTTATTTAAGGATTAAAAAATAACTTTATTATTTTTATAAGTTTTAAAATATTTTGCATTTTTAAAAATTGAAAGGAATATTTTTAGATGTATTTTTAGAAATTTTCCCACGGTTTTACATTGATTACAATGAAGGCTTTAGTCCTTCATTTATTTCAATGACTACTCTATAGTAACCCGCGGAACTGAATTGTAAGGTCGAAAAACAACAGAAGCAGGATGGAGAAGATGGAAACAAGACAAGCATATTGGTAAGTGATAATAAACATATTTTTCAGTACTTATACAATAATTTAAAACGTTACATTTAATCAAAATAAAAGTAGAAAGACCATGAGTTTTTTAAATTATTTTATTTTATTTTGTAAAAAAATGTATTAAAAAAATATATATTTTTATTTACATTTTCAATATTTTTGTAACATTTTAACTTTTCAAATAATATTTCTAATACATTTAAAGATAAATACAATAAAAGTTAAATAAATAGTCCTTTTTTTATCTTGCTAGATTTTGATCACGTTGTTACGTTAACGTCAACGTAAGTGGCCATCTTGGATTGCATCGATTGCTGGAAGCAGCAGGAAGCTGATCTGCGCTCAAGGTAGGAAACTTTTATAACTTTATTTAAAGTAAAACATAGATAAAAATGTATATATATTGTAATGAAAGGATAATATGGCTGAGATACCCGCCACCCCCTCTCAACACAATCCCCAAGAATTGGGAAACCGGAAACCGTTCTTGAACTTTTGGAAGGCGGGAAGGGAGTCACCCTTCCCGGCCGTATTTATTTAAAATATGAAACAAAATTAAAACATTAAAATAACAGTTTCATATTATGTACAATTTCATTTCCACATTACGATGTTTGGCTAACCTTAACAGATCTCTAATACAAAGGTTCTCCTAGCCGAACTAACATCCTACAAAACATTTGACTTGAAATTGTACATCCTAACGTTAAGGGCCAACGGCAAGGTCGTAACCGGTGTCAGATCCCTAAACCAGAAATACCCCCCTCACTTGTGAGAGGAGTGACCGCACAGAGGCGTACCTCAAGTGCATCTACCAATTTCCCTTTGTACTTGACGGGGGCCCCAATAAACTCGACGCCATTTAACGGTCGTTCGAGGACTCGTGTGAGGTGTCTAAAAGGTAGCGTAAACCCCCTCCCGCACCCCACACAACTTACCCATCTGCCGTCGCAGATGTCCTGGCCCCGGGAAATTCCCCAGGAGGGGCCGTAGCCCCTCCTATCCAGGAAGGGGCCTTGACCACCTTTCCTTTCCTTCCGGCGGCCTCTCCTTAGACAGGACCGCCTCCCCGTTGAGGGGCCAATTGGCCACCTCCCCCGCGCGCTCCCATCCGTAATGGGTGACGCCCCCTCATAGGGATCTTCGAATTACTGCTCACCGATCATGACCTTACCGCCCGACCAAAATAAATACGACAAGTCTAACTAAGTTACTAAGATTACAAGGCAAACATCACTTATTACCAAGCGTGAATACTGCTCAATCCTTGTTCCAAAACTTTATTTGTGAAATATACTGAAAATAACCAATCTTTATTGCATCTTAAGAAATTACACGATATCATCACAACCTGTAAGAAAACAGAGAAAACAAAAAGATACTATATCAACTGTATTCACAACGATCGCTGTCCTCAGGGGCTGGTGGGTGGGTCAAAATTGGCTCTTCGTTCCGTCTCGAGCTCACGTGCAGCGGGGAGGTGCAGCTTCAGAGCACAGGAACAAGAGGATGCTTTCTTGGCTTCCGCTCCTTTTATCCGTCTTCAGGGTGGGCGTGAACCCGCCCCCGCCTGCCTCCGAGGGCGTGGCCGGCCGCGTCGGTGTCTAGGCCAGCCCACTCTAGGGCGGGAAAAAGGCGCGCCCCGGCTACGCCACTTCGGGCATACCAGCCGAGACTCGCCTCCTGCCCAAGATGGCTTCCCGGGGGGATCGAGGTACTCCACCATACGTTCGGGGGGACCGAATGGTCGCCCCTTTCCATATGGCTGAGATACCCGCCACCCCCTCTCAACACAATCCCCAAGAATTGGGAAACCGGAAACCGTTCTTGAACTTTTGGAAGGCGGGAAGGGAGTCACCCTTCCCGGCCATATTTATTTAAAATATGAAACAAAATTAAAACATTAAAATAACAGTTTCATATTATGTACAATTTCATTTCCACATTACGATGTTTGGCTAACCTTAACAGATCTCTAATACAAAGGTTCTCCTAGCCGAACTAACATCCTACAAAACATTTGACTTGAAATTGTACATCCTAACGTTAAGGGCCAACGGCAAGGTCGTAACCGGTGTCAGATCCCTAAACCAGAAATACCCCCCTCACTTGTGAGAGGAGTGACCGCACAGAGGCGTACCTCAAGTGCATCTACCAATTTCCCTTTGTACTTGACGGGGGCCCCAATAAACTCGACGCCATTTAACGGTCGTTCGAGGACTCGTGTGAGGTGTCTAAAAGGTAGCGTAAACCCCCTCCCGCACCCCACACAACTTACCCATCTGCCGTCGCAGATGTCCTGGCCCTGGGAAATTCCCCAGGAGGGGCCGTAGCCCCTCCTATCCAGGAAGGGGCCTTGACCACCTTTCCTTTCCTTCCGGCGGCCTCTCCTTAGACAGGACCGCCTCCCCGTTGAGGGGCCAATTGGCCACCTCCCCCGCGCGCTCCCATCCGTAATGGGTGACGCCCCCTCATAGGGATCTTCGAATTACTGCTCACCGATCATGACCTTACCGCCACAGGCCGGATAGTTGACCGGCTATCCGGACCCCCCACAACACTCCTGCCTAAAGGTCATGTCATAAAGTCTTTAGCCAGGCTATCAGGTCTCCTATGAGTAACTCGTTCCCCATCCGGGACAAATGAACACCATCCCCCGAATACATACTGTCCCCTTTAATACAACCATGCGAAATAGAATGCAGTGTACTTGAACGGAACAATCTACTCACTTTATTATTAATTTTCCTTACTGAATGATTCAGAGCAGAAACAGAAATAGCCCCCCGCCACACTTTTCGTGGGATCATATGGGACCATGCAATTGTGCACCCTGGAACTCTTCTCGCCAACCAACTTACCGTGGAAAGCATCGCCTCAAGAAGAAGTCGTCTACCAATGGTCACCAATTTATTGCCCCCAAGATGTACTATGACTACAGACGGCGGTGACCTCGTCCGCCCTAACAAACCCTCGAAAAATGATCGAAACTGGTCAATACAGAGCCCGCCCTTTCCGTAGAAGGACACACTGTACCCGTATTCCCCAGCCACGTGAATCATGTCACCTGCTTTGAATACGTCCGCGGCACGCCTCACGTATGAGTGGCCCACGACCCACACCTCCTTTTTCACAGCCGGTAATGTCTGACCGCTGGCCCCCCGGTGTCGGGTCGACTGCACAGTCCGCCCCGCCTCGTAGGCTTGCGCAACTGAAAACCAAACAAAAACAAGAAGCGTGAGTACATCATTACAGCTTCACAACATGTGCAACCGCACATACCTCTTATAACAGTTCGAGGACCAACACCCCACACGTTTTACTTGTTCAACATTCAGACCCCTGGCTGTAGCCTCCGTAGCAGCCCCTATCCGAAAGGAATGGGTCCCAAAGTCGCCGGGGTTCAAGCCCGCGGCCGAAATCGACATCGCAAGCACCCGCTGAAACTGAAACCTCGTCAGTGGGGTGGCGTCAGCGTGTCTTAACAAGGTCCCCCCCCCATGCTGCCACCCTCTGCGCTAAATATTCCTCTACGCACACAACAGGGCACATGGAAGACCCGGGGATCCTCTGGATGATTACGCAGTCCCCGATTGCACCCTGATGGGATTTGGACCTGACAAACGAGACCGTCATTGTCTCCTCCCTGACCTGAATGTGTTCCCGGCACAGTCCCCCCATCGTATCCTGCTTGTTCTTTGCCACTAATTCGCTTACCCGCATAGCCCCATGGAATGCTAATTCAAATGCGGCTCGGAACAACACTGCTTCGTACTGGGATGAACATGTTACCGGTAGCACGGACAATAACAGGGCCAACCTATCCAGACCTATCGGGTGCCTATCGTCTACTCTGCGACCCTCAAGGCGTTGCCACCCACGTAGCGCTTTCTGCACAACGAAAGACGCTGTCGGGTCCTGGATCCCATGAGCCCTTGCCATAAAGGAAATGGCGGCCCGATGCCTCTGGGCCGTAGCTACTGACTTGCCTGCCTGATGTAAAGAGAGCAGGAATCTCACTACAAACTCTTCCTGACCCCAAAGCTCCCCCCCGGCAGTACCCAAAAAGGCCCAATAGGAACGGAACGCCCCTTCATATGCCTTCCTCGTCCTGGGTGCTAAACTCTCTCCCACGAGGTCTTGTAGTTCGGGGCACCGAGAGACCAGAGAGCTTCGGGAAAGGGTGCCGCCACCGGGTCCGCTGTGGGCAGAAAACCCCAGAAGGCCTGCATACGGAAACGAGAAAGCGCATCAGCCGCTTGGTTCATCACCCCCGGCACGTGTCGCGCCCTAAACAGTACATTCAGTTGCATGCACAACAACACAATTTCCTTGAGCAGTCTCAGAATCAATTTGCATCGTGCTGCCTGACTATTGATACACTCAACCACGGTCATGTTATCAGACCAGAACACCACAGAGTGATCCCTAAACCCTTCTGGCCATGTTTTCAAAGCCACCAGAATAGGGAACAGTTCGAGAAAAGCAATGTTACTCGTCAACCCGCACTCATGCCACCATGACGGCCATTTTTGAGCCGACCATTGTGTACCCAATATGGCGCCAAAACCCATACTCCCCGCCGAGTATGTCCAAAGCCCCAACTCGTCGGAAGACACCGCTGGTTTGTTCCAGACAATTCGACCATTGAAATCCACCACGAATGCAATCCAAATGCGCATGTCCTGGCGAACCTCTGCCGAGAGTCTCGTGCGATGATGTCCTTCCTTCAAGCCGACCATGGGTTGTGCAATCGAGCGGGAAAAAGGGCGCGCCATCGGCATTACTCTTAGGGAAAAATTCAACTGACCCACCACCTGTTGCAATTGATGCAGGTTTACTTTCGTTGCACGAATACATGTCTCAAGGGATAACCTGAATTTTAACACTTTTTCCTTGGGTAATCGAAAACAACCTTCCACCGAGTCGAGCTCGATCCCCAGAAACTCGATCAAGGTCGAGGGACCCACAGTCTTACCTGGCGCCAATGGCACACCGAATTGATTCATTAGGACACAAAATTCATGTAAAGCCTGTCCACACTCAGAATCCCCGGCTGCCCCCAAAAACAGAAAGTCATCGAGATAGTGCATAACATGTTGAAAACCTGTCTTCCTCGTGAATACCCACTGCAGAAAACAACTGAACTTCTCGAAATAGGCACATGAAATCGAGCATCCCATTGGCATACATCTATCCATGTAATAGCGACCCTGAAACTGAAAACCAAGGAGACGCTGATCGTCTGGGTGTACCGGGAGCAACCGGAACGCTGACTCGATGTCCGATTTGGCCATCAGCGTCCCGGGCCCCAGGCGATTCAACATGGCAACGGCCTCATCGAAAGATGCGTACCGCACCGAACATACTTCCGGGTCTATCGCGTCATTCACGGAAAGACCACGTGGGGCTGACAAATTATGTATCAGCCGAAACTCACCCGGGTCCTTCTTGGGGACCACCCCTAGAGGAGAACACACAAAGTTAGCAACCGGTGGCAAATCGAATGGACCGGCGACACGACCTCGAGTCACCTCCTTCCCAATCTTTACCTGCACCACCGCCGTGTGCTGTAAGACCGACATTTGATTCTTACAGTTTGGTACCCCCTGAAAATCCCCCACTGGGATGCGGAAACCATATGAAAACCCGTTCCGTAACACCCCAGCGGAAGCATGATCAGGGTATTCGCTGAGCCAAGGAATCATTGCCATGGTATCAATCGGGGTCGGTAAAGGCGCCCCTCGGACTATATTAGACCTGTTTGGCGCCTCCCTTACCCCCGTTATCACCCGTTTTGGCTCTGCACATGGACTCAGGATGGGATGGCTGCCCGCACCCCCCACACTCATGTCTGAATTTGCATGACCCCTGGGGCCTGGTACACTTGCCTCTGTTAAAATTCCAACAGATCCCCCTTTTACCTGTGTTGCCACTCGGCTTTGAGTGGTACTCGTTACCTGCACCCGTCCGAAAGGGTGTCCCAGAGTTTTGGCGGGAGGATTCCCCCCCGTTACTCCCTACCAATGGCACCTTCAACATCCCAGTACTCTCCATTTTTTGCCAAGACACGGAGTCGTAACAATCCCAAGACAACAATGGGTTGTGTTCTTTAGCTTTTCTAAACAGATTATCATAGCAGAACCATTGATTGCCCCCATATGCCACAGAATACTCCATAATACGTGACTGATAAATGGGTAACTCGGTCAACAACTCAGGCCTGCGCTCACCCATGATGGAAGTAAAAATGCCCCACGCTCTGCCCCAAGTACCAATGGTCTCGTCGACCTTAAAGGCGGCCATTTTTGCGCGCCAAACACTCGGATGCATGAGCTCCTTTTGACTCTTCACATGCTCGATCTCGTAATGGTCGGTAAGCAATGAAAACATGTTTACATATTTATCCGCCCAAATCAATTCCTTGATTTCTTGTGGGACGTGCTTGGCAATCTTCTCCTTTCGAGAAGGTACCGACCCCTCCCCCGCAATCGGCAATGGCCGCTTACCTGAAGTAGACCCCACGCTTGTCGCCGAACTTGGGCCTGCTGCACTTCCAGCCGCCGGAACCTGTGGGGGAACAGAAGATGGCGCCTTCGCAGCCTCCCTAGATTCCCGCAGTTGCCTCATTACTGCCCGGGCGTCGTCAGCCGTGGCGCCCTCGCTATCGTTTCCCAACCACGCTGCCAATTGTGCCGCTAACTCGGGGGGCATATCCTCCCTGTTCACGGGGGTGACCACCACAGGGATTGGATTCCCCTCTTTCGGCACCGGGGTTGGCTCCTCTCGTAGGGTTTCGGGAACCGGGGTCTCTCCCCCAAGTGCTCCACTTCTGGGCCTCTTGCTTTTTCCACCGGGGATTGTTCCCTGTAAAGGCCGTTTTGGTCCTCCCTCCCCGTCCTTAGCCTCAACCTTTTTCTTCAGATCGGCTATCTCCTTCATGAGTATGCGGAGCATCTCCTCGGTACCGACCCGCTTTCCGACTTTCTTGGGCATTCTCAGACGGGATATCTGTAAGACAAAAGAGAGATTACAACGCTCAAAATTGGCTCTTCGTTCCGTCTCGAGCTCACGTGCAGCGGGGAGGTGCAGCTTCAGAGCACAGGAACAAGAGGATGCTTTCTTGGCTTCCGCTCCTTTTATCCGTCTTCAGGGTGGGCGTGAACCCGCCCCCACCTGCCTCCGAGGGCGTGGCCGGCCGCGTCGGTGTCTAGGCCAGCCCACTCTAGGGTGGGAAAAAGGCGCGCCCCGGCTACGCCACTTCGGGCATACCAGCCGAGACTCGCCTCCCGCCCAAGATGGCTTCCCGGGGGGATCGAGGTACTCCACCATACGTTCGGGGGGACCGAATGGTCGCCCCTTTCCAGGAGAGGTTGCGGTTTTAAAAAATAGTTGTATTGTGTTTGAATTCAACATGTCGCCGAACATTTTACTTGTATATGCCTTCGTCGGGTTATGTTACGAATAAAGTTATGGTTAAAGATAGAAAAATAAGTTACTGTTAAATTATTTGAAAACATTTTGAACGTTAAATGTTTTGTGTAGAGATAGACATGTATTGGTATTGAAAGTTTGTAGAAGAGTAATAGGATAGTTATGTGATTTTTGAAAAATGATTGCTTTTGGCTTGGTTTGTTAAAATGAAAACTGGTTTTTGGAATTGCTAGTGTGAAAATCGAAGAGAGATACATTTAGATTAAATTGTTGATATTTTCGTAAAAACGGGTTTGATTGGTTGCTTTTGTTTCATATTTCATAAGCCAGGAATTTAAAGGATTTATTTTGCGTGTTGCTTTAAAGAAATGAATTGATTGAAATATGAAATGATTTAGTCAGCGAGAAAAAAACAAGTTAGGATGTGATGTTACATAACCTTGAAAATCCTTTTACAGGTTGTCAACATCTAATTGTCTTTTAAGGGAATTTTTTATAAAAAGATGAATGCCAATGAATTTGGGTTTCGTAGACGGTTTTGTTGGATGATGATAAAATTAAATTTAGTTAGCGAGAAAAAATGCAGTTAGGTTGTGATGTTAATTAACCTTGAAAAATTAATTTACAGGTTGTGAACGTCACATTTTGCAGTGAAGGATTTTCAGAAGAAAGATGAATGCCTAAGGATTTCGCAAAGGAAGATGGATTTGTTTGCAAGATTGAAATTTTTCTGTTTGAAAAAGTACAGAAAAAAGGAAAAAACATTTTTAGAAAAGCAAAGAAGAATGCTTTACTTTTAAAATGTATTAAAGTAACGATTTTGTACTTTCAAAATGAAAAAGAATTGTTTCAAAATTTTATTATACGTTTTTGACCTTTTTGGAGGAAAAAAATTAAAAGATAAGAACATTGTTCTTTTTTGTATCTATTCGGAAAAATATTTCAAATATTTAATTCCACACTTTTAAAAAAAAGTTTTTTTAACAAATTATTTTCAAGGCAGCATCACTTTTGAAAAATTAAGTGGTGAGGAAAATTTTGTAACTTTAAATGGAACGTTCAAAATGTTTTCAAAAAGTATAGATATTCCATTTTAAATTTAATGGAATGAAAATTTATTTATAAAAAAAAAGAAGGAGAGAGTGACTTTACAATGGATTGTAAGGGGTTTTTTTTGGGAAAGAAAATCGTAATGGATTTGTTATCATTTGTAAATGGTGCAGCAGAAAAAATGAAGACTTCTTAAGGTAAGGGAACCCGACGAATATTAATTAAAAAAATGTTTTTAAAAAATGGCAATTGAATTAAATGTGTAAAAAAATTTTTTAGGACAAAGCAGGAAAGTAAGATTGTGATTAATGATTAGAAATGTAATATGTTAGCAACATTTTCCAGGTAGTCTAATGCCACACTCAACGAAAATTGTTGAAGTACAGCCAATAGTCTCTCGGACATCTCCTTTGTTTGTCTTGAAGGTCGTGAATTTAGGCTACCTGTTAATGCCTGTGCAAGTCTCATTTCTTGAAAACTTTACTCCTTCTTCAAAGTTTTCAAAAAAGAGTAGAAATTTGGATGATGTTTGCCAATTGTATGACTGAAGGAGTTGTGCCATCCCTCTATGGCATTGTTTGTTTTGGCTCCTCCTTCCAAGCAGGTTGAGTAGCAGTTCCACCACTCCACATGGAAACGTGGCTTCCTCCTGCGACCTGATCTGCTTAGACGCCCAATCCATGTGTCCTCGAAGTAATTTAACAAGGGTGCCAATTTTTCTTCATTTTCAACAAAATATTCTGATTCAGAAATTGCAGTGTAGTACTCATCTACACTTTCAGGAGGTACAAATCAAAGTGCTGTTAATTTCTTTAATTCAACCTGTAATTTGCTATCTGAGCAGTAATCTGAAACCAGGGATGTTTTTTGAAGTTTACGCCAATATGCCTGGGAAAAATGAAAAAAACATCCCTGAATTTGGGTATCCACGTACAATTTGTTGAACACATTGATCATAGTCAATTCAAAATCTATAATGATTTTCCTAGGACTTTTTCCAGAAGATTTCTCTTTAATCACTGACAAAAATTCAGTGCAGGTTGCAGATTGCTTATCTGGTAGCAAACTATACACTAAGGGAACTAAATTTTTGTTAATCTGTGCATGAATGCTGTAAATTTGGGTGAAAGGATGGGGCGTACATTTAAACGTCCCATCCATCATCCAAATTTCAGTATTCTCTAATTTAAAAAGGTTACGGGGAGTGCTAAATATTAGAATTCGTTTAAGAGGGTTTTGGTTGTCATAGAGTAAGAAAGGTTCATTAGAGAAAGAAGAGTTAAATCATGAGGAATAATAATGTCAGCAAAAGTTTGAGGAGTAACTGTGTGTGTGTTACTTGCCTGCTTTTTACGTTGAATAATTCTACGCAAATTGGGTATAGAAGGCATATTACAAGCAACATGTCCAGGGACATGTTTTGCAACCTCTCTTAAAATGTGACCAGGAGTTTCATTGGAGGTGGATGCAATATCTTTCATTTTGTTTATTGTTTCGCGTATTTCTATCTCCATTGCAGAGACAGAGTGGTTATGTTCAGTTGTTTTGATTACGTTGTCACCAACAGTAACCGCTCTGCCGCTGCAACGGGAAGAATAATATTGCACACACCTCCAATGTCTCCTTGGTTCACTTATCCTTTCATTACAATATATATACCCACAATGTTTAAGAAGTCTGTTTCCTTTCCTTGATTTGGTGTAAGATGCTGTGGCCTGGCTTGACATTATCTGTTGAAAAATTGAAAAGAGATAATAAAAATTACTATGTTTTTCTATGTTTTTGTAAAAAAAAAATAAACTGTTTTTTTTTTTCACTCAATTTGTGCAGTTACAATAGTAAGTGGTACCCTTACAATATGCAGCACTTTCCTTACTCATGCACTTTCCTGGAGTTAGAATAGTAAGTGGCACATCTTCAATATCAAGCACTTTCCCTACTCATGCACTTTACTGGAGTTAGAATAGTAAGTGGCACCTCTTTACTATCCAGCATTTATCTTACTCATGCACTTTCTTGGAGTTCGAATAGTAAGTGGCACCTCTTCACTATCCAGCACTTTCTCTACTGATGCACTTTCTTGGATTTAGAATAGTAAGTGGCCCCTCTTCACTATCCAGCACTTTCCCTACTCATGCACTTTCCTGGAGTTAGAATAGTAAGTGGCACTTCTTCAGTATCCAGCACTTATCTTACTCATGCACTTTCCCGGAGATAGAATAGTAAGTGGCACCTCTTCACTATCCAGCACTTTACCTACTCATGCACTTTCCTGGAGTTAGAATAGTAAGTGGCACCTCTTCACTATCCAGCACTTTCCCTATTCATGCACTTTCCTGGAGTTAGAATAGTAAGTTGCACCTTTTCACTATCCAGCACTTTCCCTACTTATGCACTTTCTTGGAGTTAGAATAGTAAGTGGCACCTCTTCACTATCCAGCACTTTCCCTACTCATGCACTTTCATGGAGTTTGAATAGTAAGTTGCACCTCTTCACTATTCAGCACTTTCCCTACTCATGCACTTTCCTGGAGTTAGATTAGTAAGTGGCACCTCTTCACTATCCAGCACTTTCCTTACTCTTGCACTTTCCTGGAGATAGAATAGTAAGTGGCCCCCTTACAATATGCAGCACTTTCCCTACTCATGCACTTTCCTGGAGTTAGAATAGTAAGTTGCACTTTTTCACTATACAGCACTTTCCCTACTCATGCACTTTCCTGGAGTTAGAATAGTAAGTAGCACCTCTTCAGTATCCAGCACTTTCCTTACTCTTGCACTTTCCTGGAGATAGAATAGTAAGTGGCACCTCTTCACTATCCAGCACTTTCCCTACTCATGCACTTTCCTGGAGTTAGAATAGTAAGTGGCACCTCTTCACTATCCAGCACTCTCCCTACTCATGCACTTTCCTGGAGTTAGAATAGTAAGTTGCACCTTTTCACTATCCAGCACTTTCCCTACTTATGCACTTTCTTGGAGTTAGAATAGTAAGTGGCACCTCTTCACTATCCAGCACTTTCCCTACTCATGCACTTTCATGGAGTTTGAATAGTAAGTTGCACCTTTTCACTATCCAGCACTTTCCCTGCTTATGCACTTTCTTGGAGTTACTCTTGCACTTTCCTGGAGATAGAATAGTAAGTGGCACCTCTTCACTATCCAGCACTTTCCCTACTCATGCACTTTCCTGGAGTTAGAATAGTAAGTTGCACCTTTTCACTATCCAGCACTTTCCCTACTCATGCACTTTCCTGGAGTTAGAATAGTAAGTGGCACTTCTTCAGTATCCAGCACTTATCTTACTCATGCACTTTCCGGGAGATAGAATAGTAAGTGGCACCTCTTCACTATCCAGCACTTTCCCTACACATGCACTTTCCTGGAGTTAGAATAGTAAGTGGCACCTCCTCACTATCCAGCACTTTCCCTACTCATGCACTTTCCTGGAGTTAGAATAGTAAGTTGCACCTTTTCACTATCCAGCACTTTCCCTACTTATGCACTTTCTTGGAGTAAGAATAGTAAATGGCACCTCTTCACTATCCTGCACTTTCCCTACTCATGCACTTTCATGGAGTTTGAATAGTAAGTTGCACCTCTTCACTATCCAGCACTTTCCCTACTCATGCACTTTCCTGGAGTTAGATTAGTAAGTGGCACCTCTTCACTATCCAGCACTTTCTCTACTTATGCACTTTCTTGGAGTTAGAATAGTAAGTTGCACCTTTTCACTTTCCAGCTCTTTCCCTACTCATGCACTTTCCTGGAGTTAGAATAGTAAGTGGCACTTCTTCAGTATCCAGCACTTATCTTACTCATGCACTTTCCCGGAGATAGAATAGTAAGTGGCGCCTCTTCACTATCCAGCACTTTCCCTACTCATGCACTTTCCTGGAGTTAGAATAGTAACTGGCACCTCTTCTCTATCCAGCACTTTTCTTACTCATGCACTTTCCTGTACTTAGAATAGTAAGTGTCACCCCTACACTATCCAGCACTTTCCCTTCTCATGCAATTTTCTGGAGTTAGAATAGTAAGTGTCACCCAGACACTATCCAGCACTTTCCCTACCCACGCACTTTAAAGGAGTTTAAATATTAAGTGTTAATCTTACACTATCCAGCACTTTCTGTACATATGCACTTTCCTGGAGTTGGAATAGTAAGTTACACCTCTACATTATCCAGCACTTACCGTACACATGCACTTTCCTGGAGTTAGAATAGTAAGTGACACCCTACACTATCCAGCAATTACCCTACACATGTACTTTGCGAGAGTTACAATAGTAAATGGCACTTATACACTATTCAGCACTTACCGTACTCATGCACTTTTTAAGAATTAGAATAGTAAGTGGCATCTCTATACTATTCAGCTTTTTTCTTAAAGTATTATTTGCAATTTATTTTGCAGATGAGATGTGTTTATATTTAAAAATTACCTTTGGGTTTTGTAGTTTGCTTTGTTGTTTTCTTCCTACTCTTGTAACTTGTTTTTGTATGGGCTGTTCTTCGGTTCCTTTTTCGTTTTTTTTTTCTCGTTTGGCTCTAAAAAAACGATTGGAGAATGTGTAATATGTTTTCAAAATGTTTTATTTGTTTTTCTTTTTTGAAGTTTTTCATGGTGTGCATATTCACAACATTAATTGTGTTTTTATTTATTTTTACACACTGTTTATTCACATTTTAATTTTTTTTTAAATTGACTCATCTTTTTTTTTTTTTTTTTTTGTGTCCTCATTTTCGCCCTTGGTGATCAACTAGTAGCATGCTCCACAGTGAGTAGAATCGTAATCCAACAAAGCCACGCTGAATAACCAAATGGGACACATGCTGCGTTCATATACCCATCGTGTTGGAATATATTGGGTATAGTCAAGTGGAAAATAAAAAGAGGATGCCAAGCAGCTTAATCATTGGACCTTGGGGGAAAAAAAACCCCCAAGATCAACCATAGCTCTTTACCAATTCAGCAGACTCCAGAATTTTCTCTTGCTTTGATTTCCTGATCTTAAAAGGTCCATCTTTGATGTTTGTAGAACTGACCTTTGCCAATCCAGCAAGATTGGAGGTGATGGATCTTTCCATTTTTTACATATTTCCCTCCTTGCCAGCAATATACAAAAGAAAAGTAGATTTTTTGCTGGACCAATAAACTCTGGTGAAATTCCGAAAATAACAAGAGCAGGTGTCAAGGTTAGAGGAGATCCCAAAGAGGTGGATATTGAACTCGAGACGGAGTCCCAAAATGATGTTAACAGAGGGCATTCCAAGAACATGTGTATGTCCGAGGCCTCTGCCAGACCACATTTAGGGCATAAAACCTACGTGTTGTCTGTAAACTTTGACAGGCGTTGGGGCGAATAGTAGGCCCTATGTAGTGTGAACAGATGATTTCGGCGTAACCACGATGGTTTTACTATGTTCCACATGATTTTAAATGATTAATGCCACATATTTTCAACAGTAATACCAGTCATATGTATAGACCATAACTGATCTGGTAGTAGGAACTCGCCCTCTACTTCATCTAGTAACATATTATTCCATAATGAGATTTCTTTTTGAAATGGGAGTCTATCCGTTAGTAATTACACTAATGTACTATAGCCTCCTATCTGAAATCTACCTTTAACACGGGACCTTGCATTTGCCCAACCTTGGATTTGGAGATATTTGAACTTAGAGAACCTAGGCCCCACTTTTGAACATAAACTCTCCCATGGTAGTAAACTTCCTTCAACAAAGATGTCCCCCCAACTTATCAAGCCCGCCTCACATAATGGTGTTGCAAGACTATCCAAAAGCCAGCTCGGAGAGCCAGGAGAGTTCCAAAGTGGGGCTTTAGCAGAATAATTTTAAGGGTACATCTAAGTTTAGTCCATGTTCTACATGCATCCCTCAGCACCTTTAGTTTTATTTTCTTAAAAAACTTGGGGTCCCCAAATTTAAACAAAAATTCATGGTCAGCCAGTTTTTCTCCTCTAGGTAGTGCAGCGAACATTTGTCCACAAGACAAGTTTATAGGGAATTTCAATAGCATCCTGACATGGGACATTTGAAAAGCCCACCCATAAAATTGTAAATCAGGTGCGGCCAAACCTCCCTTCTCTCTACGACGCCTGATCTTCTTCCATGAGATTCTTGGATTATGGTTATTCCAGATAAAATAACGTATATCGCTTTGTAATTTAGTTATCATTTTGGGATCAAAAAAAAAAAAAGGGGAATGGTATTGAATAAAAATGTGATCTTAGGTAAAATTGTCATTTTCACTAAATTAGATCTACCTAATAAAGAAAGCGGTAGGTTGGACCATGATTTCATTTGCCTGCAACATTCTTTAGATATAAGCGAAAAATTTACTGGAGCAATCTCGTCTATGTTTTGGTAAATATTCAAACCTAAGTATCGAAGGACTGAACTTATCTGGGCTCCCGCTACAGGCTCAGGGTCATTCCAGACCATAATGTCTGTCTTGGCTGCATTAACCTCATATCCTGATACTGCTCCAAACTCTTTAGCCAACGTAATTAATGTTGGAAAAGCTGATCTTAACTCGGATGTAAAAATGAGAAGGTCATCCGCATATAGAGCGACCTTCCTCTCCCACCCTTCAAACACAAAGGACTTGATATTACTATTGTCTCGGATTTTTTGTGCAAAAGGTTCTATATAAAGATCAAATAAAAGGGGGGAAAGGGGGCATCCTTGTCGGGTTCCCCGAGTGATATTAAAAGGGTCCGATAGTTCACCATTAACAAGTAAAGATGCTGATGGGTTCTTATACAAGAGTTTGATTGTGCGTCTAAATTTGCTACCTAAATTGAATTTTTCCAATACTTCTGATAGGTAAACCCAATTTACTCTATCAAATGCCTTAGTGGCATCCAAGGTCATTACAGCAAGAGGTAGTGATGTCACCGTTGCCATATCAATAGCACCTATAAGGTCATATGTCAGTTCATATAACTGACATCCCCTTACAAATCCTTTTTGATCTGTGTGCAAGATGTTTGTTGCAGCTACACCCAACCTATTCGCAAGTACAGAAGTAAATATTTTGTAGTCTGTATTTAGAATGGAGATTGGTCTATAAGACCCACAGTTCAGCGCTGATTTGCCTGGTTTTAATATCAATGTAATTGATGCACTATCCCATGATTTAGGGGGGGGGGGCATCCCTTCAAGGAGGATTTTATTGAAAAGCTCAGTCACAAAAGGAATAATGACTGAAGATAGGGCTTTATAGATTTCAGATGGCAAACCATCAGGGCCTGAGGCTTTACCCTTTTTACTACTGGCCACAACACGCTAAACTTCCTCTTGTGAGATCGAGACATCTAGTTTATTGCTTTGTTCTGATGTCAGAGCGGGGAGAGAGACTTCCGCTAGCCAATCTTCAACCTGCTTTGGCGCCACATGAATATACTCACAATAAATGTTACTAAAAAAGTCACGGAGCGTTCTCCTAATATCCACATCAGTAGAAACTGTGATGCCGTCAGTCATGATAGAATTAATGTTATTACGGACTTGCTCAGTCTTTGATTTCCATGCAAGCAATTTACTGGCACCTTCGCCATATTCGAAGTGTGCCAGTTTGCTGGCTTCCCATCAAAATTGACTCATCTTTTTAGAATTTTTAAACTTAGTGGCATCCTTACACTATTCATTACTTTCCGTACACATGAACTTTTCTGCAGTTAGATTGGTAAGTGGCACCCCTACATTATTCAGCACTTACTGTACTCATGCACTTTTCTGGAGTTAGAATAGTAAGTGGCACTTCTACACTATCCAGCACTTACTATACTCATGTACTTTCCTGGAGTTAGAATAGTAAGTGGAACTCCTACTCTATTCAGCACATACCGTACGCATGCACTTTACTAGAGTTAGAATAGTAAGTAGCACCCCTACTCTATCCAGCACTTACCCTACTCATATACTTTCCTGGAGTAAGAATAGTAAATGACACTCCTATACTATCCAGCACTTACCCTACTCATGCACTTTACTACAGTTAGAATAGTAAGTGGCAGTTTTTCACTATCCAGCACTTACCTTAGTCATGCACTTTTCTGGAGTAAGAATAGTAAATGGCATCCCCACACTATCCAGCAATTACCTTACTCATGTTCTTTAAAGGAGTTTTAAAATTAAGTGGTACCCCTACACTTTCCAGCACTTACCATACTCATGCATTTTTCTGGAGTTAGAATAGTAAGTGGCACTCCTACACTATCCAGCACTTACTCTATTCAGGCACTTTTCTGGCGTAATAATAGTAAATGGTACATCTACACTATCCAGCACTTAACCTACTCATGCACTTTCATTGAGTTTAAATAGTAAGTGGCACCCCTACACTATCCAGCATTTACTTTACTCATGCACTTTTCTGATTTAAGAATTGTTAGTGGCATTTTTACAGTATCCAACACTTACCTTGCTGATAGTCTTAGTTTTTTGGATATGTTTTTCTTTGACGTGCTTTGTCGACTGGTATTCTCAGTTTTTTTTCAACTTAGCAGTGCTTCAGAAGATAAATTTCAGTATCTAAAATATATTTTAAACATTTCATGAGTGGTTTTTCTTTAAAAGCAAAGGACATGTAAAGTAATGAAACGTTTCACTTGCAAACTGTGCAAGGTTGCGCTAATGTTTTGCGTCTAGATAAAAGCAATCTGGTCACTGTCTAACCACTCTGTTTTGCTTCATTTAGTTATGTATTTATTGGTTGTTTTTTCAGGGTGTGGGGGGGGAGAGAGGTTTACTAAACTGACATGTTTTTTCGTTTATGCTTATCCACTTACTCTACTAATGCACATTACTGGAATACGATTTGTTACTGGCACTTTTAAACTATCCAGCACTCACCTTACTGATAGTCTTTGCTTTTTGATAGTTTTTTTTTTACGTGCTTTGTCGACTGGTATTCTCAGTTTTTTTTCTACTTGGCAGTTCTTCAGAAGAAAAATTTGAGTTTCAAAAATAAATTTTAAACATTTAATGAGTGGTTTTCCTTTTAAAGCAAAGGACATGTAAAGTAATGAAACGTTTCACTGCTCAACTGTGCAAGGTTGTGCTAATGTTTTGCGTCTAGATAAAAGCAATCTGGCCACTGTCTAACCACTCTGTTTTGCTTCATTTAGTTATGTATTTCTTGGTTGTTTTTTTAGGGTGTTAGGGGGGGGAGAGAGGCTTACTAAACTGGCATGTTTTTTCCCCTACCTTATCCACTTATTCTACTAATGCACATTACTTTAATGCGATTTGTTACTGGCACTTTTACACTATCCAGCACTTACCTTACTGATAGTTCTTGCTTTTTGATATGTTTTTCTATGACGTGCTTTGTCGACTGGTATTCTCAGTTTTTTTTGTACTTGGCAGTGCTTCAGAAGATACATTGGAGTATCTAAAATATATTTTAAACATTTAAATGAAATCAATGAGTGGTTTTGCTTCAGAAGTAAAGGACATGAAAACAAATGAAACGTTTTACTGGTAAACTCTGTAAGGTTTCGCAAATGTTTTCTATGTAGATAAAACCAATCTGGCCACTGTGTGACCACTCTGTCTTGCTTTCTTTAGTTATATATTCATTGGTTGTTTTTTTCAGGGAGTGGGGGGGGAGGGTAGGCTTACTAAAGTGGCATGTTTTTTCGCTTATGCTTATTCACTTACTCTACTAATGCATATTTCTTGAATAAGAATTGGTACAGGCACTTTTACACTATCCAGCACTTACCTTACTGATAGTCCAAGTTTTTTGGATATGTTTTTCTTTGACGTGCTTTATCGACTGGTATTCTCACTTTTTTTTTTCTACTTGGCAGTGCTTCAGAAGATATTTTTGACTATCTAAAAAATATATTAAACATTTAAAAGAAATCTGTTTTCGATTGATTGTGATCTAGTAATAACTCACAAGTTTTACATTAAATAAAAATCTACATTTTTTCACACTTTCTGTACTGTTGTATAATTTTAATTACTATTTAGATTTTAAAAATCTGTTTGCTATGGCATTATTTCATGTTTTATTTATATTTTCATTAAATTTCGTAACAATTACCTTCTTTAAATCTTGACGATTGTATTTAGAAATGAATGTTGATTTTTAAAACCAACTTCGTTTTTCTGTGAGAAAAAAATAATTTTAAGGAATGGATTATTTATTCGGATGGATTGTAAGGTCTTTACTTCTGTTTTTTTTCAACATTAGTAAAAAAATTACCTTTTTTTCTATCGTGCTGAGTAATCTCGTTGTTTAAAATATAAACTTTATTTTGAAAAGTTTTTTTTGTCTCACTTGGTTGGAGAACTGTTTATAAATGAAATAAATATATTGGGTCGTTTTATTAAAAATATAGTATATCTCATAATAGAATATTTTCTTATAAAAAAATTACATTGTTTTTATACTATTAACGTTTATTTATTTTCCAGAATCGTAACAGTTGTTTATCATTATTTTCAAATATTTCCTTACTTAATGGTTATTATTCCATTATTTAACCTATTTTAAAAATATATTTTTTAACATATTGCTGCTGATGTGCTATAATTAAACATTTCATAACGTCGTTTTATTAACTTACTTAACTTACTTCAATGTGATAGAGAAATGCTTCAAAGTTCGCTCTGGTTGATATATCAGGTTTTCGCGTCTGGTCACTCTGCTAGTTGATAATCAACTGACTTCAAAATGGTGGCTTGCATGTTTTTATACCTTTTCGTAATTTCGTAATTTCCATCATTATTGGTCTAAATTACACCGTTACGTTTTTAATTTTATTTTCAGTCATTTGATGTGGAAACGTATAATTTAAAATGTTTTCTTTTGAAGTAAAGTTTTTACTGTTTCGTTCCGTTTTGGCATCCATTTTGAAAGTCTTGTTGATATTTTATGTCATGGAAATGGTAGATGGACTTCATTTCATTCTACTGTGTTTAAAATGGCGGTTCTCTGTAAGTAAAATCATTCTGTTTCTCTTTAAAGATTATTTTTCATTTAATTATTAATCATTTTTATGTTTTTTTAAGTACATCGTTATCTCGGTGAAATATGTCAGTTTTCATAAATATGAGTTTTTTTTTGTTACCCGAGTACTTATTATATTACTCGCGTATTAATTTGAATATCTCTATGATTTTGCGGTATTTCCGTGCAGTTTCTTACATTTCAATACACTTCTCCAACTAAAACCCCTAGTTTTCCTGCATCCCGTCTCAGTATTTATTTCACTATTTTTTATAAAATTAATTTGTATTAAATTTATTAAATAAATAAATTAACGGTTATTAATTGAATTATTTTTTAGAAAATCAGTGCTTTTCCGTGTAGTTTTTCACCACATTTTAATACACTTCCCCACCCAAAACCCCTAATTTCCCTGCTTCCCGTCCCAGTATTTTTTTTTACTATTTTTTAAAAATTATTTATTTATTTAATTTATTAAATAAATAAATTAATCGTTAAAAATGTTATTATTTTTTTGGGGAAAATTATCTCAGTCAAATATGTCAATTTTCATAAATATGAGGATTTTTAATGTTACTCAAGTATTTATTTTATTACTCGAGTATTCATTTTAATATCTCTATGATTTTGCGGTATTTCCGTGCAGTTTCTTACTACATTTTAATACACTTCCCTACCCAAAACCCCTAATTTTCCTGCATCCCGTCCCAGTATTTATTTCACTATTTTTTATAAAATATTAATTTATTTAATTTATTAAATAAATAAATTAACTGTTATTAATGTAATTATTTTTTAGAAAATCAGTGCTTTTCCGTGTAGTTTTTCACCACATTTTAATACACTTCCCCACCCAAAACCCCTAATTTCCCTGCATCCCGTGCCAGATTTTATATTACAAAAAAAATATATATAATTTAAATGTGTTGTAATGGTATGCGTTTTAATAGATTTCGTTGTTTTGGCACTTTTTCATTAGTAACACTATATTGCGATGTAATAGTATGCGTTGTAAAATATTGCGTTGTAATAGACTTTGCGTTGTAAAAAATGCGTTGTAAAAGCATGCGTTGTAATAACATGCGTTGTATCATCATAGATCCATAAATGCCATTTTAGAGTTGTTACCAAAGCACCGAACAAGGGGCCCACTACTACATGCGTGGCCTCTTTGGTCATTGAGTTAGTGGTGCCCGAAGCACTGAGCGGGTAAAGAACCTGCGATGATGATAATGGGAGCACGAGTATGTCATTAGCCATAGAGATATCAAGACTCAGCACCATATATGAGACTTCTTTGTTGGAGATCGGGACTACATCATGCAGAAGGTGTCTTTTCCTCGAAAAGGTGAGCAGTGAGACTTGAGTACGCATCGGAAGGAATCAAAGGGTTGTAGCTGTCTATACATAAAAATGTGACTTAGTATTTTACACAAACGCATTCCTATATAGTGTAATAATTTACATGCATACACTTTTTTCCAAAAAGCAGTAACGTTTTTATAATCGCTGAAATGTCCGGAAGATTACCAATACAAACAGTTCGTAGAAATGTGAGAATAAACGTGTATAAAAACGCGATGTTATCTAACTCCAAATTAATATAGTAACAATTACCAATTATACCATCTTTCTTTTAATATCTTTTAGATGTAAAGCTTCACGTTGGATTATGTAACAAGCACAACGGCAATAGCACCAGCTGAGCAAAAAAGTTTTTTTCTGAAACAACGGCAAGTTATCTGTGAAAGGAGAGAATGTGTAATATGCAGCAGACGCGCAAAACACACATTGGGCTAAGGGGGATTCAGCTACGATGACATAGCTTCCTCAGCCCACACACAGTCACACCAGAGTACTTCACAAGTCTTTTAAAGACATTTTGCTTGTTAATGAGTCTTTCATGTCCCCCCGTGTACAGCCCCTGCAGCTCCACTCTTCTTTTTGCTTGAACTTAAGCCCCCCGATATTTTTGACTGTGGTTGCACCTCTGGCTTCAAGTACCCCCCGGTCGTGTGTGTCTCTCCCACATTTTAATTTCCTTTTTTCTCTTTCTCTTTCTTACTCTCTCACATTGTTTCTCTTTCTTTTTTACATTTTTGGACGCTGCTATCTCCAGTCTGCTATATACAACCTTATCTGAATTGAAGTGGTTAACTCGCTTGATTACAGTGAAGGCTTCTTCGACACAGTGAGCACCATCTTTCAATCACGCCAATGGCACTAGATGACACAGAATTTTGTTTCCGAAACAACAACAAATTATTTGTTGAGCGGGTAGTGTGCAGCAGCTTGACTGTGTAGAAATATATAATTACCTCCAAGCAGTGACAACAGATAGGTTACAACTGTCTGAGAAACAGATCTACAAGCTTATTGCGCCACTTTTGTGTCACTTTTAACATGAGAAAATTGACGCAATGAGCTCGTAAATCTGCATTTCACTTTTCAAGAAAAAATCTCAACTCCAGACTCTGCAAAACATTTTAATGTCCTTTTCTCTCTCTTTCTCACACTCACTCTCTGTGACATCATTTCTCTTTCTCTTTTGAAGTTATAGACACTGCTGTCTACTTTGACCTGTAGAAGAACAGTTGATTTGAAGTTGTGAACTCCGGTGGGCGCACTTTTTATACAAGGTAAGCACAGTGACCTAGATATACAATGCCTCCATTGCAATCCATTAGAAATAAGTGTGCGTATTTGCAATCCCGTTGTGCCACTTTTGTGTCAGTAACGCAGTAGGCACTTCCATATAGACACCACTTGAATGCAGGACTATAACAGAAGTGAAATGTACTAGACACACTGCACACGTAAAATCGTAGTGTACCTTCACTTAGATAGGTTACAACAGTCTCAGAAACAGATCTACAAGCTTATTGCGCCACGCTTGTGACACTTTTAACATGAGAAAACTGGCACAAATAGGACCATTAGACCCACTATTCTGTTTACTACTGGATCTGTGGAAGGACTCTCAGAGGGCTGCCTGCTGCTGAGAACCGCTGTGCACTCTGGCATATTGCTACTATACCTGGATGGACTGCTTTGCTCCCTGAAACCTGCCTTGAGCCTTCACAAGCCTGCCCTTCTGTTGAGACCAGCAAATTTACCTGCAACCAGTATTGGCATAACTGACTACAAGGGCTAGTTTGTTAATGGCCTGCCGCTCCGAGCCACAGGGACTTAATAGGATTCCACCATCTTTCACCCACAGCTGGACCCAGCCTGAGTGAGTCCTGGACCCTAAGAGCTGCATGGAGAACCTCTGCTGGGGCTCTGTCTGAATACGAACCAATTACACACCATGAATAGCTGCCAATTGAAGATAATATAGGGCCTTATTTAGATCTTAGCGGATGGGTTACTCCATCACAACGTTGACAGAGTAGCCAGTCGGCCGAGATCCAAATCAGGCCCATAGTGTCTAGTGGGTCGCCAGAGAGAGGTTTCAACCATACCTTTCACTGTTTGAGGTACTGACTTCCAAAGACCAGAAACCCTCAGGCATATCAAAGTGGGATCTCACCCATAACAGGTAAAGAATGGGTCAAGTGTGGCCTTAACTGTTGTCTATTAAATGTGACATGCACCCTTCATGGTCACCGTTTTCTAGATCCCTGTTTACAAATGGAATCAAAACTAAGGGCCCAATTCACAGAACTAACTCACGACAAAATCCAAAATGTACTACTTTTGGTATTCACAGAAGGCATTTAGTAGTCTTAAATTAGGATTTTGTCTTAAGTTAGGATTGTGTCCTAAATTATGATTTTGTCTTAAATTAGGATTGTGTCCTTTTTTCCGAAGTTAGGATTTTGTCCTAAATTAGGAGTTGTCAAATAAAGGATCGAGAAGCTATAGACAACATGCTTTGCTATGTAAGTCAATTAAAGGATTTTAAAGCACAGCAAATCCCCTGTGAGGGTCTCAAGATATGGCTAGTTGCTTCACAGAGAAAGCAGTGAATAATGAGGCAAAAGCAGGAGAAAGCACTCAGAGAAATGGGGAGGAGGATAGAGACAGCAGTATAGAACTAAGCAAAAGCAGGAAAAAGCACTCAGTTAAATGGGGGAGAGGAAAGAGAAAACAGTAAAAAAAACAAGGCAAAATCAGGAGAACGCACTTAAAATGGGGGAATAAGAAGGAGAAAGCAGTACAAAAATCAGACAAAAGCAGGAGATGGCACCCAGAAAATACAGGGGGAAAGTAAGAAGAAAGCAGTAAAAACACTAGGCAAAAGCAGGAGAAAGCACTCAGAAAAAACAGGGGGAAAGGGAGGAGAAACCAGTAAAGAACGAGGCAGGAGAATGCACTCAGAAAAACGGGGGTAAGGAAGGAGAAAGCAGTAAAAAACAAGGGAAATCAGGAGAAAGCACTCAGAAAAGTAGGGAGGAAGAAAAGCGGTCGAGCAGAATTGGAGAGTTGGGTCTGGGTCCTTGGACATCTGCATCAGCTCGGCCACTTCACCTCATGCACGCTAGCGGAATTCGGCTCGTACGATGAGATTTTTAAAAGCGCATGTTACGTGACGAGCTGGGCTCGTCATCAGCGTGCAAGGAGGCTACGCCATGACGAGCCCAGCTCGTCATCAGCGTGGAAGGGGTTAATGCTGAGGCAGACCTTCATTGGTCAATGCAGCCAGCTGCGTGGGCTAAAAAGCTTTAGTAATCTTTCAGTAGCTTCAGAAGGAATATATATATTGTTGTAGAAGCATACTTAGTTGTCTTTATGTAGAATAGTCCTTCTGGGTAATGGGTAATATAGTGCATTCGATTATTTTGAGGACAATGAACCAAGTCCACACAAGCATTTGAAGTCTAATGACAGGATCTTAAATAGAACTTGTTCTCCTATCAGCAATTGACCTTTTTTTTTAATCAAATAGGAATGAAAACATCTGTCTTGTTAAATCTATTTCGTAATGTTCAATCAGTTCTGATTCATATCCCTATCAGAACATTGCATAATAAAGTCAGCTATTCATCCCTACGCGTAGTAATAATTAATTGCGGTACAAAAGGGGGTTGTGATGAACGGAGCATCTGAATCAATCAAACACTCATACCCAGTCAAAAGATCTGGGTTTAATCCATCACCGTTCTTTAACCCATTCTGCCACCCCAGTTCAGACATGGCTATATGCAAATCAGTCGGACCTTGTGCCTCATGGGAACAGTCCAGCCCGAACTGCCAAGCCATGTCTTCCCTGGACCGGAAACAAGCTTCCGAGGACCGGTTTCTGGCATTCCAGCCGTCTTCAGCCCGGCTTGCTTGAATCCAGTGGCAAAGTGAGCAAGGGACTCACGTCTGAGTATACCCTGCCACACTTATGGCGGCCAAAAGCTGTACAAAAGGGGGTGGTGATGGACGGAGCATCTGAATCAATCAAACACTCACACCCAGTCAAAAGATCTGGGTTTAATCATCACCGTTCTTTAACCCACTCTGCCACCCCAGTTCAGACATGGCTATATGCAAATCAGTCTGACCCTGTTCCTCATGGGAACAGTCCAGCCCGAACTGCCAAGCCATGTCTTCCCTGGACCGGAAACAAGCTTCCGAGGACCGGTTTCTGGCATTCCAGCCTTCTTCAGCCCAGCTTGCTTGAATCCAGTGGCAAAGTGAGCAAGGGACTCACGTCTGAGCATACCCTGCTACACTTATGACAGCCAAAAGCGGTACAAAAGGGGGTGGTGATGGACGGAGCATCTGAATCAATCAAACACTCACACCCAGTCAAAAGATCTGGGTTTAATCCATCACCGTTCTTTAACCTACTCTGCCACCCCAGTTCAGACATGGCTATATGCAAATCAGTCTGACCCTGTGCCTCATGGGAACAGTCCAGCCCGAACTGCCAAGCTATGCCTTCCCTGGACCGGAAACAAGCTTCAAGGCACAGGGTCAGACTGATTTGCATATAGCCATGTCTGAACTGGGGTGGCAGAGTGGGCTAAAGAACGGTGATGGATTAAACCCAGATCTTTTGACTGGGTGTGAGTGTTTGATTGGTTCAGATGCTATGTCCATTACCACCCCCTTTTGTACCGTAATCAATAATTGCATCATTTTTATTTGTGATTTTGCATAACACATACAATGCCCTTAATGAAATTCCATTAAAACAAATCAATCTACAGCCGATGGAAACAAGTCCAAAAGCAGAAAACAGTTCACTTACTTTTCCAGTTTGTTTTAGCATTAGTTCACCCAATGTAGGATTCATTAATGTATTTTATTTTAGCTAAATTGTAAAAGCAAGATACCAGCCTCAAGGACACTATCTACTGCACAGAAGCATTCACAAGGCAAACAGCTCACTGAAGTTTACTTTATTTTCTGCTTTACATATTCCTGCTTGCTCCACATTAACAGATGATGGATGATTTTGTCAGGTTCAGCATCAATCCTGTTTACTGTGGTGTATTTGCTTTGACAAGAACAATCTGTTATGATAGGTTAGTTCTCAATGCACTGAGAACTAATGCTCATTTGTTCTCTTTGCAACACACGAAATCCCCCTGCTTCTCGTGCATGTGCACATAACCTATCGAAGCATGGCTCTTTTCTGTCAAACATTTAAGTAATAAATGTTTCATTCGTTTGTGTAATATTATTAAATAGTGAACACTCTTCCCACAACACTACATTTTCTTAGTGATTCTATATTTAATTTCTAAGGTGCATCTTACCCTTTAACTCTAATTAAGATGAGAATGTGTTTTTTTTCTGCGTGCTCTTCTCTGTCATGTTCGCTTAGATCACACAAACTGGGGTTTTGCTGATCAAAGAGACATTTTCAGCATATAGTGCTTGTTTACAATGTCAAGAGGGGCACGTGCATCTTACCACAGAAAGCAAGTCGACCTAGACAAGGTAGACTGCAAAATAATATTGCAACTTATAGACACGAGTATTCTTTTACAGCCAAGAGGTGTAACTTTAAAAAAGTCAATTGACTTCAATAAAATCATAAGCTAAACATGTATTTCTCCACTACAGTTGGAGAGTTCAGTTTTACTAGGAATAACCGCCATGTAATCTGGACCACCATTACATTCATAACCATTGATATATTAGAAAGAGAAAGTAATCACTAATACTAAACTATCAACATTTCTCCTCAGAACCCCATTTAACCCTCTCTAGCCAAGCAACACACTAATGTCCACTCCTTTCTATGTCTACAGATCATAAACTCAACTTTAAACTAGTACTTTTCCGGGGAATCCCTGAAATTGATCCATATTCACTATTTTCTAATGAGACATAATGCTGACCCGGTAGTACCGGACAAATATAGGCATATGACAGGTCTCCATTTGCTCTCCAAGACATTTAAAAGACCAATCAGGTTGAAAAGTACACCAGTAGCAATCAGCTCATAGGAGACTTACAATGGGGTAACTGCCCTGGTAACCTCTCTTTCCTCTGAACTATGGATAATAATTGTATTCATTTGGAGGAAAGAAACTCCAGCCTTCTGATCATCCTTGATTTGTCAGGATCCTTTTGAGACACTGACCACAACACCCTCCGCAAAAAATCCAAGCAACACAATGAGTATTCATTGAACAGTACTTCAATGATTTCCGTCATATCTATCAAACAGGCCACACTTTGGAAATGCATTCTCCAACCCTATTAAAATTAAATATGGAGTCCCTAAAGGCTCCTTCCTTACCCTCTTCCCACCCCTTCTTTGTAATCTCTATTTGGAGCCACTAGACCATGTCACAGAAAACCATGAAATCTCATTTCTCCAAGATGCAGATGGTACCCAGTGATATATTAAGACTGTATACTCAAACGTCTCCAAGGCCAAAACCTCTTTTGATAAGGTAATTAAAATTCAAAACTGGAGGACAAATATAAACTTAACGCTAAGCCCACAGACAATAGAGTTTCTCTTTCTTTCTCTTAACAAATACCCTGGATCTACCCTCAGACTGGACAAATCAATTCAGAAACCTAGACTAGTCTACAACATCATCCTCCTGTGAACTCCTATGGCTTTAAACTTGATAAGGTAGTCAATTCTGATATATACATCAAAATGATAGCCAGAGATGAAAGATAAGATGTGAACTCAAAGTAATTCACAACTCCACCCCTCATATCTTGGCATGATGGCCCATCCTGCCAACCCCTAGACAACTTTGTGTCACTGTCTGATAGGAATACACAAAGGCCAACTGCCAACTACACCTAGTCACAGAATGCAGAGGACAAGAAAATGGCAACTTTCTATGAATGAATGAATGAATTATGAATTTGTAAAGCGCAACTAAACCCATAAGCATCAAAGCGCTAAAAGATGGTACAACTGTTTGAGCAGAGGTGGGCAGATCACAGGTAGGTTTCTCGGAAGAGCCAGGTCTTAAGTGCTTTGCGGAAGAGGGCATGAGAAGCAAGACCCTTGAGGTCGCCAGGGAGCATGTTCCACAGTATGGGTGCGAGGGAACGGAAGGCCCTTCCACCCCATCTGGCCTTGAAGACTCAGGGGACGGTCAGCAGATTGTTGTTGGCAGAACGAAGAGCCCTGCCGGGGACATAATGGGATACAAGGGAACGAATGTCTTCCGGCCCAGTCCCGTTATGGGCGCAGTGCATAAGGCAGAGGGCCTTAAAGTTAATCCTGGCCTGCATGGGGAGCCAGTGCAGGTTCCTTCTGATGGAAGAGCATGACGAGCGCTTCGGGGCATCTACGACAAATCGGGCCGCTGCATTTTGTATGATCTGAAGGCGTTGGACCAAGCCGTTGTTAATACCTAGATATAGTGCATTGCAGTAGTCCAGCCGCAAGGCTACAAGACCCACCACAACATGTTTGCGTGCTTCTAGGGAGAGATAGTGGGTGATTTTTCTTAAGATCCTTAGGGCACCACAGCAGGTAGAAAATGTCCTGCTAACCTGTTTATCAAGGGTAAGGGTGGTATCCAGGATAACACCCAGATTGCGGGCCGAAGTGGAGGGCGTGGGACAGGCGCCAAGGGGAGAGGGCCATCGACCAGGTCTCGTGTTTGCCTCCGAAAATGAGAACCTCAGTTTTCTCCCCATTCAGCTTGAGGAAGTTCTGAACCATCCAGCCTGCAACTGCCTCCATACAGTTTTTAAAGTTTAGGACCTCTATGTTCACAGATTGTGATATGGAGACCACAATCTGAGTGTCGTCGGCGTAGGAAAGAACTTTCAGCCCAAAGGATATTACAAGCCTGGCAAGTGGGGCCACGTAGATGTTAAAAAGCGTGCGGCTCAGGGAGGAGTCCTGGGGGACCCCACACTTCACAGGCTTGACTGGCGAGAGAAAATCGCCCAGCTTCACCCTTTGCTTCCGCTGGTCAAGGAAGGATGTGAGGAGGCTAAGTGCTGGACCGGCCGCTCCCAGCTTACTGAGGCGGCTAGCTAGGATAGAAGGGGACAGGGTGTCGAAAGCCTCAGTTAGGTCTAACAGCACCAGTAAGGCAGTCTTGCCATTGTCGACCTTGGAGCGGATACTGTCGACAACCACTGTAAGCGCCGACTCAGTGCTGTGAGCCTTCCGGAAACCGTGCTGTGAGGGATCCAGGGCACTGGAGCTATCCAGAAAGGCACTCCAGTGATGGTTAAGGTGTGCCTCTACTATCTTAGCAGGGGCAGGGAGGAGAGAAATGGGGCAGAAGTTTTTCTGGATCCCAGCGTCCAGAGTAGGCTTCTTCAGCAGGGGCTTGACAATGGCCAATTTCCAAGATAGGGGATAGACGCCTTCCGAGATTACCAGATTCATAACCTCCGCAAGGGGGTTAGTATTACCTCCCTGCATTCTCTGAGAATTTTCAAAGGACAGGGGTCAAGCGGGGATCCAGACTTAAGTTTGTCCAGGAGCGGACTCAGATGATCAGGAGTGAGGAGGGGAAAAGGAGTGAACAGACAACGTGGTTCGGGCATCTGACTTTCCAGAGGGGGTGCAGCGAGCGAGATGGGGATCCAAGGGTTAAGGTTGAGAGCTTTCAAGTCTGTGTAGATATCCATGATCTTGGTATGGAAATAGGTGGAAATCTGATCACACAGATCTTAGGAGGCAACTATGGGGTCAGGTGACTGAAGGAGGGACACGGTGTCAACTATTTTAAACAGATCCCTGGGGGAGCTGAGTGAAGCAGTCAGTTTGGCGAAATGCGCCTTCTTTTCTGCCAGAACCGTTGCTTTTTAGCCCTTAAGAAGGCTTTTGTGTTTGGCCTTCTCTATGGGGTCCAGATGTAGCCTCCAGAGTCTTTCTTGTTTCCTGCACCCCTGTCTGAGGACCCTAAAGAAGTCTGAGAACCAAGGGGCAGAGGGCCGTTTCCTGGCTGAGTAGTGTTGCTTAGTCGGTGCAAGTGATTCAACGGCACCCGCCAAAGTGTTTGATAGGTCAAGGGCTGCAGCATCGGCACCCCTCCCTAACAGAGACTTGATATTGGACATGAAGGGGTAAGTGTGTCGTTGTTTAGCCCCCTGAAATTCCTCCTCAATTCCCACTTGTTGTTATCCGACTGGGGCACAGCAGAGAGGGGAAGTATGAGATCGAGGGGAGCGGCCAAATGGTCCGACCAGGAGAGAGGGAGAGGAGAGCCAATCTGTAGCCGGGGGTCGTTGGTGAATACTCCATCCAGAGTGTGCCCAGCTGCATGGGTCCGGCTACCCACTAACTGAGACAGTCCACAGGAGGCAAGGGAGTCCGAATTCTCCAAATGAAAATTGAAGTCCCCGAGGATGGTTAAATTGGGTCTGTCAATGTAGGGTTCCAGGGTCTTAAGAAGTCCGAGACTGAAAGTGGACCTGGGGCCCGGGGGCCTATAGATCAGGATCCCAGTGAAGGACACAGAGGGGGAGGGGTTTAAGGCAAAATACAAGGCCTGGAAGGGGTCGAGCGGAGAGGACAGGTGATCGATTCGGCATCTTATCGAGCTGTGGTACAGAATCCCCAGCCCCCCTCCCCTACGACGAACTCTGTCCATTCTAGTTAGGGCGTAGCCTTCAGGAACCGCATTTATTAAGTCTGGCTCAGAGGAATCCGTGGCCCAAGTTTCAGTGATAAAGACCCAGGAAGGGTTTTTCTCCAAAATAAATTCCCTAAAGGTGAAGATTATTTTTAACTAGCGACCAGGTATTAATGAGTAAGCCAGAGTAGTTAGAAGTGAGGGGGGAGCTGGCCTCCTAGGGGCAACCCGCTTATGGGCGGTTTTTGGGATGTTATGATAATTACCTCTCTTGTTACATCCGCAGTCTGGGACATTCATGAGCGACTCCTGGGCAAACGTTTAATGGCAAGACTGCCAAGGAGGTTTGAGAGCTTTTAAGGCGCATAGGGTATACAAGGGTCCACCTGATACTTGGGTGCGTACAGAGACAGCCTTCCTGGCCCCTAGCGCATCCTCGGCGCTGACGGGCGCAGACGGGCTGGACTCTGGCTCGACTCCGGCGCGATTGCGGCACGTCCGCTGATCGCGTCCGCTGCGCGGAGTCATGCCCGTATCCGTATGTACTGACGACTAGAGTGCCGAGTGAGAGGTGTCCCACCCAAGATGGCTGCTGCCGATTTGCGCAGCCCGGGACCGAGGAACTCAGCATCTGAATCGGCTGAGAACCGTGGGTGCAGGGAAATGAAGGTTAAAACTGCCTGGGTAAGAGCAGAGTGCAAAGTGACAATTTGGCAGTGAATAGAAAGAAATTCAATTAAAAGATGGGGAGCGCCGCGTTAAAATCTGTGAACACAACACAACATAAGGGTACACACACACAATTCAGCAGTTCAATCAGCACACCTCCCGGCTTCCGCCTCAGGAGTAAAACAAACAGCAATCTAAATGTGTACTTTTCAGAATTGTGACTTAAAATACAACTTTACCCTTAAAGAGGTATTTTTTAGATAAACTTCTTTAGAGACCATGCATTACATTCTGACCTGCTCCCAAGCAAATGTTGTCACATATTAAATGTGATAAGGTAACCTAATGTTATCCTATGGAAGAGTGCGGCCTGGCAGTAGTGAAATATGAATGTAAGAGAATTTTACTACCAGGACTTGTAAAACTTAAAAGTACATGTTCAACTTTTTGAATAGAATTATTTGTGTCCTATAGGCTGTTTAGGACCTACCCTAGGGGTGACATATATTATTTTAGGTTTTGTGCAGGCAAAAGGTTTATTTCACCAAGAAAATTAGTACTTTAAAACTACACACAGGCTGCAATGGCAGGTGTGAGACCTATTTTGTAGAGCTACTTAAGTGGGTGGCACAGTAAATGCTGCAGGCCCACAAGTAGCATTTAATTTAGAGGCGCTAGTGATTTATAACTAAATTAAATGTGCTGATTGGATGTCAGACAGTTTTACCATGTTTAAATGAGAGAGCACAAGCACTTTGGTATTGATTAGATGTGGTAAAGTGCACAGAGTCCTAACAGTCAACAAAAATGGGTTTCACCCAAATAGAAGGGAAGGCAAAAACGTTAGGGGGTGACCCTGCAGAGAGGACCAAGTGTAACAATCCATGGTTCCAGGTTCAATGAAAAGGAATTAGGGATGAGCCTTGAGAACTGGTAGAGGTACGTAGGCTTCAGGTTGACCTAAGGATTGGACTGTAATAAAGAATATACACATATGATGAAAAGAATTTAGAGGGCTCTATAATTTGATTGTTACAGAACACATCATGAGTACTTGTTTTGAGGAAGCACACCCTCCTTTTGTTGAATTAAAACTAAAGGATCCGATAAATCATCAAAATGCAGCATATAGGTAAGTCAGCAGCCCATTACAGAAGAATTAATTTTATGGACCCATAGTGCCTGAGAAGAATTATGTGCAGGAAAAAGCCTCAAAGCATCAGGTATTCAAAAGGCTGAACAGCTATAAAAACTTAAAAGAGGGGGTTTTGAGGTTAACAGTTTGAAGCGTATTTAGAGAACAAGTTGCTGCAAAGAAAAAGTAACTCTGTCCAAGATTTACAAACTTTCTGTATCAGGTTTGTGTTACTTTTCTAACTCGAACCTGATGCAAAGTGTTCATTAGGGATTTATTATCTAATGCAGATACTGAATTGCATTGAGTAGTAACCAAAAGTAATGTAAAGCTGTGCAATGCTGCGACTTGTATGACTTGTGTGACCGTCCGGAGGCTCCCTGAAGCGGTCGCTCCCTCGCTGCTCCCTGCTCCCCCCACACGTGGTATCGTAGCGCTTACCTTGCACTGCCATAGCAACGCTTATTACCAGACTTGAGCGCACTGAGTAGAATCATCGCAGCGCTTCTTGAGCAGACCGTGATTTGCATTGTATTGTGCCTTATTCTTTTGCTGTGCCACTCACTTTGCATATTGTTGCCTGATTGTGCTGCCCAGACGATATTGCTTGTTAAATCGTGCCCAATCTCGTGCTGTTCCCTCTCGTGGCTTGCAGCCATCTTGTTGTTTGTTTGTTGTGCCTCCCAGCCCGGCCCTCCACCCCGCTCCCGCCTCCCAGCTGCTCCGCCCTCCCACAGAGAGTGTAGGCTCTACCTTCGCAGCTTCAGCGCTGTGACCGTCCGGAGGCTCTCTGAAGCGGTCGCTCCCTCGCTGCTCCCTACTCCCCCCACACGTGGTATCGTAGCGCTTACCTTGCACTGCCATAGCAACGCTTATTACCAGACTTGAGCGCACTGAGTAGAATCATCGCAGCGCTTCTTGAGCAGACCGTGATTTGCATTGTATTGTGCCTTATTCTTTTGCTGTGCCACTCGCTTTGCATATTGTTGCCTGATTGTGCTGCCCAGTCGATATTGCTTGTTAAATCGTGCCCAATCTCGTCCTGTTCCCTCTCGTGGCTTGCAGCCATCTTGTTGTTTGTTTGTTGTGCCTCCCAGCCCGGCCCTCCACCCCGCTCCCGCCTCCCAGCTGCTCCGCCCTCCCACAGAGAGTGTAGGCTCTACCTTCGCAGCTTCAGCGCTGTGACCGTCCGGAGGCTCTCTGAAGCGGTCGCTCCCTCGCTGCTCCCTGCTCCCCCCACACGTGGTATCGTAGCGCTTACCTTGCACTGCCATAGCAACGCTTATTACCAGACTTGAGCGCACTGAGTAGAATCATCGCAGCGCTTCTTGAGCAGACCGTGATTTGCATTGTATTGTGCCTTATTCTTTTGCTGTGCCACTCGCTTTGCATATTGTTGCCTGATTGTGGTGCCCAGTCGATATTGCTTGTTAAATCGTGCCCAATCTCGTCCTGTTCCCTCTCGTGGCTTGCAGCCATCTTGTTGTTTGTTTTTTGTGCCTCCCAGCCCGGCCCTCCACCCCGCTCCCGCCTCCCAGCTGCTCCGCCCATGCCCCTCCCCCTCCTCCATCCACATATGACTGGTGCTTCCGCACGCAGCGTTCACGCGCAGCGGTCGCGACCCATGCGCGCCGAAGGTGCGCCAAAGGTAAGCCCGTCTACGCCTGTCCTCGCCTGGACCGCGCCCAGTGCCAGACACCCTGGCCCTCGCAAAACCCACCCCACTCACTTAACTTATGACGCCGCTACTCTCCTTGCCCTTAACCCCGGCCGCACTCCACAATGCTGCGTAGCTACCCCAAAACACACCCACGGACCATTCACCTGCCACTCCTGCAAGTTCGCCTGCATCAGGAGCCATGCCAAATCCTCCCCTTCTAAACACAACTCCAACTCTAACCACCTGAAGTGTATCCTGCTGAACACCCGATCGATCCACAAACATGCCACTGAACTCTGGGACCTTCTCGACACTACATCACCCGACGTCGCCTTCCTTACAGAAACCTGGATGAACGCCTCATCAGCACCCGACATCGCCATAGCCATCTCAGACACCTACAAGATCATCCGAAAAGACCGCACCAACCAAACAGGAGGAGGCATCGCCATCGCCCATAAGAACACCATCCGAATCACGACCAGCTCCGACGACAACCTCGCGACCGCCGAACACCTTCACTTCCAGATCCACACCAACCCCAGGACCACACTTAGAGGCACCCTCATCTACAGACCACCAGGAACCCGCACACAATTCAATGAAGACATCACTGACTTCCTCAGCCCACATTCCCTCATCTCCGAGAACTACATTCTACTGGGAGACCTCAACTTCCACCTGGAAAAGAATAACGACAGCAACACCACCACCCTTCTGGACAACCTGGCCAATCTCGGACTCAAACAACTTGTTGATACCCCCACCCACTTAGCCGGACACACGCTCGACCCTATCTTCTCCTCCAGCAAACACATCTCCTTCGATCACACCACAGCCCTTCATTGGACGGACCACAGCTGCGTTCACTTCAGCTACAAAAAGACCACGACCCACATCCCACCACAACCTATTCCTCGAAGAAACTGGAACAAAATCACCACCGACCAACTCTTCACATCGCTTAACCAAAACCCCCCCGCCATATCATCGGACCCAAACCAAGCTGCCACCAAACTCACACAATGGATCACCCACAGCGCTGACGAATTAGCACCTTTGAAAAACTACCAGATCAAACAAGGTAGCAAAAAGGCCCCCTGGTTCAACGATGAACTTAAGAAATCCAAAAAGTTATGTCGTACCCTCGAGAAAACCTGGAGAAAAAACCCAACAACTAGCAACCTGACCACCTTCAAGGACGCCACCCGCAAACACCACCAATTGATCCGATCCACCAAGAAATCAGCATTCAAGGATCGACTCGACAACAACGCCCATAACAGCAAGGAACTATTCAACATCGCCAAAGAATTTACCAACCCCACCGCAACCTCAAACGACATTACTCCCTCCCAAGACCTCTGCAATTCATTATCCTCTTTCTTCTACAACAAAATCGCCGACATACATAACAGCTTTGAGAACATTTCCAAAGAACAGTCCACTCCACCCACCTCCGAACCTAAACCGCCCTCTAACAACCTTAGCGCCTGGAACCCTATCACCACTGAAGACATCATCCGCCTAATGAACTCCATCCATTCTGGTTCGCCAACCGACCCATGCCCCCACCACATCTTCAACAAAGCAGACTCCATCATTGCACCCCATCTCCGCGATGTCATCAACTGCTCCCTCAACTCCGCTACCTTCCCAGAAAGCTGGAAACATGCCGAACTCAGCACCTTTCTGAAGAAACCCACAGCGGACCCCTCTGAACTCAAGAACTACCGCCCCATCTCACTCCTCCCCATCCCGGCCAAAGTCATCGAGAAAGCCATCAATAGCCAGCTCGCTGCCTTCCTTGAATCCAACAATTCACTCGACCCCTCACAGTCTGGCTTTCGAGCCAAACACAGCACCGAAACCGCCCTCATCGCTGCTACGGATGACATTTGAACGCTACTGGACAACGGAGAAACAGTTGCCCTCATCCTACTTGACCTCTCTGCCGCCTTCGACACAGTCTGTCACAGCACCCTCATACAACGCCTCAGCAACGTCGGAATACAAGGAAAAGCGTTGGACTGGATCATCTCGTTCCTCGCCGGTAGAACACAGAGAGTCCGCATCCCCCCATTCAAATCAGAGGCCACCGAAGTCATCTGCGGCTTACCACAAGGATCATCACTCAGTCCCACCCTCTTCAACGTGTACATGAGTCCCCTCGCAACCATCGCGCGACAACAGGACCTCAACATCATCTCCTACGCTGACTACACCCAGCTAATCCTCTCCCTCACCAAAGACCCCAACACCGCCAAAACCAATCTACACGAAGGAATGAAAGAAGTAGCCGAATGGATGAAGAACAGTCATTTAAAACTAAACTCGGACAAAACGGAAGTCCTCATCTTAGGATCGTCCTCCTCTGCATGGGACGACTCATGGTGGCCACCGGCTCTGGGCACAGCACCCATACCTACAGATCACGCACGGAACCTGGGCTTCATCCTAGACTCCTCCCTCTCGATGACCAGACAAGTCAACGCCGTTTCATCATCATGCTTCAACATCCTACGCCTGCTCAAAAAAATCTTCCGCTGGATCCCCACCGAAACAAGAAAAACAGTCACCCACGCACTAGTCACTAGCCGACTAGATTATGGAAACACCCTTTATGCCGGGACCACAGCCAAACTACAGAAAAAACTCCAACGCATCCAAAACGCCTCAGCCAGACTCATACTAGACATCCCCCGTCAAGCCCACATTTCCGGTCACCTGAAAGATCTCCACTGGCTTCCCGTCAACAATAGAGTAACGTTCCGTCTCCTCACCCACGCACACAAGGCCCTCTACGACCTAGGACCCGAATGCCTCAACAAACGACTGTCCTTCTACACACCCACCCGCCAACTTCGTTCATCCAATCAAGCCCTCGCCGCAATTCCGCGCATCAATAGATCCACCATGGGAGGTAGATCTTTCTCCTTCTTAGCGGCCAAAACCTGGAATTCTCTCCCCTCTCACCTCCGCCTCACACAGAACCACCTCTCCTTTAGAAAGCAGCTAAAAACCTGGCTATTCGATAAGTAATGCACCCACCCTCCCCCAAGCACCTTGAGACCCTCTGGGTGAGTAGTGTGCTATACAAATTACTGAACTTGAACTTTTGTGTCAAGGAGATGTCCAATGGATATTGGTTAGGTGTTCCAATCTGACCTCCTATGGGTTTTGATGCAAATCCCTATCTACAAAGAATTGTAGACAAGGATTTGCACAAAAACTTTACACGCAGCGGGGAGAATTTTTGTCATTTTTCATTTCTTCCCATTTTTTTAATTTTGCATGTATGCTGTATGGTACAGCACACATACAAAGTGGGAAACGTCCTAAAGAATAGGTTTTGTACAGGAAGTCATCCCTTGTAGTACAAAACCAATGTTCGATGCCACAAAACCACCCTTAGTATATATGGTGCTGTTCTGCTGTCTCCCTTTCGCACAACGCAGTGAAGAGAAGCAACTTTACTTGCTGCACTGCTTGGATTCTTGTTAAATCTGAGCCTGTGTTTCTTTTTAGGAGTAAAATTGAATAGGACTGGATTATCCATGTGCCAAGGAGATATAATGATTTTCTGAATTTGTGTCAGTAATTCTCAGAGGAAAAAGCAGGGAGTTCTACTTAGAGAAGCCCTGAGTGTGAACAGTGTGACTGCCAAACCTCTAGATAAACGTCTAGCCAGGTGGATAGTCAGGAAATTCATGTGTCAGATCTGTGACTTTTTGGTTTGTAGGTATGTGACCAAAGATTTTGTGAGGTAATTTGGTGATTTAAGTGTGGTGCACCTTAGTTCAGGGTCTACCTGTTAATCTTAAAGGAACCAGTGATGCTTTTAAACAGTTTTTGAAATCTTCAGGTGGAGTAGGCATTGAACCCCTGGACCACAGCCTACTTCTCCTAAGGCTGCCACCTCAGTTCCCAAAGGGAAGATCCCTTTCCTTTACCAAATCAGTTACCACCTCCTTTGAGATGCCGGTAGATGGTCAATGGTTTGTGAACAGAATTAGGGCCATTCACTGACACACAAGCTTACCAATCACAATTGCAAAGGACGCCAACAACATGCCCCTTCCAAGTGGGATTTGTAATCCATTTGTAAACCCATTTAGAGATTAGAAAATCAGTAAATGGATTAAGTGAATCAAAAATGGTTCCTTTTAGCAGCAGCAAACCATTGATTTACAAATTAAAGAGATCGCAACTGTTAAAACATTTAGCACATCTGACCACAAGTTATCTCGATTACCATTTTTAAGTTAAAAAAGAAATAAAGAAGTGAAGAGATGAAGCTGAGTGGACAAGATATGTTGATAGCGTGAATATGGATATGTTATGTTATGTTATGTTATGTTAAAGGGTTACTTTTATAGCGCACGGCTACTCCGAAGAGTGTCCCGGCGCTGAAAGAACCTCACAAACCCAGGGTAGAATGTGAAACCGGAGGGAGAGCAAAGCTCAGGGTGGAATGAGTTATTGCGTGAAAAGCAGGGTCTTCAGATCCTTCCTGAATTCCAGCAGATTGGAGTTGGATCTGAGTGACAGGGGAAGGGCGTTCCATAGCCGGGGAGCCAGTTGTTTGAAAGAACGCCCCCCACAGCGTGCGCGTCGGATCACAGGGGTGACCGCTCTGGCCTGGGTGGAAGAACGCAGGGATCTGGAAGGAAAATAGAAGCTGATCCGTTTCCGAAGATAACAGGCACCTGTGCCATGAAGGGCTTTAAAGGCAATGGTTAGGGCCTTGAAAGTAATTCGCTGCTTAATGGGCAACCAGTGAAAGGTTCTAAGAAGTTCACTGGCCCTGGCTCTCCTAGTTAGGCCAAAAATGGCCCGTGCCGCAGAGTTCTGCACAACCTGGAGACGCGCAAGGAGGAAGTCCGGAAGGCCTAGGTACAGTACGTTGGAGTAGTCCAGGCGAGAGCCTATCAAGGCCTGTACCGAGATCTTTCTATGCTCTAAGGATAGGAGCGGCAGGAACTTCCTCAACATCTTCAGGATAGCGAAGCATCTGCCGGTCACACTAGACACCAGTGCCCTGAAAGAGAGGCTGTTGTCAATCTGGATACCCAGATTTTTTGCAGACCCTGAATCGCTGGCAGGCGGGAACATGGCCGTAGGCCACCATTTCTTCCATCTGGGGTCCGCGGGGCAGCCTAAGAAAAGCACTTCGTACTTGTCGGAGTTGCACTTGAGGCTGCTGCCACTGAACCAATCAAACACGGCCCCAAGGCAACCCCGGATAGAGGCCCCGTCGAAATCACGACCCCTGTCGCAGGTGAACAAGAGTTGTGTGTCGTCCGCATACGACACGATCTGGGCCCCGAAATCTTCCGCCAGTGCCGCCAGAGGGTTCATATAGATGTTAAAGAGTGAAGGGCTCAAAATTGAGCCCTGCGGAACTCCGACCTCCAAAGGCGGCATAACGGCAGAAAAAGGGGGGGCCCAGACCGTTTGCTGGCGATTCGAGAGGAAAGACCTAAACCATCGAAACACCGTCCCCCTCAGACCAACCTCCCAGAGTCTGGAAAGGAGGCGGTCATGGGGGACGGTGTCAAAAGCCACGGAGAGGTCAAGCATCACCAACATGGCTTTGCCTCCACTGTCCAGGGTTTCCCTAATGGCCTCAGTGACCTTGAGCAAAGCTGTTTCAGTGCTCGGGTTGGAGCGGAAACCGGACTGCGATTTATGAAGTATGTCATTCGTCTCGAGAAAGTGGGACAGGGTGGTATGAACATGTCTCTCGACCACTTTCACAAGTGCTGGCAAAAGGGAAATTGGTCTGTAATTGGCATGGGATTCAGGGTTCAGGTTGGTTTTCTTGAGCAATGGCAGAATGAGTGCCTGTTTCCAAGGCTGAGGGACCTCACCCGTACTGAGAGATTAAGTATCGGGTTGATAAGATGGTTCAGAGTAGGGGCCATTTGCGCGAGGAATTTAGCAGGGCACGGGTCTAGCGGGGAGCCAGATTTCAGTTTGGAGAGGAGATCTAAGGAAGCCTGTAAGGTCAAGGAAGGAAAGTTCCAAAGGGCCGGGCCCACAGAAGTCGGGCACGGATAAGGGGACCGCGAATTAAGAGTGGTTGACTTGTTAGTAGTCCAGAAGGAGGCCTGGATAGTCCGAGTTTTGCTGGCAAAAAAGTCAGCAAGTTCGGCAATCCAGGACTCCGAATGTGTGGATCTGGGGGTGCACCACGGAGGGGAAATAAAGTCCTTGACTATCCTGAAAATTTCTTTACAGGAGCTGGAAGCATCATCAATCCTACTAGCCAAATAGGACTTTTTACCAGCCATGATATCGTGATGATTGTCTCTAATCATGGCCCTATAGGTTTCCTTCGAACTGGCATCATAGTGCTTACGCCATTTCCTTTCGGCTTTTTTACATTGCCGTCGCTTGTCGGCAAGTGCTGGCGAAAATCAAGGGGCGGATGTTTTCACAGATAGTGTCCTAGGGAGCAGGGGAGGGGCTAGGTCGGCAAGCCGTTGAATCAGCCATCCCTGCAGGAGCTCAAGATCCGTTTCCAGAGTACCTGTCAGCAGGCATAGGTAGGTGTCTAAAGCCTGCGACAGCATAGTCGAGGAAACCCGATGGAAAGCTCTGGAAGGATGCGCTTCGCGCCACTGTCCATTACAGATGCTCTTTGCTTTAACAGGGATCTCAAAGTTCACTAAAAAGTGGTCAGACCACAAAACAGGAGCAAGAGAGGCCAGGACCACAGGGACGGTGGAGAAAATGTGGTCCAATATATGACCTTTACAGTGTGTGGGGGACCGAAGATGCGGAATAAGCTCCAAGGATGAAGTAATGTCATTGAGCTTTATGCTGTCAGGGTCATCCACACTGTCCATGTAAATATTAAAATCATCTAAGAGCAGACAGTGATTAGATCTGAGGCAAAGCGTGGAAATGGCCGAGTGGAGTTCTCAAAAATAGGTGCCCATTGGGCCCGGGGGCCTATAGACCAAAAGCCCTATACATGTTTGCTGGGGTGAAAAGGAGAGGGAGAAGGCAAGAGCTTCACACCCAGTGATATATTGTCCAAGGGAAGAATAGAGCATGTAATACGCCTGTCGACAACCAGGGCGACACCACCTTCCTTGCCGCTGGCTCTGTCCTTTCTGAAGATGACGTGGCTTGGGGGGGTGGCAGTGGCGATATTAGGTCCTGCGCTTTCACCAAGCCAGGTCTCTGTCAAGAACAGACAGTCCGCTTTAGAGTCCGTCAAAAGATTATAAGATTATATGGTATGTTTATATGGTATGAGATGATGGGCAGAGCTTTGAAACTTTTCAGACACTCAGTATCAGTCACAAATCTGTGTTTAATCCATCATCGTTCTTTAGTTCACTTCGCCACCTCAGTTCAGACCCAGCTATATGCAAACCGTTCTTGACACTGTGCATCATGGGAACAGTCCAGCCCGAACAGTCAAGCCAGGTCTTCCCTGAACCAAAACAAGCATCCGGGGACCGGTTTTGGGTAACACCCCTCAATAGCCAGGCTAGCTTGAATCCAGTGGGAAAGTGAGCAAGGGACCCACATCTGGATATACCCTGTCAACTTAGGGCAAACAAAGCAAACACAAGGAGATGATGGATGGAGCGCTGAAACTTTTCAGAGGTGGGATGCAATGTCTTCGCCTAGTTATATTTTGACAAAGTGAATAAGATATATGATAGAGTCCTGGCAAAAGCCAGAGATATTGAATGTATAAGGGCCTCGTTTGATTATTTAGAGAATAATGTAGGGTTGATGAGCTGTGGACCTATTGAGTAGGAGATCTCTATGTTAGTCTCTTCAGTAAAGTCAGGCTCACCGAGTGGCTTACCCAGTACTGGGTGAACTGTTGAATTGCTCCCTGTTGTCAGGTCAGGTTCCCGTTCTCAGGAAGCACGAAGTGGTTGTTCCACTGTTAAAAAAACATTATTGGACCCCACCAAACCAGAAAACTACCCCCCAGTTTCAGTATTGCCAGCCTTCTCCAAGATAATGGAGACATTTGTTAATAAACAATCCTTGAGTGTAGAGTGTCACAACCTGCTGCATAGGACGCAATCTGGCTTTTGGCCCTCATTTAGTACTGAATCATCCTCACTATTAACAACAGAGGCTGTCCGTCAGATTCTTGACATAGGCAATTCTGCGATTCTGGTGACCTGTTCTCAGGACACCCCCGTGCCGCACGGCCACCAGCTGCTGTGTGTGCGACTCGCCCCGCTGCTGCCCGCAGCCTCGCTGAGCCTGCCTCGCCGACTCCGCCCCTCGCCGTATTTGCGTGTACTGTGTGTTTATATTTTCTCTTTTTTGTTTCCCCTGCATATTGTTAAATATTAGTATTGTTTCCCATTTTCTGTAATAGATTGCTGTTATTGCCTGTGCTGTTGTCCGTCTCTCTGCCCCCTGTGCCTGCCCGCCCCGCTCCCGCCTCCCAGCTGCTCCTCCCTCCCTCTCACTTCGCCATAAATGGCGACCGCGCGGACGTGCAGTGGTCACGCGCAGCGGGTGCGCCGATTGTGCGCCGAAGGGACGCCAAAGGCAAGCCCGTCTGCGCCCGTCCACGCCTGGACCGCGCCCAGCGCCAGGACCCCTGGCCCCCACCGACGCAAGACGACCCGACAGACCTACGACGCCGCCGCCCTCAACGCACTCAATACCGGCCGGAACCCCGCCTGCTGCCGGGCCGCCCCAAAACGCTTCCACGGACGCTTCACCTGCACAACCTGCAAGTTAACCTGCCTCCGAACATGCACCACGCCCGCCAAGCCACACCCCAGCAGCGACCTCAAGTACATCCTGTTCAACACCCGCTCCGTCCACAGACACGCCGTCAAACTCTGGAACCTGCTCGACACAACATCACCAGACGTCGCGTTCCTCACTGAAACATGGATGAACGCCTCCTCAGCCCCCGACATCGCCATCGCCATCCCGGATGGATACAAGATAATCAGGAGGGACCGCGTCAACCAGACCGGGGGAGGCATCGCCATCGTCCACAAGAACACCATCCGCATCACGACCGACGCGGACGACACCTACACCGACGCCGAACACCTCCACTTCCAGATTCACACCGACCCAAAGACGATCCTCAGAGGCACCCTCATCTACAGACCCCCGGGACCACGCACACAATTCAGCGAAGACATCACGGACTTCATCAGCCCACACGCCCTCCCCTCCGCCGACTACATCCTCCTAGGGGACCTCAACTTCCACCTGGAGAACAACAAGGACCGCAACACCGTCACCCTGCTGGACAACCTTGCCAACCTCAGACTCAAGCAACTGGTCAACACCCCCACCCACTACACCGGCCACACGCTTGACCCCGTCTTCTCATCCAGCAAGCACATCGCCTTCAGCCACTCCACCAGACTTCACTGGACCAACCACAGCTGCGTCCACTTCAGCTTCAGAAAAACCACTACCCACCACCACCCGCAACAGGTTCCTCACAGAAGCTGGAGCAAGATCACCGACGACCAGCTCACCAACTCCCTCAGCCAGAACCCACCTGCCAGCACACCGGACCCCGACGAAGCAGCCCGCAACTTCACGCTGTGGCTGACCGCCTGCGCCGACGACCTCGCACCACTGAAGAACCCTCCCAGCAAACCCAGAAGCAAGAAGGCCCCCTGGTTCACCGACAAACTCAAGGACTCCAAGAAGACCTGCCGCACCCTCGAGAAAGCCTGGCTCCTCGACCGGACAACTGACAACATGACCGCCTTCACAAGATCTCTGCGACTCCCTCGCCTCTGCGATTCTGGTGACCTGTTCTCAGGACACCCCTGTGCCGCACGGCCACCAGCTGCTGTGTGTGCGACTCGCCCCGCTGCTGCCCGCAGCCTCGCTGAGCCTGCCTCGCCGACTCCGCCCCTCGCCGTATTTGCGTGTACTGTGTGTTTATATTTTCTCTTTTTTGTTTCCCCTGCATATTGTTAAATATTAGTATTGTTTCCCATTTTCTGTAATAGATTGCTGTTATTGCCTGTGCTGTTGTCCGTCTTTCTGCCCCCTGTGCCTGCCCGCCCCGCTCCCGCCTCCCAGCTGCTCCTCCCTCCCTCCCACTTCGCCATAAATGGCGACCGCGCGGACGCGCAGTGGTCACGCGCAGCGGGTGCGCCGATTGTGCGCCGAAGGGACGCCAAAGGCAAGCCCGTCTGTGCCCATCCGCGCCTGGACCGCGCCCAGCGCCAGGACCCCTGGCCCCCACCGACGCAAGACGACCCGACAGACCTACGACGCCGCCCTTAACGCACTCAATACCGGCCGGAACCCCGCCTGCTGCCGGGCCGCCCCAAAACGCTTCCACGGACGCTTCATCTGCACAACCTGCAAGTTAACCTGCCTCCGAACATGCACCGCGCCCGCCAAGCCACACCCCAGCAGCGACCTCAAGTACATCCTGTTCAACACCCGCTCCGTCCACAGAAACGCCGTCAAACTCTGGAACCTGCTCGACACAACATCACCAGACGTCGCGTTCCTCACTGAAACATGGATGAACGCCTCCTCAGCCCCCGACATCGCCATCGCCATCCCGGATGGATACAAGATCATCAGGAGGGACCGCGTCAACCAGACCGGGGGAGGCATCGCCATCGTCCACAAGAACACCATCCGCATCACGACCGACGCGGACGACACCTACACCGACGCTGAACACCTCCACTTCCAGATTCACACCGACCCAAAGACGACCCTCAGAGGCACCCTCATCTACAGACCCCCGGGACCACGCACACAATTCAGCGAAGACATCACGGACTTCATCAGCCCACACGCCCTCCCCTCCGCCGACTACATCCTCCTAGGGGACCTCAACTTCCACCTGGAGAACAACAAGGACCGCAACACCGTCACCCTGCTGGACAACCTTGCCAACCTCAGAATCAAGCAACTGGTCAACACCCCCACCCACTACACCGGCCACACGCTTGACCCCGTCTTCTCATCCAGCAAGCACATCGCCTTCAGCCACTCCACCGGACTTCACTGGACAGACCACAGCTGCGTCCACTTCAGCTTCAGAAAAACCACTACCCACCACCACCCGCAACAGGTTCCTCACAGAAGCTGGAGCAAGATCACCGACGACCAGCTCACCAACTCCCTCAGCCAGAACCCACCTGCCAGCACACCGGACCCCAACGAAGCAGCCCGCAACTTCACGCTGTGGCTGACCGCCTGCGCCGACGACCTCGCACCACTGAAGAACCCTCCCAGCAAACCCAGAAGCAAGAAGGCCCCCTGGTTCACCGACAAACTCAAGGACTCCAAGAAGACCTGCCGCACCCTCGAGAAAGCCTGGCTCCTCGACCGGACAACTGACAACATGACCGCCCTCAAACACGCCACCCGCAAGCACCACCAGCTCATCCGCACCACCAAGAAGAAATCACTGAAGGATCGACTGGACAACAACGCCCATGACAGCAAGGAACTCTTCAGCATCGTCAAGGAGTTCTCCAACCCCAGCACCGGCAACAACGACATCACCCCTTCACAAGATCTCTGCGACTCCCTCGCCTCGTTCTTCCACCGCAAGTTTGCCGACATCCTCAACAGCTTCGGCGCACCATCCTCGCACCCAACCGTCGAACCAACGCACCCCACTGCCACCCTCTGCACCTGGACCGCAGTGACCACCGAAGACACGGCCCGCACGATGAACACCATCCACTCCGGATCTCCGACTGACCCCTGCCCACACCACGTCTTCAACAAGGCCGACTCCACCATCGCACCCCGACACCGAGACGTCATCAACACCTCCTTCGACACCGCCACCTTCCCGGAGAGCTGGAAGCATGCCGAGCTCAGCGCCCTACTGAAGAAACCAACAGCAGACCCCACTAACCTCAAAAACTTCCGCCCAATCTCGCTCCTCCCTTTTCCTGCCAAAGTCATTGAGAAGATCATCAACAGACAGCTTGCCGCCTTCCTCGAGACGAATGGATCCCTCGACCCCTCGCAGTCCGGCTTCAGAGCCAACCACAGCACCGAGACCGCCCTCATCGCAGCCACCGACGACATCCGAGCCCTTCTCGACAACGGGGAAACAGCGCACTCATCCTCCTGGACCTCTCCGCCGCGTTCGACACTGTCTGCCACCGCACCCTAGTCCAACTCCTCAGCAACACCGGCATCCAAGAGAAGGCATTGAAGTGTATCATCTCGTTCCTCGCTGGAAGAACACAGAGAGTCCGCCTCTACCCGTTTCGCTCCGAGGACACCGAAGTCATCTGCGGCGTCCCGCAAGGATCATCACTCAGCCCCACCCTCTTCTACGTCTACATGAGACCTCTCGCAGCCATCACACGCCAACACAACCTCAACATCATCTCCTACGCCGACGAAACCCAGCTGATCCTCTCCCTCACCAGAGACCCCGACACTGCCAGAACTGGCCTCCACGAAGGGATGAAAGACCTCGCCGAGTGGATGAAAAACAGCCGCTTGAAACTGAACTCAGACAAGACGGAAGTACTCATCCTTGGACCATCACCCTCCTCCTGGGATGACTCCTGGTGGCCACCAGCCCTGGGCACCGCCCCCAAGCCGACAGACCACGCATGCAACCAAGGCTTCATTCTAGACTCTTCCCTCTCAATGACCAGAGAAGTCAACGCCGTCTCCTCTTCATGCTTTCACACCCTCCGCATGCTCCGCAAGATCTTCCGATGGATCCCGATCAAAACCAGGAAGACGGTCACCCAGGCCCTCGTCACCAGCCGACTGGACTACGGAAACACCCTCTACGCCGGAACCACAGCCAAGCTACAGAAAAGACTACAACGCATCCAGAACGCCTCCGCCCGACTCATCCTGGACATCCCTCGACGAAGCCACATCTCCGTCCACCTGAGGAACGTGCACTGGCTCCCCATCAACAAGAGGATCACGTTCAGGCTCCTCACCCAAGCACACAATTCTCTCCACAACCTGGGCCCCAAGTACCTCAACGACCGCCTGACCTTCCACACGCCCACCCGCCAGCTACGGTCCGGCAGCCTCGCCCTCGCCGCCGTACAACGCATCCGAAGAGCCACCGCCGGAGGCAGATCATTCTCCTACCTGGCGGCCAAGACATGGAACTCCCTCCCCATCCACCTTCGGCTGACCCAGAACCACCTCGCCTTCAGGAGACAACTCAAGACCTGGCTGTTCGAGCTGTAGCGGCCCCCTTCCCCCAGGCGCCTTGAGACCCTTCCGGGTGAGTAGCGCGCTATACAAGTGCTATGATTGATTGATTGATTGATTCTGCGGCACTGCTGTTATTGGCTCTTAGTGCCACATTTCGATACTGTGTCCCATAACATCCTGATTGAGAGGCTCTGGAGGTGTGGTGTGGGACATACACATTGAGTGGGATTACTTCATTTCTGCAAGGGCGGACCTTTCAAGTGTCCCAATAACCTCATGAGTTAGAAGTGTTTCCTGTGAAACAAGGTATGGCGCAAGGCTCTGTCATCAAATGTCATTGCTGTCATATCATTGAATGCTATGGGTTTACCATCGTTTCATAAGCAGATGATATGCAGCTTTTCATCATGCTGTCACAGAACGTGTGCCTATGCCTTGCAGTGGTTGCTTGGTAGATGGACCTGAATTGTCTCAACCTCAAATCTGAGAAGACTTAAGTTCTGACCTTAGGAAACCAAGCAAATATTTAGGCCACAGCATGGTAGCCTCAGGAGTTGGGCAAAGCTCCTGTTCTGAAACTTAAGGTCAAGAACTTTGGTGTCTGACTTGATGATAAGTAGCAGGAAAATGCTTTGAACTACTTAAGATGGTGAGTAAAATCTTGTGCCTATTTCTAGAGTCGGCAAAAAAACGGTTATCCAGGCCTTGGTTATATTGAGGGAAGATTATTGTAATTTTCTTTATCTGGGAGCCACTCAGGGTTGGATCACAAGACTTCAGAGAGTGCAAAAGTCAGTGGCACACCTACTTTTGAATTTGCCGAAGTGTGCATCTATTGGGGTTGCACTCAGGCTGCCAGTTAAGCAGAGATCATTGTTTAAAGCTTTATGCTACTGTCACAAAGCTTTTGCTAACAAAGGGAATGGGTACTTCCAGTCACTGGTAAAATCATACATACCCTCAAGGAATCTAAGATCTACAGGGGAATTGCTGGTGACTTTCCAAGAGTAAAGAAAGTACGCTCTGGTGGGAGCTCTTTCAGCTACCTGGTGCCAAAGTTGTGGAATGCCTTGCCCTTTTCTATTCACAGGCGCATTCAGAAGTTATTTTTAGGAAATAACTTAAAATGTGTTAAGGGCGCTCAAGCATTTTAAAGCGATAAGCAGACCTGCTTCCCGTGCTTCCAGGGACACCTCATTTGTGGTAGCCATTCACTTTATAAATATTATTATTTTTCATGAAACAAAATACCCGTGTAAAGCTTTGACATGTGTGATAGCAATCCACCTTTACAGGTCTACTGGCTTTAGCATGTGGCTTTGACAGTAAATAAGTCAATCCTACTGCCTTTGTCATAATAAACATATCAGATCCATGGCATCTGAAACAACTGTTCTAAATTAATCAAAAACGCAAACAGACTCAAGCATACTTTATTGAGCATAAGCTGTCCCACAAGGCTAAACAAGCACTTGTTTTCATTGAAAACTCAACTGTTCTGTCCACTCAAAAGCTTGCAGAGAAGAATATCAACATGCTGATTGAGCCTAATCCCCTTCCTCAGTACTTCTTTCAAAGCACTGTTTATAGTGATCACACAAGGTGTGCAAACAGCTGCACTGTCAAGACAGACCTAAAAATTGAAACTACAAATTTCAGAATGAGAAGTGATGTTGCATTCAAATGCAAAGCTTTCCTACTGTGTTAAATATGATACAGAGTTGGTACTTAGTTGCAAAATGGTAGCTCATGCCATAGAACATGTGGTTCAGTGGAAATAACAGTCAGCTGATTCCTCCTTGTTAACATGCCAGCCTTACGGTCGTCTTCCCCCAAACTTGCTGCCTTCTCCCCTCCTGTTTTGCTGAATTTGTTTTTATTGGCTTTAGAACTTTTTGCACTTTACCACTGCTACCTAGTGCTAAATAACTTGTGCTCACTTCCTAAAAGATGGTAACATTGGTGTAAGCCTAGGGACATATTTAATTTACTTTTAAGGCCCTAGTAAAGGGTTATACCATATACCCAGGGCTGGTAAATTAAATGCTCCTAGTGGGCATGCAGCACTTATTGTACTACTCTTTTAAGTAGCTCCTTGAAACATGCCTCAGGGCCGCCATTGCAGCCTGTGTGCAGTGTTAAACTGCAATTCGACCTGGCAAAATAAAACCCCTTCCATGCCTAAAAACTGTGTTTCTATTACATATGTCACTCCTAAGGTAGACCGGAAACAGCCCATTTTATTTAAAAAGTTGGACATGTACGTGTACCTTTTACATTTCCTGGTTGTGAAAAACTCTCAAATTCGTTTTTTATTACTGTGAAGCCTACCTTTCACAAGGATAACATTGGGTTACTCAATTACATTTAGTAAGTGATGACCTTTGTTTGGGAGCAGATAGAAATGTCATGCTTGGTGTCTAAAGAATTGTAATTTAAAACCCTCTTTAATAGTAAAGTTAGATCTTAAGCCACAATTCTGAAAATGCCAGTTTTAGAAAGTTGGTATTTTCTTGTCCTAACCATTTCGTGCCTGTAGCCTGTTTCCTGGGTCACAGGACTGGGTGTAGTTAGCATCTGGCCTTTTTGTAATCCTTCCAGACAGCCACACAATAGAGGGAGGGAGTATTCACAGGATGGGCTATCCTAGTAGGATGGAGGGTGGCAGAGCTGTGTCTAGCCCCACTTGCACTTCGAAAATACTACCCCAGATTACACACAAAGAACTTCACACTAGCCTGTTGTGGCTGCAGAAAACCATTGACCAATACAGGGAGGTAAGAAATTGCAGACACTTCTATGGGGTCAAAACTCCAGACTTATCTTCTGCTTCAAAGCTGGCACCAATTATAAAACCAGGATGCTTAAACCTACTCTGCACTCTGGGCCTGTAAAAAGGACTCTCAGATGACCAGGTTAAGTGTCTTGATATGGTTTGATCCTATTAGAACTTTGTTTCCATCACACTACAGAATTAGAAAAAAGAGCTTCATTTATGCTTTTCAAGCTGCATATTTATTTTTAAATATTTGCTTAGCTCATTTATATGTACTTACATTTTGTTGTGTTTTGGAATAAACACCCTACAGCCTTTCCTTTCACACCAGCAGGATTGTCAAATAGTGCGCACTACAAAATCCTCAAAATTTGCAGTAAGAAAACGAAAAGTAAGCACAAGTCTTCACGTTAAAATCCTAATTGGCAACTTGTCAGAGGACTAGACTGACATTTGAACTCTGTTTTGTAACACAGCAAATATGGAGAAATATTTTAATTTCTTTAAAAAGTAATCTTTAATATTATTTCACCTGTGGAAACCTAATTTGCACAACATTATCATTTGTGTTCTCTGCAGTTTTATTAGAAAAACGGTATGTCTGTGCAAATTTTGTGGTCATTTTAATGGAAAATGCACTATTTGTGAATACGAGTGTGCTACCACACCATGCTTTTGTGATATATTTGTGACAGTGTACGCATACATGCAACACCAGCTACATACTACACTCTTGCCACTCTCCTGTTGAATGAGAGTGGCTCATTTGCAAAACAGTTTATTAGTGTGATGCTTGGATTTTTCAGAATACCTATGAATTCAGTGATGTAACATTGATGGCATCACCCACAGTCTGAAAATTACTCCAGCACAACTGTCCTTGTTGCAGTGTCTTATAGTCCTCCTCACAACATGACACACTATAAGTCTCCCGAAGTAACATGTGATGGGGTCTTGGTGTCTCTAACCTTTACTATCCTTACTATAGTTTAAGATATCAGCACCCACATCATTCCATTCAAATTAATCTTCCATTCTATTACAGTACTTGCTGGGCTGTAAATCTCTGCCCAGGAGATGGGATTTTGTAATTAACCTTCTAAGTCTCACCTGATTGGAAAGGGGAGACCACTCGGTCCCTCCGAACGTATGGATGGGTGCCCGATCCCCCGGGAAACCATTGTGGGCGGGGGGCGTGTCCCGGCTGTTATGCCCGAAGCGGCGTGGCCGGAACGCGCTCCTCCCGCCCAAAAGAGGTTGTCCTAAAACACCCGCCCGGAAGTCCGTGCACTGATGGGCTTGCTAGAGGCCATCTGTAGTCATAGTGCACGTAGGGGGGTATGATTTGGTGAGACTGGGAAGACGGGTGTTAGTTGAGCACATACTGTCTGTAGTTAGCTGGTTAGCCAAAAGGCCCCCGGGAAGTACAATAGCCTGGTCCCACATGATTCCCAGGAGGATATGGCAGGGAGGTTTGTCTATGACATCGTTGAGCCACTCGGTAAAGAGGGTCAACAATAAAATAGAGAAATTGTTTTGCTCTGCTCATCTCCAAAGCATTTCTCATGGGTGTATCAGGGGCAATCACTGTTATTCGAATGATGGGGTGCACCTGTCCAGGACTGGTAATGACTTACTGATAGGAGACATCATAGCTTGGCTACTGGGTTTGAGGAGACATGACCTATAGGAGGTGTGGGGGGGGCCAGATAGTCGGTCAACTATCTGGCCCGTGGCGGTAAGGTCATGATCGTGAGCAGTGATTTCAAGGTCCCTAGGGGGGGCGCCACCCATTATGGATGGGAGCGCCCGGGGGAGGTGGCCATTGGCCCCTCCCACGGGGGGGCGGCACCCACTACGGATGGGTCGCCCAGGGGGAGACAGCCATAGGCCCCTCCCAGGGGGAGATGGCTATATGCCCCTCCAACGAATTTCCCGGGGGGGGGGATATCCGCTCCGGCGGAAGAGAGTGTGGGGAAGGGGGGGAGTCCACGCTGTCCTTCTTACGGAAACCTCGCACACAAACTCAGATGACCTTAAGATGGCGTCGAGTGAAAGGGGGCCCCCACGACAAGGGAAGTTAGAATTGGCGGCGAGGGTAAAGTAAGCATGGGCGGAAAATCCGTTACGCTCACGGATTTTGCGGATTTTCGGTAAATTCGCAATCCGCGAACTCCCGCGAATTTACCGAAAATCCGCAAATCCGCGAGCGGCGGATTTTTCCGGGGGCAAAAGTTCAAAACTTGAAGCCTGGCCTGTCGTAACTATTTTAGGATGGCGCCGGCAAGCTGCCAGCGCCATCCTAAAATAGTTACTAAGTTAGCTTCAACAGGAAGCTCTAATAGATAAAATAAAGCAGGTGCTCGATTTTATCTATTAGAGCTTCCTGTTGAAGCTAACTTAGTAACTATTTTAGGATGGCGCTGGCAGCTTGCCGGCGCCATCCTAAAATAGTTACATTAGGCCAGGCTGCTGAACTGATCTTTCTCTGACCTTTTATGCACACAAGAGGCATGTGAACTCGCATGGAAGCCCCGCACGTTTGGCCCCGCGCACACACTCGCGGTTTGCACCGTCTTCCCGCCATTCACCCATTATGATGGACAGCTCACTCAAGGGACCCCTGCGCCCTTCGGGGCGATTGCATAGTAACAGACACATGGTCGCTCGAACTAGTTGATGCTCAAAGTCAGTGACTCATTCATTAGCCCAAAAACAATCATGAGCGTCTTCGAGGCTGGACAAGTGTGCCTCTTCCCAAATCTACTGTGGAAAGTCAGCTGTGATGCTGGGTAGAGGCCTTTGCATCCTTGACTTTCATGAGCGCAATCCCCGTGCTGTTCCTGTGACCAGGAGCTTCTTTCTCTTCATATTATTGTGTTTGCACGGGTTGCTGCAAGTTTGCACGCGTTTTGTACAATTTCGCAATTTGCGAAATTGTACAAAACCCTCGCGAACTTGCAGAAACCCGTGCGAACATAAAAAAAAAAAATCCGCAAATTCGCCAGAATTCGCGGATTTTGCGGATTGCGAGTTCGCAAATCTGCAAAATCCGCGAACGCGAGATCCACAAAATTCGCCCATGCTTAGGGAAAGTCCTCTGCGCATGCTCCACTCACACCGTGAGGACGGGAAGTTGGTGATAGGGATTTGACACCGGTTAAGACCTTGCCGTTGGCCCTTAATGTTAGGTTGTACAAATTCAAATGTAATGCATTTATCAGGATGCTAGACTCGGCTAGGAAACCTTTGTATTAGAGATTTGATAAGGTTAGCCTGAAAAACCTGTCTTCATCAAGATGTAATTGAAGTTGAATTTGTACATGATTCATGAAACGTTTTAATTTAAAGTTTTAAATTTTGTTTCATATTTTAATAAATACGGCCGGGGGGGTCGTGATGCCCCTCCGCCTTCCAAAAGTTCAAATCTGTCTTCTCCCATGGGGAATTGGTGTTGGGAGGGGTGGCGGGCATCCCGGCCCATATGGAAAGGGGAGACCACTCGGTCCCTCCGAACGTATTTGATGAATTAAAGTAAAATGTATCTTTTGTGTATCAGCATCACACATCATATCACAATCAATCACCCTTTTCAAACACACTCACACTCTCTCACATTACACAAATGTCACAAAAAGACGTTAATATTTCACTTCTGTTCTTTTATTTTCCTCACAATAAAATACACTGAACATAATCTTCACAAAAGGTATTTACAACAGTTTAAGCTATTGTCATTGTAAATTACAATAACTTTTATTTAAGTATTAATTATTTAAAATATTTCATAACCATTGTTATTTGTAATATCAATAGATCTAAGTCACGTAAATACAAAACATTTGCATTACAAATACTATGAGTGTCACATTTGCAAAAGTTAAAAGTATTGGCATTGTAAATGACAAAACTATTATTTTCGCAATTTTCAAAACCAACACATAAATATAAAATGTGTCATTTACAAAACAAATAGCTCAAACTTTCCTACTGCGAGACCAATTGGCAACGCCAGTGCTTGTTTTTAATGAATCCATGATATTGAGATTATGAATAGTAGTTGTTTTCAAAACTTTGAATTTGGGGTTAACGTTATTATCGTGATTAAAAGGGCATTTTACAAAATGTGTTCTTTTTTGTAAATTGGTGTAGGTTTGGGTGGAGAGAAATTCAATTCATAATAACAAATGATCTACTTTTCTGTATTTTCACACTTCTACTGAAAAAAACAGTTCTCCACCCGTGTGGCTGGGCCTATCACCTAGGACATGAATGACACCAAAATGCAAAATGAAGGCATTACATTTTTGGTTTGAAAATTGACCCATTATGATTATACCAGTAGCTTTGGTGTTTGGATCTCGGCCTGCTACCTACTACACCAAGATATTTCTGACAATTAGACATGCAGAGGAGTCAATAGTGGTATGACCTGCTTAGATCTCACTACATTATCTTACCTAGAATGCCCTGCCGACCTTTCGCGCCAGGATACTATTTTTTAGTAACAGAGCGCGCTATAAAAGCCTTTATAATAATAAGCCAGACTAGCTTCACTCCAGTGGCATGGAGAGCATGGGACCCACGTCTGTGCATACCTGTCCCACTCAGGGTGACAAATGCAAAATAAATCAATTAATGGACAGAATGCTGATTAATGTCAAACATTCACCCCAGTACAGAGATCTGAGCCTAAATCCATCATTTTGTTTGGCTCCCCATGCCTTTCCAGTTTAGACCCAGCCATATGCAAATCAGTCTTGACCCTGTTCCCCATGGGAACAGTCCAGCCTAAACTGCCAGGCCAGGTCCTTCCTGGTCTGGAAACAAGCATCCCGGCACCGGTTTCAGGGTATCATCCCTCATCAGCCAGGCTAGCTTGACTACAGTAGCATAGAAAGCGGACATTTCTCTGCTCTTACTGCTTTGTTTGTCTGCAGCCTGTCTACGATACAACCCTGGGCTGGGTAACAGCTTCACCTTGTGCAATCCCTCTAGACAGCCACATACATAGGAAGGTTGGGTATTTCTGCATATGCATTTGCCTTCTGATGGCTCTTTCTGAGCAGGAATGGACGGTGAGCTAACACTGACACCTGAGTAGGCAGTCTCCTGCTACCCACACAAGGGGCTGATTACTCCCTACTGATCTGGGGCCAGGGCTGGAAAGAAAGGACCTGTGTGCACTTCAAAGGCCCTTCTTTGGAGTCAATCATTCTGTTATTCAGTGCTAAGATACCCCAGGTTGAGGTGAACGTGTTCTGTTTAAAGGTGCAACTGGGCATAAGTACTGGGTCTCTGACCTTGCCAAGACAGGGCACTCTGCTGGACTGCTGCTCTCGGATAACTGCTTTTCTGCTCCACTGTACTGCTTGTTGCCTGCTAGTTGATGACCTTTGCCTTGCCAGGGAAAGGACTGGACCCTCTCACTTGAACCCAAAGCATTCTCCAAAGGCTTGTTGGCTTGCCTACTGTTGTTGAGACTCGGGAAATCAAAGTCTCAACCCCTGATCTTATTCCTGGTTCACTGGAAGTTGACCCAGATACTTGCTTCAGAGGGACCGACGCATCAACTGAAGGTGTGAGCTGAAATCAACGCATTGTCCCGGTGGCAGGAGCAGAACCCATTGCATCGCTTGATGCATTACTTGCCTGAACCCCGCATCTCGGCTTCCCAACCAGGATAAGGTTCTTTGTTCACCAGGACCTGCATGGGTCCTGTAGCAGTCTGTATTTCATTGTGGTGGGCCCAAAGTATTGATGTTGTCCCCAGATAATCTAGAGTGGTGCATACCACTTCCACATATTGCTTCGAAGCTCTATAACTCCGGTTCTACTTATTGGATTTTTATTGTTTTAATCTTGTTTTACTCTTAAAAATAATATCTTTTTTTCTAACCATTTGTGGAATATTTTTTTTGCTGTTTTCATTGGTTACTGTGTGTGTGTATGTGTTGTACAACTACTTTACACATGGCCTCTTTAGATAAACCTGACTGCTCTGTGCCAAGCTACCAGAGGGTGACCTCAGGCTATCTTTTAGTGTGTATCTAGCTTACCCTTACCCGAATGGTGGCTCCTTGGACAGGGTGCATACCTCTGCAAACTACAGACCCCATTACCTGCACCCCTTGTTACCACACTTCTAAAAATATTAATAGTATCCCACTTGTGTGGTTGGGTCCATTGCCCATGATAGAGAAAGCCTTTGAATGCAAAGTGGAAGCATCAAGTTTTCCTTTTTTTTATATATATTTTTATTATTCACAGTAGCAAGGTTAGTACAAAGCAAAACACATGAAGAACACTTTTACTCCAAGAAATACATTCATAATAAAAAGCAAATCAACTAGATAGCTAAATCCATTGGTGTGTCAATCTTCAAGATAATCCCTAAATACTCCCCATATACTTAAACCAATCTTGCATTTCTTTGCCCCTTTAACAGAAAACAAACCCCATTCTATTTTACAGTAATTATACATTTTCGCCTGCCATAGTTCAAGCACAGGTGGTTCTTTCTGAAGCCATTCAGTAGCAATACATAAATGTGCAACTGACATTGAAAAAAAAAATAAGTTGTCTATGTACATAAAGTGGATTATCCCTGCTACTCGAATGCCCTATCCCAAATTACCATAATTGCTGGTGTAATAGTCAACCTTACTTTCATTACTAATGACAAAAAAAATTCTAGTTATGATTTAAATCTCAACAGTTCATCGCATTTAAAAAAAATATGTACACTATCCGCGTTGTCCTCTCCACATCGGAAGCACTTGCCATCAAATGTAGACCCCCATTTAGCCATACGTGCGGAAGTATAAAATAAATCAAAAAGGGATTTAAAGAATTGAGCCCTCAAATTTGCTGACATAAGTACTTCCCTAGATACTCCAATAAGTGTCTCAACAATAATATCTGGCTCTCCCAGGTCCCTTGACCATTTTAACTTATACTTATTCAAGTCATCCAAACGACCAGCTAGTAATAGTTGATATATTTCTTCAATTCTACTTTGCCACCTGACTTTTTCTATAAGGGGATGGGTTTTCTTAATGAAATTACTCCACTGTAAATAATCCCCAATCTGCTGGTATTTAAAGAATTGTATTCTGGGGATACCATACTGTAAAACCAAATCATCAAAAGATTTACACACCCCATCAATAGAGTAAAAATCACCTAAAATTCTAATACCTTTTTTCATCCATGCTAAAGCAATGTTATACTGAAATATACCTGGTAACATCTTCACTGCATGCAAAGGTGTATTGTAGGAAATTTTCCTCAATGTTATCAACTTTTTGGGTACTAATTAAAACCTTAAATCGCGTTCGCTTGAAATAGCTGCCATCCACTTCACTGAATAGACATTGCCTAGCAGTAGGATCCAATAAAATTTCAAAAATGGTGGGTGAATTAGCCATACTACTGGCCCCTTCCCCTGTAAGTATACATCGATTTTCAACAAAACCATGTATAATAGCACAAACAAAAATCCGAAACTGCTAGGCCCCCACTCTCATAAGGTAAAGTCATGAAGCGCATCGCCCGTCTAGGTCCCCGGACTACAAATACATTTCCCACAAATTGACTGTAGCTTTTGTAACATAGGATTTGTAACTTCCAAAGGTATGAAGCGAAACAGATAAAGAACTTTGGGTAGAATTTTCATTTTGATGATGTTACACTGTCCTATTATTGTAAATTTAAGCCGGCCCTATCTATCCAAAGAATTTTTAATGTTTCCGATCAAAGAGCTCCAATTTACATCCATCAGCTCACTCATTGATGTTCGTATTTGTATACCTAAATATGTCACTTCTTTAATAACTCGGTCATCTCTGATTTGAATACTATCAGAACACAGAATTTGTGTTTTGAACACATTTAGCTTATACCCTGACTTCGCCCCAAACTCAGAAGCCAGCCGCTCAATTTCATACATTGTACCAACAGGATCCACAGTTTTAAAAGCTATATCTTCTGCATATACAAAAACAGAAAATTCATAATCATGAACCAAAAAGGAGGAATATGTACATTATGCAATAATCGTTCCAAAGAAGGATCTATGTAAAGGGCAAATAATAAAGGAGAGCAAGGGCAGCCCTGCCGAGTGCCTCGGGTAATAGGGACCACTTCTGATAGAACCTGTATAGCTCTTATAAATTTCTGTCCAAAGCCATTTCGATCCATTACTTGCCATAAATATCCCCACTCCACCCGATTGAACGCTTTTTCTGCGTCCAACAGTATTCCCAATTTTCCCCACTGGTAATATCAAACAATGTGACTACTTTATTAATATGTTCCGTGGTTCCGTGCTGAGGAATAAAACCATGCTGATTTAAAGACACCAAAGAGGAAATAACGGAAGAAAGTCCATTGGCCAAGATTTTGTAATAGATTTTGTTGTCACAATTTAATAAAGAGATCGGGCGATAAGACCCAACCAGTTACAGAGGTTTACCTTTCTTACAAAAAACCACAATTGCGGCTTCCGACCATGATTTAGGTGGTTGCCCAGACTGTGTTACCTGGAAAACCTTCAGCATCTCATCTTTAATCAGCGGGAAAAACAGCCTATAAACCTCCACCGGTATCCTTTCTGATCCCGCCGCTTTTCCTGCCGCTATACTTTTTACTGCACTTTCTAATTCCGTCATGGAGATCGGGGTGTCAAGCTGCTCTGTGAGCAGAGGATCTAATTATGCCACTTCCTCGAGTCCCAATACATTGACCCCCCATCTACATCTCCCTGATGAGTATACAGAGTAGCATAGAACTCCTGAAAAATAGAAAGTATCTTTTGCGGGTCCGAGTGTACCACCCCATTCCGATCTTTCATTGCTTGAATAGCTCTCGCAGACCCCTTCATTCGGACTCGCAACGCCAAAGCTCGACCAATAGTCTCACCAAATTCATGAAGTTGCTGTTTTGATGTAAGATATTTCCTGGCGTTCTCTTCACTCCAGAAGCCAAAAACCATTGCCTGACATTTAGCCACTGTATTTAAAAGCTCTGAGATATCCTGCGAGCCTGCCATTATTCCAGTGGTTAAAACACTTTCCTCTTCTCTAAGTGCTTCATAGTATCCAGCCAGCTCCAACTTTTGTTTTTTCTGTAGATGTAGGCTAAAGCTAAGCATCTCTCCTTGAAAACAGGCCTTAAAAGAATCCCAAATAATATTAATAGGTGCTGACAGCCTATTTTGAAGAAAAAAATCCGTAATCCAAACAGCCATATGTTCCTTAAATTTATCATTTTAGCACAGTTTCCTATCAAATGTAAAAAAATAATAAGGCCTCTTTGCCCTAGTGGCCGCTAATTCTAAAACTACACGGGCATGATCGGACGAGATCCTTGGAAATACCTGTATAGATGCGTCATTTAGCAAAAAAGTAGTCCAACCTGACTAATTTTTTATGTGGCTGTGAATAAAAAGTGGAACCCAACTCCTGTCCTTTTATTTTTGCCCCACACGTCCATAAAACCATGATCCCGGGGTAAATCAAAGAGTGCTTTAAAGACTTTAGGTTTACGCCCAACATATTTCTCAGGGCCCTCTGATAATGCCTGATTCATCAAATTAATAATAATGTCCCCACATATTATCAAAGTAGATGGTCATACAGCTAGTTCAGTATTTAAATCATACAAAAATCCCCGAATCATCTAAATTAGACCCAAAAAGAGTACAGAGCGTAAAACAGTAACCCTCCACCCCACACTCCACAATGGCCCGCCTCCCAAACTTATCCGACAACCTTCGCCCACATTTCAGAAAGCCACTATTAGCCAGAAAAGCTACCCCCCCATCGAGTCGTGCCAAGCTGGCCTGATGCAGACAGTAACCCAAACCCTAGATCTTTCAGTACCACTCTATTAGGCCATGGTATATGTATCTCCTGTATACAAAGTAAATCGGGCCGAATTTGGCAGATTTCTGCTGCCACTTTTTGTCGTTTTGCCCAGTTATTATGACCTGATACATTTAGCGCACACATTTTAATTCCTTTACCCGACATTGTTAAGGTCATACAGCAATCCTCTCAACAAACATTACAAATCTACAGCAAAAGCAAAAAGAGAAACTAATAAACCTTACAACTACCACCTGTCTTTTATGACCTCTGAGTGTACATTGTGCAAATTATACCATTTCTTGCTGCTGTGAAAATTTTGCCCCTTTTTACACCCCACCCAAACGTACCCCACCCCTCCCTAGACCCCTTCAGCCCTCCACCCTTAGAGTCCCCCCTCCTCCCTGACTTCCCCCCTCATTAACAAGGCTTTAGGACTTGTGGTCCTGTAGATGCCAGCTCACCCGCAGGCCCCTTCCTTTGCCTGCGGGTCATAATACATTCCTTACAACTAATAAGCAAAGCAGAGAGAGAAAAAAACAAAGGTGAAGAGCAAACAACATTTTTTTTAAGCCCTATAATCTGCGAGCACTAAATTCAATTCTACCTAAATACATATACTACATAGAGCCCAGAAAATCTTTAGCTGACCCGATTGTAGTAAAGAAGCGTGTGCGTTCTTTGTGTATTACTTTCATTTTAGCAGGAAAGATTAAGAATGCATGAGCCCCCTTAGATTGAAATTCTGGAATCAACTGCCGATACTGCCAATGTAGCTCTACTGATTGTTTACATAAATCAGGGAGCACAAAAAATTCAAAGTCACCTCCACTTCTTTTCTTATCCAGCCGTGCTTTCAAGAATACCTCCTCCCGGGCTAAAAAACTGTTAAATGACACTAAGATAGCCCTAGGTTTCTGATCCCGCTGGTTAGATCTAATGGAAAATGGAAATCGATGCGCCCTCTCCACCTGCCTGTCCCAATCCCACTTTGTCACTTCTGGGAGCGCTTTCTTTAGCAAGTCAATAATAAACCCTCGAGAATCTGACCCCTCCTTCCCTTCAGGTATTTGCAAAAACCTCAAATTGTTCCTTCGAGACCGATTTTCCATATCCGCTAACTTCCAATTAATGTCTTCCTTGGTAGCCAGATGCGTATCAATAGCAGTCTTATGTTGAGCCATTTCATTGTCTAGACTGGATTTGCGTGCCTCCGCTTCATTTACTCTTGACAGAAATTCAGCATGCGATTTAACCAAACGCCTAACCGAATTCTGCAATTTCCGACCGGAATTCTTAGCCTTTTGACTCTCTTCTCGAGTCTCCTCTTAGTGCTGCATAATTGATTGGTAAATCAGAGAGATTTCTTCCACCTCTGTTCCTTGATCAGTCATTTGATCACCCTCCCTCAAAAGATTTTCAGTAGCTCCCTCCTTTCCATTTGCGTTCAAATAAAGTTTCCTCACTGTTTGGGCCTCGTTTTCTGGCTGGTCTTCCAAATCCAACCTACTATGCATACTTCCATCCCCCACACTCATGTGTGTTGCATACTGTAGAACAAGGTCCTCCGACGAGGACATTGACTGTTCCGAAAGGGAATAGAAGTCCGCTAAATCAGTCTCAGTGGCGTGTATCTGGCGCTCCTGACCGCCTTGAGTATCCTCCCTTAGGCTAGAATCAGAACTCAGCCAGTCAATAATTTTATCTGTTTCAGAGGGTCCCAGGTCAGTATCAGCAACAATTACCCCTTTATCTCCGCCAGTACCAGCATTGTCTTTTGCAATTTTCTCCAGCGTTACCACTGTCTGACGCTTGGCCGGCATGTTAGCCATCACAATTCCCTGCGCCCCCCTCTGTATGTTCACAAGACTCACCCTCCGCTTCAAATGCTTCAACCGGACCCTTAGTGCTTATCTCTGGTACCAGATTTGTACTCCCCTGTTTCTGTTTATCATTTCCTTTATTCTTAACTGCCCAAAAATAACTCTGGGATTTTTTTCCCTGTGACTAATGTTGCTGATGCCTTAGCCCGAGTCGCAGTTCCCCCGGTGCCAGGGTCCACTGGCTTTTCTACCTGCAGACTTCCTCTCACCTGAGCGGGCCCAGTAGTGCCTTCCACGGTGTCTGCCGCTTCCACGGCTCCCCCCTGTGCTCCGTTCCTTCCACAATTGTTTTTTGGCGGCATCTCCCCTCGCTGCTCTTGTTGTTCTCGCTGCCTGCAGCCCACGGGAGAGCCGCTGAATACAGCACAGGTGAGCCGGTACTCCAGCGACGCCCACGGAACTCGACTACTCCTCTGTAACCGCCACAGTCTCAGCGCCGCAAACAACCCCAGCCGCAGCATTCAATCCTATAAACTGCTACAGCCACAGCAGCAGTATGAACAGTATGAACAGCCACAAAAGATCACTTATGTCACCGGTACGTGTAGCTCTCAAAAGCCGAGGTACCATTGCTCCTTCTTCGCTCCTTTCTCCCTACTCGAATGTACCCAGCAGGGTCCAGAAGGAGCGGCTAGCTCACGAGTCCCTCACAGACGTCATCTTGCCTCTTCTGCCGGAAGCCACAAGTTTTCCATTGAACATTTACCACGTTTGGTGGTGTGCAGCTATGGTATTTGGGTCGGGCATCAGATGCCACCCATAGAAACTTTCGGAATCAGTATGTTCTGAACACAAGATACACACCTAGGGGAATCCATGATACTGTGTCTTATGTGATCTGCACAATATCTTCTTATTCAGTAAGCCTTGCAATCTCGGACTTGATCAAATTAAGCTTTTCTCTGCAGGAAAATTATGGAATCTCCAGCGAGCACAATTCCCCCTTCCAGTGTTCCCACACTTCTCTGATAAAAACAGTACCTACTTGTGTGGCTAGCCCTTTTGCCTGTCACAGCAAACAGACACAATTTGGAATGTGTGAAGTATCTTTGTTGTCAGTGATGCAATGGTTACAGTTTTGGTCTGTTCCACTGATATGCGTTAGGTCCACCCACACATGGGAGGCAATGTAATCAAAAGAGAAGTGAGGGAACTAAAAGTGGTAAGACTTTGACCATTAGCTAGAAGGCCCTGGTTTTCTGGCCAATACTCTGAAATTTTCAGTCCATTCTGGATAAAAACAATGTGCTGAGATCCACACAATCCATAAAACTCCCCTGGACTCCCTTGGGTCTCTAGATAGCAGAAAGGCCAAGGTTTAGTAGGGACCCTGGATTCCAGCTTACCTAGATCCAGAATGGTGCAGCCATTCACCATGGCAAGTGAGAAGAAATTGGGATAAACCTCCCTTTCTGCCAGCCCATATTTCAAAACTGGGACTAAAGGAAAAAACCTATCCTCCAGGAGAATGATGATGCTCAATGGCTTAGGGATGTAGAATACTGTTGGCACAATAGTGGTGGAGGTGTTGCCTGTCACAAGGACTGACCAGTCACAGCGACATCCATTGGCCTTCTACACCCTGCCTCAAGCCAGATTAGGGGCAAACTCTCCAATGTTCCCTCCAAAGCATGTGTGTGTGTGTTTATATATATATATATATATATATATTCACTGAAAAAACCATAGGTTTCACACCAGTTATAGTTAGGAATTAGCATTTAAAAAACCTATTGAATTCACTGAAAAAACCATAGGTTTCACACCAGTTATAGTTAGCTGAAAATTTTACTGACATAAAACCATTGAAATTCCACGTTATAGTTAGTTGGACTCACTATAACTTGCACGTGTAATGCACTGCTGATGACGTCACATATTACATCACTCATGACATGGTCAGTGACATCACTCATGACATCACTGATGACACCATCCAGTGAATGTGTGCCTTTCTGAAAAATAAATATGTTTTATATATGTATATGTAAAGGTCGATGGAAGAATAAATGTTTAAATAAGTGTCTTAATGGATGTTTTTTTTTTTTTAAATTGATTGATTAACTGGCTTATTAGGTGTATTTTAGTAAATACATATATTAGCGAATATTGTTTAAATATTTAAATGTTTGTATCAGTGTTTTACTTTGTGTATAAGTGGCTGCATGCGTTGGTGAGTAGCTACATGTTTGTGTATATGGGTTATTAGATGTTTTTTTTTAGTATCAGTATGAGTGTCTGTATGGTTTGGTGGGGGTATTACTTAGTACATAGATGCATCAATGACTGACTCACTGTTTGTATGTGTTTGGAAGACGGCATATGTGCAGGACTGTATGGATGGATGAGTTTGTATATGTGTGTGTTAGTGAGTGAATGACTGTCTCACTAGTGTCTTTATCAGTAACTACATATGTTTTAATCTAGTATATGTGAGTATTGATGTATATAAGTGAGTATATGTGAGAGTGAGAGATTGAAAGAGTTCTTGTTTAAATAAGTATGTGTTTCTATAACTGATTGTTTAAGAGAGTAAGTATGTGTAAGTTTCCTTAGAAGTAAGGTGGTAGTGTGTGTATAGCTGTATATGCAAATAAATGGATGTTCAATAGTTTATTTGCATGTGTGAATATGTGTGTGAGCAACTTTTGGAAGACTGTCGATGTGTTACAGGATGTATAGGTGTATCACTACATATGATGAGTGAGTATATGTATGAGTGACTATATAGAACTGTTGGTGAATTAGTGGATGTGTATATAAATGGTGGAATCACTGAATTGGTTGTTGTAACTGGTATGGGTATCTCCACTTTTTTGAAAATGTTGGTTTCTATTTTTGAATATGTGTTTCAAGGGTTACTTTACAGTGAAAGGAGGTCTGTCACTCTGTCACAAGGATGGTGTCATCAGTGATGTCATGAGTGATGTCACTGGCCATGTCATGAGTGATGTAATATGTGACGTCATCAGCAGTGCATTACACGCGCAAGTTATAGTGAGTCCAACTAACTATAACGTGGAATTTCAATGGTTTTATGTCAGTACAATTTCCTGCTAACTATAACTGGTGTGAAACCTATGGTTTTTTCAGTGAATTTCATAGGTTTTTTAAATGTTAATCCCTAACTATAACTGGTGTGAAACCTATGGTTATTTCAGTGAATATATATGTATATTAATATAATACCTTTTTTTTAAAGTATATTAATTTTTTTTTTATGTTTCACCCTGGAGTGCTCCCGGTGGGAAACGAAATTACATAAAAACTACTGGACTTGGGGGGAGGAGCTTCGCGGGCAAGCAAGATGGCCGCGTAAGATCGGAGCTCCGCGATCCCTCCGACCCTCCGCAAAGATCCTGGAGGCTATCCTGTTCCACAGTTGTGGATTCCAAGTGGCGAATGGTCGCAGACCCGGGAACAGCTTTCCGCTTCCAAATCCGACGTTTCTGGACAAAGTTACGTCGTGTTGAACCTTGTGCCAGGGATGCGCCATTGTCCTGTGGGCGGCTGATGATCGTGACGACGTGACGCATGATTGAAATGCGAAGCGAGAATCTTCGATCTCGACTGGCGGAGTGTGCGTAGCTGCGGAGTCGCCTGCTACTGGCTTGGCCTTTGTGGTAGCTTCGCCTCGGTCCCACGCAAGTGCCTGCTTCGATCTCGCTAGGTAGCCCTTTGTTCTTTTTGAACCCATCATGGCCGGCAGGGGTGACCCCGACAGGACGGCCAACAGGGGCAGTAAGAGGACGACTCTGCAGCAGTCAAATAAGATTGACCGCTATGCCCAACAAAGGACCTCGCCTTCTGTGGTGGCTCAATCCAAAGACTCCCTACGTACGGGCTCGCCCGACGGTTCGGAGCCCACTTTAAGAGACATCATGGGGGCCATCACAAGCATCAGGACTGAGATGCATAAACAGCACGAGGTCCTGGCACACAAGGTGGACACCCTGGCCATTGATCTCAACTTGATCAGGGCCGATTTGGGCAAAACTAATGATCGGGTGAAATCCCTTGACATCAAGACCTCCAGCCTAACGACCGATGTCTCGGACCTGCAAGTGGAGGTCCGGACCCTACGATCGGTTAATGACCAGTTCTCTAGACGGCTGGAGGACTTCGAAGGGCGTGCTAGACGGCAGAACGTCCACATCATCGGAGTACCGGAGGGAGCGGAGGAAGCGGCTGTCGACCTCTTTGTGGAGGACTTGGTACAGACTCATCTTGCACCAGCCGGACTCAGTAACTTTTTTTCGGTTGAACGGGCTCACAGGATACCTGGCGGCCCTCCAAAGATGGGTGTCGCACCAAGACCCATCATCGCCTGGCTCTTTAACTTTAGGGACCGTGATGTGATCCTTCAAGCTTCCAGGCGACATGGGCCACTTAAATTCCAGAATGCTGACGTGAACTTCTACCCGGACTTCACCAGGGCCGTTCAGAGACAGCGTCAGAGCTTTGCGGGGGTGAAACAGCGCCTCAGAGACATGGGGCTCAAGTACTCTATGCTGTTCCCCGCCAAACTGCGGGTTGAGCATGATGGCCGAGCCCTGTTCTTCGATATGCCTGAGTCTGCGAGCGACTGGCTGGACACTTTGCCGCAACGCCGAGAAGAGCATGATGAACACTCCGAGGGTGCATCTGGGGGCCTTGACCTTCAAGAATAGTTCTTGTTGTGCTAGCTTAAGCGGTTGGTGTTCCCGATGACTGTGACTGCTGATGCCAAAGTTTTTCCACTTTTGTTTCTCCTTTTTTCCATGGAGGGTGGCAGGGGGGGACTGCGGGAATTCCTTACTCCTCTAGGGTGTTTCTTGTAGTTTAGTTCATGGGGCGACAGACACACTGCTGGTTGGGGGGGCTTTTTAGTCTGCTGCAGGGGTGCAGGGTGGGGGGTGGTGGTGGGGATGTTTATGTGTGTTTTCTTTGTTCTATTTTTCTATCTCTCAGGCAATGGGTCGTATGTTCTGTTATGTTTCACTTGTTGTTGAGGCTTTTCGGGGTTGGGTGGGACCTGGGACACGATGATGGGGGGTAGGAAATTGCAAGTTCTCAGTTGGAATGTCAATGGCTTGGGTGACCGCATTAAGAGAGGGGTGGTGCTGCAGTTGCTTAAACGGCATATGCCAGATATTGTCCTCTTGCAGGAAACGCATTTGGTTGGAAACACGTGTAGAGCGCTCAATCGTAAAGGGTTCAAAATGGTGGCCCATTCGGGGTTCTCTTCGGGAACTCAGGGGGCAGGTGTTCTGGTGCGTACGTCCCTTCTGTTTGAGGTTGACTCTACTGTGATTGATGAGAGGGGGCGGTATGCCGCTGTTGCGGGACGATGGGAAGGGCGTGCCCTGACATTACTTTCAGTTTATGTTCCTCCGGGTTTGCAGACTAGCACCTTCCAGGACCTTGGTGGCGCCATTTTGAATTTGCCTGCGGGGCTGTTGATTGTGGGGGGTGATTTTAACTCCGTTTGCTCCGGATCCTTGGATCGACATCCACCTAGAGACCTCCGTAACACCCAACTGTGGTTGCCCACCTTCCTTGAGACACTGGGGCTGGTCGATAGTTGGCGACTCCTGCATCCCACCCAAAGCCAATATTCCTTCCATTCTGGCGCTCATGGTAGCCTTTCCAGAATCTACTACGTTCTCACCCTAGCGGCTCATGCGCTGGCGGTCTCCGATGCCCGTTTTTTGGCACGGGGTATTTCCGACCATTCCCCGCTGTGGGTCTCATTCGACTTTAACATCGTCATGTCGGAACGACCGGTGGTAGTTAACCCATGGTACTTCCGGAACCCCAAGACTCGTAGTCTCCTGGCCAAGGCCATCGACCTCTATTTCACGGAAAACGTGGGGTCGGTTATGTCGGCTGCCACCCTGTGGGAAGCATTTAAAACAGTCTTGAGGGGAGAGGCCTTTACTCTTATAGCGGAGGCCCGTAGAGTCAGGGATGCCGATATGGAGCGTGTTGAGGCGGAGATCATGGAGTTGGACTCCCGGTTGGAGGCGGGTCCCGAGCCTGCCCTATTGCACAGTCTCTCCCTTAAACAATCAGAGTACCGTGATCTCGCTACTAACGCTGCTCTCGTCCTGGGAAAGGAACAGCAGGGTCGGATTTATGACGTCGGCGACAAGGCCGGGAAGTTGCTGGCCTGGCTGGACAGGAAGGAGAGGGCCAGCCGTGTCGTCCCTGAGGTCCTGGGAGGGGACGGAGAGGTGGTCACTGACCCGAGTGCCATTGCTGAGTCCTTTGCGGATTACTTTCGGGGTGTTTACGCCTCTGTCTCGGACCGGTCTGAGGCTGATTCGATTGCTTTCCTTTCCGACATTAATCTGCCGTGCCTGTCGAACGCGGATCGGGATGATCTGGACAGAGACGTTTCTGTGGACGAGGTCGCACTTGCGATCTGTTCTTTGAGGTCTGGCAAGGCGCCTGGTCCCAATGGTATTCCGGTTGAATTGTATAAGATTAGACCGGATGTGGTGTCCCCACACTTGCACAATATGTTCCTGGAGGCACGGGAGAATGGTCTACTTCCCCTTGACCAGAGGTTGGCCCCCATTGTGGTCATCCACAAGGAAGGGAAGCCGAGGGATTTGTGCCGGTCGTACCGTCCCATCTCTCTTTTGAACGCAGAGCCTAAGATTCTCGCCAAGATGCTCGCCAATCGTCTGATTGGCGTTATCGGCGACTTAGTGCACCCGGACCAGTCGGGCTTTATTCCACACCGCAACACTGCTCTTAACTTGCGTAGACTTCATGGTGCCCTGGCTAGGGTCTATACGCTTGAGGAGCCGGCCGTCCTGGCGTCCTTGGATGCCACGATGGCCTTTGACTCCCTCGAGTGGAGTTACCTGTGGGCAGTGTTGGCGAAGCTCGGTTTTGGCCCGGAATTCGTGGGATGGGTTAAGCTTCTATATGCCGAACCGCTGGCTAATGTTGCCAATAATGGCCGTGTTTCGGCGACTTTTGCTCTTCGTAAAGGCACCAGGCAGGGCTGTCCTTTGTCGCCTCTCCTGTTCGCACTTGCGCTTGAGCCACTCGCGGCCCTGTTGCGGACTCATCCAGATCGGCATGGTATTAGGTGGGCCCCTGGTTTTGAGGACAGAGTCTCTCTATACACAGATGATATTCTGCTGTATCTCACTTCCCCCTGCACCTCCCTTTTTGTGGCGTGTGATGTGCTGCGGCTTTTTGGTCGGTATTCTGGCCTTGTCATCAACTGGACCAAGTTGCACCTGTACGTCCTGAAAGGGGGAACACCGTGCCTCCCTAGGGGCTGCGGCATCCAGGTGGCGAGCCAGGGCTTCAGGTACTTGGGGATTTATATTTCCAGCAATGCGAAGGCGCGCTACAAGCACAATCTGCTTCCCCCTCTTCTCCGCCTTCGGCGAGATGTGGAGGGATGGCGCAAACATCCGCTCTCTTTGCTTGGGCGCTCGGCATTATTTAAAATGATGTCCTTGCCTAGGTTCCTTTATGCCCTGCAGAACTCTCAGGATCCGGTCCCAGCCCGGTACTTCCGGGAGATCGAGGGCCTGCAACGTGCCCTGCTCTGGGATGGCCGACCCCGCATTGCTATCACGAAGCTCATGCTCCCGTGGTACGATGGGGGGATAGCGTTGCCTGATGTGCGAAGGTACTATTGGGCCTCCCAGCTAGCTGCTATTAACCACGGTCTGTATGGTCCGGAAAACAACCCAGGATACGCCATGGATAGATGGCTTCTGGGCGGCGGGAATTACTACAGGGCGCTCTACTCGAGGTCTCTTGATAGGCGGATGTCGGGTCCAACGAAAACCGCGGTCCATGTTTGGAGGGCAATTACCAAGGCTCAGGGATGAAAAGATAAACTGACAAAATTGACCCCATTATACGACTCGGAGATCCTTGGCACACTGTGGCATACCAAGGGTTTTGACAAGTGGGACCTGATAGGTATTTCCAGGGTGGAAGACATGTTGTCGAGAGGCGAGATCAAGACCTTTGCCCAGTTGCAGGAAGAATTCCAATTGGGTGACTCAGAATTTTTCCGGTACGCCCAGTTACGGCACGCGTTGCTGTCTGCCAGACCTGAGGAGGGGGCGATTCCGGATAGCTCGCCATTGGAGGATAGGGTGCTGGACGGCCATATGCCGGACAGCGCCATCTCACTGTCCTATAAAAAACTCATAAATGTCCGTACCGACCTCCTCCTGGGTGTGAGGGACCAGTGGATGCGTGATGGGTTGGAAATTGATGATGAGGACTGGCGGAGTGCGGTTTCCTCCCCTAAGGAGGTTGCCATCTCTTCCCGTCTCAGGCTGGTGCAGCTTAAGATCCTGCACAGGGTTTATGTAACTGGCCCCCGACTTGTGCGTATGGGCTACTCTGAGGATGGGCTTTGTCGTCGTGGCTGTGGTGCCCTTGCCACTTTCATGCACATCCTTTGGGAATGCCCTGCAATAGCTTCCTACTGGCGACGCGTGCATTCGATCATGGGTGAGGTGACTGGGGTAGCGGTGAATGCGGAAGCCAGGAGGTGCCTCCTTAACATCTGGGATCCGACGGACCACAACGTGGCCCAGACTCAATGGGTAACCCTTGGCAACATGGTGGCTAAACATGACATCGCGCAGAAATGGGGAGCTACGGCAGCTCCTAAGGTTGTACAATGGAAAGCCAATATGGATTGGTGTATGTTTAGGGAGAAGACCGTTTATGTTGCCAGGGGTAAGCCTAAAAAGTGGCAGAAATTGTGGGGGGCCTGGAATGCATACAGGGGGGACATCTGCATACCCCCGGAACCCGCCCCCCCTGGAGGAACATCTGTCGCCGTAGCCTGTGACGCCAACTCCAATGCTGTATATATGCTATCCTGTGCTTTCCTCCCTCCCCGCTCCTGGCTTTTTTCCTGTTTTCATATTTGTGCTCCATATACCCCCCGACCCCCCCACAACGCCTCACTGATCTTTATGTTCCATTGCCTTTGTCTTTGCGCCTGATCTGGCGCTTCTCTTCATTCCTTATTTTTCTGTGTTCTCTTATCAAAAAGTAAAATCAACCTTCACTGTTCTATAGCATAGACCCTACTATATATTCCACTCCCTACCATTATCCCACATTTGATAGTATTCCATTCAGCCATTTGGGCTGTAGCCCTGTCTAAATATCCTGAGGTAAATTACATGACAAAAACACATATGAAAGTGTTGGAATTTACAACCAATTAAAATGTTACTTTCATTTCCTACTTTTTTTTCCTGACATTTGATTGGTTATGTACATGAATATAAATGAAAAATGAGAGGGAAACACGGCCATTTTGACTACAACTACCTGAGACACATCTTTAAAAGATTTACTCATTTATCTTTATCACCTTTCTATAAGGTAAGTTATAAATTTGGGACGGGGCACTTTAAGTTCATTTATAAAAACGTTTAATGACAGTTATTTACTGTCCCTCTGTTATAATTACAGATTGAGATAGGCTTCTCTGTTATAGTTATAGATTGAATTAGGCTTCTCTGGTATAATTATGAATTATATTAGGCTTCTACACATACACTTTTTAATATTTCTACTTCCTACCTCATACCATACACTGCCCAAAGATAACTTCACTGTTAAAAACTCACAAGTACCTGTCTGAACTTAAACCCAACAGTGCCCTATCTCTACTGATATATTTATTTTTTATGCAATTTAAAGCAAGAAAATGGAAGGAGAACAAAATAAAATAATTTTTCATTTGAAATTGATTTGGAAAACAATCCTAAGGAAGACATTAATGAATTAGACTTTTTGGATCAGTCTCTGGACCAAGACTTACTTAATTGTGTAGAAGAAATTGAATCATGGAATCCAAATGAGGACATACCTGACGAAATAATGTTGGAAATTCTTTTAGATTTTGAAAAATCACAGCAATACATTTCTATTTAAAAATTAAAAATTGTTTGAGACATTATTCTTTTTTATATGTAAATTATGAAATAGTACCAAAATAGATATAATATAAAGTGAGACGTAAATTATACTGTGCAACTTTTTTATGTTACAGAGTAATTTTGCTCATAGTTACTTCCTTTCTCCCACTATATTATCTCCAATGTGTATTTAACATCTCTTTATCATCTCCTGCCTCCATGTTGTTTCTGCTTTCCTGAAAGACTATGGTATGAATTCCATATACCACAATAACTTCTGTAACAACATGCAAGATATCTACAAAGCGACGGTGTATATTAAATTTTAGACTCTGCATTGGTACCTACATGTTGGTACTTAAATAAAAAAAACAACAAAAAGAACAATTAATAAACATACAATTTTTGAAAAGTCTGTCATACTTTTCCCCATGGTACGCTCCCTGGTTTTCTCCCTGGTGCGCCTACCGGGCGCTCCCCCCGCAAAAATCGGAAAAAAAATAATTTTTTTTGGCCCCGCGGGGCCCTTTTATAGCCCCCACATTAAACCTATGGGGTCAGGGGGGGTCTACTCTGCCGCCTTATGGTTAATTCCCCCTTTGTTTTTGCCACCGCTTGTGTCTCGATCCTACCGAGACACAAGATGGCGTCCGCTCCGGACTGATTAGAATGTTTACAGACACCCGACAGCCAATCCACGCGCAAGTCGCGTAGCGTGCCCGGTGCGCTCCCCGGTGCGCGTACCGGGGCGCGGCCATAGATATATATATTTTTTGGAACCTAAATTACTCAAAATCCAATGGAGCGCATATCTTGAGACATAGCAAAAGCACATCGGGCTACCAGTCCCTACAATTTTGCAAAGTTTGGTGGAAATCCATTCAGTCGTTCGGGCTAAAAGTGGTGGAAATTAACCTGGGGAAAACAAGTTTTGGGACCCCCCTTTTATCTCGGCCCCCGCTTGACAAATCCCCCCAAACAAGGAAGGACCGGAGCTCCACGAGGCAAATTTGAGGAAATTTTGAAGCAGATTCGTCAACCGGCGCCAAAGTTATTCCAAATAGAATTTTGAGATTTTGCATTGAAAAAAATCCTAACTATAACTACCTACTGGCGACTGCCAGTAGGTAGTATATATATATATATATATATATATATATATATATATATATATATATATATATATATATATATATATATATATATCGCTCCACAATTCTTCCCAATATCGAAGAAAAACAGGACACCCAGGGCTTCTTAGTTTGAAGAATCTATTTGTCAGATGAACAAATCTCCACGACGCGTTTCACCATTACGGCTTGGTCACGCTCGTCTCGTGGTGCTGTCAGCCATTTTTAAAACCCAACACCCTCGTGCACATGTTTGCATCATGGAGTTGCCCTTTGCAACTCAAAAGACCGTAGTCAATGCAGTTATTGCATCTCATCTTGACTACAGCAACATCCTCTATCTGGGCTCAAATCAAGCTGTTATTAAACGTCTACAACTGGTCCAAAATTCGGCTGCAAAACTATTATGCAAAATCCCAAAAACTGCCAGTTTGTCGAAACACCTGAATGACCTAAATTGGCTCAGGGTAGAAAACTGCATCAGGTTCAAAGCCCTGAGCTATATGTTTAGGATCAAAACCGACACCGCACCAAAGTACCTGCAATCTCTAGCGACCCCATACATCCTGGGAAGAGAACTGCGCTCCCAGAACGCAGCAGACTTTATGGCCCCTAGGTTTAAACTAGCGAGAATGGGAGGTAGATCCTTCTCTGTCCTAGGGCCTACTCTCTGGAACAACCCCCCCCCCATATTCGCAAAGAAGAAAACTATGCCAGATTCAGAAAGAACATAAAGACCTGGCTATTCCAGAAATAAACCTACTGACGTAATTTACCCCTTACTTCTGTTCATCGTTAAGTCATCGGCGCCGGGAAACCCTTTTTGGGTAGCTGTGCGCCATACAAGTGTAAAAAATAAAATAAATAAATAAAATACGACAATGACCGAATATTATGAGTATTTGGTTATAAAACTATCAAGATATCTTTCTGGTTAAATTAAATGACTATATTGCTATAATCAATTGATTGTCTTGTATGTAAACCTATTACAAGATGTTTCCCGCTTTTCTGTGATGCAAACATGTGCACAAGGGTGTTGGGTTTTAAAAATGGCTGACAGCACCACGAGACGAGCGTGACCAAGCCGTAATGGCGAAACGCGTCGTGGAGATTTGTTCATCTGCCAAATAAATTCTTCAAGCTAAGAAGCCCTGGTTGTCCTGTTTTTCTTCGATGTTGGGAAGAATTGTGGAGCGAGTGAATGAGCCTGCTGGTGGCTACAACGGGACCGCCCAAGACAGCCTGACTCTTTTACCAGCAACTGTGGAGAATATATATATATATATATTCACTGAAAAAACCATAGGTTTGACACCAGTTATGGTTAGCTGGAAATTTTACTGACATAAAACCAATGAAATTCCACGTTATAGTTAGTTGGACTCACTATAACTTGCGCGTGTAATGCACTGCTGATGACATTACATATTACATCACTCATGACATGGTCAGTGACATCACTTATGACATCACTGATGACAGACCTCCTTTAAGTGTAATGTAACCCTTAAAACACATATTGGAAAATAGAAATTACCATTTTCAAAATAATGGACATACCCATACCAGTTACAACAACCAATTCAGTAATTCCACCATCTATATACACATTCTCTCATTCACCAACAGTTCTATATAGTCACTCATACATATACTCACTCATCATATGTAGTGATACACCTATACATCCTGTTACACACCGACAATCATCTAAAAGTTACTCACACACATACTCACACATGCAAATAAACTATTGAACATCCATTTATTTGCATATAAAACTATACACTCTCAACCACCCATACAGTCCTGCACATATGGTGTCTTCTAAACACATACAAAGAGAGAGTTAGTCATTCATGCATCTATGTGATTAGTAATACCCCCATGAAACCATAGAAACACTCATACTGATACTAAAAAAAAAACATCTAAGAACCCAAATACCTACACATGTAGGTACTCATCAACCCATGCAGCCAGTTATTCACAAAGTGAAACACTGATACATATATTTAAATATTTAAACATTACTCGCTAATATATGTATTCACTAAGGTAGACTTAATAAGCCAGTTATCCAATCATTTCTTTTTGAAAAAAACATTCATTAAGACAATAATTTAAACATTTATTCTTTCCTCGACCTTTACATATACATATATAAAACATATTTATTTTTTAGAAAGACACACATTCACTGGATGGTGTCATAAGTGATGTCACTGACCATGTCATGAGTGATGTAATATGTAATGTCATCAGCAGTGCATTACACGCGCAAGTTATAGTGAGTCCAACTAACTATAACGTGGAATTTCATTGGTTTTATGTCAGTAAAATTTCCAGCTAACTATAACTGGTGTCAAACCTATGGTTTTTTCAGTGAATTTCGTAGGTTTTTCAAATGCTACTTCCTAACTATAACGTGTGTAAAACCTATGGTTTTTTCAGTGAATTTCATAGTTTTTTTGAATGCTAGTTCCTAAGTATGTAATCACGTTCGTAACTACATAGTGTCACCGCCTACACGTCCTGAGAAGCGCATGTAAAGTCACGTGACTTGAAAACAAAACTTCCAATTGGTTATTAGTAGTTTCTGTTCTGGAATATACACGAAGCACTCCACCCACTTTCCTCACAATCTTTTCTACTCTCAAGAGACAACAACGTCGAGCATCTTCCGGAAGTCTTTGCTGAAATGGCTTCCCTACCAGATTCATCTTCCGAATCTGAAGGAAATGAGCGACCACCGTTAAGAAGAAAAAAGGATTCTTTCATTTGGCAATTTTTCACTTATCCTGAAGATCAAAAGAAAGTGAATGCGCCAAAAGTAACCTGCACGATATGCAATTCGGAGCTCTCAAGGGGAAATCCAAATAAAAAATATTCCTTTTCTGCACACACCATGCAGCGGCATGTTAAACAAAGGCATCCTGAGCATTATGCAAAAGCATCGACAAGAGCCCTGGCCACGCTATTACCATCAGAGGTGGCCAGCACATCTTCTGGTGTACGACCTGTATCTCCATCGAGTGCTGAAATGGACTTGAGACCATATCTTGCGAAGGTGCATATGAAATGCAACAAGTGTGGAGAAATTCTTTTATATGGAGAGCAGAGCCTCGTTCTTATTAAACTCAAAATTGACAGTCACAAATGCCCCAAGAAAAGATACATTTCTTCACTTCATTTTCAAACTATTACATACTGAAAAATGTAGTAGCAACTTTAAGAAATCGAAAGCATTATAACACTTCTTCCCCCCCCCAAAAAAAAAAAAAAAAGTTCTTTTCAGAACTAACTCTTTCTACCAAAACGTGCTCCAAGAGCATATTATGAGATATTTTTTCGCCGCTTTATTTTAGTGCGAGACCGGGTGCGCGCACCCTCCTATCGCGTACAGGACCTGACACTTGCATATGAAGTCATGTGACTTCAAAACAACACTTCCAATTGGTTCTTGGTAGTTTCTATTCTGGAATTTACACGCAGGCCTCCACCCACTTCCATCACTTTCTTTTCTACTCTCAAGAGACAACAACGTCGAACATCTTCCCGAAGACTTCGGTACAATGGCTACCGTTCCGCATTCATCTTCCGAATCTGATGAAAATGAGCGACCACCTTTGACAAGAAAAACGGAGGCCACGCTATTACCATCAGAAGTAATCAGCACATCTTCCGGTGGACGACAAGTATCTCCATCGAGTGCTAAAATGGACTTGAAACCATGTCTGGCGAAGGTGCACATAAAATGCAACAACTGTGGAGAACTTCTTGTATACGGAGAGCAAAGCTTTACTCTAATTAAACACAAAATTGAGAGACATAAATGCTCCAAGAAAAGTTAAATTTCTTCACTTTATTTGGATAGTATGACATACTGAAAAATATCATAGCAACTTTAAGAAATCAAATGCATCAAAACACTTGTTTCCAAAAAAAAAAAAAAAAAAAAAGTTCTTTTCAGAACTAACTCTTTCCACCAAAACATGCTCGAAGAGCATATTATAAGATGTTTTTTCGCAGCTTTATTTTAGTGCGAGACCGGGTGCGCGCACCCTTCTATCGCGTACAGGACCTGACACTCCCATGTGAAGTCATGTGACTTCTAAACAACACTTCTAATTGGTTCTTGGTAGTTTCTATTCTGCAATTTACACGCAGCACTCCACCCACTACCATCACTTTCTTTTCTACTCTCAAGAGACAACAACGTCAAACATCTTCCCGAAGACTTCGATACAATGGCTACCGTTCCGTATTCATCTTCCGAATCTGATGAAAAGGAGCGACCACCTTTCACAAGAAAAACGGAGGCCACGCTATTACCATCAGAAGTAATCAACACATCTTCCGGTGGACGACCTGTATCTCCATCGAGTGCTGAGATGGACTTGAGACCATATCTGGCGAACGTGCACATGAAATGCACGAACTGTGGAGAACTTCTTGTATACGGAGAGCAAAGTTTTACTCTAATTAAACAAATAATTGAGAGTCATAAATGCTCCAAGAAAAGTTAAATTTCTTCACTTTATTTGGATAGTATGACATACTGAAAAATGTCGTCGCAACTTTAAGAAATAAAAAGCATCATAACACTTGTTTCCAAAAAAAAAAAAAGTTCTTTTCAGAACTAACTCTTTGTACCAAAACAAGCTTGAAGAGCATATTAGCTGATATTTTCTCGCCGCTTTCTTATAGTGCGCGACCGGGTGCGCGCACCCATCTATCGCGTCGAGACACGCATGTGCAGTCATGTGACTTTAAAACAACACTTCCAATTGGTTCTTACTAGTTTCTATTCTGCAATTTACACGGAACACTCCACCCACTTCCCTAGAAAACCAGTTTATCGTAAATCTTTTAAAGCCTCCTCTTATGAAATATTCGACATCAATCACATAGCAGAGTACTAAATAGCACTATATACACTCCGTCCCTTAATTATAAGAGACTTATTGCTATGTAAAATCAACTTTTGTTTTCCAAGATAATGTAAAATGCTGAGCCTATTACATAATTTTATTACACATATATGTTACTAGTCTCCTTCGAGTACTAACACCGTAGAAAATACCACCAATAACGGTGATATTTTTTACACCGAGAACGGGCGATTTCTATCGCTTACAGCCCTTACAATTATAAAGTTTTATTTCCTAAGTCTCTGATCTCCAACTGTGCAACGTAGATCCCCTGTGTGTCGCAATAAGGTCCATAAACAAAAACTACAGAGCCAGCATTATAAACATACACAAAACAACAAAACGACAAGAGCCACCATGCTAATATATATCCTTAATATAATAAACCTCTGAGAATAAATACATATTTCCGTGGCAGCCCATAACACAAATGTGGCGTCCTCTGACTCTGCTCCATTACCAAACACCGTAACTCCCCGGCCCCCTCACTTTTCACTAAACTCCGCACTCCACCCCAGCCAAACCCCCTATTACAAACCCCCAACCTACCCTCCCTGCCCAAACCCACCATGAACCTCAAACCGCCCCTAGAAAACTTATAAGACACAGGATTACTAAAACTCAAAGAATACGCAACAGGCACATAATGTAAATAGTACATAAAGACACATATTTTTTCCAAAATACTATTTAAAAACATGTTCTATTTTTAATAAATCTAACATGCATCTGACCCTCTAGAACTGCTTTCAAAACGTGAACTATAAACCTCTACTTTTCATTTTCAAACCATACACTTTCTTCTGACCCTCTAGAACTGCTTTCAAAACATGAACTATAAACCTCTACTTTTCATTTTCAAACCATACACTTTCAATTACATTATTTTTTTTCCACAATTCATGTAATGTTACAAACCTTTTCTAAAATACACCAGTCCGTATCATTTATAAGGATTTATTTTCAGTCTTCATCAGTGACACTTTCTTCACATACAATAGAAATCACTATAACTTTTTAAACGACAATGCTAACGCGGTAAAAATAACCCTTCATTTACTTTCCTTTAAGAATGCACACTATGTACCCCACGCATGCGTTTCTTAATCTTTGTATTTGGCAGCGAATACCGACCTTGAATCGGAAGACATGAACAAGAGCGCCATTGTCACATTTAAAACTGAACGTTGCGTCTGCTCACACACATATCTTTCACTAAGCTAACATTCACAGAAAACAGCATTGATGTAAAAAAAAATTGACCTTGCTTTACAACTCCCTCAAATCACTCCCTTATTTTTTAACGCATCCTCCAGTTCAAAAAAAGCTACTTTTTTAATAACCACTAAGCAATATATAAGTGACTAGACTCCTAGAAAATGTATCAAGTCATTCTGCTCCTCTCCACTGCATAGCCGGCTACCTAATTCTGTGGAGTTGCTATACAACCAGCGGTGCTGTGCCGTTTCCTGTACCATCTTGGGAAATTCAAAATGGATGTCCCTCCTGCCTTCGCAAACGAGCCGGGCCACTTAGAACTATTTCGCCAGAGGATGCTTGACTACTACGGCATCTTACCACTCTCGACTTTGAATACTTCATATCGATTATCATTTCGATATTCGCATTTCACCTGTGTGCAGCCTGTATTTCATTGCCTGAGCTGTGATTTCACGTGGGCCCTGGATTTATGTCTCTGCAATTTGGTACCTCCTGAACCGAATTACAATCACCTCATGAATCCGTTACTTGATCATGAACAGCTTTGTTACAACGGAGGGTTTATGGCCTTTGCAGCGATACAAGGAGTTCTGGGCCATTGGAATATATTCGCAGCGGCGCAAGATTTCCTAACAGAGAGCTACATCGAAAACCCACCGAGCTGCCCTATGATGGTAAAAGACACTCCAATAATGACAGATCATGAATGCTCCTTTCATCTTCTCAATTGGATGGCTGACATGTTTTCAGATGATAACAATGATTTCATGTTAGAGGCACTTGCTGCATACTTTGCCTACACAATGGACGCTTAACTCTTTCCTAACAGCGAGCTACATCGAAAACCCACCGAGCTGCCCTCTGATGGTAAAAGAGGCTTCGATTATAACAGATCATGAGTACTGCTTTACTCTTTTCCATTGGATAGCTGACATACTTTCAAATGATAAAACTGATTTCCTGTTACAAGCAGAACCTACCTATTTTGCCTAAACAAATGCTTCAATAACTCTCAAACAAGCCATTGACGTCCTCATTTCCTTTTGGTTTTCTATATTCTTCACGTTCTTTTCCATATTTTCTTTTGAAGAACAGACCTATTTGCTTTACTAACAGTGGACATTATGATTTCGTGTTGTTTGACAGCTGATTCATAAAGTAATGATGTATAACCACTTGCATTTTCATATATCGTTCCTAAACTGAAAGGCCAGAAACCTTCTTCCATTTATTAAAATATAGTATACTTCCTTATGAGAGTGTACAATGTTTTTTTCCAACTATATTCATTTTTCTTCAACTATAGCGTTTGTATTCCATGTACTACTGACAATACCAATTACTGTGTTTTTTGCAATTTCTGTACTCATATTACATAATGATTTGCCTTTAAAACAGTACATTTCTAAATAAACATTTCAAATATTCACGGTTTCTCTTTTAATCCATAATCTCAACTGAAATGATTTCATATTGAAAAACTATTCATGGGTTCCACATAACCTTAACTGTAGTCACTGAGGACCTTATTTATGAAGACCTTCCGCCGCCAGTGCCTCATTTTTTAAAATGGGAAAATGTAACGCACCGGTGGCGCAAGGCCTTCATAAATAAAGTCCTGAATGTTTTCTTTTCTCGACCTCACTTACTGATACTAGAACCTGCAAGCCAATTACGCCCCGTGAACTCTTTCTTAGTAGGTCGCGCACCGAAAAGACAGTTATACCACTGTTAACATTTTTTTTTTACTGTTACTAAGCACCGACACAGTTCCGCTTCACTCAGACTTAATCACTGCTCCCACGCTTCTACAGGCCAGACGCTATGTCGTATTTCTCTCCTTATCACCCTTTCATCTCCACAATAACAAACAGTTGTCCGCCAGCCACCGGAGAACAGACTCAGATGCAGAGGCACCAAAGAGTGAACCCATCACCAACTGCCATCTCCGGCTGTTTCCATGGTTACACCTCATTCTGCACCTTGCTGAAGGCACAGGTCAAAAGTTCATCTCTCAGCGTTCTACAGCTAACTAAGAAGACTATTTTCCCTCCAGAAACACCTGCCAATCCACAACTCTGTTACATGTCTTGTTTTTTCACACCCAATAGTACTTTTCGTTTTAACATAAACATTGACCTGTTCACTCTCCACTTGTTACAATCAACCAATCATTTTTATTTTTTTAACCACACCCAGCCTCTTCCTTTTTCTTTATTTAAAATTTCATCTTCTAACTACCATTCCACTTCCAGAATCGATCGGAGGACGACTACAAATCCCTTGAAAATGAAGGTCTGGCTAATAGGACACAGTTATATTCACTGGAGTGAAAAATATGCAGTAAGCAGACGAATTTGCAACCTCAGCTTACCAAATGTACACATAACATGGATTTCCAAAAGAGGATTGAAATGTCACCAATTAATTCCATTGGTGAAAACTTTTATGCATCTCCCAGAACCAGACCTTATAATTGTGCACTGTGGTGGGAACGATCTAGGCACAATCACTGGGGTAGGTCTGGAAATGCTTCTAAAAGACACCTTTCGACAATTGATGACACTTTTTCCTCGATCTGCCTTGGTATATTCCAATATATGCCAAAGACAGAAATGGAATTGGTCCAATCACCATTGTGCACAATTTGAGAAAGCAAGGAGACATGTAAATAAATCTGTTTCTGCGTTCCTCAGAGATTATAGCATGGGTTCTATTTACCACAACAACTTGCGCTACCACATGCAAGACGTCTATAGGAGAGACGGTGTTCATTTCACGAATGAGGGAAACAGAATCTTCCTCTGCAACATCAGGCTCTGCATCGGTACTTACTTATAAATGCAGAAAACACTCAATTAACACAAGGGCTCTTTTCAGAGCCACCTTATATCTAAGCACTCAAACTTCTGATTTACCTCCATTTTCACACTCTTGTAAATAGGTGTGCGCGACCGGGTGCGCGCACCCCGTATTTTTTTTCGGAGAAAAATTATATCTTTTCGCGTTTAAGGACCTTACTGCACACCCTGAGAAAACCTACGCAGGAAGACAATCTCTACCTTCTCCCCTTTCCATCTTTCAACGCTTTGAAATGAACAATATATTTACTCGCAGTGACAAAATGGCGGACAAAACTTCCTGATTTCCTTCGAATCGAACGTTAACAGACGTCACGCAGCCAAAAAAAATACCGCTCACGCGCAGCCGCTTGGGTGCGCGCACGTGTGCGCGCCTATAGATATATAATTGACTTTAACTTTAATTTTCTCAACAACTACTGAACGGATTTACACCATTCCAAAAAAAGCGTAATCTGCGAACAAGACTCTACAGTTTTGGCAAATTTCTTATAAATTCATTCACCCGTTCGAACTGTAGCCGAGTCTAAAGGTCCTATGGAAAATAACATTGAGAAAACACGTTTTGGGACCCCCCTTATATCTCAGCCCCCACTTGACCAATCCCCCCCAAACTTTCAGGGAAGGAGTGCAGCGAACCTAGCCATCTTCTTTGAGAAATTCGCAAAGACTCATCCACCAGGGCCAAAGTTATTCCAAATAGAATGTTGAGGATTTCCTATGGAAAACAATCCTAACTATAACTACCTACTGGCGACCGTCAGTAGGTAATATATATATACATATATATATATATATATATATATATATATATATATATATATATATATATATATATATATATATATATATATATATATATATATATATATATATATATATATATATATATATATATATATATATATATATATATATATATATATACATATATATATATTACCTACTGGCGACATAGGTAGTTATAGTTAGGACCTAGTTTCCATAGGAAATCCGCAACATTCTTTTTGGAATAACTTTGGCGCCGGTCGTCGAATACATGCAAAATTCACCAAGAAAATGGCCTGCGCCACTCCGCTCCTTCCCTGAAAGCTTGGGGGTGATTCGTGAAGCGGGGGATAAAAAATGGGGGGTTCCAAAACATATTTTCCCATGCAATTTTCCATAGGGACCTTTAGCCCGAACGGCTGAACGGAATTACACCAAATTTGGCAAAAAGATAGAGTTTGGTTTGCAGATTACCCTTTTTTTTAAATGGTATAAATCCGTTCAGTAGTTCCTGAGAAAATCAAAAGTAAAATCATAAATATATCCATAGATGAAGTACCGTACTCTGTACTGTACTCTGTACCTTTCCGAGCACGAGCTTCATGCTAATTGGCTGTCAACACTCCAAACCAGGAAGTGTTGGCAGCCATCATGTGCCTCGGCACAAGAAAGCAGTTAAACAAACGTGCAAAACACACAAAGGGGGCAGGGTAGAAACACCCTGACGCTCTAGGCCTGCTCAGGGGGTCCCACAAGGACCCCCAAGGCCAACATTTTATTTATTTATTTTTTTAAATCGCGGGGTACGAAGTACAGTACTCTGTACCGTACTCTGTACTGTACTCTGTACTGCTCTCTGTACCTTCCCGAGCGCATACTGGAGGTTCCTGGTGGGATAGTTGGCCTCCAGGGAAATCCAGTATGCAAGGAGAATTAGTTCCCCCTCTGCAAACGCGCCAGGGGGCTGCGTTGCAGAGAGGTGTAAAAAGGGGCGTAGCCTCATTACACCTCTTTGCAATGCAGCCCCCTGGCGCATACTGGAGGTTCCTGGTGGGCTAGTTGGCCCCCAGGCCCCCCCAGTATGCAAGGGGAATTAGTTCCCCCTCTGCAAACGCGCCAGGGGGCTGCGTTGCAGAGAGGTGTAAAAAGGGGTGTGACCTCATTACACCTCTCTGCAAAGCAGCCCCCTGGCACATACTGGAGGTTCCTGGTGGGCTAGTTGGCCCCCAGGGACCCCCAGTATGAAAGGGGAGTTATTCCTCCTCTGCAAATGTGCCAGGGGGCTGTGTTGCAGAGAGGTGTAAAAAGGGGTGTGGCTTCATTACATCTCTCTGCAATGCAGCCCCCAGGCACATACTGGAGGTTCCTGGTGGGCTAGTTGGCCCCAGGGACCCCCAGTATGCAAGGGGAATTAGTTCCCCCTGCACAAACGCGCCAGTGGGCTGCATTGCAGAGAGGTGTAAAAAGGAGCGCGGCCTCATTACACCTCTCTGCAACGCAGCCCATTGGTGCATACTGGAAGTACCTGCTGGGCTAGTTGGCCCCCAGAGACCCCAGTATGCAAGGGGAGTTAGTTCCTCCTCTGCAAATGTGCCTGGGGGCTGTGTTGCAGAGAGTTGTAAAAAGGGGCGTGGCCTCATTACACCTCTCTGCAAAGCTGCCCCCTGGGGCATACTGGAAGATCCTGGTGGGCTAGTTGGCCCCAGGGACCCCCAGAATGCAAGGGGAATTAGTTCCCCCTCTGCAAACGCACCAGGGGGCTGCGCTGCAGAGAGGTGTAATGAGGCCACGCCCCTTTCTACACCTCTCTGCAATGCAGCCCCCTGGCGCTTACTGGAGGTTCCTGGTCGGCTAGTTGGCCCCCATGGACCCAGTATGCAAGGGGACTTAATCCCCCAATTTAGAACGTGCTACGGGCGTGTTTGCACAGTGGTGAAGGTGGGGAGCGGGCTTAAGATGATATGTGTGCAAACATGCCCTGTGGCGCGTTTTCAGTTGGGGAATTAATTCCTCTTCAATCCAGAGGTCCCCTAGGGACCAACTACTCCAACAGGTAACTCCAGTAAGTGCCACAGAGCTGCGTTGCAGAGTGTTGTAAAAAGGGGACGTGCCCTTTGAACACCTCTCTGCAACGCAGCTCCCTGGCCCATACTGGAGGCACCTGGTGAGCTAGTTGGCTCACAGGGGACCTCAGGATTGGAGAGGAATTAATTCCCCAAAGTAAAACGTGTCACAGGGCGTGTTTGCACACATGTCACCTCAAGCCCCGCCCCCTCCCTTCACTATTGAGCGAAATATTCCTCTAAAATCAGCTGAACTACGAATTCCGATTTACTCACCTGTTATCAGGAGAGACCTCAGTGTTGCATCTTTCAGCCCACTACTTATCCTGAAAAGTCATTCTAACCATACTTACAGTAACTTGAATTTCCTTCCATAGGATATCATTGCCTGCTATATAAAATATTTATAAATATAAAATAAGAAAATAAATATTACAATTTCAATATATTTAAAAAAAAATCAATTTATATTAAAAATATGTCATGTAATTTAAAAAATACGATATCTAAAAATAAATACTTTAAAACAATGTAGTAAATTAGTATAAAAAATATAACAATTAATACATTTAGAAATTATCATTTACAAAACCTTTGAAGTTCACTGAAAAAACCATAGGTTTCAGCCACGTTATAGTTAGGAATTAGAATTTAAAAAACCTTAGAGATTCACGGAAAAACCATAGGTTTAACACATGTTATAGTTAGCTGGACATTTCCTTTTTACAAAACCATTAAAATTCCCGTTATAATTAGTTCAGCTAACTATAACCTGCGCGCCTGCAATGCACTGCTGATGACGTCACATTTACATCACTCATGACATGGTCAGTGACATATCAGGATTGGCTGTAGCTCAAGAATAGTAAAATAGCCACTAAACTTATTCCAAAAGCCAAGCGGAGACGATGTGTGATGTAAGCCCCCTAGTCCCCCAAAACACGACCCCCCACAGAGGCTAAATAAATACCTCTGCGTGAATTTGTGCCCCCAGGGAAAAAGGGAAGGGGAGAAAATAATAAAGTAGCTGTGGTTTTGGTGTATCCTTCGTGATCCTGACCAGCCGTCAGCGAAGAACCCCAAGGTTGTGCACACTACAGGAGGAGGACAAAGAAGGTGTATCAGTAATGCATATAGAATAACTACACTCATATATTTTCTATACTCTATTCCCTACTCACCCTTAACTCACAAGCTGTCTCTTTGATAATATTCTCTGCTCTATATATGTATTCAGGAGCAGAATGATTCCAACCATGAACAGTCTTGAATCTGCAGACTAGGCTAAAAGCACTATTTTCTTCTTTAATGGTATTTCTTCATATCACACTAAACAAATCTCGGCAATGCTGAAGCTTTTCTTTTTTACACAAACTTCGTCTTTATCAGGTACAGTCTAGTAAAGATAAACAAAAAGGCCAGCCATGGGGAAAAGAGTCTTTCAATTCTAAATAGTACTTGCCACTAAGAAAAGCGTTAGAACCGAAGGCGTCTTAGCTTCAGGCGCACCTCAGAATAAAACACTTTCACTGATATCTCGCATGCCCTTTTAAACGCGTCTTTTGCGTTTAAAGTACAGTGGCTAGTCGGGACTTATTTCAGATTAATTAAATATGCACACAGGATTGCTATCCTCGTGAAGCTTCCTCTCTTCCACGAATACCTGGCTATACACAGGATTTTTGAAGTCCTCCAGGAAACACAGTTCGATGAATTTACACGCTGGAATATTGCTTTTCTTCTTTCTTCAAGCTGAACTCCGGCGGGGAGCACCATCCACCATTCCAACACCTCGAGGGAAAATTGACAAGCACTCTCCTGTTCTCTGGGCGGCCCTTAAGTTTGCACCGGCTTCACTCCTCACCAATGTCAAACCTAGGGATGCTGGGACATGTATTTTTATGCATTTTTTCCTCGATATTGCGCTTTTCACAGGATAACAGTGAAGATGTTTCTTACAGCGCCAGGAAATCGCTACAGAACACCCTCTCGAGGACTACCGTCCCGGCGGTCGACCCGGTTTACCTGGATGCATAGCATGAAAGTTGTCCACCCACTCAGGACAATGCAAGTTATTCAAAGGTTCCCATGTCCTTTCCTCAGGCCCATATCCCTTCCATTCCACCAATACTGGACTCTACCCCTCAACATGCGGGAATCAAGGATGGACAGAACCTCATATTCCTCCTCACCATCAACTTCAATTGGAAGAGGTTTCTCCTGTAATCTCATACCAGGAAGACAATGTTGGAGAAGAGAAACGTGAAACACAGGATGAATTTGCCAAGACGCCGGAAGGGAAAGCTTCATAGCCACAGAATTAATGACCTCCACTAAACTGTAGGGACCCACATGTTTAGGTTTTAGTTTGGATACCCCTTTGATATGGAGATTTTTTGTAGAGAGCCAAACCTTATCCCCCACCCTGTAGGTTGGTTCTTCTGTTCTGTGCCTATCAGCGAAATGTTTCTGAGATGATTGAGCGGCAGCCAAACTACGCTTGGCTGCAATCAGGACTGCCCTGGTGGTGTTCATGTATGCTAGGCAAAGGGGAACGAAAAGGCATATCAAAGGGTAGTTCGTTGGGGTGGTAGCCTTGTAAACAGAAAAAAGGGGAGCAACCCAATGTGGAATATTGGGCATTATTGTAGACAAATTCAGTCATCCATATCAACGTAGTCCACTCCAATCTATTCTGTTGAGTAAAACACCAAAGGTACTGTTCCAGCGTCTGGTTCAGGCGTTCCGTCTTTACGTCTGTCTGAGGGTGGTAGCTGGAGGTTAGACGGGCATCAATATCAAAGGTCTTGCACAGAGCCCTCTAAAACCGAGACGTGAACTGGGACCCCCGATCTGTAACCAGCACACAAGGATTACCATGAGCTCTCACTATGTGTTGGAGGAATACTGCCGCCAGTACTGCTGAAGTCGGTAAGCCAACCAAAGGTATAAAATGCCCCATTTTTGTCAAATGGTCAACCACAACAAGGATCACTGTTTTCCCATCACAGGGTGGCATTTCAACTATAAAGTCCATGGACAATGAATGCCAAGGTTGAGGAGGAAGAGATAAGGGTCTGAGGAGTCCAACGCGTTTTATGTGGAGAGATTTTCCTTGCACGCAAATAGCACAGTTCTTAACATACAGCCTAACATCTTCACGGAGTTGAGGCCACCAAAAAGAACGCTCCAAACTGGCAATAGTTTTATAGATTCCGAGATGTCCACCCAAGGGGGAATCGTGGGTCCAAGCCAATACTTGTTGCCTAAGAGTATCAGTCGGAACGTAAATGGCAGTGCGATGATATGCAAGATTGTCTTTTTCTGAACGATGTTCTGGACCCTCCTGTATCCATTCAAGGACATCCATCTCTGCCACAGCAACTCGTACGTCTTCCAGAAAATCATGAGAAGATAACAAGGCCACTGACAGCGAAGGCTCTTCCACCTCAGTAAGTATCAAGGGAGATTCCAAGTCTTCGATCTCTCTCTCTGTTCTCCTGTTTCACCAATATGGGATAGAGCATCCGCCTTCCCATTCTGGGGTCCTGGTTTGTACTTAATAACAAAATCAAAATCAGAAAAAAACAAGGTCCACCGTAATTGCCGAGGAGTAAGGGCCTTGGCGGTTTTCAAAAACAACAAGTGCCTGTGGTCAGTATATATTTCAACGGTATGCACAGCTCCCAAGAGGTAGTGACGCCATTCCTCACAGGCTCTCTTTATGGCCAGGAGTTCCTTGTCGGAGACAAATGTAAATGTAAATGTACAGGAATTTATATAGCGCAAATCACAAACCGGTTTCTAAGCGCTTGCTTAGGGAACCCGTCCTGGTATTCCCCTGTGAGATAACCCAGCAGGGTATCCGCAAGGTGAAAGCCAGGCATCCCACCGCGAGGGGCCGTTGTGGAGATTAAGCAAGCTATTGCCCAGAGTCGCAGAGTGTGAACCCGTGAATTGAGTAGGCACCGGAGCGAGAATTGTCGAGTCCATGGACATTTTTAGGACTCAAGGCCCCGCCAAGCCGGGAATTGAACCCTGGTCCCGGGCTGACCTCTGCTTCCAGGTCTGCCTCCTCTAACCAGTGAGCCACACTTCTCCAGACAGAATAGTTGACCTCACAAGGAGTGAGTTTCTTTGAGAAAAAGGCAACCGGATGTAATTGACCTGACACAGGATGACGTCGCAACAGAACCCCTCCAACTGCATATTGAGATGCATCGGTTTCCAGTACAAAGGGGATCTGAGAATCAGGATGACGGAGAATAGGTGCCTGTGTGAAACATTCTTTGAGATACCTGAACGACTTGTCTGCTTCCTCACTCCAGACAAAAGGAACGTTCTTTCACAAAAGACAAGAGATGGGATGTATGATCTTTGAGATATCCTTAATGAATCTTCGGTAGTAATTGGAATAACCGAGGAAGCTCTGTACCGCTTTGACATTCTGGGGGGTACACCACTCTGTTATGGCTTCGACTTTACTACTATCCATCTGGAAGCCTTGGGCATTAATCACATAGCCAAGAAATGACACCTCCTGCGCATGAAATAAGCACTTCTCGAGTTTTGCATATAGCGTATATTGCTGCAATCTTCCAAGCACGGTTTTGACATGTGTTACATGCTCTGCCAGAGTTGATGAATAAACCAAGATGTCGTCGATATATATGACGCAGAAGGTTTCCAGACATCCCCGTAGCACCTCGTCCATAAAATACTGAAAAGCGGCGGGGGCGTTGCACAGCCCAAAGGGCATCACCCGATATTCGAACAGCCCAAACTTGGTCCGAAACGCTGTCTTCCACTCATACCCTTTTTTAACCCGTACCAGATGGTAGGCTCCGCGAAGGTCAAGCTTGGTAAAATATCGGGCTCCCTTCAGTTGATCCATGAGCACTGGTATTAAGGGGAGAGGATACTGGTTCTTTATGGTCACACGATTGATGGCTCTATAATCGATGCAGGGTCTCAATTCTGCACAATCCTTCTTCGGAATGAAGAACATGGGCGAGGAAGCTGGAGATGTCGAATGTCGAATAAAACCTGTAGAAAGGTTTTCCTCAATATAGTTCTTCAAATACTCTGTCTCCTTTTCTGTCAGAGCATAGACTCTGCTGCATGGAATGTCAGCCCCAGGCTCCAGTTCTATCCGGCAGTCATATACCCGATGCGGAGGCAAATGGGTAGCTTTTTGTTTGTCGAACACAGGAGCATATTCGCTGTACTCCACAGGAAGGATGGTGGCACAACAATACCGCTCCAGAGAACAGGATGAAGCCAGACATACAGAAGGATTGATACCAGTGGAGCTGGTACTAAACGAGTCTTGAATGCAATGCTCTTTGCAATATTCCGAGAACAATGTAATGGTGCGAGCTGCCCAGCTGACCTGAGGATCATGAAGTTTCAACCAAGGCATGCCCAGGATGAGTCGAAATTGAGGGGCGTCAATAATATCAAACTGAATATATTCTTGATGGTTTACACTAGTCTGCATCAAAAGAGAACGAGTATGATATGACACAGGGCCTGAAGATAAAACAGTTCCATCAACCGCCTTGACCAACTCAGGCTTTTCTTTCTTTATGCAAACAATCCCGATCTTCATTGCATATTCTTGGTCGATGTAATTACCGGTTGCCCCGGAATCCAGCAAGGCATCGATATTCAAGAAATCATGAGAAGTAATCCAGAGCGTGACCTTCAGATTCATATGGGCCACAGCTGGATGCAAGGTATTAGCAAGCACTGGTGAGATCGTTGAAGAGTGGGAACCCAAGGCAGAGATCTCTTCCTGATTTGGGTTCGTCAGTTTTCCGCCGGCTCACGGGTTTGGATACTGGCTTGGACACAGGGAACAAAAGGTTTTCCAGATACTGCATTTCAGGCTCTACAATCCTTAATGAAGTGTCCCCCTTTTCCACAATACATACACTGTTTCAGTCTTCGTCTTTTGTCCCTTTCTTCCTGCGAAAGGGGACCTCGAATACCTCCTATCTGCATAGGTTCAGCACCTTCAGTTACCTTAGGATGTTCATCAGCAGGGCTCCTAACTCGGGGAAAAAAGGATCGACCATCCCCTCTATTTCTGTCCCCTTTTCGTTCTAAGAGACGATGATCCAACTGAACAGTTAGGTCTATCAATTCTTCACAGGTATTGGGAAGTTGGACCACTTGACACAGGACGTCCTTTAGTTCCCCCCTTAATCCTTGATAGAACAAGGAAATTCTTTTAGCAGGAGGCCATTCGGTTTCTACCACTAACCTATTAAAGGTGGTAATATATGATAGAAGATCTTGTGTTCCCTGCTGCAGGGTAATCAACTCTCTGTCTAAGGTCAACATGTGGGATTTCCTATCGAAAAGTTTTCGAAGCTCCAAATAGAAATCAGGAAAACTACGCAATACTGGATCATTTCTTTCTAGTAAGGGTATCGTCCAACTAGCAGCGTTCCCTCCCATATAGGACATCATAAAGGCAGTCTTGGCAGAATCATCCTGGAATACCCCGGGTTTACATAAGTAATGTAACCTGCACTGATTCAGGAAAGTTTCAAATTTACGTGCATCCACAAAGAACCGTTCAGGAGGAGCCAGTGGTATTCCCATGTTCTGAATTATATGTACCGTCTGAGCAAGGTCAGTGGGAGAGGTTGTTGCTGGTTGAGTTACATAAAACCCACCCCCTTCTGCACCTAACGGGGTAGTGTACGTTGTGGATACCGGAGGAGGCAACGTAGCAGGCTTTATATAGGGAACCCCTCCAGTGCTTACTCGGGAAAGGCCTGATACCTCCCTCCGGAGAATGCCTACTTCTTTATACAAGGCCTGGTTCTCTGATCTGGAAGTAGTTATTTCCAGCTGTAAGGCTGCTAAGCTTTCCACCACAGAGGTCAACACTGTCTCGACCTCCATCGTCCAGGCTGGCTATATATACTTGGGCTTGTCAATCTATCAGGATTGGCTGTAGCTCAAGAATAGTAAAATAGCCACTAACCTCATTCCAAAAGCCAAGCGGAGACGATGTGTGATGTAAGCCCCCTAGTCCCCCGAAACACGACCCCCCACAGAGGCTAAATAAATACCTCTGCGTGAATTCGTGCCCCCAGGGAAAAAGGGAAGGGGAGAAAATAATAAAGTAGCTGTGGTTTTGGTGTATCCTTCGTGATCCTGACCAGCCGTCCGCGAAGAACCCCAAGGTTGTGCACACTACAGGAGGAGGACAAAGAAGGTGTATCAGTAATGCATATAGAATAACTACACTCATATATTTTCTATACTCTTCTCTCTACTCACCCTTAACTCAAAAGCTGTCTCTTTGATAATATTCTCTGCTCTATATATGTATTCAGGAGCAGAATGATTCCAACCATGAACAGTCTTGAATCTGCAGACTAGGCTAACAGCACTCTTTTCTTCTTTAATGGTATTTCTTCATACCACACTAAACAAATCTCGGCGTTGCTGAAGCTTTTCTTTTTTACACGAACTTCGTCTTTATCAGGTACAGTCTAGTAAAGATAAACAAAAAGGCCAGCCACGGGGAAAAGAGTCTTTCAATTCTAAATAGTACTTGCCACTAAGAAAAGCGTTAGACCCGAAGGCGTCTTAGCTTCAGGCGCACCTCGGAATAAAACACTTTCACTGATATCTCGCATGCCCTTTTAAACGCGTCTTTTGCGTTCAAAGTACAGCGGCTAGTCGGGACTTATTTCAGATTAATTAAATATGCACACAGGATTGCTATCCTCATGAAGCTTCCTCTCTTCCACTAATACCTGGCTATACACAGGATTTTTGAAGTCCTCCAGGAAACAAAGTTCGATGAATTTACACGCTGGAATACTGCTTTTCTTCTTTCTTCAAGCTGAACTCCGGCGGAGAGCACCATCAGCCATTCCAACACCTCAAGGGAAAATTGACAAGCACTCTCCTGTTCTCTGGGCGGCCCTTAAGTTTGCACCGCTTTCACTCCTCACCAATGTCAAACCTAGGGATGCTGGGACATGTAGTTTTGTGCATTTTTTCCTCGATATTGCGCTTTTCACAGGATAACAGTGAAGATGTTTCTTACAGCGCATGGAAATCGCTACAGACATCACTCATGACATCACTGATGACATCTCAAATGACATCACTGATGACATCATCCTTGTGAAAGAGTGGCGAACCTCCTCTCAACGTAATATAGCCTTTGATACACACATTGAAAAATAGAAACTAAAAATTTCAAAACAATGGAGATACCAATACCAGTTACAACAACCTATTCAGTAATTCCAAAATCTACATACAAATCCACTCATTCACCAACAGTTCTATATAGTCACTCATACATGTACTCACTCATCATATGTACTCATACACCTATACATCCTGTTACACACCGATACTCATCCATGGAGTTACTCACACACATACTCACACATGCAAATAAACTATCAAACATCCATTTACTTGCATATACAGCTATACACACACCACTACACTTACTTCTACAGAAACGTACACATACTTACTCTCTTAAACAATCACTTATAGAAACACATACTTATTTATACAGGAACTCTTCCAATCTCTCACTCTCACATATACTCACTTATATACATCAATACTCACATATACTAGTTTAAAACATATGTACTTACTAATAAAGACACTATTGAGACAGTCATTCACTCATTAACACACCCATACACACACTCATCCACCCATACAGTCCTGCACACATTCTGTCTTCAAAAACATACAAACAGTGAGTCACTCATTCATGCATCTATACGCTAAGTAATATCCCACACCGAACCATACAGACACTCATATTGATACTCAAAAAACAAACTAATAACCCATATACACACTCATGTAGCTACTCACCAACCCATGCAGCCACTTATACACAAAGTGAGACACTGATACAGGTATTTAATTATTTAAACATTACTCGTTTATAGATGTATTCACTAGGATACAATTATTAAGTCAGTTATACAATCAATTTTACAACAAAAAAAACTATTTAGACACTTATTTATCCATTTATTCTTCCGTCGACCTTTAGATATACATATATAAAAAATATTTATTTTTCAGAAAGATACACATTCACTGGATGATGTCATCAATGATGTCATCAGTAATGTCATTTGAGATGTCATCAGTGATGTCATCAGTGATGTTACTGACCATGTCATGAGTGATGTAATATGTGACGTCATCAGCAATGCATTGCGGGCGCACAAGTTATAGTTAGCTGAACTAACTATAATGGGGGAATTTCAATGGTTGTGTATGAGTGAAATGTCCAGCTAACTATAACATGTGTGAATTTCTAAGGTTTTTTAAATGCTGATTCCTAACTATAACGTGTCTGAAACCCATGTTTTTTTCAGTGAAGATATATATATATTTATACATATATATATATACATATATATATATATACACACACATGTATATATATATATATATACATATATATATATATATATATATATATATATATATATATATATATATATATATATATATATATATATATATATATATATATATATATATATATATATATATATATATATATATATATTTACTGAAAAAAACCATAGGTTTCAGGCACATTATAGTTAGTTGGACATTTCACTCATACAAAACATCTCAAATGATGTCACTGACCATGTCATGAATGATGTAATATGTGACGTCATCAGCAGTGCATTACGGGGGCATGAGTTATAGTTTGCTGAACTAACTATAACAGGGGAATTTCCTTGGTTTTGTACGAGTGAAATGTCCAGCTAATGTCCCTGAAACCAATGGATTTTTCAGTGAATTTCTAAGGTTTTTTTAAGTGCTAATTTCTAACTATAACGTGCCCGAAACCTATGGTTTTTGTACAGTGATTTTCAATGGTTTTTGAACTGCTAATTTCTAACTATAACGTGCCTGAAAACAATGTTTTTTTCAGTTAATGTCAATGGTTTTTTAAATGCTAATTTCTAACTATGCCTACAAAGTTAGGACATGTGAAGAAAGAGGAAGAAAAGTGCAGCAAGAAGCAAGACAAATGCAAAAAGAGGCAACAGAAGTCCAGAAAGACAAAGAAAAGTACAGGAAGAAGCAAGAGAGGTGCAGAAAGAACCAACAGAGGAGCAGAAAGTCCTCCTGTGCCCCCAACTTTTTAGTGATGGATAGTAGTGGTAACTGACTCTTTCTTACCGGGACCGGAGCCAGTGTTATGCTAAAAGACACTTAGAATACAGTGAAAACACCTACATACACTAGGGAACACTATGTATTGGGGTACCCCTGTAATGAGCATGAACTCCTCTGTATTTGCCATAAGTTAGTGTCTGGGTCATTGCATGAGTACATGGGTAGTGACTGGATGATTAGCGTGCTGCAAGGACAGTGCATAGGGATTTTATAACTGCTTGGGTTTTGGCGGAGTGATTGGATAAGTACATGATGCTGGATGGATGATTGGAGGAGTGCATGGGTAGTGACAGAGGGATTTCTGGAGTGCATTGGTACAACCTGGGTAATTGTAGGAGTGAATCAGTACTGTGTAGGTTGTTAGAGGTCTGCATGGGTAGTGCACAGGGAATTGTAGCAGTGCATGTGTTAGTGCCCAGGTCACTCCATGAGTACATGGGTACTGACTGGAAGATTAGAGTACTGCAAGGAAAGTGCATGGTGAATTTAGAAGTGCCAGGGATTTGGCAGAGTGATTTGATAAGTGTATGGCGCTCGCTGGGTGTTTGGAGGAGTGCATGGGTAGTGACAGGGTAACAGCTGGACTGCATGGGTACTGCTCAGGGTATTGTAGTGCATGAGCTGGTGCATGGGTCATTGCATGAGGGCATGGGTAGTGACTGGATGATTAGCGTGCTGCAAGGAGAGTGCATGGTAAATATATAAGTGCTTGGGTTTTGGTGGAGTAAATGCATAAGTACACACATGGCACACCAGGCTTCGCCCCCTCCCTTCACCACTGTGCAAACACGCACCCTGGAGAGTTTTAATTTGGGGAATTAATACCCCTTGAATCCCGAGGGTCCCTGGGGGCCAACTAGCCCATCATGTACCTCCAGTAAGCGCCACAAAGCTGTTTTGCAGAGAGGTGGTCCGAGGCCATGCCCCTTTTTACACCTCTCTGCAACACAGCTCTGTGGCGCCTACTGGACGTACCTGGTGGGCTAGTTGGCCCCCAGGGACCCTCAGGATTCAAGGGGACTTAAACCCCCAACTAAAAATGTGCCACAGGGCGAGTTTGCACACTTGTTACATCAGGCACTGCCCCCTCCCTGCACCATTGTGCAAATGGGCACCCTGGTACGGTATGAATTGCGAGATTAAGTCTGTAGGTCATTTGTAGCTCTCAGGAGTTCGATGTGGAGGGAGACTTTGAGGACCACTTATGTGCTTTCTGCACTTGTAGTCAATGACAGTGAAGTACTGCATAGATCTCTGGGTAATCCGAAGACCAGAGAGCTTCATCCATCAAGGATCTCACTCACCCCAAGGTGAGGCTTGAAAACCCCAGGGTTTGATTATGAATTCCCCCATGGTTCAGGCACAGAAACAATTCAGTTTGTTCTCATCCTAGTGATGATGAAAATCCGGATATCAAATAGACCTCCCTCTAGGCACTGTGTAAACATGATCAACCACATTGTGTTACTGGGGGCGTCAAAAAATTGGTTTAATACCCCCCCTTGCCCCTGCTGTCTTGATCACCCCATAGCTTTTGCCTGCAAGGGTTCCCTCAATGAATGCCCTTACTGTAACACAGAGAACTGTTGACCTATGACCTATGACCTCTAAGGGTCGACGGACTCTTTCCCCTTCACTGCCCATTGCCCACTTCCACCAGACTGAGAACCTTGCATAACTCCGCAAAAAAAACCTAAACCAGACCCTCCACTTCACCCATCACAAGCTATCCCTGTACCACCCCATTAGAGTCATTATCCTCTCCAGACTAGGGCATGCATGCCAATGCCTAGTACACGTCTCCTAATCGACTGGGTACCCCCACACTTTAAGATATCCAGAGCGGCCTGCAACCGCGCAAACCCACCAAACACTGCAGAAATATCCAGCGTGCGCTTTACACCAATCTCAAACCTGGTTCTGTACATCGCTTAGAAAAGGCAGAAGTGAATGGCATTGACAATATTTATTTCTGAAAATGAAGTGTCTCTGTATTTAACCAGGCACTAAGGGGACGTGAAGCCTGCACTTTTAAGCATTCAATGTGCACTAAACACTAACCTGGTGGCACCCTTTGCTCCATTAGTGCACTTTGCTGTTTGTAGGTGGTTTTTGGTGTGAGTGCAAGTATCTATGTTTAGCGATATCTATGAGTGAGTATCCACGTGAATGAAGTATCTAAATGTCAGACCCTTTGGGGCTGTAGGGTTGCTTCATGAAGAAAAAGACCCATTCTCTTGCTAAAGGGAAGATAATGAATCATTTTGCTGCACCCTTATGGAAATACTGTGAACTTCAACCATAAACGCCATTGCCTACTCTCAAGGCCAGCTCAGTGCCATTAAATCCTAGCTTTTAGAATTGAATAAAGGGAGAGGGATTCAAGAAGGGGGTCCATAGGAAGTATAAAGGTGTTATAGGATAGGACGGGAGACATAAAAGAATGGAAGGAAGATGAATAAAGATAGGAATGTTACCAAATCATGTGTTTGATTGAAGAAAAACCTTTCGATTGTGTGCAACAGTTTTGGAAACTTTGTTTCAAATGTAGTAAGTAAACCCTAAATTAAACAAGATGTGCATGAAATGCATGCAGGCTTGAATAGGAAAATGAGCAGAGAGCACCGACATAGGGGATTTAAAAATGTCTGGAACTAGACACCGGAATTAAGGCCACAGACTCAAAATTCGCTGTAAAGAGAAGGTCCTCTGGAAGGAATGATCTCTATAATATTGAAGAAAGGGTGCTCTAGAATGAGTCACTGGACACACAAGAATGGGCTCCAGAAAGAACTGTGGGGCAGGTGTTCAGCACGAAGCACGCAGAAGGGGACTTGGGGGGCAGCCGAGCACTGCAAGTTCTGCCCCCCGGGCATATTAGGAGGGGGTGGGGCCAGACGGGCGAAGCAATTTTGTGGCCGTGGGCTACATTGGGACTAGCCCAAAAGTAGCCCAAATTTGAAAGATAGCCCAATGCTATTTAGGGGTTGTGCGCACCTGCCCAGCCACCATTTTAGGTTCTGGTGACCTGGTGGCTGGGAGCGCGGTAGTACAGGTTTTTTGTCAGTGGCGGCTAGCTTTGGCTGAGGCCTGTTGTTTGCGGTTGGTTTTTGCAGTTACAATTATGTCTGGACAAGATTTCCGGATCTTGAGGCCATTCGCCTACTTAGCAAGGCGGGCCGCATAGATATGTTGGTCCCCCCCCCGGGCGGGGCGTGCCCCATGAGGTGGGCATCGGCCGGAGCGGCAGCTGATGTGATGGCTTGCTTGCCACCACGCAAGACGTCCAGAAAGCAGATGACTTGGGTCGGGACACGGGGAGATGGGTGAGCGGGCAGCTGGCGGGAAGAAGTCTCGGCGGGGAAGCGCAGCGTGCACCCCACGCTGCTGTCAATGGGTGTATCCGACCACGCCGTACATCGGGAGCGGTTGCGGTAGGGCGGGAGGCAGGAGCGGGGCCTGGGAATGTGGTCGGAGCCCCTTTCGCGAGCACTGCAGTTGTGCAGGTGACTGGGGGGAAGTGATCTCAGCGGGGTAGCGCTGTGTGCGTCTCCCCGCTGCTGGCGCTGGATATTGCTGACTGCTCTGGGAGATTGGGAGCGGTCACGGAGGGGCAGGAGGTGGTGCCCGGGAATATTGACGACGAGGCCTGGGCACTTTCGTATAGAAGGACGGAGGCAGTCAGGAGTGGGTGCACAGGGAGGCAGGAGATCCCCTCTCTGCCTCGAGCACACACGGCCAGGGGCCGCCCACGAGGGAAGAGGGTGGCCCCTTCTAGACCTGTGGGTAAGAAAGATGTGGGTTTGGCTGCCATGGGGCATAGGTGGATGGGGATGGTGTGGGAGGAGGTGACACTGGAGGGGAATACAGTGGGCCTGGCGCAGGTGGAGCAGGGGGCTCTGGAGGCGAATAAGGCTGGGGGAGTGGGGGCTGGAGGTCAGAGATAGGGGGCATGCCCCCAATATTGCTGGAGTCAGACGGCAGTTAGAGGGACTGGGGGGCTGGATGTGTTCGAGTCATGGGTGGAAGGAGTTAAGGAGGCCAGGGAGTATACAGGGGAGTGGGTGGGGGAGGGTTCCCGATCCCTGTGACGGGAATGGAGGGGGTGCAGCAGAGAGGAGGAGCGAGGGGTGGCAGGCAAGGGGGGTTGGAGAGAGGAGGGGGTTCCTCTGACGAAGGGTGGGATGTACAAGGGGTCTGGCATGGAGCGAGGAAGAAGAGGATGGGGAGGGGAGGTGGACCTTAGCGTGGACGGTATGGTGTGGGCAGCCAGCACTTTGGGGGTGGGTGTGCGGAGGGGGTCAGGCTGGTAGAAGATAGTGGGGCCCAGCACACCAGTCCTTCCATTTGTTTTTCAGGAGGCGGAGCGATGCAGGGCTCCGAACTTGGCAGGTCTGGGGACGGCCAACTGGTGCAGAGGTGAAGGGAGGGCTGAACCTCAGGCGGCGTGCCCGGTACTGGTGGGGGATCCTGTTGAGGCTGGCAGAAGTAGGCCCACAGCAGGCTTGCCGGCCCCTACACCCACAGGGGCACAACGGCTTGTGGACCAACATCGGAAGAGGAGAGACGCAAAAGTTGTGTTTAATGTTGCTAAAAGAGTGCAGTCGGCACCGCCGGCTGGAATGGCTAGTTGTTCTCGGGATGTGGAATTGATTTAAGATGATGATAGCATGGAGGAAGGGGAGTTGAGAGATGAATGGGGTGAGGGGGGGGGCCGAGTAATCCTGTCGCTAGTGTGTTACAGGTGTCACGGTGCCCGGCGGAGCCTACAGGTCCGACATCGCGCTGGGAGGAGAGGTCGGCCCCCCTGGAGGGGAGGAGTAGAAAGCGACGTGCAGCTTCCTTGGCTCCAGGTAAAAAGGCAGCTGGTGCGGCCACTCTTATGGTATTGGTGGGAGTGGGGGGCGGGGGACAGGTTACGGAAGGGGACGTATGTGGCTAACATTGGGGTTGGACATGATGAAGTGCTGGAAGGGGGGCTGGGGTCTGCAGGTAAGGTGTCTGGGGACAAGAACGATCTCAGAGAAAAATGGGTAAACGAAACAACCCTTGAGGGCTTGGGCAAGATAAATGATCAGGTATGAATGCCTTCAAGGGATTTTTTTTCACAATGTTCTATCTCTTCTTAAAGAGTTCAAACTCATTAGGGTCAAATGAATGTGCACCTTTCTTTTTAGAAAATGATTCCTATATTTTTTGGAATCAATATCATGGAGTTTTTATATATAACCACTGGATTTATACCAATTAATTGACTACAGAAATGTATTCAGTCTAATTACACATGCTATCAAAAAAGTCATGCAAAGAAGAAGAAACTGAGAGGGTACATATAGAAAAATAAACAATTTTATCTGGATCAAATAAATTTCAGGGTACTAAAAATAGAAACAAATATACAAATGTAACAGATAGGTAACACTATTACTCAGGCAACCTCACTGTGACATTAAGAAGCATCTTTCTTTGTGATTTTAATTAAAAATGGATTTATCGAAGAGAAGATGTATGTCGACGTTTCGGTCTCTACGTTGTCATATACGCGACCATCTCCAGGACAAAAAAATATAAATGTTACAGTTGACCCCTTGATAAGAAGTTAAAAAAGGCATTTGCAAGTATCCAAATTGGTGAAAACGGAATGGCACAGCTATTACGTGTCCGCTAATCCTTTTTTAAATCTCTGTTATATCAGATTGTATCGCGCCTTTGAGGAAAAAATGGATAAAGCACTTTTATCTTGCGTGGCTCTCATTTAAATAATGTAGAAAGCCACAAAGCGAAGAGCTTATTTAGTTAGCAAATCGAACAGCTTCCTGGATGAATTCTGAAACACTGTGCGGTAATAGTGGTTTAGTCTTGTAAGGGTTTTCTGATTCTTTATTTCTTTCATAAATCACTCATGCTGTATTCTTGAATGGCACACTACGCTGGAAATGATTTATGAAAGAAATAAAGAATCAGAAAACCCTTACAAGACTAAACCACCATTACTACACAGTGTTTCGGGGCTGCGCAGCGGGAAGCGACACAACGGGGGAGTCGGTGTAAGGAGTTGAAGGTCAAACGTTTTACCATACTTGGGGGTCACGAAGCCGTTGGGGATGCATCTGATGTTGACTACTAACGTATATGGAAAGGGGAGTATGTGGAGATACTGAAACTCCTGCATGGGGAAGTGAGGGAGAAGGAAGGGTTAAGGGAGGAGGTGTATGAGCTCCAGAAGAGGCCAAAGGTAACTCTCACGATAGAAAACTAGACTGCGCCTTTCCTCATTCATGCCAGCGTGTATTGCGAGAAGTTCCCCGAGTGGTCAGTAGCCATGTTTAAGTATATGGATGTTATTAGGAAGGCCCAGATTACTGGGGGGGGATATGTGTGTGCCCAATATGATGAGGCTTTCAGGGCCTGCATGGCAGGGAACCCCGAAGCCAAATGGGGCGAGCTGGACACGGATTTATGGCAGCATACAATAGGACTAGCGGGGTCGGGGAGACCATATTCATGGCCAGCGAGCTGCCCATTGTTTATCAGCCCTTTCAGGGCTACCCCACCCGAGGTGGGGGCCTTGGTTAAGGGACAGTCAGGATTCAAAGGGACCTGTTGGGACTACAATAAAGGGTTATGCACTTAAGAGTATTGCAGGTTCTGACATGAGTGTTCGGGCTGTGGGAAGAGTGGGCATGCCCTGGTTAAATGCTGGGGGTTCAGGGTCAGCAGCAGGGGAGCCAGCAGGGGCAGGCTGGTGGGTTTTGGCCCGCGAATCAGCAACAGCCGGCGGGTGGTAGGGGAGCCAAGGGGCCTGGGCCGAAGGGCTTGTACACCAGTTAGAGTCGACAGATTAGTGGTAGCCCTACAGGGTTATCCAGACAAAGAAGCTGTAGACGGTTTCCAGGTGGGGTTTCTGGAAGGGTTTAGATTAGGGTATGACGGACCAAGGTTGAGGAGGTGGGCCGACAATTTGAAGTCAGCGAAGGAGCACCCTGAGGTGGTGCAAGAAAAGTTGGACAGGGAAGTCAGTGAGGGCCGCATGGTCGGACCCTTTGAGGATTGGCCTCTAGTGGATTTGATAGTGTCCCCCATTAGGATAGTGCCAAAAGAGGAGAAGGGGCAGTTTCACCTCATACAACATTTGTCGTGGCTCTGTAAATGATTTTTTTTTTTTTTTTTTTTTATCCTCATTTGCCTGACCCACTCTTATTTAGCCTCCAACTGCCGACCACTTAATCCAGGTGCAGAGTTTCCTCTGCATCTTATACTCTATTTGGTGGAACTCGGCAAGAGATGGCCCGAAGAGTATCGTGGGAAAAAACTCCAAACTTGAAGTTTTATTCAATTGAACTAGCCATTCTGAGCCCAACTGGGGGGGGGCCTAGTTCTTGGAGTTTCAAGGCATAATCATAGGACCGGGGAAAAAAAGAAAAAAAAAAAAACCCCGGTTATTGTCTCCAACGAACCAAAACGTCCCAAAAGATACGGCTACGCTCGCCACCAGCTCTCCTCAAATCTGTTTTAGAGGTTGCGTAGAGAGACGACAGCCAGTTTGCGTGGGTTGGTGCTGAATTTTCAATCCAAACCTTGCATATCTCTCTTCTTGCAAGCAGTATGGCAAAGAACAGAAATGTCCTTGCGTGGCCCTTTATATTATTGTCCCATCCAAATGTAATCAAGGAAAGTGTGATGGAGATCGAAGTATTAAGAATAGAGTCCAGAGTTACTTTGACTTCGTTCCAAAACTGTGATATGTTGGGGCATTCCTTGAACATATGGTTATCTGAGGCTGCGATATGGCCACATTTATTACATTTCTTCCCTGGGAGGAATTTAGATAGTTTTAGCGGTGTAAAATATGCACGGTGAATTGTAAAAAAATTATTACGTCTTAGCCATGCGGGTTTGACGCATTTATATAGTAGGGTACAGGAATTCTGCCAGGTTTCGATGCTCTGGGCCCCCAGATCTGAGCCCCATAGTTGTTCCGGTAGGGTGAAATCTCCGTCTGTCTCTTCTAGCAGGCACTAGTACCACTGCGAGACCTCTTTACCCCCTGCAGGTTGCGCTATCAATTTCTCTTCAGTGATGCAATGCTTCCCTAATGATACCCCGGACCTGTTTGTTGCCTTAACCTAACTATCTAATTGTAGAAACTTAAACCTCGAGAGCTCTATCCCCCGCTGCTCCCGCAAATCCTCCCAGGGCCTCAGAGAGTCACCTGTCAACACTTCTCCCCATGTTAGTATCCCTCCTGCTCTCAACGGAGTAGTAAGCCTGTCATCCCAGCAAGAAGGGAGCCCTGGGGATTCCCAGATGGGCGCAAGATTAGAGTAGTATGACAAACCCAGGTTCCTCCTTATATGTGACCATAGCTTCGCTTGGGACATGAGAATTTTTAATTTAACTTTCTTGAAATATTTCTGTTCTCCAAACTTAAACATGTAGCCATTAGTTGGTAAGCCAGCACCAATCAGCATTGCCATGAACATGAGCCCTATTGATGTATTGGATGGCACTTTTAAGAGCATTCTCGATTGGGATAGTTGGAATGCCCACGCATAGTATTGTAGATCGGGTAGGGATAGGCCCCCCTTTTCCCTCCTCCTCCTCAGCTTTTTCCAGGATATTCTTGCTGACTTATATCCCCACACGAAGGAGTTAAACTCTCTCTGGCATTTCTCTAGCGCTGTTTTATCAAAGGCGAGGGGAATCGTGTTAAATAAGAAGGTAAACTTGGGAAGGATTGACATCTTTAGCAGACTTACTCTGCCTAGGATAGTTAGTGGGAGATTAGACCAAGATTTTAAAGATTTTTTAATTTCCTTAAGAATTCTCTCAAGGTTAACTTGGGCAATTTGGGCGATATCTTGCACTATCCGGATTCCCAAATATCTCATCGAGTTTGATGTGTTTAACCGTAGGTCAGGTATGTTCCATGCCATAATGTCTGTTTTGGAGGCGTTTATCTCATAGCCCGAGATACGGCCAAAGTCTTCAGCTCTCTCGATGACTACTGGGAGTGCTGTCTCCGGGTCTGAGGTAAAGACCAAGATGTCATCTGCGTACAAGGCTACCCGCTTTTCCCATTCTCCGAACCTGAAAGATGGAATAGAATCTTCTCGTCTGAGAACTTCCGCAAACGGTTCTATGTATAGGTTAAAGAGGAGGGGGGAAAGCGGGCAGCCCTGTCTTGTACCTCTAAAGATCCTGAGCGATTCAGACAGTTTGCCATTTATTAGAAGCCGTGCTGTTGGCGATTTATATATAAGCTTTATTGTTCGACAGAATTTCTCCCCTAAGTTGACCTTCTTTAAAACGTCGTTTAAATAGGGCCAGTTTACCCTGTCGAAAGCTTTAGCCGCGTCTAGGGTGAGGGTTGCCAGTGGGATAGAAAAAGCTGAGGCGATGTCGATTGCCCCCACTAGATCATATGTTAGGTCAGAGAGCTGACGCCCTGTAATAAATCCCTTCTGGTCTTGATGGATTATTTCCCCCATTACTGATCCCAACCTAGCTGCTAAAATGGAGGCATATATCTTGTAATCATTATTCAACAATGATATAGGGCAGTAAGACCCACATAGTGTTGGATCTTTTCCAGGTTTTAAGATCAAGACTATAGTTGCCTCGCTCCATGATTGAGGTGGGTCATTACCGTCCTTCAGGATACCGTTGAAAAGGGCCGTCAGGGTAGGGACAGTTGTGTCGGCCAAAGCTCTATACAATTCTCCGGGAAGTCCATCAGGACCTGTAGCTTTACCATGTTTTAGTGCGGATACGGCCTTTTTAACTTCTGTCTCTGAGATGTCCAATTCCACTGCCTCGCTTTGCGCTTGCGATAAGTGTGGAAGAGATATCTTATCCAGCCATGACTTCCTTGCCTGTTGGTCATCTATAATGTCATCCCTGTATATTTCCTCAAAAAACTGCGTAAAGGCAGTACTAATTCCTACATCTGATGACCTGAGCTGATTTTCCCCCGCAGCCATAATCCCTCTTATGTGGTTTTTTGCTTGGTCTGCTTTAACCCTCCAGGCTAAAATCTTACCTGCGGTTTCTCCGAATTCAAAGCTGGACAATTTACTCGCCTCCCATTTCTTTGAGACCCTTTCTTGTAGGATATCTTCTATCTGACTTCTGAGGTCTGACATATTTTTTTGATCTTGTAGTGAGCCAGTTGTGCCCCCAAGCCTTTGTTCAATTGTCTCCAGCTCCTGTTCTAGGTTTTGGATTTTTGATAGATAGTTTTTCCTCATAAAGGAAGCTCTGTTGGTAATGCAACCTCTCAGGTATGTCTTAAGAGTTTCCCAAACTAAAGCAAGGGAGGTCGAGTGCAAATTACTATCTAAAAACATCCTAGCTTCAGAGTTGAGGTATGTCACTTCCTCCGCGACCAATAAAATGGTTCGATCGAATGACCAGGAGGGATGTTTTTTTTTAGTTTGAAGTATTAGGATGAAAGACAGAGCTGAATGATCGGATAGGTGAGAGGGTATATACATAATACTGGCTATGGAGTTCTGGAGACAGTAGCTAAACAGGGCAAAATCTATTCCTGATGTATGTTTGTATTTTAGATTCCTATAAGATACCCCTGGTTTAGTGCCGGCTCTTTCTCTCCATAGATCTGCCAGGCCCAAGTCCTCCATAATCCCTTTTAGAGTCTGTCTAGATTTTGAAGGGGGTTGACAGCTATACCTACTACTATTGGTGGTTTTATCTAAATTCGGGTTCAAAATAACGTTAAAGTCCCCTGTCCAAATTATGGGGCCAGAGGTGATTGTTAAAACGTTCCTTATTGTTTCCAAAAAAGATGGGTCATCAGTATTAGGACCGTAATATCCAACTAAATTGTACTTCTGCCCATGTATAGAGAGGTTAACTATGAGCCATCTTCCACATTTGTCCTCTCTGAATTCAAGAATCCGCACATTAGCTGATTTTTTGCAAATTAAAAGAATTCCTCTTATATTTGCATTATGGTCGGTGCTTAAGAATACGTCAATCCATTTTTGTTTTTTTAAAATTGCATCTGCCTCGAACATGGCGGCCGCAGGCTAGTGCGGTGCGCGCGCTGGACACCTGAGCTCCTCTGACATGGAGAAGCACTCCTCTCTGCTCTGAACTAAGCGTGGGCGGAAAATCCGTTCCGCTCGCGGATTTTGCGGATTTTCGGAAAATCCGCAATCCGCGAGATTTGCGGATTTCCCGCAAAATCCGCAAATTCGCACGCAGCGGATTTTTTTGGCGGCGCGCGGCGTTGGTGATACAATTTTTGCGGCGCGCGGCGTTTATCATCGTTTGCCGAGTTGTTTTTTTCGATAGTTTGCGAGTGCTGCGCCATTTTGGATCTTGCTGTGTGATCCCGCGGGAATTGGCGAGCGCGATTACGTCATCGCGGCTTGCCAGCGATAGTTTGTCAACGCGAGTACGGCGAGATCACGTCTCGCGGTACTTCGCAATTGCGAGATTTCAGATGCGGCGAGCGAAAATATAAATTTGCAATTCTGCACAAGAAATCCACCAGCAAGCAGCATAAACCTTCTAGAAATGATGATTTTTATGTGAATAACTCCTTAGTTTGACATTTGCCTGCACTTTTTTAGCGAGGAGTCCATTTTGGGGAGGGGGGCAGGGGGGTGGGAGGAAGGAAGTGCCCCATAGTCTTCAACTTCCTGTTCCTGTTCAGCAGGCTCCTCCCAGTGCTTTGTCCATCTCCTGGTCACTTTTCATTTGGATGTGGACCTGGAAGGATTACTTTTTGTGGATGCTGCTGGATCTATGGATTTGAGGCCTTTTTGACTTTCTTTGGATCACTGTTGGATTAGAAATTTTACAAGTAAGTTTGTTTGGGGCATTACAGTTGCTGCAACTAAAATTTTGGGATTTTCGATTTTTGGGCTGTTTTGGGGCCTTTTGCCCAGGGGTACTCAGTGGTGGGTGGACTGATTCTTTCTGTGGGTTGTCTTGAACTTAAACATCATGGAGGCCATAGATGAATTGGGATTGTGCTGATTTTTCTGTGTTTTTCGATTATTTTTTTTTGTAAAATTTTGTGTTTTTCGATTTTTGACCTGTTGTTGGGGCCTTGACCAGGGGTAGTGAGTGGTGCATGGGCCTAGTCTTTCTGTGGGCTGTCTTGAATTTAAACATCATGGAGGCCATGGATGGAATGGGATTGTGCTGATTTTGCAGTGTTTTTCGATTTTTGGGCCTGTACTTGTGGCCTTTTCACCAGGGGTATTTGAGTCTAGCATGGGCCTAGTCTTTCTGTGGGCTGTCTTGAATTTAAACATCATGGAGGCCATGGATGGAATGGGATTGTGCTGATTTTGCAGTGTTTTTCGATTTTTGGGGGTGTTCATGGGGAGGGACATGCCATGTGGCTGGTGGCCATTTTGAGTGCAGCTACAGGCACTGGCCATGTGCTGGCAGGCAAGTGGCCATTTTGAATGCAGGCTTTGTTGTTAGGCCTCCAACCATTTTGCCTACTTTTCAACCTTTATTTATGCCCAGGGGTAGTGAGTCTTGCATGGGCCTAGTATTTCTGTGGGTTGTCTTGAATTTAAACATCATGGAGGCCATGGATTGAATGGGATTGTGCTGATTTTGCAGTGTTTTTCGATTTTTGGGTGTGTTCATGGGGAGGGACATGCCATGTGGCTGGTGGCCATTTTGAGTGCAGCTACAGGCACTGGCCATGTGCTGGCAGGCAAGTGGCCATTTTGAATGCAGGCTTTGTTGTTAGGCCTCCAACCATTTTGCCTACTTTTCAACCTTTATTTATGCCCAGGGGTAGTGAGTCTTGCATGGGCCTAGTATTTCTGTGGGTTGTCTTGAATTTAAACATCATGGAGGCCATGGATTGAATGGGATTGTGCTGATTTTGCAGTGTTTTTCGATTTTTGGGCCTGTACTTGTGGCCTTTTCACCAGGGGTATTTGAGTCTAGCATGGGCCTAGTCTTTCTGTGGGCTGTCTTGAATTTAAACATCATGGAGGCCATGGATGGAATGGGATTGTGCTGATTTTGCAGTGTTTTTCGATTTTTGGGCCTGTACTTGTGGCCTTTTCACCAGGGGTATTTGAGTCTAGCATGGGCCTAGTCTTTCTGTGGGCTGTCTTGAATTTAAACATCATGGAGGCCATGGATGGAATGGGATTGTGCTGATTTTGCAGTGTTTTTCGATTTTTGGGTGTGTTCATGGGGAGGGACATGCCATGTGGCTGGTGGCCATTTTGAGTGCAGCTACAGGCACTGGCCATGTGCTGGCAGGCAAGTGGCCATTTTGAATGCAGGCTTTGTTGTTAGGCCTCCAACCATTTTGCCTACTTTTCAACCTTTATTTATGCCCAGGGGTAGTGAGTCTTGCATGGGCCTAGTATTTCTGTGGGTTGTCTTGAATTTAAACATCATGGAGGCCATGGATTGAATGGGATTGTGCTGATTTTGCAGTGTTTTTCGATTTTTGGGCCTGTACTTGTGGCCTTTTCACCAGGGGTATTTGGTCTAGCATGGGCCTAGTCTTTCTGTGGGCTGTCTTGAATTTAAACATCATGGAGGCCATGGATGGAATGGGATTGTGCTGATTTTGCAGTGTTTTTCGATTTTTTTTTTTTGTAAAATTTTGTGTTTTTCGATTTTTGACCTGTTGTTGGGGCCTTGACCAGGGGTAGTGAGTGGTGCATGGGCCTAGTCTTTCTGTGGGCTGTCTTGAATTTAAACATCATGGAGGCCATGGATGGAATGGGATTGTGCTGATTTTGCAGTGTTTTTCGATTTTTGGGCCTGTACTTGTGGCCTTTTCACCAGGGGTATTTGAGTCTAGCATGGGCCTAGTCTTTCTGTGGGCTGTCTTGAATTTAAACATCATGGAGGCCATGGATGGAATGGGCTTGTGCTGATTTTGCAGTGTTTTTCGATTTTTGGGGGTGTTCATGGGGAGGGACATGCCATGTGGCTGGTGGCCATTTTGAGTGCAGCTACAGGCACTGGCCATGTGCTGGCAGGCAAGTGGCCATTTTGAATGCAGGCTTTGTTGTTAGGCCTCCAACCATTTTGCCTACTTTTCAACCTTTATTTATGCCCAGGGGTAGTGAGTCTTGCATGGGCCTAGTATTTCTGTGGGTTGTCTTGAATTTAAACATCATGGAGGCCATGGATTGAATGGGATTGTGCTGATTTTGCAGTGTTTTTCGATTTTTGGGTGTGTTCATGGGGAGGGACATGCCATGTGGCTGGTGGCCATTTTGAGTGCAGCTACAGGCACTGGCCATGTGCTGGCAGGCAAGTGGCCATTTTAAATGCAGGCTTTGTTGTTAGGCCTCCAACCATTTTGCCTACTTTTCAACCTTTATTTATGCCCAGGGGTAGTGAGTCTTGCATGGGCCTAGTCTTTCTGTGGGTTGTCTTGAATTTAAACATTATGGAGGGCATGGATGGATTGGGATTGTGCTGATTTTGCAGTGTTTTTCACGCGACGTCACGTCTGGCCTCAGACAACTCTACAATTCGTGCAACTGCGGCCTGCTGTCTGACCTGCTCTGAAGAAGATGGCCCCGCCCCCAAAGAAAGTTCTCCGTAGCTCCTCTAGCAAGAAAGTTGCTAGTAAGGAGCAGAAGAAGCAAGTTACCAAGGAGGCTGGTGTGCCACCCGCCACTTTTTTTGGGAGCAAAAAAAAAAGTACGCCTGCAGCAGCAGGATCTGCTGGGGACCAAGCTGAGAGCAGCACCCCTGCTCCATTGGGTTCAGTGCCTCCACCACCACGCCAACTTAAGTCAAAGCCCTTGAGTGCTTCAGAGGCAGTCAGTGTACTTCTCCAATCACCATCGACCAGTGATGTTGGCTCATCGCAAGAAAGTAGCAGCAATGTCCCTGAATCAACACAGGTTGTTGTAACTCATCTGACAAGTGTTGAACAACCACAGCCGCAACAACAACACCATGTGCAAGTACACGCCCAAGTACATGTGGAAGGAGAGGCAGCAAAAGGAGATGCGCAAGCAAAGGTGCATGGAGGTTCACAAGTGCCCACAATAGTTGTTCCTCCCGAAGTAGGGGCACATTTGGAAATCGACAATGAAGCTGAGGTATCATTGGAAGCCACTCCTCCTGATGATCATTCATTGTCTTCCACATCCCTAGCAAGGAAAAGATCAAGGGGGGTGTCTACATCTTCTTCAAGCCCACCTCGTTCTGATGCAAGTGATCTGTCTTGGGAAACACAACTGCGGTCTGACAGTGAGGCACACCATGATCTGACACCGGTACCTAAGCGTAAAAGGAAGGTCGTCCAAAAACTCAAACCTATGGAGTGTGATGAGGCTCAACAAGAAGTGACAGATACTGCTGGTGATGAAGCCTCTCACGATGACGACGAGCCAGTCATCACAAAGGTCACTGCAGCCCCACCGGGCATGCAGCAAAGAGACATTTTGACCCTATCCCGAGAAGCTGCTGAGCGTGATGATGATGTCGGCGAGGAGGCAATGGAAATGGAATCATTAGATTTGGAGTTAAGTAGTACACCAAAACCTACCGCTTCCATATTTCTTCGCAAGAAGGTACCCACCTCGTCCTCGACCTCAATTCGTTGTGGTGAAAGTGCAAAACGTACTGAAGTTCGGCAATCCACATCCTCCACTTCATCTGTCATTAGCAGCAGGACCACCACCACCAGTATCGCCGCCTCCTCCGGCCCCCGAAGACATTTCAAGTCTCCAGTTTGGGACTTCTTTAGTGTTTGCCCAAAAAAGGAAAACGTAGCCATTTGTAGCCTTTGTAAGCTTCGATTTAGTCGTGGTAAGCTTGGTTCTAACTATGGTACCGGAGGCCAGAGAGGTCATCTTGAGAGAAGGCACGCTGTCCAATGGTTTCCGCACCTAGAGGCGGTCAAGAAAGCCGGCATTGCACGTAATGAAAACGTTGATTTGTCATCTGCTGATGACGAGGAGGTAGAAGAAGACGATTCAAACACTTCACTTACACCCAGTTCCCATGTCAGCAGCACACCCCATGGGAGCCACACTAAGAGTGTGGGAGAGAGTGAGACATCAATGCGGAAAAGTTCATCAGCGAGCGTAACTGGGTCGAAGAGATCATCATCATCCCGTAAATCATTGGTCCAGGGCAACATTAAAAAGATGTTGTTTACAGAAGCGCAATATGAACGCAACCACCCAATGACCCGTCTGTATAACACTAAGCTGGCTAAAATGCTAGCTCTGGACCTTCTCCCTTTTTCTTTTGTAGAAGGGGTTGGTTTTCTAGAATTAGTGACAGCGCTCTGCCCTAAATGGAAGGTTCCTAGCCGGTTCTATTTTGCCCGAGTTGCGGTTCCAGCACTACATGAAGATGTTCTGAAGGTGATTGGGGCAGCTTTGCAGAAGAGTGCTGTTCACACTATACATCTGACAACAGACATGTGGACCAGTGGCGCAGGCGCTGATTACATGTGCATCACTGCACACTGGGTCTCTTTTTCAGGGGCTAAAGCAAAGCTAAACTCAGGTGTTGACACTAACATTGTTTTTAAAGGTGCTCGGAAACATGCAACACTAGCCATGTTTGGTTTGGAGAAACGTCACACAGCAGAAAACATTTTGGATGTCTTTAACACAAAGGTCCTTAACTGTCTGTCCCCACTAAAACGCAAGGTTGGTTATGTTTCCACGGACAATGGCTCCAATATAGTTAAGGCCATGAGGGACGGTTACTATTTCAGAGTGCCGTGTTTGGCGCACTGTTTAAACCTGGTTGTCCAAAAATTCTTGGGTAATAAACGCAGTGCAGCGTACAGTGTATTGGAGAACTGCCGAAAAATTTGCAAGCATTTCAGGCATTCTTTTAAGGCCCGGAAGCAGCTGAGGAGCATGCTATATCAATGTCAAATGCCAGTGAAAGCACTCATCCAGGAGGTGGTAACACGTTGGAACTCAACCTTCTACATGCTTGAGCATCTGTATGAGCAGTATACGCAACTCGATCAATATTTCTTGAAAGAGGGTATAGAGGAGCTGAGGATGGGTGGGCCGCAATGGAACATAGTTGAAAGCCTAACACGCATGCTTCGTCCTTTTGAGGTCTTCACGCGTGCAGTCAGCAAGGAGGACTCTAATTTGGGAAAAGCTATCCCATTGTTGTACATGCTGGAGGACCAACTGAAGGAGGTGTGTTCTGTGTTTGGAAAAGATGACAAAAAGAAAGACTCTTTGCTTCTGGCTGAGCAATTATTAGAGCTCCTACAAGGTGATGAACGTCTTAAAAAGATCCACTCAGAACAGCATTACATTTGTGCTACTATTCTGGATCCACGCTACAAAAAGGCGCTGGCAGGCAGAGCATTCTTTCCTTTTGGTGATGAAGATGTTACAAAGTACAAACGTTGGCTAGCCTTGTCAGCCAAGAAGTTTGAAACAGAACGGCTGGAAATTGAAGGAAATGGCAGTACATCAGCAGGCCATCCCCAGTCAAAACAATCCACTTCTGCACCTGTGGCTGTGGCACAAGTGACCTCTCAGCCGTTAAAGACACCGGCAACCGGATCATCTGCACGAAAGACAACAGAAACATTGGAGGCTGAAGAGGATTGGCTAGCTCTGCGTGGGTTTGGTTCTCAAAAGGTCAGAGGCACAGCAAGAGCTACGCAAAGTGGAGGAACCTTGGAGGAGGACCTTGAGTCGATGGTGAAGGACTATCTGAATGACTCCACAGAGGTCTATGTTAATTCTGACCCATTGGCGTATTGGCATGGGAAAAAAGAATTGTGGCCACAGCTCACCAACCTGGCTTTAAACTACTTGTCTTGCCCACTCGCAAGTGTGTCTTCTGAACGGGTTTTCAGTGCGGCTGGTGGGATTGTAACTCCCAAACGGAGCCGCCTCTCGCCCAAAAATGTGGAGAGGTTAACAATGATCAAGATGAATCAGCACCTCATACCACCAGATATAAGAGTACGAGAGAGCGTGCCGGATGAAGAGGAGGTGGCCAGCAACATAGATGAGGGAATTTCTACTCTGTCAGGTGGCACTGACCTCACCCTGGCTGAATTCGCAGAGTATGATGACGAAGCCTTATTCTTATTCCTGGACCGTGATACCGACTTCGAGCCCTGAAAATGAGACAACGAATCAATAACTTTCTTTTTCATCCTTATTCACTTTTATTCCTGTGTGTCTGTCTTTCTTTGTTGTGCACAGTTAATATAATTCAAACTTTAATCAGATAATCACAAAAACAAGCCCATCAGCAGAACTGTCTTCACTTGTTTGCTAATTTATTTGAAGGTGCCGCAGTCTGCATTCCTCAGGTTCACAAGTTCAGAAGAACATGCTCCTCTATCCTCCTCCTCCAGACTCCTATTTCCATCAAAGCAGAGGGCTGGTTTAGGCCCAATGAAGAAAGACTCAGCACTTGTGGGGGTGTTGTTCTACCTCTTTGCAGGTGAGTTGACGGGTCTGGGGCCATTGCTGGGAAGCACTAAAAGTGGTTTGGACCAAATCCGAGGCGGAAATTTTTTTGTGTTTTTGATGACTTGCTTGCCTTTGAGGTGCTCTTAGGGGGGGTTCCGTCTGTTTGTGGGTGAGTTTCGTGGTCTGAGAGCATTGCTGGGACACTCTAATCTTGATTGCATTTGCTTTTCAGGAAATCCGTCGTGCCAACCCCGACTTATGGCCTAGCTACGCAGCGCGTTTGGACCGAAGGCCCAGAAATATTGCAAGTATGAGATTTTGCTTTTGGCCTGTTTGGGGGTGTTATGCTTCTTGGCGGGTGGGTTGCCGGGTCTTGGGGCATTCCTGGGAAGGTCTAATACCGGGTAGAAGTGGTTGGGACAAAATCCAGGCCGATTTTTTTTTGGGCTATTTCTGACATTTTGCTCTATGTAGCGTTTTCGGGGGCCTGTTTGGGGGGCTTCCTGGTGTTTGTGGGTGAGTTTCGTGGTCTGGGAGCACTGCTGGGACACTCTAATCTTGATTGCATTTGCTTTTCAGGAAATCCGTCGTGCCAACCCCGACTTATGGCCTAGCTACGCAGCGCGTTTGGACCGAAGGCCCAGAAATATTGCAAGTATGAGATTTTGCTTTTGGCCTGTTTGGGGGTGTTATGCTTCTTGGCGGGTGGGTTGCCGGGTCTTGGGGCATTCCTGGGAAGGTCTAATACCGGGTAGAAGTGGTTGGGACAAAATCCAGGCCGATTTTTTTTTGGGCTATTTCTGACATTTTGCTCTATGTAGCGTTTTCGGGGGCCTGTTTGGGGGGCTTCCTGGTGTTTGTGGGTGAGTTTCGTGGTCTGGGAGCACTGCTGGCTATATATACTTTACTTTGCAAGAGGTTTAAAGCAAATCCATGGTGGCAGAGGGGGCTTAGGGCCTAGCTGCAGAGCGCGCGCGGAGTGATTTGGGAAATTTGTGAAAAATTGACTAAGTCCCCATTTTTGTACTTTTGCTCTTTGGCTGTTTGGGGGTCTTCTACTCGTCTTCTCCTGGGTTGACGGCTCTGGGGCCATTGCTGGGAAGCTCTAATACCGGATAAAAGTGTTTTGGACCAAATCCCAGGCGGAATTTTTTTTGTGTTTTTGATGACTTGCTTGCTTTTGAGGTGCTCTTAGGGGGGGTTCCGTCTGTTTGCGGGTGAGTTTCGTGGTCTGGGAGCACTGCTGGGACACTCTAATCTTGATTGCATTTGCTTTTCAGGAAATCCGTCGTGCCAACCCCGACTTATGGCCTAGCTACGCAGCGCGTTTGGACCGAAGGCCCAGAAATATTGCAAGTATGAGATTTTGCTTTTGGCCTGTTTGGGGGTGTTATGCTTCTTGGCGGGTGGGTTGACGGGTCTTGGGGCATTCCTGGGAAGGTCTAATACCGGGTAGAAGTGGTTGGGACAAAATCCAGGCCGATTTTTTTTTGGGCTATTTCTGACATTTTGCTCTATGTAGCGTTTTCGGGGGCCTGTTTGGGGGGCTTCCTGGTGTTTGTGGGTGAGTTTCGTGGTCTGGGAGCACTGCTGGCTATATATACTTTACTTTGCAAGAGGTTTGAAGCAAATCCATGGTGGCAGAGGGGGCTTAGGGCCTAGCTGCAGAGCGCGCGCGGAGTGATTTGGGAAATTTGTGAAAAATTGACTAAGTCCCCATTTTTGTACTTTTGCTCTTTGGCTGTTTGGGGGTCTTCTACTCGTCTTCTCCTGGGTTGACGGCTCTGGGGCCATTGCTGGGAAGCTCTAATACCGGATAAAAGTGTTTTGGACCAAATCCCAGGCGGAATTTTTTTTGTGTTTTTGATGACTTGCTTGCCTTTGAGGTGCTCTTAGGGGGGGTTCCGTCTGTTTGCGGGTGAGTTTCGTGGTCTGGGAGCACTGCTGGGACACTCTAATCTTGATTGCATTTGCTTTTCAGGAAATCCGTCGTGCCAACCCCGACTTATGGCCTAGCTACGCAGCGCGTTTGGACCGGAGGCCCAGAAATATTGCAAGTATGAGATTTTGCTTTTGGCCTGTTTGGGGGTGTTACGCTTCTTGGCGTGTGGGTTGCCGGGTCTTGGGGCATTCCTGGGAAGGTCTAATACCGGGTAGAAGTGGTTGGGACAAAATCCGCGCGGAAAAGCCTTTAGTTTTGGCACTTTTTGTAACTTAGGGTTCGTTAGGGTTAGCCCTAGCAGCAGGATTGCATGTGTATCGGGGTGTTCTAGATTTTTCAAACTGAGTTCTGGGGTCTTAGAGCACTCGTGAGAATGTGTAATTTTGGTTGCAAGTCATTTGAAGAAAATCCATGGTGGGAAAGGGGGGATTTGGCATAGTTAAAGAAAGCCTTTGCCACTATTCTTAACTTAGGGTTCGTTAGGGTTAGCAGTATTTCTATTGCATGTGTTTGAGTGGGGGGGATTTCGAGTCTTGGAGCGATGCTGGCTATGGCTACTTTTGCTTGGTTGCTTGCAAGTGGTTTGAATGCAATCCACGGTGGGTAATGGGTAATTAGGGTACTTCGGCCTACTTTTACTTTCAAAGTAAGTTTTGTCACCAGTTTTCTGCTAGGCCTCGTTTTTTGAGATTTGATTGGGGGTCTTCTACATTTTTGCGACTGGCTTTAGTAAGGGTCTGGGTGGGAGCACTGCTAGGAAGATCTAATTTTGTTCTAAAACACAGTTTACAGTACACCTAGCTTGAGGGGCAAGATCCGCTACATTAATTTGCCCATACTTATTTATCCTTCAAAAGGTGACTCAGAGTACGCACTTTCAAAAACATTGTACTGTCTACTAGGAAAAACAAATTGTGACTTTTTGAACTCCACAGCCTACATACCTTATATTTATTTATCAGTGGTGTTGTAATATTATATCACTTCCTGTTTTTCGTTGAATAATTACAGGCCGGGTTTCAGTCTCTGCAATGGGGAAAAAAGGATGGAGTCAGGCTTCACAGTAGCGAGCCACAATTCAGCATCAGGCAGGCAGTGGACAGGGTGTCTTCTGGTGACCAACATCGGTGGACGAAGCGTCGGCTGCAATGGAGGAGTGCCGCTAATAGGAGGATTTTTTTTCTGCGGGCAACTTACTTACCACTTCCAACAGGACCACTACAACCACATAGATACAGTATCCCTTGCCTTTTTCTCTGACTGTGACTGCATTTCTTGGCTCTCTCTCGGCTTCTACATTGATCCCTTAACACATCACTTAGTCCACTCCACTATCTGCACCACACATAGTCATTTGTAAGTGCTCCTACGTAATTCGCAAGTCGCAGCACGCCCCAGGCCGTAGAGGACTGGGATGGCCCCAATGATGAAGCATGTCACCAAGGGGCAACCCTGGTGAGTGAGGGGACACCTAGAAAAAAAGCAATTTCTCCTTTTCTATCTACTATACCTTCTGTCAGGTTACGCAGCCCCTAAGCGCCTACCGTACTATGAAACTACATTTCCCATGAGTAGGCGGGAGACTTGCAGACTATTTAGTGAGACTATATGAGAGTACCCTTGTATGTTAGGACATCACTTCACTGATGCCTGTCTTGTCTTCTGTTACAGGTATCCTTTCCCTGCTGACCCTACCTTTACCCATCCCACATTTTTTATTTTAGTTTGTTATTTTTCTCCCCCGCCTAATGCCTCGAACACCCTGTGTTTACACTTCTGGGTGTTGGTGACATTTGGAGGTGGAACCATATTTGCATGGACTGGATCACGGGGAGTAAACCTGACACCTTCCAGACCAACCCCATTGAGTGTTGTTGTGAATGGATTTATAGTGACCAGCAAGGCTCTCGGGTATCTGGCTACAGAGACCTTATGTTGAATATCGTTATCAATAATTCCACACAGGCCCTGTACTGTCGCATTCTTTCTTTCCACAGTTGTCGATGATATATTCTTACTCTGCTTGACAAAGAACCATTGCTAATGTGAAAGAACTTCAACCGAATTAGTAGTTATACTTTACCATTTGTTAGGCTACAATGTGGCACTGCTCTACTGTACTTCTGTCACCTGCTATATTCTCAGTTGTACCGTTGAATTGCTCAGGAGGACAAACCAGATTTCATTTTCTTTTTTTTCATAGGCATGCAACTGCCACTGTGTCACACCACTAGTACCACCGCTATGAGGAAATTTTATCCGACCAAGATTGCCAACGTTATTCGGTGTTTCCCGTGGAGCCAGCCCTGGGCCTAGCCCTACTTTCAAACACAAATTACAGGTAAGATAAGCGTTTGGTGGTTTGGGGGTATAATGGAGTATTAGTACGAGAGACGAGAGACTGAAGGTAGTACTACTAAAGTCCTAGGACTCTTGGATTCACTTCACTTAGTCTGTGAGAGGCACTTAGTGTTGAAAACATTTGGGCATTTACACTTACAGGAAGAAAATGGAACTAAACTTTCAGGAAAACAGTCAACGTTAAACCCCCACCCACCAGGCAAGCAGTAAAAAACAGGTATGCTCAGATAAAGTTTGAAAAAGTATATTTATATCCCTAACAAAATAATCTCCCGCAAGACCCTCCCTAACCCCAACGATTGTCCTTCAAAAGTCCCCAAAAACCCAACTCCCAATTCCCACCCCCCAAAAGTCTCTAAAAAAGGGGCAAGGGACACTATGGGTGGATGCTGTTAACTTTTTGGGCCAGGGCATCATGCTCCTCGCGGAGCAAGGCGAGCTCCTGCTGAAGGCGGGACACCATCAGGGTAGTGCGGCGCAGGCGTGCCTTCACTGCCTTGCAGGTGCAAGGCCTGTGAGAGGCAGCTGTTGGCCTTGCTGCTCGGCGGTGGCGTTTGCCTTTGGCAGCCCGGCTCAGTCTCGGTGGACCACTGTGCTGGGTGGCAGCCCGTGGGGCCACGGAGGCCGATGCAGACGACGTTGTTGTAGTTGTCGACTGCACACTTTCCACGTCCTCCAGGGCCACCAGCCGCCGATATTCCGCAACAGTGGCCTCGATCCTCCGTTGCCGGGCCGCTCTAGCCAGCTCCTTCCTCCTTGTTCGTTTGGAAGGAGAACCTATATGAAGAAAGAAAGACATAGTCTGTAACCAATGCTCTTTAAGATTAACTCAATCATTCAGCAGAAATTTGTGCTGCAGTACAACTAGCAACTTGCAAGCGCATTACATAACTATTGAGGCCAGTATCTATCTAACCTCACACTTCTTCATCCTTGCTCTAACATTAGTGGGAGTTTAAGGAACAAATTCTATGAGCACTGTGGACTTCCATTGGAGTCGACTATGAAAGTACACCAGTCTTATTCTTCTTCTTATCTCTTGTTTTGGAAAATTGGTACGTTATTTTCTGCAAGCCGGCATAATGCCAGCGCGGTAAACTTGCACCCGAGAAAAAGAGATGCACGCCATGAGGAGTGACCTAGACTTGCGTTGCCGTTGCGTTACTGTACCCGTCCAGTACATGCAGGTGGTGAATCTCTTACTTTTCTATTACGGGTGGCACTGAGAATACTCTGTTACAACTCAAGGGCTACTGCTTAATTAATTTAACTTTCACCCTACAGTGGAAATGAGTACTAGAAATGGAAAATTGAAGAAGATAAATAATCTGATTATCTATCACTTCACATGGGATGTTTTTGCTTATATATGGGATGACTTTAGGTGCTTTGCTTTTTATTGAGTGACCAGTGATACATCCACACATGAATGACTGAGTACTACTAAACTTATTAAGAGAGGTAGGGAGTGGCCACCATAATAACCGGATCTATGCAGTGCTTGCAATACAAACTACTGCTACTATTTATGGTAGTATTTGGACAAAATTAAAAGTTCTTTTCCTTGCCTTTCCTACACTGGAACGGACGTGCGGGTGCAGTGTTACATGCTCTTCAAAGTTACACTTAGTTCATCCACTGACCATCTACTCTCTCTAGATCATGGGTACTCACAAACTTTCTCTCAGGGGCTACATTTACAGTGTAGTTTGGGGCCGAGGGCCGCACTGGTGGGGGCGGAGTCAGAGGGGGCGGGGCTAAAGCAAAACGATAACTTGTGACCATGAGGTTGCACACAGGTCCCTGCAGCAGATGCCCTCATCCACTGAGCCACCAGACCCAGCATTTACATACATCTCTCTCCCTCCTGCTCTCCCTCCTGCCCTCCCTCCATCTCTCTCTCCTTCCTGCCCTCCCTCTCCCTCCCCCTCTGTCATCTCACTGTGTGTGTGTCTATCTGTGTCAGCCTTCAGCCCGGGTTGAGACCGCTTCCTCAACGCGCACACACAGACAACAACACCAAAGTACTTAACAGGTCTTTAAAAGACCATTAACATATTATTGAGGCTTTGTTTGTTTTAGCGCCCCTGCTTCTCCACCCTGACAATCACTGCTTGCCCGGCCCCACAGAGCAGAGGCTTTGTTCTATTTCAACTCTTTGTGGCCTTGCATCTCCACTCTGCTCTGTGGGGGCCGGGGGAGCAGTGATTGTCAGAGTGGAGATGCAGGGGCGCTAACAGGTGAAATACAAAAAAGCCTCTGCTCTGTGGGGGCCGGGGGAGCAGTGATTGTCTGCAAGGTCTGCGCACCGCCAACGAAGGCTTGCCGGGCCACCACCGGCCCGCGGGCCGTACTAGGAGTACCCCTGCTCTAGATACACATATGCTATCTAAGAGTCAGATAGTAGCATGATCCAGGTATATGGACACATACAGTTTCTGTGTCACCCACCCAGGCTGTTGTCCTTCCACCCATCATTGCTTCATCATTCACCCAGCCATGCATCTCATATTCTTGCCTTCCCAGCTAGTCTTCAATCTCAATAAGTAAGGAATATATAAGAGCTTACCTCTGGCCGCCACCACCACCGTCTCAACTCTCACAGCTGCCGCCGCCGCCTCCTCCCCTGAAGAATCGCCCTCCGCCTCCGTGTCGAGCACCACCACCTCCACACTGGCCCCGCCACCAGATGTTCCACCTACAAAGTACATTTAAGAATGTTAGAATAAAGCACTCACTAGTCACTAGTATTTGGTCTAGGAATGAAGACATGTGAAAACAATGTAATTTGTGACTGTCTACGTTAAAGTTAAAAAAAATGTCCCTTTTTCCAGGGAAGGTTGTCTTGCTGCACTTTTTGGCACAACTGATGAAGGCTGTTTTTTTAACACGCACCATTTTTCTCCACACAGACAGAAGATGGACTTCTAACAACAAGATCAAGTTGAAACCAGGTGAGAGCTCGGCTCGACCACAAGAAATGTCTTCAATTAATCGTCAGCACTAACCACTTTTCCATTATCAGTTAAACGTTTAGTTTTATTATGACTTCATTTTAATAAATGTGTTTACTTTTAATAAAGCTTTTAAACTTAAATACAATCTGTGTTTTTTGGTCCAGACTAGAGTGACTGAGCGAAAGGTTTTGCAATTTTTGCAAGCATGAGTCCAGATAGAACACTTCAAAAGACATTATGGACAATCCCAGAGGACTGCACTAAGTTGATAGAGCTATTGCTGACTAGAATCATGGGAGTTTCGCCAACCGTGCAATCTTAGTTAGCTACACAGACAGACTAATAAGAATAATCTAGTAATACCACAGGGAGTCATAGTAGAGGCAGGATAAGAATTTAGATACAGTCTACAAGAAGAGCAAAGACAATTTTGAAAAAAGTCAAATGAGGAACGCTAGGAAAAATAGGTACTAGTCTAAAATGAAAACTTACTGGGGCCAGCAGAGGAGCCCTCGCCTGCCCGATCCTGGCCCTGTTGATGAACAGCATCCGCCGCCTGCTGCTCCTGTGTCCTCCTCTCGCCCCTGGGGGGAGCTGACGTACAACATGAAAGAAAGAACAGAAAACATGGATGATTGTTGCTTGTCAATGTCAACCAAATCAAACATTTCAAAAGAACAATAACAAAATATTTCTGCGAAATTATATTGATTATGGTTACTTTTCATTTATTTGCGGACCTGTGACTTCGAAAGTCACGTAACTCACTAAACAAAGTACTGAAACGTTCACCTAGGACTGGCAGGCAGCAGTCCGCAGGCAAGACGCAAAGTGACAGACAAACTCCATTGTGATTTCAGTCAGATCAGTGACAACACTAACAGTTGCCTGCTACATTACCAGTCATTTAAATAGTCAAACTATCAATCCACCGCCACTATTTTTCTTATTGTCAGGGTTACAAAGGAAGGGGCAGATTTAAGCCCTTGCGGCTCTTTTGCGCCGTTCTTGCGTGACTTTTGTGACGCAGCAGCTAAACAAAAAAGGGCGCCATGGTGCGGCGTATAATATTATAACAACGTGACGCATTTGGGAGATGCATCCCGTTATAAAGCCCTGCGCCATCAGGGGGCGTTCCGGCGCAAGGGAGGGCATTCCTGCGCTAGAACACATCCTAATAGTGGCTGAGGGAAATCTACAAAATATCAATCAGTCACCTTTAGGACAATGATGCGTCACACAAACCCTGCACCTGCTTGAAGCAGACGTACGGCTTGACCCAGCATTGGGGAGATAGGGTACCCCAGAGCATTGATGGAGCTGCGCCATCGTTGCGACGCAACTCCAGCAGTAAAGCTTCGGTGACGTTTTGGGCCCATGGTGCGCCGCATTGCAAATACGGCGCACCATGTTTGGTGGTGGTAGCGGGCCGCACAATTAATGGCGCATCCCTGCTACTTTGCAGGGATGCGACGGTAATTACAATTCTGCCCCTTAGGGGCATACTTACTTACGCGTTCTGGCACATCTCCAGAGATGCGCCAGATCAAATGCGTCACGCAAAACTACCCTTGCGACACGGCAGATGTGCCTCATTTACAATGCGGCGCGCCCTGGCGCAAGGGTAGGCACTTGCGTGAGGCATCTCGTCACGTAAGAGCGGCGCATCGCTGGAGTCACGTCGCCAACGCAATGCAACTCCAGTAATGCTCAGGGCCACCCAATACTTAACATGCTGTGTCAGTCCTTTCGCCTGCTTCGAGCAGACATAAGGAATTGAATTGACGTAGCAGCGTCGCAGAAGTGCCTGCGTTAAATCTTGTACATTTCACGCAGGCAATTTTGCGAGGCGCACAGCCGCTGGACCGCGGCGCCCACCCTGCGTACTAGGAACGCAACCATTGTGGTGCAGGCCCATGGCTTTATAACATGACGCATCTCCCTAGATGCGTCATGCTGTAAATGACTCGCAGGGATGCGGCACGTTTACGCCGCTGTTGCGTCACGCAAGGCAACGTAAACGTGGCGCAAGGGGCTTGTAAATGTAATCTGCCCCCTAGTGTCTAGCATTACGCAGTTCTGTAAAGTACACTCATACATAATAGTTACTCAGGCCAATGAGACCACGAAATAGAAAACAAATAAGCATAGTAGCAACGCCACTGAGAAGGAGAGCAGTGCACCTGAAATGCACAGAAGATTTTGAAATATAATTTAACTACAATGTAATCGTCATCAGCGGCATTATTGGCTTGCTCCATGTAAAAAACAAATATTTGCAATACAACAACACAGAGCAGGAGAAAACATCATAGTAGTGAGTGATTAAATGGCTACTACTACTCACCAAGCCCGGGGATCTCCAAGCCGAGCTGGTCCAGCAGGACCTGGCTGTAGGTGCGCTGGACCCCTTAGAGGTGGGATATGGCCCAGCACACCTTCTCCCACCGCTTCCGGCGCTCCCGCATGTTGTAGCCACCGGCCGCGATCCTGCCGCCTCCCGCGATGGTCCTGGGCAGGCGGCGCTGGACGAAGTAGACCAGCGCTCCCACTTCCTCCGGGCTGAAGATCTCCCGTCGCGTCACCTGCTCCCCCCTCAATCTCCCGCATGCTGTCCTGCCACTGGGTCCAGCACTACTCCCCGCCGCCGCTGCGGCCCTCAAGTGCCTGGGCAGCTTCACGGCGCCTGGCTTGACCATGGTCTGGGCAGGTAAGGTAGGAAGAAGTAGAAAATTAAGAAAGAATAGGATAGGGAAGAAGAAAAGAAAAGAGTTTAAAAAAGTAGTTTAAAAGTAAAGAAAAATAGCAGAAAAGACAAAAATATACAGCTAGGAAAAGAGAGGGATAGATAAGAAGCAAAATCGTAAAAAAAAAACTGAAAACAAGCAAAGGATGGCAAAGATACCAAGAGGATTAAACACCATGCCCAGACACAGGAAATGAATGAAAAACAAGATGGCCGGCGCCCGTTCACGAGCGCGAAAGAAAGTTCGCGCGAGATTTTCCTCGCGATCTCGTGCGAACCTGTAGATTTCCCGCGCGATCTCGTGCGAACCTCTACTCGCAATGCGCTTACTGCGCGAGATTATACATAGCGGGCGGAAACGGAAATACGTCACGGAAACAAAATGGCCGCGCCCGTACTCGACCTTGGGGTAAATTCGCGTGTTGCGCTGCAAGCGGCTCGCGAATACTGCAAAAAAACTCGCGAAACAACAAGCCGCAAAAAAATAAAATGCTCATTCGCACGAATTGGCGGCTTCCGCGGTCGGTTTCGCACGACGCCGCGCCCCGCGAATAGCGCGAAAAAAACCGAAAAACGATTTCAGCAAAAGCAAAAGCAATGAGCAGGTGCAAAAGGTCAACCTCATGATTTGTAACGATTCTTTGTAGTGCTTCCTGAGGGGGCCCTCCAGAATTCGGTTGCCTGCTTGCAACTATTTTGTGTGACCCTGCTCTGACCTTAACTGTATGCCACAAAGGTCCTGATTTACAGCTAAAGGAGCAGACAAGCAGGTGCCAGGCTGGAACTTTAAACTCTTTCAGTGACACATTAATTAGCCCCTAATTCATTATTGTCAGTTGGGGCAGGGCAGGTGTTGTAACTAATTTTGCAACAATGAAAGCACTTAGCAAGTGCAAAAGATCACTAATCAGGGCGCACTAAGGAAGCAGGTGCCAGCTAAAAAAATATTCTGTGACACATTAATCAGCCCCAAATTAATTCAGGTCACTTGAGGCAGGGAAGGTGTGCTTTGCTTTGCCGAAAATAATGTACACTGGACAACCAGAGGGTGTGGTGATGAAACAGAGGGTGGCATGGGTGGGCCAGAGGGTGGCATGAGTAGTCAGAGAGTGGCAGTGGTGACAGAGAGTGGCAGTGATGAAGAAGAGTGTCCCAAACAGGCTGGACATGTAGAAACAACAAGTTCGCAAAACTTGCGACCCGACAGGTAAGTTCGCAAATTGCGAAATTGTAAAAACCCTCGCGAACTGGCAGAAACACGGGCGAACACAAAAAAAAAAAAAAATCCGCAAATTCGCGGGAATTCGCGGATTTTGCGGATTGCGAATCCGCAAATCCGCAAAATTCGCGAACGCGAGATCCGCAAAATTCGCCCATGCTTACTCTGAACTAGGATCGGGTACTCGTGAGGATCTGTTGTTTTTGCCTCGTTTCCCCTACCTGACTCGGCGTGATGAACTGAAGCCGCTGGATTGGAATAGCGGAGCAAGGTCGGGTGCTGCCGGGTTGATTCCCCTCGCCGGACCGGGTCCGCTCCGGGGGTGTTGCTGCCCTGCCCTGCCTTCCAGTCTCACAGTGTCCGGTGATTGAAGCCGCTGGAACTGGAAAGCGGAGTCGGAATTGCAGCGGGAAGAATAGGGCTGCCGGTTTGTCTCTCCCTCGCCTTGCCAGTCGGCTTCACCTCGGATGTGTCTCGCCCTGCCCTCCGGCAGTTCTCCGCTCCCCCAGAGCCCGTGGAGCAGAGCAGCCGTGGAGCTTCGCCGGGGTCGCTCGGCGCGAGGTCTGCTTAGAGGCAGACTTGACTGCGTGGGCTCCGGAGGCACAGTGGTTCAGCTGCTACAGAAGCAGTCTGAGCCCATCAGTAAGACCCAGGCGCAAGCTGGTGCCGGAGGCTCAGCAACTTGCGACAGTAAGGTGCCGCGTGTGGGGTTGTTTTTGCATTCGGAGGGATCGAGTCTGGATAGAAGCAAGGGTGCCTCATTAGGGGAAGCAAGTAACCTCAACTGTTTAATTAAAAATCTAAAAGAGATTAAAAGGGTCAGCCAGTCGTTACTACAGCTACCAGAATCCCCTGGCTCAGAGACAGAGTCAGTGACACATACAGTGCCACATACAGCAGTAGCAATTGAGTCCTCTGTCCCCCCTCCTGCCCTGCCTCCCGTCCATGCTGTAAGCAACTCTTCAAGCGAGCCTGTCCCTTTTAGTCCCCCAGCTTTACCAAAAGAGAATGGGAAAAGGAAAACTAGTCAGAAACCCAAACCGACAGCTACAAGAACGAAAGCCAAAGGGAGGGGAAATAAAAAACTCAGTAAAAACAGCCAAGAAGGGGCTAAGGCTCTAGTCTCAACCAACAGTGCTGCGAAAATCACCCCCTCTTTACGCTCCTTTTTTAAAGTCCTGCCTCAAGTTTTGGATCTAAGCCCAGTTAATAATCAGGAAGAGAGCCCTGACACCCCTCTGAGTACTGATATCCCTGCAGTGAATCCACCCCCACGAACAGAAATGGCAGACCCAACACTGTCTGCTCCACCACAGTTGGTGGGGGTAAACATCCTACACGATGATGAAGGAGAGGCCCAGAACATGACATCAACAGGTCCCTCAAAGGCTTTAGGGGAGAGAGATGAGGAAGAGGTGGCCAGTAACACAACTTACACTGCTACCGAGTCGGCATTGGCAGCTTTGGCGGCTTCAATTGCCTCAATGAGAGAAGAAATTCGTAGTGATTTTTTGGTTTCTAAATCAAACCAAAATGGCATTCGCTCATCTTGTGAAGCTTTGGAAAAGAAAGTAGATGGCTTGGGTGAAAGAACGGAGGCGTTAGAGAACACAGTGGGTGCAGTAAAAGCCAATCTTGAAGCAGCTGTGCTAAAAATTCACAACCTACGAAAGGAGGGGGATGCGATGAAAGAAAGAATGGAATCTTTAGAGAATTTCTCACGTAGAAACAACCTGCGTCTTCTCAAAATACCGGAGGGGAAAGAAGGCGGGACATTAAGAGTTTCGTTGTAAAGCTTCTGAAGGAAGCTTTGGATCTCGAGGAAACAGTTGAAGTGTTGGAGAAAGACATCCAGAGGATCCATCGGGACCCGTTTCGTCTTAACGCAGGCAGGTCTAAACCTCGGAAAATCCTTGTCAACTTCCTGTCTTATGCCTTAAAGGAGAAAATACTTAACACTGCGCTCAAACTTAAAACTACAAAATGCTCTGAATTCCCTTTTGAGATCCGCTCTGATCTATCCAAGACTACACTTGATAGGCAGTGGGAGTTGGGACAGAAGATGGACAGTTTTAGAACGGCTGGTGCAACAGTCCAGATGAGATTCCCGGCCTACTTGCGCATCATGTATAATAATAAGATGCATAATGTCAGAACACCATTCGAGGCAGATGAGCTCCTGGAGTCCATTCAGAATCACTCTCAGGGCAAATGTTGAACGACCAGGACCCTCCCCCCCCTCAGTTTACTTGCCCTTACTCAATAGGCTGAATAACGAAATATTTAAGTAGGCATCTTATGAGCTTTTTGGGAACCCTCACAAAAAAACAAAAAGAAGGATATGGTAGAGGGCTCACCAAGGAAAAAAAAAAAAAAAAAAAAGGGGAGAGGGAGGGGGAGAATGAAGAACAGAGGAAAAAAAAATACTTATATAAATAAAAAGAGGGAGGAGGGAAAAAAAAAAAAGACAAAAAAAATGCACTATCTCATAAATACATTTTTTGTGTAGATAAACAAGTAAATAAAACCCACACTATCTGGAGAATGTAAATAATAAATCAATAGGGGGAAGGTGATGGTGATGGCGATGGTGAATGCACAAGATAGAACAATGTTCTTTTTTCCAGATAATTTTAAGGAGTGCAACTCCGTGTTGAGAGCAGAGCTCAGATCAGCGCGAACCGGCCCATCAACTGGCCGGAGTAAGTACGGATGGGTTCTCCAAAGGGGTGGGGGGGGGGACACAAAAGCATAAAAACTCAAAATTATCCTCAGAAGCTTGGCCCTTCAAAGCAGATTTTTCTTTTTAATAGTCCGACTGCCTTAGATAAAATAACTAAAAGCAACAAAGCAATAAATACTAAACTGTGTGGAATGGAAGTGAATAATGGGAAGGAAAAATGACATCGATACATTTTCTATCTTGGAACGTGAATGGTCTGCGCGTACAGGGGAGAAGAGAACGCATTTTACAATATTTGCGCGATTCCCCGGCGCAGATCATCATTATCCAAGAATCACATCTTGTAAATGATTTTATTGATGAGCTGGAGACCACAGTGTGCTATTCCTCAGTTAATGCAGCCATGTCCCTTGTGGTGACTGCAGGCACAATGGCAATGATGGCAAAGTGCGACATCAAGTCGGCTTTCCGGCTGCTTCCAGTCCACCCGGTCGATTGGGGCTTACTGGGGATCGAGTTTAACGGCCTCTGGTACATGGACAAAGCACTGCTGAATGCTCAATGTCTTGCACACAGTTCGAATGTTTCAGTACGTTCCTACAATGGTTATTGACGGAACGGACAGGTCACCAAGGTGTAACCCACTACCTGGAAGACTCTTTCTTTGTGGGCACCCCAGGCTCCATGGACTGCCAGGATGCGCTGGACAGGTTCCAAGAGATCATGGGCGATTTGGGTGTGCAGTTGGTACCGGAGAAGACAGTGGGGCCATGTACGGTGCTGTCATTCTTAGGAATTGAACTGGACTCAGGTGATGGAAGCCCGTTTACCAGCAGATAAACAGCAGCAGATGTTAGAGCTGCTGGAAAATATGTTGGCACGACACAAAGTCACGGTGTTGGACATACAGGTGCTGTTGGGTCACCTAAATTTTGCATGCAGAGTGGTGCAATGGGGACAGACTTTCTGTAGGCGACTGGGCAGGGCATTGGCGGGGCAAAAGCCACTGCATCATCACATGCGTCTGTCAGCAGGACTGCGGGAGGACCTGAGGATGTGGCATTTCTTTTTGAGGAACTTCAATGGGGTCCCAATGATACGGGGTGACAACATGGTATGGGATGTGCAGATCTTTTCGGACGCAGCTGGGAGCGAGGGTTTTGGACTGTTCCGGCAGGGCAAATGGTGTGCGGAAAAGTGGCCCCCCCAAATGGGCTGGGAGTGGTCGAAGCATTGCTCTCCTGGAATTTTTCCCACTGGTGGTGGCGATCTCGCTTTAGGGGGACTTGCTGGCCCACAGAAGGATGACTTTCAGGATAGACAATATGGCAGTGGTGGAAGTGGTGAATCAGCAGTCTTCTAGGGACGTGCAAGTGCTGAAGTTGCTGAGAGTGTTTCGGCTGGGCAGCTTGAGACATGATATTGCTTTTCGCACAGTGCATGTGGCAGGGTGGACAATGACAGAGCTGATGCTTTGTCTCGTTCGCAGTGGGGGACACTCCGTGGGTTAGCCAAGGACGCGGACAAGAACCCGACCAGCATGATGACGCATTTGTGGTACATAGGCAACATAGGATGTTGCAGCTGGTTTTAGGGTCTCTAGTGCACTCGACTAAAGTGACTTACACAACGGCATGGGAGGAGTTTGTGGCTTCAGGGGCGAGGCAGTGGTTTTCGGTGGTGAGGTAGCAGGAAGATGTGATACAATTTATCTTGTCTTTGATTGAGAAAGGGCTCACACGTGTCACAATAGCGGGTAAATTGGCGGGGATCGCTTTCATAAGCTACTGTGGGGTTATGCGCCATCGGCAGGGGAACTCGGTTCGCAAATGTTGGAAAGGTGGACCCGGGAGTGTGGGCGGGCGAATCGGGTCAAGAACCCTTTGACGTGGGATCTGCTAGAGCGAGTGCTGTAGATATTGCCACGGGTATGCAAGGTCGATTGGGAGTTGTGCCTGTTTTCCACCCTGATGTCATGGATGTTCGTAGGGGCTTCGCAGGTGTCGGAGTTGTTGGGTTCTAAAGGCAACGGTTTGTTATGGTCGGAGGTTTCCCTCCGGGGGAACAGGGTATGCCTGTGGCTGCGAAAATCAAAAATGGACCATAGGAGTGGGAGACAATGGGTATCTTTGCAGGCAGACAATTCGGCAATGATCTGCTATTTTGGGTGGGGGTTGAGATTGAAGGCCTTAGCGGCAGGTACGGCAGGGTTTGTGTTTCAGCACGGGGATGGGCGGGCGGCTAAAGGTTTGCAGCTCTTGGCCATATTGAGGAAGGCCTTGTCCCTACTGGGCTTGGATGGCAAACTTTATGGCACTCATTCTTTCCAGATTGGTGCGGCGTCAGAGGCAAACAATCGGGGTTGGGGGCGAGGGGACATTAAGAGAATGGGTAGGTGGTTGTCAGACTGTTATCAGCGTTATGTGCGCACCGCCCCCAGCAAAGTGTAGCACGTTTGTGCATTCTTTCCCTGTGTTCATTCATGTTTCTCGTTTCAGGTTCAGTGCTGGGTCCCCTCGCCAGGGAACTGTCCATATGTATTGTGGGTCATTCGTTTGTAAAATGGGCCCGGGTTCAGGCCCGCTCCAGCTACTTTGGGGAGAACCTTCGATTTAACAAAGAAAAGGGGGGAATGCTCTGAAGAGAGCTGTTGGGTGTTCTGAACAGGATATTGGTGGCTAGTAGGTTCCCGGATGTCCTGGTTATTCACTTGGGGGAGAACGACATGGTTAAGGAGATGGGGTTTAGCACCGATGAGGTGCATGAAGCGGGATTTGGAGGTGATTATACAGCAGTGGGTAGGGTGCGCAGTGGTATTGATGGAGTTTGTCCCATGCCGAGTATTGAGGTGGAATGGTGCCCAGCCACCTTTTTAGGTTCTGGTGCAAAGGTGGCTGGGAGCGCGGTAGTACAGGTTTTTTGTCCTCGCCCACCCTCCCTGGGCTTAGGCATTTTGAGGGAGGCTGTCAGGGTAGTTTTTTCAGGCAGGGGCCTAGTTGGAACAGGTGCATAGGGGTTGTATTGTTGTGGATTTGTCACTTGGAACAGGTGCTGGCGGGGCTGTTTGAAAGTTGGCCCAGTTTGGCTGGAGTTTTGTAGTTTCTGGTTAAGTTTGGGGTGTTTGTGAACAGAAGCAGGAAAAGGTTAAGCAGGTTGGAAGTTTACATTAGAGGCTCGTTAGTTACAGTTGCAGGAAGACAAAAGTGTTACATAAGGGTACATGCAAAACTGATGATTGAAAGTAATGACAAGTTCAATGTTGAGCTGAAAGATTGGTATGATCAAACTCTGTTGAAACATGATGAATATATGTTTATGAAAATTGATCAGCCAGTTACTGCAGTGTTTTACCTAATCCCAAAAGTCCACAAAGATGTCAACAACCCCCCGGGACGCCCTTATTATCAGCTATAGGTAGTGCTCTTGAACACACTTCCAAATACGTTGATTCATTTCTAAACCCTTTGGTTAAAACACTTCCATCCTTTATACAGGATACTGGAGATTTCCTGAGGAGAATATATGATATTCCATGGGAGAATGACTACCTGTTGGTATCGATTGATGTGGCTACCTTATATACAAGTATAAGGCATGCAGACGGTCTAAGGGCAGTCAAACATTTTCTGGGTTCAAGGGCCATCAATTTATGGTCACATACCCAGATGATAGAGAAATGTTTAACCAGCAACTTTTTCTTATTCAATGGACAACTATTCCATCAAACTTGCGGGACTGCTATGGGCACCTGCTTTGCCCCCAGCTATGCTAATTTGCATATGGGCTGGTGGGAGGAGCAGGTGATCCGGACGCAGTACCAAGAGGAATGGGATAATCACATAGTCCACTGGAGGCGTTTTATTGACGACCTATTCTTAATATGGAAGGGACCTGAACATGAAGCAAAATCTTTCATAAACAAACTGCAACATAATGATCTCAATCTGTCCTTCACTAGTACAATCAGTAGTGAAAGTGTTAATTTTTTGGATTTGACAGTGTATGTTGAGAAAGGAAGAATTCAAACTAAGTTGTACAGAAAACCAACGTGTGGGAACACCTTATTACATGCTCACAGCTTCCACCCCAAGGGTTTAAAATATAGCATTCCTTATGGGGAGAGCCTAAGAGTCAGGCGTAACTGTAGTGCTCCCGAAGAAACTAAAAGAGAATGGGCCTGCTAAAAAGAAGATTCAAAGAAAGAGGATATCCTGAGGATTGGATTGACCAAGGTATCATTAAAGCTTAAAAATAACAGAGGGAGGAAATTCTGTTTGATACTAAAGTGCAAAATGAGAAAAAAGATGAAAACCAGTGTAGGTTTATAACAACTTTTAGTAAACAACAGGTTGAGGTGAGAAGAATACTCAACAAACACTGGCATATCATCATGAATGAGCCAGTGCTGGGAAAGAAAGTCACAAAGAGACCCCAGATTACTTTTAGAAAAGTTGTCTTTTAAGGAAGCTCTTGTGAGCAATGTACTGAAAAAACCACAACCAAAAACAGATTGGTTAACTAAAAAGGGAGGATTTATAAAATGCTCGAAGTGCAAAGCGTGCACCCATGGAATTAACTGTGATAAGTATAAAGTGGGCTTGTCGAGCAAAATGGAAAGGATTAAAAATAACTATACTTGTAAAACAGATTTGGCTGTCTACGTGCTGCAGTGCCCTTGTGGACTGCGGTACGTGGGCAGCACTATCCATGAGGTGCACAAACGCATTTTGCAACACCTTAGAGCAATAAAGAACGCTGACAGGTCCTACCCTGTAGCAAGAGATTTTGAGCAAGCACATGGTAAGGATACAAAAGGTCTTACTTACTATGTGATAGACTCAATACCAGCTAGTATAAGAGGAGGTAACCGTTTGAAAAAATTGAGAAAGCTGGAATCAAGGTACATTATTAAATTAGACTGTAAACAACCAGGAGGTCTGAATGTAGAAGAGGCCCTACATACTCACTTGTAAAACTTATTGAAGAACGCCTTATATAAGAATGAATTAAAAATTCATTAGAGCTGTAATTTTGTGAAACAGATGTTACTACATAACGGATATACGCAACTATGTGGTGGTCTCAGAGTAATAGCCCACTTGGGCATAACACCCTTCTTGTAAATCTTTAAACATAATGTCGTAATTTTGCAAACTGGTTATTTTAAGAATCAAACCAACCGCTTTCTTGCTGTATAACACAATCTGACGACACCTTTTTAATGCTAAGGTATTGTTTACTCACGCAAATATATTGAGGCAACATGTGTTGATTTATTAATTGCCCACATGGACAATACACTGGAGTGTTAATATTGCGGTATGGTTTGTTAGAAAAATTAATTTGAAATCGAACCATGTTTGCATAACGATTATGCTTTTAAAAATACATTTATAAAGATCGCTGCGTATATTGTAAATAATGGAAATGTTTTACAATGTTATCCGTGTAATGGTGATATGAACTTCGAGTCTGTTTTTTATGTTTTTTAACGTGTAGTTTTAAAGTAACTTTAATGACTGTTTAAAATGGCCGCTTTCTTTTACTTCATTGTCCAGTGAGCAAGACTGCTTGGCAGTCGAAACGCGTTTGGCAGCGGCAAAATAAAAAGATTGTTTATACCGTACACAGCATCGTCATTTTCGAAAATTTTATTGAGACTCAGCTCAAGGAGTCTTTTCAGACGACACAACTCTCGGTCAGGAGTGGCTGTAGATGCTCGAGGAACAACTGTTATATATATATATATATATATATATATATATATATATATATATATATCAAACACACACACAGGTAAGCCAAACGAAGGGCAGATGGCATCTCTTGCATAGCTTCTTCCACTGGGAGTAAAACTGTTCTTACGTGTGGGATTAAAAGCTGCCCCACTCGGGGAAGATGGTGGACGCACTACAAGGCCCAGAAGGCCTTGGAGAAGATCACGCCCACTTTTGGCAGGTGCAGACATTTATCAAGAGTGCGAGTCCACGAACGGCTTGGAAATCTTTTTTGAACATGTCTCTGATGAAAGGACACAGTTCCTGAAACGCGTCAGGCAAACTTTGATATTTTGAAGACTGCAGTTGTTTTGGCTGTCTGCTGGCAAGCTGTGGAACCATTAAATGTGAATACCAAGTACTCCTTGAGGCTTCTCTTCGTTTGGCTTACCTGTGTGTGTGTGTTTGATATAGTACGGCCGTTTGCCAGGCCGTGAACAGAAGCCCACCGCTGGGAGGCGGTTTCATGCAGGCTGGGAACCTTGGCTTGCTGCATTGAAAAGGAGACGAGCACGGCGCCATACAGGTGGCGCTGTCCTACGCATATTTCACAGCTACAAAGCAGGGCGGATGGCATCTCTTGCATAGCTTCTTCCACTGGGAGTAAAACTGTTCTTACGTGTGGGATTAAAAGCTGCCCCACTCGGGGAAGATGGTGGACGCACTACAAGGCCCAGAAGGCCTTGGAGAAGATCACGCCCACTTTTGGCAGGTGCAGACATTTATCAAGAGTGCGAGTCCACGAACGGTTTGGAAATCTTTTTTGAACATGTCTCTGATGAAAGGACACAGTTCCTGAAACGCGTCAGGCAAACTTTGATATTTTGAAGACTGCAGTTGTTTTGGCTGTCTGCTGGCAAGCTGTGGAACCATTAAATGTGAATACCAAGTACTCCTTGAGGCTTCTCTTCGTTTGGCTTACCTGTGTGTGTGTGTTTGATATAGTACGGCCGTTTGCCAGGCCGTGAAGAGAAGCCCACCGCTGGGAGGCGGTTTCATGCAGGCTGGGAACTTTGGCTTGCTGCATTGAAAAGGAGACGAGCACGGCGCCATACAGGTGGCGCTGTCCTACGCATATTTCACAGCTACAAAGCAGGGCGGATGGCATCTCTTGCATAGCTTCTTCCACTGGGAGTAAAACTGTTCTTACGTGTGGGATTAAAAGCTGCCCCACTCGGGGAAGATGGTGGACGCACTACAAGGCCCAGAAGGCCTTGGAGAAGATCACGCCCACTTTTGGCAGGTGCAGACATTTATCAAGAGTGCGAGTCCACGAACGGTTTGGAAATCTTTTTTGAACATGTCTCTGATGAAAGGACACAGTTCCTGAAACGCGTCAGGCGAACTTTGATATTTTGAAGACTGCAGTTGTTTTGGCTGTCTGCTGGCAAGCTGTGGAACCATTAAATGTGAATACCAAGTACTCCTTGAGGCTTCTCTTCGTTTGGCTTACCTGTGTGTGTGTTTGATATAGTACGGCCGTTTGCCAGGCCGTGAAGAGAAGCCCACCGCTGGGAGGCGGTTTCATGTAGGCTGGGAACCTTGGCTTGCAGCATTGAAAAGGAGACGAGCACGGCGCCATACAGGTGGCGCTGTCCTACGCATATTTCACAGCTACAAAGCAGGGCAGATGGCATCTCTTGCATAGCTTCTTCCACTGGGAGTAAAACTGTTCTTACGTGTGGGATTAAAAGCTGCCCCACTTGGGGAAGATGGTGGACGCACTACAAGGCCCAGAAGGCCTTGGAGAAGATCACGCCCACTTTTGGCAGGTGCAGACATTTATCAAGAGTGCGAGTCCACGAACGGCTTGGAAATCTTTTTTGAACATGCCTCTGATGAAAGGACACAGTTCCTGAAACGCGTCAGGCGAACTTTGATATTTTGAAGACTGCAGTTGTTTTGGCTGTCTGCTGGCAAGCTGTGGAACCATTAAATGTGAATACCAAGTACTCCTTGAGGCTTCTCTTCGTTTGGCTTACCTGTGTGTGTGTTTGATATAGTACGGCCGTTTGCCAGGCCGTGAAGAGAAGCCCACCGCTGGGAGGCGGTTTCATGCAGGCTGGGAACCTTGGCTTGCAGCATTGAAAAGGAGACGAGCACAGCGCCATACAGGTGGCACTGTCCTACGCATATTTCACAGCTACAAAGCAGGGCAGATGGCATCTCTTGCATAGCTTCTTCCACTGGGAGTAAAACTGTTCTTACGTGTGGGATTAAAAGCTGCCCCACTCGGGGAAGATGGTGGACGCACTACAAGGCCCAGAAGGCCTTGGAGAAGATCACGCCCACTTTTGGCAGGTGCAGACATTTATCAAGAGTGCGAGTCCACGAACGGCTTGGAAATCTTTTTTGAACATGCCTCTGATGAAAGGAAACAGTTCCTGAAACGCGTCAGGCGAACTTTGATATTTTGAAGACTGCAGTTGTTTTGGCTGTCTGCTGGCAAGCTGTGGAACCATTAAATGTGAATACCAAGTACTCCTTGAGGATTCTCTTCGTTTGGCTTACCTGTGTGTGTGTTTGATATAGTACGGCCGTTTGCCAGGCCGTGAAGAGAAGCCCACCGCTGGGAGGCGGTTTCATGCAGGCTGGGAACCTTGGCTTGCAGCATTGAAAAGGAGACGAGCACGGCGCCATACAGGTGGCACTGTCCTACGCATATTTCACAGCTACAAAGCAGGGCAGATGGCATCTCTTGCATAGCTTCTTCCACTGGGAGTAAAACTGTTCTTACGTGTGGGATTAAAAGCTGCCCCACTCGGGGAAGATGGTGGACGCACTACAAGGCCCAGAAGGCCTTGGAGAAGATCACGCCCACTTTTGGCAGGTGCAGACATTTATCAAGAGTGCGAGTCCACGAACGGCTTGGAAATCTTTTTTGAACATGCCTCTGATGAAAGGACACAGTTCCTGAAACGCGTCAGGCGAACTTTGATATTTTGAAGACTGCAGTTGTTTTGGCTGTCTGCTGGCAAGCTGTGGAACCATTAAATGTGAATACCAAGTACTCCTTGAGGCTTCTCTTCGTTTGGCTTACCTGTGTGTGTGTGTGTTTGATATATATATATATATATACACCAAACTACACCACATTTGGCAAAAAGGTAGTGCTTGGTTAATATGCTGGAGGGCACGCAGCCCGGGGACTGCCAGCTACCCAGGACATCTTTTTTTTATTTGTGGGGGTCTCCTAGGCCCCCCAAGCCCTGGGGACTGTGCCACCCCCAGGACTTTTCTTAAGTATTCACGGGGGCACACTGCACCCGCTGCCCTGGGGACCGCCACCATCCAGGGCTTCTATTTTTAAAAATAATTAAACCTGTGTGGGGGGACTACACCCCCCCACATGCTTCGGGACCGCCACCTCCCGGAGCAATAAAAATATAAATTGGGGGTCCGTTATAACGGACCCCCCAGCCCCGGGGACCACCTCCTACCTGGGACTATGTAAATAAAGGGAGGGGGCCACGCGGCCCCCCCTCCTGGAGCCCTTGATGGCCCTGGGGACTGCCATCCCCAGGGCCGGCTCCTGCAGTGTCCCTGGGTGCCAACACCCGGGACACTGCTGTTTGCTATGGCAGAACAGGAGCACACCTCCCACCCTGTCATAGCAAACTGTACTTTGGATTTTGGAAGCAAGAGCAGGTTTCCTACTCTTGCTTTCAAAATCCAAATCAGATTGCTTTTCCACAAGGGAATCTGCATGTCAGCAGCTCCCCCTGTGGAAAAGTAATGCTTGCTCCCGCAGGAGGCGGGGAGCCGGCTGGACCGTGGGGCAATTGGGGCTCCCCCCATGGTCCCCAATGAATAGGTCCAGCCCCGGGGCTAGAAGTGGCTCGGGAGGGGGGCCAGTTGGCCCCACCCCTTTTAAACAAAAATAAAAATAAAATAAAAAGCAGGCCATGCCCGGGGTCAAAATTGGATTGAGGAGGGGGCCAAGCTGCCCCCCTCCAAATATAAAAAAATAGAATATTGGCCGTGCCCTTGGGGATGGGGTCCACGGACTGAAAATGGACTCGGGAGGGGGCCATGCAGCCCCCTTCCGTATTTTACAAAAAAAATAGGTGTCAGGTCCTGGGGGTCGGGGTCCCCAGGGCCCAAAACATAGGAAAGGAAGGGGGCCACACACCCCCTTTCTAGTTTTATTTTATTTTAAATCCAGCATCGCATCAGAAGCCCGCCCCCTCCCAGAAACACTCTGCAAACGCACCCCGTGGCGCGTTTTACGTTGGGGAATTCATTCCCCTTAAATACTGTGGGGCCCTGGGGGCCAATTAGCCACCAGGTACATCCAGTAAGTGCCAGATGGTTGCGTTGCAGGGAGGTGGTTCTAGGCCACGCCCCATTTTACACCTATCTGCAATGCAGCTCTGTGGCACTTACTGAAGGTGCCTGGTGGGATAGTTGGCCCTCAGGACTCAAGCGGACTTAATCCCCCTAGTTAAAACGCATCACAGACCGTGTTTGCACACTTGCAATATCAGACCCCGCCCTCTACCTGCACCACTATGCAAACGCGCCTGTGGCGCGTTTTAAGTTGGGGGATTAAGTCCCTTTGAATTCTGATGGTCCCTGGGGGCCAACTAGCCCACCAGGTACCTCCAGTAAGCACTCAGAGCTCCGTTGTAGAGCGGTGTAAAAAGGTGCGTGGCCTTAGACCACCTCTCTGCAACACAGCCCTGTGGCACTTACTGTAGGTACCTGGTGGGCATTTGTCTTGCTTCTTTCTGAGCTTTTCTTTCTCTTTCTTCACGTCCTACTTTTGTAGCCATAGTAAGAAATTAGCATTCGAAAAACCCTTGAAATTTACTGAAAAAACCATAGGTTTCAGGGACTTTATAGTTAGAAATTAGCATTTAGAAAACCTTTCAAATTCACAGAAAAAAACATAGATTTCAGGGACGTCATAGTTGGAAATTAGCATTTAAAAAACCTTAGAAATTCACTAAAAAAACATAGATTTCAGGGACGTTATAGTTAGTTGGACATTTCACTCGTACAAAACCAGAGAAATTCACCCGTTATAGTTAGTTCAGCTAACTTTAACTAGCGCCCCCAGCAATGCACTGCTGATGATGCCACATATTACATCATTCATGGCATGGTCAGTGACATCACTGATGACATCTCAAATGACATCACTGATGACATGCCTGTTACCATCATCCAGTGACTGTGTTTCTATGAAGTTTAAATGCTGCGAATCTTGATTAAATACGCTGAGAAGGATTGTGAGCGATTAAATGAAGAGATGGAGGCACTGGTTATTAAATTGAAGGACTTAATAAATGTTGATGAATTTGATGTGGAGATGAATACAATTAAAAAAAACTTGAAAGAATCGAAGAAGAAATCAAAACCAAGAAATTAATAAAATTTGAAAGAGATGAAACCGACTATAGGAAGGGACAAATCTTGACATTTAGTAAAAGATTTGATCACTTAAGGAAGAATACTGTAGTGCCAGCTGTACCACAAAACCAAGATGGGGCATCCACCTCCACCATGATATCAACTGAAGGTCAAAATGCAGAAGGCAGTGGGGTTGAATCAATAGAGGAACAAACTCCTCCCACTGACATTGAGGCAGCAAAAGACCGTTTTTTAAAAGAAATAACCCTGATGGCCAAAGGAAGGGCACAAAACATTCATGGAAACAGCGAAAGCCCGGGGAGAGGACGAGGGCGAGGAGGAAGAGGCGGAACAATGAAAAAGCTCGGAATGAACAACACGGATGGAACCCCAGTGGGAATGCTGACACTGGGAGAGACAAGCCAAACAATGAAGGACCAGACTACTGTGGTAAATCTTTCAGATTTTTCCTTTTCCAAAATTGAAATGGAGGTCCTGTCTAAGGGATAAACATTTTGTCCATCATCATGCTTTAACTATACAGAAACTAGAATTGACCTTTTTAATTTTATCAGGAAACTGAAATTGAAAAAATTGTTTGCTTTGAACAAATACAAAAGGATACAAAGTGTCCCTGACACTCCTACAGGCTTAACAGTACATGAAATTGACACTCTACATGAAATCCATGAATTAGCTAATCCTGAGGCATGTCATGATAATCCTTTTCTCAATCTGATCAATACAGACATTGACTTTGGAATAAGTAGTAAAAGTAGCTTTAAACCAAAGTCGGTTTTCACCCCTATAATAAATAATGATATAATTAATTGTTTTGAGAGAGGCATGATGAAAGAACTGAAGGGTATTGAGAAAAGAATGTCTAAGAGTAAACAAAATATTTCTAAATTACAAAGGGATGCAAACAAAAGCCTGGAGGAACGCAGAGACATTGTTATTAAACAAGCGGACAAAGGGGGGAACGTGGTGATTTGGCCCCTTAACATGTATTTGGAAGAAGGACTGAAACAATTGTCAGACGCGACTAAATATTGTGTGGCAAATAAGAGTGATTATAACAATGCTAACAAAGATGTACATGCTACATTTTTAGATTGGCGAGATCAAGGTATCTTAGAACAAGAGGAATATCTCTTTCTGCATTGTAAAGATCCCATAATCCCTGGGTTATACTTATTGCCAAACATACACAAAAGTACCACTACACCACCAGGGAGACCAAATGTCTCCTCACTGGGCAGCTTCTTGGAAAACATGTCCAGATATGTGGACCACTTTTTGCAACCCTGGGTGCAGGGATTGCCTGCATATATTAAAAACACTAGGGACTTATTACTGATTACAATTCAGAACATTACATGGAATGAAGGCTATCTGTTGTTGCTAAGCATGGCCGTAAGCAGCCTCTACACCAGCCTACCACAGAATGAGGGTGTAGACGCATGCAGACATTTCTTGAAGGGGAGATCTATATCATTCCTCTTACATTCTGAAATGTTGTTAGAAATGATTTCAATTTGTTTAAAGAACAACTTTTTCTTGTTCAATAAAGTTTTATACAGGCAAACCCAGGGGACGGCGATGGGAACCTGCTTCGCCCCCAGCTTTGCAGGTCGTTACCTCGGCTGGTGGGAGGAGCAGTTTTCCTGGAACATCAAGCAGTATCAAGACCATATAGTCCTCGGGGATCCAAGATGGCGGATTGACACCGCCAGGAGTGGGAAGCGCTGAAGTCGGGTCCAGGTCTGAAGCAGTAACCGTTATGTCCCGACACAGCATACTGCACATACAGCGCAGACTTGAACTACAGCATGCAGCGTAGAGCGCAGAGGAATCTTACCTTGAGGGTTCCGGCAACACCGTGAGCAGTGGGTGATGTGGAAGTTACGGCAAGTCCGGAGCCGCTTTCAAAAACTATTTTTCACCACTGATGCCAAAAAGCCTGCTAAAAGAAATGAGTTACCACAGCAGCAGAAGCAAGCGACAGCAAGGTCTTGGCGGGGCTGGGTAAGCCTGCTAACGTGGATTAGGCTGGGATCGACTCCAGCCTCAGCAGCGATCCGTTGGCCAGGCCTGCGTTCCTCCACAGCACCGGCAGCAGCCCAACCAGAGAGAGCGAGCGTCAGCAGGATGGCGCCGAAACCTCCCACACGGACAACGCGCAATACCACAGCGAGCGGGAGAGCAGGAGCAGCGGCAGTTTCTTTGTCCGTGACTGCTATTAACGAGATCCTTGCAAGCAAGAAGAATATCACGGACACGGCACAGAGCTTGGCTCAGAGCACTGGGCAGGAGATACAGAACGGAGCAAGTGGAGGAACAGGTACAGTCACAGCAGCGGCAGAAGCGGCAGCAGCAGCAGCGGATAGCAATGGTGAAAAGGCACAAGGTAATGCAGCGGAAAAGGGTCAGAAGGGAGGCAATGTTGCAGATGGGGTGGAAAGAGAGCAGAACAGCTTAAAAGACCCCGTGAAGGCTTTTCAAAATGCAGCTACTACAGTTATTGTTGATATCACAGTTCCTGCAGCACAGGGTAATATAGGGGTATGGACCTCAGACATTGCGGCGATGGAAAACACTGCTGATTTAAATCCCAACGCTAGTACTACCGCTATCTCTACTGACAATACTAGCAGTACTTCTACCCTTCGTAGCGACCCTGAAGCACTTCAGTCTCCAAACTGCGCTGACAATTACGGTAAAACTCCCACAGCTACTACTAATTCTACTAGTCTTTCTCTCAATAAAAGCTGTGCTGTGGAGGTTACTGAAACGGAAGGAATTGAGAATGATGTTAATGCTGACATAAGTGAAACAGATGAGGAATATGTGGATGTCAATGAGCAGGGGAGTAACACACCCCTATGTTTGACTAAAGACAAAAACAAAACAATATCCAAAAAGCCCAAGGGGAAAAGCAAGAATAAGTTGGCTAAAATGGCGGGCAAATCAAAGTCAAATGCCTTGAAGGCTATCGCTGAAAATAGCCCTATCAGACAGTGGGTGCAGGCTAAGGGTGGAGTGAAAACCATGGCTTTACGTCTATCTGGCAACAGCCCCAATGATGTAGTTATTGTATCCACCGATAAAACAAAAGGGGATGCTCAACCCAGTCCTATTCAGTCTATTCTTACAGAGAAATCAAAGGAAGCCAGCACTGGAGCTGGCACTGAAGTTAGTAACATGGATCAGTCACAGCCTCAGTCTTCTGTATCCACCCTGAAACCTACCGAAGATAATACTGCCTCAGCTTCTGCTTCTGGGTTAGTTGATTGCAATAATATTAGCAATAGCGATAGCCTAATTGGTGACATGTGTGATACGCCGAAGGCTACTACTCCTGAGGTTGCTAGGACCCTGCTAGGTGAACCTATTCTAGCTGTGTGCATGGGTGACAACACTTCAACCTCATCTTCCGGGACTACTGAATGGATACCGCAGGGAGAAGTGACTGCTTCTTTTCAGACAATTTTACACCTCTTAAACGAACAGAAACAAGAGGCTAAGATTCACTACCAGCAAATGAGAGATGATAACAGCAGAACTCAAATTTCTTTACAGGAGATGGCATGTAAATTGGGAGTTGTGTCACAGGACATAGAAGAACTGCAGCAAAGAGTGGCCACCACGGAAGAGAGATCGCAAAACTCTGAAGCAGAGTTGAATAGGCATGATTTACAAATAACCCAGATGCAGGCCAAACTGGAGGATTTGGAAAATAAGAATAGAAGGCAGAATCTCCGTGTCTTTGGTATTGCGGAAGGAGCAGAGGGGGCAGATCCGAGGGCATACATTACCCATTTATTTCAGAAGGCTTTTCCAGACCTCTCTGACTGGGACTGGGACTCACAGATCCAACGGGCGCATCGTTTACCCCTATTCCAGAGAGATAAGAGCGGGAAATTTCCAAGACCTATTCTGATTTACATTGGCAATTTTCTGCTTCGACAGGCCATCTCTTTGAAAGCACGGCCTAACACCCCAGTCACTATTGAGTCAGTTACCTTTTTTGTGAGATCTGATCTGAGTAAACTATCATTAGAGAAAAGATGGAAGCTAAAACAGTTCATAGATCCGATTAAAGAACTCGGATTTCAAGCTTATCTGCAAGAGCCTGCAAAGCTTAAAGTGATTAGAAATGGTCGCTCATATCTTTTCTTTGAAGCAGTTGAGGTTGAAAAAGCAATTACCTCCTGGAAAACTGGGAAATGATGGATTGATTGAACTCAAGACTAATGTAAAGTAAATACTGGTACAATTTTTCTCTTTCTTCTAGCTTCTCATTATATATATAAATGTTTTGCAGGGCATGAACTTAATGCTTATATGACATTGAAATAACTACAAGAGAGGCATTAAGAATATGTGTTGGACTGTATTGCACGGATTAATTATAAATACCTGGACCCGATTAGCGTTTTTTCCACCCACCTACTGCCAAGTGAACGGCAGTCAACAGGAAGGGGGGATCCACAGGTAAATACGGGGTGGGGGAGGTAATATCAGAGTGTGGGGTGGGTTAAGGGTAGTTATGGTTGGGGGTAAAAACTGCATCAAAGGACACAAAAATGACAAAGAAAAAAGTAAGATGTTTTACAAGACACTGATTGTGATTATTTTTTTTGGCTACATAGGTTACATAGGGAAGGAAATATATAATTTAGGATGCATTTAATAAAGTGCTTAACCTGGAATGTTTCAGGATTAAACAACAAAATTAAGCGTCGGCTTGTCTATGAGGAACTTAGGATGTATAGTCCACAAATAGTAGTTCTAACTGAGACACATATTGCCTATAAAGATAAAAAACGTATTAAACAATTAGGGTTTGATCCAATAGTCAGCACGGAATTCAATGCTTCTATTAGGGGAGTAGCGATTTGTAAACACAAAGGGTTGAAATGTGAAATAATTAAGACTTTAACCGATAAAGCGGGGAGATGGGCGATAGCGCAGATAAAGTTAGAAAATTTCAAACTTACAATATGTGGAGTTTATGCTTCTAATCAAGATGAACCTTTAATCTTTGACCAAATTAACATGGAATTACTGGGATGGAGGGGTGAGATAATTGTGCTAGGAGATTTTAATTGTATAATGAATTATAAATTGGATATTACAAGAAAAAATGCTTTTCAAAGGATGAGGAAAACTAGGGCTGCAATCTTGGATTTGGCAGCAATTCATCTTTTAAAAGATGTATGGAGATCTTTATATCCTGATACAGGTGGATATACTTTTTATTCTGCGGCTCATAAGGTGTGCTCACGCATTGATATGATATGGGCATCAGGATTGATTCTAGATAAATGTAAATGTTCAATGGACATATATCCAAGGGTGACATCTGATCATAATCCGATCTCTATTACATTTACACTTATAACGGAGGAAAATACTACTCGCTCCTTCTCCTTTCCACGCTACTTATTCTCTGACACCACGTTTATAAATCAGCTTAGGGAGCATATAAAGGAATTCACTGACATCAACAGACAATCAAGCTTACCATGGATAGTCTGGGATGCATGTAAAGCTAGTGTACGGGGATTTACCCAACAATACATATGGCGACAAAATAAAGAACTTCGAACTATTAATCAGCAAAGGTTAAAGGAAATAAGGGATATCGAACTCCAGATATCTAAGGCCGTATGTAATAATGCTTCAAACTTAGAAGATCTGAACCTCAAACTAATCGAGCTTAAAGCAGCAATTAAAAACCTTTTGAGGGATAAAAGTATTAATAAACTTAGAAAGTATCATATGGAACAGTATGAAAATGGAGATAAAAGTGGGAAGCTGCTGGCTTACAAAGTTGCGGAAGATCGCTCCATTAATATGGTTAAAGAAATTAAAGGGGACAATAATCAATTATTTTGTGATCCAAAATCAATTCTACAACAGTTTGCTTCTTTCTATCAAACTCTTTATACACCGGAAGATGTTGTTTTAGATGATTGTATTAAGAATTACATTGATGTTAATAAAGTTAAGAACTTAGATTTAGACCAATCGGCTCAATTAGAGGCCGAGATCACGCCTTCAGAAGTGAGGGGTGCAATTAAATCTCTGGCAATGGGTAAAGCGGTCGGGGAAGATCTTATCCCATTGGAAATGTACAAATATTGCACTGAAGAACTATTACCACTATTTGTTGATGTGATCAGTGCTATTGGTAATGGGCAACAAGCACCCAGATCATGGAATTTGACCCAAATTATTTTCTTTTTGAAAAAAGGTAAAGCACCACAAGAGAGGGGATCCTATAGGCCTATCTCCCTTATTAACAGTGATGCCAAAATCTTCGCTAAAATATTGGCTACTAGATTAGCCCCATATATGTCTCAACTGGTCTCTCCCCAACAACATGGATTCATCCCTAAACGTGACACCACAGCACACATTAACATGGCTATATCAGCCTTTGATGCGGCACGGATAAAACACACCCCACTCGGTATGATTTTATTAGATGCTGAAAAAGCATTTGACCGGGTGGGGTGGGGTTTTTTGTGGGCCGCACTACAAGCATTTGGGATTAAAGGAAAACATTTACGATGGATCCAATCTCTATATGATAATTCTATGGGTAAGGTTTCATATATGGGAAAATGCTCCTCTTTGTTTCCCATTAAAAGAGGGACAAGGCAAGGGTGTCCTTTATCACCATTACTCTTTGCTCTTGCAATAGAGCCCTTTTTAATTGCTCTACAACATCAAACTTTAATTTGCCCTCTTTTTAATGGATTAGAGAAATTAGATATCACTGTATATGCTGACGACATAGCTGTTTTTACCCCAGACGTCGCTAAGACTATGAAAGGTATATTAAAAGAAGCTGGCATTTATGGCTCAGTTTCTGGCTACAAACTCAATACCACCAAAACCCAAGTTGTCATGAACTATCAAGCTACTACCCCTGTCCCTGGAATTAGCAATATAGCCACCTACTTAGGTGTCAAAATCTGTGCGGATATTGATTCTATAATAGGATTGAATTATGAGCCCTTATTAAAAGAAACTGCTATGCAACTTAAGAAATGGCATAAACTTCCTATCAATATCATTGGTCGAATAAATTTAATAAAAATGAAAATCTTGCCTAAATTTCTGTATTTGTTTCGCACAATCCCTCTGCGGGTCAATAATTCCTTCTTTTCCAGGTTAGAAGGTATAATTGGCAGCTTTGTATGGGGGTATAAAAAGGCCCGGCGTGCTTTATCATTACTTAAACTCCCCTTTAGTCAAGGAGGATTGTTATTTCCGGACTTCAAATTATACTATTGGTCAGCATTTGTGACTCGGATCCGCAGCTTAGCTGTTCTGGATAAATGCACATATTTTCACAAGTTTTTACTAGGACTAGATGTCAATATGTTTGTGTATAGGATGAACGACCCCAACTATTTTAAAAGGGTAAAATTCAAGACCATAAAGGATACTGTAAGCATTTGGCGATCTATTATGGCTAAATGCAATACTTCTCTTTTACATAGTCAAACACCTGTTTGGGGCAACCCCGGCTTTCCTATTATTTTTCATGATGCAGCTTGTCAAGTGTTTTTAAACTCTGGTATTAGACTTCTGGGGGATCTATTTGACAATCTTGGTTTTATGGCTTTTGATAAAATGAAACTATGCTTCAACCTACCAGAAATAGCTAGGTTTAAGTATTATCAGATCAGAGATTACCTGGTGAAAAAATAGAACTTACCACAATCTCAGAATCTGAGATATGGGACTGCATTTACAGAGATGATGATAAATCTATCATAAGTCTGGGCTATAAGCTCTTTTCTGATCTCAAGACCAGTGATGTTACCATCTTAACAGAGAAATGGAATAGGAAACTGGCCATAAATATTCCTACAGATTTGATTGTTAAAACATTTAAAAGCCTAAACACAACAGTGCTATCTTCTAGCTTAAGACTGCAGATGTTTAAAACAATATGTCAATTATATTACACACCTGACAGGATACTTAAATGGTCAACGAATAATACTTACTCAGATAAAACGAAATGCCCTAAATGTGATCTGAGGGGGGCTGACGTTGTTCACATGTTTTTTACTTGCCCCCACCTCAAGGAATATTGGGAAGGAATAACTAAGGTTATTACTGAGAGGCTGGAGCAACCTTTTTTACTCTCAAATACAGACGTTTGTGTAGGCATCAGTGGGGGGGAAAGGTTTAAAGATCTGCTGAATGTCCTAATTACTTGTGGAAGGTTAATTGTTGCTAGAGCTTGGATTGAAAAGAACCCACCAACAGTTCTAGAATGGTGGAGGTTAGTAAATGAAATTTATAGTATGGAAGCCGCTATTGCAGATTCAAGAGGAGCGCAGGCCAGACGAAAAATTGACAGAATATGGGGCCTATTCATGTTCTAGTAGGTGTGTCTCAAAACACAAGTTTTTCGATCCTTAATTGTATGCTTTGCAATGTACAAGTAATGCTATTTTCATTTTTATATTTATCTAAAGGTAATTATGGAACATTGCCATCTTCTAATTTTTGCTTCTGTTTTCTTATGTGGAAAAATGAATTGTTTACTGCTTATGTGATCCTTTGATGCAAATAAAAAACATTTAAAAAAAAAAAAAAAAAAGACCATATAGTCCTCTTGGTTCGGTACATTGATGACATCTTTTGCATATGGGATGGCAATCGTAACCAGGCAGAGCAATTTGTGCAAACATTAAATGACAACACTTTTAATCTCCAGTTCACCAGTGAAATAAGCTCAGAGCAAATACAGTTTCTAGATTTGAACTTAAAAATTGAGAACAATAAAATCTGTAGCAAATTACATTGCAAGGTTACTGCAGGTAACAGCTTACTAAAAGCTGACAGTTGTCATCCAAAAAATCTGATTAACAGTATACCGTTTGGCAAACTATTGAGCCAAACGAAACTGTAGTACTAAAAATGATTTTGAGGAAGAGAAAAAAACTATGACACTTAGGTTTAGTGAACGGGGCTACAGTGAGGCCACTATTAATTCAGCTATTGAAAAAGTCTCAAAAATTGAAAGGGAAGAACTCTTTATGGAAAAGATTCCAGGAGAGTCAAAAAAACAAATGAGATTTATAACGACCTACAACACCCAAGCATGGGAGGTACGTAGAAGCCTGCAAAAATTTGGGGAATAGTGAGATTAGATGATGATCTCAGGGAGGAGGTTAGAGGTTATCCCTCACTGACTTTTAGGAAGGCCAAATCTCTGAAAGACACTCTTATGTCCTGTAACATCAAAGAAACCATTAAGTCTAATCCTGTACAGGGTTTCTTTACATGTGCTAAGTGTAAAGCCTGTAGATACAGCAGTAACTGCAAATCATTGAAATTGAGTAAGGATGAACCAGCATTTAATATCAGAAACCATTTCACTTGTGAAACAGAATACGCAGTTTATGCTCTCAAGTGTCCTTGTAGTTTTTTTTACATTGGCAGTACTATTAACAAGGTTAAATTACGCATTTTAGAGCATTTAAGAGCTATCACAAAAAATGACAAGCAATACCCGATGGCTCGCCATTTCTTTCTAGCACACAAACAAAACCAAAATCTTTTGAAATACTTTGTACTTGATTCTGTCCCTTTGAGGGAAAGGGGGGTAATCGTACATTAGAGTTACGAAAGATGGAGTCTAAAATGATAATCAAATACAATACAGTAAGTCCGTTTGGTTTAAATCTGGACGAGGAAATGTCAATTCACTTGAGATGAATTTGGTAACTTACACTAAACCTGATGATGCGTCTGCGTTTGTTGCCTTTTTTAAAGAATATGTTTTTAGCCTTTTTTCATATATTTTGTTGCACACAGTAGTTCCTATTATTTTAGTAATTTCCTGTATTTTTGGTTTTGCTACAGAGGAGAAGATCGTTATTCACTAATGCGATTGATATAATGAACAATTGCTCACTGGAGCATGATTGAAAGATGTACCTGAGAACGGCATATTACTCAAATTTGATGAACTGTAAAAAATTGAAATAATTCATTAGAAATAGCCAAGAGGAGATTTATTTTTCCTTTACAATATTGGCCATACAGAAATTGATTTACCCCACTGGGGAACAATGTCATTGTTTTATTTTGTACACGACTGTGGGCATGTAAATAATTATTGAAAGTATTATATTATTTCCCACGGGGGTTTTGTTGCAGGTAACTGCTGGACAATATTATGTATGCCATTTAAATTATGGTTGCCATTTCAATGATTTACAATTGCAAGATTATGAAATGATTGGACACTGCAAAACCAATTTGAGGGAGGATGATATTTACAAATATGTTTTTTATTTCTATTATTAATGGGAACTCTGTACCTTTAAAACTGTAAATGGCACATGCATTACTTTACCCATGATCAAGGAGTGAAGGAACTCCGAAACGCGTTGGGCACCCGTCTGCTTAATAAAGTCTATTGCAAATAGAGGCCACGGCTCCAGTGAGGTTAATTTCTCAAGTTACTGGTTTGCACACGATATATATATATATATATATATATATATATATATATATATATATATATATATATATATATATATATATATATATATATATATATATATATATATATATATATATATTCACTGAAAAAACCATAGGTTTGAGACCATATATAGTTAGCTGGAGTTGCACTAACTATATATTTCGCGCACCCGCAATCCACTGCTGATGATGTCACATATTACATCATTCATGACATGGTCAATGACATCACTGATGACATCTCAAATGACATCACTGATGACATCACTGATGACATCATCCAGTGACTGTGTTTCTGTAAAGTTTAAATATGTTTTACATATTGAAGAATGAGTGGATGTATAAGTGTCTGGATGAAGGATTTAGTAGGTGCGTGACTGACTGTATGAGTGAGTGATTAAATGCGTCTTACTGAATGCATGGTACAAGATGCAGATAAGGTGAGGCCTATCCAGAGGTTTGGATAAGGTGAGGCCTGCTCAGGGTTGCAGATGAGATTTAGGCTTGTTGAGGAGTACAGAGGAGATAATACATGTCCAGGCCTACAGAGGAAGTGAGTCATGTCCACTGCACTCTTGGACGCAGGCCTCACCTCCTCTGTTTCCCTGGACAGGCCTAAACCTCATTTGCACAATGTGATTCCTAATGTAAGGAAACACAGGTGATATAATTGTAAAACGTGCAAATATTTTTGCTCATTTCACAATCACATCACCTGTGTTTCCTCAGATTAGGAATCACATTGTGCAGATGAAGTCAAGCATATCCAAGAGTACACAGAAGGTGAGGACTGTATGCAACAATGCAATGGACATAACTCACCTCCACTGACACTTACACAAGCCTCAGCTACTCCAAGCCCACTAGACAGTCCTAAATGTATAGGGCCCGATTCACAGAATGAACCTACTACTTTTGGCATTCACAGAATACACTTACTACTTTTGGTATTCACAGAATGAACTTACTCATTTCGGTATTCACAGAAGTTAGGACTACTAACTTTAGGACTCCTAAATGCCTTCTGTGAATACCGAAAGTCTTAAAATTAGGATTTTTCTCAATTTAGTAGTAGTAAAGTTAGTACTCCTAACTTTAGGACTCCTAAATGCCTTCTGTAAATACAGAAAGTCCTAAAATTACGATTTTTCTCAATTTAGTAGTAGTAAAGTTAGGACTACTAACTTTATGACGCCTAAATGCCTTCTGTGAATACCGAAAGTCTTAAAATTACGTTTTTTCTCAATTTAGTAGTAGTAAAGTCAGGACTACTAACTTTAGGATGCCTAAATGCCTTCTGTGAATACCGAAAGTCTTAAAATTACGATTTTTCTCAATTTAGTAGTAGTAAAGTTAGGAGTCCTAACTTTACTACTACTAAATTGAGAAAAATCATAATTTTAAGACTTTCAATATTCACAGAAGGCATTTAGGAGTCCTAAAGTTAGGAGTCCTAACTTTACTACTACTAAATTGAGAAAAATCCTAATTTTAAGACTTTCGGTATTCACAGATGGCATTTAGGAGTCCTAAAGTTAGTAGTCCTAACTTCTGTGAATACCGAAATGAGTAAGTTCATTCTGTGAATACCAAAAGTAGTAAGTGCATTCTGAGAATGCCAAAAGTAGTAAGTTCATTCTGTGAATCGGGCCCATACAGTTTAAACTGACGGTATCAGGTTGCAGATAAAGTGAGGCATATCCTGAGGTTTAGAAGAGGTTGGGCCTGCTCAAAGTTGCATATAAAATGTCTGTGTGTTCAAGCATACGGAAAAGGTAAGTACTGTGTAGAAGTACAGAGGAGGTGAGTCCTGTCCACTGCACTCTTGGACGCAGGCCTCACCTCCTCTGTTTCCCTGGACAGGCCTAAACCTCATTTACACAATGTGATTCCTAATGTAAGGAAACACAGGTGATATAATTGTAAAACGTGCAAATATTTTTGCTCATTTCACAATCACGATTTAGAAAAGGGGGTGGTGATGAACAGAGTGTCTGAGTTAAACAGAGCACTCTTACCCAGTCCAAAGATCAGGGCTTGATCCATCACCGTTATTTATCTCACTGCCCCATCCCAGCTCAGAACCTGGCTATATGCAAATCAGTCTGTCCCTGGCCCAGTGCATCATGGGAACAGGGCAGACTAAACTACCAAGCCAATTCTTCACCAGAAAGGAGACAAGCTACCGGGGACCGGTTTCTGGCATTTCAGCCTTCTTCGGCCCGGCTTGCTTGAATCCTGATGGAGCAGTGAGAAAGGGACTCATGTCTGAGTATACCCTGCCACACCTATAGTGGCCAAAAACGATTTAGAAAATGGGGTGGTGATGAACAGAGTGTCTGAGTTAAACAGAGCACTCTTACCCAGTCCAAAGATCAGGGCTTGATCCATCACCGTTATTTATCTCACTGCCCCATCCCAGCTCAGAACCTGGCTATATGCAAATCAGTCTGTCCCTGGCCCAGTGCATCATGGGAACAGGGCAGACTAAACTACCAAGCCAATTCTTCACCAGAAAGGAGACAAGCTACCGGGGACCGGTTTCTGGCATTTCAGCCTTCTTCGGCCCGGCTTGCTTGAATCCTGATGGAGCAGTGAGAAAGGGACTCATGTCTGAGTATACCCTGCCACACCTATAGTGGCCAAAAACGATTTAGAAAAGGGGGTGGTGATGAACAGAGTGTCTGAGTTAAACAGAGCACTCTTACCCAGTCCAAAGATCAGGGCTTGATCCATCACCGTTATTTATCTCACTGCCCCATCCCAGCTCAGAACCTGGCTATATGCAAATCAGTCTGTCCCTGGCCCAGTGCATCATGGGAACAGGGCAGACTAAACTACCAAGCCAATTCTTCACCAGAAAGGAGACAAGCTACCGGGGACCGGTTTCTGGCATTTCAGCCTTCTTCGGCCCGGCTTGCTTGAATCCTGATGGAGCAGTGAGAAAGGGACTCATGTCTGAGTATACCCTGCCACACCTATAGTGGCCAAAAACGATTTAGAAAAGGGGGTGGTGATGAACAGAGTGTCTGAGTTAAACAGAGCACTCTTACCCAGTCCAAAGATCAGGGCTTGATCCATCACCGTTATTTATCTCACTGCCCCATCCCAGCTCAGAACCTGGCTATATGCAAATCAGTCTGTCCCTGGCCCAGTGCATCATGGGAACAGGGCAGACTAAACTACCAAGCCAATTCTTCACCAGAAAGGAGACAAGCTACCGGGGACCGGTTTCTGGCATTTCAGCCTTCTTCGGCCTGGCTTGCTTGAATCCTGATGGAGCAGTGAGAAAGGGACTCATGTCTGAGTATACCCTGCCACACCTATAGTGGCCAAAAACGATTTAGAAAAGGGGGTGGTGATGAACAGAGTGTCTGAGTTAAACAGAGCACTCTTACCCAGTCCAAAGATCAGGGCTTGATCCATCACCGTTATTTATCTCACTGCCCCATCCCAGCTCAGAACCTGGCTATATGCAAATCAGTCTGTCCCTGGCCCAGTGCATCATGGGAACAGGGCAGACTAAACTACCAAGCCAATTGTTCACCAGAAAGGAGACAAGCTACCGGGGACCGGTTTCTGGCATTTCAGCCTTCTTCGGCCCGGCTTGCTTGAATCCTGATGGAGCAGTGAGAAAGGGACTCATGTCTGAGTATACCCTGCCACACCTATAGTGGCCAAAAACGATTTAGAAAAGGGGGTGGTGATGAACAGAGTGTCTGAGTTAAACAGAGCACTCTTACCCAGTCCAAAGATCAGGGCTTGATCCATCACCGTTATTTATCTCACTGCCCCATCCCAGCTCAGAACCTGGCTATATGCAAATCAGTCTGTCCCTGGCCCAGTGCATCATGGGAACAGGGCAGACTAAACTACCAAGCCAATTCTTCACCAGAAAGGAGACAAGCTACCGGGGACCGGTTTCTGGCATTTCAGCCTTCTTCGGCCCGGCTTGCTTGAATCCTGATGGAGCAGTGAGAAAGGGACTCATGTCTGAGTATACCCTGCCACACCTATAGTGGCCAAACACGATTTAGAAAAGGGGGTGGTGATGAACAGAGTGTCTGAGTTAAACAGAGCACTCTTACCCAGTCCAAAGATCAGGGCTTGATCCATCACCGTTATTTATCTCACTGCCCCATCCCAGCTCAGAACCTGGCTATATGCAAATCAGTCTGTCCCTGGCCCAGTGCATCATGGGAACAGGGCAGACTAAACTACCAAGCCAATTCTTCACCAGAAAGGAGACAAGCCACCGGGGACCGGTTTCTGGCATTTCAGCCTTCTTCGGCCCGGCTTGCTTGAATCCTGATGGAGCAGTGAAAAAGGGACTCATGTCTGAGTATACCCTGCCACACCTATAGTGGCCAAAAACGATTTAGAAAAGGGGGTGGTGATGAACAGAGTGTCTGAGTTAAACAGAGCACTCTTACCCAGTCAAAAGATCAGGGCTTGATCCATCACCGTTATTTATCTCACTGCCCCATCCTAGCTCAGAACCTGGCTATATGCAAATCAGTCTGTCCCTGGCCCAGTGCATCATGGGAACAGGGCAGACTAAACTACCAAGCCAATTCTTCACCAGAAAGGAGACAAGCTACCGGGGACCGGTTTCTGGCATTTCAGCCTTCTTCTGCCCGGCTTGCTTGAATCCTGATGGAGCAGTGAGAAAGGGACTCATGTCTGAGTATACCCTGCCACACCTATAGTGGCCAAAAACGATTTAGAAAAGGGGGTGGTGATGAACAGAGTGTCTGAGTTAAACAGAGCACTCTTACCCAGTCCAAAGATCAGGGCTTGATCCATCACCGTTATTTATCTCACTGCCCCATCCCAGCTCAGAACCTGGCTATATGCAAATCAGTCTGTCCCTGGCCCAGTGCATCATGGGAACAGGGCAGACTAAACTACCAAGCCAATTCTTCACCAGAAAGGAGACAAGCTACCGGGGACCGGTTTCTGGCATTTCAGCCTTCTTCGGCCCGGCTTGCTTGAATCCTGATGGAGCAGTGAGAAAGGGACTCATGTCTGAGTATACCCTGCCACACCTATAGTGGCCAAAAACGATTTAGAAAAGGGGGTGGTGATGAACAGAGTGTCTGAGTTAAACAGAGCACTCTTACCCAGTCCAAAGATCAGGGCTTGATCCATCACCGTTATTTATCTCACTGCCCCATCCCAGCTCAGAACCTGGCTATATGCAAATCAGTCTGTCCCTGGCCCAGTGCATCATGGGAACAGGGCAGACTAAACTACCAAGCCAATTCTTCACCAGAAAGGAGACAAGCTACCGGGGACCGGTTTCTGGCATTTCAGCCTTCTTCGGCCCGGCTTGCTTGAATCCTGATGGAGCAGTGAGAAAGGGACTCATGTCTGAGTATACCCTGCCACACCTATAGTGGCCAAAAACGATTTAGAAAACGGGGTGGTGATGAACAGAGTGTCTGAGTTAAACAGAGCACTCTTACCCAGTCCAAAGATCAGGGCTTGATCCATCACCGTTATTTATCTCACTGCCCCATCCCAGCTCAGAACCTGGCTATATGCAAATCAGTCTGTCCCTGGCCCAGTGCATCATGGGAACAGGGCAGACTAAACTGCCAAGCCAATTCTTCACCAGAAAGGAGACAAGCTACCGGGGACCGGTTTCTGGCATTTCAGCCTTCTTCGGCCCGGCTTGCTTGAATCCTGATGGAGCAGTGAGAAAGGGACTCATGTCTGAGTATACCCTGCCACACCTACTGTGGCCAAAAACGATTTAGAAAATGGGGTGGTGATGAACAGAGTGTCTGAGTTAAACAGAGCACTCTTACCCAGTCCAAAGATCAGGGCTTGATCCATCACCGTTATTTATCTCACTGCCCCATCCCAGCTCAGAACCTGGCTATATGCAAATCAGTCTGTCCCTGGCCCAGTGCATCATGGGAACAGGGCAGACTAAACTACCAAGCCAATTCTTCACCAGAAAGGAGACAAGCTACCGGGGACCGGTTTCTGGCATTTCAGCCTTCTTCGGCCCGGCTTGCTTGAATCCTGATGGAGCAGTGAGAAAGGGACTCATGTCTGAGTATACCCTGCCACACCTATAGTGGCCAAAAACGATTTAGAAAAGGAGGTGGTGATGAACAGAGTGTCTGAGTTAAACAGAGCACTCTTACCCAGTCCAAAGATCAGGGCTTGGTCCATCACCGTTATTTATCTCACTGCCCCATCCCAGCTCAGAACCTGGCTATATGCAAATCAGTCTGTCCCTGGCCCAGTGCATCATGGGAACAGGGCAGACTAAACTACCAAGCCAATTCTTCACCAGAAAGGAGACAAGCTACCGTGGACCGGTTTCTGGCATTTCAGCCTTCTTCGGCCCGGCTTGCTTGAACCCTGATGGAGCAGTGAGAAAGGGACTCATGTCTGAGTATACCCTGCCACACCTATAGTGGCCAAAAACGATTTAGAAAAGGGGGTGGTGATGAACAGAGTGTCTGAGTTAAACAGAGCACTCTTACCCAGTCCAAAGATCAGGGCTTGATCCATCACCGTTATTTATCTCACTGCCCCATCCCAGCTCAGAACCTGGCTATATGCAAATCAGTCTGTCCCTGGCCCAGTGCATCATGGGAACAGGGCAGACTAAACTACCAAGCCAATTCTTCACCAGAAAGGAGACAAGCTACCGGGGACCGGTTTCTGGCATTTCAGCCTTCTTCGGTGTTGGATCTAGCCCTGATCTCTTGACTGGGTGAGAGCTTTCTGCTTAATTCAGAGACTCTGTCCCTCACCACCCCTTGTTGTAAATATTTTTGTCCACCCTAAGCGTGGATGGGTATTCTCAGATGTGAGACCCTTGCTCATTGCACCATCAGGATTCAAGCAAACCGGGCCGAAGACGGCTGTAATGACAGAAACCGGTCCTCGGGAGTTTGTTTCCTTCCCAGTGTAAGAATTGGCTTTTGTAGTTTGGTTTGCCCTGTTCCCATCATGCACTGGGACAGGAACAGACTAATTTGCATACCGCCAGGTTCTGAAACTGGGATGGTGCAGTGAGCTAAAAAACGGTGTTGGATCTAGCCCTGATCTCTTGACTGGGTGAGAGCTTTCTGCTTAATTCAGAGACTCTGTCCCTCACCACCCCTTGTTGTAAATATTTTTGTCCACCCTAAGCGTGGATGGGTATTCTCAGATGTGAGACCCTTGCTCATTGCACCATCAGGATTCAAGCAAACCGGGCCGAAGACGGCTGTAATGCCAGAAACCGGTCCCCGGGAGTTTGTTTCCTTCCCAGTGTAAGAATTGGCTTTTGTAGTTTGGTTTGCCCTGTTCCCATCATGCACTGGGACAGGAACAGACTAATTTGCATACAGCCAGGTTCTGAAACTGGGATGGTGCAGTGAGCTAAAAAACGGTGTTGGATCTAGCCCTGATCTCTTGACTAGGTGAGAGCTTTCTGCTTAATTCAGAGACTCTGTCCCTCACCACCCCTTGTTGTAAACATTTCACAATCACATCACCTCTGTTTCCTCAGATTAGGAATCACATTGTGCAGATGAGGTCAAGCATATCCAAGTGTACACAGAAGGTGAGGGCTGTATGCAACAGTGCAATGGACATAACTCACCTCCTCTGACACTTACACAAGCCTCAGCTCCTCAATGCCCCCTACACAGTCCTAAATATATACAGTTTAAACTGACGGTATCAGGTTGCAGATAAAGTGAGGCCTATCCTGAGGTTTAGAAGAGATTGGGCCTGCTCAAAGTTGCATATATAATTTATGTATGTTCAAGGGTGCAGAAAAGGTAAGTACTGTCTAGGAGTACAGAGGAGGTGAGTCCTATCCACTGCACTCTTGGACGCAGGCCTCACCTCCTCTGTTTCCCTGGACAGGCCTAAACCTCATTTTCACAATGTGATTCCTAATCCAAAGAAACACAGGTGATAGAATTGTAAAACGTGCAAATATTTTTCCTCATTTCACAATCACATCACCTGTGTTTCCTCAGATTAGGAATCACATTGTGCAGATGAGGTCAAGCATATCCAAGAGTACGCAGAAGGTGAGGGCTGTATGCAACAGTGCAATGGACATAACTCACCTCCTCTGACACTTACACAAGCCTCAGCTGCTCCATGCCCCCTAGACAGTCCTAAATGTATACACTTTACACTGACGAGGTTGCAGATGACATGAAGCCTATCCTGAGGTTTGGAAGAGGTTTGGCCTGCTCAAAGTTGCAAATATAATTTATGTACGTTAAAGGGTGCAGAAAAGGTAACTACCGTGTAGGAGTACAGAGGAGGTGAGTCCTGTACACTGCACTCTTGGACGCAGGCCTCACCTCCTCTGTTTCCCTGAACAGGCCTAAGCCTCATCTGCACAATCTGCTTACTAATCTAAGGTAATACAGAAAACAGGTGATCTGATTGTAAAATAAGCAAACATATTTATTTATACATACAGACACTATGGGCCTCATTTATGAAAAGTGACGCATCGCTGCGAGAAGACAGCTATGCGTCACTTTTCACTGTGCCCTCCTTGCTACACCAATGATGCATCATATTTACAGTGTGACACATCATTGCGCAAGGTGTTACTCATACATCATAATTTCTGACATATCTGTATGGTGCAAAAGTGACGTATTGCTGGAGAGTGTCACAAAAGTGACGCACATCCAGCAATGTATCCTTTCTCATGGGGCAAGCCCCATGTGAAAGGGCCTACATCAGTCTTACACCTGCTGTGAGGCAGGCATAACAGATTCACGCATTTGTGTCCTAGAAGTGGGGCAGTGAAATCTCATAGATTTTACTGCGGCACTTCTACAACCCAATTTTACATCAAAACGCCCTCTTCCATACATTATATCTGGTGTAGGTATAATGTGGTGCAGGGGTTTACAAAGTAATGCATCTACCTAGAGGCGTCACTTTGTAAATATGGCGCAACAAGGCACAAGTTTTACGCCACTGGTGCGTCACAAAAAGTGACGCACCAGCGGCGTAAAAGTGATGTGGAGCCTCATAAAAGAGAAACCTTATGTATTCCTTCTCAGAATTTTACAAGCCATTCATTTACCCCAAAATCGTTTTTAAAAGTACATTTTTAAACAAGACCAAAGGTCCTATGTACAAGCATTTCATTTTGCTACTGAAACCTCACTATTTCACCCCCAAAAAAATCCTCTATCTAGCAAATGTTGTTACCAAGCATTATCAAAATAGTGGACACAATCCAACATTAAAGAAACACAATCAGCTCCCTAATCTGAGGTAACACTAAAGACTTGATTGTCAAAAATTGAAATGTATTTATTTAAAGAAGCAGACACCATTTTTTCCTTCTCAAAATTATAAAAAACATTCCTTTTCCTTAAATTCACATTACACATCATATTTTAAAAACACAGCACAGGTCCTATGTACAAGCACTACAAGACACTACAGAAACTTCTCAATTTTACAGAATACAATTTTTCAAAGCAGCAAATTCTTTTCATTGTACATTTCAATAAAACTTGACAGAAAGCAACTTTTTAAAAAGGCATTCTGCTTCTAAATTTTTTAATTAAGTTCTTGTCTTCCAAGTCTGTGTATGGTTCAAATATATTAATTTTAAGAAGCAAACACTAATTATTCCTTCTCAAAAATGCTTAATGCATTCCTTTTCTTAAAAAACGATTTTCACAACATAATTTAAAAACACACACTGCTCCTATGTAGAAGCACACCCTGTCAGCACTAATATTTCATATTTTCCCAAAATACAACTTCTCAAATAAGCAAAGTCTTTTTGTTAAGCATTTAAAAAACACAACCTGTTTCCTAATTTTCTCAATAAACCATACTAGTCTCCATATAAAATAAATGAATCTTTTCTCACCTTTACAAATGCTTTTGTAGTTTGAAAATAGTCTCTCACACACACCAATTTTTTCTTATGCAGAGCAAAAGGTATGCACTTCAGAGCCTGCAACCAAAAATGGCACAGAAATGCTGTAATTCTACACACATATCCCTCATGTCACCCAATCAAGACTCTTCCCTCACTTTTTTCAAATCAACACCCTTCCCCCTCTGCCCTTTCTGCCTTTTTTCCATAGCAACTCCCTCCTGACTGACCTCTCATGTTTACAAGTTCATACTACAATGTTTCAACTGAACTCTGACCTCTCAGTACACCTGCTAATCCAGTGCAATGTTTCTTAAAATGATTTTTTCTTAACCATTCAAATTACATCTTTCAAAGAACACAACCATGCACTCTAACTTTCAGTTTTCAGCAATCGAAATCCACCAATCACTGCTAGTGAATCAATAGCACTGAAACTCCATAGTTTTTTTTCTTTGCAAACTCCTACTGTTTCAACTGCCATTTCATTCCCACACTTCATCTGACTGCAGAAGAACCTCTTCTCACCATGTATTCTGTCTGGATTCTTGGACATAGTTACATCCACTGGGCTCAAAGGTACGCTGATAACAGAAATTTACATAACCTCAATTTACGAAATGTGGACATCAAGTGGATTGGCCAGAGAGGATTGAGATCTCACCAATTGATATCATTGGTGAAAACCTTTTTGCATCTGCCACACCCTGACCTCCTAATTGTGCACTGTGGTGGAAATGACCTAGGCACTTTGACTGGGGTAGGTCTGGAAATGCTTTTAAAGGACACCTTTGAGCAATTGATGGCACTTTTTCCTCACACTGCCTTGGTGTATTCAAATATATGCCAAAGACAGAAATGGAGGTGGTCCAATCAATTTTGTCCACAAATTGAGAAAGCGAGGAAACATGTGAATAAATCTGTTTCTGCTTACATGAGAGACCATGGAATGGGCTCCATATACACCAATAACTTGCGTTACTACATGCAAGATATCTACAGAGGAGATGGTGTGCACTTCTCATATGAGGGGAACAGAATTTTCCTCCAAAATTTGAGACTGTGTATTGGTACCTACTTATAAGTACCTAAATGTTCCACAGAACCCAATAGCTCTTTTCAGAGCTACCCTAACTATAATCACTCAAAATAAATTTTAAATTTAAGTTTTTTCACTAATTTTCACCATTGTACATTTTCAGGTGCGCTACCCGGTGCGCGCACCGGGGGCTAACCGCTCGAAATTTTAAAAAAAAATATGTATGGGCCTCCACAGCCACCCTCAGAAAACCTAGGTCATCAGTGGGTGTCAACCGTGCCCCCTTTTACTCATTCCCATCGTTGTTTGTCCTCCATCTTGTATCTAAATTCGAACGAAACACGAAATGGCGGACTTCCGCTACGCTGTCGGTGCACTTAGCGGTGCGCGCACCGGGGCGCGCAACGGCAAAAAAAAAATGTGGGAAGTTAATTTACAAAAAAAGCACTGCAGACACTTTTACCAAATTTGAAATAGTCCCTACTACATACCAGTCCCTACCATTTTCCCAAATTTGAAGGAATTCCATCGAGCCATTCAGGCTGTAGCCCTGTCTAAATATCCTGAGGTAAATTACATGACAAAAACACATTAGAAAGAGTTGACATTTTCAACCAATGATAACATTACTTTCAAGTTGTATTTTTATGTGCTGACATTTGATTGGTTTGGTACATGAATATATATGAAAAATAAGAGGGAAAGACAGCCATTTTGACTGGAACTCCCTGAGGCACATTTACAGAGCATTTCCTGAGAAACCTAAGACACTTTTCCAAAGGTAAGTTAATAGTTTCTAAGGAGAAATATGTTGTGCACCTAAAGTTATTTTTATAAAAACGTTTTCTGTTAGATATTTACTGTCCCTCAGTTATAGTTATGGATTGAGTTAGGCCTCTCTGTTGTAGTCATGGATTGAGTTAGACTTCATCACATGCAGTACTTTATATTTCTACTTCCTGCCTTGTACAATACACTGCCCAAACATAAATTCACTCTTAAAAACTCAGAACTATGTTGTACACGTTAAGTTAAAAATAAAAATGTTGAAGTTTCTTACTTAAACTCTATTTCTCTCTCTCTTTTTATTCTACCTTAACAGCAATTATGGATAAAGAAGCACAGGAACCCAAAGTACAATCAGAAATACAAGACAATATTGACAATTTTTTTAATGTGACAGTGGACGAACAACTGTTGGAATTTATGGACGATTATGAAAAATAAGAGACAATTTATGAAAATAAAGATCATGAAATTCCAGATGAAATAATACTTGAAATGTCCAAAGATTATTAAAATTAATATCAATAAAATTTTATTTATAAATTAAAAATTGTTTGAGACATTATTCATTTTTTTCCCAAATTTAAGATATAATAGTAGAGTAATTATAAAAAAAAGTCAGACTAATGGTAAAGAGTACAACATTTTTATATTACTATGTGCTCAGGGAGTGCTCAAAGGATCTGTTTCTACTTTCATGACAGACTATGTTATGGATTCCATATTAGAACATGCAAGATATCTACAGAGGAGACAGTGTACATTGAATTTAAGACTATGCATTGGTACCTACATGTTGGTACTTAAATCACCCACACAACACAACAGCTCTATTCAGAGCTACCCTACCTCAAAGCACTCTAAAATATAATTTTACTGTTTCTCTTGCGCTCCCCGGTGCGCTACCCAGTGCGCGCACCGGGCGCTCCCCCCGTGAAAATTGAAAAAAAAATTGTTTTGCCCCACGGGGCCCTTTTATGGCCCCCACATCAAACCTAGGGGGGCAGGGGGTGTCTACCCTGCCCCCTTTCGGTTATTTGCCCCTTCGTTTTTGCCTCCTCTTGTCTCTCTTTCCTACCGAGAGACAAGATGGCGGCCGCTTCGGACTGTTTAGAATGTTGACAGTCACCAGAGAGCCAATCCGCTTCTCCTCGTGAGTTCCGTTACGCGCCAGGAGCGCGCACCGGGAAGCTCACCGGAAAGCTCACCGAAGCGCGCTTACAGATATATATATTTTTTAGAACTTAAATTACACAAAATCCACTGGAGCACATATCTTGAGACCTACCAAAGGCACATCAGGCAAACAGTCCCTACAATTTTGCCAAGTTTCGTGGAAATCCATTCAGCCGTTCGAGTTAAAAGTGAGTCCAACCACCCTATTGAAAACTCAATGTTAAAAACACGTTTTGGGACCCCCCTTTTTTCTCGGCCCCCACTTGACGAAACCCCCCCAAACTTTCAGGGGACGGTCGGAGACAAAATGTGCCATTTTCCTGTAAATTTCAGCCAATTCTGTCCATCAACGCCAAAGTTATTCAACATGGAATTTTCAGAAATCCCTATTCAAAAAAATCCTAACTATATATACCTACTGGCGACCGCCAGTAGGTAATATATATATATATATATATATATATATATATATATATATATATATATTTATTATATATATATATATTTATTATATATATATATATATATATATATATATATATATATATATATATATATATATATATATATATATATATATATATATATATATATATATATATATATATATATGTATATATATGCCTGTTTCTATATATATATCAGTTAACTCCAGCAACCACAGTCACATTGCCAGTAATGAGTGCACTCACAGGTAAGATTGCAACAACATGTTTACTTGCAAGTCATAAGCACTGACAGACGCGTTTCAGCACAAATCATTTTTCAATAACAGTATGATCAAAGTTCATCTACATTTTAAATCGTGAAAGCTAAAGGCAAATGTAAAGTGATTTTCATAGAAACAGACGACGGCACAAAAAGTCTTGTAAATGTATTATGAAGTCAGCGGCCATCTTGTAACATCATATTGAAATCTCAAACAAATGAATGCAGTTTCACTAAATTCCGTAGGTTTTGACATATAAATATATGATGCATGATACTGCAAATTTGGGGGTATTGATGGAAAATTAAAATAAATACATAGAAACAAGGGAGTGTAAGAAAGTAAGGAGAAATTCTTTTCATGATGGAATATGTGTTCACTTTCATGCAAGTTGACAAGTAGTGTGAATATATAACAATGTATCAATTAGAATTCATGTCTCCCCTGCATCAGATAAACATGATTTATACATTTTTATTTAATTCCTCCCGCGGAGTCTCTCTCCATTGAGTGACTCAGTCCTAGTCCCCCCATTCGCTATCTTGCCTTGAATGGTCCATGATTCACATGCATCATACGCTCTGATCAGAGTGCCTCATCAATATTTTGAAAGGAAAAAAGTTCATCTATGGAAAAATCAAAAATATTAGTACAATGCTCAGAGACCAGAAAAATTGCCTATATATCCTAGATAGTGTGAGGAGGATCAGATCAGTTCCTGGGACTCATGTTCAGAGAAGGATTAAATTAACTCTGTTATAGAGTGACCTACACTCATTGCCCTATATGTACCCACATTCCTTCTTCATTATTCAGCCCAGACAGGGCTTTAGTTTTTATCTCTATTATATATTTAGACTTAAGAATATGCAATTTGTTTGTCCTGTCTCCTCTTTTGCTTTTGTCTTTCTGTGCTTGGTCAATGCAAAAGAACCTGAGCAGTTGTCAGTTGCTTTTATGTGTCAATTGAAAGTGACGAGCCACAGTGTAACTCGGATCTTTATTGCCAATCGCCCGCATGTGTTCGAATATCCTCTTTTTTGCTGGATATGTGGTACCTCCTATATATCGTTTTGGACAGGGGCACTCTAAACAGTAGACAATGAATTCTGATTTGTACTGCGGAGAATGTAGTTACGTTCTCCCAGGACATACAGTGTGTTTTGCTCAAATGGCCCAATGCCCCTAAGTTAGCAATTATAAATGTGTACTCTTGTCCAGTTGGTCCCACCATGGAGTCACCCACACTTGATGATCTCTCGTCCTTTTTGGGCCAACTACCCAAGGACTGTAAGATAGTAATGGGTGGAGACTTCAATAGTCACTTCGAACCACTGGAAGGGTTGAGGGAAGGCGCATTCACAGCAGAAGATGACTTTTGGGGTGTTCCAGTGTGTCAATCTCCACATCCCAAATCTTGGTCTCCTCTTGCAGTGCAAATTATGTCTTTGACACTTAATTTTGCTCTAAGGGCTTGCAATGGGCGAACAATCTCAGACACCCCCTCACAATGTACTTTTAATAGGAAGGGCCAGGAATCGCGGCTGGACTACATCTTCGTAGATATTAGCTTGTGGTCCAAGGTCAAAGATTTTAAAGTAGTTGCACGAACGGACAGCGACCATAATGCACTTTTATTAGACATGGTGTATCCTGCAGTCGCAGCTGGACCGCAGCCCGCTGAGACCAGGGAGGACCTAAGTATCCTGGTTCTCACCTCCAACAGGCGTGGTAAATTCGCAAGAAAGTACCAGGAAATTGTATGAGCTAGCACTCCCTAAGTTAAAGGACTTGGATAATCTAATTAACCAACCTAGACTTGAAGACTTTAATAAAAAATTAGCCCTAATCCACGAAGAGTTAGTGGGCGCTCTGGGTGAGGTTCTTTTTCCAGAGGTAGTGCAGCGCAAGCAAAAGACTCGAACCTCCACCTGGTACAACTCAGACTGTAAAAAGGCCAAGTCTGAGTTAATAATAGCAATAAAAGCAGGAACAGACAGGGGCAAGGTCGCTGAGCTTAGGCGGGAATATAAGGACATAATGGCGCGGGCAAGGTCAGAGTGTGACTGGGACAGATGGCAGGATCTCTCTCTCGCCCTAGAAACGAGGGATTCTAGGAGATTCTGGTCCTTGGTAAACATTGGTACTGGCGAACCAAAAACTGCAGTAGAGCCCAACATTGCAGCCTCTGTGTGGGAAGCCCACTTTGGTAAGCTCTACGAAGATATCTTCGAAGGTTCCAATGATGTGGCTGCTGCCGTTCTATCCCAATCTGGCGACGGATTGGAATTTAGCCTTGGGGAGGTGGTCAGCGCAATAGAGAGACTGGCGCTGGGTAAAACCCCGGGGCTGGATAGATTGCCTGGCGACCTCTTTAGGTCCCATCCTGAGATCTGGGCCCCGTATCTCCTTATTCTTTTCAATTCTATTGCGGGTGGCATGGAGATCCCCTGTACTTGGCTGGGGGCGGAGATAGTACCCATCTTCAAGAAGGGCTGTCCTCTTCTCCCAGCCAACTACAGGCCGATCAGCCTTATAGATGTGCCCCAAAAACTTTTTTCCCGCCTCATACTGGACCATCTCCTGAACTGGATGGAGGACAATGATATTCTAAGCCCCCTTCAGGCTGGCTTCAGGAAAAACACGTCCACCATGGACCAGATCTTCCACCTCGTACTCCTCTATTGGAAAACTGTGAGGATCGAGGGGTTCATGGTGTTCATGGACCTGAGGTCAGCATTCGACCTGGTCCCCCGAAAGAAACTCTGGGAGGTTTTAAGTAAGATGGGGGTCCCTATACACCTTCTACAGGCCATAATCCGGCTCCATGATGGTAACTTTGCTCAGGTCAGGTGTGGGAGGGGTGGAGCATTGTCGAAAAGGTTCCCAGTCCTTAGGGGGGTAAGGTAGGGTTGCGTTTTGGCACCAACCCTGTTTTGCCTTTATGTTAATAATGTTATATCCCATCTTGGTAATGTAAGGGATAATGATGCTCCAGTTCTGGCAGGCAGGAGGGTGCCGGCCATTATGTTTGCCGACGACACCCTCCTGCTCTCCAAATCCCCGATGGGGATTCAGCGGATCCTGGATGGATTTGGTCTTTTCTGTAGACAATATGGTCTAGAGATCAATACAGGGAAGACCAAATTCATGATATTTAACCCCTCACCCAAGACAAGACCAAATCCTTCACTGAGCTCTGTAACTCTGGAGAGGGTAAAAACATTCCAGTACCTGGGGGTAACTCTGCACGAGAATTTATCCTGGGAACCACAAATAGCAAGATCTCGGATAAGGCTGTCTCCACTATCTGGGGCAATTCTGAAGGTTACAAACACTTCCACTTATAAACCCATTGCCCCGGCAGTTGAAATGTACAAAACACAAGCTAAAGCGGCTGCATTATATGGTAGCGAGCTATGGGGGCACAAAGCAGGGACAGCAATGGCGAGTGTAGAAAAGAACTTCCTGAGACGCCTCCTGGCCCTTCCCCGTGGCACGCCCCTGCTTCCTTTAAGATTAGACGTGGGTCTCCCACCCATAGGTGAGGATCTGGAATCAAAGCCACTTGGATTCTGGCACAGGCTCTGGAACACCACTGAGCTTGTACACTGTAGGCAAGATCTTACCCACGTAATGAATCTGAACCAATGCGACAAAATTCCGTGGTTGGCTTTTGTGAAGAAAGAACTGTACCGGTTGAGTCTACACGAGCTCTGGGAGGCCCCTGAGATAGGCTGCCAAAAAGTTTCCCGGAAGAGACTTGTGCAGACATATAAGGAGAGAAGTCTTGTTTCCCTTGTGCTCGCACCTCATAATGGGATTTTAACTGAATGATTCCTGGACTCCAAAAATTCTTACTACTTTGAAAGTTTTATGGATATCATCTTGCCGATATTGGCAAGAAAATTATTCATCCAATGGAGGTTTGGTACCTTGCCCATTAAATCTTTTACATGTAAATGGGCTAGGGGGGAAGATAAAATATGCCCCGGCTGTAGCAAGTATGATGAGGAGGAAATTCATGTTCTGTTCTTTTGCCCAGCCTACAGTAGACCTAGGAAACACTGGCTAGTGCCTCTATGTAGGAACTTGGGCGTAAGGAGCTTTGTGATCTCACACAGAATATTGAAAACAAATACTTCCCCTCATATAGTATTTGCAGTTGCAAAATTTCTAATGGCCATGTGGCACATCAGGAGGAAATTATTAAAATCCTGACTACCAAAGGATGGAACTTTTACATAATTGTATTGCCAATGTATTTTTTAATAACCATACTGGGATTGATTTTTGATTTTTGTTTTTATCTACTCCTTCAAAGTATGTTTTAACACATGTTTTAATACAATATGCATCTTTTGTAATAATGTTTTATATGTATCTTTTATGGCCTAAACGGCCGAAATAAAGAATTTTTGGATTGGATTGGATTGGAATTGCAATTCAGTAATTTCATGATCTTCCTAGTTTCATTGGTTCCCCACACTTGTATTCTATAGTCGCAGACTTTATTGCTATACTTGCAGGCTTTATATCTAATTGAAATTTCCTTTGGGACTCTATCAGATATTCTAATCATAATTCATACACCCTTCATTCCCAATTCACACCAATATCACCAGAGCTTCCTTATGAAATTCGAATTTCAATATGTGATTTTATTCCTCATTAAAAAGAGTTAAAAATAATATATCATAAGTACAGTGATCACATTAACAAGAATATAAAATTACATTAAATATATCACAATATTACAGACACAAATTCACACAAATATTTCAAATATTAAAAACAATGTCTCAAATAGTACATATGGAAAACAGGGAGAAAAAATATTTAGACATTCAATAATTTGTCTTTCTGGTGCACTAATCGAACTGCACAATCCTGGATTGGACCACTTTGATGGTCCATTCTATGTACAACCAAGGCTGAGTCAATTTAGTGCTACACTGACTCAGTGGCAACGAGTTTCGGTAGATAATCCACCTGTGTAACTCCTCCTTCCAAATCTCTCTAGAACAATCTTTTTAACTTTTTGGTATTCCATTTCATTAATGCAATTGCTCTTAATATGCTGGAGCTCACCCTAGGGGATGTTTTTTAATTAAACTTCTTGGGTGGTGGCTTCCTGTATGCAATACCTAATTTCCTGCAGTCGGTTTCGGGTATAATCTCGTCAATCAATAACTTGTTCTCTTCTACGTATACTTCCAAATCTAAGTAGAAGACACTAGTGTTACTGATATTACTTGAGAAAACTAAATTCAAGTCATTCTGGTTGAGGGCAGCTATATACGTTTCCGCCGACAAGCGTGTTTCTTTCCAGATGATAAATACATCGTCAATATAATATATATATTTTTTTTTGACTTGCCTGTATCTTTGGTGCTGGTTGACAAAACTTCACAGACTTTTTCAAAACAAGTGTATCGGTGATTTTAGTTGTACATGGAAAGCTTCGGGGTAATCTGTCAAGCGGGGGCCAAGAAAAGGGGGGGACCAAGTGCATTTCCTAAGTTAATTCCAATAGGTATTTTGAACACGACTGCAGCCTGAATAGTTAGAAAAGATTACACCAAATTTGGCAGAATGCTAGCTCTTGGTCCAGAGAGAGTGTTTATTTTATTTGGTGTATAAAAACATTCAGTAGATTTAGAGTTATTAAAAGAAAAGTACATTTGTATATCTAGGGACACAAAGGCTCCACACACCCTCCAGATCTCTTGCTGAGATCTAATTGGCTGCCAAGACTTCAAGCAGGAAGTGTTAGCAGCCATCTTGGGACTTTGCTTTAGCCGAGTCCAAAAAAAAAGGATTAAAAAAAAGAAAAAGGGCATGGTCGGAATAACCTGACCCCCTAGCCCTGGTCAAGGGGGTCCCAGATATTCCATTGAATATTAACGGGTTGGGATGCAGCCAAATGACTGAGCAGACTCTCCCCACCCAGAGGGGGCATTTTGAAGGAAAACCCCATCATGCAACTGCTGGAAGAAAGACTTTTGGATCCCAGAGCTAAGGCCTGAATCCTGGAAGCAGTCCCCACCTTTATTTTATACCAGCGCCGAGACGCCTACGGGTAATTGCACGCGCTCTACAAATGCCATTAATAAATAAATAAATAAATATTTGTTTTTTTAATAATCCATTGTGTCTAATTGTCTTTCTGCCCCCTGTGTGGCAGAGAGACTGTAGGAACTTTCCAAGTGGGGGTAATGGGGTAATGCCCATGCCTTAGTGGGCTGACCAACAGCATGTATTTTGTGTTTGTTATGTTTAGTGGGCTTTCCGGTCCCCAGTAGGGTATTTAGGGGAAAACACATTCCATTACCCCTCCGCCCCTGGAGGGGGCCAAAAGACTATCGGCCTTTCACAGGAGTAGGTAAGACACTATGCACGGGTGGGCCACTCCCACCTTTTTTGTGTTGAGTGTGAGTTCTAAGGGGGGACAGATTGTGGGTAAGCCCCCAATTTCCCCTACATTTGTAGAGCAAGTTTGCTGCTCCTTAAGGGACAGGCCCAGGCCTGGGCTATGCCAACCTATTCCTTTTCTAAAACAGTTCCCTGTGCTAGTGCACTTTCTGTTTCCATCCAGGGAGGGATTATAGTGCTAAGGCACCAATCAAGTTTCAAGTTCAAGTTTAAGTTTATTGATTGATTATTTAAAATCATTACAACCCCCCCCCCCTAGAAAAATAAAATACATCTACACAGGCGGCTAAAATTGTCATAATACGAAAGATCGTATTATATCTGTGCTTTGTCTTGCATAAATTCCAAGAGTATAAAATTCCGTTATTATAAAATTGTACTGTAAACAGTTTTAACATCAAGTTACAGCAGAACAATAAAGATGTGTACCCCCAATTAAGGGTATGGGGTGGTATTACATGAGTTTATATTTGGTCATCATCCGCTTGCAATAGGAAACTATTGACGAGTTTCATATATTTGACTCCTCGGCAAGCCAGGATGCATGACGAGCCCTCCAGCCAGCGTGTCACTGCTTGTCTGCTAGATCGAATGTTCAATTTGATGAAAATCGCCTTAGATACTGTCTCCTTTGGTTTAAAGTGGCTGGACAGGCACATAGCAAATAGATTAGGGTTTCTTTTTTAAATCCACATAGTCGACAAGTTTCTGAATTAAAAGCTGGCATCCATGAGGGGGATAAGTCCTTGGAGTCATGCACACCCATCCTGAACTTTAAAAAGCACATCTTTAAATAAGAACTGAAATGGGCAGATAAATAGGCTTGTGGTTTTGACGTCCTATACGATTTTATAACTGTCCATCCATGCCGCCTCTTTGTAAGCGCCATTTTATCTTCCAGTAAAGATTTCTTTTTGGTCGCAACGTTTAATATTTTGTTAAAAGAAACTCTGTCCATCGCGTTATCCCATGGTGGTTGAAGTTCCAACATAGCCTGAGAGGTACTCAGGAAACTCCCCCAGGAGTTTGGCATTTCTTGCTCCTTCTGTGACCTGACTTCATCCCAAGCACCAATCAATTCTCTCAGGGGAGGACACTCGCCCCTTTCCATCAATACCTCTTTCACCAATATTGGTGGTCAGGATGCTGAGCTATGACCCTGAGAACTGATGGAAGTAAAAATAAAATTTGTATCTCATTTTACTTTCACTTTTATGGCACCCTGACTGTCTCTCACAAAAAACAGCTTTTGCAGCTAAAGAAGCTCATCTCCAGTATCCCAACCAGAAAATGAGCAAAAGGAAATCCATCTGGTGACCCCACCAGAGTGATTACCTTCCCTGGGTGATGAACTGAATGATAGAAACTTAGGACTTTCTTCCAAAATTCATAACAACGTCCTTCATTGGGGACAGATAGGAACCAATTAGCATATGAATGTTAAGTCTCCTGATGAAAGTATAACACTGTGCTGGCTGTATGTCTCCAAGTACCCCCGAAAAACATTGCAAACATTTAGCTGTGTCCGATCTTTGTTATGCAGCTTATTTATATTGTAGTTTTCAATTAAACTTTTCAGGTTTCTAATCTGATTAATTATTAAAAGAAATATTTTCGTTTGACTATAAAAGCTTTTTCCACGATATGATGAATAAATTGTTTGTGTGTGAGTTTATCTGACTTCTTCCTTTTAATGGGTTCTTTTGTAGAAAATTAGAAAGTATGAGAAATGTAAACACTCAAGAATTAGTCTGTGCACTTAAAGGAAATATATATATTTTTTAATTTCTACCGAAAATTGCAGTGGATCCCCGCATCTGGTAAAAAATCTAAAATAAATGACAAGCGCAGGGTCCAGCACTTGTTTAGAAAAGGAGGCTTCCTATAAGCCCCTTGGACCACCACCTCCATGGGACTAAAGAAACAGTAATGGGGGGCCTGGCAGAACCCTGAGCCCTGGGAACTGGCCATGAAAAGTAAAGGAGGGGACAGCGTGGCCCCCACCTGGGGCCACTTATGGCCCTGGGGAATGTCACCCCTCAGGGCAGGCTCTTGCTATGTCCCGGGGTGCCCACCCCTGGGACATAGCTGATTGCTTTGCTTGGCCGAAATTGACAGCTCCTGCCAATCAAAAGCAAACACTCTAGTTCTAGCAGGTGGGAGTTGTCAAAGTGCTCCTGCCCAGTGGATGTGGAGGTTTCATCTCTTTCCTTTTCCGCAGACATAGATTAGGGAATGAGATGAAACTATTGCTCTTGCACAAAGGTAGCTGCATTGACAGCAGCTCCATGTATGCAATCGAATTTGTGGTTCCTGCAAAAGGTGAGGGGCTGGCTGGGACCGCACACTGTGTGCCCTGGATGAGCTCCTGGGCCACCAGGAGACATAGTCCAGCCCTGGGGCCAGAATTGGCTTGAAGAGGGGGGCAACATGTTCCCCTTTACCGATTTGTTCTGTGGCCGGGCCCAGGGAATGGGTTTCCCAGTGGCCAAATCAGCCTGGGGAGGGGGCCAACAGGGAGCTGGGGGAAGGATCCTTTAAGGTGTAATCAGGCCAGGAGGGCCATTGTGCAGTCCCCTCTATCATTCAATTAAGGACGTGCTCTGAGGATGGGCTTCCCGGGGTTGAAATTAACCCAGAGAGGTGCAACACAAGACCCATTCCTCTGTACAAAGGAGGGCAGAATAACAAGCAGAAAAAGCAAAAGAGATAGCAGAAAATAGAGCAGAAATGGCAAAATAGAGGGCAGAAAAGGCAAAACAGAGGGTAGAAAAACAAGCAGAAAAGGCAAAACTGAGCAGAAGAGGACAAATTAGTGGGCAGCAAAATGAGCAGGAAAGGCAAAACAGAGGCAGAAAAATGAGTAGGAAAGGCAAAACAGAAGGTAGAAAAACAAACAGAAAATACAAAACAGCAAAAGTGGGAAAAACAGAGAGCACTCAGCCACTCCTACACCCACTCCGAGAATAATGCATCCACTCACAAACCTAATGAGAAGAGAGGCTTATGTACCCAGTCACAAACCTACTCAGATACTCACACACCCACTCACAGACCCACTCAGAAACTCCTACACCTACTCACAGACCTGCTCAGAGACTCATTTATCTACTCAGATCCACTAAGACACCCATAAACTCACTCAAAAACCAACTCAGAAACTCATACACCCAATCACTGGCCCACTCAGACACTGATGCACCTCCTCACAGACCCACTTAGATACTCAGGCACCCTCCAGACCCACTCAGAGACTCACACACTCATTCACAAACCCACTCAGAGACTCATGCACTGACTCACACTCAAAGTCATCAGTGATGTCACTGACCATGTCATGAATTATGTAATATGTGAGCTTATCAGAAGTGCAGTGCATTGTAGAGAGTAATTTATTGTTAGCTCAGGTAACTATAACTGCTGATCTTCTATGGTTTTGTATGAGCAAAATCAGGGCCTAACTATAACGTCCCTGTAACCTTTGTTTTTTTCAGTGAATTTCTAAGGTTTTTAAATTCTATTTTCTAACACTAACATTTCTCTAACCTTTGTGTATTCCACAATACACCACTGGGCCTCGTTCTAGCTTACAAATGAATGCCACAGGCCAGCACCCCACGCTAAAATATGTTATAGCTCCGGGTGCATATAGCATTCTGCCACATTCATGGGGAGCTCAATATCTTGGCAACAGTCTAATGAAGATGGATCAAAGAGCATGGTCATGGTTGTGACATTTACAAACAATTGCAGTTAGAGAGGAACACATAAATATATAATGATTTAATTATTTTGCTAATTCACAACATTTTTATAGCATGCCTACTTTTACATTACAATCAGTCTCATGTCTGTTAAAGCTAGGTGGGTCCTGAAAGTTTTTCATTCTAAAAATGTGGTTGTGGTTCCAAATAAGTTGGGAAGCACTGATCATAGATGGCATTCCAAAAAACTGACTGAGGATATCTTCTTTTACACCTTAATTAAGGAACAAGTAAAGACATGTTAAGGATTACTTAACAATAGATCTTAATTATCAAATACAGAGAGGAGAGATGACAAGGAGTGCATAAAGGCAACATTTTGTCAAAACATTCTTCACGTTCAGGTCTGTGGAGACAGATATTTCTCCAATATTCAGCATTAGGTGCCAGTATATTTTTAATTGGTTCATGCACACTTGATTTCTATGCATCCTTAAGTGGTTCAGAATTAGCTTGTAATTGGTGCACATTGAAACCACATTTACTCAATATAATACATCTTGAAATGTGTCAGCAATGTGAGCCTGACTCTGGAGCAGACTTTGACATTCTTGAAGGACCCTCACAAAGAGGAGGCAGCAGCGGCTTTTAGCCCCAGGCTTTGTGGGGGCCCTGCACACTTCTTACATGTATTAAGGTAATAAAAAGCATGCTTCACGTTCACTTGTGATGCAGCTAGGCTGCCGCACCACTAAGTGGTGCCACCGAATACCGCGATCTCTCCTTCACTAGGACAAAGGTTTCCTCAAGTACAAGATATTTCTTGAATGTAAAACTAAAGACTGGCCTGCAAAATGTTTGTCTCTTACCTCAGAAAAGCGGCTGACATGCCTGAACCATGAGCCATCAACCAGGGCTACCTTGCCATTTTTTTTGTTTAAAGCAACATCTCATTTAAAGAAAGGATTTAAATACTCTCAAAAATATGTTCTCCTGAAATTTCCATATTCTTAGAGACATTTGCTCTTACCATACAGCCTGTGCAGTCAGTAGTGTTAATATGGTTAACCATGACAAAAATAGCTGTTGTTGGTCTCAGTCATATGCAAATCAGTTTTGACCCTACAGTTCAGCTCAAACTGCCAGGCCAGGTCCTGCTTGAACCTGAGCACCAGCAACCCAGAATCGGTTTTGCCCAATTTAGGGCTGATCAGCCAGGTACAGCTTGATCCCTAGGCATACCTGTTGCACTTTTGGTGACACACTAAAGTATAAAAAAAGATGATGGATGGAATGCTTGAATTAATCTCAGTCACTGACTGGGTCCAGACTGAGTTGGCATTGTGTGCAGAATAACAATGAACTGGGTTGCGGACCGAGTGATTAATTAAAGCAATCCATCCACCTTTTTTTGTATACTTTAGTGGGTTACCCTAAGTTGGGAGGGTATCACCAGATGTCTATGTTGCTCCCACTGCCCCATTGGTTCCAGGAGTACCTGTACTGGCAGTTCAGGTTCGGGATGAACTGTTCCCATTGGAGCAGGGTCAAGACTGATTTGTATATGGGTGAGTCAAAACTGAGGTGATAAGTTGTGCAAAATAATGATGGGCTGGGAGGCAGCCTGTGTCATTACCAGTGCCTGAGATTAATTCAAGCATCCCATCCATCACTTTTTTCTTTACTGTACTCTGCAATACTGGCTCGGTTTGCCATAGTAAAGAGGCACCATTGGAATTTTTCTTCGACTTTACAGAAACAAACACCAAAAATGTGTGCTTATTTCTTCAATAAATCAATGGCCTAATGCGTTGATGTATGTCTCTAAAACATTGGGCGTTTTTCCCTTGATGGGAGCCATTGTTGCTTTTTCCCGTTTATGCCCATTGTGCCTTTCAATGTGATTGCCACCAGGGCAAAGAGGTGGGGAAGCACAAGCTCGCCCGATGGGGCATTAATTGATTTTTGTCCCTCTTTTGCTCATTTTTAGGTAAGCCATTAAAAAGAAAATTGTATATTAGGGGTGGAACATAAACTTGGTTTGATGAGAAGGAATAAAACAAAGGACCAGGTGTTGAAGGGGATGCCAGGGCAATAGAAGTGGTGGGATTACAGGACTAAACGCCTGATTTATGCTTTGGTGGCAGCTAACAGCTCCCCAGATATCTGGAGGAAGGTTTTGATCCTGTGCAGATTAACAACAGGTCACACAGGAAAATTATTAAATAGTTAAACAAAGAAATTACTGCAGGGACATAAGAAAAGGATTGTGGGTGTCTAAAATAAGGCATTACAGAAAGTCAGTGATTAAGGCTTTAGAAATGGAGACAGGCACAATAGGAATTATAATTGAAGACAGAGTGCCAGGGTACTGATGCTTCAGGAAAAAATATAACACAAGGAACAAGCTTGAGATGTGCATTAGAAGAGAGCGGATGTGAATCCTATTTAAGGGGTGGCACCCTTAAATGATTAGATCCTTATATAAGACAGGGCACTTTTTAAGATTGCAGGAGTGCAATGTGTTAGGAAAGAAAAGCGCATACTGACTTCTGTATTATACAATGTTAGGTCAAGCAAAACATAGTACCTCCAGAATCAAATACAAGATAATATTTTTAATATTTTTGGAGAGACCTGGTGTGGGATCAATAGAATACATAAAAGCTCTGTTAAGACAAATTATAGATAACAAGCCTTAGCACAACAAAAAGTTTTTTTTAGGGGAAGTGTTTGGTAATAGTTAAGCTCTTTGTGTGCTGCCCCCAGCTTCATAATGAAGCAAAACCTTGGGTTAGAACACTACCAAAGCTGGGAGTGGAGCTCTCACATTAGCAGAAATAAGTTGTACCCTCCAAAAAGAGTGATACGAAAGAGTCAGAACATAATGTTTGTGTTGAAAGTGATGAATTTAAAAAGCATATACAGCAAATCCAAGAGCTTTGAGCTAGAAAGAAAAAGTACCATTGTCATGGTTAATGCACCTGTAGTAGACTTCTGCAAAATCACATCTGCACAGCATTTAATTATGGTCGTGGGCAAGCGGGTTGGTTGCATCCCGTGGAGTGGTCGGGAGCAGGTCATCTGCAGTCTTAGGTGCAGGGCCTGACTAGATGCTAGGCTCTGTGGTCAACCTCCCTCTGCGCAGTGGATAAGGCTGTGCACAGTGAATGGTTGATCGCTAACTGGGGGTCGGGTGCAGGTCACCTATCAGAGTTGGGCATATGCCAATCTTAGAATATAATTTTTAAAAAAACTCAGGCATTCACTGACAAGCTTTAAAGTAATGTTAAAGTTAGGCATGGTAATAATATCTTAAAATGTGTATGCTTAACTTGGAATCTGATTACAAAAGACAGAAATTTGGTGAAAAACAGACGGTTAAATTGACATTACAGTTAGGCATGGCTGAAAAATATTAAGATTGGTTTCAAAACACAAAAATTCACTTCACGAACTACAGGGTAAAGTGATGGTATAGTTAGGTGTTGAAATTAGATTAGAACTAACGTTTAGAAACTGAAAAACACAGAATTTTGCCAGTTATTGTTTGGAGAGCTAATTATAACTTGCGCCCAGGCAATCCTGCTCATGACCTAACATATTACATCACTCATGATGACATGTTAAATTATATATTTTTGACACTCTGTAATTATGTTTCAGCCACATTTTCCATTGGAAAAAACTTTTTGGAGTTACCCATGACTTATGACCGAGTGTATGGATTTGTAACAAACTGGCTATCTCTTGCTGTGCTCAGCTACAATCTTACATGCCTATTTTCATGTAGGTCTCCGCAGGTGGAAAAAGGTTAAGGGCGTGAAAAAAAGATGTGATTTTTTAAATTTCAGCTCCCATTAGACATTTTGCTTCTGCATACTGCCCAAACAACTGAATGGATTTACCTTAAACTCATCATGAAAGTAGAACTTTATTCACAACATGTGTTGTTTTTGGTTTAGTGTAAATTTGCTCAGTAGTTTTTGATTAAAAAGTTGCCAGCCAGGTTTTAAAGGGTTAACACTTTTGTATTGTTGGACTTGGCCCTTTTTGCAGGGTCACCCCCAGACATTTTGCATTCCTCCTCCTATTTTTGCTGAATTCGTTTTTGTTGTCTTTAGGACTCTGTGCACATTACCCCTGCTAACCAGTGCTAAAGTAGTTGATCTCTCTCCTCTAAACATATTAACATTGGGTTATACCCAATTGGCATGTTTAATTTACATATAAGTCCCTAGTAAAGTGCCAGGACATGTGCCTAGGGCCTGTATATTAAAGTCTGCTAGTGGGTCTGCAGCACTTGTTGTGCCTCCCACTTAAGTAGCACCATAAACAGGTGTCAGACCTGCCATTGCAGAGCCTATGTGTGCAGTTTAAACTGCCATGTCGACCTGGCAGAATAAACCTTTTGATAGGACCAAACCTTCCTTTGTAATACATACAGGTCTCCCCTTGAATCAGCCCTAGACAGTCCAGAGAGCATGGTGCAATATGTTAAAAAAGCAGGTCATGTACTTTTAAGATTTACATGTCCTTGTGGTGAAACACTCTCAAATGTGTTTATTACTACTTCAAGGCCTATCTCCCCCATAGAATAACATTGGAGTTGATTTATTAAATTTGATAAATGTCATTTCCTAATGGGAAGAGATAATGAACTCATGTCTGGTGTCTCTGGAATCACTATTTAAAATCTTAACTTATGGTGAAGTCAGGTTTTAAATTGCAAATTCTGAAGCTTCTGCATTTAGAAAGTTGTGATATCCTTGCCCTAACCATTTGGTGCCTGCAGCCCGTCTCTGAGTTACTCACTAGGTGTAATTGAGAGTCAGGCTTTGCGTATTCCTTTTAGACAGCCACACACTACGGGGAGCTTAGATGTGATTGAATGGAGCTAAGCCCAGACCCACTGACAACCGAATAACCTATGTTCTGCTTTCAAACAAAGGGTTTAACGACCCTGCATTGTCACTTCAGCCAGCTTGGAGCCAGGGCAGGGGAGAATTTTCATGCTCTTCAAAGCCACTGTCTAGAAGCTTCTCCCAATGTCCAGATGCCAGTTCTGCAGTACACTTCTGGACCTATCGATACCCTGCCATGAAGAAAGATTGTTGTGCTCCTACTTGGACTTCCACTCTACTGGACTGCTGCTCTGAAGGAACTGCTGTGCTTCTGTGCTGATTTACTGCCTATTGCACTCCTGCCTGAGGAAGAAGAACTGGACCTGCAGCTTCATAGGATCCTCTTGAACCCAGGAGCACAGAGTGACTCAAAGGGCTAGTCTGCTGGCCTCCTCATCTGAGCTTCAGGAATAACAAAAACTACCCAAATAGCTCCTGGACCGAGCTGCAGTGAGTTCATGACCTCCAAGTGGTGTCTCTCAGGTCCTGGATCATTGCTGTCAATCAAGCTATTTGCTCTTCGTCACTGCAAAGGGCCAGTTCACACCAAGACCAAGCCACTCATACAGAAGTACAGCGCAAGCCGGCACCAGGCTGTCACTTTGCAGAGCAAGCATCTATTGCCAGCAGAGGACAGCAACCATAAAACTCACCCATCCCATTTGTGACACCCAGCCTGCTCTTCGCACCATTCCAACCACCGCCTGCGATGCTCTCCATGTTCCCTGCAACAATCTCCAAAACGAATTGGACTTGGCACAAAAATTGAGAAGGTAAACCTCCTGCTGGACTAATCTGGGACTGTATACAACCTGCGCTCCATTGCTGTCGGACTGAACTTTTGGCTTTAACCTGGTCCGGCGCGACCAGATGGACCTGGTTGGCAATTTATGCTTACCAAGGGTTCGAGCACAGGCGAATTTGTGGTTTGCCTGACAAGGATAGCGGCTGCTGCTGACCAGGGCTCACACCCCAGTCAGCCAGTAACTCAATTTATCACATGTATTTCCAGGCCATTTGGGATCTGCTGTTCCTCTGTGGTTCCAGAAATTAAAAAAAGAAAGAAATTCTACTGGATGAGGGTGCTTTTTCTCCCATTGTCATTTTAGACTTTGGACAGATTAATATGGCTGCCATAAGAGGAAAAAAGCAAAAAGAGTGTAAATGCCATATACAGTTGTGGGGGAGTCCAACACAAAAACAAAGAAACAGTGTTAGATAGATTTTAATAGATAAAATAAAGCAGGTGCTCGAGCACCTGCTTTATTTTATCTATTAGTGCTTCCTGTTGAAGCTAACTTAGTAACTATTTCAGGATGGCTCTGGCAGCTTGCCGGCGCCATCCTAAAATAGTTACAAGTTCAACAGGCTTGAACTTTTGCCCCCCAAATCCACCGCTCGCGGATTTTGCGGATTTTCAGTAAATTCGCAGGAGTTCCCGGATCGCGGATTTACCGAAAATCCGCGAAATCCGCGAGCGGAACGGATTTTGCGCACACCCTTACTCTGCAACAGTTAAAAAAATAAAGTATGACAATTAATATGACAAGACCAAAAATGACACAAATCCAATATGCAGAAGTCGAGAGATTAATTTTTAAGGAATAAAATTAGTTACAGCGCTTAGAAACAAGTAGTACTGAAGAGGTTACATTAGATCACGCTGGACTGTGGCAAAATCAATGTTCACGCCAACCGCAATGGAGCGCTGCCTGGCTACAAGACCCACGTAGGCCCCATTGAACAAAGTACTTTTTCTGGTCGCAAGCAGCGAGATGCGTCAATGCCAACATCCGCAGGTGCAGGACGCCTAGAACTTCTCCACGCAGTGAGGGTGATGCATCAGTTCCAAAGGCAGGTGGCAGAGTCAAGAGGCATCAAGCGATGTGCCGGTTCTGCCACACAGTTGGAGGGATGAGTCTATATCACCAAGTTGTAGCAGTGGCAAAATGCTGTCTGATGCGTCACCCTCTGGAGGGAAAGCACTTGTTCTGATGCGATGCGCTGATTTTACTTCTGAGACTGGATTGATGCGCCGGTTCGGCTACACCCAGACAGGAGATGCAACAATATCCATGTTGCGAGTATCTGGGCCACTTCCAGTGAGCCAGGCACAAAAGCAGGTGTAGAGACTCTGATATCCTTGAGTCTCAAGCAACAGGAGGCAAGCCAACCATCCCTTGGAGAACACTTGGAAGAAGGCAGAGTACAGCTCCCATTAGCAGAGTCAGGGAGCAGAAAGAAGCAGGGCAAAAAACTGAAAATCAGGCCTTCCAGATCAGCAGTCCAGTTGAGTCATTTGAGCAGCACAGCAGTTCTCCTGAAAGAGCTTCAGTTGTAGATCCAAAAGTGTCTGATTAGGTAGTGTCAGAGACCCAGTACTTATACCCAAATGAGCTTTGGTAGAGGGAAAGATTTTAAAAAGTGGCTTTGAAGTTCACCATTATCCTTTTCAACCCAGTCCTATCTGCCAATCTATCTGAGGGGAGTAATCAGTTCATTGTGTGGGGTCAGGCCACTACCTATTGAAGTGTAAGCGCTAGCCCCTTCCTCCCTTCCTGCCCAGAAAGGGCCATCAGAATGCAGATGTATTTGGATGGTTAATCAGCCACCTAGCCTTCCTGTGTTTGTGACTGTCTGGAGGGAATGCACAAAGTGTAACTGTCACCCACCCGGACGTGTCTCAGAGACAGGCTGCAAGGGACATAAAGCAGTAAAAGCAAAGTAATGTCCACTTTCTAAAAAGCTACATTTCTAAAATATTAAGGTTAAATCCGACTATGCCGGTAAAGAGGATTTATCATTACCATTTCAAAGATATGAAACATGATGCAGATTCTCCTTCCAGCTTAAAAGTATTTTAAGGAATTCCCAATGTTAACCTATGAGAGAAGTAGGCCTTAAAGTAGTGAGAAACAAATGTAGCTGTTTGTCACTACTAGGACATGCAAAACTTAAAAGTACATTTCCTACCTTTTAGTTGCACAGCACCCTGCAATTAGGTCTACCTAGGGCCTGCCTTAGGGTTGCTTCATGCACTAAAGGGGGGTTTAAGACTTGGCATGGGATTGTAAAGACTAAGCCAAAGAGGCAGTAAACTGCACACATAGGCCCTGCAGTAGTGGTCTTGAGACATGGTTATAGGGCTACTTAGTGGGGGGGGGTCATAAGCAGTACTGCAGGCCCACTAACAGCATTTAAGTTACAGGCCCAGGGCACCTGTAGTTCACTATACTTGGGACTTATAAATAAATTAAATATGCTAACTAGGTATGAGACAATTTTACCATGTTTTCGGGACAGACCACATGCACGTTAGGAATAGTTAGCAGGTGTAAAGTGTGTAGAGTCCTAAAGCCAGCAAAACAAGCACATAAAAATGGAGGGAGGCAGGCAAAATGTTGGGGGGGGGGGAAGTACACCTTAAGACGTTAAGGTCTAACAAGACAGTTCCCTCCCAACATTCCACATGGAGTTGCTGATGCCAGACAAATCAAGAAATCTGTGTCTTGGAGACTAAGATGGGTACCTAGATGAACTCTCTGAAATGAGGAAATATTGGGGAAATCTGCGATCTTTAATTTGATTCCCTCATTAATTTTCGGTTTTACCCAGTGTTTCACCTTGAAACTATGCCAGCTTTCAGAAGGCAATATATCTGGGTAAAGGATCCATGGATCCACTGTAACTCCCATGGGACTGGTCACCCCCAATATTGACTCCACCGGAATTCACAGGACACTCATAATGAGCCCCAAATTGTATAACATATACGTATTACATGTTTGTAACATTTGTCCACTCACCACATATCATCCAAAATCTCAAAAATCACTAAATGTTCTCTATGAAAATATTTAGAATTTCTAGAACATTTAACTGCAAATATGAAATGACAAATGCAGTGGTGTAACATTAGGCCCTGCAGCCTCTGCAGTGCAGAAGTCCCCCCACTCCAGTGGGCCTCCTCCGGCACTATTCATGGGAGACGACATCCTGGCATGAGAGCCCCAACTGGGTCCAGGCCGTGTATTTTACAGGTTTGGGGGTCAAGTTTCATTACTCCAGTGGACAAATGCACATCTTTTTAGAAAATGGAAATACAGCACTTTGATGCAGGTAAAAGAGAACGTTCTCATTTAAATGCATCAACTGGTTGATTTCTAGTTGCACTCTTTCTGGATCCACCTGAGAGATGAGGATAGTAGTCGGCTTGGAAGGCTGGTGCAAATCATGATAGGATTTCTCAATAATGTGTTTTGTGAAATAGTTGCTAAACCCAAATAATTTGATAGCTTTGTCTCTTTGATTTTTGTCCAGTTAATGCAGTAGAAGAAGATATCAGTGCTTTCAATGCAGATCAGATCTTTACAGGTGATTTTTGAATAGGACTTGCTGTTCATTAAGTCTGCTGTAGCAGGAACAAAAGGTTCATCTCTATACATATGATTCTCCACACTCCCTCCTGCCCCAAACAGTAAGGAGTACCTTGATCATATGATAGGGATATCCTGCCAGTCAACAGCCAGCAACATGAAGCGTGAGGAGACCAGCTGCCTTAGTGAAATGTATTCTCCAGACCCTGCAAGATACAGTGGTTACCTATATCTTTATTTACCACTGATGTCTTAGGTCCTCAAGTACTATTTTTTTTGGCATTTTGTAGTGCAGACCTAATCTCACGGATAGCAAACAACCATGACAATAACTTACATTTGAAGACAGAAAGAACTAACCTCAGTAAGGGAACTGTGGAGTAAAGGAAGGAGAATGACTATGTGTTGACACTGGAAATGTGACTCAAAAAGGTACTCTGGTCCACACCAAAGGCTAACATGGTCATACTACATAGACTTTGCTGAGGGGGTATAACAAACCTTGGACCTGGGTTTATGGTTTATTACCCTATTTAATATATGTATTTGGTTATGTACTGAATGTTATATGATATTTCTTTTACTTCTCCTTTAAAGGGCCTTTGGTTCAAAATGTTACTGATTTTATTTGTGCTGAAATGTACATGTTTCAGTGTTATACTGCAGTGCAGGGATATAAAACTAATAAACATATTTAAAAATAGATATTTAGAAAGACATCAGTTATGGGGCTTTTCATTTCTAAAAGCATTTAGATTTTTATACCTAATTTTAAATAATTACAAAAATCATTAGCAACTTTTAAATACATTTAAAAAAACAATTGAAAATTAAACACATAACCCACAAATTTCAAAACAATAACTTTAAAGCCAAATATTTTACAATAGTTCCAATAAAACAAACATTCGAAAAGTTATGAAATGAAATGGACTAATTTAGTATTCGAGCTCCAGTCCCACAAATATTGGGAAACGTGTATGTATTAGAGAAAAGGTCAGATTTACTATCCAACCTCCAGTCCTACTAACATTGAAGACAAATGCATAGATGGTGGTTTTAGAATTACTAGTGTTTAACCATCATCACTTATATTGGGAAAGTGTATACATTTTGGGGGTCCGGTTTACTATTTTCCCCACCTGTGGTATTTTGATCATTGGCATTATTTTACCTAATAGCAGCCTGCCCCAGCGTTGCCTGGGGCAGAAAGGGGCTGGGGGCAGCATTTGAGGCTTGCGTGCACTTCTGCCCCTGGCCCCCTCCCGCTCCGGCCCTCTCCCACCCCCTCCCACCCCATTCCCCTTCCGCCCTTGTCCCGGAGACCCTTACCTCAGCCGCCGGTCCCGCTCCAGGCGCCCCGCCCGCACAGGCCCCCACTCTCCAGGTGCCCTGCCCGCACAGGCCGCCACTCTCCAGGCGCCCCGCCCGCACAGGCCGCCACTTCGCACAGCAGCAAGCAGGGCCGCGGCAGTCCTCCCAGCAGGTCACAATCTTCGGCGCCATTTCCGGAACTGTTACCAGGGAGCGCAAACGCAAATGATGTCAACATGCAGACGTCGCGGCCGGTGCTACTTGCACGGGACTACTTTTTTTTTATTTCGACATTTTTTAAACAACGTATATTTTTTATTTTTAATAGCCTATGTCCTTCTGCTTGCCATGAGGTTTTCAACGAAGTCTTGGGTGTTTTGATTGGTGGTGTACTTTTCGAGTTTACCTGGCTCAAAGGTTTGTGTTCTCTCTTTATAATAGTAGTATAGATTGTTGGATGCTGATAACTAGTTTTTATGAAAGTCTATTTTGGTAGGATTTTTACTATTTACTAATAGTAGTTTGATTAAAACTAGGGGTGGGCGGCCAGCTACGCTCCGTGCACGGAGTGTGCGTAGTGCCGCCTACTCCGCATTTTGCGGAGCGGGCGTAGCCAGGCGGCACTACGCACGCTCCGCAAGCGGAGCGGAGCTGGCCGCCACCCGCCTCCCTCCCGCCCTCCCTAAATACTTTCAATGAAAAGTGTAAAATAATTAAAACGCACTTACCTTGCCCGCCGCTGCCCGCCGCGTCCCCGGGGCTCGCTATCTTCATTCTTCCGTCTTGTTTACTAATGCGCATGCGCGGGCGGCCGCGCATGCGCATTTCTCACGAGAAAATGCGCATGCGCGGCCGCCCGCGCATGCGCATTAGTAAACAAGACGGAAGAATGAAGATAGCGAGCCCCGGGGACGCGGCGGGCAGCGGCGGGCAAGGTAAGTGCATTTTAATTATTTTACACTTTTCATTGAAAGTATTTAGGGAGGGCGGGAGGGAGGCGGGTGGCGGCAAGTGGTGTGTGCGTAGTGGGGCTACGCGGAGTGCAGAGGTGGGCGTAGTTTCTCGCCCACTTCACGTAGCTCCGCGAAGCCCCACTACGCCCACTACGCCCAGGGCTAATTAAAACCTGTCTTGGAATGAGGCTTCTTTATTGAAATGTTTTACATCTTCAATCCCTTGGTAGCAGTCCTGAGAGTCCACATGAGCCGCATTAAGGTTTTATTAATGCACATACTCAGCTCGCACCGCTCATAGAGCATTATACCATGATAAACTGGAGTGATTGCTCAATGACCTCAGCATTGTTTAACGAAATGCAACTATGTGTTTGATTGTCTACGCCATTATGATTATGACATTGTGTATCACATCCTGATTTTAACCCGAGAAGCTTCTATATGTTTCTTTGTCCACTTGAATGTCACCATAACATTATGTATGATGCCAGCCTACATGTGCCACCCAGTAAATACACTGCTGGGTGATAAGAGTAGTTGGTAATACCACAAGCACAGACGTGGTACCCTTCTATAGGGCTTTACACTAAACTGCCTCTATTTCTTTTACCTTGTTCTTTGTCGCTCCAGATTATATCATTCTACCAAGTAGCACTATGACTATTTGACAGTCAACCACACTGCACTAGCACTCACCTCACTTTCTACCTTGGTCCTGAAGAAGCGCATAGGATCTTACACTGAGACCACAATCTGCGCGAAACATGTTGACATCTAACATGTCCACAATGGACATGACACTTGTCTAGCTACCGGGGGTCATTACCACCCTCAAGCAGCACAACCTTCTGTTTTTTTATCTATGACAGAGGGGTTATTCCTTATTAAATCTACTACTTTCCCCCTCCAGCCATCTTTACGGCACAGGACACCACTCCTACTCAGACCGCACACACCCTTACGGCTTTAATATTCAAAAGATCTTCGAAAAAGCGACCCTTTGGGGGACCTGTAGGGCATTGCAGTGCCAGCCCAACAAGGAGCACTGCTCAATGATGAAGCATTTTTTTATACAAAGAATAAGAGCAACCCATATGCCCCTGTGAACTGGGTATGGCTAATCAGCCAAAAAACAATGTTCACAATGAATTAATTCAAACAATATATGTGGAAAATATTATAAGGAGTATTTTTTCCTTTTGGACAAACTTCAAATTTGTAGTTAGAATGGGGAGTTATATCCGTCTCTGTTGTTATACTAGATAAATATTGGATAAATCAAAGAATTTAGAATTGAAGCCCGCAAACAATGATCCGTGAGAGATGTTATCCGTTACTAAGACCTTAATACATGCTGACTGCATCACTAGGGGACCTTCAATGTCTCCCGGGTGACCAGTACCCGCCCCCGCCTGATCTGATTGAGAGGCTGCTGCACCTAATTCGTAGGGAGGCAAGTGCCCCTTATCTCCCCGCCAGGGAGACGAGTACCCTAGAGTATCTCACTCAATTCTTTGCGCTTGACCACACCACTGCTGACTGTGGTAGAAGGGTACCATATGTGAAAAACTTGGTGGTCCTTCCACTTGCCTGATTATAGACATGGCTTGGCAGTTCAGGCTGGACTGTTCCCATGAGGCACAGGGTCAAGACTGATTTGCATATGGCTGTGTCTGAACTGGGGTTGCGAAGTGAGCTAAAGAATAATGATGGATTCAACCCAGATCTGTGACTGGGGGTGAATGTCTGTAAAGTTTCAGCGCTTCGTCCATCATCTCCGTGTATTTGATTATAGTACAAGGCTGTTAACCTGCTTTGATAGGGTGACCAGTGCCCTCATCCATTGGTAGGGTGTCCAGTGCCCTGCGTTAACCCAGCTGAATCCCCAAGCCTGGTACTTTGCGACCACACAACTACTGCAGCGCATCAATCACAGATTCCTTGCCACAATCTGCTTAACCTCCTTAACCATCTACATCAATATGGTCTAATTTTAAACCTTCAGCTAATATCTTTGCCTAGGTCCCCAGAATCGTTTGTCCAGAAGAGACCCCGTAAGGCGAGAGGGTCGAAACATCGTTGACTTTTTAAAAAGGGAGAGTCCTAGGACAACGAAAAATTCTTATCGATTGAATTGATTCCACTCGGAACCTCCCAGTATATTCCAATAACCAACTGTTCCATTTTCTATTAGTTACTGTATAATATGTCACTGTTGGTTTTGGTCACTATCCTGGGGCACGAAAGTCACTTGGATCACTTTTTATCCTGTATATAGTGTGAATACACAGCAATAGCTTAAATATTATTATTTTTTTCTATGAATGTTGTTTGCAAAATAAAAGCTATGCCCATTTTCGTCTGAAGTGGGCTTGAGAGAAATTCATTGTTTGTGGGCTTAATTCTAAATTATTTGATTGATCCTATATTTATCTAATATAACAACAGAGTTCGATGGATATAACTCCCCATTCTAACTACAAATGTGTATTTTGTCTAAAGGAAGTAATACTTCTTATAATATTTTCCACATCTATTGTTTAAATGAGTTCCTTGTGAACATTGGTTTCTGGCTGATCAATGATGAAGCATGACATCCATCGGGGAGTGTGAGGGCACCAAGACAAGGACACGCTATCCCCAGGTATTATATTAAGAGAACAACTCCCTCTCCCCCCCCTATCACACTCTTTCCATAGTAACTGTGACTCCCCAGTAAAACGATTCTACTTTTCAGAAGCCCGAGTCACTGGACCTAGATCCAGCTCCTTGTTCCCCTTTCCCCAATTTTTCTAAGAACCCACACTACTTCCGCTGTCTAAAGGTGACCATATCATTGGAGGTCTCAGTATGAAATATTTGCACCAAGTTTCCGATGGTCAACAATATTTATAAGTAACTTATCTTATTGGATAAGTTAAAAAAATATTCAATTTAATTGGTGGCAAAATCTAGGAGAAAAGAAATTCATTTTTGAATCTTACCTAACAGTTCTGCATACAAGATATAATAGCCCACTGAAAGTAGGGCAACATGATATTTTGCTACACTACATTGTGGAGAAGGAGAAGACACAGTACAGAGTCATAACTATAAAGATTGGCCTGCTGCTTGTGTCTTCATTTGCGAGATGCACAGGCTTGTAAGATGGTGCAGAGGCAAGTGTCTGCTCTCTGGGATATGATTTGACCTGGAAGCAATTCCTTCCAGTAAAATGTCATATGTGTTGGCAAAAACATATGGGTTAGTACATATGGGCTACATTCTAAAATATCGCTCAAAATACTTAACACATTTTAATTGACAATATGTTAGCTGAAAAAAGTTGCATATTTTAAATGTGTAAATTACTTTTGACATTAAAAAGACAAGAGTACTGTATTTGAATCAAAATGAATCCCTGGCACAGATATTTTAGATTTGCGTAGGCACAGCTTTGTGTACTCAGGGCCAGATCTATCAAGGGATTGCATTGGCCTTGCATCATGTAGAATGTCACAAGGGAAACACAATCCCTAAGCCAGATTTACCAAACAACGCAAGGCTACCTTACCTGGTAAACCTGGAGTATCGCAAGTCAATGTCTTGTGTCACTCATGTCCTGGGAAGGCATTCCATGGGTGGAGCATATGTGTTCCCATGGATCCACCCATAGATTTTTGTGCATTCCCAAATTTGCCAACACTAGTAGACCTTGTAAAGCATCACAATAGTAATGAGGAAAAATATTTGTATTTCTCCTCATTGTTTCATCTTTCTAAGTGTGGTGCATGCTGCCTCAGAGGTTTGTTTTTGTGCACAAAAACAATCCTGCCTGCACAGCAGGTACTCTTGCACTGTGACACAAGGGTGCCTGAGTTGACGCCAGGCAGCAAATTGTGCAGCAGCACAGGCAGAGAGCAGGAATATCTTGATAGACATGGCACATTGCTTTCCTCTCCTTTTCATGCAGCACAGCTAGATGTTTTGCAGCATTGCATGAGAAAATAATACATTTGGGCCTCAGTTTCATGGAGAAGTACTTGATGTCTGATGGGAGACTACACTCAAAGCACTGTCAGGGTCTCCTTTTGGAAAAGGTAGTAATTATAGTGCCTGTGGTAAAAGTGATAAGTCACTAGCAGTAAGAATCCTCCAATTTCATAAGAGTAAATAACCAATAGTGAAAACTACTCCTCTTGAAAATTGTTGGTGGTAAATATAACACCAATGGTGAGTGTATTACCCCGGACTCTGTATTGCATGAACAGTTTTAAAAATCGCAGTAGTATTGATACAAAGTAAGGTCTGCTCTGAGCTTGGTAGAAATAATGTCAAACCCCGACATATCAGACAATACTTAAAGTGTAGGCTTGGTGTGGTTGCTACATGTTCAAGTAATGATATCAACTGGTTTTCCAACAAGTTTCCTATCTCTGCCCCTTTCATTCACAATTTTAATTCCTTGGCAGTTTTTATTACCATGGTAAAAATGTATATTGTCGCAAGAGTGCAGGGGCTATTTCTTGCACAAGCGGTACTTACCACCCGTATTTAAAGCTGTCGAACGTGTGGCAATGCTGAAAATCAGTTTCCTAAACACTGCTTCCAAGTCGAGCTGTCTGTTTTGTAGAAATTCTAATTTACTGTCTGAGTTATTAATTACAGAATATTGGCTTTCATGTGAGTCAATAATCTCAGTAAAACACAGTGGGACATATTTACAGGAGCATTTTGCCACAAGAACATCACATTTTGCGATGTTCCTGTGGCGATAAGCCATTTGCCTTATTTATAAGGTGGCCTTAAGCCGCCTAACATGGGTTTAGGCAACCTTGTAAATAAGGCCCCCTTTCACACTACACTTTGCGTGAAAGGGGGCAATGGGTGTTGCAGTGGGCGTTCCACCACGACACCTATTGATTTTCACCCAGGCCCTTTTTACAAGGGTGGCATAAATATGAGGCTGCCCCAAAATTAAGGCCATGGAAAACCTAGTCTCAACATGGCGAAACGAGGAGAAATGTATAATTGCTCCTAGTTTTTGCTGAAATAACAAATCGCCATGAATGATTGTTTATGTGCAGGAATCATTAAAAAAATTACGATTTGCAACTTCCATGGGTGCTGTACAATGCATCCCACAGAGGGGTTACAAATGACCATTAGTCATTGTTTATGTGCAGGACACCTTCCTGCACATAAACAATCCTTCCCTCAATGCAGGCAACCTTGCACTATGGTGCAAGGATGCCTGCATTGGCTCTAGGCAGCTGAGTTTAGCGCCAGCACTGGTGAAAACGCAGGGATTTGCCGTGCCATTGTAAATACAGCTCATCCCTGTATTTTCAGAATGGCGGAGCGTGCTATTAGCAATTTATTTATTTTATTTATTTATTTAGAGTTTTCTATAGCGCGAACTTGAACCGATTAGGTTATCAGAGCGCTTTACATAGCACCAGTTCCGTTAATTTTTGCTTTAACGCCATGCTTTGTCATTCACTTGTAAATATGCCCCATTATTTTCCGGACGACTAGGTGTACCTGATGAATGCAGCGACTGTTGTTCTTTCTCAGGGACCCAGTAGGAATATTGTGGATTTTGCGCATAATTATGAAGATAAATTGTAAAGCATCGAGCGGAGACGGTCTCCCCTGCAGAAGGCATTTTATTCATACCAGTGAGGAAATATTCAGAAGCCATTCTAATCTTTATATAGGGTTCCCTTCTCTTGACAGCAGTGATAGACTGGAATATGGCAGGAAACACAAAAGAAATATCGCTGCAGCCCATCAGCATCTGAAGTGAAGGTCACATGTCGTTAGCTGCACATTTCCTTGCTCTCACAAGACCTCATTATAACTCTGCCCTACCCCATCCCTGCTCCGCTTTGTCGCACCCTGTAGCTTTAAAGGCATCTTATGTTATTTACAAACGGACACATCCTTGTAGTCAGTGGCTCTCCTTTGCTTATTGTCTAAGCCTCGCCCTGCTCGCTGAAGCCCTTCATTCTGTATTGAGAAGTGTCATGCCACCGACGAGAAGCAATTTCTGCAAAGAGCATCCTCAGGAAAGCAAGTTAATTGCATGTGACTTGTTAAATGCAAACACCCAGTAAACACGCCGCATAATTACATTGCTATTTACTTACCCTTAGCCAACCAGCCCTTCAGAGGACCTAAACCCTATATTATCATTATGCTATACATTTCGCTTTATGAACCCTCTATGCATCATCCCTGACATTCAGTGTACACACACCCCCTTCCAATTACAGCTGCTACCGAGAGCCACTCGTAAAACACTGCTGTTTCCATGGTGTGTGTGACCTGCTGCAGTCTGGAGAAGAAGCCTATTATTTGGAAGGCTGCACATAAAACACACCAGCCTACCGTCACACAAATATAGGTTTTTTTGCACGGTCGTTTGTAACTGGATAATGTCTAGTTAGACATATTTCATCTGACCCCACTTTTCAGCGGGGTCAAGAGATTACTGGCTGCACTAGAAGAATTACCAGGAAATCCTGGGAACAGAAACATGGCTTTACTCTGCAAGGGCTACTGCAGACAGAAACAGGAAAGCCTGCAGTAGGGTTCATGTGGCTTCGATTTGCTGAACAACAACTGAGTTTATCAAGAAGGAAAATGTTTCGCGTGTTCGCCAAGTGAATTAACTTTGATTTGTTCACTTGCAGATCGGATACATAGGGACAGATTCCCAAGAATATTCATGAGTACTGGAAGTAGAAGAGTACTCATTATATACACTTACACGCCTTTGTAAATCATCCCTGAAACCTCCAATTCGCTGTGAGCAAAACAAAAACGGACGCAGTCCTTTCTGATTGTTCTAATTGTACATAAATATTCCCTGAATAGTCAAATTTTATTCCCATTTTAGGTGTTTTGGGGTAAATTCACACGAGCATGCAAGAGTATTTGCAAGAGTACTGCAGGAGCAGTCTTCACATACTCCAAAAGGCCTGTGTGACTGGGCTCTAAAATGTGCAAGCAAATAAGTTGTCGAGGATTTTTGCACTTTTCACGTCATTTTACAGATTGTGCCCTAGGAGAGCAATGGGCACCTGTGCCCGTTTTTCCGTTCTGGAGCACTTTTGTATTATGGAAGTAGCCAAATATTTTGTGCAAGCCCTTCTGTAATAACAACTGAATGGTCACGTAATGGTCAGGGAGCATAACATTATTTCCATGTGAATGTGACCCAAAGCAAGTGAGGGAATGCATTGCCTGTTCAGATGATCCGTACCGAGGTGTGCACATGGGCAAAAAGATCTAATGGGATGTCCAAAATGTGTGCTAAATTTTAGGTGATGCCTGTTTACCACATCCCATGCACTTTCTTTTGGGTAGGGGCAGGAAAACTGCAGAGACTGTCTAGGAGCTTGATTGTGAGTTTTGGTGGTCCTCGAGCGGGTGGAATGCCATCGCTCTGCTCCAGGACCTCTGAAACTCACCGCTGCTTATCCCCAGTTTACAAGTAATTTGTGATCAGACAGTGGCAGTGCTGGCTAAAGGCTCATTGTGAGCCTTAACCCGTTTACTCTGACCGTTATTTCGGCGCAGTGCGGGCGTTCGACAGAGTGGGCGGGGCCGCGTCAGCTGTTGAGCGTTCGCAGCACCAGCCAGGTAGTGCTCTGAACGTTCAACGGCCGATGGCAGCATCAATGGGGTTAAACAGCACTGCGACAGGACCGCCACTACACATCTCTGCACAGTAGGGAATGCCCTATATCGTGCATTGCTTCCTGTGCAGGAACTGGGGGCCAACAAGTGCCCCCCTGCATACACCCCCGTGCACAAGAGCGATGTCATGAGTGATGTCACTGACCATGTCAATAGTGATGTAGTATATGACGTCATCAGCAGTGCATTGCGGGGGCGCGAGTTATAGTTAGCTGAACTAACTATAACGAGGGAATTTCAATTTGTATGAGAGAAATGTCCAGCTAACTATAACATGGGTGAAACCTATGTTTTTTTCAGTGAATTTCTAAGGTTTTTTAAATGCTAATTCCTAACTATAACGTGTGTGAAACCTATGTTTTTTTCAGTGAATTTCTAAGGTTTTTTAAATACTAATTCCTAACTATAACGTGTGTGAAACCTATGGTTTTTTCAGTGAATTTCAAAGGTTTTGAAAATGATAATTTTGAAATATACTAATTATTATACTTCTTTCTTTTCATAGTAATTTCCTACATTTTTATTAAAAATACTTATATTTATTTTATTTTGAAAGTTACATTTCATATTTTGAATGTAAAATAATAACAAAAGTAAATTAAAAAAGAATGCACTGCTAGTGAAAGTACCTCGGTGAATTTGTAAGTGTTTGTAAGGGGCAGATTTACAACACTCTTGTGCCTCTTTCACACCACCGTTGCATCACTTTTCTGATGAAGCAGTGGTGCAAAAGATGCACCACAATATGTGCAATTTACAATGTGACGTAGTTCCCAGGTACGTCACATTGTAAATCCCTGTACCAGAATGACACATTCCTACATAGGGGAGCGTTCCTGCTCAGAAACACCTCCTAAAAGTGGCTGACTACAATATACAAAATTTCACTTTGTCACTTTTGCGCTAATGCTGTGTCAAAAGTCTGCACTACCTTAAAGCAGGTGTAAAGATTGACACAGCAGTCTGAGCATAGGCCCCCAGACCACTGCTGGAGATACGTTGCACTTCCAACATAACTCAAACAATGCACCACCTTTACAGACAGATACATCACATATATGTGTGCCATTTTTGTCCCATGGTACACCGAATTGTAAATAAGGCACATCTATGGTGGTGGTGTCACGGAGCACAATAACTGACATATTCCTGGGGATATGCAAGTTATTGTATATGTGCCCATTAGTGTTTTATTGTAGTAAATGGATTACTAAATACCGATGAATGAGTCACTACAAAACTAAAACAACAGTGAGAGAGTGTTTGCTGGAATTGTAACGATACAAACTAGTAAATTGAACGTATAAAACACAAATTTGCAAGTACATACAAGACTACATACATCGTCTATAATGGTTTTGAAGCAGTCTATGCCCTAAAGCCTATTTTAAAGCATGAGTACTTACATAGTGAGTGAATGATTACAAAACTGCAAGGAAAGAACCTGATTGAATTGATAACAGCCTCAGTACCACAGTATACAGATAAACACATTCTGCTGAATGGCTCACTACAATATTGAAACAGTAGTGTGAGAATGTTTGTTGGAAGTATTAGGATACACATTGTGGAATTGAACGTATAAAACATACGTTTGCTGGTACATAGAACAGTGCATCCACAGTCCATAGAACTTTGAAACAACCTATACACTAAGGCCTCTTTTAAACCATGAGTATCTAGATACTGACTGCATCATTACACTTCTGCAAAGAAAGTCCCTCACTAAATTTACTACAGCTACAGTTTACCCCTGTACAATCAAAAAGAACATACTGCTGAGTGGCTCACTATGTTAAAACTTAGGCTGCAGCATCAACATTATCAGCGCCATCTTGCCCCCTTTTCGAGCCCATTCATGCGCGTAAGCGGCAGCCATTTTGAGTACCATGGCCTCCCTGCCCATCGTTGATAGCCGGTGCGTCTCTCTCTCTCTCTCCTGACCTCGCAAAACATCCCCCGCACACTGACAGCCCCCGCTCTCACATGCCCTGGGTCATAAACCCCTCTTCCGCGCAGCTCTGCCTCGGAACCCCATCCTGTTCCCAGCGCGACACCTCCCTCCATTCCTTTCATGATCCCGGATCCTTTGATAAAACCCCCTTTCCTTTGTGCCCGTTTGTCTCACTCGTTCCCAGGCCGCCACCTGGCCCTGCGGATACTGTTATTGCCCCCCCTCCTGTACAGTAGGAAGCTTCCCCCATCAAAGGATCCATGAGTTGATCAAAGCCCCCACCCCAAGAGATCTGATCGACCTCATACATTCCGTGAATCGGCGGAATGTCCAGCTGCGCGATAATCATCACCTGTTGTGACCAGGGTGGGGACTTCAACTGTAAATGTGTGTGGGAACGGGCCTGAAGCGGGGATTCCGAGGATGTCTTTCCTTACATCAAAGTAATAACAGAGATGTGTTTGACGTAATAAAATAATAAACTTGTGTATAAAAGGCCAGGCCTCAGAGATGCGGTTAGAGCACCTCGAGAAGATACCCTGTTGTCTGATTTGATGTGTTCTGCTCCGTCGGAATAAAACTTCTGTTTCCTGCCTTCCAGTCTCCAGTGCCTGCCTCTTTGTTTGGTAACTTGAGTGGGTATAGAGGCGGTTAACGCCGGGCAACTCTGAAAAAGGTCATCAGCCCTACCTTTTTCCACAATTGGCGTCCCCAACGTGGGGCCCATCAGCGACTCGTGGATCCAGTGGGAGAGGTCCCAACGACAGAGTGAACGACTGCAACGATCGGGAGAGCTCCTGTCCGATAGACCCTCGTCTGACAGCCGATCATCCGAACTTCACTGGTTCCGAACAGACCTCTCTCGAGTGATCTACGGTCCTGACTGGGAACCATCAGGAGTGCCGCGAGGATCACGAAGAATAGAGGACGATCGGGCGCTGGATTCGGAAGACAAGAAACTGTCCATGCGGTCCGTGTAAGGTCGTGTAAACACAACGAATTGCGAAGTGATTGTTTGATTTGTTTTGAAAATACTAGTATTACTCTTTTGATTGATTTGTTTGGAGATTCACTGTCTGCAAACGGAGAAACAACAGGCTCTCTCTTTGCAAGCAGTGAAGGATAGGTAACGCAGACTTTTGTCCCCATTGTAATCCGTCGTGCCTATCTTTTCTCCCCCACTGATTGATTGTTTGAACCCGAACTATTGTTCGCGGATTGTTTTCTGGAGATTCTCTGTCTGCAAACAGGAAAGAACAGGTTCTCTCTTTGCAGGTAGTGAAAGGGTAGGTAACGCAGACTTTTGTCCCCGTTGTAACCCGTCGTGCCTACTTATTCTCCCCATTGATTGTTTGATTGACCGAACATTGACTGTTCGATATCGGTTCTTGAGGTATTCACTGCCTGCAAACAACGAAGAATAGAAATATTCTGTCTAGTCTTTGCACGCAGTGATAAGATAGATAGTGCAGACTTTTTGTCCCTATTGTAATCCGTCATGCCTGTCTTCTCCCCACTGATTGGTAGCCTGTTTAGCCCGGACCGCTTATGAGAGATGAACCATCCGGCTCCACTGGAAGGCACCCCTAATAAGGACATGTTCATGAAGCATGGATTGACCGCTATAGCATATAGCAAGCTGTGGCATAAATATACGAAAAAGGATCGAGAAAGTCAGTGGCCACTGATAGGGTCCTTTGATGAGGATAAAATAAGCGCACTAGAAACAGCCCTTGGGAAAAACAAGACGACGCCCACTATGCTTGATAGTCTTGGCATGTGGCGCAAAGAAACTGAACAGCGTAAAAAGAGGAATGAGAGTAGGTTGGGAAAAGAGCTGCGAAAGGCAGCCCACCTAGCTGCTAAGAAACTAGAAGAAGAGATTAAGGAAAGAGAGGAAGCCAACCAGAAACCAGAGGTAGAAACATCAAACCAGTGTCCGGTTAGAACGCCCCCTACGCTCTATCCTGAATTGCCCTTGAAACAACGAGCCAACGATGATCTTTTGTTAGGACCTCCGATCATCTATATGCCCCCTCCATACGCCCCTTCCCAACCCTTAGCACAGCACCCACTACCCCCAGGCACAAACGAGAGTAGCGCCACAGCTTCGGCCCCCATGGCCTCTGTGCCGGCCAAACTCCTTGTATTAGATACTACACAAACGACAACGTTAGGCGACCCTGAGACCCGAAGGGCTGGTTCCGCAAGAACAAACAGATTAAGCAAAGATGAGCGAGCAGGGATTGACAAGATAGCAAGGATATTGGTAGAAAGAAAGGAAGATGAAGAGTACATCACGGATATGTTCAACTCGTATACAGGGAGTCACAGGCGACATTTTACCGTACGACTGTGTTATCATGTCTTGAACGCATACGAGGACCGATATCGAGACAAAGGTCCCGAGAGCCTAACGACTCTGTACCGGAAGGTCGATATCGGGGATGAGGGTGAGTGTGATGTGACGGACCTCCTTACGCGTACGCTTGAGGTTTTCCGCCACCTCACTAAACAAGAATCGGGAGCTAAACCCACGACATCCGTAGCAACCGAACCACAAACTGAGTGATCTAACGCCATGATGCCGATACGAGAGGCTGCCCCTTACTGGGTTCCTCCACGAGGTGAAGGAACTAACGATGATGTTAATCAGAAAGATGCAAGAGGGAGGGTAGTGTACAACTGGGTCTACCAGCCATGGGATCGGCAAGATATTCTGACGTTCCGGAAATCTCTGCCTGATCTACGTAAAAACCCCACTGCCTTCTATACTGAATTAGGTACAGCCCTAGGTTCAACCATTATGACCCTATCTGACATCGACTTGTTTTTCGGGTTATGTCTACCAGCTGATGTGTGGAAGCAAATCCGGAAAGTCGACCACCATGAGCTGTTTGGACATACCTGGTCACAACTCCATGGCATTGATAGACAACGAGAACCTGGACAGAAGCCTTTGAAATCCATTTTAGACTTCCCAGATAAAATCGTACAGAAATTAAAAACCCTGATTCCAGAAAAGAAAGTGGACTGGTCGATAGTAACGGCCTGTCGCCAGAAACCCCAGGAGGATGTATCGGACTACTTCTCCCGGTTTGAAACGGTGTTCTCCGATTACAGCGGCCAGGACATGACCACTGCAACCGGACACCATCTGTTTGTCCAGAATTATGTTAAAGGTTTATCACCAGAGGTCTCCCAGAAACTGCAGGCCAGCGAGAGTAGTTGGGCAGCCTCCAAACCTGCGGCTATCCTCCAGATGGCCCAATATTATGAACATCAGGAAAATGAAAACGATAGAGCAACAGAGAAAAAGAAGAAAGACTTGAAAGAGAGGGTGATGATTGCACAACTGCAAGGGGTGACTATAGGACGAGACCAATACAAGGGAAACTATCAGACGAACGTCCCTAGGACCGCACCTCCCAAGGACCGCACTTCGACTCCCCACATTGGACGTACAGACATTAGAGAGGACCAGTGTGCTTTCTGTAAAGGAACCGGCCATTGGAAATCCCAGTGCCCGGTTCTTTTGGAAATAATCAGAAATAAAGACCCCAAGGACATAGCAAGTGGACCGAGAAATAGGGGACAGCAGCGAGGGCCCACAAATTACACGACTAACGATAGATTAAGCAGACCAAATACATTTGATCGACCCAGACAGAACCAGTGCCAGCAATCTGACTACGATGACGCCCACGACTTTGCATAGGACTGCCAAGGGCAAGGGAGGGATCCAGTCGAGCTCTATGTTGACCAGCAAGGCCCTTATGTCACTGCTAAGGTCTTGGGTACAAAGTCTCCATTTCTGGTAGACACTGGCGCAACACGTAGTGCGTTATCTAAACGACTGATTCCAAGGGCACCCTTGTCTGGCTCACTTATAACATCGACAGGTTTCGATGGAACGCCCTCCACTAACCCTTTGTCTGCTCCGATCCTTTTCGACTTAGAAAACAACACCACTGACACCACGTTTTTGCTTTCCTCCAATAGCCCTGACGCCATTATGGGACTTGACTTATTGAAACACTTCCGAGCAACAATTAGATGTCCTCAAGACGGAGTTCGAGTTTTCCTTTACGACAACCCCGTTCTGCTTAGACATTGCCCTCCCCGACGCATGTTTTCCATCACTGACGCTGACATATCTCTGCTTGACACTCTGCCTCCGTATCTGTGGGCCAAGACAGATTCGGACGTAGGGCGCATGATGATTGACCCAGTGCACATTACTGTCCGACCGGACGCGATACTCCCAAAACTTCCACAATATCGGATATCGCCAGAGGGCGAGAAGGCATTGGTAAAGATTATTCAGTCACTGATAGACGCAGGAGTGGTAGAGGAAGTGGTAAGCAACGTTTGCAACAGCCCTATCTTGCCCATCATCAAGAAACAAGGAGAGGGAGATGAGAAAGCATACCGCTTTATCATTGACCTTCGAGAGATCAACAAAGTGGTTGTACCCCAGTACCCCGTGGTCTCAGACATCACCACCATCCTGACTTTGATTCCTTCTACTGCCACCACCTTCACTGTCATTGACCTAAAAAATGCATTTTTCTCTATTCCCATCCACCCAGACAGCCGATATCTCTTCGGCTTCACCCTAAAAGCCCGTTCATATAGGTTCTGCCGAGCACCCCAAGGCTACACGGAAAGCCCCAGCATCTACAGCCAGGCCCTCAAGAGACAGCTGGATCAAGTCCAGTTACCCGATGGAGTGGTGTTAGTGCAATACGTCGATGACATCCTTTTGGCGGCTGACACCACTCCGCTAGCAGTTACAGCTACCATTCAACTCCTGCACTTCCTTGCGGAAAATGGCCACAAGGTTTCCAAGAAAAAGTTGCAATTCTGCCAACCCCAGGTCACTTACTTAGGCCACCTCCTGTCCAAAGACGGAAGGAAACTCACGCCCGACCGGATCCAAACCATTCTCGACACCCCTGTCCCTAAGACTCGGAAACAGGTTCGCTCCCTACTAGGCCTCACCTCCTTCTGTCGACAGTGGTTACCAAACTTCAGTCTCATTGTAAAACCGTTGCTTTCTCTGCTAGCCAAAGATGTCCCTTCCCCCCTCCCTTGGACTACTGAATGCCAATCCTCCTTCACGGAATTACGAGATGCCCTTTGTTCGGCCCCTCTCCTAGGTACCCCTGATTACACAAAGCCCTTCTCCCTTTACACTCACGAAAGGGAGGGGTGCGCTTTATCTGTCCTGACCCAGTCCATTGGCCCAAAGCAACGATCGTACGCTTACTTCTCTGCCACTCTTGACCCTGTAGCCAGAGCCTTACCTGCCTGCCTTCGAGCTGTAGCTGCCGCTGCTATCTCTATCCGACAGAGTGAGGGGAGGTGTGCACCTGTTACAACGCATTTTTTACAACGCACTACCGTTACAACGCATCTATTACAACGCAGGTACTGTTACAACTCATGTTTTTACAACGCATTTTTTTACAACGCAGGTACCTTTACAACGCATACCATTACAACGTAAGTATTGGTAAGTATATAATTATTTTAAAATGTTATATGTTGGGTATTTTTAGGGGTTAGGGTCAGTTTTGAGTTTTATGGTAAAGGGGTATTTTTAGGGGTTAGGGTCAGTTTTGAGTTTTTGGGTAAAGGGGTATTTTTAGGGTTCAGGGTCAGTTTTTAGTTTTTGGGTAAAGGGGTATTTTTAGGGTTCAGGGTCAGTTTTCAGTTTTTGGGTAAAGGGGTATTTTTAGGGTTCAGGGTCAGTTTTTAGTTTTTGGGTAAAGGGGTATTTTTAGGGTTCAGGGTCAGTTTTCAGTTTTTGGGTAAAGGGGTATTTTTAGGGTTCAGGGTCAGTTTTTAGTTTTTGGGTAAAGGGGTATTTTTAGGGTTCAGGGTCAGTTTTTAGTTTTTGGGTAAAGGGGTATTTTTAGGGTTCAGGGTCAGTTTTCAGTTTTTGGGTAAAGGGGTATTTTTAGGGTTCAGGGTCAGTTTTTAGTTTTTGGGTAAAGGGGTATTTTTAGGGTTCAGGGTCAGTTTTTAGTTTTTGGGTAAAGGGGTATTTTTAGGGTTCAGGGTCAGTTTTTAGTTTTTGGGTAAAGGGGTATTTTTAGGGTTCAGGGTCAGTTTTTAGTTTTTGGGTAAAGGGGTATTTTTAGGGTTCAGGGTCAGTTTTTAGTTTTTGGGTAAAGGGGTATTTTTAGGGTTCAGGGTCAGTTTTCAGTTTTTGGGTAAAGGGGTATTTTTAGGGTTCAGGGTCAGTTTTTAGTTTTTGGGTAAAGGGGTATTTTTAGGGTTCAGGGTCAGTTTTCAGTTTTTGGGGTACAGGGTAAATTAAAATTAATTTTTAATTAAATTATTTTATAGTAAATAAATTAATTTAAATTACATTACATTATTTTTGGGGTTTAGGGTCAGTTTTGAGTTTTTGGGGTACAGGGGTACAGGGTAAAAATAAATTACTTTCTTTTAAAAATTACAATAATTAATTTAAATTAATTTAAATTAATTTACTTAAATTTCTTTTGGGTGTTGAGGGTCAGTTTTGAGTTTCTCGGGTACAGGGGTACAGTGTAAAAATAATCTAAGTTAAATTAATTAACGGAAATTAAATTAAATAACATTACCTTAAATTATATTTATTAAAATTAATTTACGTTTATAATATTAATTTTAATATATACTTACCAATACTTACGTTGTAATGGTATGCGTTCTAAAGGTACCTGCGTTGTTAAAAAATGCGTTGTAAGTACATGCGTTGTTACAGTATCCGCGTTGTAAAATCCGCGTTGTAACAGTATGCGGAGTAAAAGTCCGCGTTGTAACATCATATATCCGTGAGGGGATCGTACTCTCGAATTCCCTCACGGTACTAGTACCCCATGCAGTTGACACCCTCCTGAACCAGACCAAGACCCAACACCTGACGAGTGCACGACTGACTGGATACGAGTTGACTCTGCTTGCACCCCATATCACTCTGAAAAGATGCACCACCCTGAACCCAGCAACTCTGTTACCCCTACCAGAGAATGATCCCGATGCGCCCCCTGTGCATGACTGTGTGACCCTTACGGACGAACAGACTAGAAGTAGAATTGACCTCAGAGACACGGCTTTTCCAGGCCCCGACGGAGAGCTGTGGGTGGACGGCTCTTGCATCAAACTCCCCGATGGCACCACTTCAGCTGCCTATGCAGTCACCACGGCTCGAACTGTAGTCGAGACAGCCCGGATCACGCAACGATCTGCTCAGGCAGCGGAACTGATTGCCCTGACACGAGCCTGCATCCTAGCAGCAGGAACCACAGCGAACATTTACACCGACAGCCAGTACGCCTTCGGGGTGGTTCACCATTTTGGGCTCCTTTGGAGGGAAAGGGGATTCTTGACCTCACACGGCACCCCCATCTTACATGGGGATCTAGTCTCCGCCTTGATCAAAGCTGTCCTTCTCCCCAAACGACTTGCGGTCATCAAATGCCAGGCACACAAGAAAGTGACAGACATTATTGGACAGGGAAATGCACTAGCCGACATCACGGCTCGAACGACAGCTGAAAATAGGACGACAACACGTATGTACGTGACCAGGTCACAAGCAGAAAAATGGACGGACGCTAGGGACACTATTAGAGACATTCAAATGGCTAGCACACAACACGAATTGACTGAATGGGCACGGGTGGGATTAAAAGACGACGAAGGCTGCTGCCGGACAAAAGACACAAACAAATGGTTGCTACCTGACTCATACCTGATTCCCATACTGACTATGGCACACTCCCCTGCCCACATAGGATCAGCCCCCATGATTGAACTTGTCTCCAGAGTTTGGCACAATGATAAAATCACAGACTCCGCCAAACGTCTGGTCCAACAATGCTTGATATGCCTGCAACACAACCCCGGGAAAGGAACTGTAGTACCCCGGGGAGGGTTTGGGGTCCCAAATCACCCGTTTGAAGTCCTGCAGATGGACTACATCCAGCTAGACAGATGCCAAGGCCTGAAATACGTACTTGTTGTGGTGTGTGCATTTAGCAAGTGGGTGGAGGCATACCCAACCCGTGACAACACTGCTATGGCCACCGCAAAAGTACTGTTAAAGGAATTCTTCCCTCGCTACGGCCTTTGTCGAATTTTATGGAGCGACAATGGCCCCCACTTCATAGCCGAAGTTATCCAGCTCATCTTAAAGGGGCTGGGTATCAAGCAGAAGTTCCACGCAGTCTTCCACCCCCAGTCTGCCTGACTTGTCGAACGACACAATGCCACATTAAAATTAAAATTAGCCAAGATAGTAGCTACCACAGGACTGAAATGGCCAGACGCTCTCCCCCTGGCATTGCTATCGATGCGTTCCACCCCCACCAAGCACCACTTGACACCTTACGAGGTCGTTTTCGGCCGACCCATGAGCGTCTGGTCTGCACCAAAACCGACTTCCATTCATGACGTCCCAGATGTCCTAATGTCTGATTATCTGTATAAATTGACTGAAACTCTGTCTGTCATTCACCAGCAGGTGCAGCAGGCAATCCCCGATGCTTCCAGGGGTCCGGGCCACGACATCCAACCGGGGGATTATGTATTAATCCGGAACTTTCAGCGGGCGAAGAGTTTGGAACCCCGGTGGACGGGCCCCTGGCAAGTACTGATCACCACCCGGACGGCTCTTCGAGTGGAGGGTAAACGGCACTGGCTGCACGCACACCACTGCAAAAGGGTCTCCTCGACCTTGGCCACAACAGAAAGCATCGACAACCAAGAAGAGCTCCTGAACAAGGACCGACCGTCACTAACCTGCTATCCTGATACCGAGGCACTTGAACTTACAAAATTCTCTGATCCCACTGTGCCATCCAGAGAAGGGTATTTCCTGCATCGAAAGGAGGGAGCTTCGGCTAAGTAGACCACGGACTAAGTTAAATCTCAGAACGGTGACCTAAACACCACCAAGGGTCACCCGGAGAGAAGCTAAACAAAGTCTGTGGTTCTGCCTGCTACCGAGCACCTTGAAGATGATGGAAGCGCCAGATAAGAAGATGATGGAAGCGCCAAATAAGAAGATGATGGAAGCAACGGGAAATACCCACTACAGAAACCCAAAAACAGACAGACTCCACAGCTCAAAGACAATTGCACTTTTCATCACAATCCTTTTCTGCTTTCTCCTCATGACCACACTCTGGATTGTGGAAGAAAATGCACCTGCTCATGAAACATTCCTGACCACTGCTCAGCCTACCACCATGAAGGAACATTATCTGATTTCGCTCTCTCCTCAACTCAGAGAGAGGCGAAAGGAGTTTTGGAATAACTCCTTTGTACAGCTGCTGCACCAGCACAATCTTGCCACCAATGCCACCAACTGTTGGATCTGTGGGTTGCTACCCCACGCCACTGGACATTCAATACCTTTCATCCCTTCGCCCTTCTCAATTCACGGCTCCTGCCTTGCTTGGCTGATCCTCCTGCAAGAAACCTATAAGGACAATGCCACCTCCAGCAAAACCATAACGCATTTCTTCCACGAGGTCTGGCGAAACAAAACCAAGACTCACTTCTGCCCGCAGACCTCCAACGACTCTATCCACATGGACATCCCTGCTAAAGAACGAATTGAAATGCAGGTGTTCAACAATCCAACCAGACCCACCTTCTCCTACCTACGGAAACGAACGGCTGCCACCCTGACTGTGGCTCTATCTGTCATCAACGTCACAGGCCACATGTGCATAGAAGGGCTTGGGACACAGTTGGTAGGCCGCAGTGCTTGCCGTTTTACCAGAACTTTGGACTCCACTGATCCACCTTCCTTTGTATCGTCCCCAAACGTGTACTTCGTCTGCGGCACAAAGGCTTACACCTGGCTCCCCAAAGGCTGGGGGGGCACTTGTTTCATCTCCTTCATCCTTACTCCGACTTATGTGGCTCCAGCGAATCACCATAGACAAAAACGAGCCAAGGACATTGAACAAGCCGACTCGACAGGAGCACAGTTCCTCGATGCTATGAAGGGACTTGTTCCGCTCTGGGGCCCGATGGCAAACAGCCGTGCCATCCGACATCTGACTCAGGCAGTTGAGACAACAATGAACATCACAGCTGGTATCCTTGCTAACAACACCGCCGAGCTTCAAGCGGTCCGCTTGGTGGCACTCCAGAACCGCCTTGTCCTAGATGTGGTTCTTGCGCACCGTGGTGGAGCATGCCGCATTATTGGGTCCAGCTGCTGTACATACATACCGGACAACTCACCCTCAGTGTACAAAGCCATCGAACATCTCCACAGACTCTCTTCAGAAGTCCACCAGGAGCAGGAAGAATGGTCACTTGGTGGACGGTTCTGGAGTACTGTTAAGAACTGGGGCTGGAGACTGTTTACCAATATCCTGATTCCTGTAGTTGTAATATGCGGTCTATGCTTAGGAATTCAATGCCTGCCACCTCTGTGTTCATTATGTACAAATTGTATTTGCCCTAAGACTGTGGACTTTGGAAATAAACGGATGGGAGCATTGTCTGATGCCGAGGTCAGGAATTTAATGAAGATCGATATCGAGTAGGCAAGCTGGCTAGATATGTTGAAAAGGTAGGACTGTTAAAACTTAGGCTGCAGCATCAACATTATCGGCGCCATCTTGCCCCCTTTTCGAGCCCATTCATGCGCGTAAGCGGCAGCCATTTTGAGTATCATGGCCTCTCTGCCCATCGTTGATAGCCAGCGCGTCTCTCTCTCTCTCTCCTGACCTCGCAAAACATCCCCCGCACGCTGACAGCCCCCGCTCTCACATGCCCTGGGTCATAAACCCCTCTTCCGCGCAGCTCTGCCTCGGAACCCCATCCTGTTCCCAGCGCGACACCTCCCTCCATTCCTTTCATGATCCCGGATCCTTTGATAAAACCCCCTTTCCTTTGTGCCCGTTTGTCTCACTCGTTCCCAGGCCGCCACCTGGCCCTGCGGATACTGTTATTGCCCCCCCCCTCCTGTACAGTAGGAAGCTTCCCCCATCAAAGGATCCATGAGTTGATCAAAGCCCCCACCCCATGAGATCCGATCGACCTCATACATTCCGTGAATCGGCGGAATGTCCAGCTGCGCGATAATCATCACCTGTTGTGACCAGGGTGGGGACTTCAACTGTAAATGTGTGTGGGAACGGGCCTGAAGCGGGGATTCCGAGGATGTCTTTCCTTACATCAAAGTAATAACAGAGATGTGTTTGACGTAATAAAACAATAAACTTGTGTATAAAAGGCCAGGCCTCAGAGATGCGGTTAGAGCACCTCGAGAAGATACCCTGTTGTCTGATTTTATGTGTTCTGCTCCGTCGGAATAAAACTTCTGTTTCCTGCCTTCCAGTCTCCAGCGCCTGCCTCTTTGTTTGGTAACTTGAGTGGGTATAGAGGCGGTTAACGCCGGGCAACTCTGAAAAAGGTCATCAGCCCTACCTTTTTCCACAACTATAATACTAAAACAGCAGTGTCAGAGTATTTGGTGGAAGTCTAAGGATACAGACTGGGGAATTGAAGGCATAAAACACAAGTTTGCACCTGCATACAAGACTGCAGGTATACTCCATAGGGATTTTAAGCAATCCATACCCTCAGGCCCACTTTGCATATTTTAAATCAATACAAAAATGTAAAGAATGTATACCTGAATCTATAAGTGCTTCACTTTTAGTACAATGAATACATTAATAGATAGTGCTCAAACCTTTATTGTTTTTAATTAATAAATGTATTCTTGTAACATCTCATAATTTAACAGACATTCTAATACAACTTCATCAGTTATGTAATTCAGATCCATTTCTTCGTCAGCAGGTTCTGATTCAATGTGTTCTAAAATTTCTTTTGTCTTCAAAATCACAATTGATTTCTGCAGCACTAATTTCCCCTTCTTCACTCTCATTGCCTGTGACAGAGACGATTAGTTCTTCAATTATACTCAAAGTAATATCCAAAATATCCTCAGTATGACACTCCTCTCTTTCCATAATTTTTCCTTTATCTTCTTGCTCCTTGTATAAAAATATAAACCGTTAATTTTATCACTTTTCGTAATATATAATACAAAACTACAGTTTTCACCTATTTTGGCCTGCAAAAAATACTATATAAATACAATTATCTAATAACACTCGATTACTACAGTTGTACTCCTTGGCAAAATTATACAACAATAATTACTTATAAGGATATCACTCCTCATGACTATATGAAAAGACTCAGGCTGGTATAGTAAAATACACTTCTAAAAAATCTAGAATATGTATATTCACCTTACCCTTTCCAAAATAGTAAATGTGTTTTACTATAATGAAAAAGATAGTATTCATTGTCATGCACAACACTATGTATCTGTGTATATCTAGACATCATTATCACACTACTTTTTTGAATGCTTCACGTGTTTACTCTACCTCTATTCCTCATCTATAACTTAGTCTAACCCTACTAATTACCTACCCCTTCCAATTTCAAACTAGCCTCTCCTCTAGTATTTATCTGCAACCTTGTAACTTACGGTTCTTTATTTTTCTCACTCCTTTTAACCTATAATTACGTAACATTCATTAACCTAGGCCTCTCACTTTATTGTCTAATTTTTATATTATGTCAAGTCAAGTCAAGTCAAGAGATTTATATAGCGCGCTACATACCCATAGGGTCTCAAGGCGCTTGAGGAAGGGTGGGGGAATTACTTGTCGAATATCCAAGTTTTAAGTTGCTTTCTGAATGCTAGGTGGTTCTGAGTAAGGCGAAGGTGAGTGGGAAGAGAGTTCCAAGTTTTAGCTGCCAGGTAGGAGAAGGATCTACCTCCCATGGTGGTTTTGTTGATGCGAGGAACAGTGGCGAGGGCTTGGTTGGAGGATCGTAGCTGACGGGAGGGGGTGTAGAAGGACAGTCGTGTGTTGAGGCATTCGGGTCCAAGTTCGTAAAGTGCTTTGTGTGCGTGGGTTAGGAGGCGGAAAGTAATCCTCTTATTTACGGGGAGCCAGTTTAGGTTTTTCAGGTGACCGGAGATGTGTTCTTTACGCGGGATGTCTAGTATGAGCCTGGCTGAAGCGTTCTGGATGCGTTGGAGTTTTTTCTGGAGTTTTGCGGTGGTACCGGCGTATAGGGTGTTTCCGTAGTCCAGGCGGCTCGTGACCAGTGCGTGGGTGACCGTTTTGCGAGTTTCGGTGGGGATCCAGCGAAATGTTTTTTTGAGCATGCGAAGAATGTTGAAGCAAGATGATGAAACGGCGTTGACTTGTCTGGTCATCGAGAGTGAGGAGTCCAGGATGACGCCCAGGTTCCGTGCGTGGTCTGTCGGGATGGGTGCTTTTCCAAGGGCCTCTGGCCACCAAGAGTCGTCCCAGGCGGAGGGGGAGGCGCCCAAGATGAGGACCTCTGTTTTGTCCGAGTTCAGCTTCAGACGGCTGTGCCTCATCCACTCGGCTACTTCTCTCATTCCTTCGTGTAAGTTGGTTTTGGCGGTGTTGGGGTCTTTGGTGAGTGAGAGGATCAGTTGAGTGTCGTCAGCGTAGGAGATGATGTTGAGGTTGTGTTGACGAGCGATGGCCGCAAGTGGGCTCATGTATACGTTGAAGAGGGTGGGGCTGAGAGAAGATCCTTGTGGTACGCCACAGATGACTTCAGTGGCCTCTGACTTGAATGGTGGGAGGCGGACTCTCTGGGTTCTTCCGGTGAGGAACGAGGTGATCCATTCCAGTGCTTTTCCTTGGATTCCGACGTTTCTGAGGCGCTGTAGAAGGGTGCTATGGCAGACTGTATCGAAGGCAGCGGAGAGGTCGAGGAGGATGAGGGCGACTGTGTCTCCGTTGTCCAGTAGAGTTCGAATGTCATCTGTTGCAGCGATGAGTGCGGTCTCAGTGCTGTGCTTGGCTCGGAAACCGGACTGTGAGGAGTCGAGGGATTTGTTGGTTTCGAGGAAGGCGGCGAGCTGGTTGTTGACAGCTTTCTCGATGACTTTGGCCGGGAATGGAAGGAGCGAGATGGGGCGGTAGTTTTTGAGTTCGGTGGGGTCAGCTGTGGGTTTTTTCAGAAGGGCGCTGAGTTCTGCGTGTTTCCAGCTTTCCGGGAAGGTGGCGGAGTTGAGGGAGCAGTTGATGACATCTCGGAGGTGTGGTGCTATGATGGAGTCTGCTTTGTTGAAGATGTGGTGAGGGCATGGGTCTGTGGGGGATCCTGAGTGGATGGAGTTCATCAGGCGGATGGTGTCCTCAGTGGAGATTGGGTTCCAGTCATTAAGGATGTTCAAGGGGGTGAAGGTCCTGCAGAAGGTTGGGTGGGTTGGTCTCCGGGTCGGTTGTCGAAGCTGTTGTGGATGTCTGCGATTTTGTTGTGGAAGAAGGAAGCTAGGGAGTCGCAGAGGGCTTGGGAGGGGGTGATGTCGTTGGAGTTGGCTGATGGGTTGGTAAATTCTTTGATGATGTTGAATAATTCCTTGCTGTTGTGGGCGTTGTTGTCTAGTCGGTCTTTCAATGCGGCTTTCTTGGCAGACCGGATTAGTTGGTGGTGTATGCGGGTGACGTTTTTGAAGGCGTCCCTGGTGCTGGTGTTTGGGTCTTTTTTCCAGGTCTTCTTGAGGGAGCGACAGAGTTTCTTCGATTTCTTAAGATCATCGTTGAACCAGGAGGCGTTATTGCTGCCTAGTTTGATTTGACGTTTTTTCAACGGTGCTAGGATGTCGGCGCTGTTGGATAACCATTGAGTGAGGTTAATAGCTGCTTGGTCGGGGTTTGAGGAGTGGGCGGGGGGGTTTAGAAGAAGCGATGAGGAGATCTGGTCGATGGTGATTTTGTTCCAGTTTCTTCGCAGGGTGGGTTGAGGATGGTTGTGGATTGTGGTCTTATTGTAGATGAAGTGAACGCAGCTGTGGTCCGTCCAATGAAGAACTGTGGTGTGACTGAATGAGACATGTTTGCTGGAGGTGAAGATAGGGTCGAGTGTGTGACCTGCAATGTGGGTGGGATTAGTGACAAGTTGTTTGAGTCCGAGGTCGGCAAGATTGTTCAGAAGGGTGGTGGCGCTGCTGTCATTGCTCTTTTCCAGGTGAAAATTGAGGTCTCCCAATAGAATGTAGTCCTCGGAGGGGAGGGCGTGTGGGGTGATAAAGTCAATGATGTCGTCACTGAATTGTGCACGGGGTCCTGGGGGCCGGTAGAGGAGGGTGCCTCTGAGTGTGGTCTTGGGGTCGGTGTGGATCTGGAAGTGGAGGTGTTCGGCGCTGGCAAGGTTGACGTCTGAGCTGGTTGAGATGCGGATGGAGTTCTTATGGACGATAGCGATGCCTCCTCCTGTATGGTCGATGCGGTCCTTACGGATGATTTTGTATCCTTCCGGGATGGCAATGGTGATGTCTGGGGCTGAAGAGGCATTCATCCATGTTTCTGTTAGGAAAGCGACGTCGGGAGAGATGGTGTCTAGTAGGTTCCAGAGGTCGATGGCGTGTCTGTGGACCCAGCTGGTGTTGAGCAGGATGCATTTTAGGTGGTTGGTGTCAGGTCTCAATTTGGTGTTGGTGGATGAGGAGTTGGTTTTGGTGCCGTCGAACTTGCAGGAGTTGCAACAGAAGTATCCATGGGTGTGTCCAGGAGCGGCCTGGACGCAGTTGGGGGAACGGCCGGGGTTAAGGGCTAGGAGGGTGGTGGCATCGTAAGTGATGCGAGTCGGCTGGGCAATGCGGGAACCAGGGGGTCTGGCGCTGGGCGCGGTCTTGGCGCGGACGGGCGTAGACGGGCTTACCTTTGGCGCGCCTTCGGCGCGGCCGCAGCGCGTGGACGCTGCACGTTGGGGCATCAGACATAAATGGAGAGAGGAGGGGGCGGAGCGAGGGAGGGGCTGCAGGGAGGTGTGATCGTGGTGGAGGGGCGGGCTGGCAGGCACAACAACAAACAAAATGGCCGGAAGTACTTCCCAACTAATATTTCAAGATCGGCAGCCAGGGAAAATAAACGTGCAAGTGGGCAGAGGCACAGTTAAACTTCAAAGCGTGCTGACACAACAATAGGGACAAGCGCAGCAGGCAAATTGCAATTAGCTTTAAAGATCGCGCAGCTTAAATGAAAATGAGCATGAAAGAATGAAAATCACTCGCGTGATGTGGGCACGAGAATTCTGTTGAGTGTCACCAGAATGCGGAGCAAAAATGCTAAGGGTGCAATCAAGAAGCTAGCGCTATGATACCCAGAGTACAGGGAGCCTGGGGGAGCGACCGGAGCTGCACGAGGCAGGAGAGTCACAGGGGAGGGCCAGGCGGGTCAGCACTCTACAGTCCGTGGGAGGGAGGGGCTGCAGGGAGGTGTGATCGTGGTGGAGGGGCGGGCTGGCAGGCACAACAACAAACAAAATGCCGGAAGTATTTCCCAACTAACATTTCAAGATCAGCAGCCAGGGAAAATAAACGTGCAAGTGGGCAGAGGCACAGTTAAACTTCAAAGCGTGCTGACACAACAATAGGCACAAGCGCAGCAGGCAAATTGCAATTAGCTTTAAAGATCGCGCAGCTTAAATGAAAATGAGCATGAAAGAATGAAAATCACTTGTGTGATGTGGGCACGAGAATGCTGCTGAGCGTCACCAGAATGCGGAGCAAAAATGCTAAGGGTGCAATCAAGAAGCTAGCGCTACGATACCCAGAGTACAGGGAGCCTGGGGGAGCGACCGGAGCTGCACGAGGCCTTGTGTTCTTCTACTAACTTTTCTTTATGCACTTGCTTGTTATCTATTCTGTCAATCCTTCAATATCTTGTGTTTTTCATTAATGTTCCTTCTTAATTCAAAAGTCTTTCTTCTATTCCTAACTCAACGTGTTCTTTTCCCTTAAGACCTTGCTTATCACAAATTTTATTGATTCTTCTTTTATGTTAGAGAAAATACATCGACTGAGTACATTCAATATTGTCTATAATGTCAGGTAAGTTTACCTACTCACAAACTTGTCAAACAAAGTTCTTTAACTCTCACAGAAATATTTCCACTTTCTCTTCAAGAATGGAAAGGGGCGACCACTCGGTCCCCCCGAACGTATGGTTGGGGGCCCCGATCCTCCCGGGAAACCATTTTGGGCGGGGGCGTGTCCCGGCTGGTATGCCCGAAGTGGCATAGCCGGGGCGCGCCTTTTCCCACCCAAGAGGGGTTGTCCTAGACACCTACACCGATGGCCACGCCCAGTAGGCGTACCGGCGGAGGGTTCGCGCCCTCCTGAAGAGGAATAAAGAGAGCGGGAACCCGAAGAAGCGTCCTCTTGTTCCTGTGCTTGGAAGCTGCACCCACTCGTTGCACGTGAGCCCTCGACGGAACAAGGAGCAATTTTGAGAACTTGTAATTTCTTGTTTTTCTCTTTCAGTGACTTCGCGAGGAGAGTCCCGGACCGTCTTGATCGACTTGGAGTGGATAATCAAAACCATGTCTGGCAAGAAGGCAGGAAAGGGTCCCGAGAATGACCAGGTGCTTCGCATGCTGGTGAACAGAATGACGAGAATAGAACAAAGCATCGGTCAAGTTCCAGCGCTTGGTCGTGATATGGCGGGCATTAAGAAGCAACTGGCCGCAATGAACAAGCCTGGTAACCCGAAGAAGGTAATAGGTCCGGCATTGCCGGGAATCGTCCCCGAGGGTAGAGGGAGACGGGTCAAGAGGAGGGCGGCAGGGGAGGTTCCGGTCCCTGAGGTGCCCCCGGTCAGCCCGGACATACCAGCTGATACCCCGGTGCCAACCCCAGACGTGGGTCAACCGATTCCGGTTGTGATTACGCCCGCCAGCGACGAGGACATGCCTCACGAATTGGCCACCCAGTTGGCCGCATGGCTCAACAAAAAGTCAGGGGGTGCTACGGCGCCCGGAGATGCGGCCGAAGAGGCCAAGTTACTAATAAAGCAGTTGCGGCAGTCGCGAGATGCCGCGAAGGCGAATCTCCCTCTTGTCCCCCCACAGGTGACCCAGGAAGGACTGGCAGCTGGCATCGAGAAAACGGCGGGAACAGCGACCGAACCGGGTAAGCTCGCTTTGCCAGTGGCGGGGGAGGGCTCATTGCCCTCTAGACGGGAGAGAGTGGTTCAACATATCCCGTTGGCCACGAAAGAATGGATATGGCCAGACAAGTATGTTAATATGTTTTCATTGTTGACTGACCATCGCGAGATGGAGTATGCTAAAACGCAGAAAGATTTGTGGCACCCGAGTGTCTGGTGAGCCAAAATGGCGGGATTCAGGGTGGATGAGACGATAACAAATTGGGCCAAGGCCTTTGCAATGTTTACTGCGATTATTGGCGAGCGTAAGCCCGAGGTATTGCCCGAACTGTCTTGTTATCAGGCACGTATAATGGATTTTTATGAAACATATGAGGGGAATGAATGGATGGGTTACGACATGAAATTCCGTAAAGCGAAAGAGTACGATTCATGTCTGACATGGGATTGCCTCGACTCGATCTCTTGGCAAAAGCAGCTCCTGCCTGGTGCGGCGAGGACGTCCTCGCCGGGTGGGAATGGATCAGGAGTTTCCCGCCAACAGCCTGCGGTGCCCTTTCGAGCGGCCGCCGGTGGCGATCACCAGCCGAGAACCGGCGGGAATGGGGGAAAGCGGGGGGTCTGTTGGGGCTTCAATAGAGGCAACTGTACCAGACCGCAAGGGGCATGTAAGTTCAAACATGCGTGTGCGGGTTGTGGGAATTCCTCGCACCCGGAGAGTTCATGCAGGTCAAAAAATAGCGGGTCGGGAGGTAGAGGAGGGTCCAAACAAGACTGATGGGGATCATTGTGTACTATTGCCTACCCCCGTTGATATCATGGCTATGACTCCTTGGCTAAACAAATACCCTGATTATGTCTCCGCTGGGGTGTTGAGGAAGGGATTCCTATATGGCTTCCACATCCTTACGGGGGATTTCGGGGGGAACCGTTTTGTAAAAACCAGCTTTCGGCACAACATAATCCAGGTGTGGTGGAGAAAAAGATTGCAAAAGAGGTCATCCTGGGCCGGGTCGCTGGCCCATATCAGGACCCGCCAGTGGCGAATTTCGTCTGTTCCCCATTAGGAGTGGTCCCCAAAAAAGACCAGGGGGAATTATGGCTGATCCATAATCTGTCAGCTCCAAGGGGTTTCTCAGTGAACGATGCGATTGACCCAGAAGTCTGTTCGGTGCAGTACGCATCCTTCGATGATGCCGTCACCATGTTGAATCGCCTGGGCCCCGGAGCGCTGATGGCGAAATCCGATATCGAATCGGCATTCCGGTTGCTCCCGGTACACCCACAGGATCAGCGTTTGCTAGGTTTTGCGTTCCAAGGAAGTTATTACATGGATAAATGCATGCCGATGGGTTGCTCCATTTCCTGTGCCTATTTTGAAAAATTCAGCTGTTTCTTAGAGTGGGCATTCACGGAGGCCACGGGGCATAAGCATGTTATGCATTACCTAGATGACTTTCTGTTCTTGGGAGCGGCTGGCGACACGAAATGTGCGCAGGCGCGACACGACTTTTGCATCCTTATGAGGGAGTTTGGAGTGCCATTGGCACCAGGTAAGACGGTTGGACCATCTACTTCACTCGAGTTTCTGGGAATTGAGCTCGATTCTGTGGAGGGATGTTTCCGTTTGCCAGTGGGAAAGGTATCTAAATTTAGGGCTTCCCTGGAACTTTGCCTTAGTAAGGCGAAAGTAACCCTGCACCAGTTACAGCAAGCAGTGGGTCAGCCTAACTTTGCCTTGAGAGTGATACCAATGGCCCGCCCCTTCTCACGCTCTATTGCACAGGCTATGGTTGGTCTCAAAGAAGGACACCACCGCACGAGACTGTCTGCAGAGGTTCGCCAGGACATGCGCATTTGGTTGGCATTTCTGGCGGACTTCAACGGTCGAGTAGTATGGAACAAGCCGCCAGCATCTTCAGAGGAGCTGGGTTTGTGGACCGACTCGTCGGGTAGCGTGGGATCCGGCGCCATCTTTGGTAATCGATGGTCGGCGCAAACATGGCCGACGTGGTGGCACACCAGCGGTCTCACAGGTAACACAGGGTTCCTCGAGCTATTCCCTATTTTTGTCGCTCTGATGGCATGGCCGGACGAGTTCAGAGACCGCTCCGTGGTATTTTGGTCTGATAATATGACTGTTGTCGAATGTATTAACAATCAGGCAGCACGCTGCAAATGGATCTTGAGATTGTTGAAGGAAGTTGTGCTGCTTTGCATGAGACTGAATGTACAGTTCAGGGCAAAACACGTGCCAGGTGTACTGAATCATGCGGCTGATGCACTCTCTCGTTCACATATGCAGGCGTTCAGGGGTTATCTACCTACAGCGGACCTAGCGGCGGCACCATTCCCCGAAGCACTCTGGCTACTCGGTGCCCCGGATTACAAGACCTCGTGGCAGCAAGTTTATACCCCAGGACGAGGAAGGCATATGAAGGAGCGTTTCGTTCCTATTGTGCATTTTTGGGTCCGGCAGTGAATCAGAAATGGGGTCAGGAGGATTCCTTCTTAGGGTTCCTAGTAGCATTGCACAGGGAAGGCCGATCATCGGCAACGGCCAATAGACACAGGGCGGCCATTTCATTCATGACTCAGGTGCATGGCATCAAAGACCCAACAGCTTCCTTTTTGGCAAGAAAAGCCCTTCGTGGCTGGCAGCGCCTCGAGGGTCGTAAGCAAGACGAGAGGCGCCCGATTGGCTTAGAAAGGTTGTCCCTACTTATGGCAAAACTACCCACGACATGCTCCTCCTAATTCGAAGCAGTTCTGTTCCGGGCAGCTTTCGCATTAGCATTCCATGGGGCTATGCGGGTGAGCGAACTGGTCGCAAAGAATAAGAAAGATGTGGAGGGAGGCTTGTGCAGGGATCGCATCCTAATTAGGGGTGATTCGATGGTAGTCATGATAGCTAGGTCCAAGACAGACCAGGGAGCTATGGGAAACAGTGTTGTTGTCCAACGCATGCGAGGGTCCCCCACGTGCCCGATAAGGTGCATTGAAGAATACTTGGCACTGAGGGCGGATACATGGGGGGGGAGTTTGCTGAGGCACATGGATGCCACCCCACTGATGAGGTTTCAGTTCCAGAGGGTGCTAGCACTGACAATCGCGGCGGCGGGCATGGACCCGTGCAATTTTGTGACCCACTCCTTTAGGATAGGGGCTGCTACTGAGGCTACAGCCAGGGGTCAGAGTGCGGAAGAGGTGAAACAGTTAGGACGATGGTCCTCGAATTGTTTTAAAAGGTATGTGCGATTGCACATGTTGTGAAGTCAAGTTACATGCACTCACGCTTCTTGTCTTCTGTTTGATTTACAGTTTCGCGAGCATGTCATGCGGGGCGGAATTGGCAGTCGACCCTGCACCAGGGGACCAGCGGTCAGAGATCACCTGCTGAGGAGAGAGTGGTGTGGGTCGTGGGCCATTCATACGTGAGGCGGGCCGGGGACGTATTCAAGGCAGGTGACGTGACTCACGCAGCTGGGGAATACGGGTACAGAGTGGCCTTCCACGGCAGGGGCGGGCTCTGTATTGACCAGTTCGAATCTTTTATTGAGGGTCTCTTAGGGCGGCAGAGGTCACCGCCATCTGTAATCATAGTACACCTGGGGGGCAATGACTTGGTGACACTCGGTAGACGAGTATTACTCGAGCGAGTTTTGTCGGCCGTTAGCTGGTTAGCGAAAAGAATCCCGGGGTGCACAATTGCCTGGTCCCACATTATTCCCAGAAGGGTTTGGCGGGGGGGGCCTTTCAGTATCAGCACTGAACCATTCGGTGAAGAGGGTAAACAATAAAATTGGTAGATTGTTTCGCTCTGCGCAGTTGCATAGCATTCCTCATGGATGTATTCGGGGTGATCACATGTATCTGAATGATGGAGTTCACCTGTCCCGGGAGGGGAATGATTTACTCATAGGAGACTTCACAGCATGGCTAAGGGGTTTGAGGAAGCATGACCTTTAGGAGGAGTTGGGGGGGCCGGATAGTCGGTCAACTATCGGGCCTGTGGCGGTAAGGTCATGATCGGTGAGCAGTAATTTCAAGGTCCCTAGAGGGGGGTGCCACCCACTATGGATGGGAGCGCCCGGGGGGAGGCGGAGATTGGCCCCTCCCACTGGGAGGCGGCACCCTCTAAGAATGGGTCGCCTAGGGGGAGACGGCCATAGGCCCCTTCCAGGGGAGGAGGCGGCTATATGCCCCTCCTACGAATTTCCCGGGGCCTGGATATCCGCGACGGCGGATGTGATAGAGAGTGTGGGGTGGGGGGGGAGTCCACGCTGCCTTCCAACAGATACCTCACACGGGTGCTCGGACGACCTTTAAGATGGCGTCGAGCGGAAATGGGGGCCCCCAACAAGACAAGGGAAATTGGAGTTGGCACAGAGGGTACAGTCCTCTGCGCGGCCGCCACTCAGGGCGTGAGGGCAAGAGTTTTTGGTAGTAGGGATCTGACACCGGTTGCGACCTTGCCGTTGGCCCTTAATGCTAGGATGTACAATTTTAATTTAGAATGTATGCATTTGGAGGATGTTAGACTCGGCTAGGAAACCTTTGTATTAGAGATCTGTTAAGGTTAGCCAATGAACATGTCTTCATCGAAATGTAATAAATGAAAATTGTACTTGATATGAAACTTTTATTTAATGTTTTAATTTTGTTTCATATTTTAATAAATACGGCCGGGAGGGTGACTCCCTCCCGCCTCCCAAAAGTTCAGCAACTGCGTCCGACTTCCCATTCTTGGGGATTGTGTTGGGAGGGGGTGACAGGCATCCCGGCCATATGGAAAGGGGTGACCACTCGGTCCCCCCGAACGTATGGTTGGGGGCCCGATCCTCCCGGGAAACCATTTTGGGCGGGGGGCGTGTCCCGGCTGGTATGCCCGAAGTGGAGTAGCCGGGGCGCGCCTTTTCCTGCCCAAGAGGGGTTGTCCTAGACACCTACACCGATGGCCACGCCCAGTAGGCGTACCGGCGGAGGGTTCATGTCCTCCTGAAGAGGAATAAAGAGAGCGGGAACACGAAGAAGCGTCCTCTTGTTCCTGTGCTTGGAAGCTGCACCCACTCGTTGCACGTGAGCCCTCGACGGAACAAGGAGCAATTTTGACCCACCCACCAGCCCCTAATGGCAATGTTAGTTTCGCAATAAAGTCTTTTTCTGATAACATCATCTTCCCTCCGTTTAGTAGAATGAAGGTTTAGCTCAAGAATGTGACTTCTGTCTGAAGGTACTGTTTTCTTGTAGGAATAAACAAATGATGCTAGTAGACACGTGATCATTTTTTCTCCCTTAGTAGGTAAACAAATGTCGTATTTATTTTTTGGTCGGGCGGTAAGGTCATGATCGGTGAGCAGTAATTTCAAGGTCCCTAGAGGGGGGCGCCACCCACTATGGATGGGAGCGCCCGGGGGGAGGCGGCCATTGGCCCCTCCCACTGGGAGGCGGCACCCACTAAGAATGGGTCGCCTAGGGGGAGATGGCCATAGGCCCCTTCCAGGGGAGGAGGCGGCTATATGCCCCTCCTACGAATCTCCCGGGGCCCGGATATCCGCGACGGCGGATGTGATAGAGAGTGTGGGGAGGGGGGGGGGAGTCCATGCTGCCTTCCTACAGATACCTCACACGGGTGCTCGGACGACCTTTAAGATGGCGTCGAGCGGAAATGGGGGCCCCCAACAAGACAAGGGAAATTGGAGTTGGCACAGAGGGTACAGTCCTCTGCGCGGCCGCCACTCACACCGTGAGGGCGAGAGTTTTTGGTAGTAGGGATCTGACTTCGGTTGCGACCTTGCCGTTAGCCCTTAATGCTAGGATGTGCAATTTTAATTTAGAATGTATGCATTTGGAGGATGTTAGACTCGGCTAGGAAACCTTTGTATTAGAGATCTGTTAAGGTTAGCCAATGAACATGTCTTCATCGAAATGTAATAAATGAAAATTGTACTTGATATGAAACTTTTATTTAATGTTTTAATTTTGTTTCATATTTTAATAAATACGGCCGGGAGGGTGACTCCCTCCCGCCTTCCAAAAGTTCAGCAACTGCGTCCGACTTCCCATTCTTGGGGATTGTGTTGGGAGGGGGTGACAGGCATCCCGGCCATATGTCTAAGGAGCAATTAAAAACGAGTCTCAACTCCGTAACGTCTTCTTTGAAGTGCGCACTCGTTAGTGAGCGCGCACCTCACCAAGGATTCCCCACAACTCTGTGGTAAATGACTAGATCGCAACCGCGTCTTTCAGCTGCGGCCCGTGGAGGGAGTTGCGATGGGGCAGGCAGGGGGGGCGGGGGAGGGGCAGGGTGAGGGGTGATAAACAACGGAATCTGGCTGATTGCAGGTAAATAAACAATTACATTAATAAAACTAATTTCGGGCCATATTATCGACAAAATGCGATATCTACAAACGGCGATACATTATCCCCGCTTTTATCAGCAGGAAAGTGCTGATAAAGCGGCGATAATCCTTCTTGTTTTGTTGATAATATAACACGAAATGCATGCATGCTAATGGCTTCGTGGTGACAATCAAGCGTGGTTAGGGGGCCGTACATGCATGTTTAGGCTCTGATTTTTTGTTGTTGAAAAATTGCAACATACTCATACAAAAATATGTAAAATTATGAGCAGGAGCTGCATGCTGATTGGCTGTCAATACTCCAAACCAGGAAGTGTTGCAAGCCCTCTTATTTGTCACGGCAGCCGAGTCACAAGGAAACAATAAAACAAACTTGACAAATAAGGAAAGGGAGCATGATAGAAACATTCTCAACCTATAGTGTTGCTCAGGGGGTGCTACATTTAGTGTACCAAACACGTATGGACGACGTACAGCTGTAATGTTGAAAGTCGTCACGTATGCGTACATAACCGATAAAAATAAAAATTATTTTAGATGTTTATGAAGTATATTTGTTTCTGTGTTGTGTGGCTCTAAAAAGAGCCGTTGTGTTTATTCCGAGATTTTAATACCTACAAGTAAGTACCAATGCAGAGTCTTAAGTTTATGAGGAACACTCTGTTCCCCTCATCTGTAAAATGTACACCATCTCTCCTATAAATGCCATGCATATTGAAACGCAGATTATTGTTGTAAACGGACCCCATTCCGTAGTCTCGGAGAAAGGCAGAAACAGATTTATTCGCATGTTTCCTAGCTTTTTCAAACTATGGACAATAGTGGTTGGACCACTTCCATCGCTGCCCTTGGCATATATTAGAATACACAAAGACAGTTTTCAGGAACAGTGTCATCAATTGGGCAAAGGTGTCCTTCAGGAGCATTTCCAGAGCTACCCCAGTCAAAGTCCCTAGGTCATTTCCACCACAGTGCACAATTATGAGGTCAGGGTGTTGCAGATGCATAAAGGATTTCACCAATGCCATCAATTGGTGCAACTTTAATCCTCTCTGTCCAATCCATTTAATGTCTACATTTGGTAAAACTAAGTCCTTGTGAATTCTTTTCTGTTCTGCATACCTTTGACTCCAGAAAATACAGCTGTGTCCCACAATCCACACTGTAAGCATTTTGAAGAGAGGTCTGGATGCACTCTGATGGCATCTGTAAATGAAATGCCAGTTTCAAAAGTAAGATTTTTCTAAAATGGTGGACAACATGCAGTTTTGAAAAAAGAAAAGACATGATTGGTTGTTTGACAACATTTTACAGAAAACTAGGTTCCATGTTCCTCTTATTTAAAACCCATATTTTTATTGGTTAAGAAAAAGTGATAGAAAAGAACGTTACATAAGAAAAGCTGGTATATTCTCCAGTCAAGCACACTTGCTGTTTTAATTTGCAACAATGTATGATGAACTTTTCACCTGTGTGCTGAGTTAGGTGTTCTCTGAAGTGTTTCTATGGTAACTGGCAGATTGTGCAACGGGGGAAGGGTTGAAAAGTTCTATTAGTTCGAAAGCTTTGGAATGTTAAACGTTGTTTGTGGAGAATTGTGGCTCACTGGTTAGAGCAGGCAGACCCTGAAGCAGAGGTCAGACCCGGGACCAGGGTTCAATTCCCGACGTGGCAGGGTCTTGAGCTCAAATGTCCATTGACTCGATAATTCTCGCTTTGGTGCCTGACCTAATCATGGGTTCACACTCTGCAACTCTGGGCATTAAGCTTGCTTAATCTCCACAACGGCCCCCCCGCGGCGGGATGCCTGGCTTTCACCTTGGGGATGCCCTGTAGGGGCTATCTCACAGGGAAAAACCAGGACGGGTTCCCAAGGCAAGCGCGGAGATACCCCTTCGGGGGTCGATTCTGGCGCTATATAAGAATATAATAATAATAATAATAAACCAATAATGTGTCTTTTCTTTTGAAATAATGTGAACCCAATTTTAATTGGTTATTTATATATATGTATATGTAAACTAAAAGGGAAAATGTTCCATTTGACGGTTGTGCTGCAAACACTGAACTCCAGATATTTTGTAGAAGAATATCCACTGTGTGAGTGGTATTCCTGTTCATCTAGAATTCAATTTGAAAGGTGAGTTGAAAAGTTGTATGGCAGTGCGTCTCTGCGGTGTATCGTTGAACATTAACAAATTATAAGGTATATTATCAAGACTCGACGATACAATTGCCGATAAACTGTTCATAATGTTATTGCCTGCATTGATAATATGCTCCTATATTCGTCCGTTGCTAAACGTTTTATAGTAGTAAACATGTTTTGCTATAATGCATGCTGTTATGTTTTTTTCTTTAATATAATTTTGTGCCTCTGTACATTAAGAGATTATGGGCCATATTATCAATAAAGGACTATACATTATCCCCGCTTTTATCGACAGGAAACTGCCGGTTAAGCAGTGATAATGCTCTCGATATTATATCCTTGTGAATTCCCATAGAAACCCAGGTTATGGTGTTATCCTGGGCTTCTATGGATATACTATCAACACCATTATCGCCGCTTTAGTGCCAGTTTCCTGCCGGTAAAAGCGGCGATAATGTATCGCCCGTTACTGATAATATGGCATTGACGGGCATATTATTAAAGACCAGTGTTAAAATTATAGACGTTTTATGGACCGTAAACTGACGATAAAACAGCAAAAATGTGCTTGATAATAGCTTCTTGTAAATTGCTATTGAAGCCCAAGTTCTAGTGTTAACCATCGGCTGGTATGAGAACTCTCCAGGGCATATTATCAAGCTCATTATCGTTGCTTTATCTGCATTTTCCTGCCGATAAAAATGACAATAATCTATCGCTTTTTGTTGATAATATGTCCCGAAATTCATTTTATTAATTTAATTGTTTACTTACCTGCAATGATCGAGGTGGCATATTCCCAAGAGGGGCGATAGGCAATTATCATCGATTTACCGTCCGTTTTCGGCCGCTAAGCTGTGACATTTCTATCGTCCTATTAGCAACCTGTCGCTAACTGATGTTAGTGACAGCTTTTACGCGATAGCGAGCAGTTTGGGGCCCGCTTTGCATGTCAGCGATGTTTATCGCTAATGACGTGCAAAGTGGGCGTACCCAACCAGTTACCGACTGTAAACAGTCGCTAACGTCGCTATTGCCTATTAGCAAGGCAGGCATACCGTTGGAAATATTCGCGTGAACCACGATTATCTCCAAATAATAACACCTGCCCAGACCAGTTTTTAGCCATGTTATCCAATGCAAGTGGATAACATGGCTAAGACCATTTCATCTCTAATGCGTGAATATCACTGTATTCTCAACGATATTCACGCATTTCGCCGCTATCGCTTGACATTTTACCACAATGGAGAAAAACGTTGCTAATAGCATGTTTTCACCGCTAACATATCCAGCAATACACAGCGATAAAAAAACGTCCCTAACCCTTTTTAACGATAAATATCGCTACTTGTTCGTAATATGCCCCCAGATTCTGTTGTTTATCACTCCTCACCCTGCCCCTCCTCTGCCCCACCTGCCTGCCCCCTTGCAACTCCCTCCACGGGCCGCGGCTGTTTCTATATTCCGTTATATTGTACTGTCTATTTATACTCCCATTTTTTATTACATTTTCCCTGCTTGATACTCCTTGTTCTTTTGTTGTAAGTCCTATTATTTTTATACTCCGAGCTTTGTCCTCATACTCCTCCCTCTCTTCTTGTAAGTAATATAATAGAATATTTGATATATATTTTTTTGTAATGTTACATATATTTTTTTATTATAGGTTGTGTTTATCGATACTAAAAGTACTGCATCATGCCAACGAAGTAACACAAGACGAAGCAACGAAAGAAAAGTCTGTATTTCAAGAAAACTCACCAAGAAGATTTACATGAAGAGAGATGTCTTAACAAACAGAAAGAAACTCCTGGTAAGAGCAGAAGCACTCCTTTGAGAAAAACACTAAAGACTAAAAATAGTGTTCAGAAACAAAAAAATGTCCTTAGTGTATCAGCAACGAAAAAAAACTACTAATAAACAAAAGAATAATGGAAAATCAAGTGCAGACAAAACTGTGAATAGGACAAGGAGAAAAAATCAATTCATAGAAATTAGAAAACACATGTTTTATAATAGTTTTGTATCAAATTTAATGAAAGAAATTAAGGTACGTAAGAAAAAACTGTATTTTATAAGAAGAAGAAAGCAATAGAAAATGTAGTTGAGAAAGCTTTGGAATTCAAAAGAAAACTGTTTATATTCGTAATCAATAGAATTAGATCACTAGATAAACCAATCCATTTAATGAAGAACAAAAGTAGGTGGAGAAGACTAAGTAACAGAAGTAATTTTTGTGAGTTTTTTGGGGTGAATGGAAACATAGGGCCCTATTAGGATGGCGGACGGACCTGCATCCGTCCGCCACCCCAGAGGAGGAGGGACCGTCCGCAGGGGCAGCGGCGGTCCCTCCGTACAAATTAGGATGTGACCGCCACCCAGGCCGTCACATCCTGTATGTTTAACATTGCGGCGGGTGCTGCTTGAAGCAGCAACCACCACAATGTTAAAAATGCAATCCGTGCATTTGCATGCACAAAGCAGCAGGCACCGCGCGGTGCCTGCCGCTTTGTGCATGCAAGTGAAGGGGGGTACATAGGTACCCCCCATGTGCACCCCCAACCCTTCCTTCACCCGGGGGACCCGCAATGGGCCCCCAAAGAAAAGTCCGTATGCCATGTTAGAGCTTTTCTGTCGCGGTCGGAAGGCGACCGCGGCGGTAAAGCGGCGGATGTAAAAATGACCCCCCAGCCATCCTAATCTGGCTGGGGGTCATTTGTGTTTCCGCCGCGGTGAATCCGCATACTCCGGGCCGGCGGTGGCTTCCGCCGGCCAGGAGTATGCGGATTCACCGCAATCGTAATGACCCCCATAGTTCAAGTTCTGAACCTTTTTTTAATGAAGAAAGTTATCTTCATTCTTCAGAGTAATGATTTGTTGCAAGCAGTTGACACAACAGGTCATGCTTATGAGGTGAAAAATGGTTCTCCTATTGAGAAAGAGAAAATGGTTCCTAGAAATGCAGAAGAGGTGTTAGCTGATGAAGTTTTAGGGAGACGTCCTAAATCTCCAGTGTACACTTGGAATTGTAGAAGTATTTGCAGTGTCCGGCAAGAATCTATTGATTTTTTACGCAATTTCTTACGTAATTATACTAAGAAAAGTGTTAAACAAAAGATTAATATGTTGCAAGCACTAGACCCTTGCAGCGTGAGAGAAAATACTGGTTTGCAAGGTCATTCTCTGGCTTGTCTTTCTAAATAAGTATGTCGGAGTGTTTTCCACCATTTCAGGATGTTAGCAGTACATCATACTGAATAGTCAGAATATTGTATTATGCTAAAAGTCCAGAATTAATGTTAAAAAAGTTGAACAGGGCTCTTTTACGTGGATCAGTATCAGATGTAACAAATGTTTGTGAAGAAATTGAGATTAGTTACTTTGGTCCTCAGGAAGACACTGCAGAAAGTGAGAGATTAATAAAAGAAAATGTGGAAGAGAATGTAGGACAGTGCAGTGTAGAAAATTGTGAACAACAAATTATACATTTTAAGGTGATTTCAGGTGAAAGGCCAAAATATTCTTGTATCTGTTGTCGACAAATTCATTATAAAAATCAGACCAGGACTGTTGATCTGTATTTAAAAAGTGAAAAGGAAAATAATAATGATTGGAAGGATTTTGCAACGTATTTGTTGGTAGAGAATTGTTTTGATTTGGGTTCTTATCAGCGTATTTGTAAATATTGTTATAACAAATTAGAAGAGAACAACATGCCTGCTAGAGTTGAGCATAATAATCTTGAGTTGGTAAATATTCCTTTTGAAATGATGGATTTAAATACCTTTGAGTCTATTCTTATTCAATGTGTGCATCCATTTCAGGCTATTGTTCGTATGGAGCCTAAGACAGGAAAATTGCCTCCTTCTGATTTACAGAGAAGATTAAAGGGAAGAGTTGTATATTTGCCTCTAGATTTAAAGACAAATATTGAAACTATTGGTGTAGAAAATGTAGAGGATGAATCTTTAGTTATTCCTGTTAATGGTGTTCCTACTAAGAGTAAGAAAAGCTGACAAGAATTAGTGGATGTTAGGAAAGTGAAAAAGGCAACGTTGTATCTGGTAAAATATAATAATACAAAAATGTGTATGTGGGAGAAGAAGAAATATCTGTACAAGAAGATACTGACTTCCCATCTGGACAAATTGAAAAAGTGGATGTGTCCAGAACTGAAGAAATCTGTGAACATTACAGTGTTCATCCATTGCATTCCAAAGACATGATAGGGAATGCTATAGAGTTATTTCAAATGAAAGAAGCAAAAGGAAGTCCCATTAGTGTATGGGGAAAAAGCTTGGAAGCTCGTTGTTTCCCTCAGTTGTTTCCTACAGGAAAAGGAGGACGATATGATGAACGACCTGTGCCGATTCCTGCATCTGAATACCGGACATCAAGATTATATGCAGAAGATGCAAGATTTCGACAATGTATTCCATATTTGTTTCATCTTTTGTTTGAGAGTGATTTGTCTGGAATTTCTTATGCAGTAAACCACATATTGAAAACAAGTGTACATCTGCATAATGTTTCGGCAAAGGAATTTATGGCTAAAGTACAGCAGAAAGATAATGTTTTGGAAACTCAGCTTATTAATCTGATGGCATGTCAGCGTGGTACTAATGAGTACTGGTACCGTCGTCACGGCGAACTCAAATGTATGCTAAGGAACTTAGGAACTCCTACATGGTTCCTTACTCGAAGCTGTGCTGAATATGATTGGGATGATTTACTTCAATTTCTTCCAGAGGCAAAACCAAATATACCAAATATCGAATACAAGACACCTGGAGAATTGTGCTCTTTGGATCCTGTTAATGTATGCAGGTATTTCAATCATAGATTTGAAGCTATAATGTCTATTATCACCAATAAAAAAATCCTCCTCTTGAAGAGGTTCTGGATTTCTTTTGGAGAAAAGAGTATCAAGCGAGAGGTGCTCCTCACATACATATGCTATTATGGATCAAAGATGCTCCCAAATTTGAAACAGACTCAGATGATATTGTGCTGTCTTTTATTAAAGAATATGCTACATGTGAAGTACCCAAAAGTACACAAGATAAGGACTTAAGACAAGTCTTACGATTCCAAAGCCATTGTTGTGGGAAATACTGTCACCGAAAGTACAAATCTAAGGACAAATTCTACAGCAGATGCCATTTTGGATTTCCTCGACCTGTAATATAGGAAGAGTGAACAGTTTTATGTCATCTTTGCGACATAATATCACAAGAAAGTCTCCAAAAAAAACCTACAACTTAAGATGAAATGAAGAGACAAAATACATAAATGACTATAACTAAGTCATTTTGTCCATGTGGAATGCTAATATGGATATTCAATATGTTGCAGACAATTCCATTGCTGTTGCTCGATATGTGTAATCGTACATAACAAAGTCAGAAAAGACGGAATTAAAGGAAATGTGGAAAGAGATTTCCCATGAGAAGAGTCTAAGTAAGAAATTATACAGTTACAGTTTGAAGATGTTATCTCATCGAGAAATTGGAGCGTATGAATGCTCGGATCGCTTATCATCTGCATGTCTATACTCCAAATCTACAAGAATCATTTGGGTGAGTCTAGGTCTTGCTGCAACACGAAACCGAGTTCTTAAATCTGTACAAGAAATTGAATATTTAGCTGAAAAAGAGCCAGAAAGTACTGATATTGTGAAAACAAATATGTTGGATACATATTATCCAAATAGAAGTCATCATCTTGAGAACATTTGTCTCTATGAAGTGCTGCAAAACTATATTTTTAAACGGAATATTACTGAAAACATTAATAATGGTATATATGCCGTGATTGGTTCTGAAGGATGTCTGGTGAAACAAAGAAAACGACATTTGATTAATCATCTTAAACTGACTTGCGAAACACCTGACAAAAGGGAATTTTACTATTTAGCTCTTTAGCAACTTTTTAAGCCATGGCGTTCAGAATTGGAATTACTTGGAGATTTTGACAGCTATGAAGATTCCTTCAATGCAACTAAAGGTACTATAGAATGTCCTGTTTTTGCTAATTATGTCAAAATGTTGAATGACAAAATTGAGCAAGAAGCTACAATTGCAGCTGAGATTGCTAGAGACAGTTCTCAAGACAGTCAAACTTCTGCTCCATTGAGTCAGGACCCACTTGGAGAACAAATTGTTCTAAATGAAGCAGCAACTGCTATGGAAGAAGAGGAAACAGTAATGCATCAAGGTCAAGAACATCTAACAATCCTAGGAAATTTGGAACAATCTTGAGCAGAAAGAAATATATGAGCAAGTGAGAGAACAGATTGACCATGGATTACTTCATGAGAAGAAAGAATGCTCTTGCTCATCATTTGAACCTATCCGTATGTATGTGAGTGGACAAGCTGGAACAGGAAAAAGTTTTTTAATGAAAGTAATCACAAGTTTTCTACAGAAAAGAACTGACTCGCATTTGTCTTGTGTTGTCACTGCTCCAACTGGGTTGGCAGCACACAATATTAAAGGAATTACTTTACATCGTTTATTAATGCTACCATTAGAGCATGACAACAAATTACAATACCACAAGCTATCTGGAGAAGCTTCTTATGAAGTTTCAAGAGTGTTGAAGAAAATGAAGCTTTTCATTATTGATGAGGTAAGCATGGTCTCAAACTTAATGCTTGCCTTTGTGCATTTAAGAATGCAGCAAATTCTTAAAACAAAGTATGACGTATTATTCGGAGGAAAACACGTCATAGTTTTTGGAGATCTTCTACAACTTACTCCTGTAAAAGGATAGCCAGTGTTTAAAACACTTGTGCATGCAGATACTAGAAAGTCTTTGGGGAGTATTGGCAATGTAAACATTTGGTCATATTTTCAGTATAAGGAACTTACTACAAATATGCGACAAGCAAATGATGTTGATTATGGAACTATTCTTCAAGATATAAGAATTGGAAAATTGACCGAACATGGAAAACAAGCTTTACAGACACGATTATTTTCCAATTTGTTTCCAAATGCAAATATTGTCCCAGAGGAAATATACATGAGAATTGCAGAAAACAAATCTTAATGCCAACACTGCGTGAATGTTCCATATTCAATGAAGAAATGTTAAAGTTGGAAAATGAAGAAATTATAAAATTGGAAGCAATTGATAAAATAGAACATGAGAGAATCAGTATTATTTTGAGTGAAAAGTTTAAGAGGAAATTGGATTGTTTAGAGAAATCGATAAGTAAAACTGCTGGTTTAGAAAATAATTTGTTTGCATGTGTAAATTGTAGAGTAATTTTGAGACATAATTTGGATGTGCAAAAAGGTGTAGTAAATGGAGCAATGGGTTAAATTGTTGATTTTGTTAATTATGCGAACAGAGCTGGCATTGAATTTTGAAAATCAAATTTGATGAAATTGCTGAAGTACAACAAGTTAGTCGTTGTGCAGCTCGTTTTTTGCTTGTAAAAGATTTGTATGTCTGCAGAAAACAGTTTCCTGTTTGTTTGGCATATGCGGTGACCATTCATAAATCTCAAGGTTTAAGTGTAGATTGTGCTTTAGTGAATATTGGAAGTACCGTGTTTAAAGAGGGTATGGCTTATGTTGCTTTGTCTCGAGTCAGAACTTTATCTGGATTGTACTTGATTGATTTTGATGAGACAAAGGTTTCTGCAGACACAAGCTGTGTGAAAGAGTATTATAGGTTAAGAAGAGAATAAGCACCAAATGTAGGTAAATATCCAGAGATTGAAAAGCGTGTGATAGGAAGAAAAAGATTTGAGAATATCAGTTCTGAAACTGTAGAGAAAGAAAAAAAACAAGATGAAGTTGAGCCTCCAAGCAAAAAGACAAAGGACAGAGTTGAAGAGAATGTTGGTTATCGATTTGAAAATAGTTGTGGTGTCGACTGCTATGCTAATGCAGTTGTTAATGTTGTTTTTTTTCTTCAAAGTTTCCAACAGCAAATTGTAGAAAATCGGCACAAAAGATTCTGTTCATTGTTGAATTCTGTTTATGAGAAATGTACTAGTGATAAAAGTAAAATACAAAGTGTTTCTGATATCCGAAATGTTTTGGACATATGTTCTGGTTCTACTCAATTTACGCAGAATATTCAGCAAGATTGTCAGGAATTTTTAATGGTTATGCTTGGTGTACTGGAAGATGAAGGTATAGATGTTGAAAACATTTTTGGTCTTTCTTATAAATGGCATCATGACTGTCGAAATTGTTTGTTTACATGTAGCACTAACATAGACACTGAGAGATTCATATATTTGCCTTTACCTGACTGTGAATCAGTGTCTTTTAACAATCTAATTAGAGGAGAAAGTCAAAACATGGAGGGTAGCCAATGTAAATCAGAAATGCCATCAACATTATTTATACAAAGATATGGACAGTATGTTATTTTACTGCTGCAACGTTGCAGAGCTGATGGAACAAAATTGAAAACTTTAATTACAATTTTTGTAACTTGTCACTGTTCAATATCAGGAAAAACTTTTATAGCTGTTGCTATTGTTTTTCATGATGGACCTTCTACCACATCTGGACATTACATTGTTTATTTAAAATGTCTGAAAGGTTGGATGCAGTGTAATGACACTCAATTCGTTTTTAAGCAACGTTTGCCCAAAGAGTTAACAAATTCTTACCTAATATTTTTAAAGACAAAATTTTAAGATCAAAATTTGCCCTTTTGGATTAGTGCTGTTAGGGTAGATTAGTCTGGTGATGTAGAGTATTTTGTAAGTGAGAATGAGGAGCTTAAATGTGATCCTTTTCTTGATATTTAGGCAGTGTAGGTGTATCCGGTGGTGGGTGATGTGGGTGCAGCCATACACATTGATGATCAGTCAGGTAGTGGTCTTTTGGATTTGTTGTAGTTGTTGTAGGTGTTTGGCTAGAACTCATGTGTAGAGTGTTTTACCACAGTGTAGTCTGCTGCTGATGAGGGCCTGTGTCACTGTTCTTCTTTTGGTTAGGATCCACTTGTAAATGTTGCGGAGCATGTGGAGGGTGTTATACCAGTGCGAGGACACAGTGTAGACTTGCACATGGAGAGGGAGCAGTTGAGGTTGAATCCGGGAGCAGTTGAGGTTGAATCCTATGTTGTGCACATGGTAAGTAGGTGTTGGTACTCTTCACACTGTAGTCAAGTAGCAACAGTTGTCTGAGGCTGATGGAGTGGGTCTGAGGATGAGTACCTTCATCTTCTGCCAGTTTGTGTTTACAGTGCTGCTCTTTATGTAGTTGGTGACGTCCTTCATTGTGACGTGGAGGTTCCTTTTGGTGGTATGTAGCTTCTTGGTGAAGAAGAGGATGAGCTGGGTGTTCTTTGTGTAATAGATGTTGTTGAAGTTGTGATGGTGGCCTACTTGTGTTAGGGTGGCCAAGTAGATGATGAACAGCTGATGAACAGCGTCGAACTGATGGATGAGTCCAAACCATAGCAGCGGATGACACACACGACCCGGGAAAACAAAGCGCCAAATGTAATACCTGAAATAAAGAAAGCTTTGTTTGTTGAACTCGAAGAAAAAGAAAAAAAACGTTGTCTTCGAAACGAGGCTGCGCATGCGTAGAGAGTACAACTGCTATACAAAAAAAGGAAAGTTTTACATACTATCATAGAAATGAAGGGGCATATTATCAACAAAACGCGATACATTACCACCGCTTTTATCGCCAATAACTGCTGATAAACCGGCGATAATGGGCTTCATAATAGGCCCTTGTTAATTCCCAAAGAAGCCCATGTTAACACCAGAACATGGGCTTCTATGATAATTAACAAAGGCATATTATCAAAACCCTTTTCGCTGTTTCATTGCCACTTTCATACCCATAAAACAACGATAATTTTAACACTGATCCTTGATAATACGCCCGTCAGTGCCATATCATCACTAAAGGGCGATACATTATCGCCGCTTTTATCAGCAGAAAACTGCAGCTAAAGCGCTGATAATGGGCTTGATAATAGGCCCTTGTAAATTCCCATAGCAGCCCAGGTTCTAGTGTCAACATGAGCTTCTATGGCAATTCACAAGGATATAATATCAAGCCCATTATCGCCACTTTATCGACAGTTTCCTGCCGATAAAACAGTAAACTTAACTGCATATCATCAACCACCGGCGTTAAAATTATCGCCGTTTTATTGGCAAGAAACTACCCATAAAATGGCGATAATGAGCTTCAAAATACGGCCTTGTTATTTCCCATAGAAGCTCATGTTAACACCAGAACAACACATGTACAAACACGCGTACACGTACGCAACATTGTAATCCGAATCATTCCAGGAAGATGCAGATTCATGTACTTAACCTTTAATGAAGGATAAAAAATACCTATAGCTTAAAAATCACAATACGAACAAGAATGTCCTCTGCCTACTGAAATTCTGCCCCTATAACAGTACGAATGTATAATTTATACAGACAGATCTGCACAGCCCGCAATTGGGGGTAAACAAGCTTATAGTGCTGCGTGCGCGATCGTTAAAGGTCATTGGCGCGATGGTAAATTCCGACTTATGGTCACAAAAACGCAATCTCTCAGAGATTCTACAGCTCAGCGAGCTGAACTCCAAGCATTCAAGATGGTGCTCGAAAATACTGATCGTGAATTCCCCACAGTCATAGTGTGCGATTCCTATTATTGAGTTCAATCTTACATTGAATACTTGCAGAACTGGATTGAAAACGGATTCAAAGATGCAAAGGGTGGCACAATCATTGAGAACAAGTAGTTCAGTTACAAAAAGAACTACAAAAAGCTCAGGCGATCCATACACTGAGTCATCAAAGTGATGGGGTTCAAGTTGCAGGGAATTCATTGGCTGATAAAGCCGCAAAGGCAGCAGTGCAAATAGCTTCCGTAGTTGCAATCACTCGTTCAAAAACAAAAATAGACGGCAATATAATGCTAGCTGTCAATGCCACAAGCAAAGGTAGCGGTGCAGCGTTACCTCAAAATTATCCACTTTAATATTCATACATAATTGATTCCAACTGCGTTCCTTTTGCTCAAAATCCTGGAGTGGGTGACAGAGTAATTCCAAACAGGGGAAGTAGAGTAGCTCTGATACACGAAGCACATTTGGGAGAGGGTCTGATATATCAAGGGATCTCTAAATCTATGCAAGAACTAAAGGGACATATTGGTGGCCAGGGATGAATGCCCACATTCACGAATGCGCAATTAATTGCCATGACTGCAACAGAGATCTCGGCATAGAAATCCGCCAGATACCTGACTACAGCGTAGCCAGCCCAGTAAAGACACCATTGTTAGACAGCATTAGACTATCTACACAAAGATGTCCCTATTGACAAATGCGGTCCCACAACTATTAGGACAGATTCATTTGGATGCGGCCTCAGCGCTCAGCTGACGCTCAAACTGTTGTAAAAGATTTGCGAGTCTTTATCGGCATATACGCAGTCGGCACACTACATTCTGACCAGGGTCCTGCGTTTAGCTCAAAGGCTTTGCAAGGAGGCCATGGCAAATCTGGGCATTGCATTGCGGTATTTTAGTCCAATTCATCCTGAGGGAAATTCTGTTGTGGAGAGAAAAAACGGGACATAAAGCAATCTATACCAGCTAGGGTATTAGGCTCAGGTGATGGGTGGGGCAAACATCTAATAAGTGTCCAACGTAGTCTTAGCAATCTGCCAAGAATTTCTCTGGTGGGAATCACTCCAAATGAAATCCTTTTTGGAACTAGAATGATTGTCCAGGACCTTGATCGTCACACTTCAGTGGTAGAACAAAAACCTTTTGATATCAAAGACCGTTTGGCTGTTTTGCAGGACTTAAATAAAACAAGAAAAAGTCAAAGCAACATACTGCAGAAGCCAACAACCACTGAAGAAAAAACACCCGTCCCAGCAAGGACTGCCTGGATTCCAAAGATTGGGGATCTAGTCAGAGAAAAGATCGTGGACAAGCAAGAATTTGGGCCTTCATACAGACAACCAGTACCTGTTTGAGCAATCAGCGGATCAAGAACAGTGTTACTGCCGCCCCTTGCTGAAAGAAAGGAGAACAGGTTCGCATCCATCGACCTGGTAAAACCACATCATGTGGCCAATTATAAGTAGTAGGCCAAGTGGACTCCAAAGATGTAGCAGACGTCCAAATCTGGCTACTATCCAAGAGGTTCAAACTGAGAGACTAATCACCTTTGAAGAATCTACAGAGCAAAATAAAGGACTATGCAACAAAGCCATGGAACTTGTGCCTCTTGAGACCCAAATAACAATTTGTCAGGAAATACCTGTCTACAATGATAAAGCATCAGAGTATACTAATATGACAAGTGATCAAGTGGTTCCAGCGATTTTATCAAATCCTGAAGCAATCCCTACAATTGACAGAACAGCCTCTGGCTATTTCATTAACTTTGATACGTTTTCCGAGGTTCCCAGTGAACCTGAAACAACGCCGTAAAAAGAACTTTTAAATAACAAGCTACAGAACTTTTTCAACAACTGGAAAAAGCATATCTGGTTTCGCCATGGGTTGAAGTATGGATTGTCTTAGGTATATTTTTTTCTTTTACTTTGGTTGACTATGGTATTTACCTTGGGAATGCTGATAAGTGGGAAATATTGTACAAAGGACATAGTAAGAAAGAACATCAACTTACTACTCAAACCACATAAATCGTCTCATCATGAACAGAGAGACTTGTCAGCAGTGAACATCCCAGCCATTCTTATACCAGGTGGTATAGCTTGGGAAAGAACTAAATATGATATTCTTGGTCCAGCGGAGGTGTTGAAAATTCAAGGTTCAAGGTTTTCTTAAATGACTTTGTTTCATCCAGTACCTTTTCTGATGATTGGGACTGTTAATAATATGATGTCAGACTTAGAAATGTCTGCAAAATTTGCATATCATGAATACTTAGAAGGTTCATCAGATTATGAGCAAATGTACTGTTATAATCACTATGGTCATCATTTCTTGCATAGACCTGCAAACCCTGGAAATGTTTATACTTATAATCACTGGGAACATTGTCCGACGCCACCAAAGGGTAGCTCAAAAACATTTTATGACAAATTTCCATACCTTTCAGGTTTTAATATTTCGAATAATGCTAATAGGATAGGAATGAAAAGTAATGTTGACAAATACAAAGCAAATTTATTCTGCAACCCCTTTTATGCTCAGCTTTGGCACCATTGTGGCAAAAACTGTCTGGGGCACAAAAGACTGGCAGGTGCAGGGCTTAGAAGCTTTATTTAGAGCCTGCATTATCACTGTTCAACAGACATCTTGTCTTGGAATAGCTAAGATAAAAGATTTAAACAAACCGTCAATACCTACACCTACACCTGAAGGCAGTAACACTTCAGAAGGGGTGGTCGAGTTAAAAACTATTTTACTTAACAACAGAACAGATCCTGATTGGAATTAAATGGTTAATCTGGCCCACAGACCCAAACAACTGTCAAGATAGATTCCTGAATAAGACACAAGGGTTCACATTCACCATGCCAGATCCAAGACATGTCCAGAGACAACATGCAGGGATAGTAACATCATACAGTGTAGGGAAACTGTGCCTTGAGTGGCTACAAAAATCTACACTAAAGGAAGTAAAACAACACTTATCTTTACTTATAGATGGCGCTGATTTAAGGGATTTCTTACAAGGACCTGTGAAACCGCGTCATAAACGTTTTATATATGCCGGTATCCATGCCATTTATAATGAAGCATGGAAAGCAACGCTAGCAGAGACTGCAGAACAAATACGAAAAATTGATCATATTAATTTAGAGAAATCTCTCTCTGTAGTTAACAATGGGTGAACAACTCTGTCATCCAGAATATATTCTTTGGACAGCGTTGTATCCTCTGCCATTGACATAATGGAACAGGACTTGGTCATGTTACAGCATGTTCAGTCACAATTGCGTTCTATAATGCTTTTAGGCTGGATGTTACAAATTCTTCGTTATGGCTCTGTGCCATGGCGTCTAATCAACACCACGTCATTGTTTTCTGAACTTAACCTTATCAATCAATCAGAGTACTTGTAAAGTGCGCTACTTACCCATGAGGGTCTCAAGCCACTATGGGGAGGGGGGTTGCTGCTACTGCTCAAAGAGCTAGGTCTTGAGGAGTCTTCTGAAGGCGAGTAGGTCTTGGGTCTGCCGTATGTGGGTAGGGAGGGTGTTTCAGGTCTTGGCGGCGAGGTAGGAGAAGGATCTGCCACTGGAGGTCATTCGTTGGATGCAAGGGACAGCGGCGAGTGCGAGGCCGGCAGAGCGAAGCTGGCAAGTGGGGGTGTAGACGCTGAGTCTGCTGTTCAGGTAGGCTGGTCCGACGTTGTGGAGTGCTATGTGAGCATGGGTGAGGAGTTTGAAGGTGATCCTCTTGTCGATGGGAAGCCAGTGTAGGTCTCTCAGGTGGAGGGTGATGTGGCTGCGGCGGGGGACGATGACGATCAGTCGGTCGTCGTACGTGTTTGGCTGGGATTCCTGCGTAGAGTGCGTTGCCGTAGTCCAGTCTTGTGCTGATGAGGGCCTGTGTCACCGTTCATCTTGTTTCGGTCGGGATCCACTTGTAGATCCTGCGGTGCATGCGGAGGGTGTTGTAGAAGGAGGAGGAGATGGCGATGACCTGCTTAGACATGGAGAGGGAGGAGTTGAGGATGAATCCTAGGTTGCGTGCATGGTCATTGGGTGTTGGTTCTGTTCCCAGTGTGGTCAGCCACCAGGAGTCATCCCAGGCTAAGGGGGTGGGTCCGAGGATTAGGACCTCCATCTTGTCCGAGTTCAGCTTCAGACGCCTGCTCCTCATCCAGTCGGCGACGGCCTTCATTCCCTCGTGGAGGTTGGTTTTGGCGGTGTGTGGGTCCTTGGTGAGAGAGAGGATGAGCTGGGTGTCGTCGGCGTAGGAGATGATGTTGAGGTTGTGATGGTGGGCCACTTGTGTGAGGGGGGCCATGTAGACGTTGAACAGCGTCGGGCTGAGAGATGAGCCCCGGGGGACACCACAGATGATGTCTGTGGCTTCGGATCGGAAGGGTGGGAGGCGGACTCTCTGAGTTCTGCTGGAGAGGAAGGACGTGGTCCAATCAAGGGCATTTTCTTGGATTCCAGCTTCTAGGGGGGGTGTCTTTAGAGTGCGATGGCAGACCGTGTCGAAGGCGGCTGACAGGTCCAGGAGGATGAGGGCTGATCTTTCGCCGTTGTCTAGTTGGCGCCTGATGTCGTCTGTGGCGGCAATGTGGGCTGTCTCGGTGCGGTGGTTTCGTCTGAATCCGGACTGGGACAGGTCCAAGATGTTGTTGTCTTCTAGGTGGCGGGCCAAATGCATGTTGATGATTTTCTCGATGACCTTTGCCGGGAACGGGAGCAAGGAGATGGTCCGGAAGTTCTTGAGGTCCTTGGGGTCCGCCTTGGGCTTCTCGAGGAGGGCGTTGATTTCGGTGTGCTTCCAGCTGTCCGGGAATGTCGCTGTTTCAAAGGATAAACAAATCACTTTGGCAAAAAGAGGAGCAGACTATACGGTGCTGAGCATTGAAAAACTGGAAAGATTACCATTAACTTTTTCTGAGAAGCCAGCGACAGAATGGATAATACATGGTACAATCCCTCTGCCTGTGACGATTTTCCATTTTCAATATTGTTTAAAACATATACCAGCAGGTGTATATGAAAGGTTGGGTAAAGAATACATCAAGACATCCTGGGATTTACCTTATACACACAAATGTTGGAGTAGGGGAAAAGAAGTGTTTCTTACTGGTACAAATTGTGAAAACACACTAAGCGGTTCACTCTTATATCAGGGTATTAACTTATACGGGGCCTGCAATGGTTCCTCGAACAACTTATCCTGCCACCTGCAAGGTTCTCCAGCTGCAGTGATAGATCCAATTTTTAGGCAGCTTTCTAATGGAAGTTATATTATGTTGAATGATCACAGCTGCTGTGGCATGTTGCCAGGAACCCCCTATCATGTAAGCATGTCAGCCAGGGTCACTTGCTGTATGCAAGTATTGTTTCCAGCAACTAAGACAGACGGGGAATCACCATTATGGCCTTCACTGAACATCTCTTCTATACGAATTGATACTTTAGGCAGTTTAAAAGTCATTCTTTTACAAAAAACTGACCTCGGCCAAAAAGACGTATGATCTGAAAGTTGCAAGGACTTCTGCAGAGATACATGCCCTTTTATCCACAAACTGCCCTATGCATTTCTCAGAAATGTAAACATGTCTAATACGAGTGGTAATGTACATGTATTTAAGACACTTTTTTTGGGACTGTTAGCCCCCTTTGAAGCAGTCCTAGGCATATTTCCAAACTTCGTGCACTCTGTGTTTGGCGGCCTGCCTCTCGTTTTGGAACTCGTAGCAGGAATACTATTTTTGCCCCTTCTGTTCCGATATGGCAAGTCAAGTCACCATCGACACACAGATCACCTTGTAGAACACCCTCCTGGCAATGAAATGTCGTGAGCGCATGATACAAATACTGGGCTTGGCTTGTTTAAGAGATTTGAATACCACGGGATTTCTATCATTGCGACCAATCTGGCAAGATTGCATCTTACCTGTTCTACGATGCCTGCTATGTGTAGAAGAATGCGTGCTAGACATCTGTATGACACTCCCATCAGTCCTGCCAATCGAAATTGATACTTTGCTTGAACCAGTAACGGCTCATGCACTGTGTTGTCCCCAGCGGCTACCAATCCTGACGTAAAATGCAGACAGTGAGATACGTGGAGCAACAGGCACATAGGTACCATCTACTTCAAACATTGCTAATGCGGCTGACGCTGACGGCGATGCTTCTCATCTATGTGCTATTGATCTACTTAACGAGGTAGTCCAACTTTCACCTACAGTAGTAGACAAATTCTTTACCAGCTTAGAAGATTTGATGCTCTCTCTAAACAATTAAACTGACTTTTGAAGTTGGCACACAATGTTCTGAGAGACTCTGAATTCGACCTTCATTTTTTCAAAATAAATATCTAACTTTGAAACTCTATTTTTTTCTATGATTAGACGTTTTTTTCAAATTTGTATTTTTCTTTTTTGGCACAAAGTAATCTGCTTAAAGTAGAACTATTCAAAGAGAACAAGAATTCTTTGAATACTTCCAAGAGACAATATTTGACCTTGTCCAGACTCAAACAGTTTATATATTCTGGCATGGAATGGTCTCTACTTTTCTTCTGTATTTAAGAGCCGTATCATAAATGTGTTTTCATGATACATTCGAATAAGCGTTTTTTAAATGTCATCTATATGCTTTGAATGAAACATTGCTTTTAAATGCGTACAGCACCAATGCTCTTTTCATGTACAACCATTTCAAATACATATTCTGGATTTTGGGTGGGGTTTTAACACATCATGTTTTAGAAATGTTTTATGTGTTTGGAACTTAGTGGAGTGGGTGTTGTGTGGCGTTTTAGGCTCTGGATGAATTTTCTCGATTCAAGCCCTTATATAGGTACAATTCACATTTCCCTAATATAGGCAAAGAAATCATTCCCTTATTTAGACATAGCCCATGCAGACCAAATATAGGCATGGCTACTTCCACCCATACCAAACGTCACAACGATTTCATGGAAAATCAGCTTAAGCAGTCAGGGACCTTCCCTTGCTTGAATATTGATTTGTCCAAGAACTCAAGTACTTTGCAAAGAACTACTATTCCCTACGGGTTCTTTCTGGACGTTATCATGCCCGACTTTACGTCAAACTAGACACCTTCAAGGTATAAATATGCCTTTACTTGCTCTAGCAAGACTCAGTGGTTCGGAGGAATTCGACAATCTATTTGCCCGACGCAGCTTGCTACAGCAAGTGCCGAAGGAAGTCGACCCTCCAGCTTACGCACTGATCAAGAGGCGAGAATCCAGCACCAGTGTTTTCAAGCTCCCCTTGCGGAGGGTTGGGAAATCGCGTCCCGAGACAGAGATACCAGACCTCCTTCATTCTAAACTAAGGTATGGAGGTGATTGGAACCTAGAGAAATCTTGGATAGATTCTTGGCAAAGAAAACTAAACCTATGCTACACAATACTTACTTCCTACTGCGTAGTAGACTTAGGTTAGGTGCATTGGGGTAGGCGTATTTTAGAAGCACCAGTTGAGTATTTTTAGTCATTAATATTTATGTATGTATTTTGATATGGCTTAGAAACCATACAATGCTCTTACAGTATTATTTTATAATATTGTTATCGCTGAAACCATTATACTTTGCAGTCTGCATTACGATTGTAGCAATTCGCTTTACTTACATGAGAAAGAAGACTGTTCAATAAAACCTTTTATTGAAAACGCCCATTTCTCTATTTCTCTACAACTCTGTAGAAATGAAGCATGCACGATTCACTGAGTGAAATACTTATCTATTTTTTCCGCGACTCTAGCGATACATTTCTTATTCTTGGGAAACAAAGTTGTCATATTTATGCGGTTGTCAGAAACTAATCCCTTCTTGTGAATTTGAGAAAGTTTCTAGTGACCTCTGAGCTAGCTGGCACTCACTATTAAGTTTAATATATTCGATTAAGACCTAGTCGACCTCAGTCCTACGTCTAATCTATAGGATATATTATTCCAATGCGCAGAGCCTATTAAGAATACAGGAACTTCACTACAGTATAAAGTCTCATATTATAAGCTGATAGACCATTCCTTCCGCTGGACAATCAATAAAGTTTTTTTCATAAAAAAGACACAATAGAAAAGGGATTAGAGAAAAAAACTCCTCAGAAGAGAATGGAGGTGAGGTGACACATGTATTGTTTTAAACTAGGCAACCAAAAGCATTCTTATTCACAGGGGAGTTGTGTTAAAGTTGGCCTTATCCAGATCAACAATTCATAAGCTTAAGGGAGTTAAAGGGGGGCCGGGGTTGTTGCTGCGATCAGAAATGATGGCTATATAGTCCTCTCTTTGTAGTCATTCCTAAATAAGAGGCCCTATTTTTAGGGATGCTTCAATTGAATTGGCCCCAAGGGATATTTTCATTAAGCCCAACCTCATGGGATTTTATTCTGTACACCCTTCATTGTTCTTTCTCGAACAAGTGGGTCTCATTATTCACTTGCTCAATTACCAGCTACTGTAAATCCTTGGTTGTGTGTTGGTGCTCAATGTAGTGGTCGGTCATCTTAGTTGTAGCTCTTTTGCATCTTAAATTGTTCCGATGCTCGCAGATCCTGGTAATGCAGATCCTGGAAATGTAATGCAGTTTACATGGGCAAGTAACCATGTAAATCGCTCCCTAGTATTACAGTTGGTAAATCTTCTCAATTCCCATGTGTTGGTGTTGTTCAAAGTGACTGTTTTGCTAGTCTCTGTGAGGTGACATACTCTGCAATTGCCACATGGGTGATGTCCCGGTGATGGGAGTGATGAAGCCCTGGCCAGACTGTGTTTCCCGGGATGGGCGTGGTCATGAGTGTACCAGCATGGCTTTCAGGTTGCGACCTCTTCTGTGGGAAAACATAGGCTTTGGTATTGATGTGGCGCTGCCACTCAAAATCCTCCAGTGCTTGTTTACGATCCTGGATACTGCATTGAATGCACTATTGGATGTAGTGATGCAGATAGAGCGTACTTCCTTTTCCTTAGGTGCCGGCGCTTCCAGGAGGGCTTCCCTGTTGTTCTGTTTCACCCTTTCTGTTGCTTGGAATTTGTAGTCACTGATTTCAGAGCAGCTTCTCCTCAATCTCAAGAATTGCCCAAAAGGTAGGTTTTCACTCAGGTGAAAAATGTCAAACCTGAGTGGACAATTCTTGGCTGTGGCCTCAAAATGGGTGGTATTTTAGAAACCCTTCGCCTGAAGAGATGTTGAGGTCTAGAAATACCATGTCGGTTCTGGAGATACTGTAGGTACATTTTAAGAACTTTTTTTGTTCACTTAGACATGTTATGAACTCCTTTGTTACCATTCCATATAACCAGGACATCATCAATATATATCTCTTCCAGAGACTGATGTTGGTGAGGTACGGATTATGTGCTGTTAGGTTACTCAAGATGGTTGACATATAATCGAGGCACACTCGGAGAGAAGGTACTCCTCATGTTTGTACCATGTTTCTGTAGGTACAGGTTATCTTCAAACCTCTCAAAATAGTCTTTATGGACACTTTCAAGAAGGCTTTCAGAAAACCTCGGTTAACTCTCAGAGGGGCTGGGACAGCCACCACTTGCCCCTCCCACCAGGAAGTGAGGGTCGGGTCCAGTAGACGTTCTAGCATGCAAGCGGCCACGAGGATGCCAAAGAGGATGAAGGTTGTGTGTATGAAGGCGCCTGCCATGCCCCTCCAGCAGCTACGGAGTTCCCGGGCAAGCAGGTCAGGTTTACAGTGAGGGAGTAGCCTTGAGGGAGTAAGTGTACATATGCTCACACTCGCAGAGCACATGCAAGCACTTTTTACCTTTCTTGAACCCCATTTAATTTCCATGGGATTTCTGTCCTCAAAATAACCCAGAGCTTTTGGCTACAGGTGTCCCTTCTTCCCCGCTGGACTTATAAGGCCCACTTATGGTCTCTAACATATATGTAACGCTCATTACATGCTATTGCCTGTTGTCTGTCACTCTCTGTTTGTGAGTCTTATGTATTGTATGTAACAATACTACACCTAGCATGCTCAGGTATTTGACTTATTTTTGTCACAATTTCCACAAAGTCACAATCGGAAACGGTTTTTAATAATGCAAAAGGCACAGAAGGTTGTACAAGTTTTTTTTATCATTTTGTTTATTTCGCTCCAAACATCTGTAAGAATTTATTATTTTGCAATTTTAACAGACCAATTAGGTGATGTATAATTTTTAATTTTCACACTTTTCTTGTTATTGTTATTTAGGAGTTAATGTAACTTTAGGAGTGGGAGCATTTTCTCCTTATGATCCTGAAGAAAAGCCCTGTGGAAGGGCTTGAAACTAGTCAATCAGTGAAACGGTGGGTCATACACCTAAAGCGTTTTTCTCAACATCCCCATATTTTACCATATTAACTTGGAGAACAAATTAAAGTTTTTTTTCTACTAGTCTGATATTTTTAAATCCCCTTTTTTCATATAAGTAACCCACTCCATAATCTATATCCACATAGGTGCATAGGAACATCCTTTCACAAAGTGCTCCTGCGTCTTCGTAGGTAGAAGCATGCCCCTGTCCTTAGAAGGGCAGGGGTGAACCCTATGATGAAGCATGCCACCTTGGGCAACCCTGGTAGTTTAGTACGTTTGGCCACTTTTGAACTGCGATTGGTTCCATATTTTACAAATCATGCTGAACAAGGTCAATGATTATATATTTGTATTTAGTGCTTTCCAATGTTTTCTCCTGTATTCACTGTTTATATGGTTCTCAGCAACAAAGGAAATAAAATAAAAAATATAAATTCTGAAACATAGTAAATAACAAAAAATATAAATATGTAAATATAAAAAATATAAATATTTTTTTTTATAAAATGTTATAAATTAAGGATTTATCACAATATTTAATACAAATAAATTACTCCACATATTATTATAATTAAAATACAAAACTATGGGGCTCATTAGGCAACTGAAGAAGCATCAGACCACCGCATTGCAATGTGTTGGTCCGACCGTATGGGTGAGGGACCAACCGATGCGGTTCTGAGGAGCTCAAGGGACCCGTCGACCCTGCGGATGAAATGTAATCCCTACAATGAGGGCTTACAATGGCCCTTTCTAGCAGCTGTTTTAATGGTGGTCTGACTGCCATTCAAAGGCTGTCAGAAATGGACTTTGGGGGCCCTAGCAGGGCCATGTGACTCTGCTGAGAGGCCAGGGTGGCACCACACACATCCATGCCTCATGTGGCAGACACCATGAGGTGCTTGCCACAGGGTGCAGAGATGTTTAAAAACATGCCTTTTAGCATTGGGACTTGCGCTGCTGCTCTTTTCCAGCCTGCAGCACTAGACTCAATGTCAAAAGGCATGTTTCCGACCGCCTTCATGGTGGACGGGTCCTAATTAGGTGGTCAGGACTGTCAACTACCTGTCAGCCAGTCATTTTACTGCAATGATGCCGGTTGGACACTTGTTCGACTGGCATCGTAATTAGGACCTACATTCTCAAAATTATAACAACCAATAAACACAATATTATTTATATTTAAAAAGCATAAATTAACTAACACATACAATAATAAATCGCGTAATTATAGAAAACAATTAACTATTTTTAAATTTGTTATTACTTCAGTAACTTTCTACCCTATACTTCTGCAAAGTACACAACACAAATCTAAAATTATTTTGTAAACTGATATTTACACATGTTGCATAATTAGTTATTACAATGTTAATAATAATTAACTATTCCTAAAATAATTATATTTCATTACCTCCCCACCATTTATTTATAAAAAAAACACCCACACCTAATATATATATAAAAAAATATTATTGGCTTCATTTTCATAATTAATGTCAATTAAACAATTAATAATATTAATAGTTTACTAATAATAAACTAGTTATATTTGATTAGATCTACCTTTACTCCTACAAATGCAAGAACTCACACCTAATATGTAACAGAAAGAATATATTAATTACATACTTTATGTAAATATTATTATAAAATAACATTATTTATTTAGTATAATTGATTTCCTACACATCCTTTACCCATACAAAAACAAGACACCAAAAAAAGAAAAATATATAATGTATTATACAATATACATAATTCATTATCAATTAATAATGAATTTACTTCCGACCCTATACCCCTACAAAACACACAACCCACACCTTAAACTAAAAAAAGAATTTAAACAATTAAAATAAATAATTATTAATAAAATAATGAATATTAATTGAAAATGAATTATAAATAATTATAATTAATGTACTTCCCAACCTATACCCCTACTAAACACACAACCTGCACCTGAAACTTAATTTTAAAAAAACAAATTAATTATACAATTAACATAAATAATTATTGATTACTAAAAAATATTAATTATACATTAATTATTAATTCATCATAGTTAATTTACTTCCCACCCTGTAACCCTATAAACACCACAACCCACTACGGTACTAAAAAATAAACAAATACAAATTCTATTTTAAAACTACTACCAAATTAAAAACTATATTAAAAAACATGAACAATAATTATACAAACAATATCATATACAATTAAAATTCATATTAAAATACATAAAAATAATTTTAAAATGATATTATTAACAATTATATTTTTCTAAACTCTATTAATGATTTTGATATTGTTAAAATCGATATTACTTACCTTAAAATCGATTTTCTTGACAACAATAATCTTGCACACAATATTTCTGCATGACAATATTTCAAACTCAATATTTATTTTGTTATATTTTTTCTGAAGACCCTTCAGTATCATGCAATCATGGAATTAAGAGTTAAACTTCAGGAAATGGGTAATAACTGTGCAGACCCGGCTTTCCGGGCATAAACTACAAAACTCTCATAGTTACCTCCCACTTTGTGCAGGGTGGGTGTGTAAGGAGGGTTTTGGAGGGTGGGGAACGGAGGGGAAGTAGTATCCTGTCAGCAGGGAGTATTGCTGGCTCCCATAATGGTAGAAAAGGATGATGGGTGGGACAGTGAGTTGAGATGTCAGCTATTGTAGCTTTAGCCTAAAACTATTTTCACTGGCCAGTTTATCTGGTCAGTGCAAGTGGGTCCTTGCTTTGTTAGAAAACACTGGGCCATTTGTGATCAGCACCTCAGAATTCCATACATGCATCCTGCATCACCTACACACAGACTTTCAATTCCTAAATTAAAAATCGCCGGGACCACACACACAAACACCGGAGTAACTCTGGGTAAAGTATGAATATGGAATGCAGTATGTAAAAAAATCGATAACAAAGAGGAACCGCTGTTTAAAGGATTGCAGGGACTAGGGGTATGTGGGCTAGTGACAAATTAGGTTCTCACCACCAAGGGTTTTGGTCAATTCCTTAAGTTTTTTCTTCACTAATTGCATCAAGAAACTATGGCCCTAATTTCGATGGCAGTCGGTTGGACAGCCAACCACCATCGCAGCGGGCAGGAGACTGCCCAACAATGAGTCTCTGGTCCAATCCACACAACTGGAATGAGACCACAGTGCAGGCGGTGAGAAAGTGCTTTTTCTACTGCTGCTTGTGCTGTGGCCCAGGAAAAGAGCCGTAGTACAAACTGCAGTAGAAAAAAACACTTTGTGCACATCCATGCACCATGTTCCAGCACCATATAGTGTCTGGAACATGGTGCATGGATGTGTGGGGGGCACTACATGTGGGCCCAGGGCCACTTAGGAGTGGCCCACGCTGCTAAGGGCCCTGTTTTGGAGCACAAAAGTCTGTTTCCATCTGCCTTTTCATGACAGTTGGACATGCCATGAAAAGGCAGTCGGAAAAGGAAATCCTAATCCCTATGGCAGTGCCTGCGCAGGCGCCGCCTGCATTGATAGGATAGGATTTGGACCGCCATCCCGATGGGATCTTGGCTCCTGTCGGAGGTGACGGTCTTTCCCCGGACTTCCGATGTCCGACCGCTTGCATCCAAATGCGGCGGTCGCACTGATGGCCTGTATGTCGTTGTGACCACCACTGATGGCCTGTCGGTGGCGGTCCCACTGACATTGTAATTAAGGCCCTATGATACAAAATACAATGCATCTATTAATACACATAAGTATGTTGATATTTGAAGCTTAAACCCAGACTTTAATGCTAGCATATGTGTGGTTGCCAGAAAGACTATCAAATTGTCATAGTATGTGAAGATTCTAATTCTCAGCTTATTTCTAAACATAATCTAAACAAAAAAGAACGATGTTAAGGTTATTCTACAATAAGATTAATTGGTGATAGTGCTTATCTACAAAAAAGTTGAAGGAGTGTTATGGCAGAATTCTTTATTATTTCAGCCTTCTTCAGGACACAATTGACTGGTGCTCATCGACACGTGATAAGTAGGATTAAAGACAAAAAAGAAACACAACATAACTTGAAACATTGTTGTCTTTGTACTGTTGTGCTTTTGTGCTGGATTATTGCAACATAATTTTGTGGTGTACTCCAGAAATGGTGTTGCGTTCTTTTTGAGATGTTGTATGGTCATATGCCATGTTCTGTTTTAATTCTGATTTTCGACTTCCTTGTGTTTTTTGTTATGTTTTGTTGTTTATTTCAGATATGTCAATAATTGCTGCAATATCCCCAGCCAAAGGTATCACTTATTGTTAACCTCATAGATGCTATTAAACATTCCTCCCCAGTGCTGCGCTGTCCATTGGAACTAGTGCTGAATGGACGTCCAATGGTCGTGCGCAGCACTGGGGAGGTAGTGCTGCCGTCGGGCAATGCACCGAGGCAGCACTTAAGGGGTTAAAGGTCCTGTGCCAGGCAGCCATTTACTACTGTCTAACATTGTAAAGTAGCGCAACTCTAGCTCTTCAACTACTTAAGACACCAAAGAGCTCTGAAATGCAGAAGAGACCTTGTCATAATTAGTGCCCCTAGTGCTAACTTTGTGTATTCTGGCCTAGAGAGTCTAAACACAGTGCTCGCTTTATGTGATACACTCCCCCAGACTCTATATCAGCAGGCCAAGTTAGCTGTTTTCAGAAGTAACTCTCAAATTTAAATAAATCACATAACTGCTACTCACTTAAAACGAATTATGCTCAATTAAAAAGTGCATTTTGCAGAGGCTTTGTTACAGTAATATGTTAATAGAAATTATAAGTTAACTTCCAGAACAACGTACACCTCTGCAAACATTGTTATGTGCATCTTTGTATACCCATGTGCTGCTGCATTTCTGTCATTTTATGGTTATGTGATGTAATATCAGAAACAAAAATATTGTGACACAAAAATATCACTCCCCAAAAAATGAATACATTTATTAACTTTACATATTTTGTATAGAAACAACAAAATATTAACTGCAAAAATACCAAAATTTCATATCAAAATAGGTATGTTTATTGAATTTTAAATGTTAAACAGTATATTCACTTTAAAAAGTATATTAACTTGCTCACTCGGAAGAAAGGTCTCTTGGTCGAAGCGACTGCAGATGTTTTTTTACTTTTCTTCCCGAGTGGGGGGCGGGGGGAAAGAGGATATATATGTGCTTCAAGGTGAAGTTCCAGGTCCATGTCTGTTGAGTAATGTGACTGCACAACTAATGGGTTTGTTGGCAATGATCTGCAATATTTCAACTGATCACCCAGTTTTTAAAAAAGATCCTAAATTATTTGAAGGACTAGGAAAATTTAAAGGAAAGGAAATTACATTACATATAAATGAAGGAATAAAGCCAACAGCACAAACACACAGAAGAGTACCAATTCATATGCAAGAAAAAGTTGAAAAGGAAATTAAATCCTTACTTGAACAAGACATAATAGAGGAAGTACCAGGCCCAACGCCCTGGGTAAGTCCAATTGTCATAGTTCCCAAAAAAGATACTGATGATATCAGGATATGTGTAGATATGAGAATTCCTAACACTGCTATTGAAAGGGAACGTTATCCAGGTCCTCACTTGAATGACATGATTAGTACTATAAGTGGAGCAACAGTGTTCTCAAAACTTGATTTATGCAAAGGATATCACCAGCTGGTCATTGATAACCAATCAAGATATATTACAACGTTTTCAACACACCTGGGGTTATTTAGATATAAAAGATTAAACTTTAGAATTTGTTCAGCAGCAGAAATTTTTCAAGAAATTATAGAAAACATAATAAGACCAGTACAAAATTGTATGAATTACAGTGATGACATCTTAGTTTTTGGAAAAACGCAGGAAGAACATAATCAAACATTGGAAAAAGTATGTCAACAGCTGGAAGAAGCTGGGTTAACTTTAAATGCAAAAAAATGTGAAGTTAATAAAAATGAGTTAACATTTTTTGGACATATATTTTCAGAAAGAGGAATGAGACCAGATCCTGTCAAAATAGTAGCATTAAATGCAATGCAGAGACCAAAAGACATAGCAGAAGTAAGATCCTTCCTTGGAATGGCAAGATATTGTGCAAGATACATAAAAGACTTTGCAACTACAAGCTCACCTCTAAGAGAGTTAACAAAAAAAGGAAGGAAATTTCAATGGAATATCGACTGTGAACAAGCATTTAAAAATATTAAAATGGAAATTACAAATGCAGCAAACCTAAAATATTTTGACCCACATCTATCCACAGAATTAATAGTGGATGCTAGCCCTGTAGGTCTAGGGGCAATGCTGGTACAACATAAGCCGGGAAGAGAAAGTCAAAGATATGTAATCTCACATGCCAGTAAAAGTCTATCTGAAATAGAACAAAGATATTCACAGCCTGAAAAAGAAAGTTTAGCTGTTGTTTGGGCATGTGAGCATTTTCATGATTTCATTTATGGTAAACCCTTTGTAATTATTACTGACCATCAAGCATTAGTTTCCATTTTTGGGAATCCAAAGACAAAAATGCCGCCGAAAATTGAAAGATGGGGTATGAGGCTTATGGATTATGATTTCAAAATAATTCATAAACCAGGTAAGGAACATAATCCAGCAGATTATTTGTCTAGACACCCATCTTCAACAACAGATGTACAACAATTAGAGGCAGAAGAAACATTCACTTTATAGTGAAACCAGCAATGCCAAGAGTTGTGAAAGAAAATGAACTAATTGAAGAAACAGAGAAAGATTATACTCTTCAAGAGGTGAAGAAAATCATACATGAAAATAAGTGGAGATTGATAAATAAAGGAAGTCAATTTGAAAGAAATATTAGGAAAAATGATATGTTGGCGTTTAAAAATATAAATTCGGAATTATCTATAACCTCCTCAAGAATACTGCTCAGAGGAACAAAAATAATAATACCAGACAGTCTTCAACGTCATGTAATTGATTTGGCTCATGAAAGTCATCGTGGTGTATCAGCAACAAAGAATTTTCTAAGAGAGAAACTATGGTTTCCAAGGCTGGACAAACAAGTGGAAGAAATTGTTCAGTCTTGTTATATCTGCCAATGTACCGTAAAGGAAAAAGGAATTGAAGAGTTGCACATGTCGGATCTTCCAAATGCTGTTTGGTCAAACGTGGCAGCAGATTTTTATGGGCCTTTGGATTCTGGGCATTACCTACTAGCAGTGGTAGATGAATATTCTCGTTTTCCAATTGTAAAATTGATATCATCTACGTCTACTTCAACAGTACTTCCAATATTAGATGAAATATTCTCAACATGGGGAATACCTAGTATATTAAAAACAGACAATGGGCCACCATTTAGTGGAGAGGATTTTGGAACATTTATGAACTATTTGGGAATAGTACATAGGAAGATAACTCCAATGTGGCCTAGAGCAAATGGAATGGTAGAAAGATTGCTGGCAACAATTAAAAAGGGAGTACAAAGAGCAAAACTCTCACAGATTTCAGTAAATCAAGCTTTGTGTCAAATTTTAAGAGACTATAGAAATACCCCTCATCCATCAACTGGGAAGTGCCCTTCAGAATTAATGTTTGGGCAATCAAGGAGAACTCGATTGCTACAATTACCTGCAAGTCCACCAAAAGCACATGAAGAAGTCTTAAAACAAGACAAAGAGGCCAAAGAGAAAATGAAGTACTATGCAGAAAAAGGAAAAACTTATCAAGGCAAAGATTATCAAATTGGTGATTTAGTTTTAGTTAAACAACAGCAAGTTAAGAAATCACAAACTAGATTATACCCAATGCCTTTAGAAGTTACAAAAATACATGGAACAGCAGTGACTGCAGAAAATGATAGCAGAAGAATTACACGAAACAAGTCTTTCTTCAGGAAAGTTGCAACAGGCAATGTACAGAGAAACATACAACCAAATGATCAATAAGATGAGTGGATACAAAGGAGATCAGAAAGAATTTCAAAAAGACCAGAGAGACTAATTGAACAATGTTAATATTAAACAATGTTAATCTATTTATTCATTTAAATTATTTCACTTATTTTAGGGGGGAGGGGGGAGAATGTAATGATGTATAAATGACATCATAATGTGAGATGTAAAAGAATGTCAAGAATAAAGAATGTTGAGGGAACATTCATGGGACACACCAGGACAGATACGGAAGCTGATTTACATGCTCCATTAAAGATATATTAATTAATTATATTTATTGTGTCTAATGGATTTCTTTACAGTGGGGGGCGGGGGGACCAATAGAGGAAATTGCACGTGTTTTGGGGATCCAAGCATTGATGCCCGCACAAGTCCTAACATCCCTGTTTATCAGATCCAAAAGGTGCAAAGGGGGTTGAGGCACAATCCCATATACCTCCAACAAATGAGGAGTCGGTCGTAACACAACCGGCTTTCCCAAAGCTTCAAAAAACCAAAATAGCCCAGCACACTTTACAGGTAAGTAATAACAATTATACAATTTTCAAATTGCAAATGTATTCCAAAGAGGAGTCGATGTTATGTAATCATACCAGATTCCATCCTTTGTTTTTCTTTTCTTTTTTTTTAATCGTTTTGCAAAACGTTTTAAAAAAAGAAAAATAAAGGAAGGAATCTGATATGACTACATACCATCGACTCTTCTTTGGAATACATTTGCATTTTGAAAATTGTATAATTGTTATTACTTAACTCTAAAGTGTGGGGGGACCAATAGAGGCCCTTTTGAAGATTTATAGAGCAAAATGCTTTTCAAAGGCCAGTTGTCAGAGTGAGATATCGGGTGACATTGATTTGGAGGCTTTGCAAATTTCTGAAAATGCTTTCTTGAAATGGATTCTCTCAGAAACGCAAAGTACCCCGTCCTATGTTGTGCATGAAGAGCTGGGGATCGCCTTTCTCTCAGATGAATTGGCTTTCCGTCCACTAGCATTGTGATTAAAGATTTGGTCTAAGCAAGAAAACGCACTTAGCAAAGACATTGTAAAGGATTGTCTTTCTCTTGACCACATCGTGTGCATTTGATGGCTCCTGTATATAAGTGAAGGCCTTTGTAGACTAGGAAGGGCAGAACTTTTTGATAACCCCGAAATTATATGCAAGAGGGACTTTACCTGGTCTGAAGAGTGTTTCTTTAGAAGAAGCGGTTGTGGCAGAGAGGAAACAGAGCTGTGTAAGCCCAGTGTCCATAGATACATTGCATTAAAAACAGTACAAACCACAGAACAATACCTTTTAGTGCCTAAAAGCCATCATGATCGCTTTCTATTGGACAGATTTCGGCTTGATTTTTTTCACTATCTTCTGGCACAACCGTGTTTTGCACACAGAGGGAAGTGCCTCATGCCCTGTGGTTGCGACAGTCAGTCTCCTCAGGACATGATGCACTTTTTACTGTTTTGCAGTTTTTATGTAGTTCCTACAAAGTTATTTATTATTCCCATTCTTTAAAAGGCTTGTTTTAGGATGGTGAGACCAGCTTTTATCTTTTTATAACTCCTCTCTAATGACACAGTTTTGCATACACTTAGGGCTCCATTAGGATGACGGGCGGACTTTGCCAGCCCGTCCTCCCATCGTAAATCGGGAACGCCCGCCATAAGGGCGGGGGTCCTGGGGGTGCCATTAGGATGTGCCCGCCACAGTGGCAGGCACATCCTGTATTTTCAGCATTGTGGCGGGCGGTGCTCTCTGCACCGCCTACCACAATGCTGAAAATGGACTTTAACATTGTCATATGCAAAGAGGCAGGCACCGCGCGGTGCCTGCCGCTTTGCAAATGACAATGAAGGGGGGTACCACAGGTACCACCCCCCACGTGCACCCCCCACCTGTACTTCACTCTGGGGGCCAGCAGGGGGCCCCCAGAGGGAAGACCGCATGCCTTTCCGTGGAGGCATCGCCGCCGCGGAAAGGCACTGCACACCACTCATCATAATATGTCTGGCGGTGTCTATTAGACACCGCCACCATATTGTTCCTTTTCCGCCCGGCCGCAAGGCGACCGGGCGGAAAAGTGGCGGGCGGTGTTTCCCTCCGTTGCAGTCCCCCCGCCATTGTACTGTGGCGGGGGGAAAAGGGTGGCTGGCAGGCATTTCTGTCAGGCGGATCGCCATCGCCACCGCCACCATGGCGGTGGCGATCTGCCCGACATCGTAATGGAGCCCTTCATTTTTTAAGGGCTGCTGTTAGGCTTAGGTCAAGCTGTGACTAATCTTGGCATGGGGATTTAATAATTTTTACTCTGTAATTAGACTACCCTGGATGTACTGTACTGCGATTTTGTATTTATCTGAAGTTTTATTGATATTTGTATGACTTTTATGGTTTTATTTGTAAAACTAAATAAAGTTTTGATGATGATGATATATTAACTTGTAATATTTCATTAAAAAATACATAATATAAAAATATAACATTTTACAACTTACAAACATTAAATAAAATATCTAATATTTGATAAGGCAGCTGGGTTATGGCGGATTGCACTGCCAGGTCAAGTCACAAAGGTACCAAAATATTGCCCACCTCAGGTGGCCAGCTGCCACTTGACCATGCAGTAAAACATTCATTCAAGGGGTATGAGAGGCAATATATATACAAAGTAAATCACAAAATCTGCGTTTTAGCAAAAGAAAAGAGTCCACATTGCTGTATGTAGCCTTAGGGCTCCATTACGATGTCGGGCGGATCGCCACCGCCATGGTGGCGGTGGCGATCCGCCCGACAGAAATGCCCGCCCGCCACCCTTTCCCCCCCCGCCACATTACAATGGCGGGGGGGACCACAACGGAGAGAAACACCGCCCGCCACTTTTCTGCCCCGGTCACCTTGCAGCCGGGGCGGAAAAGGAATAATATGGTGGCGGTGTCTAATAGACACCGCCAGACATATTAAGATGAGTGGTGTGCAGTGCCTTTCCGCGGCGGCGATGCCGCCACGGAAAGGCATGCGGTCTTCCCTCTGCGGGCCCCCTGCGGGCCCCCAGAGTGAAGTACAGGTGGGGGGTGCACGTGGGTGGTACCTGTGGTACCCCCCTTCATTGTCATTTGCAAAGCGGCAGGCACCCCGCGGTGCCTGCCGCTTTGCATATGACAATGTTAAAGTGCATTTTCAGCATTGTAGCGGGCGGTGCAGAGAGCACCGCCCGCCACAATGCTGAAAATACAGGATGTGCCCGCCACTGTGGCGGGCACATCCTAATGGCACCCCCGGGACCCCCGCCCTTATGGCGGGCGGTCCTGATTTACGATGGGATGAGGGGTGGGCAAAGTCCGCCCGTCATCCTAATGGAGCCCCTAGTGTGGCTTTAATACAGATATGCTTGGTTTTCATAGCTGTACAGCCAACGCTTTTTGCCCAAACATGGGCTTCTTCAGACCGATTCAAGAGTGTGCTAATCTCACCAGATGAGCTTACTTAGGTCTGCATGTTTTCGTGTCCACGTCAGGACGTAGGTAATGAGGAATTGGCCTCTTTAATTGAGAAACACTAATGGTCCATTGGTGAGAGGCCTCAAGTCTTTGTCCCTGTCGTATAGGTCCGTGTCAGATTCAATAAGTGTTTGCATTTGGTTCTTTTAAACGCGGGCCCTGTCAAGTGCTGTTTCATCCTGGCAGGAAGGAATACCTCTTGAATGAATAAAATAAAATACATCCAATAAAATAAATGTTGCAAAAATAAACCCTGTATAAATAATACACGTATGAAATAAACAATAATGCAATAAAAATATTAAAAATTATTGACAATGATTAAAAATACTAAATATTAAACATTTGCAAATATACAATAAAATAATGGCAATCAAAATATAACTTCATGAAAACATTATTTCAAAAACTAAAAATAGTTACATAGAAACAGACGTAACTCACTAGCATTAATTCTTAAAAACCAAAAATTCACTTAAAAAATTTGACTTGTAAGATCAACTTCACAAGTTGCACTCAAACGCAAACAACAGCAGTGAAAGCCTTGAGTTTGGGGGGTATCAAGTTTTCTATTCTCACTTCAACATAAGCAACCTTGAGGAATGTGCTGGACTTTGAAGAGAATCAATTTACTTGTACCAATGGAAAATAAGTAACGGTAGGGAAATCCTTGGACTTAGGAGGGCTCAGATTTGCGATTCCAACTCAAACCTAAGCAAAAGTAGGGATATTGTTGGACTTAGGAGGGATCAGATGGAAAGAGTTAGATATCCCCTCATGGTCCTCTGATTAAGACACTGCTAGGTCTCTCAGCACCATTTGAGGGGATCAATAATACAAACATTCAGAATTACATTGAGTTTATGGTCCTGCAGCATTTAGGTTTGGCCTGGCTTTGGTCCGACTCGGAGAGTTACCCAGTTCCACTACTTCTGACCAGCAACCTATCATATGCTTAAAATACACTGGCTCCTCCCTTTCATCTGGGCTACTTATTTTGTGTTGAGTCTTTGATTTAGCTCATTCAGGATCACAGTTTCCATATTTGTGCATACTCATGCCATCCAGCTTCTTCCAAAGCTTAAAGGCATCAGGTTAGTGGCGTTCACTATTTCAACACTGGTTAAGGAGTTCAGGGTATGAAAGGGCTGCTATCCTGTCACTCAAATGGTACACTAATAAGGTAATTGTTATGGCATTGGTGGCATAAGCAGAAGCTTTGCACCCCGGCCAGCTGAGATGGGATACTTTCCAATGTCTTATCAAACTGTGAAGAATATTGGAGTAAAGTTCAATGCTAAATGGCCTGGGCACCAAAGCTTTAGTATATGGCCTGGTGCTATTTTGAACATCCTCAGCAGAATCCTGTTGTGTCTTACTCCTGATGGCCAAGAATCAGCTTCCACCTGGTAGGCTGGGATTCTGTCTTGAGTAAGGAATTACCATGTATGTAGGCATCTCTAAGTCTCGACCATTTACAGATAGTTCAAAATGTAGTTGCTTGCATTATTCTACACACCTTCTAATGACTCATTTCTGATGGATGCTCCTCTCTAATGTCCTACTCCCTCCTGGCCCATTTCAAGTATCTGTACATCACTCACCATGTTACATATGGAACACCTCAATTCTATCGCGTTTCAAACGAGCAGTTCATTTTCAGTAAATTTGTTAACACTCTTGCCCAGGGCTCCCAGCTACTACGGGCCCCTAGGAAAGTAAACATTTGCTCCAGCTAAGATCTGTATATTTCTCAGTATCAACCTTTAGCATATAATTCAATATTGTTTTGCATCACATGGCTTAAATTAGACAAAATGGGTCATAAAATTAGAAGTTATTCCAAACAGTGGCACCCAAAATATTGCTTACCCTTGGGCCCCCACAAACCTTAAAATGACACTGGGCAGATGTGTTTTTGGTCTAACTCGCTTATTCTGCATGGAACAAGTTTCTCAGCACTCTCTCCTGGACTGTTGATTACCCGTGTTTTTGTAAAGTTTAAGGGAAAATGGATGTTTACTCAAACGACTAACTCTAATCAGTGTTACTCAATATAGAAGAACTGTGTTTACGAGTGTGAATGATTCATTTATAAATACACATACACACACATTTGAAGATTCTCCAGTAGGCATTTTGTGTGATAGATTCTATTTGTTTTTTCAACGTTGACCTAAGCCAGACAAACCTTTGCTGGCATTTACACTTGTCAGTAAATGGAAGCGCCAGAACACATGTTGTTGTGATAAAGACATATTCAGTTTACATGGTAAATTTATGTTGACGATATTTAACATCACTCCACCTGTTTAAAACCATGTTATTAGACTAACATCTGAAATCAGAGGAGGGGACAAAAAAAGGTACAGTTTAGGGGAAGTGGTTTTAATCAGTGGTCTATATATATATATATATATATATATATATATATATATATATATATATATATATATATATATATATATATATATATAATTATATATATATATATATATATATATATATATATATATATATATATATATATATATATATATATATATATATATATATATATATATACCTAGTATAGCTAGGTAGAAACGATAGTGTTCATTTCACCAGTTTGAGTTAATATCTGACCCAAATAACTGATCTAGTGCATGAGTATTGATGTATAAGATAAGCAAGAAAGTGTGGTGTACAGAGCAATAACATTAAGAAACTAGTGAAGTCACAAGCATCTTTAAATACAAGTTGTTGGGAGCTACAGAAAAGTGCTATTTACTAGTGCCCAGCGTAATATTTCAGTACCTGAGAGTTTGACAACTTTGGTGTCAGAGTTAAAAAAAAAACAAAGTAAAACACATGTGCCACTTTGGTTTCTGGTCACCAATACAAACTATGGCCTAGATTTAATATGATTTTGCGTAGTGCCTCTGCCACTTTTGTGGCGCAGCCCCAATACAACCAATACAAAATCATGTTTGGCACTTAATGAATCACTCAAAACCACTTTTCTTGGCGGTGCGTGGTTTAGTAAATACAAAGACAAGGTGCCCGAGCACTAGTGTGCTGAGGACTCGCACGCTGCAACGCTACTCTGCAGGCTGCGCTACTCGCTTTTAAAAATAGCCCGTTTTTGTATCCCTGTTGATTTTATTTTTTTATTCCCTGATTTTACTTGGGCCTTGTTGCCCCTCACCTGCACCATAATTGTTGAATCACTGCTGCTTAGCGGGTCCGGGTCTGTGGGCTCTTAGCTTGTTTGGTTTCGCCGCCATCTTTGGTGTGGTTGTGCCGTTCTGGAGGCGCCTTACCGAGCGCTCTAGTGGTGCAGCTGTCTCCCGCCCGCCCTACTTACCAGTCCTCTAGGGGGTCAGCCTGGACAAGGTGCCCGAGCACTAGTGTGCTGAGGACTCGCACGCTGCAACACTATTCTGCAGGCTGCGCTACTCGCTTTTAAAAATAGCCAGTTTTTGTATCTCTGTTGATTTTATTTTTTTATTTTTTATTCCCTGATTTTACTTGGGTCTTGTTGCCCCTCACCTGCACCATAAATGTTGAATCACCGCTGCTTAGCGGGTCCGGGTCTGTGGGCTCTTAGCTTGTTTGGTTTCGCCGCCATCTTGGGTGTGGTTGTGCCGTTCTGGAGGCGCCTTACCGTCAGCGCTAAGGCAGTGCTAGGGCAGGGATCTATACCTTTCTCTCTTCTGTGTTGTATTCGACTCATTTCTGTAAGAATGTATTCTAGAGCCGAGTTGCTCCGGCTTCGCTATCTTTCGCTGCCCTGCACCTATACTCCTTTACACCCTCTTTGCGGCCCTTTTCAGTGCCCTGGGTGCACTTTTCAACTTACATCTTACAACCTACACTTGCCCATAGGATAGCTCCCATAGGAGGTCCAGATACTACTGGTTCCCCTCATGTGAAATCTCAGGTCCTTTATGACTTTAAGGTGTGCCATCTCAAAGTGAGATCACTGGTTAAGCACCATCTGGACATCTATAATCTATTAACGTAGGAGACTCCTGACATTCTTTTTATGTCAGAAACATGGTTACATGAGGAAGCTCTGGCGGCAGTTAATCTGGCACTCCCTTCTGAGTACTCGATATTCGCCCTCAACCGTAACTCGAGAGGTGGTGGCATTGCGGCTGCTGTTAATTCTTGCTACCCATGTGTATGGAAGGCTATGGACATAGTTGGTTGCGAAAGTGCCCATTTCTGTGTCTCTGTCTCCGGGTCCGGACACTGCCTTTAGGGCAGCTCTTCCTGATGCAGTCAGCTCATTGGCTTTAAGAGCTGCCAATTTTAGCATTGTGGGCGATTTAAATCTCCACTTTGACACCCCCCGCTCCCCTGCAGCTAGTGGTACTCTCGCCGACTTGGAGGCTCTCCAGCTATTTCAGCTAGTTAATCACCACACCCATGTTGGTTGCCATATTTTGGACCCTATTTTTACCAACTTAACTATGGCTAAGGTGTTGCCCCCGAGGCCGATGGCCTGGACTGATCACCATTTAATAGCGCTGCACCTTACGTTTAGTTATTCCCCCCTTAGAGCCCCTATTCCTGTCACTCTCAGACGTCCTTGGAAAAAACTGAAATTGGCCGATTTTCATCAGCTTCTCCTAGTCTTCATCCTCCGGGCCCCTTTACTGATGCTGAGTCTGGCTACGATCTCTTTTGTAACTGGCTGATTAAAGCCTTAGACAGGTTGATTCCAATTGCTGAGAGTAAGCATCGGTGCGCCGAATCCAGCCCCTGGTACGATGACTCGCTTCGGCTCCTAAAAAAATCCTGTAAACAAGCTGAAAGAGCCTGGCGTAAGGCATATCAGCCTGAAAGGAAAATTCAGTACCTTACTAGGATTAAGAAGTACCATAGAGCGATCTGTAAGGCACGTGCTGCTTACTTCTCTCTTGAATTTAGTACCAGCACTAACCCGACTAAACTAATATTCAAGGTGCTTAAGGATCTCACAGCCAGTAGAGCCCCAGTTGCTGAGATCTGCTCCTCCTTCCATTGTGAGGATCTGGCCGCTTTTTTTGTTGAAAAGGTGGAGGCCATTTACCGCTCCTTTCCCGGTTCTACCGTGTTTTGGAGAAAGAGAAACCTGCTTCGAAAACAACTATGTCCTTGACTTATCTCCCAGAGCTTTCGATGGAGGAATTTAACAAACTTGTGGTGAAAGTTAAATCAGGTTCACCAATGGATCCTCTACGACCTGCCCAATTCAGAGAATCTTCTCCATTCTGCCTCCCTCCCTTACGTGACCTTATTAATTTATCCTTGTCTTCAGGCTCTGTCCATGGTAGTTGGAAACAGGCCCAGGTGACTCCCATCTTAAAAAAACCTGCCCTGGACCCACTGAAATTGGAGAACTATCGTCCCATCTCCCTTCTCCCGTGGGTAGCAAAACTGACCGAGGCCCATGTCAATACCATCTTATCTAATCATCTCCATTCTGCCAATATATTAGATCCTTCGCAGAATGGGTTTCGGCCCGGCCACAGTACCGAGACTGCGTTACTCTCAATGGTTGAACACCTACGAACATTGGTAGATTCTGGTCATACTGTGGCACTGGTGCTTCTTGATCTCAGTGCCACGTTCGACACGGTCTCCCACGCTATTTTATTACAGCGTTTGGGTGAGGCAGGTGTCGACAATGTGGCACTCGAATGGTTTTGATCTTTTCTATCTGGTTGTATATTCAAGGTTGCCACTCCACCTTTCGAATCTAAACCTTATCCTATTGTCCAGGGAGCTCCGCAGGGTTCGGCTCTTAGCGCCACATTATTCAACCTCTATGTGCAGCCGCTGGCTGCTGTCGCCAAACGCTGGAACCTGACTATGGTATCCTACGCTGACGACACGCAGCTGGTGGTTGCAATAAGTGGGGCTTCCGACCTTGAGGTGGCTAAGTTCCGTGAGGCAAGCAGAGTCATCTCTGGGGTGACAATTGGTGGCCATCTGGGCTTGGTCCGATCCCCATCCCTGCTACCGAGGTTAAAAATCTAGGGGTCTGGCTTGATTCCAAACTTAGTTTTGTTACTCATACTAAAAAAGTTGCCACCACGTGTTTTGGGACTCTTCGCAGGCTCAGACCCATTTTTAAATTCTTTGATGCTCCAACCAGACAGCTTATAGTACAAGCTACGATTTTGTCCAGGTTGGACTACGCGAGCCCTCTTTTGCTTGGAGCTAATCAGGCTGACCTTTCTAGACTTCAACGCGTTCAGAACGCTGCCGCCAGGGCCCTGGTAGGCTTACCAAGATTCTGTTCGGCCAAAAAAACTATTCATAAGCTCCATTGGCTCCCTGTTGCTCAAAGAATTAAGGTTAAGTCTCTCTGCCTCTCGTTTAAAATCCTGAAACACTCTTCTCCTCAGATTCTGGAGCATCTCATCTCTCCATATGCGCCCACACGGTCTCTGAGGTCCTCAGGATTACACCTGGCTACAGTTCAGCGCTTCAAGAGGTCTAGGACCGGCGGCCGCTCCTTTAGAATGCTTGCTGCTAGGTTATGGAACTCTCTTCCCGTTCATATCCGTGCGATTGACGAACTCTTGGCCTTCAGGAAGGCTGTTAAAACTTTCCTCTTTCCTTCGGATTCCTAGTGTTGTTGTGTTTATGTTCCTGGTATTGCTTTTGTCCGGTTCTCTGTCCTGTTCGCGCCAGGATGCCCCTTTGCTGGGGCATCTGTGCGCTCTACAAATCCGGATAACATAACATAACATAACATAACATAACATAACATAACATAACATAACATAACATAAAGCAAGGCAGCACAAATCGCAAAATCGATACATGCACAGATCTCATAGAAACAAATAGGAAACCCCTAATGGAAATAGAAGACAAGTGAAAGCACACAGAAAGGAACTGTTAAAAGATAATTCATTTTCTAAATCGTTGGAAGGGTTATATACATTTATCATACAAATTACTCTATTAAGGACTTTGTGGGTTAGCAGAACACACAACAAACACACATATATCATTAGTTTTACGTACTTCAGAACTACTGGGACCAGAATGCCATGCTGTGGATACACAATTCGTAATAGACTATAATAAATAGTCGAGTTCATGAAGAAATATACAAAACAAAATGTAAGAAGTGTAAATTGTCTAAATAGCAATACATGGTCTCATCATGAACACGAACCCGCAAAACACAAACCCTGGTTGTTCACGCAATAAATAATCTACAATTATGCCCCGAGTGTCACACAATTTCGCAAGAGTAGAAAATAATGACAAACCTCTATGCAGTAAAGCTGTATGTCACATTCATCGACCAATAAACGTGAAGGTAAAATGCGCCCCATATCAAGGGATGCAAAACAGATATGGTTGGAGCACACAGTTGTAGCTAGAGGTAGAAATGCATACGTGCTGATTCTCCTATAAATATGCAAAGGACCTATTGTGAAAAGTGTTTTACCCCACGGAAACATAGCAAGGTGGTACTCATGCATGTATGGATAGAGGGGTCAAGGTTGATGACCTTAGCTACAGGAAAATAAACCAGATTATCAATTCCCTGGAGGTGGGTTATTTTTAGAGTAGCAGGGCTCACCATCACCCTTATTATGATGCAACGTTCGCACTGCTAAGAAGGCACTTGGGGGGCGATTACGATGGCGGGCGGACTTTGCAGCTGCAAAAGGGACAGTCCGCCATAGTTGCAGCGGTCCTGCTATACGAATTAGGATGCACCCACCACACTGGCAGACGCATCCTGTATTTTTACATTGCAGCAGGCATCAGCAGCCGCCACAATGTAAAAATACATGTTGTGCATTTGAATGTATAAAGTGATAGGCACCTTGTGGTGCCTGCCACCTTGTACATGCAAATGCAGGGGGTACCGTAGGTGCAGCACACCACCCCCCGGGAGCCTGCAACGGGTCCCTAAAGCATTCTCCACCTGTCATTTTGTGCCAAAAAGACAGGCATTGTAATGCCCACGGCGGTGCCTGCACAGCACCGCTGCCATTGCCCCATTGTACCGTGTCCTGCAAGGCGGCTGGAAAATGACTGCCTTGTGGGACTACGGCGGACGGTCTTTCCGTCCACTGCGGTACCATTCCCATTCCCACCACCATCCTGATTTGCCAGTAGGAATATTCAGGTTGATGGTCGGCGGTCCACCACCACCGGGTAGGCGGCGGTGGACCGCCCTCCATCGCCATTGGCCCCTTGCATTTCATGAAAAGTACCGCCACATGTTAAAACTTCAGTAACACTTTGTCAACACTGAAAATGATTATTCATGCGATAAATTATTGACATTCCAAATTAAATATATTGTTTATTTGAGGAATACCCAATAAACACAGAAGCAGTGTATAAAAATGAAAAAATACCAGGTGGCACCTGAATTGTTGCAAAATATCCCTTAGTTTCTCAATATATATCCTTTATTATTCGGTGATTCTAAAGGGTTACTCCGATTGTGACTAGTATTCTGATTGCTAAAACAATTTAGGATGTGCTAGAATAGAAAAGTTGCGTGTGGGAGGATATCAATAGTGTTTCTAAAAACCCACAATACGACAAGATGCATCTACTTGTTTGTATGACTGGTTGAACCCAATGCCAGATGGCTTCAGGGAAAGTATGCCTTTTACTTTAGGAATTGTGCCTTTTTGTGTGACTCAGAGTCTGCCTGCATATCATTTTATCTTCTGGCTGAATACAGAAAGTGTTTGTGAAAGTGATTTGTCCCCTGGAATAAAAGGGAATTTGTTCTCGATTTCTCATGAGAGAAAATGTGATGTTTTTCTTCAGCAGATACATGATTAAATGCCAAAGAAAAGTAGCATAGACATAAAATCTGTTCTAGTGTCATGTTTATTATTTGTCCAAAACTTTGGTAAGTTTAAAAATGTTTCACAAAAACATGTTTACATATTTTCCTACTTTTTTAATTGGGATATAGACACTTTGATGATTTAATGTGGTATATTTTTGTCTACACCCTCCACCTTCTCGATTCCTGTGGGGCAATCCTGACTGCGTTTGCCTCCTGCACCCACATCAGTATAATGCAAATGAGAGAACACCCCCTGAGGATTGGGCAGGAGGAAAATGTGCACTGGAGTTATCCATATTTCAGAATGAGCTTCACAAGCACCTGCCTCCAACTCTGCAGCACCAAAGTGCGCCAGGGAGCAATAATCGTGCTCAAGGGCCTTTTACGCTTCCATTGCACGCTTTATACAATATGGCCCCTGAAAGGTCACCTCTCCTAGTGACCGACCCACCTTGATAAAAATTATTTGATGTGAGATCCCTCATACAGTGGCGGCTCCTCCGCAATGGCGGAGGAGTATCACCCCACTGCCTGACGCAGAGCCAGCAAAGGAAAAATAAAACAATGCTCCAGCATCCTTTTATTTTTGTTTGCTGGCTCTGAGCCAGCTTGTGCGTGGAGGGGAGGTGCATGGGAGGGGTTGGAGGAGGAGGAGTGCAAGTGCACTTCCTAAGTGCTCATGTTTTTTTGGCCTGACGTCTCAGGTGACCAAAACACACATGTGCACTTAGGATTCTCCAGTCCTGCTGCATTTAGCTGCTGGGCTGGAGAAACCCCACAGACTTCATGACCTGAGTGGAGCGTCTTTCCTGCCCATTCAGGCCAATCCCGCACTGCTTTGCAGCACAGGGATTGGATGGAAGGCAGCCAGCGGCAGCAGGTACATTTTAAAAATTATTATTATTAACCCATGCCACTGCATTTCCTCTCGCCCCCCCCCCGGCTCCCCCACCTGCCTACCACCCTTTGTTTGTAGCAGGCGCCACCGCCCCAATACACATGATGTATCTTCCGGAAGTCCATATCGCATAACAGCATACTTTAGGGAGGCATCCTCGGATTCCACAGATCACTCAAGAGCAATAAAGGTTCAGAGGAATTGAAATCAGAGAAAACCCATTAGGGTATTTCTTCCTGTTTAAGTAAGAGCTCTAATGCAGCTGTGAAGGAGAATGAGCTCTGTTTAGTAAAAGCGAGATACATGAAATACACTTTAGTCCACTCATATGCTTTGACTCTGCATGGATGGTAAGAGGTAAGTTGAGATATATCTTGTTGGGACTGGAAGTCTTCTGCATGTTTCTGGAGAGGGTGCTTCCCCTGCCTTATGCTAATCTCCAGGCAAGTCACTCAAAAGCTAATGCATGGTTTCTAGATCCCTACCTCAGTGAGCATGACAATCATACATGTCCACTGAGGGTCTCCCTGTTTACATGGATTGAGACCTTAGAGCTTGGCTCTGAGGTCGTGGGGGCATGCCTAGTGCACCCCTATATTTCAGAGAGTGGCTACTGCCCTCTCTATCAAGGCTGTGGTAGACTGAAAGTGGTGGCAGCAATAAATCAAATTAGTCAGGAGGGGTGAGTCCCTAGGCACCCTCCTGACCAAGTCTGTGCAGTCTGCCATGCATGTGGTCCTGTTGCCTTTGTCTACCTGATGTGTGCTTGAGAGCCCGTGCGTGTACTGGGGAAGAATGGTTATTTGAGCCAGTGTGAGGAATGCGAGCTGTTCTGCTGGAAATCCCAGCTCCCTGTGTCCCTCCCTATTTCCTTGGAAAGGCCTGGTGGGCTGGGGTAGACACTCAGCTCTTATCTGGATTTAGCTGCACTAACTCTGCGAAGAGGACCCTCCCCCACTGGTCAGGGCCTCCTGGGCTGCAGTTAATTAAAATTCCTCTTTAGGGAGTTTCACAGCCTGATACCAGGAAGGGACCTGGTGCATGCTTTACCCATGCTTTGAACATGCTGTAAATGGTTTGTGATTGGAGGTGTAATCAGGATGCAAAAGTAGCAGACCCTCTGATTGGATGAGCCTATCACTCAGAGGTGATAAAAGTTTGGCATGAGTGGTCAGCTGTTGTTCAGGACTGGTCTATGACTGAAGGGGCGGCCACACCATGTCCATCTGAAGATAGCCAGGCACGAGCCGCAGTGTGAAGGCAGGAGATAAGACTCTGTTCACTGCGTCTGGAACTAAGGCATCAGCAGCATGGGAAAAGACCAGCTGTCTCTGTGAGGCTTGGGGGAGCGTGCGCTTTTGACCAAGGAAATTAAAGACAGCTGCCCAAGGTGTGGAAAGGAAGCTTACGGTACATCAATGGATTGGGTGTGGGAAGGAAGCTTGCGGCACATCCAGAAAAGCTGGTGGAAGGAAGCTTACAGTACATCAAGAACAGCCAGAGAGGAGGAAGCTTGATTCTAGTCTTTGAAGGTGAATCAAATGTCCTCTAAGCTCCTCCCTTGCGCTGTAGGAGCCTGTACAAGCAGTACCTGGGAATAGAGGCCTGTGAAACAGGCACCCACCTTTCTGTTTGTGATCTCTGAGGGTATCTGTCCAGCCATTACCCTCCTATAGCTAGCCAGGGCCACTGTACTAGTGGGACTCCAGTAAACTGTGCCAAGACATCGGGGACCTATGATCAGATCCCTGACACTCACTCACGACTGGAGGGCACTTCTGTTGCTTTGGGTGGGGGGGGTTATGGGGCTGATCAAGAACATTTGACTTCACATCATATGCTGAAACTATATCCTTTCAATCCAAAGATTGGTATCAAGGCTCAAGTGAATGAGAGCAGCCCTGTGTAACATGGTCTGTAATATGCAATGCTTATTGTGCGTTTTGATGTAAACTACGTTTTTATAGTGTTTGGCATCTAGGCACTATACTATTGTTTGGGGTCAGAACTCTAGCCCAGAGGGTTGTAGAGACATCTGGTTTTCACTGTTTATCCTAGTTTTCATGTGTAGTATAATTATCTTGTGTGTATTAAAGTCCTTTTCTTTTATAAAAAGTAAAGCACTGACTGGACATTGAGTATATCAGCTGGTGGTACAGTTTACACTGCATTCTGAATGTCTAACCCCACCTCACCTCCTTGAGTAAGCCTTGGACTGCTCTGTCTCGTTACCTAGAGAGAGTCAAGTGGTGGAGAGAAGTACTTGGTTATCCAGTTTTGGGTCTACTAGTACTGAGGCCCCAGGACACCAGTGATGGAACACTCCAGTTGATGCGATTGGAGTGCAGTTACCCCTGAGTGCCCTGGTGCCCAGGAAGCCGGGTCTAACATACCTTTATCAAACTCTCCATTTATACATGGTCATACTGACATTGCACCTTTTTCTGGACCCCATTTATGCTGGTATTAGGGCTCTGTGCCCAGTGATGCTGCTACTGTTTGGCACAGCGCATGTGCTCTGAACCTAAAATGGTAGTAGCAAAATGTGTTTCACCCAACAGGTCTACTTATCTGTCCCTTTAGTCCATTGTAGATGGTGCAGAACATGCCCCTATGGTGTGGATGGTAGATGTAATTTGTGGGCATTGAAGTGAATTTACACCACTCAGATACACAACAAAAATATATGTCTGCCAGGGTCACCACTGTGCTCTGGCTGAACTGCACTTTAAAAGTGCTATAGTGACACATATCGGGGATAAGTGCGATTGGCGTAGAAATATTATATTTTATATATTCATAAATCACCTCTCATGTGTGCCATGTAAGCCCAATAGGCAGGGTACTACTATAAAGAAAATAGAGCGCACTGCAAATTCATGTTAATGTGCTCTCACAGTGCAATACATCCAAAAATCAGTTTCACTATGCATGCCCTGCTATGGTTTTCATTAACAGGCCTAGATGGTATAACTATCTTTAGTTCCTAACCACTTTTTGAAACATGTGAGAAAATGTTTTAGAACTATTTCCTACATGACTTTCAAATTCTTTATAGCAAAATCAGATTTTTGATAACTCAAGTGGGAAAGTATCTGTTTAAAAATGTACTTTAAACTTCCTGAGCCAAAAGTGGCTTAAAATTAGCTCTGCCGCTCATCATACATCAACAGCGAGAATGCACACTCTTGGCTGGGGGAGTTAATGACTCAAACTAGTGACAATTATGGATTCTCTGCAGATGTCATAGTTGTGTCTTCTCTCTTATATCATACTAGTTATGAAATGACAGCGCACCTTTCTTTTTCTAGACTATTTTAAACATGTTTAGCCTTGTTATAATTTTAAATGGATTAATTATCAGATTGTTTAGTTAAGGACATAGAACCTAGTGCTTACACTGACAGATGCAGTAATAGTCAACCTTCGGTCTTAGAAGCCCCTCAAGGCACACGCTGACTGCATTTTTGCACACAACCCTGTACAGTGTTCGTATTATATAAATAACATCTGTGCTTAATTTGTAAATAAATAGGTGCCAGGGCCCTTATCAGGAGGCCACTGCAGCTTGCACCGCCCATTGCTCCTGCCAGCACTGCCAATGATAGTACCAGCATAACTACCAACCATCATACACCTACAAGTTTGACATTTTAAAATGTTCTAGGCCCCTAAAGCTACAAGAATGAATTAGGCAACAAGTGTTAACCATTTTTAATATGTATTGAATTATTATACAACTGTTGTTGTGCTGATTTCTAAATTAAATAAACAGAACCACCAAGTGGCAGGATGTCATAAGAGCCGGTATTGACATTTTAATACTGGTGCCAAGAACTGGAAACCACCGGCTCAAATTAAGCACTGAGTTACATACATACAAATACATACATGTAGTGAACTCCAGTGCTACTTCAACAAGATCTAACTGCTCCCCTTAACCATTCAGTAGAAGCATCCATGTTATCAAGTAATATCTTCTTCTGTTAAGATCACTGTCAGCTGATAAGGGGATTGAGGGGCATATATGTCAAATTCCGTCATTGCGATTCTCAAATAGGGATTTTTAGAGAATCGCTATTTGAGAATCGCAAAACGGGATGTAATAAAAAATCAGCAAATATTTTGTGATTCCTTGCCATTCCTTAATTGTGATTAGCAAATTGCGAATCGCAATTAAGGAATACCTTCCCATTCATTCCTATGGGTTAGGAGGCCCATACGAATGAATGGGAAGACATTCTCAATTTGCGATACCCTTTTGGGATGATACATCCCAAAAGGCCTTTCCCATTCGCAAACGGGCCGATTCTGAGAATCGGTCCATTTGCGAACGGGAAAGGGGCTTGATACATATGCCCCTGAGTCCCTAAGACAGTTAGATTTGTGGTCATGCAGCTGATCCATTTAAGGGTTAATTGTTGTTACCTGATTGTTGTCTTGTTAAAGCGTTGAGGAGCATCACTCTGAAGTCTTCTTTGCTATATGAAATAGACCAAGTTGAGGGGAGCCCAAGGGAGCTGGCCTTCATTAAGCACAACAGTGTTCCCAAAAACTAATAGTAGACCAGATGGGTCCGAGAGGGAGAAATGGCTGCCCTATACTGCTCAGAAAGATGGCGCCAGGGCCTGGCTATTGGTGTGAAGTCCCAAAGGTGTTTTTGAGGACGTGGAACAGTACTGCTTTACTGCTACTTCACATACTCTCAAATGTCTCCTTGAATTAGCACAAAACATCTAAAATGGGTATAAAATGGGAATATTCGAGAACTATTTATATACAAGAGAAACTATAGAAAGAACTATGCCTTCCTTAAATGTTTTCTGACAAGGAATTGAACATTTTGAGGCTGATTTTCAAACACATCTAGGAGTATGGTGCTCTTCTACTACTGCTTCACTCCTCTGAAACATCTTTGTTATTTGGCCCCATTGTGTTTTGGTTTACCTTACCATTGACTTTCCCACTGAAGGACACCAGAGAGCGCCACACTATTCTGAGCCTGTCAGATCAAATGCTCGACTTCTCAATTGATTGACTGGGGAGAGGCATGCCTGGCTCTGGAATACAGACAGAAACAGAAAAGAAAAATAAATGAACATATGATTCATTAGGTTCACAAAACAGATTGCATTTCTGAATTAGAGTAGTGTAAAAACCTCCAGTGGAAATAAGGCCGTTTTAGTAAGATGAACACGCTGTATCAACCATTTGCAGCTTTACTCTGTTGAAACGATCTGTCTATAGTGCATTTTTTTTGTTATAATACGTTACATTAAATCGCGATTGTAAACACAAACTAAGACACTTTTCCGTCCATCAACCCTTACCATGTCCTCTACCTTTGATGTTTAGTTGGCGGAAAATGTATTAATTATGAATAAGTAGGAGGAGCTTCGCGGGCAACCAAGATGGCCGCGTGAGCTCGGAGCTCCGAAGACCCTCCGATCCTCCGCATTGATCCTGTTATCTATCCTGTCCCACGGTGGTGGGAATCAGTTGCGGAGCTGTTGCGGATGCGGGCCCGTTCTCCGATTGAAGATCCGTGCTTCCTGTGCCGAGTTACACCGTCGTGAAGTTTGGTGACGACGACGCCATACTGGTTTGGCATTGTGAGGCAGACGGCGGTGCTTCTACACGGTGGCAGTTCGAGAGGGTATGAGCTGCCTTACTCAGTGCCGGTGACCTGACTGCCCTGTCTGGCGGCCTGGAGCTCTACTACGACGGTGGAGGTGATTGCTGACTTCGATCGTCTGGTGGTGGTAGTGTTGGCTTGACCCCGCCTCGGGTCGCACGATCCCCGTCGCCCATCATGGCGGGCAGAGGAGACCCGGACAAGGGGAAGCCCCCGAGAGTCAGCAGGAAACCTTCCCTCTCGCAGACCACTATTTCTGAGCGCTTCTCCCTTCCTAGGGGCTCGCCTGGTGCTTCGGGCCGCACCAAGGACTCACACCGAGATGTGTCTCCAGAAGATGCTGAACCCACCCTCCGGGACGTAATGGGAGCCATTGCGGGCGTTAAGGCTGAAATGCATAAGCAGCACAAAGTGTTGTTGCACAAGGTCGATACCCTCGCGATTGAACTTAACTTAATCAGGCCGACCTCGGAAAAATGAATGACAGGGTCAAGTCGCTCGACATCAAGATGTCGAGCTTGACTACGGACATGTCTGATGTGCAGTCGGAGGTTCGGGACTTGAAGGCCGCCAATTCGATGCTTGCCCTCCGGCTAGATGATTTTGAGGGACGGGCACGGCGCCAGAACGTCCGCATTATTGGTGTACCGGAGGGTGCGGAAGAGGACGCTGCCGACTTATTTGTCAAAGAATTGGTGGTGAAGCACTTGGCACCGGGTGGCCTGAGTAAGTTTTTCTCGGTGGAGCGAGCGCATAGACTGCCTGGAGGCCAGCCGAAATTGGGAGCGTCTCCGCTCCCCATCATTGCCAGACTGTTTAACTACAGGGACCGTGATGCGATCCTGCAGGCATCAAGGAGAGGAGGTCCGTTGAAATTTCAAAACGCTGATGTGAACTTCTTCCCTGATTTCACTCAAGCGGTGCAGAAGCGTTGACAGAGCTTCATGGGTATTAAGCGGAGACTGAGGGAGATGGGGTTGAAGTACTCCATGCTTTACCCAGCGAAGCTTCGCATAGAACATGGCACTCGAGCGGTGTTTTTTGACTTTCCGGAGGCAGCTGGGGACTGGCTGGACACTCTGCCCCAACGTCGGACTACCCCTGAGGACCAGTCGGAAGAGGCGTCGGGTGGTCCTGGCTCTCAGGAATGAACTGTGCTGTTCCGGATCCCTTTCGGTGGAGGACCCTGCGGATGCAAGCAGTTACTGACTTTTGTTTTCCTTCCTCATTGATAGGATGTCTCCTTTCTCCTCTGGGGGCTTTTCGTAGGTTAGTTTACTAGGGGCGACAGGCACACTGCTAGTTGGGGGGGCTTTTTAGTCTAATGCAGGGGTGCAGGGTGGGGGGTGGTTGGTTTGTGTGTTTCTCTTTTGCTTTTCCTTTTTTCTCCTACTATGGTAAGGTTACTATTGTTCTGGTTGCAGCGTTGCAGTGGCCATTTTCTGGGGGCGGTGGGGGGACGGTGCATCTTTGACGATGGGGGGTAGGACCTTAAATGTGTTGAGTTGGAACGTGAATGGGCTGGGGGATCGCATTAAACGTGGGGTTGTGTTGCAAATGTTTAAGCGTTGTGTACCCAATGTTATCCTCCTGCAGGAGATGCATCTCATTGGCAATACTTGTCATGCACTTAACAGAAAGGGGTTTAAAATGGTGGCTCACTCCGGGCTCTCTTCGGGGTCCCGAGGGGTTGGAATCATGGTGCGCATGTCTCTCCCCCTGGAGGTGGAGTCCACTGTTATTGACGATAGGGGCCGATATGTTGTTGTGGTGGGCAGGTGGGAGGGGCGCACCCTGGTTTTGGTTTCAGTTTACGTCCCCACGGGATTGCAGACGACTACCTTTCAGGATCTCGGAGGCGCCATTTTGGGCCTCCCGGAGGGATTGCTTGTCCTTGGTGGAGATTTCAATTCCGTGGTTTCAGGGACCCTTGACCGCTTTCCGTCCAGAGATCTTCGCAGTGCGCAATCGTGGCTCCCAAACTTTATGAGTACAATGGGCCTTATTGACTGTTGGCAGCTTTTACACCCTGCCCAGCGGCAGTACACCTTTCACTCGGGCGCACATGGTAGCCTTTCCAGAATTGACTACATCTTGACTCCAGCGGTCCAGGCATCGACCGTCTCTGGAGCCCGCCTTATGGCCAGAGGTATATCAGACCACTCCCCTGTCTGGGTGTCCTTTGACTTTGGTACTGCGGCGACGACCAGGGTGGCGCCGGTCAACCCATGGTACTTCCGCAACCCCAAGACTCGAGACCTCCTAGCTAAAGCCATTGATCTGTATTTCACTGAGAATACGGGTACGGTAAGGTCGGCCTTATCCCTCTGGGAGGCCTTTAAGACTGTCCTGAGAGGAGAAGCTTTCTCCCTGATAGCCGAGATGCGCAGACGAAGGCATGAGGACATGGTGCGGTTGGAATCGGATATTGCAGGCCTGGATTCCCAGTTGGCGTTAGACCCGACGCCCGAATTGCTGCACGCTCTCTCCCTAAAGCAGTCGGAATATCGAGCCACTGCTACTGACGCCGCCAAGGCGATGGGCAGGGAACAGCAAGGGAGGATCTACGATGCGGGGGACAAGGCGGGCAAGCTCCTTGCCTGGTTGGATAGGAGGGAGTTGGCTTCCCGTGTTGTGCCTGAGATTTTGGGCGAGGACGGGGTGGTGGTTACTGACCCCAGTGCTATCGCCTCGGCCTTTGCCGACTACTTCGAGATGGTTTATACCTCAGTCTCCACCTTGACTGAGTCGGACTCGGCCTCCTTCCTGGAAGGGGTTGAGCTTCCTTGCCTGTCTGACACCGAGCGTGACGACATGGACCGGGTTATTACGGCAGATGAAGTGGCGCTTGCGATACGGTCCCTGCGATCTGGCAAGGCTCCCGGTCCTAATGGTCTCCCGGTGGAACTCTACAAGATTAAAGCAGATACAGTCGTAGTGCCCCTGCGGCGTATGTTCTTGGAGGCCGGGGAGGTAGGTGAGCTCCCTCTGGATCAGCGCCTGGCCACCATTGTGGTCATTCATAAGGAGGGGAAGCCCAGATACCTTTGTAGGTCGTATCGCCCGATCTCTCTGCTGAATGCCGAACCCAAGACCCTGGCTAAGTTGCTGGCTAATCGGCTCGTGGGTGTGATCGCAGACTTGGTCCATCCAGACCAGTCGGGCTTTATACCCCACCGTAATACCGCCCTTAACCTTTGGAGGCTTCACACGGTTATGGCGCAGGTGCACAAGCTTTGCGAGCCGACGGTCCTGGCTTCACTGGGCGCAACAATGGCGTTTGATTCCCTCGAATGGAATTATCTCTGGGCGGTACTGTCCAAGTTTGGGTTCGGCCCCGACTTCATAAGTTGGGTCCGGCTTCTCTATGCCTCCCCGTTGGCTAATGTAACGGTCAACGGCCGGGTGTCTGCTTCCTTTGCCTTGCGCGGGGGTACTAGACAGGGTTGTCCGCTTTCACCGCTCCTTTTTGCCCTGGCGCTTAAACCGCTGGCTGCCTGGATTCGCACTCACCCTGACATCTGTGGGATCAAGTGGTCGCCTGGCTTTGAGGATCGAGTCTCGCTGTATGCGGACGATATTCTGCTTTACCTTACCTCCCCTTGTCGGTCTTTGATTGTTATGTTTGACGTGCTGTGCACCTTTGGTGGGTACTCGGGCCTGGTTATTACCTGGTCCAAATCTTACCTGTATGTGCTTAATGGGGACACTCCACGCCTTCCCAGGGGCTGTGCGATACAGGTCTCGCAGCAGGGATTCAAGTACCTGGGTATCTACATTTCAAAGGATGCCCGGGTGCGATACGCCAACAACTTACTTCCCCCTCTTGCGCGCCTTAGGCGCGATGTGGAGGGCTGGAAAAGATTGCCGCTGTCCCTGTTGGGCCGCGCGGCCTTATTCAAGATGATGTCCCTGCCGAGATTCTTATACGCGTTTCAAAATACGCAAGACCCCGTCCCTTCGAAGTATTTAAGGGAAATTGAAGGTCTACAGCGGGCCCTCTTGTGGGAAGGTAGGCCGCGTATCGCCGTAGTTAAGCTGACCATTCCGTGGTACGACGGCGGTATTGCCTTGCCGGATGTCCGCCGGTACTACTGGGCCTCTCAATTGGCTGCTCTTAATCATGGCTTTTACGGCCCGGCCGAAAGCCCGGGGTACGCCATGGACCGCTGGCTCATGAATGACGGGACGTACTACAGGGCGTTGTACTCTAGATCTCTGGACGAAAGACTGACCGGTCCCACCAAGACCGCTGTACAGATATGGAGGGTCATTACGAAGGCATTGGGGTGGAAGGGTAGGCTCACTATGGCCACTCCCCTCTATGACTCCGAATTGTTGGGTAGGTTGTGGCACTCGAAGGGGTTTGACCGGTGGGACCTCATTGGTATTTCTAAGGTAGCTGATGTGATGGCCAGAGGAGAAATTAAATCTTTTGAGACTCTGCAGACTGAATTCCAACTGAGTGCCACGGAATACTTTAGATACGCACAGCTGAGACATGCCCTTACGTCCACCCTTCCTGTTGGTGAGAAGGTCCCCGATTCATCCCCGCTGGAGGATAGGGTGCTGGACGGCCATATGCCGGATAGCGCCATTTCCCTGACTTATAAAAAGCTAATAAACGTTCGGACGGACCTGAAGTGCGTGATCAGTGGGTGCGTGATGGGATTGAGTTGGATGATGAGGATTGGCAGTGTGCGGTGTCCTCCCCCAAGGAAGTAGAAATTTCGGCCAGGCTGCGCTTAGTTCAGCTTAAAATTCTCCACTGGGTTTACGTTACTGGCCCCAGGTTAATTCATATGGGGCTCTCTCAGGATGGCCTTTGTAGGCGAGGATGTGGTGCACTGGCCACCTTTATGCATACTATCTGGGAGTGCCAGGCCATTGCCTCATATTGGGAGCGGGTGCATGCGGTTATGCGTGTTGTGACTGGCGTTGCTTTGTCTGCGGAAGCTCGACGTTGTTTGTTGAACGTGTGGGGTCCGACTGACTACAATAATGCGCAAACTCGTTGGGTCACGCTAGGGAACATGGTAGCCAAGCGCGATATTGCCCAAAAGTGGGGCGCCCCGACCCCCCCCTCTGTGAGTCTCTGGAAAACCAATATGGACTGGTGCATGCTCCGTGAGAAAACTGTGTACCTGGCTAGGGGTAAGCCCAAGATGTGGGGGCTGGTCTGGGGGGCATGGAATGCTTACAGGGGCGATATTTGTGTGCCCCCTGACGCGGGTCCGCTGGAGGCTCGTCTTTCACCCTAGCCGTTCCTTCCACTCAATGTTTCATTTTAACATAATCCTGTCCTTTCTTCCCCCCCACACTTGTATGCTTTTTTCGATATGCTTACGTTCAAAATGCTGACAGGTCCCGCTCGCCCCCTGGATTTGTGCTTTACTGCTCCTATGTTTGCTTTGCCACCTTTTCCTTTCCCCCCCCCCCCCTCTTCTTCTTCTCCTCTTCCTTTTAGGTTTCTCTTTTGTTCCTTAGGTTCACATTTCTATTATAAAATTAAACCTGATTGCTCCTTTAATTGTTTTGTGCACACCTTTCCTCCGCTTTTATAATGCTGCCTAGCCTCAGGGATGTAAGTCTGAATAGCTGTGTGCTTTGAATCAACAATAAAGGTTTTCCAAAAAAAAAAAAAATTATGAATAAGTAAAGCACACACGCTTTTGACTGTAATTACACAGGCCTGTCAGCTTGGACCAGGTCAAAATGGAGGTCACAGAAGGCGAAAACTCTTGCATCTCCGCAGAATCTGGAGGGGTCCCTCAAAATGCCAACAGTAATGCCTAGGATTTCTTATATTATTAATTGGCATTACCGGGAGCTTTAATGTACAGGAAATAATAATTGGTAGTCTGTTAACTTAAGACCTGAGGTATACCAAATAATGTTTGACATTGTGATGACACTTTTGATTAGTGAAGTATTTAACTGTGGTACCTGAGCTAGGGGAGAGTATATTGCAGTGATGTAAAGAAAGGTCTGAGCTTTGGTAAGTAATAACACGGGCTCAGATAACGCAAGGCGGGAGATTTGGGGGCCAATAATAAGAAAGTAAGAAATTAGATTCAGAAATGTAAAACGTAGAGCTGGGAAAGTCGCCCTTAACATTGTAGACAAGACCCTCCTCTAAAGGAAGGAGTTTTTAAACTTTGCAGATGTAATCGACTTTTGGAAAGAATGTATAGCTATTACTGACAGCCCCTAAAGAAATATTTCTTAACGTTAAAGATATAGGGGCAGATTTACAATTACTGGCACATCCCTGCATATTGGCAGGGATGCGCCAGTAATTGTGCGCCGCAGCTCCGCCACCCTTGATGTGCCGCATTTACAATGTGGCGCACCATAGGGCAAAAACGGCACAGATGCGTGACGCATCTGTGCCGTAAAAGCGGCGCATTGCTGGATTTGCGTCGCAAGCACGACACAGCTCCAGCAATGATCAGGGAGGCCCTATGTGCACAATGCTGCGTCAATCCTTACGCCTGCTTCAAGCAGGCGCAGGGTTTTGACGCAGCATGGGCCCAAAAGTGACTAAGTGAAATCTTGTAGATTTCACTCAGCCACTTTTGGGAGGCGTTCCGGCGTGATGGTACGCCTCTTCTTGCGCAGGGCTTTACAACGTGATGCATCTGGGAGATGCGTCACGTTGTAAATACTCCGCACCATGGCGCATCTTTTGCGCCGCCACTGCATCACAAAAGTGACGCAACGGCAGTGTAAAAGTGGCGCAAGGGGCTTGTAAATCTGCCCAATAATGCATTTCCTTAGAAGAATCGGATAACACTGTTTGATGATGTGGCCGCCTTCGGAGAGAGTGTGTTTGGCACCTATTCCATGAAAGAGACTTCAAACATTTGGGTGGGTCGGCCTAGAACACGAAAGAGCTTCTTTTAACATTACTGATATTTAAATATTGAACGTGAAACCTCAGAGACTTTTTGAGGCATACTCAAAGTGGGCTCAGGCCCCCCCGCTATTCAGGACCCCCCTGATAGAGCCAGCTCTGCTCTGCATAGTATTGCCCTGTTGACCTTGAATAGTTCTTTAACAGAAACACTGTTTTACTTTAATTTATTTTTAATGTGGGTGATGTGAGAGTCTATTACAGATATTTTGCAGAGAAATATTGTGTTTGTTTCATGCAACATCTTAAAAAAAACAAGTTTCTTTTAGATCAAAACAGAACCTCACATATTAGAAATGGGAGGGTGCCACAGAGACTATTTGCTGCTGTATTACAATATCGAAAACATACCTCAATATCCCTGAATATTCGATGTAAACACATTTAGAATTTGGAGGTCAGTGACTTGCCAAAAAGGGTATGAAAGAGCTGATATTGGATCATAAATTCAAAGCTGTTTCGAACAGGGGCCCCCAAAATACGTTTTGCCCAGGGCCCTCAAAATCCTTAAAATACCCCTGTGTGACCTTGCTCCTTGACAGTCATTAGTAATATGGGGGCATATTATCAAGGGGGTTTATCTCCGCTTTGTTGGCTTTAAAAGCCAAGAAAGCGGAGATAAAATTATCTCCCTATTACCTAGCTGCCGCTAACACCAGTTAGCGACAGCTAGTAGGAGATAGCGACCATCTTGGGCCCCACTTTGCATGTCACCTCTCTAACGTACCTTGCTGCCTGAAGGAGGAGCGTGTTGCACCAGCTGCCCAGCGGACCTGTGCCTCCTGTTTTCACCCCTACGACTCGCCGGACCCGCTTCGCGGGTCCCGCAGCGCGTCGATCGCCCGAGGATTGCCTAGAGGAGCCAAGGAGGAGCGCGGGGGTAGGCAAGAGAACCAGCGGGGCTGCGAGCAAAGCAGGGGGACTCCAGCGACCAGGAGCCCCTGCGCGCCCAACTAGCAACACCTGGGCTGCTCTCCCCGCTGGCCACGCCCCCCCGCCAACGGAGCCAAAAGCTGCTGCTGTCCCTGTGTTTGTGGGACACCTCTCTAACGTACCTTGCTGCCTGAAGGAGGAGCGTGTTGCACCAGCTGCCCAGCGGACCTGTGCCTCCTGTTTTCACCCCTACGACTCGCCGGACCCGCTTCGCGGGTCCCGCAGCGCGTCGATCGCCCGAGGATTGCCTAGAGGAGCCAAGGAGGAGCGCGGGGGTAGGCAAGAGAACCAGTGGGGCTGCGAGCAAAGCAGGGGGACTCCAGTGACCAGGAGCCCCTGCGCGCCCAACTAGCAACACCTGGGCTGCTCTCCCCGCTGGCCACGCCCCCCCGCCAACGGAGCCAAAAGCTGCTGCTGTCCCTGTGTTTGTGGGACACCTCTCTAACGTACCTTGCTGCCTGAAGGAGGAGCGTGTTGCACCAGCTGCCCAGCGGACCTGTGCCTCCTGTTTTCACCCCTACGACTCGCCGGACCCGCTTCGCGGGTCCCGCAGCGCGTCGATCGCCCGAGGATTGCCTAGAGGAGCCAAGGAGGAGCGCGGGGGTAGGCAAGAGAACCAGCGGGGCTGCGAGCAAAGCAGGGGACTCCAGCGACCAGGAGCCCCTGCGCGCCCAACTAGCAACACCTGGGCTGCTCTCCCCGCTGGCCACGCCCCCCCGCCCATCACATAGCTGTAGTATCTAAAGGAGGGCCGGACCCCCGCTTCGCGGGAGCGAGCGGGAGCGACCGGGAGAAGCCCGGGACAAGGGCGGGACCGTCTTAGGCCGTCAGTGGCCGAAGGAGGCCGGGCTGGGCCCCCTCTCTTGATTCCTTTTCGTGCCATAACCAAGGTAATGCCCTCGCCCACACACCGGGATACCCCCTCAAGGGAGGGAGCCTCTAGCTCCGGGACTTTGGATAACTAATTTAAGTCCAACAAAGGTGAGGCGGACACGGACGGTTCACTTGAGAAACGCAGGGCAGAGCGGAGGCGCTCCATTGAATCTATGAAAAACAGGCCCTTGATTGACATCAGCCCATGCCCTACCACCCAAGAGGGAGGCGCGCTACCCAGCAGTCCAAACATTTTGTCTCTAGAGGATTTTCCTCTTCTGTTAAGGGAAATCCCCCCCACTCCAGGGATAGCACCTGTACAAAACGTAGAGCCAGTCCCCCTAGAGATTTTTCATTCACCTGTCACCCTGGTAACTCAAACTCCACCTATCCAAGTGGCCAATAAGAGCAAGCCCAAAATAAACGTAGCGGTGGAGCTACATAGGCCCCCACCCAGCAAACGTGCTCGGAAAACAACGGGAGGGCGGGGGAAACCCAAAATATCCCATCTGGATTTTGGCAAGAAACGGCCAAATATTGCTCAACCGGGGAAGCACACGGAGATGGTGCCTCCTTCTAAGCTCTCAAATACCGGTACCAATGCCACCACCAAAGATCAAGAGGGCACTACGCCAAATCCAAATAATCCACTCTCTGCCAAGGGGAACATTGAATTTCTACTCCGCTCCCTTTTACAGCCAATCACCGACAGCTTAAAAAAAGTCGAGATTAGGCTTACCTTACTAGAAACCTCTCTCACCACCCTGAGCACTCTAGTAAGCAAGCAGACCAAGCCAGTGGAAATCCCTCCCCCGGCTGCGGAACCTCCCAAAGAAGACGTGGCAAACATTGCCAGCAGAGCCCCCCCCAGAAGCATGCCATCTGTCCCCCCGTTACAACCCCTTATGGCCATTCAAACCCAGGCACGGCACAACAATCAAAGCACCAGACCCACCCATCTAGTGGACTCAACCCCACACAGCTCACAAATAGAGTCCTCTGGAACGCATCAAGGCCAGGTCAATGTTCCCCCACTCACGCCCGTTTGTCCAACTCCCAGACCACGGAGGCCAGACCTTCCACCGGAGGCCAATAGATTAATGGTGGTTTTAGCGGGTGCCCCTCACCTAAGATCAGGGGAAAATGAGGATTACCAGTCTCTCAAGAAAAAGGTAATCAAATGGCTTAATTGGAACCGACCCCTGCCTCCCCAATATAATAACGAAATCATCATGGTAAGAAGGGTTCCATGGCTAGGGAAGACTAGGAAAACTATAGTGGGGGACTGCATTATGGTAACCTTCAAGGATCCAGGCACGGTCCGACACATTTGCAGAGGAAGGAACCGATCCCTAGATTCCACCATACAGACCCTCCCAGTATCTTTTTTCTTCCCCCCGATTCCTAAGCGCCAGGCCCCAATATACGATGACTGGACAAGGGTGGAACATAGACGTAATCACAATGGCCCTGTACAACGCCCTTATTTTCAGCCACCAGATACACTTTCTGTGATTTCAATCGCTTTAATTGCCTGGACGGCTTGGATGGGGTCGACTGACTTACTGCCTGTAAGACAGCGTCAGGGGTTTCGAGCCCCCATGGGTCGCTCGAGCATTTTATTTTTTCCCCCGGCCCAAGCTCTGGCCCATTGAACGATCCATCTGCCATAGATCACGGCAGAATTGAATTCTCTCACCTAGTCACTGATGGAGAAGTTCCTGCTGAGGGGATAACTTTGGCTCCCCTCCATGCGGGAGAAGGGGACAGGGGTTCTATGGTGCCGCATGTAACCTATGTTGCCCTCGCTCCTGACCTTGCAACACAGGAGGAGCCAGGCCCGACCTCTTCCAATCTTTGCACTTTGACATCACCCACTCCTGAACATCTGAGGATAATCTCCTGGAACATCGCGGGACTAGCAAACAAACTGGAAGAGCCGACCTGGGAAAACTATATAGAAACTGGCGACATATGCATGTTCCAGGAAACCTGGGCTAGAGAGGACTTTGGACACCAAGGCTACACATCATTTTTTATTCCAGCCAGGTGGGAAGGTAAAGGCCGCCCCTCAGGGGGCCTTGTGATATGGGTTGCTGCTCACCTGGGCTGTGCGGCATCACGGCTCCCATGCAACTCCGATGACATCCTGGTGGTCTCATTAACATGGCCAAATAAAGCAAACCTCTTGCTGGTTAACATCTATTCACGGCCGATGGGAAAGGCAAAAGAATCACCGACTTTTAATGAACTCTCGAACTTTTTATCTGAACTGTCGACTGATTCATACTATGTGGTGGGTGGGGATTTTAATTCTCACTTTGAGCCACTCCCCGGCCTCCAAGAAGGGTTTTTATCAGATGAAGAAGCTAGGTGGGCAGTACCAGGGGTTGATGTTCCATCGCCGAAGGCCTGGAACCCATTGGCGCTGCAAATCACTGCCCTTACCCTAAGGTATGGACTTAGAGCGTGTAATGAGAGAGTCAACTCGGACACACCAGGCAAAAATACCTACAACCGCCGGGGAAGAGAGTCACACTTGGACTATGTTCTGGTCCAACTAGCGAGGTGGTCTACTATACAAGATTTTAGGGTAATAGACAGGCTGGACAGTGACCACAATGCCCTCGAGTTAGACCTTGTTCATCCAGCACCCCAGGGCTTAGCGACCCAGGAAGAAGGGAACCACCCCATGCTTCTCATAGATAACAGCAGGAGAAGACTCAGGTGGGAGCAAATGGTCACAAAAAAGGATAAACTCCCAATGCTCTATGCAGAGATTACCCCTATCTTGGAAATTGTGGGGGACCTTGATAGTGTGGCAAGTAAAATAGACATAAGGAGTAAACTGTCTGATGCCCACAATGAGCTTATAAAAATTGCGGCACCCCACTTCACATGTAAAGTCCGGAAGACAAGAGAGAGGTGCCATGGCAGAACTCAATGGTACAATGTGGCCTGTAGACGGGCCAAAACAGAACTCCTCGGAGTAATAAAGGAGGGCAAAGGAGGGGAACACCTTAAGCAATGCAGGCATGCCTACAAGAAACTTCTCGCCCAGGCCAAAATAGAATGGGAGGAAAGCCAGTGGGAAGAACTCACCAAGGCCCTAGCAGTGCAAGACCAACGCCTGTTTTGGAGAATGGTGAACGGCGGATCAGGGAGCTTACATTCGGCTGTGGAGCCTAACATAGCTCCTGGAGTGTGGCAGGCCCACTTCCAGTCCTTATATAGCGCTGAGTCCGGAGAACTCCCTGCGGTGATCGAACCAGAGAGGCAGGGCTCTCAGGCGGATCAAATAACACTGAGTGAGGTCACTGCTGCCATTTCAGGCCTGGCTTCAGGGAAGGCCCCTGGGCTGGACGGGCTACCGGGAGACCTGTACAAGCAGGAGCCCACCGTCTGGGCGCCCTACCTCGCTGCTCTCTTTAATGGCATTCTCGGTGGGATGGAAATCCCTAGTACTTGGCTGGGGGCTGAGGTGGTCCCGATTTACAAAAAGGGATCCCCCCTCCTCCCAGCCAACTACAGACCAATTAGCCTGATCGACGTAGCGCAGAAGTTGTTCGGCAGGGTCCTCCTGAACAGGCTTCAGGAATGGATCGAGGAGGCAGGCGCCCTCAGTCCATACCAGGCAGGCTTTAGGAAAGGGGTATCGACTGTGGACCAGGTCTTTAGATTGAACCTGGTCTACTGGAAGACAGTGAGGTTCGAGGGTGGCAGTTTGTACACGATTTTCGTGGACTTACGAGCCGCCTTCGACCTCGTGCCCAGGGGAAAACTCTGGGTCATTCTGGCAGGGATGGGCGTACCACCAGACATCTTATTGACCTTACAGAGGCTGCATCACAACAATTATGCCCAGGTAAGGTGTGGGAGGTCGGGGGAGTTGACTGAGAGATTCCCCGTGGGCAGGGGGGTAAGACAGGGTTGTGTGCTGGCGCCGACCCTGTTTTGCCTCTTTGTCAACGGGGTAATCGCTCATCTGAACGCCACTGACTACACAGATGCCCCCAAACTAAATGGCAACAGTGTGCCCGCAATAATGTTTGCGGACGACACGCTGTTGGTATCCAAAACTCCCATGGGCATCCAAAGGATACTTGATGCCTTTGTGGCCTTCTGTCAGGACAGAGGACTGGAAATCAATGCCATGAAAACCAAATACATGGTATTGAATCCAAGCCCCAAACAGCGCCTGAATCCACTGCTGGGAGCAGCACGGCTGGAAAGAGTAGCCACGTTTGAATATCTCGGCGTAACACTCAACGAAAATATGACCTGGGGGACCCATCAAACCAGAGCCAACCTTAAATTAGTACAAATTACCGGGGGTATCTCCCGGATGATGACCGGCTCGACCTATCGCCCATTGGGGGCCCTAATTCAGATATATAAGGCACAAGCCAGGGGGGCGATCTTGTACGGGGCTGAATTGTGGGGCCATACTCCATGTCGGAATCTGTCAGCAACGGAAAACAGATTCGTAAGGCAAATTACCGCACTTCCTCCCAGCACCCCACTTCTCCCTTTGAGGCTTGATCTAGGGCTACGGCCTCTCGCCGACAAGATAAGTCTAAGACCCATAGCCTTCTGGCGCAGGCTCTGGAGCAGTGACGATCTCGCCGACTATAGGGCGGAACTGGTCGAAATATTAAAACACCCCAAGGCGCTCAGTATCCCCTGGGTCCAAAATATCCAGTCAGTCTGCACAGATCTGGGGCTCCCCGAATTGTGGACTAAACCAGCAGATACAGCACCCAGAATCTCTAAGAGATTTCTGGCGAATCTGTATCATGAACACAAAAGGGAAAGGGCTTTAGCTACCCAGACAGAGGGGTCCCTTTCCTCTAAATTCCTGCAAAATAAGGACCTTTACGCATTTGAAAAGGCTTTTGATCCCATATATCCCGTTCTCACTAGAAAGTTATTTCTCCAGTGGAGATACGGTACACTGCCTTTGCGCTCCTTTTCTAGTACCTGGTCGCAAGTCCCTTCCACCAAGTACTGTCCCCTTTGCGTTGACAAAGAGGAAAATGACTTGCATGTGATTTTTTTCTGCCCAGCATATATGGCAGCCAGAAAGTACTGGCTGCTGCCTTTGATCAAGAACTTGGGTGGCAGGGAATATATGCCTATGTATAGGATTCTAAAATGTGATGTTTCCGGCCCAATTGTTTTTGCGCTTGCCAAATTTTTTACAAATGTGTGGTATACACGTAATCGTCTTTTAAAAAATGCTGGGTAGACTGTCGAATTGCTTTATTTTTAACATGTGGATCTTAAATCATGCACTGATGTTTTATCAAATCTGACACAATTATGTGATTTTTAACTTATGTGTATCTTTTATGACCAAATGGTCGAAATAAAGATTGAAAAATGAAATGATATTTATCACTAATGAGATGCAAAGTGGGCGTGCCAAGATGTTAGAGACTGAAAACAGTCGCTAACATCGCTATCTCCTATTACCAACTTTTGGAGATATTCGCGCTAAGCGGGAATATCTCCAAAAGCTAACACCTGCCCTGAGCAGTTCTTAGCCATGTTATCCAATGGGAGGTGGATAACATGGCTAAGAGCAATAGCTCGCTAATGCATGAATATTGCTGACTTTTCAGCGATATTCATGCTTTGCGGCGATTTTTACCGCATTTGCGTTAAACCTTGGTAATACCAAGGTTTATTTGCGGTAAAAATCGCCGCAGCGCTGCGGTAAATTTTTGACTCTAACTAAGCAATAGCGATAATTATCGCTATTGCTTGGTAATATGCCCCATGGATTTTCTCCAAAACCACATCTCACCGCACAAAACTAACGGGTGCAGACTTTCACCCAATAACTCCACTAGGGTTTCCACACATATTTCTGCCCAATGAAAGCTGGAAATGGGCCTGGAATTTGAGATCTAAATGCGAGAAAGGGCACAATAATTCGGGTACATGAAAGTTAGTATCCTTTCAGAGCCATAAAACTCAAAATATACACTTATGGGATTGTAAAATGTGTCTAGCTTAGGTTTTGAACTGGAAGGGTTCCTGCACAAAATACTATGTCTAGAAACTTTTCAACTTTTCCCACATTGTGTGTGGGATATGAGGTGCAGCACACATGCACTGTGAAGTAGCACAATTTAGACTTCACCCTTACACGTCACAGAAATTTCCTTTTGTAACGACATGTGACACTATATTTACTGTGTGCCATAACCTCATTAAAGTGTATGAACTTTGAAAGGCATTCATTCTGAATTCCAAGTGCACAAGTATAACCATGTATTTGAAATGCACTTTTAGGACCAGATTCACAAAGGTAAACATACTTTTTTAAATAAGTTTACTACTTTGCGGTATTCACCAAGGTAAAATTAGACCAAAGGTCTAACTTCACTAATTTTTGATATTAACAAAGGTAAACTTAGACCAAATGTCTAAATTTACTAGTAGTAACTTTCCTTCATAAATACAGAAAAGTAGTAAATTTAGGCTTCTGGTTTGAGTTTAAGTTTGTGAGTACCGAAAAGTAGTGAACTGACATAAATGTATAAGTTTACCTTTGTTAATCTTGCCATAAATGATTAATTAAAGTTAGCCTAACCACAGAACTTAACTGAAATATATTTTCCCTTGCCAGTTTGTTATTTTCCTTTGCGGGTGCGTTCTCATGATTTCCTTGGCTAGAGAGAGTATTGTTTGGTTTAGTGATAGTAAGGCCTGAGAAGAGCAATCTTGGCAAGAAACGTGAAGACCTAATGATCACATGAAGCCTCCTAATCATTGCGTATCAGGAACGGGGAATGCGCAAGGTTATAGTAATTTCCCAGGTTCTGTGGGATGAGAAATTCAAGGGATGTTCGAATGCAAACCACGAGACGTGAAATAATTGGCCCCTGGTAGTGTGGGAAGAGATATGGTTGTTGCTGAAGTTTCAGTTTGTTTTAATTAGTGTTCACACTTAAAGGTTAGAGTGGATCCCCTTAGACTTTGAGGGGTACTGAGTGCTTCGGACATCTCTACTTCCTTTATTCTTGCAAGTGTGAAGCTTCATTGTTAGATCTGGGGGGTCTATAATTGGCAATGGTATTCACCTTTGTCCAAATAGGGACCCTTACTTCTAAGTCAGAATAAAGGGATTACACTCCTTAATAACTCCTGCTCACCTCCTTGGTAGCTTGGCGCGAGCAGACAGGTTTATCTCAGAGGCAGTGTGTTAAGCATTTGTGAATATACACAGTAATACAGTGAAAACACTACAGATGGACACAACACAGGTTTTATAAAAATAAGTATTCTTTATATAGACTTAATACAGACCACAAACGACAAAAATCAACAATACTACACTTAAGAATGCTTAAAGATGATAAAACGTTGCTTAGTTCAAGTTGATGGTAAATGCAACAAAGTTCTCAACAAAGTTCCTGGATGCGTAACGCAAAGTAAACAAAAGGCTCGCAAAAGGGGAGTTGCGTCATTTCTGTGATCCGGGGGAGATGATGCGTGGTGCCTCAATGCTTGCGCGGAGTAGGGGATGCGTCGTGATCCTTACTGGTGTGGAGGTGATGTGTATATTCTCGGCCTGCTGGCCCGTTGAGGTGCGCAAGATGGCGCCTTGATGCGATGAGATGATCCGGTTGCAATGCAAGAAGATGGCGCCCTTGATGCAGCGATGCAATGAGGATGAGTAGAGGCCCTGGCAGCCTTGCGACGACTCTATACTTTGGAGCTGCGACAGGCCCTGCGATATGCTTCTCGGGTGATGCAATAGCGACTCTCTCAATGGCTTCACGGTTCTCTGGTGATGCGGCAGCAGGCAGCTTCAACGAAGTCACGCTTCCAGGGAGATGCGGCGAAGGCATGCTTCTCCGGCGATGCAACGATCTCAGCTGCGTCGGCAACACGCTTCCTCTCGATGCGTCGCACTTCCAACTCCCAGCAACACGCAAATGTCTGTAGGTAGAATTCCCAGCAAGGAAATTCACAGGGGGAGCTGGTAGTGAAATCTTTTGTCCCTGAGACTTCTGCAGGAGGCAAGCACAAGTTCAGGCCCTTGGAGAATATTCTGTAGATGATGAAAGTCCTTAAAAAGTTCCTTCTCCTTTCCCTTGGCAATAAAGAAACCACTGCAGGCCAACACAGCAAACAGCACACTGGCAGAGTGGCAGTCCAACTCCTGCAGTTTCCTTGGTTCTTCTCCTTGGCAAATGGTTCCTTGTTTCCAGAAGTGATCTAAAGTTCTTGGGATTGGGTCCTAATATTTATACCCAAAAATCCTTTGTTCTCTGAAGGCAGAGAGGCCTCTGCCTAGTCCAAACCAGTTCCAGAGCACTTTGTTTACATTACTCCTTCCTTTCTTACACAGTGTAGGGCAGAGACATCAGCCGCCCCACAGGAGGTGGAACCAGCACAGGGGAGGAAAGGCACAGCTCTGGAGCACCTTGTTGACATGATTCCTCCTCTCCTTTCACAGTGCAGGGTCGAGACATAAGACAAACCACAGGAGGTGTAGCCATAATTGTAGAGGGAAGGCCCAGCCCTATTCAGGTCCCAGGTGCAACTCCTCCCTCCTGTCTAGATGCAGATCTCTCTATTCACTACCGGGCTGCCCAAGCCTGTCTCCTGGAATCCTCCAGCCCTGTCACTCACAAACCCAGACAAGGAATAAACAACCTAGCAGAGGCAGACCTGGATAGTTTAGGCAAGGAAATACCTACTTTCTAAAAGTGGTATTTCCAAACACAGAATATTAAAACCATCTTTACTAAAAGATGTATTTTATTAATCTGAGTCCAGGCATACTAAATTAAAATTTCTACCATGTTCCCTGAGTCAGTTAGGATTATAAGAATGTATTAATCTAACTGCCCATTCTGGCCTATGAACAGGTAGCCTTCAATAGTGAAAAACGAAAATTCACTATTTGGACATGCTACACACACCAGAGAATGTCCTACCTTATACTTACAATGCACCCTGACCTTGGGCTTACCATAGGGATGTCTAATATGAAGCAAAGGGGACATTTAGGGACTGGCAAGTGGGTGCACTTCACCAAGTCGACATGGCAGTGCTAGATTGCACACAGGCCTTGCAATGGCAGGCCTGAGACACACTTTACAAGCTGCTTCTGTGGGTGGCACAACCAGTGCTGCAAGCCCACCAGCAGCATTTGATTTACAAGCCCTGGGCACACATGGTGCACTGTACTAGGGGCTGACAGATAAATCAAATACCCCAATCATGGAATCACCAATTAGTACATCAATTTAACATAGGGAGCACTTGCACCGTGGCACTGATTAGCAGTGGCACAGTGCCCAAAGCATAAAACCAGCAAAAACATATCAAAACAGAGGAGGCAATCCGTCAAAAATGGAAGGGAGACTCACGCCAATGATGCCAGGTCTAACATTCATGATAAACAATTATTCCAATTCTGAAAGTCTTCTACCCTTTTCTACGCACTATCCTTATTCTAAACTCAGTGCCTTGATTAGATGATTTTAGAACTTATTCATGTTCATGAGAAAGAATCTTAATTTCTTTAAGGAACACCTATTACTATTTCTCAGTTTTTGTATTGCTGTGGCTGTAATTATTTCACATCTAATTCTACTAAGACTGAACCTACTACTATATTTCAGATTTCCAGTTGTAATGCTGTATCTTTTTAATATTCTCTTGATATGCATGAATAATGGTCTGATTATTAATTGGCAATAAAACTACTTAACTTCAGTTACTTATTGTGGGGCTAAATGGGTTTCAGGCAAGTTGAATTATTTTATTATTGCTAACTACTTTTGCATCACAGTCAACTCAAAAACATCCATCAGATGAGAGATTGTACATCACACACCTGTATGCTCTCAGATGGTAGCTTGTTGAATAGTTTAGTTGTTGAGACAGAGGGAGCTACAATATCCATGTCACATCCAGTCTTTCCCAAACCCACCCAAAGCCCCTAAAGCCCATCTCTAGTGTTGGAGGCTCAGCAGATTCCAGCACTTTGGAAGAGTGTTGTAAAAGCCGAAGAGTGAGAATCAATAGGGTTGCATGTTGCAATTGCTTATGTCTAGCTTACTGTGTTTTGATGAGATTGCATAGTTTGATGCAGTGAAATTAAAGTTGTGGTGCGGAGGTGGTATCACATAATACAAAGAAGTTGAAGTGTTTATCAGGCTTGACGTAACCTAAGATCCCAGGATACTAATATGTTATCGGTGTAGAAAACAAAGTGCTGTAATTGTCTGCTAAGTATTGTAGTGGTTGATTTGAGGTACCCTCAATGGCACAATTGAGATATGGACATTCATCTTTGTGTGAGAGTAAGGTGTGGTGGATCATTTTGCGTAGGGGTGAAGCTACATTAATCTGGGTGATTGCCCGCTGGTCGAGGTTTTAACCAAGTGTGAGTCAGATTAAGCTCAAAAGTGTCACTCCGGACATTTCTTGTATGCCTGAATGCTATTGATTCTTTATTGGAGCAGATAAAGTTTATTGAATTTGCCTGGCATTTCTGTTCTGTTTGTAGTGCAACGTTCTTAGAAAATTATAAAGAAGGATGAGGAACTGGGAGGAGTGTGAAGGATGTCACAGTGTGCTGTGCTGAGATTGGACAGTTGGCGTTAGTGATTAAGAATGTCATAGACAGTCGCTCTATTATTGGTTTTTGATGCTGAATGATAATTGTGGGTAAATAATTATTTTTTGGTTTGAAACAAAATTCTACTTGTGATTGTTGACATTATTGTTGAAAAATGAAATTCTTTTACCCCCCCTGCTGGTGACGGAACTGCTCCGTCATCAGCCGCGGTCGCACTGTGCTGATGACGGCGCGGTTCCGTCACGGCCCGCTCGGCACGCCTGCACGGCATGGATTCCGCGCCTGCGCTGAGCGTTCCATTAAGTGGGCGGGGCCGTGACGGACCGCTCCGTCATGAGCACAGCGCGACCGCGGCTGGTGACGGAGCGGTTCTGACAAAATTTAAGTAAATCCTTAAACATGGAAGTGCGTACCTCCTCAAGTTATCATCCTCAAACGGATGGTTTAACTGAACACACTAATCAAACCATAGAACAATATTTGCGTTGTATGTTAGCAACTTGTGACCAAGAATGGTCAGACATTTTGGGGGCGTTAGAATTTGTTTCTAATATCATGGAACATTCATCCATTGGTATGTCACCATTCTTTTGTGCACACGGACACCATCCAAAAAATATTCCAGGACAATGTCCTTCTTCATTGATGATTCCATCTATATGTGATTATGTCACTAATTTGATATCCATTTCAGCAACAAGCCCAGTATCATTTGCCAAAGCAAAAGAAAGTCAAAAGCACTTTGCAGACTTACATCGTACTTCACAACCATTATATGCCATAGGCAACAAAGTTTGGTTGTCCACCAAACATTTGTGCATTAAGAGTAATAAAAAGTTTTGTCCTCAATTTATTGGACCATTTCTCATTGAAAAAATTATGAACCCAGTAAGTATGAAAATAATGCTCTCACCAAAATATCGTTTCTATCCTGTTTTCCATGAGTCTCTTTTGAAACCTTACAATCCCATGACTCGTTTAAAAACACCACCTCCTCCTATTGATGATGAGGGAGTACCTGAATTGGAAATGAAATCTGTGCTTGCTGGTAAAAGAGTATGTGGGAAAAAATATTATTTGGTGGATTGGAAAGGGTATGGGCCCGAAGAACGGTCTTGGGAACCTCTCATGCATTTGAAATATGACCCATGTATACTAAACGTTTTTCGTACATGATACCTGGACAAACCAAAACCGATTACTCTGGTTTTAGGGGGGATCTTGAGAGGGGGTACTGTCATGATTCCTCTGCCAATCGCAGTTAATTCTTTATAAAAGCCCACCCCTATCCCGTGCAACCAGCACAATATGTTTTATGTGTGCTGTTTTCAACGTAAACATGAACATGTGTTCAATGTAAGATATGTTTGATGTAAACCTTCAAGTCAGGTGTAATTGTCAAGCACGAGTATTTTACTGATTGTTCATGTAGTTAAATGTCTACGAGCATATTTAAGCACAAAGGAGATATCTGAGTTCGAAATGTTGAATGTCCAACGTTTTACCAAAAGTAAAGAATAAATCATAGCACCAATAACGTTAAGGAAAAGTAACTCCGACTTGATCCAAGTCAGCTTCGTGACTGTTTCACAGGCGTAGAACAAAAGAAAGACCAGAGCAAAGTCGCACACCGCGTCACGCAGAGCGTAAGTCGGCGTGGTGTCCATCTTGGGTGTGGCATTAATATTTAATGCCACACCCGTCTCCTGGAAGGTGCTTAGCCTTTCGTCTATTGCCTAGGAGAGAGCTATGTCCGGGACACTTACCTGGATATTGACGCAGCTTCCCTTCGGCTCCAGTTTCTCTTCCAGTGACATTGTGGCTTCTTGCCAGCATCTCTGCTTCAAACTCAGCTGTTAACCTGTGGAGAAAGAAAACAGAACGTTAAGTAACTTAGATCTGTTTACGGCGCCCATCGCAAGAAAGCAATATTATTAGAGCGGGATAGTAAACTTTCGAGATCATTTTTGTAAAAAATTTCTATCAAAGGAAAACACATTTTTGGACAAACAGTATCAAGATAAATATCTTTTAGGGCTAAACCCGTCTTGTTACAATTGTGCTAAAAGAGAAAATTCGAGAATGTTTGTTTGTTTTTGCTTTTGTTTATTTTTTTATAGTGATGGAACATACCGGAGGCAACTCGGAATAGTAAGTGTTGTGATATAAAAAGAAAAGACATATCAGAATATTGTATTAAGAATATCTTGCAGTAACTAGATCAAAGAAGTAATTGCCATTTATTTCTTTAGTAGAAGAATATTGAGAACATACTTCGCTAACTGACATGCCCCTCTACAAAACCTCAACACAGTGGAAAATCAACCCATCATAAGGCTACTAGAACACAGTGTCCATCAGCTCAAGTTCGCAGGGAGGAAAAGTGCCTCATAATATATATACAACTTAGGAAGGGTAGAAAGAACTAACTTTGTGCTCAAAGACATCATATACACTTTGGTTCATTAATTCTGTTGCCTCGCAGGTCGACAACAAGAGCCCACCATTGTCCAGCATCCGGCCCTCCTCCCTGAACACTATTGAGTAGCTCTAGTTGAAGTAAATATACTAGTTAAATGGTAGGGTGCTGGAAAGTTGGTCCATAGCACCGTTGCGAAACTCAGCTACGCACATTAAAGGTAAGAGGGCATGGTTGGTCTGACAACAGGTTGATCAATTTGTGAAGATTTCACAAGTCTTGTGGGTGGATTTTAACAATTTTTTCGACATTGTGGTACCAAGTGATTTGTGGGTTGAAACTAAAGTGAATGAAGAGTGGCTGGAGAAGCAACCTTAGAGAAAGCTGATATCACATGCCCCATCATCGTTAAATTGTGTAAAAATATCCACAGGTGATAAGCTTTTTGAAAGGGAAATTACCAGCTAAAGACATTGATTGGGCTAAGATTGACAGGATGACCCATGAGCCCAGAGAGCCAGGGCATGCCTATTATGAGAGATTTTTGTAGGTGCTTTAGCAGCACAGTGGAGTTGAGACTCTCAAACCTAAAGAAATAGGACATTTTGTGTCCCGGATTGTGACAGGATTGAGACACTAATCCACCTTGATAATTCAACAGAATTTGATCTGTTGGCAGAATAAATCGGTCCATGAGATTTTAAGATATGCTAAATATTGTAGTGATGAACTGGAAATGAAGCAGAAGTGATGTAAAGAGAAATTGATGGTAGCACAGATGAAAGCAGCACAGAGAGGAAGTCAGAGTCAATTGTATGTAGGGAATGTGGGTACTATGTAAGGTGTGTATCCGCAGGGAGCTCCCATGATGGAAGGTGGAAATGGGTTCCCGCAGAAAGCTAGAGGCTATGGTATTCCTCTTGACCCTAGTACTAGATTGATGTAGCTACTTTAAAGAGATCAAATCCTTGTCATTATTGCAATAAGTTAGGGCATTGGAAGCGGGAATGTCATTTTAATCCCTGCAGAGTGGTGAATGAAAATCAGATTCAGAATTCAGGGTTTAAACAACTGCAGAGTAAAAATCCTGTACAGTCATAGAATGTACAAAGACTGTGCCTGGAAAATTCAAATGTGCCTCTGACTCCAGTGATGCAGGTACCACAAGCCCCGGTGCTGCAGCCAAATGCAAATGGTCCCCAATTGAATTCAAATCAAGTCATACATTTAAATCAGAATTCCTTCAAAACCAGAATCCGTTTCAGCAATTTCCTATGGTTGAGACGCTTGAGGGCTCTGGCTCTGAACAGTCACAATAATGGTGTTTGAGGGGGGGAGTAAGATTGTGTACTTGGCACAATCGTAGAGGTAGACCACAGTGGTCCATTTGTAGAAGGTGAGGTGAATGGCCAACCTGTATCATTCTTAATCGATACTGGTGCTACCCGCTCTACAGTAGACGTTCCAAACCTACCCCTCTCTGGGCGAAATAATCCAAGTTGTAGAAGTTGCAAATAAGTAAATGACAAACTTCATAACAGAAGTACCTGTTAAAATAAGACCCTTTGAGGAGAACCACCTGAGAGATCCGAGTCCTGTGAGCTTATTAGGACATGATTTATTGTGCAAGTTAAATTGCACTATGTATTGTACTTCAAAAATAGTAGAATATCACACCCATGATGAACATCTAGGCTTTAAACTGATGAGTCAAGGACCAGAAGTTGGGTTGTGTCCCGTAATAACATCTAAGGACTTATCACAGGACCTTAAGGATAGGGTGAAACCTGTGGTCTGGGACTTTTCAGGACAACATATTTGTCTTATAAATGGAGTTGAGCTTGTTCTCATACAAATAAAATCTGCGCATTAGTCAGTGTCTCCTTATGAGTGGTGTAAATGTAATGTAAGGTAAATTGATACTTGTTTAGCGCACTACTCACCCGCAAGGGTCTCAAGTCGCTTGTACAAATACCGCTGTGGAACCCATCCTGGCTTTCCCTGTGAGGCGTCCACTCCTGGGCACCCCCAAGGTGGAGGCCAAGCATCCTTAGCGTTGTGGGGGCCGTTGTGGAGATTAAGCAAGCTATTGCCCAGAGTTGCAGAGTGGGACACCATGATTGGAATAGGCACCGAGGCGAGAATTATCAGGTCCGTGGAATTTTGAGCCCAAGACCCACCGAGGCGGGGAATTGAACCCTGGTCCCGGGCTAGACCTCTGCATCAGGGTCTGCCGCTCTAATCATTGAGCCACACTTCTGGTGGTGAGTTCACACGCTCAAGCCAATCCTGGCACTGCTCTCCTATTGTGTAACACAGCAAGTGAGCAGTGTCTGGATTGGGTGTGTGACGCCAGACTGTCTATCCCTCTCCCCCATCTCAGCAAGCCAGAAGAGTCAGAACCACAAGTGTGATGTATGCTGCTGTAGTGAGTCCTTTGATCAATCGTCACAAAGATCCTAGTACTCCAGAGTCGAGTGAATAGTCAGACCCCATAATTATGGCGCCATTTGCTAGTATCAAGAAGAGAACCAACGCCTCCTCCAGTGGCTCTTTTAGTGAGTAGCAGTTGTGATTTTATTAAAAAGAATAACTCACCATTCTCTCCCAAATGGCTCAGTTAGGGCATGCAGTGACGCAAATCATCCTGCGGTTCCATATAAAGGCTGCCGAGTATACCACGACCCACATCACTAATTCTCATTAAGTGGTTGGTATCGGTCGCTAAGAGTGGGAAACTTACAGCATGGCTATGGAGAACCACGCCTCCGAGTAGCCTCAGGTGACAATAAATATTATGACCACTCTAATAGAGGACCTCAAGGGTGAAGCAAACAAAAAAAACGGTTTGAAGAGTATGCCTTCAATCACACAGGGCCCCGATATGGCATACCCCACGGATAACAGCCCGGCCTTCCCCTGCCTAAGCAGCTCGGAAAAGCCAGCACCCTTTACCCTGCCCTCTGCCGGCGGCACAAGTCTAACCCTGACAAAGGTTGAAAGTCAGGAACACCAACTAACCCTCAAGCCGCCCAGCCCAGAGTTACAAAACTTGTCAAGAAAAAACAAGAAAAAACTAAGAAAACTCAACAAGGAGAAGAAAAATAACACATACGCCTCCAGCGTTATTCACAATTGGCTACGACCCAATATGCAGCCTACCTTGGGAGCCCCCTTGCATATAGCAGAAGCCACAGGATCATCGATCGAAAATTTGCACATCCTCACTTCAGCCCAGGATCCAAGCCTGCTTGCTCCCCCCTTGGCTCCTCAACACGCGACAGCGCCAATAACACAAAAACATGCGCATGATTCGCAGGCAACCAACCTTGCTGAAGTCAAGTTAGACCCGCAGGAGCCCTGCCAAACTAGATCTGAGAACCCAGCACAAACCAAGCTCACAATGAGCGAAGCAATAGCCCCCGACAATCCAAGAAGTATTAATGTCATCAACATTGACTCACAGAGCGCCCCCCACGGGCCAACTCTATTCAAACCGGAGCAAGTCGTTGATAGGCAACGGAACAAGCACTGCTCCTCCAGCACAAAGCCCATGGAGGCACCTCAAGTGATAATAGGACCAAACCAGCAGACAAACTTTCACCTGCCCGGCTTGAAGATGACATCTCCAATCAAAATCCAGAGCAAAACTTGGCTTAAAGAGGCCATTCCAAGCCAATCAAACGAAGAGGACCGGAAAATACTGCTATACCCAGAATACATCTCTCAAGGAAAATGGGACATCCTGAATCGAAGTAATCTCTTAACACTCTGCGCAAACCTGCCGGGACTGGAAGGTATAAAAACCAAAGATATTGAGACCATCTCTTTCCTGCCCCCAGACGCCGGGGAAAAAAATGAAACAACGGAATTAACCTTTATCAGTCCAGACCTGGCGGAGGCACTGAGGAGCCAACAACCATTACTAGAAAGCTGGGGCATAAAGATAAAGGCAAAGCCGACCCAAAAATATCCCTTAATCTTAAAAGCATTGATTCCACACCCCAAGCTGGACAACCAGGCACAGGACATGGTTGACTTTACATCCATAAACGCTCCCACCACCCATCGGCGTAAAATTGAGTCCGTTCTCCAGGGGTGCAAAGGTAGCATAAACAACAGCCCAATCGACGGCACCCCAATTAAGATCATAACAAACCTTACTCAAGGAAAACGATTGTGCACAACCAGGGGCCCCTCATGCAACAACTGGTCCTGGCTGTCATCTGCACTAAACCCCAGCTCCTAACACAGCCCGCCTCGCAAACTCAGCTCGTACATCTCAACATGCTGCTAGCGAGCGAGAAAAAAGTCTAAAGAAAAAAGAGAAATTCACCGAGAGTCTAAAAATACTAACGTGGAATGTCTCAGGACTCAAAAAGCTGCTACTCAGCTCAGCTGCGGTGAAATTCTTGGAGGAAGCAGACATCATTTGCACACAGGAAACTTGGCTGACTCACCCACTCTCGCTAAGAGGATATGCAGAATATAGTAAAGCGGCTAAAAAAAACAATATATTTGGAAGACCATCAGGAGGCAAGTGTGTCTATATAAAACATGCCTTGAACATAGAATTCTTGGAAATACACAATCTACCAGACACCCTACAGGCGGGCATTCTGAAATTCCCCAATTCGACCAACGGAATCCCACCAATACTACTAATCAATACCTATCACAACTTGCAGGAGAATACATTGAACTCGCTCACACTCGCAAATCAATTAGAATCTTTACTGCTAGGATATCCATCATTAGACTGCATTATCCTCGGTGATTTTAACATTCATAACATAGGGGTTTCAACCAAGCAAAAACCACACCGTGGGGGGACCGAAGCACTGAATGAACTCTTAAACTCTCACAAACTGGCAACGGCCCACACATTGCTCTTAAATAACACCCCGGGAGCCTTGATCGGTCACACGTATAACAACCAAACGACGATCGATTACATCATCTTAAGTGACAACCTGCAAAACAAAATGACAAATTTCATGGTTCACCAACGCAATGATAGCGATCACGCAGCACTAACAATAACCATGAACTTATCGGTGCAATCACGATATCAGCCGATATGTGTGGGAGCTTCGGACGGCCAAGAATTAACAAAACTCCCCAGAAGAATAAAATGGGGGCAGGTAGCCACAGCAACCTTTAACAACTGGGCAAATACGTGGGCAGGCTGGCCCCCGTGCAAATACAACCAGGAGATGATAGCCACATGGGAAGGAATCACCTTGACCCTAGCGGCAGAACTTAGGGGAGGTGGAGACAACCCCAGGGCAATCCGCTGGCATCCTCCGACCACACTTGGATTCAATGCAGAAATTAAAACCAGTGCAAAGGACTTAAACAAAAAACGTAAAGCCTACAGTAAAAACCGCACAACTGAAAATAAAGTCCAACTGCAAGAGGTTGCAAAGAGCCACTCCATAAAAGTGTGGGCCGCAAAGCGCAATCATTGCGAAGCTCAGTGGCTGAAAATTTTCGATCTACTGAGCCCCGGAAAATCACAAGAGTTTTGGAGTTATATCAGCCATCTTGGTCGAGGCACAAACCACAGAGAAAATGCCCTCGAGGCTTCTGTCTGGGTTCGCCATGTAAAAGCACTTTACCAGGAAGAAGGACTTACAATCAAGCCTCACAACACGACCCCACAAAAATTGGACCCGGCTCAATCTACTAACACAACATCCCCTCCTGGAAAAACTCTAGTGTCCAAAATACTAAAAAAAATTCGAGCAAATGGTGCACCGGGCCCTAACGGCCTACCAGGCCATCTATTCAAATCAAACATTGAATTCTGGTCTGAAAACCTGACCCACCTATTTTCTGACTGTTGGCTGTCAGGGGCTGTGCCTGACTCATGGCGAGGCTCGCTCCTGCACCCAATTTACAAAAAAGGGACCAAATCAGACCCAACTAACTACCGTATGATCGCCCTGTTGGACATTGAGGGTAAAGCTTATGCAAGTGCCATCCTGAAAGACCTCACAGACTGGGCAAGTGAAGAAAATCTCCTGCCATTCTGTCAAACCGGTTTCAGACCAGGGTCCTCGACCGCGGACAACATTACAGCACTCTCTTATCTAATCGAATCGAGCACGGCTGCGTAAAAGCCTCCCCTTATTTGCCTGCTTCATCGACTATTCTGCTGCGTTCGATGGGGTAGACCGTACCATCCTTTGGAGAAAGCTGGTCCACTGGAACATCGATCCTTCCCTGTTAAGAGCGCTACAATCCCTGTACCAAAACACCTGGGTAAGAATCAAACTTTCAAACGATTCTGCAACTGATAAGATAGTCACGAACCGCGGTTTAAAACAAGGGTGCGTGTTGGCGCCCCTATTGTTCAACTTATATACAGCAGACATGGAGACAGCCTTGCTGGGGGCCACCTTAGTAACACCAAAGATCGGGGCAACCAAAATACATTTCATGCAGTATGCGGACGATCTCGTAATTCTGGATCACACAAAAACAGGACTCCAAAAGGCACTCACCGCCCTGGCAATATACAACAACAAAAACAGGCTGGTAGCAAACCCGACTAAATCAAAAATAGTCATTTTTGGGCACTACCCCAAAAAAAAAAGAGCAAAATGGAGCCTCGGCCATTTAACCTTGGATAGTACCCAGAAATACATATACTTAGGGGCCTCCTTTCACGAATCAGGGACGTGCGGCACCCATCTAAAGAAAATTCAGGGCAAAGGCAAGTCCATCACCTTTGCCCTATGCAAACTACAAGCCCTTATACATAGCCCATCAGCTACGGCCATTCAAAGAGTCCTTAAGGCCAAGTTAATGCCGGCCCTTAACTACGCACAACAGGCGTACCCAGGCAAATTAAATAAGGAGTTGGAAAAAATCCACTGCGGGGCATACAAGAGATTGTATCATCTGCCGAAATGTATAAGAAACACTCTAATCCGCCTGGAATTCGCCCTTAACCAACAAACCTTGGAAGAAATGGCAGCTCTAAGTAAATATTATTACCTTGCAACAGCGGCACGTGATAACACACTAAAGGCCGTTCTGAAACACATCTTCACTGAACAAGGGAACCCCTGGTCAGCTACCATCGAAGCTGCCATGACGCAATTGAACCTGGCGATCGAGTCATGGAACCCGGATCTTGTCAACTACACGACCATCAAACACGTGATAAAGAGACAAGTGCGTGCACGCTCCCGGGAGCTGGACTTGGAGTCCCTCAGGAAAAGAGCCTTCCATGAGTCCTTATGCTTGCCACATATTGCGCTCAATCCACGAAACCATCTCACGCAGGCCATGGGCCTCCCAGCTCTCCACAAGATCCTTGCCTACAGATTGCACCCCTTGCCGCTCAATGAACTATACCATCCGGAAAATGCAGGCACAGGAGTTCGGGTTTGCAGGACTCTGCAACTATAAACGAGAGTCACTGGCCCACTTACTGTTTTGCTGCCCTGCTCTACGTGCACCCCGCACACTCTATCTTAGGCCCATTCTGAGGGACGCTGGGACACGCACAGTCAAGGAAGCAATCCATCATCTTTACACCTTGAGCGTGGTAAAACAGATGGCCTCATTCGGAAAATTCATTCAACAGACTCGGCTGGAGTTGACAGCAGCAAGGGCCACGCAGGAATAGAGACCTTGCTGTATGAACCCCCGATGGTCTCACAGGCCCCCGACCGCGTGCGCCAGTATGAACTTTTTTTTTTTTTTTTTTCCTTTTTTGCCCCCACGAACTTTGGGAACCTTTTAAGACATGCTTGACTACTGGAATTTTCTGGGTTTTAATTTTTGTAAATTTTTTACTTGATCTTAATGTAATGGTTTTAAGTAACCACACAATAAAGTTATTCATTCATTCATTCATTCATTCAGGTGACACTGCCTGCACCACCTCCAGCAATGGAGAATCGGAGGCCGGCGTTCCTCGTGTGAACCCAGCAGGAAAGCTGATAGAATTGCAAAGAACGCGGAAAGAACAGAGCCCCCACCAGTCTTTTCCTTGTCTGCTTTCCTGCAGGAAGATAGCGGGGAAGGAGTGTTTGGTTTTCCTCATGTGACCATTCCAGGAAAGATGTTTGTATTACAAGAATGCGGAAAGCATGGAGCCCCCGCTGGTCTCTTCTTTGTCGGTTTTCCAGCAGGAGGATAGCCGGGAAGCTGTACGGTTTGCATACGGCTTCTGACTTTGTCATAGGTGTTCCCAGGATCTCTTTCCACACATCAGATCTGGCTGCACCGGGACTTACGAGGCGCTGGGGCGGGAAAGAGGCGCCAGTGACTGTCTTTATGAAAGTAGATGCCAGTGCTCCTGAAAACCAGGAATAACTTCAATGCCAGGAAAAACAGTGGAGAATAACTGTGTGGATTTCTGTGGAGGCTGCAAGTGGAGGTCTCTGAAGAGGCATTGGGGCTCAGAGGTATTGAGCTGTAAATTGGTGGAAGGAGGTGGAAGGAATTTTGTCCTGGGTGCACAAATATACGAGAGTAGCCCGAGTAGCCTGATCATACAGACTTTTGCGGAAATCTGGGAGCAGCTGGTGCAGTCAGGGGGACACCTGGACATACTTGAGGGGATAAATAGGGTGGTGAAAAATGAATGAATGAATGAAAGCTAATTTATAACGCGCAAAACTCATTCCAATGGGCATCAAGGCGCCTAACCAAAAATACTTGTAAGTCCTGAGAGCTAATTACTAGTAATCTTTCTTGAAACACCATGTTTTGAGGGCTTTTTTGAAGAGGGGCAGTGAGGATAAGGATTTTGGCTCCAAGGGGAGTGCATTCCAGAGGCGCTGGGCAACTGTAGAGAAGGCTCTTCCTCCCCATCTGGTCTTCCTAGTACGAGGAATCACCAAAAGATTCTGTTGTGATGAGCGTAAGCATCTGTTGGGTACATAGCCAGATAGAAGTGATCCCAACCCATCAGATGTTCCAGCTTTCAAAGCCCTATGTACTAGACAAATGATTTTAAAGGAGATACGGTGCTCTATAGGAAGCCAGTGGAGGCTCTTTCTGGCTAGTGTCGCAGAGGAAGAGCAGGGAATGTCTAGTACAAATCTTGCTTCCGCATTCTGTACTATTTGGAGGCGCTGGATCAGTCCCTTATTGATCTCTGCATACAATGAGTTGCAATAGTCCAATCTTGAACCGACCAAAGCAACCACTGTCTGTTTCCTAGCTTGCTTGGAAAGGTAATGCACTATTCGTCTGAGAATTTTGATGATTCCCCAACAGGTAGCCACCGTTCTATTGACCTGAAGGGTCATTGCCAGAGAGGTATCGAAGATGACCCCTAGGTTTCTAGCTGAATGAGAGGGGACCGGGCAGGTTCCCAAGGATGGAGGCCACCATTCATTTGACCACACATCCTGGTCCCTTCCAAAGATCAGGACCTCGGTCTTATCGCCATTCAGCCTCAAGGAGTTGAGAATCATCCAGTCAGAGACTGATTGCATACAACTCCTGAAGCTGAATGCGGAGGCGCTAACCGAATGAGCCAGTGACACCATAATCTGAGTGTCATCTGCATACGACGCTACTTCCATTCCCTGCGCTTTTACTAATCTCGCTAGCGGGGCCACATAAATGTTAAATAGGGTCAGGCTTAAAGCCCGACCCTATTTAACAATTCCCATTTAAAAATGGGAAAACATTTTTAACACTCTAGCGTAGTTGCTAAGGTTTACTCAACAGGCGGGCTGAAAGCCAAAACTCGATTAGCCCAGGCACAAGCAACCGCATTGGAAGCCAGAAGGGAGCATAGCACCAACCCTCGTGGCTCAGATGGCAGCTTTGAAAGTTCAGAAGAAGAGCTGCCCCCCTCTCTGTCCCAGGAACTGGTAGAAGATGAGAGAATAGTTGGACCTAATTTGAGGGAGGGTTCAACATCATTGGTTAAGCAACGACAAGACGCCTCAATAATTGATGGACATAAAAAGGAGTTAAAAGGTGCCAAGGAATTTCCTCTTTTTCTGAAAAAAAGAGTCCCTACCAGCTCCTCCCAAATCGATTACAAAAGCACCAGACATGCCAGGAGAGTTATCAAAAGATGCTGCACACGGCCCGATAACATCAGAGTGTGCCCAGTTGTCTGGACAGGTTCCATCTCCTTCCCCAAAAAAGAGTCCGGCCGTCCATGAGCAAGACCAGGATGGCTCAACAGAACTGTCAGCTTTGGCAGAAGAGAAGGCTCACAGCCCGACCCAGATAGGGAAGCTTCCGCTCGAAGTCGATAAGACGCCAAAGAGAGGCGCAAAATCTTCCACTACTACAGGATTTGATCCAGCTCCAGTCTCAACCTCGGTCTCAGCCTCTGCCACGGGGGATACTGCTGAATCTGAACCAAGACGGGATGGCATCACAAATCAACTGCAGCAAAGTGGTAGAAGGGCCCTTTGCGCAACAGATGGATATAAGAGACATGCTGAACCTGATTATGGAGGAGGTCAGGGAAATGAAAAAATCACAAAATCTTGAGATTGCCTCCCTACATTAGCGGCTAGGCAAAATTGAGGCGGCAATGACATATTTACCAATCAAACTGCAGGAAGCTGAAACAAGAATCTCGCTGCTGGAAGACAGATGAACGAGATGCTCGGGAAGGTGAACGAAGCAGTAAAAAACAAAAGTCTCCGGGAGAACAAGTTAGAGGAACTTGAAAATCATTCCCGGAGGTCGAACTTTCGAATAGTGGGGTCCCCGAAGGAATTGAGGGGACTCAAACTCTTCAATGGGTCAACACATTTATTAAACAAAAGGTTCTTCCCGAATTTCATGGAGATTTAACCATCACAAGGGCATATCGAGTGCCCACTTATCCCTTCCCAAACTCAAAGATACCACAAACAATTTTGCTGAACTTTGCAGACTTCCGTGTCAAGGAGGGCATTCTGACAAAGGCGATTCAGCAAAGACAGTTTTCTATAAATGAAACCTCTAAATATCCTATATTTTCTGACAGGACAGATTTGGCAGCGCGTAGGCAAAAGGAATTTGTAAAGATGTTATACCTGTTTAAAGCTCAGGGTGTCCAACCCTCTACAGCGCAACAATCAAAGCTTTGTTTTCTGGTCAAGGGGAAGTTCCATCTATTTCTAAATTTGAAAGATGCTCAGTGTTTACTGAAAGAAATCTCGGTCAGGAGTGGAAAATTATTCAATACTAGTTTCTTTTGTGCTGGGGCAGCAGGGTCACCTTGGGTGTGGTTCCATGACACTCATGAGGTCAGTGGGGTGGGCAGAAATGTGGCTAGCGTGGCTAGTGGGGTTTCTCCAGATTTCTGTGGGGGGTTTCTCTATTTTCGGGGAGAGAGATTGGGCTGGTGCAGGGGGACTATTAGCAGAAAAAAGAGAAATAGCAAAAGGAGCAACGAATGGTAAATACAGGAACTTGTATTTGAGCAAACTACAAGCTTATTTAAGAAATAGAAATCGGGAGTAAATGTAGAATTTAGTCAGTCAATGCCAATGGCATGCTCAACAAACAAAACTATGGTGTGCTTATTAGGTGGCTTGCCTCTTTTAATCCCCATGTCTTGTTTTTTCAAGAGACACATTTAAAATCTAATTCACCTAAGCTGTACTTACTGAGGGTATTTTCACCAATATCAGACAGCATCCTGAATTCACTTCTTTTTAACATCGAGAGATCCCTTCTTGTTCTAAACGCAGATATTGGGATTAACCCCTTCTTTGACCACTCTTATATTGGGCTTGAGCTCGAGATTGGTGAAGTGAGCAAGGAGCGACCCAGGTGGCAGATGGATCGCCTCCTTCTCCAAGATCAAAAATGGGTTGAGAGTTTTAGAGCATGGATCTCTGACTACTTCAGGATCAATGAGGAGAAGGCCGGACCCTTTGCAGTTTGGGGGGGTTAAAGGCCACGGCTCAAGGACAGATTATTTCCTTCATAGCCACCCAGTCAAGAGGTCGACGGGTGAAAATAGCTGAACTGCAGGGAGCGGTGGAAAGGGCCCAGGCTCAGAGGATTCTGTTACGTCCACACCAATTGGATAATGCTAGAAAGACCCTGAGAGACTTTTTTGTTTCAGAAGAGATTAGCAGCTCCCGATCCTACCAACAAAAGGTTTGCGGAGATAGCCAGATGGTTGGCAAACTTCTAGCCAGCTCTGCAAAAACTAAACAAGAAGCGGCTTTAATGTTGAAGGTGATCAACCCCAAGACCAGAGTAGAAGTAACAAATAGTTATGAGATTCCACAGATCTTTCTGGAACATTTCCAGCAACTCTACACCACAGAATATATGGTGGGGGAAGAGCCTATACAGGAGTACTTCGACATTGTAAATATTCCTAGACTATCTGATTGTCTGATAGACCAGCTAAAATTAGATTTGGAAAGTTCAGAGATTTTGGCGGCCATTAAATGTACAGCCGGAGACAAAGCGTGGGGTGAGGATGGGGTCCCTATCGAATTCTATAAGGCTTTTTCAGAAGAATTAATTCTACCTTTGAAAAAACTCTTTAATTACATTAAAAACGGTAGTCAAGTTCCCTCATTTTTCAAAGAGGCAATTGTTGTCTGGTAAAAAAGGACAAGAACCAGAAGGATGTTAATTCTTATAGGCCCATTAGCCTTGTCAATTCAGATTACAAGATTACAACATTTTTATTCGGTATCCCTCACCAGGTCATTTTAATGTTGCAAAACATTTACCTGGGTGCAAAAGCTCAGGTGGTAATCAATACAAAACGGGCTGGTACAGTAAAATTTAATTGGGGGACAAGACAAGGATGTCCATTCTCCCCATTGCTTTTTACTTTTTTTTTATAGATCCTTTAGCCATTAGAATGAGGGGTAATGCAGCTATTAAGACCCCAATTCTGGGTATCCCAAGTTGAAGATTTTTGCGGACGATATTATTTTATATCTGAAGCCTAACAAACACAATTTGGAAGTGGCAATGAGGGAATTTAGTAAATTTGAACTAATTGGGGGGATACAAAATAAACCAGAACAAAACTGATGTTCTCGTTTCAAATACAGATATAAACTTTCTACCAGCCAACCTCAGGGTGCAAGCCGCAAAACCGGACCCTATTAGATATTTGGGGATTCGTGTGACTGGTATATAAACTGAACTACGTCAGAATGCAAGGTAAAATTAAGCGGATGTTAGAGCAGTACCTTTTACTCCCTTTGACCATGATGGGACGTGTATCTCTTATTAAGATGTCTATACTTCCGTTATTCAATTTTCTTTTTAGCAACGTACCCATTAAAATGAATATGTTTTTTTAAAAACAGGTGGAAACTCTGATTAGACAGTTTGTCTGGGGGGAAAAGCACTTAGGCTCAAGCTCCCATCACTTCAATTAACAATTCAGCAGGGAGGTCTGGCTTTCCCCCCATATACGAACTTACTATGATGCTGCTTTTATATATTCACTAGCTGGGTTATTGGTCTCCAAAGGGTTTAAAGATGTTTTTTTGTGGATAAAATGGTGTAGGAAACCGGTTCTCAGATTTCGATATTCTTAAAAACCTCAAACCTTCTGAAACAAACAAGATATAAGACACTGAAGGATTACTCCACTAGACTTCAATCTTTTTTATAAGGGGACGGGCTCCACTGGACTGCATTACTTAAAATTGAGGGATTGCAAGAATCTCTGTATCATCTGCTACAAAATCAGGGGCAACCCCCAGTGATAGAGAGCCTTTTGGAAAGGGTGACCCGTGAAACACAATGCACCCTCTCTCATAGTTAATGAGAAGCAGCATGCTGGCGAGGGAGCAAGGCCCTCAGAGCAGCCAAGTGTAAAAGAATGGCTTTTTTATCCGGTGGCTGGCATATTTCACTCCGAAAGCACTTAATTAAAGGTACCCAGAAGTCGAAAATAGCTGCTCGCAATGCCAGGCAGAAGGAGAAGGGGGCTACCTACATATTTGTTTCCCATGTCCCAGATTCAGGTCTTTTTGGAGGGCGAGCTTTTCAGCTCTAAATAGGGCATTAAAAAAGAGGATATTGCCGGAAGCAGAGGTGGCCTTGTTTGGAATTTGTAAAGATAGATCAAATTTAAGAATAGCTGAAGAAATGTTTCTTTCTATTGCTTCTTTGGTAGCTCCTTCCTAGATTCTCCGTAATTCGAGGTCTAAGGAAGTTCCCACTTATTATAAATGGTTTAATAAAATTAAAAGGATGTGGGATTTTGAAGAAGACTATGCGAGCCGGGTGGGAGCTTCCAAGAAATTTGATAACAATTGGAAGTTTTTAAGTAATTTGGAAAACCTGACAGAGGGGTAACACTACTCCGTATTTAGGGCCTCATTTATGAAAAGTGACGCATCGCTGCGTGAAAACAGCGATGCATCACTTTTCATTGCGCCCTCCTTAGGACACCAATGACGCGTCATATTTACAGTATGATGCATCATGTCGCAAGGAGTTACAGATACATCAGTATTTCTGACGTATCTGTAGGCGCAAAAGTGACGCATTGCTGGAGTGTCTCACAAAAGCGACGCAACTCCAGCAATGTGTCCTTTCACATGTGGCAAGCCCCATGTGAAAGGGCCTGCGTCAGTCTTACGCCTGCTGTGAGGCAGGTGTAAGATTTTGACGCAATTGAGTCCTAGAAGTGGCGCAGTGAAATCTCATAGATTTCACTGCGTCCCTTCCATGACCCTTTCTTGCGTCAAGACGCCCCCCTTGCATACATTATACCTGGCGCAGGGGTTTACAAAATGACGCATCTACCTAGATGCGTCACTTTGTAAATATGGCGCAACAAGGTGTATTTTTTACGCAACTGTTGCGTCACAAAAAGTGACGCACCGGCGGCGTAAAAGTGATGCACAGCCTCATAAATGAGGCCCTTAGAGTCTAGGTGCTGTTCTATCATTTTTTTAAATGTTTGGAGGAATTAGAAATATCTTCTTCTAGCACTTTTGCACTTTAGTTCAGTAATTTGCACTTTTGCACTTCCACTTGCCCTGTTGCACTTTTGCACTATGGTATTTTATAATATGTTACTATTCAGCTATAGATAGCTATAATACCTTTGTTTAAAACGGTATATCTGCTACTATTTTGCCATTTGTTTCAATTGTGAAATATGAAGGTGTTGTTTTTAAATCTCATGGTCGATTCGTACTAATGTTTGTACATATTCTGTTTAATTGTTCTCGATACTCTGCTTAATAAAAATCTATAATAAAAAAGAGTGGGAAACTTAATAAGGTCTGTGCATAGCTGCTAAGCGAGGGGCTCCCATAGAAGAAACACGTATTCCAATATGGTATTGTTACTATATGCACATGTGTAGATAGTGGTACACAAGAGACGTACACATTAGAGAGTTATGAGAGGTGGCACAAGTGCCCCGTGCCGTTTGACCAGCAGGTGTACCTCCTTAGTCAAACTGCTAAAGCTGACTATGCATTGCAGCAAAGGCGCTCCACTTGCCCCTTCACTGTTTTGTTTAAAAACAACCATGAAATAGCCTCCTAACTCTTCTGCCATTTAAGAAAGCAGGCTCACACTCATTACAGCTTTTCCTGTGCACCTTAACATAAGCAATACTTCTATTGTCATAACATAAATAATAAGAGAGTAACAAGACACCCAGCGTATGTAGTAAGAAACGTTAATGTTGCCAGCATTTGACCTCTTGTTGCAGCCTGTGCATTCTTTTTTTCCTGTTGGTTTCTATTTTGCTGGCATTTGTAAAGCACCTTAGTCTGTAATACAGTAGTTGCTCAAGTCTGAGCTTCTAATAGTGGCTACCTACCTTGCCTTATTGTGCAAGACCTAGCATGGACCTGAGGGTGGTAGGATGGATTGCTGTGGGGTGCCTACTTTGGAATTTTTGGTTTAGGTATGAGGGGAAGAGTGAGGCTCCAGTCATCTTGCAACTACTTTATCCTGCCTGTGTGAATAAAAAGGAGGAAGGGAAGCAATTTATTAAACAGTTATCTTTAGTTGTTTTTTCCTGTGTGCATTAGATCTTGAGAGGGTCCTCTGTACAGTTTACTTTATGTATCTACAAAGGTATACATTTATGCAGCAGGAAAATGTCATGAATAAACTTTTGTTCCCGAAGTAACAAATAATGAAGAGGCCTCAATGCCTTACTCCTTTAGCATCAGCTCAACAGTTTTGTTAAACATATAGAGCCCGATTCACAAAGGTAAGTGGGATGAAAGTTAACTTTACGACTTTCTGTATTCACAAAGGGCATTTATGAGTAGCAAAGCTAGACTTTTGTCTCAGTTAAACTTACGTTCTGGTCTTAAGTTTAACTGAGACCAAAACTGACACAAAACTCTAACTAACAGCCTGATTCATCAAGCTGATATGCGCTCGCAAAGGGCCAGATTCTCAGAATCTGGCCCTTTGCGAGTGCGATTTTTGCATTTGGGATTCATCATCCCAAATGCAAAAATCGCTATTTAGAAACTCGAAAAATTGCGAGGAATAGCATTTAAGGAATCTCTATTAGAGGTTCCTTAAATGCTATTCTTGAAACATTTTAAAATTGCAAAATCGCAAATTTCGGCCGCTATTTACCGCGAGGTCAAACCTTGTGGTAAATAGCGAAAACTTTGAAAAATGCTTTTAAAAGCATTTTTCTAAGTTGCATGTTACACACCTGTTGAAATGTGCATTTAAGGGGTGCTACAGGGTGTCCTTTGGACACCCCTGGCACCCTTCAAATCGCTATCTTATTTGCGATTAGCAAATTGCTAATCGCAAATAAGGAATACTCCCCATTCATTCCTATAAGCCTTTTCGCCCATAGGAATGAATGGGGAGTTATTCCTTATTTGCGATTAGCAATTTGCTAATCGCAAATAAGGAATCTGTAGGAATCGCATTTAATTTTGCGATTCCTACATGAATCCCGTTTTGCGAGTCTGTAATAGCGATTCCTTATGAATCGCTATTTCAGACTCGCAAAACGGGTCTTTCATGAATCTGCCCGTTTACTATTTGCAAATGCCCTTTGTGAATACCGAAACTCACAAAGCTAGACTTTCATCTCAATTTACCTTTGTGAATTATGCCCATTGACCGATACATCCCCCACCTGCTTACTCCACTATCGAGCTATGCTTTACAGGGGAATGCATACTATAAGTTGTATCATTAATATGAATGGTAAAGTCACATTCAGGGATCACGTTGTAATCTTTCACCACTGTATCTCATTTAGCGAATGACCCATATCTATTTTAAACATAAAACATACACACAAGCTCTTCTTTTGCAGTATAACAGTATAGGAGGACTAATGAAAAAAAGTATGTATTGTGAATATCTGCAGAAGACTAGCTGCCTAGAAGCCCGAAGTTCTTGCACATGTCCCCTTTTGTATCCCATAGGTTGTGATATCCAAACCAAGTGGATTTTGGTGTTCGGCACCTATTTCTCCTGGTGAGTGTGCAAAACGTTATTTAGTTGTAAATGGCACTACAACTAGTTGATTCAAGTCACTAGTCTCATTTGACATTATCATTTTTAATCATGTGAGAAGAACCTTAGCTGTGAGTGGAGGTAGTTTAAAAAATCCAGTAAAGTGAGGGTAAGGGCTGGGGTTTGGTGGGAAAAGGAAGTGCACCTTGAAAGCAAAAGTCCCGCTTGTGTTGCCAACTGGGGTACCTGCCTTACTTCTTTAGGCCTAAGATACTGGGCGGTGATCCATCTGGGTGTTCGTAATAGATCTTAAGTCGACCCTCAATTTCAAAAACCTAGAAAAGCGATCACTTTAAGCCTTTCGCTGAGGCGGCTATTCGGCCGCAGCGCTAACGGGGTGGGGCGGCCGCGCGGCGGCCGCATGCTGGTGACAGAACCGCTCCGTCACCAGCCGCGGTTGAGCTGTGCTGGTGACGGAGCGGTTCCGTCATGACCCGCCCCGCTCATTAGAACGGCCGCGCAGGCGCGAAATCAGCGCCGCGCAGGCGTGGCGGTCGGGCCATGACGGAACCGCTCCGTCAACAGCACAGCCCAACCGTAGCTGATGACGGAGCGGTTCCGTCATCAGCAGGGGAGGGGTTAACAAAGTTACCTTGTATGGTATTTTCAGGGAACTGGAATTATGTGATTGTGCGACTACTGCGGTTTTAGCAAAATTATAGATTTACAGGATTTGCCACACCATCATCTTCTGCATAATCAGCAGGTTTTAACAACAAAAAATTGTTTCTAGCTGACATGGTTCAAAAGTCACTGTAAACGTAGTGATGTGTTGCCCAGCAGCGGAAGGCTCTTTCAAAGGATGACTGGTCACCTTTCTGTTGCTTGTTGCTATATTTGGTTGTTAAATTGCTACTAATGAGGCATAACCAAAGAACAGCCAGTGCTAAAGTGTAAAAATGACAAATAATGAAGTAATGCTATTCCAAAAAGTGCCACAAATGTTGCTGCCTCATTTGCATTTTCTTGCCGCATAATTTGTCTCTCCCCTGTGCATTAACTGCGTTGTGTGTCATCATGTGTTAAATAATAATTTCTGCAATATCTAAAGCCTTAGGCTAAGGCTTTACATTTATTGCAGTAACACATGGCGCAATCACTGCTGTTCATTCCTGTACAGAGCTCGTTACAACAATTAACGTTCTATTTTTAGATCCGTTGGTGCTGTACACTGGAGCTGGCTCCAACAACACAGGGAGGATGAGACGAAATGTGCAAATGCAAACCCCCCCATTTAAATGCAGAGCAGATGAGCTTCTATTCTGGGGCTGAAGTTAGGCTGCTGAAAGTGCACTTACTGTTAGCACCCCGGCCTTGGGCCCGGGAATTGCATGGGCACATATTGGGGGAAGGTCTGTTGATCTGGTCTGCTGGGAATGAAGGCTGAAGTGCTGCTGAAGCAATTTTCAGAGTGAGGGTGCTGCCATCAATGTTGTGTGCCTGACTGAAGTCAGGAGTGTGAAGAATGCAAGGGTATCCGTGCACAAAGAACACGAGTTGCAATTTTGCAACAATCTGCATACATTCAGTATGAGTGTAGTATTTAACTGGTGGTGCATTTAAGGCACACTAACACAAATATTTTACTAAAGTATGCTGTGGTAACATAGTGCACTGTCATTGACATTTATAGTGGAGGAGTGTGGCTCACTGATTAGAGCGGCAGACCCTGATGCAGAGGTCTGGCCTGGGACCAGGGTTCAATTCCCGACGCAGCAGGGTCCTGAGCCCAAAAATGTCCACGGACTCGATAATTCTCGCCTCGGTCCCTACTCTAATCATGGGGTCCCACGCTACAACTCTGGGCAATAGCTTGCTTAATCTCCACTATGGCGGCCCACCCGCTGTGGGATGCCTGGCTTTCACCTTGGGGATGCCCAGTAAGGGTTATCTCACAAGGAAAAAGCCAGGACAGGTTCCCAAGGCAAGCGCCTTGATACCTTCGGGTGATACGTGCGCTATATAAGTCCCAATACAATACAAAGTTTTTAAATCGTAGTGAGTAATAGTAACCAGCGCTTCTAACGAGGCCTACAATTGATTTGCTAACACTAAAACTAGGGATCCAAAAGATACCCCTTTTCACCTAAAATGATTTTCATAAGCAGCGATTGGCTTCGGCGTATAATTTATGAGTTTGGTTGCCACTATTAATGGTGTAATATTTTTTTTTCAGCATCTCGTAAAGCCTGAAAACATTTACCTAATTTTTGGGCAAAGAACAAGAAAGTACAGAACCCAACATCCTTTGCTCTCTTGCACCGCCAGAACACAACTCCACTGTTTAAAGTAAGGAAACTGATGCTATGTTATTTTTACATGGTAGTTAAGGGGTATGTATGTGCAGTGGTCTACATGGTGGGCGGGGGTCACATCAGTATCAATTTGAGGCATGCAACTGTGTACTCAATAGTAAAAGATTGGAATGTTTGGAGGTCCTCTGAAGACAATGAAGTGCTGTCTCATTGAGTCAATTCCGGCAAATGACAATAACTTTCATCATTAGATTTAATTTGTAGAGGCATATCAATAAATAAGGAACACTGTGAGGTACTCAGCATTGCTATATCAAAGTCTTTTATGTGGTTATACTGAATAAGCAGCTACCTACATCATTATCATAAGAAACCTCTTTTATTGATGTCATGTCTACATGTTCACAATTACCTTAATAACTTTTTTGCTTTCTCAGATTTGCTTGAAAATGCACCATTTGCCCACAACTTTTTTTAAACCACCCGAACCACCCATATAGCGGCCTGGCTCGCTCACTATACTCACTTGCCGTAGGTCACTCATCCCAAACTTTTACACCTCACCACTTTCAAACGTCACCAGCCACCACTGATTGTACCTGGAGGATAAACATATATATTGATAAATTCAAGATAAATAGATGTGGACTTAAAAATAGTACATATATACCTACAATTATATGCACACCTTTATCATACTAAGGTGGATGAGATTCTCCAAACAATATTATTGCAAAACGATATTTTATCACTCAATATTGTGACTTACATCTGGAAGGCCGATAATTTAACGTATTCCAAAAATCTAATTCAAGAGAATTGAGTATGCATGTATCAAATGATAGTACAAGTAGATAAACACTTTCTTGGTAACCTCCTAGACAAAGCGTTAGAGAAGCATCACTCATCAGAAGCAAGTTACAGCAATAAGAACACAGATACTACAGAACTGTACAGTCTTATCATGCATAAACAATATCTACAAGTGAGATATATCAAGGTGGAAGTTATGCAGAGCAGGCAGCCAAGTCAACCAAGGAGCAGAATTTCAAGAGTGTGACCTACTAGTTATAGCTACAAGATGATGGGTGGCCTGGATCCATAGCTATGCTCATAAAATGGAAGAAAGATCTAAGCGATCAGGTTTTTTTAATCTACTTTTCCTGACATTTTGCCACTTAGCAATACTACAGTAGTCTTCTCTAGCACTGAAAATTATGGTCTTCAGAGACTAGTGTCACAGACCTCTTTTCGCAGCAGGAGTAGGATGCAACAGGGATACTTAGCCTTCTCCGGAATAAGCATGTGCACTTACACATGGGACAGTTTTTCTTGTGTATTCTTGGGGATGCTTGTAAATTAGAGAAAGCTGTGTAGATACACTCAGGCGTATATGTAAATCTGTGAGCGCAGGGTTACAATTGTTTTTCGGAATCTGGCCCAATGTATTTTCAACACCTACCATTCATTGTTTTTCCTTTAATATAACAAAAGACATCTGAATTCAACATCATATTATATCATGATCCATTACAGGAAGCATTCCCAGTTTCATATTTAAATCCCTAAACATAAATGTTTTTTCTTTGAGGTGTAAAAAATCTATGTAGAGATATCTAAATGGCTGAACAGCCTTTACGACTCGGCTGTTACACCGCCGTGCTGTTACAACGCGGTCTTTTCAACGCAAGTCGTTACCACGACTTGCGCTAAAAGGGCGCTGCAGGACAAGGATTATTTTAATTTACTATCCAACACCTTCCCTACCGACTTGAGTTGAAAAAAACGCTTTGCAATGGCACGCGTTGTAACAGTACGCATCGTAATGCCGTATATCCATCTAAATGATATTGCCATTTAATCCCCTTGACGTTCCAGTTTTGGACTTACACTGTGAGTGAGTGAGTCTCACCACTCCAGCACAGTAAATTCTGTTGGAATGCTAATAACCAGTGTCAGTATTTTAAGATAAGGCCCTTGCTCTGCAGCTAGGGTAAGAGGCTCTGTTGACTGGTTACACATGAAAACAGGAGCACATATGTGTGCACACCTTTGTGGGCTGTGTGTGTGAAATTCTGCACAGAGGGCACCTGTTGCAGAAAGAACTTTTCAAGGCTAGGTGCTGACCTCGTGCGGGCCATCTAATGAGAGTGGGCAACCACTGTGTTGTGCTTTATTAAAATGGCTGTGTGATCCTGCATTATATCTTATGCTAAAAATCAGTGCTACTGTGCAGTTTCACCATACGTAGGCTTCCAGATTTCAGTCAAGTCAAATGCAGATCCACTGTTACTTTTGTGATACCTGTACTCCTTATGGCACTTGAAGAATTATGATATATTCCTGGCTGAGTCAAAATCAAATTTCAGACCTTTGTTTACCCTACTGGGCCTGTTAATTGGTCTGCTGGTCTGCAGAAAGATCAAAGGCATCCCCACACAATACAGTATTTGCCAATATTTGGCCCAGTTCCCGGGAAAGGAAGCGGTGGAGAGAAAATTTGCATATGCTAAATAACTCAAGCAAGCCTGAGCTCACAGAAACAAAGAAGGAAGGTTAGAACTCTGGATCAAAACACAGGAGGGACTCCAATGATTTTTTAATGGAAAGGAATTAGGCTGTTGTGTCAGTTGGAGACGGGTCTGAGGCTCTCACGAAAAATCTTTCCAAAGACCACTTTGAACCTGCCATGGTAAAATGTCCTAGAATTCTGTGCTGGAGGGTCTAGATGGAGTGATGACGTGGTACCCTAAGATTGAGCCCTAAGAATGAGCAGAGTTGCATACCTTTCAGAACTTTCCACCTCCACCTAAAAAAGCCTGCACAAGGGAGAGACTGGACCTGGGAGGGACAATGCTGGAGGAATGCCCAGCTGGAAGATGAAGCTACTTGATGCCACAGCAAGGATGGATTGAAGGACTTTAACTCGAAGTAGCACCAGGGGTGTCAGAGACTTTCTCTAGGGCCAGTAATGCAGGCCCCATTATATCCTTTTAGGGACAGTAGAGTGATGGACCTGCTTGGGGACACCCTGGAGGATTTCTCAGTATCTTCTGTGGCTGGTCCTGTAGCTGGTTGTTCCCATAAGGACCACTGACTCCTTTGCTGACAGACAGGTGCCCTGCAAAATGGCCATAGCTATGTGGCCTGCAGACTGCTGCTTGGAGGGTATGCATCTGGAAGGCTGAAGAGGGGCTGAAGAGGAAGCACCTAGGTGCAGGCAGGTTCTACGAGCACTAGCATATGGCAGGCACTGCTGCAGGGTAGGAAATGAAGCCCCCGTAAACAAAATCAACTTTTGAGGCCACGAGGCCTGTTGAAAATGCTTCTAGTGGTTAGATACTACTGCCATAGCAAAATAAACTAAAATTGTCAGCATTGGCCCTAGAGGGCCAGAGAAAACTGCACCTGAGGCTTGGTCCCCAAGGGGGACCACATTGGGAAACTGAGTGCATAACATTCCAGTGGGATTTTTACAAATACATCCGGAGAGTATTAAACCCTTGCGGATCCGCACATCTTCATTACATTAACTTTGAATCAGTTGAATGCATGCTTGGGACTCACTCACTGTGCTTTTCTATTGGAATCCCATCCCTCAGGGCCAGACGGACCAATGTAAAAGAAGATTGTTCCCATGGGCACCATCTTTCTGGGACATAAGCTATGAACACCGCTGAGCATCCATTACAGCGGTGTGGCACACCCGCACCCTGTGCCCATATCTGGACCTAGCAAGGCGCACACTCCACCACTATCCTGGCAACAAAGACGTTGGTTTGGGGAAACACAAAGCTGACTCTTGCGCTTGCACAAGAACAGTGTCAGCCACAGGCCCGGACTGGCCATAGCGGGCACCGGACAATCCCTTGGTGCGCCGCAAGAGTGGGGGCCGGTTTTCGGCCAATTTCGTTACAGAGCCGTTTTTGCAGCATAGCTGGAAAATCGGCCCTGCAACAAAATCGGCCAAAAACCGGCCCTAGCAAAGCGCTCAGCGGCACCTCCAACCCCCCGAGTGGGGATGGGGGGGGGCAGCCGAGCACTTTGCCAGGGCCGGTTTTGGTTCCCTGTCCGGCCCTGGTCAGCCAGGTGTGGAATTAGTACGGCAGCACAGAAGTGGGCTCCTCGCACTGCCTATGCCTCTGCCATGTGCACGCACATTGTGTCTCATCAGAGGAAAGAGGGCACTTGGAATACAAAAATGAAAATGCAGCATGAGGCTGTGCTATTAAAAGAAAACAAAAAAATTCTGAAAGCAGCGAGGACACTCATAAAATAATCATAGCCTCAGGTGCTGGACCGCCACATAGGCTTCTGGAAGGGCTATACATTTGCATAGTAGGGTATGAAAGTGAATTATTATTTAGTGGTGATGATAGACCATCACAAGTAATAAAATCACTAACCTGTTCGATCCTGTTATAGGTTTCAGAATCTTAAACGTAAGTTCACCCTGGTAGCTATGACAAAGAGCAAACAGGCTTAACTTGAAGAAAATGTAGAAGAAACAAAATAGTTACAATGTCAAAGAAACAACACAGTAAAACTCCCACTTCACGATATAAAAACAGAGAAAAATATAGTAAACAAAATAACACCAAAACAACAAAATTCCAATATAGGGCTCTAGAGATCTATATTTAAGTGAAAAATTGCCAATAATAGGTAATGTAATGTAATGTAAAGGACATTTCTGTTACTCCAAGGAGTATCCTGGTGTTCTGCACCTCCAGTGATATGGAGCTGAAAGAAGTAACACTAATCCTGCTTAAAAAGCCATGTTTTCAGTTTCTTCCAAAACTGGGGGTAGCTGAAATGCAACGTAACTCCCAAGGAAATTTGTTCCAAAATGAATGTTCTAAAAATATAAAGAACCTGCCCCCCCTTTCTGAAACATCGAATCCAATGGATTTTGGCCAGAAAGAGGTTGGCTGAGTGCAAACGCCCGGATGGAGCATAAAAGAAAATTCTTGGTATGAGTTACCCGGCGCTAGACTGATGAAGAGACCTGTAAACCAATAGCAAGGTCTTAAAAAGGATTCTCTTCCTAATGGGAAGCCAGTGCAACGTACGTCAATTGTCACAGTACCCGGGGCCAACGTATGAATACAGGCCTGCCACGATGGAGACCATGTGGATTTGACACTCCAGCAAACATACAAGAGGAGACACTGCCTAGGGCATGGGTACTCACAAACTTTCTCTCGGGCCAAATTTACAGTGTGGTTTGTGACCGAGGGTGCATCGGTGGGGGCGGGGCTAAAGCAAAAAAAATTGTGACCATGAGGTTGAACACAGGTCCCTGCAGCAGACGCCTTCATCCACTGAGCCACAAGACCCTGCATACACACATCTCTCTCTCTCTCTCTCCCTCTCTCTCTCCCTTTCTCTCCCCCTCTCTCTCCCCCTCTCCCTCCCTCCCTCCTTCTCCCCCACTCCCTCCCTCCCTCTCCCTCCTTCCCTCCCTGTCTCTCCCTCCTTCCCTCCGTCTGTCTCCCTCTGTCTGTCTCCCTCTGTCTCCCTCTGTCTGTCTCCCTCAGTCTGTCTCCCTCCATCTGTCTCCCTCCTCCCTCTGTCTCCCGCTTTCTCTCTGGCTCCCTCTCCGGCTCCCTCTCTGTCTCCCTCTCTCTGTCTCCGTCCCTCTGTCTCCGTCCCTCTGTCTCCGTCCTTCTGTCTCCCTCCCTCCGTCTCTCTCCCTCCTCTGTCGCCCTCCTCCCTCTGTCGCCCTCCTCCCTCTGTCTGTCTCCCTCTGTCACCCTCCTCCCTCTATGTGTCTCCCTCTGTCGCCCTACCTCTCTGTCTCCCTCTCTCTGTCTACCTCTGTCTCCGTCCCCCTCTGTTTCCCTCCCTCTGTATCCCTCCCTCTGTCTCCCTCCCTCTGTCTCACTCCCCCTCTCTCTCCCTCTCTGTCTCCCCCGTCTCCCTCCCTCTGTCTCCCTCCCTGTCTCTCTCCCTGTCCCTCCATCTCTCTCCCTCTGTCTCCCTCCCTATCTCCCTCCCTCTGTATCCCCCTGTCTCGCTCCCTCTGTCTCCCTCCCTGACTTCCTCTCCCTCCTTCCCTCTCCCTCCCTCCCTCTCCCTCCCTCCCTGCCTCCCTCTCTGCCTCCCTCTCTACCTCTCTCTGTCTCCCTCTCTGTCTCTCTCTGTCTCCCTTTCCTCTCCCTCCCTATGTCACCCTCTGTCTCCCTCCTTCCCTCTGTCACCATCTGTCTCCCTCCCTCTGTCTCCCACCCTCTCCCTCCCTCCATCTCCCCTGACTGCCTCTCTCTGTCTCCCTCTCTGTCTCCCTCTCTCTGTCTCCCTACCTCTGTCTCCCTCCCTCTCTCTCCCTATGTCTCCATCTCCCTCCCTCTGTCACCCTCTGTCATCTCACCCTGTGTGTGTGTGTGTGTGTGTGTGTGTGTGTGTGTGTGTGTGTGCGTGTGTTAGTGTGTGTGAACCCTCAACCCGGGCTGAGACAGCTTCCCGGCCCAGTACTTCTCAGGTCTTTAAAAGACCAAGGAGCGTACTGCGGACAGGAGCGTCACGGCGCTTGCTGCATAGCTGCATTTTAAATACCTGATTATTTTTCTTTCTTTTAGGTCGTTCAGACCCTCGCTCTCCATCTCCCCTTACTTGCACTATAATTGTGTCCCTCACCGCCGCTTGGCGGGTTGGTGCCTGGGGAGGCGGACATCTTGGTTTGGGGTGAGTGTGGTATTAGACCTGACAGCGCTTCATTGCGCATGCGCCAGCGGGGGAACGCATATTTAATGCTCCTCCCCTAGCGCAGCGGGATCGCGCAGCGGGCGTGTCCTCGCGTGGCCGGAGTCGTGCCAGAGTCCTGCCCGTCTGCGCCCGTCCGCGCCAAGGACGCGCTGGACGTGGCGGGCCCTGGATTGCGTATTTCATCTGCTCGTGTCGCCATGCGGACATACTCCAGGGAGAGCCTGTATTCCATCGGCAAGGTGAGTTGTAGATGTACTCTACCGCCTGTCCATCCACTATGTGGTCCGTACCGCTGCCCCTGCAATGGCTTGGTACTTGACCCTCCGAGGCCCCTCCCCCGGAAGAACCCTTCTGCCGTCCACCACAGTAGGGGCTTTCCTTCCTCTCTGCGGATTATGAACCTGAATGCTAGGTCGGTCCTGAAACATCATCAGAACGTATACGATCTTATCGAGGACGAAGCCCCGGATATTTTCGCCATAACTGAAACATGGCTTCAGGAAGCTGACACTGCTATTTTTAATCTAGCATGCCCCCCTGGCTATTCTATGTACACCTTGAATAGATCATCGAGAGGTGGGGGAATAGCTCTTATAGTTAGGTCCAGCTTTCCCTGTGTGTGGAATGGCCTCAAGATTGCTGGTTGTGAGAGTGCTTCTTTTAAAGTCTCTGTCAGCCCTGAGTTTACGTTCTCTGGGATGGTGGTGTATCGTCCGCCGGGCAGTGACGTGGTGTTTAGAAATACTTTTCCGGATACTGTCGGCACCTTGATCACTGACTGCGCCAACTTTTCCATTCTGGGTGATTTAAATTTGCATTTCGATACACTTTCCAGTCTGACAGCTCGTAGCATTTCCTCGGACTTAGAGGCTCTCCAACTTTCCCAGCTGGTCTCCCAGCCTACTCATACTGGGGGACATATTCTTGACCCTTTTTTCACCAATTTAACAGAGGCAAAAATCACTGCGATCACTCCAGTAGAATGGACTGACCATTTTCTGGTGGCCATCCTGTGTCCCATATCAGCTACCACTTCCACCTCTTCAGCTAGACGGGTACCTAGGAGATCCTGGAATAAACTCAGGCTGGAAGACTTCCATCATCTTCTGTCAGTGGAGCCTCTGGGCCCATTGAACAGTGTAGAAGAGGGGTATGACCTCTTTTGTTCCTGGCTTACTAGGGCTCTGGACGCTCTGATACCTATTGTATCGGCTAAGATCAACCCTCGAGAGTCGAGTCCCTGGTACGACGGCGCCTTACGTGCCTTGAAGGGAGCCTGTAGACGGGCGGAGAGGGCTTGGCGGAAGACATATGGGGCTGATTTAAAAGCTGCATATGCCGCGTCCGTCAAGCTCTATCACCGGGCTATTTGTCGTGCTTGAGCGGCCTTCAATGCCGCAGAATTCCGGAACAGCACCAACCCGTCGAAGACCATCTTCAAGGCGGTTAAAGATCTTATGGCAAAGCGGACTACCTCTACGGCCGTGAGTTCTGTCTCCCACTGCGAATCCCTTGCCTCCTATTTCTTGGGAAAAGTCCAAGCTATTTATCGGACATTCCCTAGCATTGGGGTCGGGTTGGGAAGTTCCAATGGGACACCTCATCAGATCACCCTGCTCTCATTCCCCCCTCTCACCTCGGATGGGTTTCATAAACTTGCTTTGCAAGTTAAATCTGGATCCCCATCTGATCCAGTGAGACCTGCTCTCTTTCGAGACCAGACCTTTATGGGACGCCCTGCTGTGCGTTCCCTTGTCAACCTCTCCCTGGAGTCGGGGGTAGTCTTTACTAAATGGAAGCAGGCGGTGGTGTCCCCAATTCTTAAAAAACCCTCCTTGGACCCGTCTAAGCCTGAAAGTTTTCGTCCCATCTCTCTGCTACTCTGGCCGGCAAAGCTGACAGAGGCCCATGTCAATCTGGCCCTGTCAGAACATCTAGCTCGGACCAACGCCCTCGACCCCACACAAAATGGCTTCCGTGCTGGCCACAGCACGGAAACCGCTCTTCTTGTGATGGTGGAACATCTCCGTGCGAGGCTGGATGCTGGTCAGACGGCGGCGCTGATATTGTTAGACCTCAGCGCCGCCTTTGGCACGGTATCTCACAGCATCCTCCTGCATCGGCTCGAGGAGATTGGTATTGGTGGCCAGGTGCTGCAATGGTTCCGCTCTTTCCTGGACAGTCGTTCCTTCTGTGTTGCCATCCCTCCCTTCAAGTCCAGTTTCCAGCCTCTGGCCATGGGGGTTCCGCAGGGGTCCTCGCTGAGTCCCACGTTGTTCAACCTTTACGTGAGACCGCTGGCTGATGTCGCTAGGCAGTGGGGCCTAACTTTGGTCTCATATGCCGACGACACACAGCTGGCGGTTACTCTCAGCGGGGATGCGGAACAAGATGCCCCCAGGTTCCAGTCTGGATTGAAGGCGGTGGCTAGCTAGTTGACAGGAAACTGTCTCCAGCTTAATGCCACGAAAACGGAGGTAATGAATGTCGGGAAGGGAGTAGAGCTATGGGGCGATCAATGGTGGCCTTCTGAGCTGGGACCCACTCCGACCCCGGTGTCGGAGGTGAAAAATCTGGGGGTCTGGTTGGACGCAGGCCTTACCTTTGTAGGGCATACCAAAAAAACTGCAGCCTGTTGTTTTGGTCTGCTGAGAGGCTTAAGACCAGTACTTAAATTCTTTGACGCCCCAACCAGACAGCTTGTAGTTCAGGCAACTATCACCTCTCGCCTGGACTACGCTAGCTCTCTATTGGCTGGGACCAACCAGGCTGAGTTAACTCGCCTGCAGCGGGTTAAAAATGCTGCGGCCAGAGCCATTGTTGGCCTGCCCAGATTTTGCCCGGTGGCGAATGTCCTCCGCTCTCTGCATTGGCTTCCTGTAAGGAAGCGTATTCTTTTTAAGGTCCTTTGTTTGACCTTCAAGATCTTAAGAGGTATAGGCCCTGAAATTTTGTCCAACTGTATTTCTTTCTATGTCCCCACCCGCAATCTCCGATCCCAAGGCCAGGCCCTTGCCGTGGTCCCCAGATTCAGACTCTGCCGGATGGGGGGTCGTTCTTTCAGCGTGAAAGCTGCACTAATTTGGAACACCCTCCCAGTTGAAATCCGTCTGCTAGAGGACCTGATGTCTTTTCGGAGAGCAATAAAAACATTCTTGTTTTAGCTGTTCCTTTCAGGTTTTATCTTTTCCTGTTGTGTTATGTTTCTCCTTGTCTTTGCGCCGGGACGCTCCTTGGCTGGAGTAGCTGTGCGCTCAATAAATTAATATAACATAACATAACATAACATAACATTTATATATTAATGAGGCTTTCTTGTATTTCACCTCTTAGCACCCCTGCTTCTCCACGCTGACAATCACTGGAATCCCCCGGTCCCCACAGAGAAGAGTCTCTCAGAGATGGGCTACTGCACCCCGCAGTGTTTGCTAACCCTATTACAATTATTTTTTTAAAACACAGGTAGGATGTCTGCAAGGTTTGCTGGCCACCAAGGAAGGCTTGCCGGGCCGCTGGCGGCCCACGGGCCATACTATGAGTACTCGTGGCCTAGGGCAACCCAAGATATACTCACCTACCTTGACAGTCACACACTGGGCCTGAACCTGACACCAGATGGCGGGGTATTAAGATCCTCTTTTCGAAAGTGAATGGACTGGGAAACAAATGAAAGCAAGGGGCAGTGTCCTGCTTTCAGCTTAGGCATAACTCAGATATAATATTGTTACAAAAGATCCACTTAATGGGGAACAATTGCACCATTCTAAAAAAGGGGCCGCTAGATAGTGCCAGTACACACAGGGTTCTCTTCAGGTTGCAGGGGAATTGGCATAATGGTGAAGACGATACTGTCACTGGCGATCGCCAAGGCATGGGTGGGTTCTTCATGGTGCTTCTTGGGGAGAAGAATGTGGATCAAATGGTACTTGCCTCATGATATTTTATTACAGGGCTCCAAAGCCAAATTCTTTAGAAAATGGAAGCCCAGTCAGTGTAAATTCCACAGGCCACCACTATCATAAGGGGTGATCTAAGCCTTACCATGGGAGGGTCGGGACAGGTTGGCTAGAGGTCAATAGCGGCCAGGAAGGCACATACATTTATGCACATTTCTAGAGATTGTGGTATTAATTGATCTGTTGAGAGACGCACACCCCACAGAAAGACAGTATTCATATGCCATGGGGCAGCTTGGGTCTATGCCCAGACTGGATTGCCTTTTAGTTCCTCAGATGCTGAGTAGGCTACCGAACACTCACTATTGATCAAGGGGCATCTCTGACCATTCCCCATTCCCCATTCACTTACGTTTTCTACCACAGGCCCCCAGGGGATGACAGGAATGGAGAATGGACCAATGGGATTTGAAATGGGGGACTGGAACACGAGCACTATGAAGTTATATTTTACGGAAAATACAGGATCAGGATTGTCAGAGGTGTTGACATGGGAGGGCCAAGTAACACAAGCTATACAGGGAGGAAACAAGTTGGGGAATCTGCTTCATTGGTTGGCAAGGCATGAGGAGTAGTGAACACGAAATGATCAACAATGCAGGTGGTAGATGATCTGGCCCAAACCTTTTCGGCCCACTTTCAGAGTTATGCAGCCCGGGTTCGGCCGTTCTGACCGAGGACCTCTGGAGTTTTGTGAGGGACCTTCCTATCCCAATGCTGGAAAGAGATGATGTGAGATCACTAGACAAAGGGATCAGGGTGGAAGAAGTTTGTGAGGCTACATGTCAAATGTAGAAGTGGATTGCCCTGGGATGAAATAGCTTCCCTTCCAAGTTTTATAAATGTGTGAGGCAGCTGGTGGGGGCGACAATATGGAAAATGCTGTACGAAGAGAGGGGGGAGGGTTGTCTGTCCTGGAATTTTATCACAGCCACCTTAGCCTGCATTCACAAAGCGGGTAGGCTTCACAACAAGTATGACTCCTGAAGGCTTGTCATGTTACTTAAAACAAATGTAAAGATTCTGGCAAAAATACTAGCAAACTGTCTACTACAAGTGATTGACAAATTAGTTGCCTCTGACCAGTCGGGATTCATGCTAGTGCATTCCACTCATTATACCTTGAGGCAGCTCTTTGGGTGCCTCATGCAGGGGCGTGTTCTGAGGAGCCTGTGGTCCTCTTGGCCCTTGACGCCAAGACAGTGTTCGACTTGGTCTAGTTAAATTTCTTACCCGATGTTCTGGACAGGATGTGATTTAGAAAGGAATTTATCTCCAGATATGCCTATTGTACACCAAGCCAATGACTAGGGTGTGGGTCAATGGTCAATGTTGAACTTTGGGGAGGGAAACAAAACAGGGGTGCCCAGTCTCCCCTTTACTGTTTGCACTTGCATTGGAGCCTTTAGCCTATTAGGTATGAGTGAATAAACAGATTCAGGTCCTGCAATGGAGTGGGAAGATGTTGTCTCCCTCTATGCTGATGGAATGCTACTGCATTTAGTAGACCCATGGCACTCGATCCCCCAGGCTCTCATGGTCTTTGATATCTTTGGAAGGTATTCAGGGACCTGGATCAACTGGCACAAGCCGGTGGTGTTCCCGCTATCCAGCTGGCCATGCCCTTTGCAGTCCTGGTACCTCGGGATCTACTTGACATGGAATCCAGGGGAGTTCCAGAAGCTTGAACTGGCTGAGCCCTGACGGAATATAGGTATGACGCGGGGCAGTGGAGGAAACTCCTGATCTCTCTAATGAGAAGGCCCATGTTGTCAAGATGACTGTGCTTCTGACATTTTTATACCTGCTCCAGAATACACTATATCAAGTCCCTGAATATGTTTTTCAGTGCAGTGGATGCGGTGACCAACACATTTCTCTGGGACATGGGCACCCCTGCATCGTACTTCAGACACTGGCCAGAAGTGCTTATGAAGGTGGGATCACTCTTTCTGATCTCCGAGTTTACTGATAGTCAGCACAGATACTAGCAGTGAATAATTGGACATTTTCTCCCCAGTAGGCACCCTCTCTGAGGGTGAATAGAGCAGCTCTGGAGCCAACTGGTTACCTATGGAAGCAATACTGTAGAGATAGGTTTGCCAACCACTACTCATCAACAGACTTGGTGGTTAAAATATCGCGGAGACCCACAGATAAAACGGACTGGAAAGGACGACTAACATTGGGGATTTCAGAGACTTTTTTTTAAATTGATTTTGAGGGGGGTCGAGATGTTTCTCTAATTTTGGAACTTTTGCATTCTGTGCCCTTGTATGGTTGTACTTCGCAAGTGCAACAATGCTTCTTTATCTTTTTGTTTTGTTGTTAAACCCAATAATAATGTTCCCCAAAAATATACAATGCTCTTATGTCATTTTCTGAGCAGGTCCTTATTTTGCATCCCAGCAACTTTCTGATAAGGCTATACTGAGCAGTCTGGTGTTAAGGAGGCGGTGGACAGAAGTCATACAGTGTTCAGTTGTGACTTTATCCTTTCTTGAGGGATATCCATCTGACTTTTGTTGTTGGGTCTATATGTTTAGTAAAAAGGTAGCTGTGAACTGGAAAACTGTGTATGTCTATGTCAATGTTTTGGGTCAGAGGAAACACAATGCATTCCAGCAAGTGAACTCTTACCACTATGCAGGAAGTAAGAGGTAGAGGCAGGTTTATGAAGTTACATGGCACACTAGAAAGTGCTGCAGAGAAGTTGGACAGTAGCCTAGTAAGCTAGAGAAAAGCCACCCAAAGATCAGTGTTGTATGGCAGGAAAGAACAAGTTATCCTAGTCTTACTGTCAATGTCTGAGCAGAAAATCAGCCGTACTGCATTACAACTTTATCAGTCATACTCCATAGCTATGCATAGAGAAAGCTAATTTCTCCCAATGTCTTTTCCTTGGACCTGCACAGTGCGTTGCTGCCATTCGGCTGGGCTTGCACTATATAAATACCACAAACATATATGCTAGTGCAGCAAAGAATAATAATATTAAATGAAAACATCTACTTCCATAACTTCCTTCATGTTGCTCTCCAACAACAATGAAGAAAATTAAGTGGCACAGTGCATCACTAGTCTAAAGCTTCAGCATGGGACTCAAACATAGAGAGTTGTTATGTACATGGTCAGCTGCTTGATATTGATTATAATGCATTTAGGACAAATCCACATTATGGTTCTGGCTCATGTGTAGAGAACACAAAGAAGCAAAAAGATGTTTTCCAAAAATTCACAGAAAAAGCTACATGGGGTAGACATTGTGTATAAACAAAACTCCAGGGAGGACATTTGCTTCACAGTTTAGTTTGGCATTGGTAGAATCAATATGTTCGTAATTTACACTCAGGAAGCAAGTGCAGTCACAGGGACATGATGGCGGCCATTTTCTCTCAGTAAAACTACATGAGGAAACTTACACATTTTATAGCTTGATTAGAAATAATAACACTGATGCCTACAGAATAGGATGTGCACGCCTCAAAGCAGATATTTTGAGTTCAGAACATATTTCTACAAGAGCAGTTGCATCTACTTGTCTCTTGTTTAGCTATCTATATTATATATGTATATATTCAACAATATGTTTCAAAGTCTTTTGTGTTGCCTGCTTTTGTTTTGCCTCCACCAAATGCATCTGTTAATATTATGTGAAATGCACTCCTCCCCAAAGTTCCTATTATATATATAAGGAGTTATAATAACCCGTTTCCGTTAGAATGAAAAGTGCTGTTGAAACTTTATGGAGAGATGACCGTCAAATTTCATATTAACTTCATGGTGGAAAATGGCCTTCTCTGCCGGATAACCCCAAACGTTTTGCCTTCATCCTCCACTTTTTCTGACCTTGTTTTGCTGGCTTTAGGACTTTGAGCACTTTACCTCTGCTAACCAGTGCTAAAATGCATGTGCTCTCTCTTCTAAACATGGTAGCATTGGCTCATACCTAATTAGCATATTTAATTTACTTATAAACCTATCGGAACCAACGTATCACAGAACTGGTGAAACGCCTTTGAACTGACACATCGGCGATGTGGCTTGGAGAAAGGCATTGCATCATCTAGATTGCATTCACAGGGCCTCACTGGATCCCTGTATCTGGCCTGCGCCCCTTCACAGTTAGCCTGAACTATTGACTTTGTCCCGATCCAGTGCGACCAATATCCTAAGTAAGCACTTATTGCTTCTAAGCAATATTTCAGAGTTTATTCTAATTGGATTTTTGTCGTTTTTATACTTGAAAGTTTCCTCATGCAGTTTTACAGAGAGAAATAGTCCGCCCCCATGTCACTCGACTGAACTGGATTCCTGCGTGTAAATTTCCAAGATATTGATTCTAGAATTAAGCTTTATTTTTCTAACCTGGTGTGGAGTCTTATTGAGATGTTTTCACTGTGTTACTGTTTAAACTGTTGCACAAATAATTTACACATTGCCTCTAAAGTTAAGCCTGTGTTCAATGGTGAGATAAGGAATTGTGAAGTGCATAAGTAACCCAATCCATATTCAATACCAATTCGGATTTCAAATTCTCCCTAATAGCTATTTTTTTTCCTTTAAATTCATGACTGTGGCTGCTAGTTGTACAATGGGAAACATGTCATTTGAGATGACCAAGCTGGAAGCCTATTCAGTGGTCCAGCTCAAAGACTTTTGCAAAGATATTGGACTTACTGCCAAGGATGCCACCAAGAAGGCGAAATACAAAATGGTGCTGAGGTCCTGGCCAGAAGCACGATCTGAGGAGGAGAACCACAAAGCTGAGGTTGATGGATTAGGGGTCCTGGCAATAGCTCATCTGAGGAACCAACCTACAGTGGCTGAGGGTGAAAGCCCTGCATTTGAGCCCCCTGTCAGAGCCAGGAGCAGTGTTTCATCCTGCTGCCTATCCCCAGAGGAACTGAGGGAGAGGAGGGAGGAGAGAGAATACAAGTAGCATCTGGCCAAATTGAAAATGAAGGAGAGGAAACTCGCAATGGAGGATAAAAAGGCTATAAGGGCCTTGGAGGCAGAGATGACTGAGGCAGAGAGAGTCTTAGCAGAGAAAAAAATCTTACAGGCTCATGAACTGATCCTGAAGGAGCTAAATATCAAGGCCTAGCAGGCAGATTCCAGTGGAGGTGGTGGAGGCATACATGCAGTATCTGAAGAAGAGAAAAAGGTTTGCATAAATTTGGTGACCAGATATGTGGTGGGAGATAACAATGGCAAGTCGTTTTCCACTAAAGAAGTTTCAATAAAGGTTTACATGGTTCCAAAGAAGCAATGGGGGATGGTCCGTGGAAAGACATGTCTACTTTATGAAGGGGCACTTTTCTGGCACAAAAGGTTGTGGACCTAACCAGGTACACCCCTATGAAGACCATTTTAATTGCCAAATTTGGACTGACCACTGAGAAGTATCACCAAACATTCAGAAGCTCCAAAACCAATCCCGGTTAGATTTTGTGGACTACTCCAGTAAGGCACTAAATGGCTGGGTGCAAGGCAACAAGGTACCTGATTTCAATGGATTGTGCAATTTATTCATGAGAGAGCACAAGCTCAGTATCTTTTTTCCAGAGGTGCACCAGCACTGAGCTGACTGACCTCAGGAAGCTTGCTGAGGAGGCGGGTCTCTAGGCCCATACCAGAGTGTCTAAGAAGGTATGTGGGAGTGACCCCTGGAAGGGTGGTTCAAGTTCTCCACAGCAGATGGAGGAGGAGGTTAATGATGTCCCAGATGAGTCCCAGAGTTTGAGGGGCAGAAAGGGCTCCAATACCCCATCTAAGAAACAGGGGTTTTAGCTGGAAGTGGCCTAGAGCTCCCCATTTCCAATGCCACTCCATTGAGTATCTGTCCAAAGAAACCACCCACTGGTGGAACCCCTGCAAGGGTGGCCAACATGGCATTATGAGTAAGCAGTAGTAGGGACAGGTCATAAACCATGCAATGATCTTCCTTAGTTAGGAGATAGGCTTAGAGAGTAAAATGGTGATCTGGTGAACCCTGAAGGTGATCCCGGAGGGTGGGAGTCATCCCTTTCACCAGTGGGTTTCAGTCACTGCCCTGAGGGATGCCAGGGCTAACGCGACCATGGTTATGGAAAAGCTTGTTTCACCAGAGCAGTACAACAGCCAGGTGTGTAGGGTTTCTCAGGCCCTTGGGCAGGACTTTTTTCAACCTATGACCCTGGTCCCCCTGGAGTGGGGTGGGGAGGTGAAACAAAAGGGGGATGATGGATGGAGTGTTTGAGCAAATCAAACACTCGCCCCCAGTCAGCTGATCTGGGTTTAATCCATCACCATTCTTTAGCTCACTCAGCCACCCCAGTTCAGATATGGCCATATGCAAATCAGTCTGAACCTGTGCCTCGTGGGAACAGTCCAGCCCGAACTGCCAAGCCATGTATTCCCTGGACCGGAAACAAGCATCCTGGGGTGGGGAGGTGACAAAGAAGTGAGTCATAGCGCCCATAGAGTGCATTCTGGGGAATGAGTTGCCGCTGGTGTCAGGAGGACTGAGAGCGGTGGTTGCCAATGGCTTCTTGACAGTTCAGTTTTCTGGGGGCACCACTCCCAAACCAAGGGTGCAGGATCCCAAATGGAGGGGCCTGGTGAAGGAGAGAGTGTTACACAAATACTTTACACATTGTGTCAGGGTTTGATGGTTCTTCAGGAGCAGCACCCCCAAGAAGTCCATCTTCCAGCAGCTCTGACTCTGAGCATAATACTACAGAAGTTCAGAGTGACCAGGTGAGGGGAAGAGAATTAGGGAGAGTACTGTGGGAACATCTGAAAGTTTAATGGTCTGCTCTGCAGTTGTCACACATAATCACATCAACATAGCATATACTCATTATTAATCAAATAGTAGGACAATGTTATTACCTTTGTAGGAAGATGATATGCTTCTATTTTTCATGGAAATCACAAAGTATACGTAGAATCACTGTTCCTCATACAGCAAGGTGATCTCTTCAACACTCATCACCCAGGCTTATGATTTCGTGATTGGCTTACTCACATATTGCTTACTCTGTTCTTATGTGAATTATTCATCATAAACAGGCCAAGTTCCAAGTTTATGTTCTATAGGCATACCTAAACATGTCATGCATGTCATGAAGTAGTTATTTCGTACTCAAAATACACCCATGAGTGATTGCTTCTTTTGTAGAAATGAACATCAATATTAACCTCCTGGATTCAAAAAGGTTTTGCTAACAAAACCTCAACAATGTTTGCCTGCAAAGTTCAAATGGGGTTGAAGGCGGCACACTGTGGTTTGCCATGCACCAAAAAAAGAGCTTGACGGGTGTGCTCCTACCTGGATGCAGCACGTCCTTGCAAGTGCAGGCCACCAAGTTTCGAAGGCCGATTCAGTAGCGGCAGAACCGCGTTTTGCTGCTTCCTATAAGCCTCAATAATCTGAGGTCCGAAGGACTGGACTATTCTAAGGTCCAGCGGTGCCAGGGACAACACCTGAAACCTTCGTGGGATACCTGTTCCGGCGTACAAGTTACAGAGACACGGGACACTTCCTTCGGCGTCAAAGTTCAGCGTTTATTTACTGCAGGGATACAGAGGTCGACAGAAGTACGCAACGCGTAGGTTCTGGGAGACTGCTTCAATTTGTACAAGTGGATCGCTCCTTTTATACATATTTTCGTCATAGCACAACATACGAGAAAAAGATTACAACCCAGTTCCCACAATAAATGACAAAAGGGTCGCATTCATGTTTCAGAAGTCCGGAACATAATTACAATCACATTGCCGGTTCCCAACTGTAAAAGCACATTATCTCACCATTAGGCACATTCCACTCTAGTTGTAAACGAATTAAGTGAAGGAACAGAAACAGGTGCAAGGAAAGACAGACAACAGATCAGAAAGAGTGTGGGGGCAATATCGGAAGCGTGATTGCAGGATCAAAGGAGCCATGCCTTATGCATGCACAACTGAAACAATAGATCAACACGGCAAGATGAGCCTCGAGCGGAGCCATCTGCCTTGCAGTGGCATCCCCCTCGTCATAAAGACACACTCAAAGGAAACACGTGTCTTCCGCAAGAGCTTGGGAATCCCAGGGTCACAAAGCGGACAGTGTCCGTTCGCTGGCTACTTGAGGGCAAGAGACAAAATGGATGCCGTATCTAAAATGGAACCCGTGGGCTCAGATGAAGAAACCCACGATTTAGATGAACCATACATAGTAGCGCAGCGAAAACGCGTACACCCACTAAACTCATCATTTGGGGTTCGTAGATACCAATTTCGGGCATATTCAATCATGTCCGAAACATCGTCTCGATTCTCACGGAACCTCAGACGCTCCTTTTGCCCTCATGTAGGCAAGCACTAGTCAATATCAGAATCGATCTCGATATTCATCAAATCGTTTAGATGTTGCTGTAACATCATTCTACCCATCAATGCTTCCTTGGTAACAGATGGCCGTCTTATACACGTTGTAGCACAGAGGCCACATAAGGCAGGACCACACTGCACGCAAAGACAACACGTGAACAGAAACGCTACAACAACCCCTACGATCATCAGAATCTTCCAACCCCACGTCGACATTAGGCCCCAAAACCATCCCAGTAGCGTCCAATTACCTTCGTCCACGTGTATGGACTCGGAGATCTTATGCAACTTCGAGATGGCTTGATAAACAGTTGGAGCGTTGTCAGGAATGAAAATGCAACAGCTCGAATGGATCACCTTGCACACACCACCTCTATCTGCGAGAACAACGTCTAGAACCATACGGTTCTGCAACGTCATAAGTCTATCCGCCTGAAGCTCAGCTGTCAGATTACCAAGGGCATTTGCAGTTATGTTAGCAGTCGATTCTACCACACGGGTCAGTTGTCTCAGGTTCCTACTATTGACCATAGGTCCCCAAAACGGCAGGAAACCCTTAAAGAAGTCTCCTGCTTCTTGACCGGCAGTGTCCTCTTTGCTAATAACGCCTCTCACAATTCTAGTCTTGTGATAGTCTGAGGCGACTGTGAAAGTTGGTGGCAACAAATTCGCAATGTAACAGGTGCCCGAAAAATCATGGGGCAACCATGTATATGCGCGATCATAACATATAAAATAGGTACCCTTGGCAGTCAGGAAAACAGGGGAAGAGAGCATCGGTAAAACATACGTCTCAGTGCAAGCACTCTCCCCAAGCTGAGCTCTCGGATTTCGACTACGACCCTTCAAGCAGAAATTACCGAGGTGGGGTACGATCCAGATCGGAGACGAGCTTTTAAGCTGTCTATCACCCACTGACATGCTATACTCAACCTCACTTAGATCCTTATACGCTCGCACCTCTTCATCTGGAATAAGCGATGCGTCAAAAATATCTCTATCTAAATCAGCAATCGCTATCGCCAAAGACTTGTGGTACGGACCAGGACCAAAGTTTGGAGAACGTGGCTCTCGGTTGGGGTAGGAATCTAGTGCACTACGAAACATAGTTTGAAATGCTCGAGCTGACCCCTGGGAACTGTAAGGAAGAACCAAGTACGGAATACCTCTATCCATAGTATGTGGCATTAACCCACACACCCAGCAGTTAGTAGTATTCATCACCAACTGATGCTGATGTAGAAGTTGGACAAAGGAGTTGTTCATAAATTCCGCACGTCTAATCTGTTCATGTTGGGGTAGAGGATGAAAGGAATGTGGAGAAACAGTGGGAATAGATTTTGGTTCAGAAGAAAAGGTAGGTGAGACAGAAGGCAACAACGTCTGTATTCCAAAATACACTACACCCACCAATAGTGTGGAAACGGTCAGAAACAGCAGGAATACCTGAAACAGAAAGCATTTTGTTCGTACAACCCTGTGTAATTTTAATCTTTGAGCCGCCATCCTCTCTACTTCCAACAGCTTAGAGAAACTCATCCTCTAAAAAACCGTCCGTAACGTTCTTGACGCACTTCGTTCTGAGTAGCGATTATCAATTCCCAGGAGTTCCCAGAAATCGACAAAAGAACCGACCTAGTGTCAGGAACCTGCTAAACAGAAGGAAGTACCCGCACGGCCCTACGGTCAACCCGGATGAAAGGTTTTCTTAAACAATCAGTCAATATTTTATTACAAATCTCCTAGCTGCGGAAAAAGAACACATATAAAAAGTTCGAAGTAACAGAGGATGTAATTGTTCATAGTATTCGTGGCAACGATAAGGGGGGTAATATGAATTCAAAAAGGGGAAAAAAAGATTTTTTATTAGTCTTTAGCACGTGCACGAAGAAAATATCTGTTTCTTCCAGGACGAGTCTGTTCTTCAAATAATTGTTCAGGTTGCGGAACAGAGTCCTGTCGATCAGATGATAATTCAAGCCTCGAGTTCTCCAATGGCAAAGGTTCAACAAATGTTTCTGACTGCGATGAAGTGTCTTCTACAAGTTGAGCATCACTGAACGGCACAAATCTTGTTGGGGTCTCCGTTTCCGTTGCGGCAATTCCAGTCCTCACTCAAGAATCTGCTGGTAAAGGAATAGGCACCTTTTTGGTGTGGGTGGCATGCACCCAATTTTTCCGGCCTTCCAAACGAACTGCAGTCCTTGTGGCAAGGAGGACCTGAAATGGTCCAACAAATCTCGGCTCCAAACTGTGCTTCCTGCCAAAATTTCGGGTAACAACCCAGTCACCCGGTTGAAGCCGATGTCCAGGACCCTCTGTTTGTGCCGGTAGTGCTTCAAAGACCTGTTGATGAATTAACCTCAGTTTAGCAGTCAGATCATAAAGATAATCAATTAACATTGGATACTCAAGGCTATCAAAGGACTTAGGTCTCGGGACTCCCCAAATGTTCGCGGGACGGCCGAACACAATCTCATATGGGCTAAGCCCTACTCGAGAGTGTACAGTCGTCCTGGTCGACAAGAGAGCTAGGGGCAAGGCGTCAGGCCATGACAGACCAGTCGTCGCTTGAATCTTAGCAAGTTTCAGTTTCAGAGTACCATTGTACCCTTCAACCAAACCTGCTGACTGGGGATGATTGGCGCTATGGAATTTCTGTCGAATTCCAAGGCCCTTACAAACACTCTTCATCACACTCCCCACAAACTCACTTCCGTTATCTGACCATACAATCCGTGGCATTCCATACCGAGAAAAGTATTCCTTCAGTAGGACTTTCGCTGTTGACAGTGCAGTATTATCTTTAAGAGGATAGGCCTCAATCCATCTAGAGAACGCACAAACAACAACTAAGACGTACTTTAGATTATTGCATCTCTCCATATGGATGAAGTCTAGTTGGATAACCTCAAAGGGACATGTAGGAGGAGCAAAATGGCCAGGAGGAGTGGGAGTGCCCTTGCCAGGGTTGTACATCATGCATATCATACAATTCTTAACCACCCTCTCAGCACATTTAGAAATGCCATCATTCTTCCATACAGGGGACAGCAATTTGCAAACACCTTTCGCACCAATATGTGACAAGCCGTGAGCCATAGTTACAACGGCTAGCACATCTGCATCCAGCAACATTCATCTCTGACTTTCCGACAAATCAATCCAACATCCACGGGCATCTAACTTTCCCGTGCTTTCTTTCCATTTAGTCTTTTCAGTTTCGGTGGCCTCATTTTGAATCGCTTTCACACTCTCAACAGTGTCCTCACACATACCAGTCTCTGCCGGCCACCTCACTGAACTCGTAACATACATTCGGGTTGCAAGGTCTTTAGCTGTCTTTTTAGCAATCTCATCCGCAAACGCATTACCTCGACCAACATCATCCGTAACTTTCCGATGCGCACTGCATTTAACAATTGCCACTTGTTCAGGCAACGTAAGTGCATTCAAAAGATCGTTCACGAGCTGTCCGTGTTGGATCTTCGTACCATGCGATGTCATGAATCCTCTTTCTCTCCACAGTCGACCAAAGCTATGTGCAACGCCAAAAGCATATTGACTATCTGTAAACACATTCACTCGCTTTCCTTTCGATAACACGCACGCTCTCGTTAAAGCAATCAACTCTGCCGCTTGCGCGGAATTCTGACTCAATCTCGCAGTTTCCACAACCGTACTCAAAGTCACCACAGCATACGCAGTCGTCACATCACCATTCGGCAACTTAAAACATGAACCATCAACATACAAGGTACCATCGGGGTCTACCAATGGGGTGTTTTTCAGGTCAACACGACCTTTCGTCTCTTCTTCAGTTCTTAAGTAACAATCATGTGGTGGTACATCATCTGATTCCATATTAGTCGGTAATAATGTCGCCGGGTTTAGCACATTACAGCGCTTGATTTGTATATGACTTGCCAAAGCGTCAACTCATAACCAGACAACCTTGCGCTCGTCAAATGTTGAGTTTTCGTACGATTCAAGAGAGTGTCAACTGCATGCGGAACCATCACCGTAAGCATATTATCCATGACCAATCCTGCAGATTGTCGAATGGACGCCGCAGCCGCTGCTGTCGCTCTTAGACAACTCGGCAATGCTCTTGCTACCGGGTCCAAGGTCGAGGAAAAATATGCACATGGACGCTGCTTACCGCCAAATTGTTGCGTTAGAACACTTAACGCACAACCTTCTCTCTCGTGAACGTACAGTGTAAACGGCTTACTGTAGTCAGGAGTACCTAACACAGGAGCCGAACACAACGCATCACGTAATTCAGAAAAACTTTTCTGACACTCTTCAGTCCATGGCAAAGGAGTTGGAACATCCTTGCACGTGAGAGCTACCAATGGCTTCGCTAGCAATGAAAAATTCGGAATCCATTGTCTGCAGTATGACGTGATACCTAAAAAGGCACGCACATCTCTCTGAGTTGTTGGCACAGTCATTCGAGCGATCGCTGCAATTCTTTCTGGGGTCAACCTTCTTCCCTCCTTTGACAATAAGTGACCTAAATAGGTTACTTCTTGACAACAATATTGCAGCTTAGAAGGTGACACCTTGTGATGCAAGTCACAGAGATGTTGTAACAGCGATACCGTAGCAGTTTTGCAAATCTGTTCAGTGTCAGCAGCCACTAACAGGTCGTCAACGTATTGAATCAAGGCCGCACCAGCCGGTAATACAAACGCATCAAGTTGACTCTTAAGAGCTTGGCTGTAGATCGATGGACTCTCACAGTAGCCCTGAGGAGCGCGTTTGAACCTGAAGCTGCGACCACCTAATGAGAAACCGAATAGATCTCTGCTTTCCTCTGCAATCGGAATGCTAAAGAAAGCATTCTTCAAATCGATCACTGAGAACCAAGATGCAGAGGCTGGAATCAGAGTCAGTAAAGCCGTAATGTCAGGCACCACAGGAAATTGTGGAATCACAATTTTATTTGCCTCCTGTAAATCAATGACAAAACGGTACACAGGAGGCTTGGATGGATCAGTTCTCTTCAAAATAGGCAGCACAGGGCTATTGCACACATTTCCCCGAGTTTCTTCGATGACATCTTTATCAATCAAATCGTATATGATCGCTAACAGTGCTTGTTCTCCATCGAGAGAGATACGATACTGGGGAATGCGTGGTAATCGTACATTTGATTTCAATTGGACGACATAAGGTGATATATCCAGTCGACCCACATCGTTGGGACCTGTAGCCCACAAAGATTCAGGAAGAGAACTCAATTCCGGCGGGAGCCTATCAATTGACAAGTACATAGGAGAGATCACTCTCTGACCTAATGTAAGCTCCACTCCCGCAGGAGAACAGTACAAAGTCGCATATAACCGTTTCAGCAAATCCAAACCCAAAAGATTCTCACCACAACCAATAGTCAAAATTAATGGAGCTTCTAGCTCACGCGGCCCAATGGTAAGGGACAAAGGGCTAGAAACTGGATTGCTAACGGGGGCGCCAGAGAATCCAACGGAAACATTCGTTAAGCCAGACAGAGGTGCGCCAGGGAGTTTCGAATGCATGATGGAACTTTTTGCTGCACCAGTGTCCAACAGAAAAGGCTCAACTACGCCCGATGTGGCAACTGCGACGTAAGGCCCTCTCTGATCAACCGGAACTGATACCACTCCCTCTCTTTGTCTATGGCTGTCCTAGTAATTATCGGCAGCATCAATGTCTTGCTCAACATAACGATCGTCCACATGATATTGTGCAGATCTACCAGATGATTGATCACGCCGATCAAAACAGTTGTTCGAGTCCGGTAAGGACGTAGAACGCTCGTTCTGATTCTGAGAAACACCGCGGCCTCTACCACGTGATGCTTGTTGAGGCCCACTATGACCTCCTCGAGTCGAAACATCATTATTTCGGTCACGTAAAGCAGGACAATTAAACTTCAAATGGCCCTCAAGTCTACAGCATGCGCATTGATTATAGCCAAGCATAGATCTTGGTGTAGAGAAATCAGCACGTGACTGAGTTCTAGAAGATTGTGATTGCGATCGATTTTGCTGTTGCGAATCATTTTGATTTGAGCGCGAAGAATACGCTTGCTGTAACAGAACCTTAGTTTTAAGATCCTTCGTTTTCTTATCCGCACGTTCATTTGCTTCCTTCTCTCTATTTTCGTAATATTGAGCCGTGGCCAATATTTGAGCAGTGGTAGAAACAGCCCACGAACTTACAGAATTTTTCAATTTGTTGCATAGCTCAGGCAACAAATTCGATACAAACTTATCTACAAACAATCGCTGACCTCCCTCAGTACTCATATCCTGCCCACTATGATCGATGAATGCCTCTTCAAATCTCGTAAAGAAATCAGAGACACTCTTGTCTTTCTTCTGTTTGCACGCAGACAATTTATCCCAATTAACCTTCATTGCCGGCATAAGCGTTTTCATAAGCGTAATGATTCGTTGGGGAAGTGCCGCAATTAACTGCTCAGGCTTAGCCCCACCAACCTGTAATCCATCCGCGGCCACAAGAGCAGCCCAATCACCACCTAACTCAACTGCGTGATTTTCTTGACGGATTTTCGCCCAGATCTGTTGTGGAACCACGTTACCAAACAACATATCAATATCGGCAAGGTTCATAACAGTAGCATCCACAAGCTGGGACAACTCCTTATAATAACCTGCCGGATTTTTCCGCGGATCAGGCAAAGTTTGCTTCACCTGCAAAACTTCAGAGCGTTTCCATGGGAGGTGTATCCAAACCCTCTGGAAGTATGGCGAAACTACGGGATTGGCTTGAGGATCACCTGGCATCCATACTGGAGGAACTTCTCGCATAGGATATTGACCAGGTGTTGCCATCCATTCCTCAGTTTCATTTTTAAACAGTGCTCGAGGTTGCACTATAGATCTAAAAGATAGGAGACGTTCTAAAGCGCGACGAACATTACTACCCACAATCATACCGTTCAAAAACTGATTCTGGAGTTCAGTCAATTCAGACGGTACATTGTCTACCTCATCATTATCCCACTCTTCTCTTAGGGACTTACACATTTCCTCAAACACGAATCTTTGCGTTGGCTCATTAAATTGAGAGAACGTCTCACAAACCATGCGTGGAGTGTATTTAACAGGATACCGAATCCATTTACGCGACATTTTCACTAACGTATCACTCTCCCTACCACCAGGGATTTGGCTTCGTCTTTGAGAGACATCAGAAACATCGGACCCAAGAATTGGTCCAAATGGAGAGTAAAGATTAGCCACAGCATTAGGTATGCGACTACGAACAGAAGGAGAAGAGGAAAGAAGTGCAGGGGCAACAACATGAGGAGTAAACGTAGGAGCAGTAGGAACAGTCGAGGCAGCAGGAATAGCGGAAACAACAGACTGAGTAGGTACAGGCAGAGGAGCAGTAGGAACAAGAGCAGGTAAAGGAGCAGGGACAGTTTGAGGAATAAGGGTATTCAGAAGAACAGGACCAGCGACAGGCTGACCAGCAGCTGCCGGAACAACAGGTTGAGGAACAGGAGGGACCACAGGGACGGTAGTATCCTGTGCATATGGAGGTGGTGATTTCAATAGATAGGACAACAAAGGGTCCTCTACCACTTCATCTCCCTTTTTGTCAAGATTCGACGGTAAAACCGGATAACATTTGTCCACCGCCATATGTTGGAGTCTAGCAAAAACTTCTTTTTCCTTCTCTTCTTTGTCTCGCTGAAACTGCTCTGCATTTCGCATCACTGTAATGATACCTTCTCTCTTATTTTTCTTAAACTGTTTGATTTCTTTCTGCTTGGCCTCTTTACGCCACAACCGAAAGGAATCAAACATGGCCGGCCTAGATTTCTTTTTAAACAATTTTGCTTCGAGATTGTCCAAAATTGCAGTTTCGAAACTACCATGGGGTGGCCAACTAAGGACACCATCATTTTTAGTGTAGCGGATCCAATAATCGTTATATATGATAGGACCCACTCCATGGCGACTATAGAGCTCATAAATTGGAGTTCCAACTGGAGGTATCGGACATGAGTCCTCCAATCGGGAATCCGTTGCGCAACATTTAAAACAACCAAACAAAGTACTACGGCCAGGCATCGTGCACACTGACCAAGTCTCCAAACTTCAAGGGCTATCGAATTACGATGTCCTCGCAAAAATGCAAGACCCTCGGTTTTTGGCAATTGCAATCGTCAAATAAAACTCAACAACTAAGAACCACAACTAAGAACCACAAATGCAATGGAACCATGCGTACAACCAAGTTACAACAACCAAGCAACTGTCCCCAAAAAGGAACCAACAACTAAGGACTGGGAGCGACCCACAAATACTTAACTGAAAGATTGATGACGTCGCCAGGAAGGCCCGTCTATCGTCTCGCCGTACAAAGGACTACGCCAGGCGCCAAAACAGGTCGACAGTCAGGGCAGCAGTCCGTTGCAGCCGTCAGGAGGCGGGAATCTTCGCGGGAAAAGTCTTCGGGCCACTTATTTCGACAACTGGATCGATGAAGCGGGGTGCACCTTCCCTCGGAGATTTCACTCGAAGTTCCTCACGATCGTCGGGCTTTGGACCGGTACCGCTGATGCCGCCCCACGTTGGGCGCCAACTGAAGGACTGGACTATTCTAAGGTCCAGCGGTGCCAGGGACAACACCTGAAACCTTCGTGGGATACCTGTTCCGGCGTACAAGTTACAGAGACACGGGACACTTCCTTCGGCGTCAAAGTTCAGCGTTTATTTACTGCAGGGATACAGAGGTCGACAGAAGTACGCAACGAGTAGGTTCTGGGTGACTGCTTCAATTTGTACAAGTGGATCGCTCCTTTTATACATATTTTCGTCATAGCACAACATACGAGAAAAGGATTACAACCCAGTTCCCACAATAAATGACAAAAGGGTCGCATTCATGTTTCAGAAGTCCGGAACATAATTACAATCACATTGCCGGTTCCCAACTGTAAAAGCACATTATCTCACCATTAGGCACATTCCACTCTAGTTGTAAACGAATTAAGTGAAGGAACAGAAACAGGTGCAAGGAAAGACAGACAACAGATCAGAAAGAGTGTGGGGGCAATATCGGAAGCGTGATTGCAGGATCAAAGGAGCCATGCCTTATGCATGCACAACTGAAACAATAGATCAACACGGCAAGATGAGCCTCGAGCGGAGCCATCTGCCTTGCAGTGGCATCCCCCTCGTCATAAAGACACACTCAAAGGAAACACGTGTCTTCCGCAAGAGCTTGGGAATCCCAGGGTCACAAAGCGGACAGTGTCCGTTCGCTGGCTACTTGAGGGCAAGAGACAAAATGGATGCCATATCTAAAATGGAACCCGTGGGCTCAGATGAAGAAACCCACGATTTAGATGAACCATACATAGTAGCGTAGCGAAAACGCGTACACCCACTAAACTCATCATTTGCGGTTCGTAGATACCAATTTCGGGCATATTCGATCATGTCCGAAACATCGTCTCGATTCTCACGGAACCTCAGGTCAGCAGTTGGGCATGGCCGCATTTATTATGGCTGGATCAAGATGGTGACCGCGGTCCGGGAAGTCTCACCGGGTCGCAAGGAACTAAAAAGAAAAAAGGACTGTGAGTGAAAGGACAATAAATGCAAGGTCCATCGCATGCCTGACCAACTTCCTTAAAAACACTCTTGTCGATGAGCTCTTTGTCTGCACAAACTGTCATGGCCACACAGTAGCCTTGCAACCACCATTGTAGTTACTCTGTGTGAAACCAGGCTGGGAGGCAGTCTGCACCACAAGTAGTACATGACTACAACAATCGTCCAGCGAAGGCTTCATTTGGAAAACCTAGCTTGTAGGCAGTGTTCAACACAAGTAGTCTATGCCTGCAAGTAGTCTATGCCGATGGAATCGTCCAGTGAGGATTGTTAGGCCTGTTGGTCCTGGCACATAGCTGGCACACAGATACCCTACTCCTGGGCCAGCAGTACGGGTCGTGACAATCATCCCTATCAAAAATAGCCATACAAAGTTAATGCGGGGCATGCAGATGTGTTTTATGAACTATTGTAATCAAATGGGGCATGTAGACAGCGTCTCTGGGTTCCCAAATGTCTTCTTCCGGAACATACCCTTTCCAGGGGACTAGACACAATAGTTTACCTCATTGTTTTCTGCTGTCTCTGATATTGCATCCCACATACTCTATCTGGTCTCCTACCACCACAAGGAGAGGGTCGGGTCTTGGTTGTTGTTCCTGCTGGGTTGAACAACAAGGTGTGGAACACCAGAAGATTTTTCATGGTTTTTGCAATTTGAGAGCTATAGGATTGCTACATTTGAGGACTTTGAATGGACCAATAAAGCGTAGCTGGAACCAATATTTGTTCTTAACTTTGAGGTGTTTGTTGGACAACCGCACCTTATTGCCAGGTTGATAGTCTGAGCATAATTGGAGTAACACAAATCTTTTCAAGTCTTTTCCTGTAACTTGGATGTTACATTTGGATTCTGGATGTTGCTCTTTGATGCCAACAAAAGCAAGAAATGCCGGTGGCATCCATGATTGTCAAAGAATGGTGACATGTTCATAGAGGCATGATGGAGATTATTTAGGTGAATTCAGCTTCCCAAAGCAGATCAACAGATAACCCTTGTATAGTAGCTCGATTACAAAGCATGTATTGTTTCAGTACATGATCGATGCACACCATTTGCCCATCTGACTCAGGGTGGAAAGTGGTTGAAGGATTGCTTTTAATGTCTAATGCCATAGACTGTGCTCTCCATAATTTTTAGGCGAATTGTGATGAGAGTGTTGGCAATCCGTGGAGTCTGACCACATGGTACAACATCATTTGTACTACTTCAGTTGTTGGTACTTCTGAACATGCCACAAAATTACCCATTTTGGAAAGATGATCGAATATTACCAAGATGGATGTTTTACGATGTCTCTTGGGAAGCTCCGTAATGAAGTCTAGAAAAATGTCTTCCCAAATCTGAGTTGGGGTTCGTAAGGGGAGCAAGCAAGCCCTTTTCAGAGGATGGTCAGTCTTGGATCATATACACCCTTCTCAGTTGTGTGCATCAGAAATTACGTTTTCTTTCCAACACGGCCACCAGAAAATATGACTGACTAATTCAAGTGTTTTTGTACAGCCAGGATGACCTGCCAAGGGTTGTTGCGACACCAGTTAAGGACCTGTTTTTGCAATCTTTGAGTAGGAACATACAACAATATTCCTTGGGACATTAGTCCATCAACCATTGAGCATTTCTTATCCCTTTGTTACCAAAGGATTGATGGAGCAAGGATTCGCACGTAAAGCGACTTGCTCACATTCAAGAACCTCGCATAATCGATAACGTTATTAACCAACCTGTTTTGTAATTAATAATGCACTTTCACACAACACGCGGGTGTCCTAGAGATGCTTGCCTATGTGTCTATTAATCTTAACGAAGCTTGCAACTGACATGGTCGCTGCTATGCGGGATTTCAGTCTGCGCATGCGTCGGTCATACCCATGTGATGTGACGCACTCGTAGTTCTGGTGGGATTTTTCGCACATGTGCATTATTGCAAATATGGCCGCTTTGTTCTGTAACACGCATCTTGCTTGCTACCGCTGTTTTGGCTCAGCTGTCTATTTCTGCTTAACCTCTAACGCTATAGATATTATAAAGTAAGGGGTGCAGTGAAGCTATTCATGGTATACAGTGTATTCATTCTTTTTGTGTTTCTAATTTGTTTTCGCTTACTTTTCATGTACCGCGTATCTGTGGGCCTGGGAGTGGGGAGCCTCTCCATCTTTGAAGTCTATGTGGGACAGACCACGTGATAGGAGGACAAATTCTTGCAGCAGTGGAACTCAGCCAGCTGGCTGCCGAAGCTGAGATGCTCCTGGAAAACTGCTCTTTGACCCAGAGAGAAGAAGCTGAACTACACCTGAAATTGTTACAATGTTAATAGTCCACTGTGTGTCCTATTGTTCTCCTTTACACGCATGCCATGGGAACTGGAATGTAAGGGGTGGGTACTGAAAAATAAATATTAATTATGGGAACACCAAATTCTAGGTGGTGACAATGACCTAACCACCTCTCTTGTCCAATCCAAAGTTGGGGATCATGTCACTTGCAACATTTGTGGGTGGTCCACTGACCCGAAAACAGTATAACTGGCCTAGTTTTAGCTAGAGAAATTGTCCGACTTGTCCGAGTAGCTGACCTGCCACTGACCCTACGAACTCTATAGGTGATTGATACAGAGAGCTGCGGAGCACTCTGTCCGTAATTTCCACAAACTCACTGGGGTGGAATAGTCTTAAGTGCTGGCGAAGCACTTTGCTGGGAGATTCGAAAACCCAGTCGGGGTTATTGGCAGATTCCATGCAGAGAGGGAGTAGCGCAGGCGTTGCATCCGAAGCTGCAGGTGTTGGTCGTACCCTTTGATGAGCCCAGTCCTGATCCAAATCCTGAGGGGTATCCTGTCCTGACTGTGTATAGACATTGTGTTTTTAGTTTCTTCCAAAAATCGATTGGACATTGTGATTTCTATGTTCTGGTTGCTAGAGATCATTGCAGGTGGATTTGCATTTTTAGTGACGTTTGACGGTCCCTCATAGTTTAATTTTCTATTCCAACACCTTCCCTACTGTAACGTGGGCTGGAGTTGGAATAGAAAGTTAAACTATTCCACTATCCAGCGCTTACAGCGCAAGTCGGGTGTCTGCTTTGTTGTTTGCAATACCAGGTCTGAATGTTATGATAAAATCAAACTAGGCAAAGAAAAGAGTCCAACGTAATTGCTGAGGTGTTGGTTGTATGTCACTACAACGCGGGCTATTACCACGCGTGACATTACAACGCTGTTTTACAACGCAAGTTGTTACAACGACTTGCGCTGTAAGCGCTGGATAGTGGAATAGTTTAACTTTCTATTCCAACTCCAGCCCACGTTACAGTAGGGAAGGTGTTGGAATAGAAAATTAAACTATTCCCTATCCAACAGCGCCCTCCAGCGCAAGTTGTTGTAATGACTTGCGCTGTAATAGCAGCGTAGAAATGGCAGCGCGTGGTAATGCCCGCGTTGTAAAGGCTGCTCACCGTGGTGTTAGTGCCCTGGCACATCGTAGAAACTGCAAATTGTAATCATAAGTGTATACAGTGACCTGAAACTCTGCACCAAGCAAGTACTGATGCCATTCTTTGAAGGCTAGTCTAATGGCCAACAGTTCTTTCTCTGCCACTGTATAATGTCGTTCTGCAGTTAAACATGTCTTAGAGAGATATGCCACAGGATGAGCTGGTTGGATGTGTCCTCTCTTTGTGAAATAATTGCTCCTACAGCTGTATCTGAAGCATCTGATCCCACTATGAACCGTTTACTTGTATCTGGGTGTTTGAGTGCCGGGACTGTGATGAATGCTGTCTTAAGATCCTGAGATGCCTCTTTCTCTTCTGCTGTCCACATAAAAGTGACCCTTTTCTGAAGGAGTTGTGTTAGTGGTGTAGCTTTGTAAGAGCCATTGTGAATGAATGATCAGTAGAAATTTGCAAACCCTAATAATCACTGGATGTCCTTAAGCAACTTAGGTTTTGGACAGTTCTGAATAGATTGCACCTTATGGTCAGCCATAGTTATGCCAAGTGGTGAAAGAATGAATCCTGGAGACTCCACTTTGCTGACATGAGATTTGTATTTTGGCAATTTGCAACAGAGGCCATGATAGCGCAAGGTTGCCAGGGTGGTCTTTAAATGTACCTTTGTGATGGGCTTGTGAGTTGGCATTTATGAATATATTCTTTATAGACATGATCAGAAACTGATCCAGATATTAATGAAGAACATTGTTCACGAACAACAGGAATGCTGCAGGGGCATTGCACAGTTCAAACGGCATTACGCACTATTCACAAAAGGCATATTGGGTTTGAACTGCCATTTTCCTTTTGTCCCTGGCACAGATGCATACTAGATGGTAGGCCCCTCTCAAATCTAACTTTGTGTATACAGTGGCGGTCCGAAGTTGATCCAGGAGCACTGAACTAAGTGGTAATGGATACAGTTTCATAATTGTGATATTATTTAGTGACCTGTAATCAGTGGAAGCACCTAACTTGCCATTCCTCCGAGGCATTAAGAAAAGGGGTGAAGGGGCTGAGGATTTGGAGGGCCAGTTAACCCCATTCTTTAGGTATTTATCAAAGAAGTCACGTAGATGTTGATCTCTAGCTTGGTTAGAGTGTATATCCTACTACCGTGTATTTTGTCTCCTGGTACTAAGTTTATCTCACAACCGAAGGTACAATTGGGTGGCAAAATCTCTGCACTTGACTCACTAAAACATCTCGTAATGCTTCATATATAGTTATCAACTCTATGGTTTTTTTTGCTGCTGTGGCAATGAAATGGACACTTGCTATGAACTCAGGTTGCTTCTCTACTAAACTATCTAGATGTACCTTTTTTGACACACTCGCTCTTGCTGACACCATTCAGAGTTGAAGGTAATACTCTTTGTGGGCCTATTTATCAAGGGGTTATGCTCTGTTAGCAAGGACATGCATAGGATTACCCCATACTGCAGAACATCAATAACATTGAAGTACAGGCATTCATTCTGGATTCTTCCTTGTGCGTGAAAACAGCATTGTAATGTTTATGGTAGTGCAGGTAATTAGACCGGGAGTGAGCAGAGTACCATCGAATGCCCAAACAGTTTCTGGCCTATCTTTAGCTTTGGTAGGAATTTGAAGTTTGGAGCAAAAGGCTGAGTCCATAACATTTCCCATGGTGCCGGAATCCAACATCACCACTACTTTCTGAGTCTTTACATCTTGGTTAAGAAATACAACATTGAGTACTAAATGAGGAGCAGATACCTGCAGTGGGTTAGCAGCAGATTGGTCAGGAGAGTCGTGGTAAGTACTAGAGAAACTTCACCGTTTGTTCACCAAGATTCCTAGTTTCCCTGTTTCCTGGAGGTTTCAAGTGGAGATGCAGTTCCCACAGTCTTGGGGTGGGCGCAGCAGTCCTTTAATGAAATTCCCCTTTTTTGCACAATACAAGCATAATCCGCTTTTTCTTGTACCTCCTTTTCCTATTGGGTCACTGGTTTTCATAAACTTCCAATCTATATTTGCTCACTGGTGTCATGATTGGGGATACTCATCTTGTCTTTGGACTGTACATAGGTTTTAAAATCCTCTTTTTATTCATCACCCTTTTGATCCGACAGGCAGTGATCAAGCTGTAAGGTTAAGGCAATTAACTCATCACAATTTCAAGGTTGGGGGTCTGTGGGTGCTATGAGATCCTTAAGTTCATCCCTTCGGGTGTCTTTTTTCCTCTGGCCAATTGCTTTTGGCAATGAGATGGTCATGTAGTGTAAAAAGTCTTTATTCCCTTGCCAGAGCACCAAGAGCTCACAGTCTGTTGAGCCAGTGATAGTATGCCTGTCGAAAATTCTTTCAAATTCAAATTTAAAATTCCTCCAGTTGTACAATAGAGGGTCATCAGAATTCACTAAAGGAGCTGCCCACATAGCAGTATAGGAAATAAGGAAAGCTGCGCGAGACTGGGCATATGAGAATGACGCAAGCTTCACTATGAAGTGCTCTTGAACGTGAGTCAAGAAGGTTGGAAACTTCGTGGAATCCCACAAAATCCTCTCTGGGGATGCCAATGGAACAGTTTGTGGTATGGTTACCGATACCGTAGGTCCGGGTGGTGTTGTCCCAGATGCGGACAAGGGCAAGTGACCAGCTGGGTGCTGTGCTTGCATGTGTACCAAAGTATTTGCTAGTGTCGCAGTCTCTAATCTAGCCTCTGGTAAATATGTTTGCATATTGGCCAACATTTTCATTGTAGCATCTAGTGAGGCCTTGTTGGCGATACCGCTCGGGAGGAACCAAATTAATGGGTGGATTATTCTGTCAGAGTTCGATGGTTCCTCAGGAGCAGCACCCCCAAGAAGCCAGGCGGCTCAGACTCTTGTTCCCCCACCAACAATAACAGTTGAAACACTGAATAAGAAGTCACACAAAAAATATACAAATTGACATACTGTTAAGGATTGCATTACAATTACAAGAGTGTGAACAACAATCACCTCTTTGTATTTTCCAAAAGACATGAAAAATATGAGAATAAGGTAGGATTTAAACATTGTTTTTATGAGAGAGCATATAGTCAAACTGGAGACACTCTCCAGCATCTTGAGTTCCTTGACAAGCTCCTGGCAAAAGAATGAAAGGGACATGATAGAACATCCTGTTGAGCGGATGAGTACTTTGGCAAGCAAATCCTCTAAACATGAGAATAATACCATCGCTACTCGAGCCTCGGAAAGCTGTAAATATATCCTTGTGTAAAGCCTGAGGAAGTTCATTCAGACCAGCAATGTCAGTTTTGCACCTAGGAAGTTTCAACAAACCAGGGAATGCAGGAACTCAAGATTCAGATTGTAGTAGGGGAAAGCTGCAAGAAAAATGTACTTGAACATAAACCCAAATGATGACATGGAACATCAAAATACTGGACTATCATGTAAAAAGTAAAAAAGGCTGATAAAACTATTTAAGACCAATAGGATGACACAGCATTGTTAAAGATTGCAGGGATCGCTGTTAGCATGAGCTGAAAGCCATTTTGTACTTGGCAGTCATCTTAGTTAACCATGTGCTTGCCATCTGCTTTCTCACTCGTCCAGAGCCTTGCACATGCTAAGAAAGGCATAGCTAGTAGAATGCGCCTGCTCCTAGTATAGAACTGTCAGGCTATTCTTACTGATGTGTTCAGTTTAGTCTCCCCTCCCACTTTGTTGAGCAAGCAAATGTTGTATACCCATAGTAGTCAATAGGCATGCTTGTATGTGCCAAGACCTCCCCTTGGTTTTATGCGGACTATGTAACCTATGCATATATAATGCCACTGTTCTCTGTACTCCTTAGACTGGCTCCTACAGTGGCCTGAGGGTACCGTATGACGCAGTCTCCCTCATCTGAGGTTAATAAATGCATTGTTTTTATATTACAGCTTCCGTGCCAATTTCTTCTTTGTTAGTTTGAGGACCAGGTGTATCAGTGAACCCCTTAGAAGGTTTCTATTTCTTCAGCATGAGCCTAGTCCACTTCTTTAATGCTGTACCGAAGGTTTACACAAGTGAAAAAGAAGTAAATCCAACATCAGCACAAGGATTTGGTGAATAAACATCACAGAGAGCAATTGAAACTGACCCAATTAAAAAAGGTAGCAGTGATTTAACTAACCGCCAGATAAACAGAGTTTTTTTTCTGAAATGTATTCAGCTGCTAGCTAAATAGAAGACAGTATTCATTATTTGCACAGCAGCCTTGAAAATAGCAAATATACATAACTATTTGCCTGGCAACCGGCTAAATAATAGAGATCTGCACAGTTTGGCTAATGGCTGTGCGAAAAGCAGAAAAACTTCACTATTTACTGGCTGCTGGCTAAATAGTAGAGATTCTACACTGTTTGGTGGCCGTAAGCCATCATGCAAATAGCAAACAAACTTCACTATTTACCTGGCCACTGACTAAATAGTAAAGGATCTGCACTGCCTGGCTGGCGACTGTACAAAATAGTGAGAAACGCTAAATATTTATCCAGCTGCTGACTAAATATTAGAGGATCTGCGTTTTGCAGCTGGGGACCGTGCAAATAGAAGAAAACATCACTCTTTACCCGGCTGCTAGTTCAATAGTAGAGATAAATAGTAGAGATAAGTACATTTGAGGTCACGAAGCTTGTAAAATGCAACATGAGCCCCTTAGTGCTAAAACGGGCTCAGATATGGGCACTTAGATATAAGTCTATAATGAATGAATGAAATAAAAAAAGATTTGTAAAGCGCATGGCTGCCCGAGAGCGTCCCAGCGCTGTAGAACAAGGACAACTGAGGGGAGGACGAGCCCTTACGCATCCTGATGGAACAAAAACGTTTTAAGGAGCTTTCGGAATCTTAAATGGCTTACTTCTGTTCGAAGTCCAACCGGAAGGGCATTCCACAAGGTCGCCGTGTTGACCGAGAATCAGCGTCCACCAGTCCGAGCCTTTCTTGACTCTTTGGACTTTAGCCAAGTTTCCATGGTCCGAGCGCAAAGCCCTGACGGCCCTATAGGGGCGGAGGAGGCTTCCCAATAATAGGGGGCCCTTATCTTGGAGAGATTTATGGGCAATGCATAAGGACTTGAACTTGATCCTTTCCCGTATGGGCAGCCAGTGAAGGGCTTTGATTGCGAGTTTAGCCGATGCTCTGAGGGGTGTGCCTGTAAGCAGCCTAGCCGCTGAATTCTGCACGCGTTGGAGGGTGTTGATCGTTGATTCTGGGGCAGCCAGAAAGAGGGCATTACTATAGTCTAACCTAGACAAGATTAGCCCTTGAATAAGCAGCTTCCTGGACTGCGCTGGAAGTAAGGGAAGGATCTTACGAGCTGACCGAAGTAAGCCCACGTAGGTACCCGCGATCTTGAATGTTTGAATGTAGTGGGTTCTTGGGGAAAGTTGGGAGTACTATCATGCCTGGTCCTTCTGTATAAAAAATATCCAATGACGTTGGTGCCCCCCCTTCCCCACTAAGCAATATTTCTCAGTCTTTAAACAATCCCCCATGATAGAAATCCCCCCAGGTACCTATTCCTCTCTTATGTAGCATGTTGCAAAAGAGGCCTCATGGGCGACCGGGGGAGATGGTAATAAGGAAGGGGTGCCATTGGTGAGTATAGTAAAGGTTTGTTCGCTCTTCTGGCTAGACGATGCCATGCAAGGTTAGTGCATACTAGTGTGGAGTGCGTGGTACGCTCTCCAGGGACTCTTGCCCCTGGGATACCGGGAGGGGGACCATATAGCATTGTTCAATGGCCAAGTGGGGCATGATGGGCAGAGGTTTAAACCAATAAGTCGCATAGTCGGCCTGTAGGCATTAAAATATAGCTCCATATCCGGAGCTTCAACGCCTCCTCATGAAAAGGGCTGAGCTAGTGAGGTCCAACTCACTTTGGGTTGCCTGCCTCACCAGGTCAGTCTGACAAGCTGAGTTTAGAGTGTGTGAAAAAAAGGGCGTCCCTGATGGTATGGTATATGGAGGAATTAATATAGCAATTTAGGTAATGTTACCATTTTCGCTACGGAATTCTGCCCCGCCAGTGACTGGGTCAACGAGATCAATTGAGACACTGAGTTCATAATCGTAGTGATGGTGGTTCCATAGTTCACCCGCAGCATCTCCTCCCTGTCCTGGGAACCCCCACTCCCAAATATTTTACTTCTGAATCAGAGTCAGACCACGCCAATGGGAAATCTTGTGGAAAACGAGGGGTGTTGTGGTGAGGAGAAACATTTGAGATTTGCCCCAGTTAGTATTTACTCTAAACATTTCGCTAAAGCGAATGAACTTTCTGAGAATGGGATTCAGGCTGGTTTGGTTGGTCCCGAATGTAGAGAGTAATGTTGTCAGCATAGAGCGACACAAGTATATGCCAAGAAGGATAGCACAATGCGTACTCTCTATGATGCTGTTGGAGCTTGCCCTCAGGGATATGGTACAATCCGCACACGCTCGTGGTGGCCCAGTTATACTCGTGAACCATCATTTGACTAATCTAGCCTCCATATCCGAATAACTCAGGATTCCAATCACGTTGCATTCCAATAGTGGATCGAGGCTCCGACCCTGCATCTAACACCGGATCCCCTCCGGTTTCTGACGGTTTACACACCAGTGTGCCGCGGCGAACAACAAACGTTCCACAACGCTGCCACAACAATACAGGATCTGATTCACTCGTTTTTTTTCCTGTTCACCCATATCACAGCACTCACGACCTTGGCTTCCCGGTCCTGATGATGAAGATGACTAATTAAGGATTGAAATGCCGTCGACCGATCTTTTTAGGAAAATTACTGTTTAGAACCAATCATCTTGTATATATTTACGTAACTTTTTCAATTTGCGCCTAGCGCTGTGTTCATCACTTGTCACTTGCGCCATCACCTCCTGTCACAAGCACATAGTGCACTAAGTTCTTTAGGGTTGCCTCTGCATTTTTTGCATTACAGTGCTGATATAACTGTCATGTTCAACTTTTGTTCTTTCAAAATATATGATGCCATGGGCACTTTCAACAAATAACTAAGAGTCTCTCCCTTTTGTTCTCTCTATTGTAATGTCTTGTACATACATATATACCAACTTTTACTGAATCCAGTTGAGATATTGATGTTAATTGTACGGAGTTTAATTGCTAGTGCCTCGTGGAATGTGAAATGATTTGGAGTATCCACCACTAATCTGCAATATGGCTCGTGGCTGGCTATAGAGAAAAGCGACCCAGCATAAAAAAGGCGGGGGAAAATCCTATTCTCTGCAGCACCGCAAATATGTAATCCCAATCTAGTGATTCAAAGGCTTTGGAGGCATCTGGGAAAACCACCACTGCCGTCCATTCAGGGTCTATGTCCTGTATCAGTGCAAATTGAGTACACAAATTATGAGAGGTGGCCCGCACTTGCCTGAATCAGCAGAACCAGCCTCCCCATCAACCGACTCCGCCTATTGGCCAGCTACTATAGCCAGTATTTTTGTTTCGCAATTGATTAAGGATAGGGTCCTATAGGCCTCACATGTGACAGCACCCTTACCCGGCTTAAGCAGTGCTATAATTGTCACTTCTCACTTCTCACATGGTAAGTGGGAGTATTCCCACATGTTTTGCTTCCTCATAAAACTTTTTCGGGATGGGAATTAATGTTCCTGCATAGCACTTATAAAAATCGGCCAGCAATCCGACTGGGCCTGGGGCCTTACCTGAGCCCAATTCATTATGGCTGCACAGAGTTCCTCCTTCACAATATCCGCGAACAGGAACTCTCTATGGCCCTCACTGAGGACACGAAGAACAATGTCCTCAAAGTAGGATGACACATCCACCTGCAGCACCCTGCTTGTGGAATAGTATGTTGAGAAAGTGCAGAAAATGTCCACAGTGTCTTTTTGTAATGAACCCATAATGTCCTCCACCCCAAGGATATATTTGGAGAATCTAGGTGTTCCTACCACCTCAGCTAATGCTTTCCACATTCACTCCCCCTCCCCATACCCGCAGGCTCAGTGGGCCTGATTCACAGAATGAACTTAAGACTCAATCCTAAACTTACTACTGTTTTGGTATTCACAGATTGCACTTACTACTTTTGGTATTCACAGAATGAATTTACTACTTTTGGCATTCACAGAATGCACTTACTACTTTTGGTATTCACAGAATGAACTTACTCATTTCGGGATTCACAGAGGTTAGGACTCTAAAACTTTAGGACTCCTAAATGCCTTCTGTGAATACCGAAAGTCTTAAAATAAGGATTTTTCTCAATTTAGTAGTAGTAAAGTTAAGACTCCTAACTTTAGGACTCCTAAATGCCTTCTGTGAATACCGAAAGTCCTAAAATTACGATTTTTCTCAATTTAGTAGTAGTAAAGTTAGGACTACTAACTTTAGGACGCCTAAATGCCTTCTGTGAATACCGAAAGTCTTAAAATTAGGATTTTTCTCAATTTAGTAGTAGTAAAGTTAACTTTAGGACTCCTAAATGCCTTCTGTGAATACCGAAAGTCTTAAAATAAGGATTTTTCTCAATTTAGTAGTAGTAAAGTTAAGACTCCTAACTTTAGGACTCCTAAATGCCTTCTGTGAATACCGAAAGTCCTAAAATTATGATTTTTCTCAATTTAGTAGTAGTAAAGTTAGGACTACTAACTTTAGGACGCCTAAATGCCTTCTGTGAATACCGAAAGTCTTAAAATTAGGATTTTTCTCAATTTAGTAGTAGTAAAGTTAACTTTACTACTACTAAATTGAGAAAAATCCTAATTTTCATACCGAAAGTCTTAAAATAAGGATTTTTCTCAATTTAGTAGTAGTAAAGTTAAGACTCCTAACTTTAGGACTCCTAAATGCCTTCTGTGAATACCGAAAGTCCTAAAATTACGATTTTTCTCAATTTAGTAGTAGTAAAGTTAGGACTACTAACTTTAGGACGCCTAAATGCCTTCTGTGAATACCGAAAGTCTTAAAATTAGGATTTTTCTCAATTTAGTAGTAGTAAAGTTTTTTACTACTACTAAATTGAGAAAAATCCTAATTTTAAGACTTTCGGTATTCACAGAAGGCATTTAGGCGTCCTAAAGTTAGTAGTCCTAACTTTACTACTACTAAATTGAGAAAAATCGTAATTTTAGGACTTTCGATATTCACAGAAGGCATTTAGGAGTCCTAAAGTTAGGAGTCTTAACTTTACTACTACTAAATTGAGAAAAATCCTTATTTTAAGACTTTCGGTATTCACAGAAGGCATTTAGGAGTCCTAAAGTTAACTTTACTACTACTAAATTGAGAAAAATCCTAATTTTAAGACTTTCGGTATTCACAGAAGGCATTTAGGCGTCCTAAAGTTAGTAGTCCTAACTTTACTACTACTAAATTGAGAAAAATCGTAATTTTAGGACTTTCGGTATTCACAGAAGGCATTTAGGAGTCCTAAAGTTAGGAGTCTTAACTTTACTACTACTAAATTGAGAAAAATCCTTATTTTAAGACTTTCGGCATTCACAGAAGGCATTTAGGAGTCCTAAAGTTAAGAGTCCTAACCTCTGTGAATCCCGAAATGAGTAAGTTCATTCTGTGAATACCAAAAGTAGTAAGTGCATTCTGTGAATGCCAAAAGTAGTAAGTTCATTCTGTGAATACCAAAAGTAGTAAGTGCAATCTGTGAATACCAAAACAGTAGTAAGTTTAGGATTGAGTCTTAAGTTCATTCTGTGAATCGGGCCCAGTGATATTTGGATTAGATGAGGGTTTTTTGCTCCACCATGGCTTGGAATTCAGGTATCAGTTCCCAGAGCGACGCCTGCCCCTGCCCGTCAGGGGCATCTGTGATGTAGGCCTCTGCTTCTTAAATGTCTGTTTCGAGTTTCCTGAGCGATCCCCTAATGTCATGAAGGATGCCCCCCTTTTGTGATTCACATCCCCGTATGGTAACCTTGAAGGCCTCCCAAACCAGGCTAGGTTCAGGACTGAATCTAAAGTTCTTGGAAAGAAATCACATATTTTCTGCCCTACGTCTTTGCAGAAGTAATCACCTAGCAAGGCAGTGGGCTAGAGATGCCATGATTGGCATGGGGAATTTTTTCCCGGTGGGCGCAGCTGCATCAGCACCAGGGTGCTCTACTCTGACCAGCCAGGTGCCCATCACCCGCTAGAGCAGTCAGTAATCAATTTGCAACCAGCTGGAGTGTACGCCGGAATGATATGTGCCCCCCTTTTATGTGAACTGAAGGGTTCTCCAGGCTACTAAAAGCTGGTGGCCAGTCATGATGTCTACTAAGTGCTTTCATCGCCTTGCTATGTGACCTGTGGTGCTACATGACCAATCCATATTTGGATCTAATGCTATTATAAAGTCATCCTGCATATTAAATGTGTGGAGCCAATGTCTAATATGTGTCCCCAGAGCTTAATAAATAAGGCAGCATCATCTATATTAGGGCCATAACAGTTTACCAGCATGACAAAGTGTGTGGCCATGCGTCCCCACATTAGGCAGTATCGACATGTGTGCCTTGATGAGAGCCAGATTGGCGATATTAGACATTATTTTTAATCAGAATAACAGTACCCTTACCGTAAGTTCAATATAAGGCAAAGCATCTATGTGCTGCCCACTTCCCAGCGAAGGCAGAAGGTGTCATGAGATACAAATGTATTTCCTTCAGCATTGCTATTTGGATATTATGTCTGTCTAGTTATCCAATGCAAAAAGAACAATTGATGGACAGAACGCAGAACAATGTCATACATTCACCCCAGTACAGAGATCTGGGCCTAAATCCATTGTTTTTTTGCTCTCCATGCCATTCCAGTTTGGACCCAGCCATATGCAAATCAGTGTTGACCCTGCGCCCAATAGGAATAGTCCAGACTGAACTGCCAGGCCAGGTCCTCCCTGGACTGGAAACAAGCATTCTAGGACCAGTTTTGGGCTTCCAGCCCTCATCAGCCAGGATAGCCTGACTCCAGTGGCATGGAGAGCACGGGACTCATGTCTGAGTATACCCGTCCCACTCGGGTTGACAATCGCAAAAAGAACAATTGATGGACAGAATGCAGAACAATGTCATACATTCACCCCAGTACAGAGATCTGGGCCTAAATCCATAGTTTTTTTTGCTCACCATGCCATTCCAGTTTGGACCCAGCCATATGCAAATCATTCTTGACCCTGCACCCAATGGGAACAGTCCAGCCCAAACTGCCAGGCCAGGTCCTCCCTGGACTGGAAACAAGCATCCTAGGACTGGTTTCGGGCTTTCAGCCCTCATCAGCCAGGATAGCTTGACTCCAGTGGCATGGAGAGCACGGGTCTCATATCTGAGTATACCCGTCCCACTCGGGGTGACAAATGCAAAAAGAACAATTGATGGACAGAATGCAGAACAATGTCATACATTCACCCCAGTAAAGAGATCTGGGCCTAAATCCATCGTTTTTTTGCTCACCATGCCATTCCAGTTTGGACCCAGCCATATGCAAATCAGTCTTGACCCTGCGCCCAATGGGAACAGTCCAGCCCGAACTGCCAGGCCAGGTCCTCCCTAATGGATTAAACCCAGATCAGGTGAGTGTTTGATTTGCTCAAATGCTCCGTCCATCATCCCCTCTGGTATTGCTTTGTTTGCCTTAAGTTGGCAGGGTATGCCCAGATGTGGGTCCCTTGCTCACTTTGCCACAGGATTCAAGCTAGCCTGGCTGATGACGGCTGATTAGCCAGAAACCGGTCCCAAGATGCTTGTTTCTGGTCCAGGGAAGACGTGGCTTGGCAGTTCGGGCTGGGCTGTTCCCATGAGGCACAGGGTCAGACTGATTTGCATATGGCCATGTCTGAACTAGGGTGGTGGAGTGAGCTAAAGAATGATGATGGATTAAACCCAAATCAGTTGACTGGGGGTGAGTGTTTGATTTGCTCAAACGCTCCGTCCATCATCTCCTTTGGTATTGCTTTGTTCGCCCTAAGTTGGCAGGGTATGCCCAGACGTGGGTCCCTTGCTCACTTTGCCACTGGATTCAAGCTAGCCTGGCTGATGACGGCTGATTAGCCAGAAACCGGTCCCAGGATGCTTGTTTCCGGTCCAGGGAAGATATGGCTTGGCAGTTCGGGCTGGACTGTTCCCATGAGGCACAGGGTCAGACTGATTTGCATATGGCCATATCTGAACTGGGGTGCTGGAGTGAGCTAAAGAATGATGATGGATTAAACCCAGATCAGTTGACTTGGGGTGAGTGTTTGATTTGCTCAAACGCTCCGTCCATCATCCCCTTTGGTATCGCTTTGTTTGCCCTAAGTTGGCAGGGTGTGCCCAGACGTGGGTCCCTTGCTCACTTTGCCACTGGATTCAAGCTAGCCTGGCTGATGATGGCTGATTAGCCAGAAACCGGTCCCAGAATACTTGTTTCCGGTCCAGGGAAGACATGGCTTGGCAGTTCGGGCCGGACTGTTCCCATGAGGCACAGGGTCAGACTGATTTTCATATGGCCATCTTTGAACTGCGGTGGTGGAGTGAGCTAAAGAATGATGATGGATTAAACCCAGATCAGTTGATTGGGGGTGAGTGTTTGATTTGCTCAAATCCTCCGTCCATCATCCCCTTTGGTATGTCCAGGTATCCAAGCAATGTCTGCATTTGCAAGGATCGTGCAGGCCACACACATTCCACATCAATAGGTTGATGGTAGGGCCATCAGTGAGCTTGGATGTGTCTGTGCGTCAGCTTAACCAGTGATTGCATCAGGATATTTGTATTTACCCTACGGGATTTAAGTTGGTTTCATTGAATTGTGATGCATTTGCGAACAGCGATGTGTTGCACTACCATAACCAATAACCCTCTACCCCTACCCACACCAACGGCCAATTCCCCCCTTGGTGAATGCCTGCCATCCATAGTACCCAATAAGGACAAAGATAGAGTAGAGACTTTTCAGTGAGTAGCAAACAGTACAGCTTGTCGGTGTGGGCGCCAGCTGTGTTGATAAACAGGAAAGTCTAATAGGAAGGGGGAAGTGAGAATGTGAGTTTGTGAAATGAGGAGAGCGAGAGAAGGGGATTCAGGAGAGAGAAGGGTAGGATAGATTCCAGTATAGATAGGGGAGAAACAAAGGAATAACAATTCAAACCATGACATTGTCCAGGTAATTCCCACTGGGGGTATACGCCGGAGCACCTGGCAGTTCGTCTTGAGTTAACAAGGGTGCCGGGGAGCAGGAAGGAGTACATCAACAACTCTGGATTCAACGAGGTTTGGGGTGACACAGCCGGACTGGTGAGAATGCTGTGTTTCTGAGAGTTGTTGGCTGGGACCATTGTCGAGCATGAAGAGGTGGGCAAGAGGGAGAGAAAGAAAAGTCCAACATTTTAGACCATTCTAGCAAGCGTTCTCTCTCTGATGGTGGATTTATAATAAAGGGCAAGGAGTCAAGTATATAAACTTAGGAGAAGTATGAGATCTGCGGTCTAATCAACCTCTGAGAGCGGAGATGGCGATCTGGAGTTGCGGTCAATTTTGCCGGCTGCAGATCTGTGGCTAACTGCTCTCTTTAAAAAATCATGGGCTTGTTGAGGAGTGTTGAAGATGTGCTGCTTGTCTTGACAGTAAGGAGATGCAGAGCCTGGCCAGGTACAGTATTGCGTAGGGAATGTTGGCCTGTTGCAGCTTGCGTTTCACAGGGACAAATTTCTTGCATGCCTCTTGCACCACCATTGTAGCATCTGGGTACATTGAGATGGAGTTTCCTTCATAAACTAGCGCACGAGTTTCTCTTGACAGATGCAAGACTGCATCACAATCTCAGTAGTTTATGGAGGAGGGCAATGATAGGTCTGGGAGTGGAGCCTGGATTAGGTCTGGCAGTTAACGATCACATCCTACTATGGCAACTGGACCAGCACATACAGTGTCCAGACTTTACCGTGCCACTCAACTAGAACGCCACGACATGCAGAATGGCTTACAGGCCAGATGGAATCAGGGCATAGACTCTCCACTCACTGATAAGCAGTGGACTACTGCTGCAACAAACAGGAATGATAACGGCCAGCAGCCGCTTCTGCATTGTGATTGTGAACTTTAAATGCATACATCGGGTTTACTATACACCATCTAAATTAAGACCTGATATTCGCTATGACAGATGGAGGCAGGAAGTGGTGGGCTTCCTACACCTAACATTGCAATGTGAGACAAAACACAGGTACTGGGTAGACAGTAATAGCTGCTCTTTCTACAATTGTAGGCACCCTCATTCCCCTCACCCCGGTCATAGAGCTTATGGGTTATAGTGAGAAAAAGCAGGTCACACACAGGACATTCATCTAATTGGGGCTGCTCTTAGCAAATCAAAGGATAACAGGCAGATGGACCTGAGTGCAGACTCCCAAATTTAGTGAATGACTCAATGATCTCATATATTGCAAGGATCAACTAACAGCATATGCGGAGCAATTGCCGCTGAACTCCTGTCGAAGAGACACTTGAAATCCCCTGCTGAACAATCTGCGAGAATGCAAAACTGACCTTCCACATAGATGATCAGGAGACTCTAACTACCTGTCCCTAGCTAAAGGGACACAAAGGCGACTGGGACAATCCATGCATCCGTAGCATGGGGAGACATATCCATTTAACCTGATCCCAAACTGCATAGTCCCACATTATGAGGGAACACTCGTTAGAGGTGTCAGGCATAATCCAGCAGTCACTGGTTGAGTAGCCAGGGGAAACTGCATTTATATACTATTCCCATTCCTATAGTATGTCATCTTGACTCATGAATCCAGTGGTAGTTAATTAATCATTTTATGTACAAACAAATGTAACATCCAGCAAATTGTGACTGCACTATTGTATCTTGCTGAAAAAAATCAATGAAAACATGTTTTTTTAAAACTATTAGTCATTGGAACAGGTTTGCAATAATGACAGCCTATCAGATGTCAGGAGGGGCATTACAAGGCCCTGTTAGGACAGCTCCACAAGGAGCGATTTCAGTGTTTTGGGTGAAATTCAAGGATGTTTCCGTTGAGGATGTTTGTAATGCAGCCACATGGACATTCCCAAATACTTCTATTCCATTATATTCTATTTTAATTTATAGAGCTCACGATTACCTGAAGGTCCTGACACTGTAAATGCTCCCAGCCCTGCACATAAACCTTTAATAAAATCAGAACACTTTCAGAAGTTTAGGATATACTACATACTTAGTTAACCATTATCAACTGCAAGTGAGGGTGGGGTATTTGTCCCCTGATTTTGTGGCACAAGGTTTGGATTCTGTAAAGATGTTTTAAAAATGCTGTTGACGATTTACTAAATTACAGTAATTCTGATTCTACTCGTTTTCTCTTTTTATACTCATCTTTTTGGGGGAACTGGTTCAGCAATAGTATGATATCATGTTGAATGGAATGTGACTAGGATGGCAGATGAGGAAGGACAGATTCAGTTATTTATTGGTAATCTCTATTACTCTGATTTTCACAGTCGTAAACTCCTCCTCGCTCGTCTTTGGGTTTTTGGTGAATCTAGCATCCTTACAAGATGTTAACTTAGTAGAAAAAAAAGTGTGTTTATTAGGCTCTGTTGTATACTGTGAGCGCTACGGAAGGAATAGGGTGGGGTATTTAGCACATGGTTAATATCATGGGCCTCATTTATGAGGCTGTGCGTCACTTTTACACCGCCGGTGCGTCACTTTTTGTGACGCACCAGTGGCGTAAACAATGCGCCTTGTTGCGCCATATTTACAAAGTAACGCATCTAGGTAGATGCGTCACTTTGTAAACCATTGCGCTACATTATACCTGCGCCAGGTATAATGTATGCAAGGGGGGCGTATTGACGCAAGGAAGGGTCGTAGAAGTGACGCAGTGAAATCTATGAGATTTCACTGCGTCACTTTTAGGACGCTGTTGCGTCAAAATCTTGCGCCTGCCTCACAGCAGGCGTAAGACTGAGGCAGGCCCTTTCACATGGGGCTTGCCCCATGTGAAAGGACACATTGCTGGAGTTGCGTCACTTTTGTGACATACTCCAGCAATGCGTCACTTTTGCGCTTACAGATACGTCAGAAATACTGACGTATCTGTAACTCCTTGCAACATGATGCGTCATACATTAAATATGACGCATCAGGAATGTCGCAAGGAGTGCGCACTGAGAAGTGACGCATCGCTGCTTTCACGCAGCGATGCGTCATTTCTCATAAATGAGGCCCCATTACCCCAGGGTGAGGTATTTACCATGTGTAGTAAATACCTTCTATTACGTGTTAATCAATGGGAAGATGAGTTATACCATTCAGAATCGACTTTCAACACAAATAATTCTGCTTACTATGCCTCATTTAAGGGCCTTTTTGCCTATGAACTTCAGGGGACCTTTCAGACCTTCTGGAATCTTATCAGGAGAAAACTGTGAGGGTGATATAGTTTTCACTCAATTCTCATCCCAATGTAAACATTATTTTTGCTCATGTATCAACATTTAGATCCTAAGTTGCAATCAGAGCCTTAAATGTGAAAGTTCCTTAAAGTTCACAGGAATCTGGCCTTTCGCTCTAAAAATCTGTATTTGGTTTTCAGTCTGGTAAACACGTTTTGTGTGGGAGACAGAGCCTCATAGTGTAAGGCCTGATGCGAGGAAGACCAGAACTCCGAGTTATGAAGATTACTGATAGGTGATCAAGTCATTTGAGGTCCCAGGTCAGCCCATTTGAAACAAGAGACTACTCTTGTACGCGTTTATTGCAATTTACCAATTGTAATAAGAGAGCTCAGAAGTAACCTGAAGGTGACAATAAACTCTACACATAAATAAATGAACAAATAAAGCAAAATTAATTGACACTCTTTGTCTGAATTATGGCATTCAAGCCTAAGGCAAGTGAGGCTGAACAGTCTAATGTACTTGTGAAAGCCTATTAAAACTTTCTCTGGATTCACAGCACAAATTGTACATGCCAAGAAAACAAAAATAACAAAAAATGCACAGAGCCGCCTGCTGCATTATTTACTGCTAATTGTGTACTGCTGAAAGAGACCATAATTGATCATCTTCCCATTGCCTTGCCTAATTATTGAACAGTGTCTCGGTAACAATGCAGATAAGTATTTTAATGAGGCTAATGTAGTACGTTTAATCAAAGATGCAAATAAATGCCTGTTTTTTAATATACTTTAATTTTGAAAACATCCAGTAGACAACAATGAAATGAAAACAATGAACATAATAATTTAGAAATTCACATAAATCACGAGAGGCTTTTCTTGAACAATGCAATTAGGGGTAGGCTCTGATAGGGTGATAGAAAAGAAGGAAACATGATTGAACAGCATTTTTATACTACCCACAGCATTGGGACATGTGGGGCTTATTTACAGTTATGTTGGCAGTCTGTCTTCTTTCTGCCATGGTGGTGAAGGTCATTACTTCTGCCACGCTGGTGGAATTTCACCTTACACATTTAGAGGTCTCTGCAAGGCTTTGCAAATTTGCTTGAGCGGCAGCCATGTTTCATGCGGCCACTCTGCAAACTTTTTTGTTTTTCAAAAACTCACTCTCAAAGAATTTTCCACCCTGGGAGTTCTCTCCAAGGTTGATGTGGGCTATTTTCTGTTCAGGATCACCAGGGTTTTCCTGGTGGTCTCAAAAAGATAAAGAAAGTACTTCATAACATCCATCCTAAATAACATACCCCCGGAAGCATCAAGAACCCATTTTGCTATTCCTTAATAGCGAAAAATAACGATTCGCTATTAATTAATAGCAAAATGCAATGAATGAAGAAATCAGTAAAGAAAATGGCGATTTCTTAAAATTCCTTAATTGCGACTCGCAAATTGCGAGTCGCAATTAAGGAATACCTCCCCGCCTAGAGGCTCTAGGAATGAATGGGAAGACATTCTCAATTTGCGAATCGCAATTAGCGAATCGCAAATTGAGAATTCGATTTCAAGGGTGCAAGGGTGTCGAAAGGACACCCTGTTGCACCCCTGAAATTGATCTGTGCACATATGTTGCGCACACACATGCCCTTAGGGCATGTGTGTGCGCAACATGACCCTTTGAAAAATTCACTTTAGTTTTTGCAAATTACCATGAAGTTCAACTTCATGGTAATTTGCAAGCCCTGTTAGCCAAATCGCTATTTTTTTAAACTTTAATGCATTGCATTTAAGGAATCTCAATTTGAGATTCCTTAAATGCAAGTAATCACAATTTTGCGATTTCTTAATTTGCGATTTTTGCATTTGGGATGATGCATCCCAAATGCAAAAATACCGGTCGCAAAGGGGCAGATTCTGAGAATCTGCCCCTTTGCGAGTGGATTTTACCTTGATGAATCTATGCCATAGACTGTCTGATGTCCATACTCCAATGACCCTAAGTCACATCAACCTTCATTGTAAGGTTTTCCTCTGGAGGAACAAGCTGGGGCTTCACTGGCAGAAACATGATAGTCTGTGTGACTTTAATGGAGTAGGAGGGGTGGCAGTTTGCTGAACAGGGGATATTCCACAATGTTTGTGCAGAGTACCATGTCCAGCAAACGCTAAATTAGTCCCTGTGTCCTGCTGGTTACTTAAGATACAACAGGACATGATTCGCAAAGAGTACTCCTGGCTCACGCCTGAAAGGCATGAGTACCATATGTGTAAGTCACGCCTACAATTCAACAATCTTTGTGATTCGAGTCTTAACATTCACTAAATCACATCGATATCTACTCATAATATTTTGTTTTGATTTACAAATGGGCATTATGTGGGTGGAGATGGCAGACGGCACACTGGATCAGGGAGGGTCAGATTTGGCTGCAGGAGCAGTATGGCTTCTCTATTCCACTCTCCATCAGTGGCCAAATTGCAAACTCATCATAGCTAGACGACTACAAAATGCTGTGGAAATTTCAACAAACCATATGGCCCTGGTTTCTGGCTCATGCAAGCAGAGCTAAACCATGCCCAGCAGAATAGAAAGATGTAAAACTCAAGGTGTAACCATCAACACGAGATAACCTTGGTATTTGCTAAATGTTCAGGCACCTGCACTTATCATAACATTTGTATTTTTCGTTAACAAATGAGGCACTGATGTAACTGTCTGTCAGGGCTTCCCCACTGTGACCTGAATTGTATTGTATGGTTTTAAATTTCGTTCCATACTCCTGTTTTTAATTTCTTTTAATCATGGTCTGATTGTTGGATCCGTTGAGGATCTTTGTATTGTAAATACTTTTATCTTTTTGATTGCAAAAATGTAAATTTGCCTTTTTACGGTTTTCAACCGAAATAAAAGTTTTTAACTGACTGACTGTAACTGTCTGAAAAGAAAGAACTTAGGGCCTGATGTATTAATCCTATTCACAAACCAGGAATATCCAATTTGCACAACAGTTGGTTTCCAAATGGGAATGTCATTTATAATGCGACCGATGAATTAATAGGTTGTGTTCCAGATTTTAAACATGCTGGTGTCACTGAACAACCTTACTAATTAATAATAATTAGCGGGCCGTAGTTTGTGATCTCTTGTGACTGGCTTCAAATGAAGGGATGGTGGCCTGCAAGGGACAGAAGATTCTCACAGTTGTATTTCCAGACTTAAAATATTCTTTAAAAAACAGCCCATGTCCGTAAAAGGATCAGTTATGCTTTAAAACAAAAAAAAGCTTCTACCACCAGTACTCCTCTGGACCCTTTTGTCCCCTTAGGGCTACCTCATATACAAAAAAATCATGTATGTATATAATCTCCCACCTCATAATTAGGGACCAGATTTTGTGGTATGCAGACCATCATCTCTTCCTTGAGCATTGCAGGTATGCTGCCAACAATATTGGGAGACTCTGCCTGCTTGGCTCTTGAAACTGATCTCATGGACCACCCTTCTTTTCTTCATGGCCAGTCTCCCTCTTGTTAAAGCTCTCGCCACCTCAGCTTTACCCCTGGCAAATGCTCTTTCTGTCTCAACCGCTCTGTCTTCTGCTTACAGCTTTATGTTGACCAGCTGCGACTTTAGCTCCCTCTCCAACTTCCTGTCCCTCAACTCCTGGGGAACACACCCGGACAGACACACTGCTCCCTGCCCCATCCTGGTCATCCTCTGGGGGTGGGTTGTGCTCAACCTGATGCATAGGACCCATGTTTTGGTCTTGCATCATCATCCAGGTGTGCTCCATCCTTCTCATTATTCTCCTCCAGGATGGACTTTGTACAAGTACTGGTATACGCCGCTGAACACCAATGTGAGAAATTAGGTTGTTGGGGGAATGGGGAGTCACCCCTGTTCAAGCCTGTCAGGTTGAACCACAAACACCACTAAATTAACCTGTGCGTAACTTTTTGGTAGCGTGGCACAAAAGCAGCCAGGCTTAACTTAGAGGCAATGTGCAAATTATTTATGCAGCACGCAAACAGTAATAAAGTGGTAACACAACACCAGAAATATCATCAGACAATTAAAAAAATGTAATACATTATTTGACACCAAGGGATTAAAATTTCAATCAGTAGAACCAGAGTTATACTAGTGCTTAAAATATCAAAGCACTAACATTGGACATCTAGTCGCACTGGACCAGGTCAAGGTAAAAAATATATGGGTGATAGCAATGGATTGTGGCTCTAGAAAAAAGGGCGGATTGGGATTCCTCTACGCTTATATATGGATTTACGAAAAATTAGAACAAAACGTCTCTGAGAACGGAGAAGTTCAGTTGGGCAAGGCTACAGGCGGTGTCTGAAAAGGAAGCGTCGTTGTCGGGGAGCCACTGGATGAAGTCACATTGAAGATTTCTATGTTCAGAGTTAGTCAGTTTTTTGAAAGTCAAAAATCTACAGCGGGACAAGGCAGGTGGCTGTAGCTGATGAGAATTCCTCAAGGCCAGATATCCCTTTGGTGAAGGGCTACTGACCAGGATTTGATGCTGAGGAGAAATACATAGCAGTAGCTATGGCGAAGTCCGTCCAATTGGCGATGCACTTTGGGTGGATAGACGTCCAGGTTGGTCATGGTCTCCCTTCAGTTCTAAGAGTAGTTTTTAGCACAAAATGTTGTTCATCCCAATATTGGATTTTCGCTATCTGGGCTCATTTAACACCACAGCCAAGGGTCCAGGACTGGAGGAATACCACTTGGGGGTTCAGGATTCACTCAGGCTGAGTACAGGTAGGAATTCAAGTTAATTGAAGCCTTGGATGTCCCTGAGGTTCTGATCAAGAGACCAGCCAACTAGTTTTTTGAGTCACTCCAGTAGTCCTAGGTTCATGTGATGAAACAGGGCCCTAGCAGCAGGGTAGGCACCTGAGGGTTCATGTCAGGCACCCAGCAGAAAAACAGTACTTCTAGGTGCAGCAAAGCAGACTTGTGGAAAGGGGCGACCATTCGGTCCCCCCGAACGTATGGTGGAGTACCACGATCCCCCCGGGAAGCCATCTTGGGCGGGAGGCGTGTCTCGGCTGGTATGCCCGAAGCGGCGTAGCCGGGGCGCGCCTTTTTCCCGCCCTAGAGTGGGCTGGCCTAGACACCGACGCGGCCGGCCACGCCCTCGGAGGCAGGCGGGGGCGGGTTTACGCCCACCCTGAAGACGGATAAAAGGAGCGGAAGCCAAGAAAGCATCCTCTTGTTCCTGTGCTCTGAAGCTGCACCTCCCCGCTGCACGTGAGCTCGAGACGAAGAGCCAATTTTGAGCGTTGTAATCCCTCTTTTTGTCTTACAGATATCCCGTCTAGGAATGCCCAAGAAGGTCGGAAAGCGGGTCGGTTCCGAGGAGATGCTCCGCATACTCATGAAGGAGATAGCCGATCTGAAGAGAAAGGTTGAGGCTAAGGACGGGGAGGGAGGACCGAAACGGCCTGTACAGGGAACAATTCCCGGGGGGAAGAGCAAGAGGCCCAGAAGGGGAGCACTTGGGGGGGAGACCCCGGTTCCCGAAGCGCCACAAGAGGAGCCAACCCCGGCACCAAAGGAGGGAAACCCAATCCCTGTGGTGGTTACCCCTGCGAACAGGGAGGATATGCCCCCCGAGTTAGCGGCACAATTGGCAGCGTGGTTGGGAAACGATAGCGAGGGCGCCACGGCTGACGATGCCCGAGCAGTGATGAGGCAACTGCGGGAATCTAGGGAGGCTGCGAAGACGCCATCTTCTGTTCCCCCACAGGTCCCGGCGGTTGGAAGTACAGCGGGCCCAAGTTCGGCGGCAAGCGTGGGGTATACTTCAGGTAAGCGGCCATTGCCGATTGCGGGGGGAGAGTCTGCACCTTCTCGAAAGGAGAAGATTGCCCAGCACGTCCCACTAGAAGTCAAGGAATTGATTTGGGCGGATAAATAAGTAAACATGTTTTCGTTGCTTACCGACCATTACGAGATCGAGCATGTGAAGAGTCAAAAGGAGCTCATGCATCCGAGTGTTTGGCGCGCAAAAATGGCCGCCTTTAAGGTCGACGAGACCATTGGTACTTGGGGCAGAGCGTGGGGAATTTTTACTTCCATCATGGGGGAGCGCAGGCCTGAGTTGTTGACTGAGTTACCCATTTATCAGTCACGTATTATGGAGTATTCTGTGGCATATGGGGGCAATCAGTGGTTCTGCTATGATAATCTGTTTAGGAAAGCTAAAGAACACAACCCGTTGTTGTCTTGGGATTGTTATGACTCTGTGTCTTGGCAAAAAATGGAGAGTACAGGGATGTTGAAGGTGCCATTAGTAGGGAGTAACGGGGGGGAATCCTCCCGCCAAAACTCTGGGACGCCCTTTCGGACGGGTGCAGGTAACGAGTTCCACACGAAGCCGAGTGGCAACACAGGTAAAAAGGGGATCTGTTGGAATTTTAACAGGAGCAAATGTACTAGGCCCCAGGGGTCATGTAAATTCAGACATGAGTGTGGGGGGTGCGGGCAGCCATCCCATCCTGAGTCCATGTGCAGAGCCAAAACGGGCGATAACGGTGGTAAGGGAGGCGCCAAACAGGTCTAATATAGTCCGAGGGGCGCCTTTACCGACCCCGATTGATACCATGGCAATGATTCCTTGGCTCAGCGAATACCCAGATCATGCTTCTGCTGAGGTGTTACGGAACGGGTTTTCATATGGTTTCCGCATCCCAGTGGGGGATTTTCAGGGGGTACCGGACTGTAAGAATCAAATATCGGTCTTACAGCATACGGCAGTGGTGCAGGTAAAGATTGGGAAAGAGGTGACTCGAGGTCGTGTCGCCGGTCCATTTGATTCACCACCAGTTGCTAATTTTGTGTGTTCTCCTCTGGGGGTGGTTCCCAAGAAGGACCCGGGTGAGTTTCGGCTGATACATAATTTGTCAGCCCCGCATGGTCTTTCCGTGAATGACGCGATAGACCCAGAAGTATGTTCGGTGCGGTACGCATCTTTCGATGAGGCCGTTGCCATGTTGAATCGCCTGGGGCCCGGGACGCTGATGGCCAAATCGGACATCGAGTCAGCGTTCCGGTTGCTCCCGGTACACCCAGACGATCAGCGTCTCCTTGGTTTTCAGTTTCAGGGTCGCTATTACATGGATAAATGTATGCCAATGGGATGCTCGATTTCATGTGCCTATTTCGAGAAATTCAGTTGTTTCCTGCAGTGGGTATTCACGAGGAAGACAGGTTTTCAACATGTTATGCACTATCTCGATGACTTTCTGTTTCTGGGGGCAGCCGGGGATTCTGAGTGTGGACAGGCCTTACTTGAATTTTGTGTCCTAATGAATCAATTCGGTGTGCCATTGGCGCCAGGTAAGACGGTGGGTCCCTCGACCTTGATCGAGTTTCTGGGGATCGAGCTCGACTCGGTGGAAGGTTGTTTTCGTTTACCTAAAGAAAAAGTGTTAAAATTCAGGTTATCCCTTGAGACATGTATTCGTGCAACGAAAGTGAACTTGCATCAATTGCAGCAGGTGGTTGGTCAGTTGAATTTTGCCTTAAGAGTAATGCCGATGGCACGCCCCTTTTCCCGCTCGATTGCACAGTCCATGGTCGGCTTGAAGGAAGGACATCATCGTACGAGACTCTCGGCAGAGGTTCGCCAGGACATGCGCATTTGGATTGCATTCCTGGCGGATTTCAATGGTCGAATTGTCTGGAATAAACCAGCAGTGTCTTCCAAGGAGTTGGGGCTATGGACAGACTCGGCGGGGAGTATGGGTTTTGGCGCCATATTGGGTACACAATGGTCGGCTCAAAAATGGCCGTCATGGTGGCATGAGTGCGGGTTGACGAGTAACATTGCTTTTCTCGAACTGTTCCCCATTCTGGTGGCCTTGAAAACATGGCCAGAAGGGTTTAGGGATCACTCTGTGGTGTTCTGGTCTGATAACATGACCGTGGTTGAGTGTATCAATAGTCAGGCAGCACGTTGCAAATTGATTCTGAGACTGCTCAAGGAAATTGTGTTGTTGTGCATGCAACTGAATGTACTGTTTAGGGCGCGACACGTGCCGGGGGTGATGAACCAAGCGGCTGATGCGCTCTCTCGTTTCCGTATGCAGGCCTTCTGTGGTTTTCTGCCCACAGCGGACCCGGTGGCGGCACCCTTTCCCGAAGCTCTCTGGTCTCTCGGTGCCCCGAACTACAAGACCTCGTGGGAGAGAGTTTAGCACCCAGGACGAGGAAGGCATATGAAGGGGCGTTCCGTTCCTATTGGGCCTTTTTGGGTACTGCCGGGAGGGAGCTTTGGGGTCTGGAGGAGTGTGTAGTAAGATTCCTGCTCTCTTTACGTCACGCAGGCAAGTCAGTGGCTACGGCCCAGAGGCATCGGGCCACCATTTCCTTCATGGCAAGGGCTCATGGGATCCAGGACCCGACAGCGTCTTTCGTTGTGCAGAAAGCGCTACGTGGGTGGCAACGCCTTGAGGGTCGCAGAGTAGACGATAGGCACCCAATAGGTCTGGATAGGTTGGCCCTGTTATTATCCGTGCTACCGGTAACATGTTCATCCCAGTACGAAGCAGTGTTGTTCCGAGCCGCATTTGCATTAGCATTCCACGGGGCTATGCGGGTAAGCGAATTAGTGGCAAAAAACAAGCAGGATACGCTGGGGGGACTGTGCCGGGAACACATTCAGGTCAGGGAGGAGACGATGACGGTCTTGTTTGTCAGGTCCAAATCCGATCAGAAAGCAATCGGGGACTGCGTAATCATCCAGAGGATCCCCGGGTCTGCCATGTGCCCTGTTGTGTGCGTAGAGGAATATTTAGCGCATAGGGTGGCAGCATGGGGGGGGACCTTGTTAAGACACGCTGACGCCACCCCACTGACGAGGTTTCAGTTTCAGCGGGTGCTTGCGATGTCGATTTCTGCCGCGGGCTTGGACCCCGGCGACTTTGGGACCCATTCCTTTCGGATAGGGGCTGCTACGGAAGCTACAGCCAGGGGTCTGAATGTTGAACAAGTAAAACGTGTGGGGCGTTGGTCCTCGAACTTTTATAAAAGGTATGTGCGCTTGCACATGTTGTGAAGCTGTAACGATGTACTCACGCTTCTTGTTTTTGTTTGGTTTTCAGTTACGCAAGCCTACGAGGCGGGGCGGACTGTCCAGTCGACCCGACACCGAGGGGCCAGCGGTCAGACATTACCGGCTGTGAAAAAGGAGGTGTGGGTCGTGGGCCTCTCATACGTGAGGCGTGCCGCGGACGTATTCAAAGCAGGTGACATGATTCACGTGGCTGGGGAATACGGGTACAGTGTGTCCTTCTACGGAAAGGGCGGGCTCTGTATTGACCAGTTTCGATCATTTTTCGAGGGCTTGTTAGGGCGGACAAGGTCACCGCCGTCTGTAGTCATAGTACATCTTGGGAGCAATGATTTGGTGACCACTGGTAGACGACTTCTTCTTGAGGCGATGCTTTCCACGGTAAGTTGGTTGGCGAGAAGAGTTCCAGGGTGCACAATTGCATGGTCCCATATGATCCCACGGAAGGTATGGCGGGGGGCTATTTCAGTTACTGCTTTGAATCATTCAGTAAGAAAGATAAATAACAAAGTGAGTAGATTGTTTCGTTCAAATACACTGCATTCTGTTTCTCATGGTTGTATCAAAGGGGACAGTATGTATTTGGGGGACGGCGTTCATTTGTCCCGGGTGGGGAACGAGTTACTCATAGGAGACTTCTTAGCCTGGTTAAAGAGTTTGCAGCATGACCTTTAGGTAGGAGTGTTTTGGGGGGGGGTCCGGATAGCCGGTCAACTATCCGGCCTGTGGCGGTAAGGTCATGATCGGTGAGCAGTAATTGGAAGATCCCTATGAGGGGGCGTCACCCATTACGGATGGGAGCGCGCGGGGGAGGTGGCCAATTGGCCCCTCAACGGGGAGGCGGTCCTGTCTAAGGAGAGGCCGCCGGAAGGAAAGGAAAGGTGGTCAAGGCCCCTTCCTGGATAGGAGGGGCTACGGCCCCTCCTGGAGAATTTCCCGGGGCCAGGACATCTGCGACGGCAGATGGGTAAGTTGTGTGGGGTGCGGGAGGGGGTTTACGCTACCTTTTAGACACCTCACACGAGTCCTCGAACGACCGTTAAATGGCGTCGAGTTTATTGGGGCCCCCGTCAAGTACAAAGGGAAATTGGTAGATGCACTTGAGGTACGCCTCTGTGCGGTCGCTCCTCTCACAAGTGAGGGGGGTATGTCTGGTTTAGGGATCTGACACCGGTTACGACCTTGCCGTTGGCCCTTAACGTTAGGATGTACAATTTCAAGTCAAATGTTTTGTAGGATGTTAGTTCGGCTAGGAGAACCTCTGTATTAGAGATCTGTTAAGGTTAGCCAAACATCGTAATGTGGAAATGAAATTGTACATAATATGAAACTGTTATTTTAATGTTTTAATTTTGTTTCATATTTTAATAAATACGGCCGGGAAGGGTGACTCCCTTCCCGCCTTCCAAAAATTCAGGAACTGTTTCCGGTTTCCCAATTCTTGGGGATTGTGTTGAAAGGGGGTGGCGGGTATCTCAGCCATATGGAAAGGGGCGACCATTCGGTCCCCCCGAACGTATGGTGGAGTACCACGATCCCCCCGGGAAGCCATCTTGGGCGGGAGGCGTGTCTCGGCTGGTATGCCCGAAGCGGCGTAGCCGGGGCGCGCCTTTTTCCCGCCCTAGAGTGGGCTGGCCTAGACACCGACGCGGCCGGCCACGCCCTCGGAGGCAGGCGGGGGCGGGTTTACGCCCACCCTGAAGACGGATAAAAGGAGCGGAAGCCAAGAAAGCATCCTCTTGTTCCTGTGCTCTGAAGCTGCACCTCCCCGCTGCACGTGAGCTCGAGACGGAACGAAGAGCCAATTTTGACCCACCCACCAGCCCCTGAGGACAGCTAGTTGTTTTTTTTTCTTTGAATAAAGTTTTGATCTGGTAACTTTGTTTCTTACAGGTTGTGATGATCATCGTGAAATTTTTAATATGCAATAAAGAATGGTTATTTTCAGTATGTTTTGCAAATAAAGTAATGTTGCACTAATGTTGATCGGTATTCATGCTTGTAAAAAGTCATGTTCGTTTTTATTCTTAGTAAATTAGGTAGAATTGTCGTATTTATTTTGGTCGGGCGGTAAGGTCATGATCGGTGAGCAGTAATTGGAAGATCCCTATGAGGGGGCGTCACCCATTACGGATGGGAGCGCGCGGGGGAGGTGGCCAATTGGCCCCTCAACGGGGAGGTGGTCCTGTCTAAGGAGAGGCCGCCGGAAGGAAAGGAAAGGTGGTCAAGGCCCCTTCCTGGATAGGAGGGGCTACGGCCCCTCCTGGAGAATTTCCCGGGGCCAGGACATCTGCGACGGCAGATGGGTAAGTTGTGTGGGGTGCGGGAGGGGGTTTACGCTACCTTTTAGACACCTCACACGAGTCCTCGAACGACCGTTAAATGGCGTTGAGTTTATTGGGGCCCCCGTCAAGTACAAAGGGAAATTGGTAGATGCACTTGAGGTACGCCTCTGTGCGGTCGCTCCTCTCACAAGTGAGGGGGGTATGTCTGGTTTAGGGATCTGACACCGGTTACGACCTTGCCGTTGGCCCTTAACGTTAGGATGTACAATTTCAAGTCAAATGTTTTGTAGGATGTTAGTTCGGCTAGGAGAACCTCTGTATTAGAGATCTGTTAAGGTTAGCCAAACATCGTAATGTGGAAATGAAATTGTACATAATATGAAACTGTTATTTTAATGTTTTAATTTTGTTTCATATTTTAATAAATACGGCCGGGAAGGGTGACTCCCTTCCCGCCTTCCAAAAATTCAGGAACTGTTTCCGGTTTCCCAATTCTTGGGGATTGTGTTGAGAGGGGGTGGCGGGTATCTCAGCCATATGGAGTACACAGCAGGCCACGGGAGAAGGAAGTCCTCTGAAAGTCCTTACGCAGGTCCATAAAGTGAACTGAAGAGTGGGTCTGAGGGTTCTATTTGAAGTAGGAGAAGTTTCTAGAAAATTCCCTTTGAAGTGATTGAAGTTTCCTGCATCCCCTGCCCTGTCTTCTGGTTGTCTTCATGAACAACAAGTCCTTGTGTGAAGGCAGAGCACAGCCTATTCAATTGCAAGTGGGTTTTGCAAATTAAAATCGGGCTTTACCAATAAAGAGGATTTTCAATTATAATTTCTAAGGCACCAAAGACAAATGTTTACGTGTTTCCAATCAAAGGTTAGCACCATTGAGGTGTAAGCCAATCTTACCATGTTTTAAGGAGTCAGCACAGGCATGTTAGCACTGGTCAGCAGTGATAAAGAGCACAGAGTCCTAAGGCCAACAAAAATGAATCCCTTCAAAAAGGGGAAGGCAAAGGCAAATTGTTTGGTGGAAGTCAAAAACCCGGGCAAAAATGTAAATCTGACACCCACTGTATGCACTTCCCCCAATGTTAGACAAGAGTTAGTATAGTAAATCTCCCCATCCCAAATCCATTTTCTACATTGTTTGTAGGATTGCATTCATACTGTAGTTGAATCTTTATTCATTTGTTTATTTTTTCAATTATTTTCTATAGAAGTTATTTTTTAAAGTTTTCTGTCGCGTTCTGTTTTGTAATATTTAAAAAAATATATTTTTTGTTACATATTTTCAAAAATTATTTACATTGGCTTAAAAACTGTAAGATTTTACATAAATTGTACAAATATATATATTATTAGATAATTTAATTTTAATTTGTTTTTTACAGAATATATTGAAAAAATTATATGTATTTTTGAGAATAATGTTTAAGTTATTAGATAAAATTTTATTTGTTTTTTTCTATACATGGATTTACATATATTAAAATTTTAAAGAACACCATACTTATTATTTTACATTACACTAAAGGTAATTCCACTTAAATATGTATATTTACCAATTTAGGGCCCGATTCTGATGCGGTTTTGAAATCTCCCGACCAAATGGGTTTGGGAATGGTTTCCGACTGAATCGGATCGGGAGAGTCCAACCGACTGGGTATGATGCATCTGGATGCTCTCAGATACGATTTGGTTGGACACCCATTGACTTCAATGGGAGCCTTTTTTTTGACCGAATGCTAGGCTCCCATTGAAGAAAGGGGTGGCTGGGGAAAATCGGGAACCCTGTAGTGGGCACTCCCTGGTGCACAGACGCAATTGGGAAGGACTGGGTGCAGGGGGGCCCACTATGGGCCCCCAAAGTTTGATTCTGACTGCTGATTCGAGTCGGACGACAAGATTCGGACAGGCTGTTCAAATCCAGCATCGTACGCGGTCTTTCGGAAACGCGGCCCATAGAAACGTACGATTCTGCTCCATACCACTTGGTCATTCCAAATGCCGTCAGGTTCAGATTGGTAAATTCCTAAGACCTAACTCGCATTGTACTCAGTCGGTCGGAAAGACACATTCCTGATCCGATATGGATGGAGCAAATGCCGTTAGGAGGCCTTCCTAACCGCATCGGAATCAGGCCCATAGTTTAGATATCTTGAACCACAAAGTTTGGCAGTCGGTTTTGTTCTTCCTAACAATATATGTGTGTAATTGTACAGTCAATATTTTTTGGGGCACTATATTCTTGAGGTGAATATTTTTTCATACAACCAGTTAAGAGTACAGATTTGAGGGCAGGACCATGGGTGAAAAGTGGGCATGAAAGGTGATGAGCAAGTATAAGGTTAAGGTTACTTTTAAGGTTATGGTTAAGGTTAAGATTAAGCATAAGGTTAAGTATAATGGCTAGTGTTACGGTTAATGTTAGGGTAAGCATAAGCGACAAAGTTAAGGCTAGGGGTAGGTTCCGTTTGAGTGATGTGTTTAGGTCAGAATCAGGGTTAGAATAAGGTAAGGGCAATTTAACATGTTTGTGTAAATATTAGGGCTAAGATCAGAGAAACAAATTACTGTAATAGAATAAAGGTAAAAATCAGTTAATAATGTTGAAACAGGCAGAATGTCCCGGGGAAATCATGACTGATTCTGAATTCGGAGCAGGAGTCAATTTCCTTATTCATTGCACCATTTCTGAGGTAAAGCTTGGAATGAGAGGTATTTGCCAAGTTTGTTTATTACCTCAACCACATCCACCCGTACCACACGTAACCAGGGTCAAATTCCAATGCATTTACAGATGAGAGAATATGACTGGGCTACTATTATGTGTTAGTGGTTACCATGGCAAAGGCAGATGAGTCTGTCATATAGATTAATGATTGATGGCTGTATCTTAGCATGACAGTGCTGCACATTCCTTCTACAGATCCTCTCACCCTATATTAACAGTGCAAAACAAGTGGCATCTGCCAAAAACCTCTACACAATGAACTCAGAAAAAAATTATTCAGGGGCTCATTTCAATCCAGCAGTGTGACTGCCCATATTTACAAGGCCACGTAAAGCCGCCCTGTGTAGCTTTTTATGGGCTTCTAAGTATGGCCCAGTTGCACGTATTTCTTTGCGTGAAGGGAGTGTTCCATGGGTGTTGCTGTGGGTATTCCCATGTAACATCCATGGAACCTGATGCATTCCCAGATTGACACGGTTTTTTAAATCTGTGAATGCGTCAGATTCCTACGCCTCGCCATTAGAAGCATAAGGGAGGTGCAAAGAGGAGAAATACCTTTATTTCTCAACATTTTTCTTCTTTATACGTGTGCTGCAATCTGCAATCTGTAGCACACATAGTAAAAAGAAAACACCTCTTGTGATTGATTTTGTGCAGGAATGTGCCCCTTCCTGCACAAAATCAATCACCCCTACAACGCCTACACCCTTGCACCATGGTGCAAGGGTGCCTGTATTGGAACAAGGCAGCCCTTGTGCATCAGTAAAGGAGAAAAGGACAGGAATGCACTTTATCTTGTGGATACAGCGCATTCCTGCCATTTTTCTTTGATGCACTGCAGTGCAGCAGGAAGGCTTGCTGCAGTGCTGTGTGTCCAAATATAGTAAATGAGGCCCTCAATCTGCTGGAAACAATGGGTAAAATTGTGTGTCACAATAGTTCATACTCATAACTGTAGATACTCATATATTTGTTCTCTGAATTGGAACAAAGAGAGGATTAAAAAAAAATGTTACATTCATTTTACCAGTTGGTGAATTTGACACTTGCTTGCTAAGAGAACAATGAGCTCCAAGCAGATGGCATTGTTTTACATTTTGGCAGATGTAAATGTTTGTGAAAAAATACAGTATGTTAGTTTGGCAAAGCACAAGAAAAGTGTCCATTTCATAATTTCTACCGGTAAGATGCATTATTGTAAGGACAACACATATGTAAGTCTTTAGAGATGAAACCTGTTGTGAGTATTTGGTCATGCATACTTTTGGAAATGACCATCTTTAGTGTGATATTTCCCCATATTCTTGCCTTCAATACCTTATTTTTTCAGAACCCATTTTTTTGGGCTTTAGCAACCTTTGATCTATCTGACCAGTGGTAAAGTACTTGTGCTTTCCCACCCAAGCATGATACAATAGGTATACACCTGATTGGTACATTTAATTTACTTTTAAGTCCTTAGTCAATGCTACTGCATGCACTCAGGGCCAGTAACCTCAATGCTACTGGTAGGCTGAAGCACTCATTGTGCCACCCACTAAAGCAGTAGTGCAAAACAGGTCTGAGACCTGCTAGTGCAGGCTGCAGTGCAGTTTTAAAGTGCCATTTTGACCTGACAAAATTAGCCTTTTGCCAGACCCAAACCTCCCTTTTTAATACTTTTAAGTCAACCCTAAGACAGTCCCTAACTGCTCATAGGGGAGGGCATATGGCATTGAAAATGTAGGAAATGTGTGCTTATGTTTTACATTTCCTAGCAGTGAAACCCCCCAAAGTAGATTTTCATTGTGACAAGGCTTGCTTGAGATAGAACCAAACCTGATTTACCTAATTGCATTTCATAAGTGGTACATTCAATATGGGGCAGCTAGAAAAACTTTCTTCCACTCATTTAATTTAAAATCCTATTTAAAGGTAACATCAGGTTTTAAATTACAATCTTGAAAATGACACTTTTAGAACGTTCAAAACACCCCAAAAATGGCCAGTACTGACTTGCCTTCTACACACCCTTGGTTTCCTTTATGACCACTGTATTCATTGCCAGTGATCACGGCTTACCTTTTTATCATTGATTGTATTAATGTTTGGTAGAAATTATACATGAAAGAACAATATGAATATATCTTATGTTCACAATACGTTGCACAGCCCCAACATCACTGTAAAGCCAAGAAATTAAACACAAACACCAATTTACATTACAAAAAACAAAAACATCAGTTCTGGATTTGGTAGCCTACAAGAAGATGTTACTTATTACACACTATACAAATACTTCTACACTCCTTATTCACTGGGCAAAGCAACCTAACAATTCTGCGATGCTTAAAACCAGGGGTATTGTTCACTTTATTTTGAATCCCTTCAACCCTGATTGCCAGTGGCTTTTTAGCGCTCGTTGGTTGCACATTTGTGATAGCGTTTTGAACCCGTAACCTTGTTTTTGGGCTCTCCTCCGGACTCTGGACTGTAGATGGCTTGACGTTATATGATGATACTGTAAGTAAAATTCTCGATGTTCATCTGACGCAATGGCTCTAGCTCACGGTAGTCACTACTCCATACACAGTCAATGGTGGATTGCTAAATCTGACTCACTCCAGACCATCTTTTTAGGGTCAAAAATGGGTAGTCACACCATATAGCTAAGCTGTATCAATTGCAATGAGATAGATTGCTGTTGCATCGAACACACAGTACACTCAGAGGTACAGGAAAAACAGAGGGGGAGGGAACCTCTTCCAATTGCATAGGCAAACATACACAGCCAGAGTTATAAACGTCATGTAGTGTGCACAAAATGTGTCACACCATATAGAGATTGGGGGCAGAAAACATCGGCTCACCCAGATGGCGAATGTACAATCCCTCGCAGATCCTTATTTGAAAAAAGCCTCTGTCAAACATCACAGGTCAGCAAACATCTAAACTCAGTAGAGGCAACCAAACCACCCGAAATGGTCCAGTCTCGTACTTTGCATGAAGTGTGATTCCAGTGGAATTTATAGTGGCTCAGCCTTGCTGATGGATAAAGGCCCAACCCCTGTTATAAATGGTATCATTTTACAAAATTGGCATCTTTCTTCCTAAACCAAATGTGCCTTTCTGCTAGTGTCCAGAGTCATATGACTTAATGTCGCTCTGTGGTGTTATCTGTTATCCTTCCAGAAACAGGACAAAAGGGCCTTAGGTGTGTGAAGGGGTGTTCCTCTCCTGAGCAGGATAGCCTAAAGCATACTACCCAGTCCCTTCTTGATATTCAGATGGTAGCCTTAAAATTGTACAATGCCCCTACCTAACTGCAGAAGATTCCTACCCAGTCACTGGCAAATGACACCCACATCTGGGCCTCACTAAAAAGACTGGAGTCACAATCATGGAAATGAGTAGAAATTAATAAAACCAGTTTAGGGTTAGATAACGGGGCATCTCTCACCCACAGACTTGCACTCGATAAAGGTAACTCAGAACCTGACATTAGAACACTCCTGGACCTGTTGAGGCTCACAAGAAGGACTGCCCTTCTGTCTGAAGCCTGGACCAACCTGCCTTGAACCCAGGACCCCAGAAGGGACTCCAACATTGACTCTCTTGGAGACATGTCTGAATTTGCTGGATGGCAAGCAGAGGGTGAGCCCACCTACGAGGAGTTATTTAAGGCACAGAAAGAGTGCTCAACCCTTGAGGCCGAGAGGTCTCAGGCTGAACCTCAGGTAGCTGATGATACCTCTGGAGATTACCTTATATACTGGGAGAATTACCTCCTGTACAGTGAGCCTAAGGTACCTGAGCATGAGGCAACCTGTGTGTTGGTGGTATCCCAATGTTATTGGGCCTCCCTACTGGGACTAAAATCCCTCTGGCAGGACATCTGGGGCAGAACATGACCTTTGCCAGGCTTCATCCAACTTGCCTCCCACTTGTTTTGGTTCCAGATGGGGAATTGTCCCCTGAATCCAATTCCTGTCTTACCCCCTCTGGAAGTGTGCATTTCGACATTGTAGGACCCATCACCCCAACAAAGCCTTAGGGAACAGGTTTATTGTTGTCTTGGTAGATCATTCCATTAGATACCCAGAGGCAATCCCTCTGAGGACTGTTAATTCAACTGCAGTGGCTAGGGGCTTGATGGGGATTTTCACTCGATTGTGGTGTCTGATAAGGCCACCAACTTCATGTATGCATACATGAAGTCCATGTGGAACTACAAGTTCTCCACACCCTACCTACCATCCACAAATCAGTGGACATGATTATGGGCATGGCTGAGCAAATTAGCTGGAAGTGAGGCATCCTCCACCCATGCCTGCTTTTTGCCTACAGAGAGGTACCACAGAACTGAGTTGTGTTTAGCCCATTTGAACTACGGTCACTCGGCTAGGGGACCTCACAGTTTAATAAATGAGGGGTGGGACCAAGCTCCCAAGAACACCAACCCCAGGATGTGGTTAGCTATATGCTAACTCCAGAAACCAGGTGACTTAGTTCTGTAAGAACACTTTTGAAAAGTTGGAGGCAAGCCAGAAAGTCATAAAAAAGTGGTATGATCAGACTGCCACTCTGCTTAAGTTTGAGCCTGGCCAGAAAGTGTGGGTAAAGAAGGCAGTTGAGCCAAGGGCACTCCAAGACCGTTGGACTGAGGTGATTGAGAGGTCGGGGAAGCCACTTACCTGATGAAACTCAAGCCTCCCAGACTCCCTTAGGGCTACTCTTCATCCGTCACCTCAAACCCCACCATGAGAGGTCTCAGGTCACCATGCTGCTGGTGACAGATAATGGAGAGGAAGGGGAGAATGAAACTTTCCCTGACATCATGTCAACCAAAGAGAATAGAAGGTGTCAACCTCTCTCCTACCCTGACCCCAGAACAGTAGAGGGACTGCCGTCTGTTGCTGGCAGAGTTTGCCTCATTGTCCCACTCACTCATGTGCTTGCATATTTGTGCACCTATGACATTGATAATGGGGACAGTCTGCCTGTCAAGAAAACAATATACAGGCTGTCCGATACTGTGAGGGTCAGTATCAAGGAGGAAGTCTCTAAGATGTTGGAGTTAGGAGTGACTTAGCACTAGCAGTCACTGGTCGAACCCCGTGGTACTGGTACCAAAGTCTGCCCCACATGGCCCTGCCACAGAACTCAGGTTTTGCGTGGGCTAAAGGGGGCTCAGCTCAGTCACTAAGACTGATGCTCACCCCATTCTCAGAGGTGATGAGCTCAGCGATTATATAGGGACTGTCAAAGGTTGGAGTACCTTCTGGTAATTGGAAGATTTTGCTAACTGAGTGGGGTAAAGAGAGTTTGGGATTCTCTACCCCAGTGGGCCACTTTCAATTTAAAGTGATGCACTTTGGATTGAAAAATGCCCCTTCCAGAGGCTGTTGAACTAGATCTTAGCTGTGATGGAGGTCTTCAGTAATGGTTACCGGATTGACATAGCTGTCTTCACTAGTAGCTGGGAAACCCCGTATTTGCCTGTAGGCGGTGCTTCAGGCCCAGCAACAGGTAGGCCTGACTATCAAAGCCACTAAGTGCCAGATAGATCAGGATTGTGTAGTGTATTTGGGCCACCTTGTAGGCGGGGTAAGGTGCAGTCTTCCAGGCCAAAACAGAAAGAATCCTGGCCTGGGAGCCTCCTAAAACACAAACAGAAGTGACAGCTTCCCTGGGTGCATCACTGGTAATTAGAGGGGGTTTGTCAAGGGATATGGCACCATTGTTGCCACCTTGACTGGGCTGACTTTCAAGAAGCAGCTGAGGTAGATGATCTGGACCAAGGCCTATCAGAAAGCCTTTGGCACCCTTGAACAAGCCATACGCAGAGCCCCTTTATGCAAGGCTCCTGACCTTTCCCAGGAATTCATTATACAAACAGATGCCTCAGAGAAAGGCCTAGGGGCAGTCCTATCACAGTTAAATTAGGTGGCCCTAGACCACCCTCTAGCTTTCATTTCTATGAGGGTACTTCCCAGGGAACAGAGGTGTAGTGCTATTGACATGGAAGCCATTGCTGTGGTCTGGGCACTGACAAAGCTAATACCATGTCTGTTTGGAACAAATGTCTTGGTTTAGACAGACCACCGGCCCCTCAGATATCTCATGCATATGAGGGGTGAGAATGCAAAACTGTTGCGCTGGTCCATCTCCATACAGGGGATTGAATTTACGGTGGAGCACCGTCCTGGGTCAGATCTCTCCAATGTTAATGGTATGTCTGGGTACTTTTGCTTTAGTGTTGAGAACTCTCAGGAGGTTGGGTAGTCCTCCCCAGTTTTACCTGATGGAGAAGACATGTTAAACCAGTCAGGCTTAACGTAGTCTTCCCCCAAACATTTTGCCTTCACCGCCTCCTTTTTTCCTATGTTTCTTTTTGTTGGCCTTAGAACTCTGTGCACTTCAGTAGCTAATCAGTGCTAAAGTGCTTGTCCCTCTCTACTTTAAACATTGTAAAATTGGCTTATATCTAATTGGCATTTTTAATTCACATAATGTACTTTTAAGCCCGTTGTAGAGTGGAATACCCTATACCCAAGGCCAGTCTATTAAACGCTACTTGTTGGCCTGCAGCACTTATTGTGGCACCCACTTCAGTAGCCCCTTTAAACATGTCCCAGGTCTGCCTTTGCAGAATGAATGCAGTTTAAAACTTGACAAGCCTTAGACTCACCTTTTATTGCATAATAGTAACCCCTAAGGTAGGCCCTAGGTTGCCCATAGGGCAGGGCGCATTATAAGGAAAAGGTTGGGCATGTCTTGTTAGTGAAAAACTACAAAATTATTTTTTCACTACTGGGATGCCTGCTAGTCTCAATAGGTAATATTGGGTTGCTTTATTACATTTAATAAGTGCTACCTTTTGATTGGGAACAGGTACATCTTTTATGTTTGGTATCTGAAAATGGTAATTTAAAATCTGCTTTTCCTTATTTTAAGTTACAATTTTGAAAAATGCCTTTTATAGAAAGTTGTTGAAAAGCACCAGGGAACCCAATATGCAATTGGTGAGGGACCTTGGGTAAGTTAACTATTTCTAAAGACAGTGGTCCCTAGACAGTATTCTAGCACAATACAAATTAATATAGAATCGATCAGTACTAAATTTCTGTCCAGCCGGACAGGTATTTATTATGCAATAAAAGTATACAAAGTACGAGAAACAATCCAAGTGGGACACTGCCTGCGTCCTACTAACATGAACAGACAAACAACATTAAGGAAAGGGTTCAGGCAAGGAAAGCGTGTCTGCATATAAGCCCGATACAAATGAAACAGACAGAATATCATAGAAACACCATTAAATATATAAACATAGCAGTTAAGTGAATGTATATGGTGTGCATTGTGTCGATGGTGTTTCGATCCCTTAAATAAATAGTAGGATCATCTTCAGGACATTAGAGTGACATGCATGTATGTAATAGACATGGCCCATATGGGGGGTGCTAGCAGGGCACTGTGTGCGACCTGGTAATCCAGTCGTCAAGAGGGTCCTTGTAGGTAGCAGGACACCAACCGGATTTAAGCAACCGATGGTTTGCTTGAGCTGGACATTGGATTGGGATGGTCCAGTAAGGCTTAATGGAAATTTAGAAGTCGCATCTTTTGTCACGATACCAGGCCTGAGTCAAGCAGTGGTAAATGGAGTGCCATGAATGGCACAATGATGAGAGAGACTGCGTCATCTCAAGGTTGGTGAAGCCTTAAGTGAAAAGGAGCTGGAATTAGAGGGAACCGCAATTATGATGTCCGTAATGGGCAACCTGAGTGAATCTCGGCGTCTGTCTTCCATCATCGTTCTTTAGCTCATATCGCTGACCCGGCAAAATTTATTGCATTCCCTCTCACCAGCACAAGAATTTAGGCCTGCACTGCTCTTTCACCACATTTAGCTGTTTGATGCTCTTTACTGTTGTCTGCTGTTGTGCTGCTTCTTCATATTTAATTTCTTTATAACAATTACCTAAAGGTTCCATGTAATACATCTTTTTCAGCAGCAAATCAGTGCATTCTAAAAATATTAATTCTGGTTCAGTTAAAATAAACAAATCAGACTAAAACACCTGAAAGCAATGATATGTGAAAGCAAAAACCAGAACTGAATATGTTGTATTCCAGTGCCATAGAGCCATCGAATGTTTAGGGTGATTTCATCAAAATAGAAACACTCACATAAGGCCCCTTATAAAGATACCAACACAGCATAAATGAGAGCCTTCATTCCAATTTCATGACAGAAGGAAGAAAAATTGGCATGTTGAGGAGAAAGATAACTTCATCATGATGGTGAAGGACAATACTGGCACCATCCAGAGGGACCTCCGCCCAACAAATTTAGAGTGTCTGCTGGCCCTGTGAACAACTGTCTACATTGACTAGGTCTGCTGTCATGGTGGTTCCTGTCTATGCAGTAAAGGTTTGAAAATAGTACCGTCAGACATGAAGTCCAGACAGAAAGCTTTTCAAACATTTTTTGATTTTCAAAAACTGACTCCCAAAGTGATCATTTGTTTTTAAAAAACAAAAAATCTAATGGTCCCACATGCTGGGAGTTTTCTCCCAGGTTGAGAGGGTCATAATATTTTTCCTGTCCCTCACAGCCAGGTTTTACTCTAAATAAAGTGGACGGTACAAACGACTTCCTTCAATGGCCTCTATTCCGTCAGGGCATCAGTGGAAGTATTCTGCTGAGGAGCCACAAGAAAAGGAATGGGATTATAATTATTTGAACTGAATGTTTGCTCCTTGGTTGACAGGGACATTATTTTATTCCGTCTCTGACAGACAGGTTTTACTCTAAATAGGGTAGATGGTATAAAGTCCCTCCTTCAATTGCCCCTATTCGGTTAGGCCATCAGTGGAAGTATTCTTTTGGGGAGCTACAATCAAAGAAATGGGACTATAATTAGGTCAACTGAAAGTCATTGCAATATAAATGAATGTTCTTAATAAATCGGAGAAAAAATACAGGCATTTGAAAGACACAGAAGAAAAGCTTGCATAACATTATTTTATTAATTGACTTATTTGGAAATATTGTAAGACATATGAGACTAAATAATCAGAAACCTTTTGTTACTGCCATTCTTGTGACCTGTGTGTTAGTAAATTCATATTTCCACTTTAATACTCTTTTTCCAGACATGGGGTGTGGATATACTATTGAAGTTTTAAGAACTGATTTGGAGTGATTCTCTTTCAAATATAATTTTCTGGCTGTGGTTTAGCCAAAGCCTTTGTCCTAGGTGATGGCTCTAGCAGCAGTAGCAATTGTGCTGACCCCAAGCAGAAGTATCCAAATTAAGGACACAACGAAACGTGAGACCTCAGTACCTGGCAGTCAAAAACCTACCTGAATACTCATCAGGCACAGACAAAAGGGTAGACCTGCATGAAAATGTTGACACCTTTAACAAGAGAAACCTATGACCTACCCCTCACTCCTTCCATCTACCCAATGTCATCACTCAAGAGGAACTAAACAACAACCCTTTGCTAAAGAGGACCTCACAAAATGCCTTTGGATATCCTTTTCTCCATTCTCCCTCACATCAGTTCTGGGTCTCCACCCTTCATCCATATGGACGCTGTCAATATACGTCACTGCATAGTGGAGCTCTAACGACTTTCCATCATGTCATGCAAATAAATCACACTGGTCCATGCACCTAGACTTTCATCACCAAGGAACCTTACTACTATAAACTTGTTGCATACCCACAACACATACATACATTTGGAATATTAGCAAAAAGATATGGGGTCACAGAGAATCCCTTTTTGGGACATCTGTGGTGATCTAACTGAAGCCTCGTTTAGCTCCTCTTCTTCTCATCAGATAATCTTATGATACCAAGCTTTCCTTTGCTGATTGCCATAGCCCTTTGATACATACACCTATATAGACACTCACACACCGCCACTCATCCATAGTGGTACACGCACATCTAGTCAGTCATGCAAATAATTAATCACACTCCCATTTTACACTGATTACACTGATTGTATCTAAGGTTATATTAGAGTCTGAAGAGGTTCATTGTATTATCACATAAATGATATCATCAGTGATGTGATCAGTAATGTCAAATGAAATGTCATCAGTGATGTCATCAGTGATGTCATTTGAGATGTCATCAGTGATGTCACTGACCATGTCATGAATGGTGTAATATGTGGCATCATCAGCAGTGGATTGCGGGTACGCGATATATAGTTAGTGCAACTAACTATATATGCGAATTTCAATGGTTTTGTGTGAGTAAAATAAGGTTTTGTAAATGCTAATTCCTAACTATATATGGTCTATAACCTATAGTTTTTTCAGTGAATTTCAATGGTTTTTTAATAGCAAATATCAAAAGCTGTAAAATGTATTCTTCTTTTAAATGACCCTTTTTCCCCAAACTGCCTTGGTATATTCCAATATATGTCAAAGACAAAAATGTAAGTGGTCCAATCAATTTTTTCCACAATTTGAGAAAGCACAGAAACATGTGAATAAATCTGTTTCTTCTTACATGAGAGACTATGGAATGGGTTTAATATACAACAATAACTTGCGTTCCAAAATTCAACACTCAATCAGTGACATTTATAAAGCGCACTACATACCCGTAGGGTCTCAAGGCGCTGGGGGTGCCGCTACTGCTCGAACAGCCAGGTCTTCAGCTTCTTCCTGAAGGAGAGGTGGTCTTGGGTCAGGCGCAGGTCGGTCGGGAGGGAGTTCCAGGTCTTGGCGGCCAGGTAGGAGAAGGACCTTCCTCCTGTAGTCGCTCTTCGGATGCGGGGGAAGGTGGCGAGGGCGTGGTTGGCTGATCGGAGGTGGCGTTTGGGAGCGTAGAAGTTGATTCGGCTGTTGAGGTAGCTCGGTCCTTGGTCGTGTAGGGCTTTGTGTGCGTGGGTGAGGAGGCGGAAGGTGATTCTTTTGTTGACGGGGAGCCAGTGAAGGTCTCTCAGATGTCTGGAGATGTGGCTGGTTCGTGGGATGTCGAGGATGAGTCTGGCTGAGGCGTTCTGGATCCGCTGGAGTCTCTTCTGGAGCTTGGCGGTGGTACCGGCGTAGAGGGCGTTGCCGTAGTCCAGTCGGCTAGTGACGAGGGCCTGGGTGACGGTCTTCCTGGTCTCGGTGGGGATCCACCAGAAGATCTCCTGTAGCATGCGTAGGATGTTGAAGCATGCTGAGGAAACGTTGTTGACTTGCCTGGTCATGGAGAGGGAGGAGTCCAGGATGAAGCCCAGGTTGCGTGCATGGTCTGTTGGTTTGGGTGCGGTGCCCAGGGCGGGAGGCCACCAGGAGTCGTCCCAGGCGGAGGGTGAGGAGCCCAGGATGAGGACCTCCGTCTTGTCCGAGTTCAGTTTCAGGCGGCTGGTCGTCATCCACTCGGCTACCTCTTTCATCCCTTCGTGCAGGTTGGCTCTGGCGGCGGCGGGGTCATTGGTCAGGGAGAGGATCAGCTGGGTGTCGTCGGCGTAGGAGATTATGTTGAGGTTGTGTTGGCGTGCGATGGCCGCGAGGGGGCTCATGTAGACGTTGAAGAGGGTGGGGCTCAGAGAGGATCCTTGAGGGACGCCGCAGATTACTTCGGTGGCTTCTGACTTGTACGGTGGTAGGCGGACTCTCTGTGTTCTTCCGACGAGGAAGGAGATGACCCATTCCAGCGCCTTGTCCTGGATTCCGACGTTGCTGAGGCGCTGTACTAGGGTGCGGTGGCAGACCGTGTCGAATGCCGCGGAGAGGTCTAGGAGGATGAGGGCCGCTGTTTCTCCGTTGTCCATCAGGGCTCGGATGTCGTCGGTGGCGGCGATGAGGGCGGTCTCGGTGCTGTGATTGGCTCGGAAGCCGGACTGTGAGGGGTCGAGGGATCCATTCGACTCGAGGAAGGCGGCCATCTGCTTGTTGACGGTCTTCTCGATGACTTTGGCTGGAAACGGGAGGAGCGAGATGTGGGGGGTAATTCTTGAGTTCTGTGGGGTCCGCTGTGGGTTTCTTGAGTAGAGCGCTGAGTTCGGCGTGCTTCCAGCTCTCAGGGAAGGTGGCGGTGTCGAAGGATGTGTTGATGATGTCTCGCAGGTGGGGTGCGATGACAGCGTCAGCCTTGTTGAAGACGTGGTGAGGGCAGGGGTCGGTCGGTGATCCGGAGTGGATGGAGTTCATCGTGCGGATGGTGTCTTCGGTGCTGATCGGGGTCCAGGCGTGGAGGGTGGTGGTGGGGGGTGGTTGTTCGGTCTTGGTGTGCGTTGGTTGGTTGTTGAAGCTGTTGTGTATGTCCGCGATCTTGTTGTGGAAGTATGAAGCGATCTACAGAAGAGATGGTGTGCACTTCTCCGATGAAGGGAATAGAATATTCGTCCTTTATTTAAAAGTGTGCATTGAAAGCTACTTGTAGGTACCTAAATTAGCCACAGAACACAATAGCTCTTTTCAGAGCTACCCTACCTCTGATCATTCAAAACGTTTATCTTTTTCGAATTTTTTTTTCTTCACCAAAGTACGCTCCCCGGTTCGCTTACCGGTGCGCGTACCGGGCGCTCCCCCACAAAATTTTCAAAAATTACATTTTTTTATTTTTGCATATATCAGCGTCCTAATCCCCCCTCAGAAAACCTAGAGGGTCACAAAGTGTCTACCGTGTCCCCTTCTACCCATTCCGTATATTGTTTGTCCTCCATCTTATGTCTCAATTCTACGATACACAAAATGGAGGACTCCCGTAACGCTGCCGGTTCGCGTACCGGGGGAGCGCACCGGTAAGCGCTCGATAAAAAAAGGTGGGAAAGTAATTTACAGAAAAACTACTACAGACACTTTCAGCAAATATAGAATAGGGCCTACTACATAGCAGTCCCTACCATTTTCCCAAATTTGATGGAATTCCATTGAGAAAATTATGCTGTAAGCCTGACTAAATATCCTGAGGTAAATTACCTAACAAACACACTTATGAAGTGTTAGAATTGACAACCAATCAAAATGCTACTTTCAATATCTTCTATTATTTCATGACATTTGATTGGTTATGTACCTGAGTATATATAAAGAAAGAGAGAGAAACACAGCCATTTTGACTACTACTTCCTGAAGTACATATCAAGTGCATTTCAACTGAGAACTTAAACTTCTTTTTGATTGGTAAGATGATATTTTAAAAACTGAAGTATGTTCTGCACTTTAAGTTAATTAGGAAAACATTTTCTGATAGTTATATACTATCCCTCTGTAATAGTTATAGAATAAGATAGACTTCTCTGATTTAGTTATGGATGGAGTTAGTCTTGTCTTGTATAATTAAGAATTAACTTAGGCTTTATCACATACATTTTTTTATATTTCTACTTCCAGTCTGATACCATACACTGCCCAAAGATAAAATCAGTGTTTAAAAAAACAAACTACCTGTCTGTACTTAAACCCAACAGGGCCCTACCTGTACTGATATATTTTTTTAAAATTCGTTTTACAGCACAAAAATGGAAGGAGAGAACAAAACTAACTTGTAAATTGTTGCAGGAAGCAACACAGATACAGAAATTGACTCTGAATTCTATGATGAATCACGGGACTTTGAACTTCTGCAATGTGTGGAATCAGTAGATTTCCTAATTGAAAATGAAAAAAAAAACTGACAATGAATTATTAGAAGTTCTTTTTAATTTTGAAAAAGAATCAGAAAAATAAATTTGTATTTAATATTTCAAAAATTGTTTGAGACATTATTCATTTGTATATGTATTTTGTAAACTAGTAGCAAATTGATTATAATGTAAAATCAGACTTTAAATATACTGTGCAACTTTTTTGTGTTACATAGTAAGTTTGCTCATATTTACTTCCTTTCTTCCACTATATTATCTCCAAAGTGTATTTAACATCTCTTTATCATCTCCTGCCTCCATGTTCTTTCTGCTTTCCTCACAGACTATGCTATGAATTCCATATACCACAATAACTTCTGAAACAACATGCAAGATATTTACAAAGAAAACAGTGTATTTTTATTTTTAGACTCTGCATTGGTACCTACATGTTGGTACTTAAATAAAAATAAAAAAAATAAATAAAAAAAAAAGAACAATCAATAAACATACAATATTTGAACATTCTTTCATCCCATTTTCCCAATATTACGCTTCCCGGACCGCTTCCCGGTGCTCGTACCGAGCGCTCCCCCCCGCAAAAAAAACGATAATAATTTTTTTTTTTTTACCCGCGGGACCCTTTTAAAGCCCCCTCATCAAACCTAGGGGGTCAGGGAGGATGTACTCTGCCCCCTTATGCTCATTTCCCACTTTGTTTTTTCCACCTCTTGTATCTCGATATCTCGATCCTACCGAGACACAAGATGGCGGCCGCTCCGGACTGTTTAGAATGTTGACAGTCACCGGGGAGCCAATCCGCTTCTCCTCGTGAAGTTCCGTTACGCGTCAGGTACGCGAACCGGGGCGCTAACCGGGACGCTGTCACAGATATATCTGTTTTTTAAAATGTTAATTTCTCAAAATCCACTGGAGCACATATATTGAGACATAGCAAAGGCACGTCGGGCAAACCAAATCTACAATTTTGCCAAGTTTCCTGTAAATCCATTTAGCCGTTCGAGCTAAAAGTGATTCCAACCGCCCTATGGAAAAATGAATGGGAAAAACGTGTTTTGGGACCCCCCTTTTTTCTCAGCCCCCCCATGACAAAAACCCCCCAAATTTTCAGGGGCTGCTCAGGAACAAAATGTGCCATTTTCCTGAAAATTTCAGCCAATTCCGTCCACAAACGCCAAAGTTATTCGACATAGAATTTTCAGAAATCCCATAGGAAAATAATCCTAACTATATATACCTACTGGCGACCGCCAGTAGGTAATATATATGTATCAAACAGTTTATTTCAATTTTTAATTAAATGCTTAACATTTTTGCATTTTATGCATAAACTTGTAATTTAAACTGTATATTGGTTGACCATTATGTATGTTGAAGGATATTTCTTCTATGTCTTTTAATTTATGGGAGGAGTCTCATCAAAACCAGTATTTAACCACTTATGTCTCTGGGTCTTGTCATGTGATCAAGTCCGGGTTTCCCGGACGAAACGTGTCATGTTGCCGTCCCCATTGATGGAATAAAGCACACCATTCATCTTTAATTCCTTGCCTTGTGGTCTGTACCTGGTTTGTGTCCGTTCATTGTTCTCGGCACCTCAGGACTGTGAATTCTTATTCATTTGGCGAATTGGCTGATTTCGTCTCCTACTGACCCTCTCGTTCATCAGACTGTGGCTGGTTTGCAGTTTTGGCCGTCCTCGCCTTCGGCGATTGTTTCTACCTGGAAGGAGTATTACGTGTGCCAGCCCCCCACGACCCGGAAGTAAACACGGACTTGCTACGCGTCTCGGCTCGCTCAAAGTTTGCTGGTTTCCGTGAGGAATCATTTGGTTCGGAGGACCCGAGTTTTTCTTCGCTGGCAGCGATCTAAGGTGAGCCGTATGACGTTTGTTGCTACCGTTGGGACAAACGTGAGTCTTACGAGATTTAAGGATATATCTCTTCATCTTTTCCAATACGTGGTGAACATTACACGTGAAAAGACTTTTGAACTAGTGCTAATTTCTACAAACTTTCCGTAATTAAAATGGCGATGGCAGCTGGCATTTTCAGAGATAGGGAGCAAGCAGCAGATGCTCTTTTTTTAAATTTACCGACAGTCGCTACCCTTGGGGGGAAACCTAAGGAAAAAACTATTGAAGGAGATGATGTTAAGTCTAAGCTGAAAAAACTTGAAAAACTGCTCCGGACGGAGCTTACTAAATGGTGGGAACAAAAGAGTCTTGAAAAGTACAAGGAAGCTAAAAGGGTTCCTCGTGGCTTGAGAGTTTTAATAGCACCATCTTTTGAAAACCCCAATCCCCTCATGCTAAAGGAGTGGGCACAACATAGCCTCGATGCATCCATGGGCATGGTATGCATACTAATCAAATACACCGAAACGATAGAGTCGAACTAATGACTCAGATTGAGAAACTTAACCTCGAATTAAACGCCATGGAACAACAGGAGGTGATAACTAAAGGGCGGGAAGATATTAAAAAACGTCTCGACAAATATGAGGAGACCATCAAAACCCGCAAAGCCTTTAAATTTGCTAGAGACAAGGCTGACTATGAGAATGGGAGAATTTTCACCTTCTCAAGGAAATTCGAGTCTGCCAAAAGACAAGCATTAACTTCATCTGTGCCAGCGTCAGCAACAACATCTCAAACTCCCCAAAACCAACGGTGGGAGCCCCTGAAGGATCAGACACTGATATGAGTTCTATCTACAGTAGTGGGGGTTCCGATGATGAAACGAATGGACAGCAACTTGGGGTTAGTAGTTTTACTCCATCTGAGGAATTGGTTTTTATTGTGGAAGATCGGCGAAATACCCTGAGGTCGAGAGGGACACAACCAACAAGAGGAAGAGGCGAAACAAATCCCGTAAAGAGAGGAGGAAACGCCAACAACTACAGGAAAAAGAGAAGAGGAAGGGGGAATGCCCAAACAAAGTCATAAGCAGAATTATGAAATTACCCACCACATTATCGTGTGATGATACCACTTTGTCTACTGAATTTGAGACCAACGATAACAAACATAATAATAATGGAAAAATTGAAACAAATGAAAAAAACATAAATGAAAAAGAAAAATATACAAAAGAAAAAAACTCACAAGAAAAAGACAAAACTTCTATGAGTGCTACTTATCATCTATGTAACTCCGATGAAGAAAATACTGTGATCAATTTAACTAAACTCGATCTGAATGCAGCAGAAACTCAGCTTCTTTCATTGGGTCTTTCCTATTGCCATAATAAAGGATTTAAGTATGTGCAAGCAAGAATTGACACTTTTAAATTTATAAGGAAACTAAAGCTTCTCAAATTTCATACTACCAACAAGAAAAGTGAAAAAGCCAAAGTTATTTTGAATGAGTCTCAGAGTCATAAAAACGTTTCTATTGCTGACACTATGGTTTTAAAGACTGCTCATTCTCTTGCAAATGATGACAATGCCCCCAACAATACGCAGGATATATTAAGCTCTATGGGAATCAGTAGTGGCAGTGCTGGTAATAGTCCATTTTGCCCCAAATCCACGTTTGTCCCGGTGATGCCTCGGGATGCCATTGACATCTTTAGCGATAGGGTCGTGGAAGACCTAAAGGAATTGAACAAAACTGTGGCTAAGAACAAAAAAAGTAGAAGCTTTAGAGATAAACAATATTCTTTGCTCATGCGAAAAATTAAATCTAAAGGCGATATTATTGTCAACAAAGCTGACAAAGGTGGAAATATCGTTTTGTGGCCACGCACTCTATATCTAAAGGAAGCTGAAAGACAATTAAGTGACCCGGCTTGCTATAGGAAGGCCTCATTCAATGAACTCAACAAAGTAAAATTACTTGTGCATTCTAATTTGGCGTCTTGGAAGAGGGAAGGACTGATTAGTAAGAAAGAATTTGATTTCCTTAAAAAGGATTTCCCTATCACTCCGACTTTATATCTTTTACCAAAGATCCATAAAGGCACAACACCTATACCGGGGCGACCAATTATTTCCGCCCAAAATGGATTGCTGGAACCCCTCTCAAAATATGTTGATTTCTATTCACACGAATATATGGAGGCCTTACCTAGTTACCTAAAAGACACTGGTGACTTTTTGATGAAATTGAAAGAAGTTGTGTGGAACCTAATTATTTATTTCTAGTCATGGACATTACATCCTTGTATACCACTATTAATCATGTTGATGGTTTAAATGCGATTGAATACTTTTTGTCTACAAGAGACATCAGGTATTATGAGCATAGCAAAATGCTTATCAGTATGATTGACTTGTGTCTTAAAAATAACTTTTTTCTTTTCAATAATGAAATCTTCCAGCAGCTGCGTGGTGTCGCCATGGGTGCGTGCTTCTCCCCCAGCTACGCGTGTTTACACGTGGGCTGGTGGGAGAGGCATGTCCTAGGTGGGATCCGCGACTGTTTGGAGGAAGATGAAACAGGTATTGTGAAAATGTGGCGCTTCATTGACGATGTTTTCATAATTTGGCAAGGCTGTAAAACATCAGCCGAAGAATTTGTTAGTAACATCAATAACAATTCTTTAAATCTAGAATTTTCTGCCAACATTAACAATGTAAGTGTTAACTTTCTAGATGTGGAGGTTTACATTAGAGAGAACAAGATCATGACTAGAATGTACAGAAAGTCCACAGCTGGAAATTCTATTTTACATGCTCAGAGTAACCATCCACACCATCTTATCAAAAGCATCCCGTATGGGGAGTTTTTAAGGATTAGACGCATTTGTAACAACGAGATTGACCTCATGAATTGTCTGAATGGATCTTATCAGAGATTCTTACGCAGAGGCTATGATGTTAACAACCTCACCAACTCTCTTAAAAGGGCTTTATCTTATCAAACAGTGGCAATGGTAGAACAACCCACTATAGTAACATCAGAGGAGGTTGCTATTACATCTGAGAAATCTACCATTCGCCTTATCACTACTTTCAATAATCAACATAAAAAGATGAGGCAAATCATTAAATCTAATTGGCCCATTTTAAAAACTGATATTATCTTGGGCCCATTGTTGGAAGATATGCCCAACATCACTTTCCGTCGAGCACCCTCAATGAGGGATGCTCTAGTCAGAACTAGTCCTGAGACCATCACAAAACCCAATTGGTTCCCAAACAAAACAGGTTTTCGAAAGTGTAGTTCATGCCGGGCATGCAAATTTGGTGTGAACACCAGCGAATTTGTTGAGGGCTTGACGGATGCTGTGATCCAAATCAACAATTTGTATACTTGTAAAACTGACCATGCGGTCTATGTTTTAAAGTGTACGTGCGAGTTGCAATACGTTGGCAGCACAAAGTTGCAAGTATATAATCGGATTTTACAGCATCTACGTGCCATCGTAAACTCTGACCCCAATTATCCAGTGGCACGCCATTTCAAGTTGGTGCACAATAACAACCTTAATGATTTGCAATATTTTGTTATTGACGCAGTCCCTCCAAATAAAAGAGGTGGAGACAGAGAAAAGAGACTAAGACAGTTGGAAAGCCAATACATTTTGAGGTTAAACAGTAAGATCCCTAATGGCCTTAACATGGGAGAAGATCTTAATAACTTTTTGTAAATATTTTATTCCATCATATGCATGATTTTTTTAAATGGATTTGATACCTATTTATATGGTTTTAATCTATTTTATTCAAGTTGAGGATGGTTTAAGATCGAACACATTGTTTTACTCTGTGAATTATTTATAATGGATTTATATACACATTATTTATATTCCAGCAGTGTTACTATGATTTTTAAGGTATGCCCGATTTCTTGCTGCTAATCACTGATCACTTCATTCCCCCCATTCAGATAAATGTACTGCCGTATTTTGAACTTTTTTTGCACTATGCAATTACCTGGATATACATTGCTCTCTCCCTAATTTTGGGATAATGTATGTTGCACTATACTTCTTTTTTTTTTTTTTTTATTGTCCTCATCTTGCGATTACTGTATGCTTATGGAGTGTCAGGTGTCTGCCTTTTTGTTCTTTTCCGACACTGCCCCTTGTTCTCTCTAGGCTGGGGAGTTTTGACTTTCAGATGGTATGAGGAGTTTCCTTTACTCGTTGCATATCAAAGCTTCTGGCTTGAATCGGGGGGAGGGAGCTAGCCAACTTGGCTACTCGGCAAGTGCCATACTTGTCCACCAGAAGATGTATCGCTTTAATCATCGGACTTAAGTTTGGATCTTATTTGGTGTTAACAAAAGTTTCAAAACTATCCCAAAACTTAAATCTTTTGCTCACATTTCTTAGCTTATCAAGTTTGTTGATTCTTATTGCCGAGTTCAGCCATTCTGTATGAGTGGGGCTAGAGACTCCTATCCATTTTATACAGATTTCTCTCCTTGCGAGTACTATTAATACAAAGAGAAGATTTTCCTGCTCCTTAGTAAGCCCCCCTTCATAACTTGAGTCTAATATCCCGAAAAGAATAAGTGTAATACTCACAGTTAGTTGTTTGGACAGGATGATACTCAGGGTCTTACCGACTTGGTCCCAATACTCCTTCAGTTGAGGGCAATTTTTGAACATGTGGATGTCGTCAGATTTTTCCTCGCCGCATTTTGGGCATTTCTTTATTCCAGCGTTTTTAAATTTGGAGAGTTTTTTTGGCGTCCAATAAGCCCTATGAATAGTGTATAAATGATTCCTCTTCAGAGCGGCAGATTTCAAGTTAGACCAGCATTTGTCTACTGATTTTTCCCAAATTAAATCCAGTTCTGTGGTTACAATATCTTTCCCCCATATTTGAGTTTTCATGTTGTTATTTGTATCATTGGCCATTTTCAAAGCCCAATACCACTTTGCTACTTCCTTAGGTAGTCGCGCTGTATTGATCATGTCATCTTCCAGTTTTTCGTTACCATTAATACTAGGCAGAGTTCTAGACCAGCTTTGCATTTGGTAATATTTAAATTTAGATAAAGTATTATTTGATATTTCTTGTAGTTCTATCCATGTTTTTAAGTTTGCACCATTTAGGATTTGTCCCCAATATACGATGTCAGCTTTTTTTAATGCCAATGCAAGAATGTCTTTTAAGCATTCTGGGGTTCCAGGAGAGTCCCAAATAGGAGCCCACTTACTGTAATATGATATGTTCAGGATACTTCTAATTTGTGTCCACAACTTTGCTGCATCCCTTAATATCTTTAGCTTTATTTTTTTGAAATATTTGGGGTGTCCAAACTTAAACAGCGCATTATCTTCTGATTTTGAGATTGCCTTGAAGTAAGCAGGATAATATTTGTGGTTTTTTAATAATATTTTGATATTTTTGAATTGGAAAGCTCTGCAGTATTCCACCAAGTCGGGGCTAGCCAACCCACCATCTTTCTTGCTCCTCCTGATCTTTTTCCATGCTATTCTCGATCCTTTAGCTGCCCATATGAAGCTTGTTAAGTCTCTCTGTGCTCGAGCTAAATCTGGTTTTCCAAATTCCATTGGTATCGCGTTAAATAGGAATGTAAACTTTGGCAGGATAGTCATCTTGATTATATTCGATCTCCCAATCAGACTCAACGGTAGAGAGGTCCATGTCTCCAGGAGTTTTCTTACTTCTCCAGCAACTTTGGTTAGATTTCTGTTTGCAGTCTTCATTATATCATAATTAATTAGGATTCCTAAGTACCTTATTTCGTTTTTTATATGGTTGCTTTGAAAAGTCGTATTCCATGTCATGACCTCTGTCTTCGTTTCATTCACCAAGTAGCCTGAAATTATCCCGAAATTCTTCAAAGACTTCTCTATTTTAGTTTTGGCTTTTGGATAATTGTCAGTAAAGATCATTAAATCATCTGCATATAAAGCGATTTTTTTCTCCCATGTGTCGTATTTGAATGGAGTGATTTTGTTATTGTTTCTTAATTCGTTTGCCAATGGTTCAATATATAAATTGAATAATAAGGGAGAAAGCGGGCATCCCTGTCTCGTTCCTCTAGTTATCTTTATATTTTCTGTTAACCTGCCATTGATTAGGACCTTTGATCTTGGATGTTTATAAATTTGATTTACCATACCGATAAAGTGAGGTCCAAAATTATTATTGACCATAACTTTCTCAAGAAAGGCCCAATTGACTCTATCAAAAGCCTTTGCGGCATCAACAGTGAGTACGGTGAGTGGGATTTTCTCAGTTGTGGCGATATCTATTGCAATTAGAAGTTCTTGTGTTACTTCATGTAGGTGTCTTCCTTTAACAAAGCCTTTTTGATCTTGATGTAATAGTTTTGCGATTATTTTCCCTAATCTAGCTGCCATTATTTTGGTAAATATTTTATAGTCCGCATTTAATAGTGATATTGGGCGGTATGACTCGCATTTATGAGGGTTTTTACCGGGTTTCAAAATTACTGTAATTATGGCATCATTCCAGGAGTCTGGTATTGTTTTATGTTGTATTAAGATTAGATTAATTAGTTTGGTTATATGGGGGAGTACAGCGGTTTTCAATTTTATGTATAGTTCATTTGGTAGGGCATCCGGCCCTGCTGCTTTTCCCTTTTTTAACCTTTTGATAGCTTCTGCCACTTCTTCTTCTTGAACCTCTCTTTCTAGCTCTTCTTTTTCGTTCTCTGCAAGTTTAAGAAGTGCTGCATCTTTAAGGTATGAGTTAATCATTTGATCCGAGGGAGTTTTATCTTCCGTGTATAAATCTTTGAAGAATTTCCAGAATTCCTGTCTAATAGCATTTTCATCAGTGGTAGGAGTTGTTTGATCATCGGGAATAACACTTTCAACTTTATTTTTCGCTAGATCCGTTTTGAGCTTCCATGCCAGCCATTTTCCGCAACCCTCCCCAAACTCATGTTTTGCTAACTTGCTGGAATCCCATTTTTTCTTTAACCTGTCTTCCAAAATTTGATCTATTTTATCTTTTTGAGTTTGTCTTTTATTAAGAAGATCTCGTTTTTTTCCTTCCTCTTGTTCTCTGGATATGATAATGTCTAGGGAGCTGATCTCTGATTCCAAGTCTGAGATCTCGTGTTTTAGCTGTTTATTTTTATGTGCCCCTAAACTCAAGAGTTTACCCCTTATGACAGCTTTATAAGTGTCCCACGTTATTTGTTCTGAGGTACCAGATGCGTTTAACTCAAAGAAGATATTTGTTTCTGTTTCTAGTTCCTTTATAATTTCTTCGTCTTCCAACAAAGTTCTTTCGACTGTGAATCTCCTTTCAGTTATGTTTTCTGTAAATTGTAAAGCTAATTGCACTGCTGAATGATCTGACAGATGAGCTGGTAAGTGGGATACATTTTTCACTTCTTTTGATAAGTTGTTGCTAACCAAGAAGAAGTCAATCCTGGATTTATGTCCCAGTTTTTTGTTATGTAGTGTAAACGGGTGTGATTTTTCCCCTTTATTTTTCCAAATGTCTACCAGATTAAGATCTCTTTTATAAGACACGATCCATTGTCTCATTTTCTTTAAGTTTGTGTGTCTACTTGGTGGTGATCTGTCTAATTTTAAGTCCATTACCAGATTAAAATCACCTCCCAATATTATTGGGGAGTTGACTAGTAGCAGTTGTGAATATAGTTTTTTTAACGGATCCGCATCGTCCGAATTCGGACCATAGTACCCTGCAATAGTAATGGGGGAATTTCCTATTCTGATATTAGCTATAGCCCATCTTCCTTTATTATCCACTTCTGAACTGATTATATTAGCTTTTAAGGATTTTTTAAGAATTATCGCAATTCCTTTAATGTTACATTGTTGTGTTGTACATATTAATGTATCTACCCACCATAAGCTCTTAATAATTTGATCCCATTCATCTTTTAATAGGTGAGTTTCTTGTAATATTATTATCTCACTATTCTCTGTTCTAATATACTCCAGAATTTTATTCCTTCTGCTTTTTGTCCTCAACCCATTTACATTCCACGATAGGATTTTTACATCCCTACATGCACTCCCCATTTTATCTGTTTAGATGTTATGAATTTATGGTTCACTCCAAGTTGTTTTAATTTTTTAAGTATTAGCAGATGAGGGTTTTTTTGGTTTTTTTCCCCTATTTTGCTCCCCACCCATTTTTGTATATTTTTATGTTTTCTAAATTGTGCTTTACATTTTCCCTACCCGGGGAAGCCTCCCTCTTCTTCTCTTCCGGTTATCTTCATAACCCTTTTGGCTTCCCGATCACACCTCCGTGATTTCTATCTATGTGCAAAAAAGAATTTTTTTGGTTGGTTTATACCTTCTTCATTTTTATTCTATTCTTCGTCTTGTCCTTAGTTGTATTTAGATCTGTTTCTTTATGTTTCATGATATATATTTTCTGTCTGTTCTCTTTTTTTTTTTTTTCCCCGTGTCAGTGTTTATACAAGATATACAGATTTATATAGTTTACATGATCCAAGTGATTTTATGTGAACTTTTTAGCTCAAAGGTTCTTCAGAACGTATTTGATCTCTGATTAGCTCTATCAAATTTTTCACTTCATCAGGCTCTCTTAAATTTCGCATTTTGTTTCTCCACATAATCCGTAGTGAGGGTGGGAATTTCATTTGCACTGTGGCACCTAGCTGTTGCAGCTCAGACATTAAGTTTCCCAGTTCCCATTGTCTGGTCTGAGAGGCTTTTGACATATCTGATCTTATTTTAAAGTTCCAACTGTCTTTATTGTATGTCCCTTTTTTCAAAGCTTCTCCCAGGATCTTATCCTTCAGCGTATATGTTTTAAAGTTAACTAGGATCTTTCTGGGATTTTTCCTTTCTTTACTCTTTCCATAAGGATCTCTATGTACTCGCTGTATATCCTTTTCAAGATTATCTTTGTCTGCCCATGGGAAATATTCCATCAAAAGTGCAATTACAAATGATTTAATGTCTTTGTCTTCTTGATTCTCTGGCACATTTAGAATCCTTATGTTATTCTTCCTCGCTTGATTTTCCAAGGATTCCAATTTTTCATTCATGGTTTTATTTTCCAGTCTCAAGGAATTTATTTCCTTTCTGTTTTTCTCCACCCTTCTATCTAAACTGGTAACTTCATTTTCTACTGCTGTCACTCTGTCGCCTAGTGCATTTAGTTTGCAGTCCAGCTTTTCGCAAACCTCCTGTATTTTATTCTGTTTTGATTCGGATATGGAAAATTTCTCTTTCATTTCCATCCATATTTTTTCGAGTAGTTCATCTGTGTGAGTTTTTGTTATATCTTTGTTGATTTCCACAGTTCTTAAGTCATCATCCTCAGCCTCTCTAGTTGTGTTTAATGCTGCTGCGGAAGAAACAACCTCTTCCGTTATCTCTTCTGTTGTGTTTGCTGCTGCAGCAGCCAGGTCTGCACCTCCCTCCGCCATATGACTTCCCACTCTCTCTTCCGTGCTGTTTTGTTTGATTTTCCAAATCTCTTCCAAACTTATATTTTCTGCTGCTTTTCTTTTCTTAGTTCGAGGTTTTCTTCCTTTCTTTTCACTGCCTGTAATCGGTTTTACGTTTAGAATGGGAGCAGCTCGCTGTTCCTCTTTTCTTAAGAACCGACTATCCAGTGGTTTGGTTATAAATTTGGTTGTTGTGACCTCTTTCTCACTTTCCAAAATTTCTGAGACTCCTTGAGATTCTAGAGAGGTAAAGGTAGAGGGTTCTGAGTCCAACTCTTGCTGCTGGATTTTAAAGTAGGACCTGAGAGAGGGAGTGACTTTTGTTTTGATTTTGGATTTTTGAGTAAACTCCCAATTATTTCCTTCTTTTTCTTTTTCTTGATTACTCTTTAGGTGGCCTTTAAGTGATGTTTTTTGTTTTTTTCGGCTCACTCTCGGAGTGATACCTTTCGGGAACTGCTCTTGACTCAGGAACTTTCTATTTCGTAAACTGTAGAAAGATTTCACTATATTTGGCTGGGTCTCTGGTTTCTGTGTTCTGCTTTGATTTTGGATTTAGTTTGATTATCTGAGAGGGTTGTTGACTCTTGAGATATTTTCTCCTCTATGTCCTCCTGTGTTACTTCTATGATTTCACTCATATGCTGATTTTTTGAGTTTTTTTCTACTATGTGTATATTTATGGCTTGGCAGGGTTGATAGTGCTTGTAGGTTTGACTCAGCAGGAGATATTGGTATGGTTGACTATCAACACTGCTGGCATTAATGAAGTTATAATCTGTATTGTAGCGTAATTTTGCTTGTTGAGTCTTACAGATATAACGTGAGGTTTCTTTTAGGTGTCCCCAAATCCAGACATCCTCTACATTTAAGAGGTTGTTTGTTCCTCTTTCCTCATCACTATATTTTAATTTTTTCAATTCTGCCTTTCTTGCGCGCTCTTTTGGTTGCTCTAGCGTGCTCCTCCAAGCGCTTTCTTCCCCCCTGCTGTATCTCGCTATGCCAAATGCCAGGACAGAACTTTCCTCATTTCCCCCCTCTAGCCGCTGCTGCTGCCTCTGCTCACTGTCTCTGTCGCTGCCGCTCGTGCCCCGGAACTGAAATCTCAGTCTACCGGAGGCACGTCGGCAGCGCGACTTTGCTTCCCTTGCAGCGCTCCACTTCTCTGGCGAGAGGCACACACCGGGACCCTCCAACACCTCGCCCGCTACCGCTTCTGCTCCGCCGGTTACCTTGGGACCTTGATCCACTCTACCGCCAATCCGGAGCCTGCCGCCACTCCACTCTGCTCTGACGGACTTCCGAAGGACCCGCTCAAACCAGAGAGGCGCCCTGCACACCTCCGTGACCCCGCCGACAATGGCGGAGCACCAGGCTTTGTCCTTCACTCCGAAGCTCCCGGATAGTGGCGATAGTCCAACAAGGAGCACCATACCATAACGATCCACAGGTAAGAAACTCTAACTCGATGCAGGACGGCACTCTTCCGATTGTCGTAGTTTTTTTTACTTTTTTTTTTTTTTTCGTAACGGCTTGAGCCTCTATATACCGCTATATACCGCTATATCTTCCAAAAGTCCATTTTCCATATATATGCAACTTTCTCGTTTCTTTAATCGTTTCTCCGCATGTTGTATTCTTGCCTTCCAACCTTACTGCAATTTTCACGGGTGTGTCGGGAGCTCTCCGACCGAGCTTCCTACTCGGCCGCCATCTTCCCCCATAACACCTGCACTATACTTCTTGCACTAATATTCTATTGTGGTTCTTACTTCTATTTACTGGTTCATTACCATGTCCCCCTGACATTAGTTTATATTGCTTAGTCATGATGGATATTTTTTACTGTGGTCATCCACTGGGCACTTGCCCTACATGTATCAAACAGTTTATTTCAATTTTTAATTGAATGCTTAACATTTTTGCATTTTATGCATAAACTTGTAATTTAAACTGTATATTGGTTGACCATTATGTATGTTGAAGGATATTTCTTCTATGTCTTTTAATTTATGGGAGGAGTCTCATCAAAACCAGTATTTAACCACTTATGTCTCTGGGTCTTGTCATGTGATCAAGTCCGGGTTTCCCGGACGAAACGCGTCTTGTTGCCGTCCCCATTGATGGAATAAAGCACACCATTCATCTTTAATTCCTTGCCTTGTGGTCTGTACCTGGTTTGTGTCCGTTCGTTGTTCTCGGCACCTCAGGACTGTGAATTCTTATATATATATATATATATTCACTGCTACAAGCACACACTCATCCATACAGCCACTCTTACAATCACACACTCTCACTTATAGCCAGTAGCCAGTTAAATACTCTAACACTCATATATACTGCCTTTCACATATGTAGTTACTCACACATGTACCACTGAGCTATACGTTAACTCACTTACACACCCATACACACACTCACCCACCCATACGGTACATCACAGATGCACTCTTGAAACCATGCACCCAGTGAATCACCCACTCACACATCTATGCACAGAGTCATACACACCCCACCCACACAAACACTCAGGAACCCATATAGATACTCAGACAACCAATCAATAACTCATATAGACACTTATGTAGCTATTCATAAACCCATGCAGCCGCTTAAACACCAACAGACAGACAGATACAGACATTCACACAGTTTAGTCACTAACCCATGCATTTAGTAAGATCCGTTTAATCACTCACTTATAGACTCAGTCACGCACCTACTAAATCATCCATTCAGACACTTATACACCCACTCATTCTTCAATACGCCTTTCCCTATATATATTAAACATATTTAGATTTCACAGAAACACACAGACACTGGATGATGTCATCAGAGTTGTCATCAGTGATGTCATTTGAGATGTCTTCAGTGATGTCACTGACCATGTCATGAGTGATGTAATAAGTGATGCGCAAGTTATAGTTAGCTGAACTAACTATAATGGGGGAATTTCCCTGGTTTTGTACGAGTGAAATGTCAAACTAACTATAATGCCTATGGTTTTTTCAGTGAATGAATATATATATATATTACCTACTGGCGGTCGCCAGTAGGTATATATAGTTAGGATTTTTTTCCTATGGGATTTCTGAAAATTCTATGTCGAATAACTTTGGTGTTTGTGAACGGAATTGGCTGAAATCTTCAGGAAAATTGGACATTTTGTTTCTGAGCAGCCCATGAAAATTTGGGGGGGTTTCGTCAAGGGGGGGCCGAGAAAAAAGGGGGGTCCCAAAACGCGTTTTTCCCATTCATTTTTCCATAGGGCGGTTGGACTCACTTTTAGCTCGAACGGCTGAATGGATTTACACGAAACTTGGCAAAATTGTAGGGACTGGTAGCCCAATGTGCCTTTGCTAGGTCTCAAGATATGTGCTCCAGTGGATTTTGAGAAATAACGTTCATAAAAATATATATATCTGTGACAGCGTCCCGGTTAGCGCCCCGGTTCGCGTACCTGACGCGTAACGGAACTTCGCGAGGAGAAGCGGATTGGCTCCCCGGTGACTGTGAACATTCTAAACAGTCCGGAGCGGCCGCCATCTTGTGTCTCGGTAGGATCGAGACACAAGAGGTGGCAAAAACAAAGGGGGAAATGAGCATAAGGGGGCACAGTACATCCTCCCTGATCCCCTAGGTTTGATGAGGGGGCTTTAAAAGGGCCCCGCGGGGCAAAAAAAAATAATTTTTAATATCGGTTTTTTGCGGGGGGAGCGCCCGTTACGCGCACCGGGAAGCGGTCCGGGGAGCGTAATATAGGGAAAAAAGAATGAAAGAAAGTTCAAATATTGTATGTTTATTGATTGTTCCTTTTGGTGTATTTTTTTTGTTGTTTTTTTTATTTAAGTACCAACATGTAGGTACCAATGCGGAGTCTAAAAATAAATATACACCGTTTCCTTTGTAGATATCTTGCATGTTGTTTCAGAAGTTATTGTGGTATATGGAATTCATAGCATAGTCTGTGAGGAAAGCAGAAAGAACATGGAGGCTCAGTTTATATTTTATCTTTTTGGGTACTATTTCATAATTTTCATATTAAAAAGAATAATGTCTCAAACAATTTTAACTTTTAAAATTTAAATTTATTGTTCTGATTTTTCAAAATCTAAGAGAATTTGTAACATTAAATCATCAGGTATGTCCTCCTTTTCATTCCAAGAATCACATTCTTCAGCCCATTTTAATAATTCTTGGTCTACTGTTTCATCCATAAAGTCTAGTTCTTCTTTTTCTTGTTTTGGATTGTTTTCAATCTTAATTTCAAATGAAATTGTATTTTCTTTTTGCTGTGCTTCCATTTTCTTGCTGTAAATCGCATAAAAAATAAATATATCAGTGGAGATAGGGCACTGTGGGTTTAAGTTCAGACAGGTACTTGTGAGTTTTTAACAGTGAAGTAATCTTTGGGCAGTGCATGGTTTCAGGCAGGAAGTAGAACTATTAAAAAGTGCCTGTGATGAAGCCTAAGTAAATTCATAATTATACCACAGAAGCCTAACTCAATCAATAATTTAAATAATTAAGTCTTTCTCAATTACTAACTCTTATAGAGGGACAGTATGTAACTATCTGAAAACGTTTCCCTAAATTAATTTAAAGTGCATAACATAGTTCTCCTTTCAAATTTTTTAAATTATATCTTACCTTTGAAAAAGAAGTTAAAGTTGACAGTGAAAATGCTCTTGAAATGTACTTCAGGAAGTAGTAGTCAAAATGGCTGTGTTTCTCTCTCTTTCTTTAAATATATTCAGGTAAATAACCAATCAAATGTCTTGAAATAATAGTACAAAATGAAAGTAACATTTTAATTGGTTGTCAATTCTAACACTTCATATGTGTTTTTGTCATGTAATTTACCTCAGGATATTTAGTCAGGCCTACAGCAGAATTCCATCAAATTTGGGTAAATGGTAGGTACTGCTATGTAGTAGGGCCTATTCTATATTTGATGAAAGTGTCTCCAGCGTTTTTTCTGTAAATTACTTTCCCGCCTTTTTTAGCGAGCGCTCACCGGTGCGCGCCCCGGTACGCGTACCCGCAGCGTTACGGGAGTCCTCCATTTTGTGTATTGGTAGAATTGAGACACAAGATGGAGGGGAAACAATGTTCGGAATGGGTAGAAGGGGGCACAGTAGACACTTTCTGACCCTCTAGGTTTTCTGAGGGGGGCTTAGGACGCTCATATAGGCAAAAAGAAAAAAGAATTGCGTGGGGAGCGCCCGGTACGCGCACCGGTAAGCGAACCGGGGAGCGTACTTTGGTGAAAAATAGTGAAAAAAGTTAGAAAAAGATAAACGTTTTGAATGATCAGAGGTAGGGTAGCTCTGAAAAGAGCTATTGGGTTCTGTGGCTAATTTAGGTACCTACAAGTAGGTTCCAATGCACAGTTTTAAATTCAGGAGGAATATTCGATTCCCCTCATCGGAGAAGTGCACACCATCTCCTCTGTAGATGTCTTGCATGTTGTAACGCAAGTTATTGTTGTATATTAAACCTATTCTAAAGTCTCTCATGTAAGCAGAAACAGATTTATTCACATGTTTCCGTGCTTTCTCAAATTGTGGAAAAAATTGGTTGGACCACTTCCATTTCTGTCTTTGGCATATATTGGAATATACCCAGGCAGTTTGGGGAAAAAGTGTCATCAATTGATGAAAGGTGTCCTTTAAAAGCATTTCCGGACCAACCACAGTCATAGTCCCAAAATCATTTCCACCACAGTGCACTATTAAGAGGTCAGGGTTTGGCAGATGCATAAAAAAATGATATTAAAAACATATAAAATATATTTTTCCTTTAAAAGAATAATACATTTTACAGCTTTTGATATTTGCTATAAAATAACATTGAAATTCACTGAAAAAACCATAGGTTATAGACCATATATAGTTAGGAATTAGCATTTACAAAACCTTAAAAATTCACTGAAAAAACCATAGGTTATAGACCATATATAGTTAGGGATTAGCATTTACAAAACCTTATTTCACTCACACAAAACCATTGAAATTCGCATATATAGTTAGTTGCACTAACTATATATCGCGCACCCGCAATCCACTGCTGATGATGTCACATATTACATCATTCATGACATGGTCAGTGACATCACTGATGACATCACTGATGACAACTCAAATGACATCACTGACAACATCACTGATGACATCATTCATTTGATAATACGATGAATCTGTTCAGACTCTAATATAACCTTAGATACACTCAGTGTAAACAGACACTCACAGACTGTTACTTATCCATAGAGTTACTCATACACCTAGTCAGTCATGCAAAGAATCAATCACACCTCCATTTCCTCAACTATACAGTTATACACATCTTACTTATTGAAACTTATTCTAACACATATTTACTCTCTTATACAATCACTGATACAAGTTTTCAATGATCCATGCAACCCCTGTTCTTTACAACCTGTCTCCTGCCTCTCTATGCCAGTGAACAAGAGCGTCATAGCTCGAAACGCGTATGGCTTCAGGAATGCGGGGTGCATACTGCTGACGCTGCCGCCTACGATTTGGTGTGATTCCTGACGTGTGTGGTTCCTCACCTGAGCAACTTGGATGATTTATGTGGAAAGCGGCTGGCTGGGCCGCGAGGAACCCCAGCGCCTAATGGCGGATCCTGAGTGCTGTGAATCGTCAGCACTCTTTGGACTGATGGAGCCTCGCTCGTAGAGGCATTGGCGGAGTACAGCAGCTGTGCGCTCACAGCCTTTCCCCCTACAGGGATTATTTATCATATTGAGTGGCAGGACAGGGGCCACTTGGCAAGAGAACTTTTGTGAGTCACAGGCAGTACATTGGACTACCATAACCTAACTATATATGCGAATTTCAATGGTTTTGTGCGAGTAAAATAAGGTTTTGAAAATGCTAATCCCTAACTATATATGGTCTATAACCTATGTTTTTTTTCAGTGAATATACACATATATGTGTATATATATATACTCCAACCTCCATTTTCCTCCCGCAATCGCTCTCCCCTCGATCGCGCTGGATACAGACACGAACCAAACGTAAGATGCTGGTTCAGATTTTATTCAGCTGTCGCCATAATGTTTTGGCACAAAGCCTTGATCACATGACAGCGTAACCACATTTTGCTTGAGTATTTAAAATGCACAGTGCTATTACGTGATTGGTCCATTTAAAAACACCCACATTGGCATAGTAGATAGACTTTAAATCACAGGCATATCCTGCATGTATATTTTCAAAGTTCACGATAAATAGTACATGACATTTTTACAAATACTATGTATTGCCTTGACTCTGTAAGTATCACAATTTTCTAAAACAATATCGGGTTAAATCCCTGATTCTATTCACATCTTTTTTTATATATATTTCTTTCTTTGTTTTTCACAATTGTAGGATAAATCCCTTAGTTGCAAACCATGATACTCCATTTCAGGTCATAAGTCCTGCCCCATAAATTTGGCCTTTTCCCCCAACCCGTGTAAAAGTGCTTTTATGTGCATATATTAAAAAGGTTTTCATTTTATCTAAGTAGGACTGAGCTTCTTCACATCCCATTCTTGTATCATTTCAAATTGTAAGCTGTTCTTAGGTTCTAATCCTCTCAATTTAAGCATTTCTCATCCTTGATTACCTTTTCCAGCTACCCTTTGCTATTTATTTCTTGCAGGCATATTTCACTACTTTTTCTGACGCATCCTGTTGTTATTTTCCGAGCATTAGCAGTCCAATTCCACGTATTATAATTATCTAATCAGCCATTAAAACATATTGCAGATATTTCCTCATGTTGTCTTCCACTATCCACTTTGGATTTGACCATTATACTTAAGAGTCGAGATATTTCCATCCATTGTCAATTATTATTATTATTATTATTTGGACATTTATTAAGCGCCTGGTTATGCCACTGGCGTGTCCCCGCGCTGTGATAAGTGAAATGGCTGTCCCCCCTCCTCCCACAGAAGGCTATCTGCTGAAAAGATATTTTTTAAGTTTCGTCCTGAACAGGACTTCGGAGGATTCTAGTCGCAGTTCCAACGGAAGAGCATTCCAGCGCTTGGGAGCGAGGTATCTAAAAGATCTGCCTCCCACGCGCACCTTAGATACTCTGGGGACTTTTAACAACCCAGTCTGGGAGGACCGTAGACTGCGTGTGGGCTCGTAGTGGGTTACCAGGCTCTGGAGCAGTACAGGTGCTTTACCGCTCAGAATGCGGTGACATGTAGCAAGGGCCTTGAACTCCACTCTCCTCTCAATGGGAAGCCAATGGAGGACCCGCAGAGCTGGTTTGGCGGATGACCTCCTAGGGAGCCTGAGTACAAGCCGCGCTGCCGCGTTTTGAAGGACCTGCAGGCGGCCCATGACCCTGCCTGTGGCCCCCAGATAAAGCAGGTTCCCATAGTCAAGTCGGGAGGTGACGAGGGCGTGCACCAGCGTCTTTCGAGCAAAGATAGGGAGCAGATCTAACACTTTCCTAAGGGCTCTCAGGACACCGAAGCACACCCCCGCCACCCGACCGACCTGTGGACCAAAGGCAAGGTCCTTGTCCAGCCACACGCCAAGGTTCCTGGCCTCACGGCAGGGAACAGGGACTTCACCCAGACAGGGCAGCCACCACGCCGACGACCAAGCAGATGGCCCACCCCCTAACACGAGCACCTCGGTCTTGCTGCCGTTCAGTTTTAAACAGTTTGCGGACATCCAGGCAGCGAGATCTTGCATGCAGTTCCTGAAGATGTCCGCTGCAAGGCCGGGTGTACGCGACAGGGAGATGACCAACTGTGTATCATCGGCGTAGGACACCAAACGAAGACCGTATCCCTCCACGATGGCCGCCAGGGGGGAGACGTAGATATTAAATAGGGTTGGGCTCAGAGACGAGCCCTGAGGCACGCCCTGGCCCAACTCAATCTCCCTTGAGTAGCATTCACCCAGTCTGACTTGAAAACACCTGTCAGACAGGAAGGACTTGATCCAGCCAAGCGCCGCTCCTGTCACCCCGCCTTCATTCAGACACTGTAGCAAGGTGGAGTGTGCTACAGTGTTGAACGCTGCGCTTAGGTCGAGTAAGATCAATGCCATAGTTTGGCCCTTGTCCACACCCTGTCTTAGTGCTTCAACCGCCACGAGAAGAGCAGATTCCGTCGAATGACGGGGGCGGAAGCCAAATTGCGAGTCGTGGAGTAGCGAAGCCGTCTCCTCGAACTGCATAAGCTGTACATTGGCTATTTTTTCTGCCACTTTTGCCATGTAGGGCAGGAGGGAGATGGGACGGAGGTTGTCCAGTACTTCAAAACTGACGTTGGCCTTCTTCTGCAGAGGAAGTACCACTGCCTGCTTCCAGGCGTTCGGGACAGCCTGGGACTCAAAGGAGGTGTCCAGTAGGTGACGGACATAGGGCTCGAGTACTGGCAAGCTGCCCTTAAGCCGACTAGGGGTGGTCGGGTCTCTTGGGGAACCGGATTTTATCGATCCACAGATGCGGAGAAGTTCCGCAGTAGGGGGAGTGACGAAAGTGGTTAGTCGTTGTTCCCCTTTAATTTTAGTGGCTTCCGGGTAATTAGGGCCGCTATCTGTCCTCTGGGGGAAGGAATTATAGATGTTAGTAACCTTGGTTGCAAAGAACTCAGCAATTTGGTTACAACCCTCCGTAGTACAGAGTTTCTTAGGCACCGCGGCGGGTTTCCCTATCGCAATAGACTTATAAATAGAGAAAAGCTCCTTGGTGGACTGCTCAGCTTCCTCTATCTTATTGCAATAGTACAGTGATTTAGCTTTCCTGATCAATTTGTGGTAGTTGCGCCTACAGTCTATATATTCTGTTTTGGCATGAGTCGAGTAGGCAATCCTCCATTGCCTTTCAGCACGTTTACATGCTGCTTTGGCCGTCCGCATGTCCTCGTTGTACCAAGGAGCCGATCATTGTACTCGGCCCCCCATTTTCGCCACACCCAGTGGTGCCACCAGATCCAGGGCTTCCGTAATTCGTTGGTCTAGATTAGAATTAATTTCATCTACCCCATCACCCCCTGGATGACCCTTCTCGGTCTAGTCTTCACTATATGATCACGTAGATCACCTCGAATGATTTCCTGTGTTTTCATTTTGTCTTTCACAACGTTCAGGTTTCCGTCACCACTTTTTAGGCACGTAATTTTCGGCCAACGCATGATTTAGTTCGATTTTAAGCATCTTGCTTTGGATTATATATTGATTCTGGTTATGTTTATTTTTCTCTGTAGAGTAATCCCTTGACAAAGGGCTCTGGCCCGAAATGCATCGGGATCTTTTTGAGGATTACAATGGTTCACTTAAAACTGTGTATTGACACGTTTTTGGTTTCCTTACCAATTTTGGATATGAATATATGAGAATATTCAACAACGCAAAGATTAAACTTTGAAATAATTCATATAGACTGGTGATTCATCTGTTTATGGAATAAGACTACGGTCCACTGTGTAGTGCACTGGATTGTTCTCCTCCCGGTAGGGGAACCCTCGAATTTTGTCTTTAATGCCCACACTGCCTGGCCAGACAGTGTTTAATCCGGTTGCACACTACAATTCATCACAATACTCAACATCAGAGTAACCTACGCTGTGCGAGCTCCCACCCAATTTGTATTCCTTCTCGGTTAGCGCCAGATTGAATTTGGCTTGGGAGAACGCTACCCAGCTCCGCCTAGGGTGTTTGTCAGCGGGGGGGTCACTGGGGCGAGGTCCCTGCATTTCGATGGTGAAAGGGACGAGGAGATGATCAGACCATGGGATGGGGATCGGAGTTTGGGCGTCCACTTGGTTCCAGTTTGCGAAAACTGGGTCCAGAAGGTGGCCCAGCTTGTGGGTAGGGTGCAGTACCTTCTGTTCAAACTGTAAACTTGCCATTGTATGACAGAGATCACTCGCCACCCTATCCGTAGGGGTATCTAAATGCAAATTAAGGTCCCCTAAGACAAGGTATTTATCCGTGTGTAATGTGGCCTCTGTGACGCCTTCCACTAGCTTCTCAATGAAGGCTACAGTGGAGCCCGGAGGGCGGTAAATTAAAAGGCCTTTCAGGGTGAAATAGCCATTTATTGAGATGGAAAAAGCACCAGCTTCGCTATCATCAATCATAGTGCATTCTAGCTGGCATTGATAGTCTTGTCTAGCAACTATGGCTATGCCGCCCCCTCTCCCCCGTATTCTGTCTAGTCTTTGCAGACAGTAACCCTCTGGAATGGCTTCAGTGATCTCCGGCATGGAGTCTTGGTCAAGCCAAGTCTCTGTGAGGAAAAACAGGTCAAATCCTATTTGATTCCTTATATACAAAAATATATATATAAAAAAAAAATATATATATATATATATATATATATATATATATATATATATATATATATATATATATATATATATATATATAAATATGAATAAATATCCTTCAATTTCATCTATATACACTATATACATGCTGTTATATTTCATCAGTTTTTCATGACAATGTATTACCTCAGTTCATTCTCTCTTGTGTTTGTTTATTTGTGTAAACACGTATAAAGGTCCTCTGTTACGTTCAAACCTCCCGGCTGTTTACTGTTAAACTTTAATATGTAGTTGGTCTCCATTTTGCGTAATTTTGTTTCTCTGTTGTTTCTCTGTTTCCTCCCCTCCTGCTAGCTGTAATGGCGTCTACTACATAGTATATCAGTTCTTTATTGTTACTTTGGTGGTGTGCTTTGAAGTGACGTGCCACTGGGTAGGTATTATCTTGTGTAGTTATGGCCCTCAAATGTTGCAAAATTCTTCTGTGCACGGGGAGCTTCGTGCTCCCCACATATTTTAGTTTGCATGGGCACTCTAAGATGTATACGGCGTAATCCGTCTTACATGTTAGTACCTTAGTGATACGATGTTCCCGTTCACTAAATCCATCCTTATATACCTTCTTGTTGACAGCATGTGCACAGGCCTTACAGGTCTTGCACTTGAAAAAGCCTTGATTATTTTTGTACCATGAAGTGCTGTCAAGTATTTCAGGGCATGTCACTACCACTCTGTCCCTCATGTTAGGAGCCTTGCTGAATGTTATAGATGCCTTTTTGGGGAGGTTCTGGCCTATAATGGGATCATTGCTAATTATTGGCCAGTTTTTGTTTATTATTTTACGCACTTCTCTATGCTGATTGCAGTAACCCATTATTATCCGAAACGGTTCTGCTGATGTTTTACCTACATTGTCCGTGTTCATTTGAATATTTGATATCTCAGCCGAGATATCTTTGCTACCCAGTAATTCCATTCGGTCTTTGACCATTGATTTCTGGATTGCTTGTTTTATTGTAGTTTCATGGTACCCTCGTTCCAAAAATCTACGGGTGCAGGAATCCTGAGCTTTTTTCAGTTCATCTGGCTCACTACATAGTCTCCGGAGTCTTAGCATCTCACCATACGGAATACTCCGTATCAGATGGGCTGGGTGAGTGCTGCTTGCATGTAGGATTGTGTTCCCTGCAGTAGATTTTCGGTATAATCTACTTGCTAACTTGTTGTTGTGGGTGTATATCTCGATGTCTAGGAAGGGGACCTGTGTCTGACTCATTGAGAACGTGAAAGTGATGTTAAGATTGTTTTTGTTTATGTTCTCTATGAACTTTTCCGCCTCCACCCGTGTACCCCTCCACACAACAAACAAATCGTCGATAAAGCGGTACCACGCTACAATATTTTCCTTCATCTCTTTTTCAAAGTTGGTTCTGAGGACCAGTTCTTCCCAAGCCCCCATGTGTAAACACGCTACGCTTGGTGAAAAACTGGCCCCCATCGCCACTCCCTGACGTTGACGATATATGAGATTATTGAATATGAACACATTGTGTTCCAAACAGTAGGTTAACATTTTTATCAACATTTCATTATGCTCATTGAACTCATCAGTTCTCCTTGATAAGTAGTATTTGACAGCTTCTATACAGTCCAGATGTCTTATACTTGTATAGAGGGCACTTACATCCAATGCTAGCAACCAATCTCCCGGTTGCCACTCAATGTTGCTCATTTTGCAAAGAAAGTCACTTGAATCACGGACATATATATATATATATATATATATATATATATATATATATATATATATATATATATATAATATATATATAGCTCTTTGCCCATGTACCAACTTACAAGTTAGTGCTTAAGCAAGGAGCCAAAAGCTGTGTTGGATTTTTTCAGGAGCTGTCTCTTTTCTTGGGTACAAACAGACTCATATGTGAGCCAGCAAAAAGCTAGGTGTTGTTTGGATTTTTTCTTGGCCCAAATAAAAATCCAATAAGTGTTAACTCCTTTGTGGCATACAGACATAAATATTTTTACACTTTTCATATAGTTCTTAGTTTTAATATCTGCCATCAAATGAACCGTGCATCATAAATAATGATTATGCCACAATGCAGTGATCTGTGACAATATTACATTATTGATTGTTACGACTATATTGCCTAGGAAAGGCTTCACATTTTTGGTATTGCTGGACCCCAGACATTCAGTGCAGTATTTCACCGATTAACATTCCGAGATTTATTTTTGTTCATTTGAGAAATGCTGAAAATATTTTTCTTTTCAATAAAACTTTTGCAGCGAGCTGATGCTAGCCGTGGCTGGAATTTTAATAATTTCAGAAATTTTACATTACGATTGCTACTCCAAATTCCCCAAACTTCACCGTTATGACATGTATAATCACGCACGATTTGTGGTAAACATTTACCACAAACAAGAAGTTGAACATGAGAGACTGTTGTTTTTCAGTGCTTTTATTTAAATACGTACTTGTGTCAACAATTGAGAGGGCGCTTTATGAGTTAAAATATAGGGCAAATGACGGATTCAAATTTTACATAATTATGCCTAATTTCAGATAATGTTGATGTTATTTGACTCATTTCCAACAATTACGTACATTTCACACAACCCTAGAGCTGATACCCCCTCTCAGGACTAAGGAAGGGTGAAATTCCCTTTTTCCCATTCACAGTAATCATATGTGAAAATTCGGGCATTTTAACCATCACCACATCTGCCAGTCCCAGAATGGAAAAAAAGAAGGATGCAGGAGAAATGCCCTGAAAAACAACAAGTCCTCGTGCCAGTCATTGAGGAATACAGAGAAGAAAGAGTGCTTGTACCAATGTCAAAGAAAACGTTCCCAGTAACCGAGCTTGGAAGTGGCAACTTCCTGCTGAAAGGACCCTGTGCGCAGGTACCACGCTCAGACTTTCTTGGTGGGGATGTGGATTTGAAGTGAACTGTCAGGGACCTGGGCTACATATTAACCTCAATGCACTTGGCATTTTAGCACTTAAGGTACATACATTACTCAGCTACTCACAGTGCTTCAAAAAAGAACTGTAGCTTTTAGTTTTTTTTCTGCTACTGAGCAACAGATCAGGTACAATTCCACTCTACGGTTAGGAAAAAAAGCAGACCAATGAAGAAATAAATGGCTGGCTTATCAAGAATAGCCACTTATAAAGCTGTTAAAACATGGCACAGATCTTTGGGAAATATGAAATTAGCTGGATTAGGTTTGACTGGTGGATTGGACGAGGCATAGTTGATTATGTGGAGAACAAGGAGACATTGGTGGGGTCGATGTCTGCATTGTGAATGGGCACTGAAGTTCATGTATGCATTGGCCATTGACCAGGATGCGTCTGCATTGATGCCCCTCTAACCGACAGACACATTGTTGTGCCCTGCCCCTTTGTACCCAAAGGGAACATATATTTAGGAGGATTTAAAAAAAGATATATATGGCACATTTGAGGAGCACTATTAAGTCTTATAACAGAAAAATACCTCATTTGGATATTGGGAAGGGTATAATGGGCCACCATTATTATTTCCCTGGGATGCTCCTAGGCCTTGGTTACACACAGGGTGGTTGCTCCTGTCTGGCAGTGAGTTAGGCTAACATAGAGCAGACGCTATCATGCGACCATGTCATATTACCATTAGCAGCAGTGGCAGCCGTTTGCAGCTGGCGGGTCATCATCGGTGGACGGGTTTATAAGGCTTTTTGCTTGCAAAGCAATATCCACCAGATAATATTATCCAGTCAGTTGGTGATGAATACTAATGTGTTATTTTGGTGGCCGTTTTAAGAAGACAAGTACTGCCATCATTGGCCCAGCAAACCTTGAGATTCACAAAAACACATGGGGCCTCATTTATGAAAAGTGGCGCGTCGCTGCGTGAAAACAGCGATGCGTCACTTTTCACTGCGCACCCCTTACGACATTCCTGATGCGTCATATTTAATGTATGACGCATCATGTCGCAAGGAGTTACAGATACGTCAGTATTTCTGACGTATCTGTAAGCGCAAAAGTGACGCATTGCTGGAGTGTGTCACAAAAGTGACGCAACTCCAGCAATGCGTCCTTTCACATGGGGAAAGCCCCATGTGAAAGGGCTTGCGTCAGTCTTACACCTGCTGTGAGGCAGGCGCAAGATTTTGATGCAACATCGTCCTAAAAGTGACGCAGTGAAATCTCATAGATTTCACTGCGTCACTATTACGAGGCTTTTTGCGGGGAAACGCCCCCTCTGCATACATTATACCTGACGCAGGTATAATGTGGCGCAGGAGTTTAAAAAGTGACGCATCTACCTAGATGCGTCACTTTTTAAATATGGCGCAACAAGGTGCATTTTGTACACCGCTGGTGCGTCACAAAAAGTGACGCACCAGCGGCGCAAAACTGACGCAAGGCCTTCATAAATAAGGCCCGTGGTTTGCAACCTCTGGGGCGATTTCTCAGAATGTACAAAGCCCTTATGTGCCTAGATTTCTTACGACAAGTAAGAGGGCTTTTGGAACTCTTTACAAATTGCAAAAAGGAGAAGGCATGAAAGGGGCATCACACTCATATTACCGATTTGGAAAGGAATGTAACAATGGTTTGCGATTGCAATTGGGCTTGCAAACCATTGATGAGTTACCAATCACTGAGTTGAGGTAGTAAATGATTCACCCTGGGGCACCGTCCTCTTTGTAATTCACAGCGGCGGCTCCTCCGCTAAGGAGGAGGAGCATTACCCCACTGCATGGCAGCAGTGCAGTAAAGAAAAAATAAAATTATATTAACTTGATGTTATTATCATTTAGTGTCGTCCTGCTGCGGCAGCTTTGCTGGTGGGGTGGGCGGTGCTGCTCTGCTCTGACAGCAGGGGGAGGAGTAGTGAGGGCACTCTGTAAGGTGCGCATGAATGTTTGGCCGGCCGTCTCGGGCGTGCCAAACATTCATGTGCACTTTGCATGTTCTTCACCCAGGCTGTATTGCAGTCTGGGTGGAGAACATGGCCAGGTTCCCATTTCCTGTCTGAGTGCCGAACCATGGCACACAGACCAATCACAACGCTGCATTGCAGCATTGTGATTAGCTCAGTGGAGCCTGGGTGTGTTTCGTGTTCTGGCCAGAGCGGGGACTATGGAGGAGAGACAAGACGAGGAAGCAGCGAGAAGGTAAGTTTTTCTTTATTTATTTATTTGCACTACCTTCCCGGTCGCAACCCTGCCCCGCCACCCCCCATCTGTGCCGGCTGCTACTGGTAATTTGTGTCAGTGGTCTTGAGGGGGAAGGACCCCTTCTAATGTCATCTAAAATGGAAAAAATGTTTAAGTACTGCCTGTGCCTGTAATGGGAATGAGCTGCTTTAAAGAATGTGTTTCCTGATTTAGAAAGCGACTGCCAGGATTGAGGTCTGCTGTGCCTAGCACACCTCCATCCCTGAATTGACAGACATTCAGAGGGTGGTAAATAGTGTCCTGCCTAATTAATATTCATTAAGCAGGTCATTTTGTGACTCCCTGCTAATGTATAATATGCAATGTAACCCAATAGTACATAGGCTACATGCCAAATTATATTCCCGTTCACAAATTATTTGGTATGCAAACAGCATATGCCTGCTTTGCGAATGGGATTGATACGTCTAACACTAACAGGTACATGCATCAAAGGATTTTGCAGTCGCAAAAGGTGCGAATCAAAAAAATCAGCCGTTTGCGATCGAAACATCTGCTTTTGAAATGCATGAAGGGTGAAGGCCCTCGCAATTTGAGAATTCGCAAATATTTGCGAATTCTCAAATTTCGATTGCATTTAAGGAATCTCATTTTGCTATTCCTTAAATGCAATGCATGAAACTTAAAAAAATTGCGATATCGCAATTAGGGGGAGCAAATTACCATGAGGTTGAACCTCATGGTAATTTGCGAAAACTTTGAAAAATGCACTTTTGCGCATTTTTCAAAGTTTCATGTTGTGCACACACATGCCCTAAGGGCATGTGTGTGCACAACATTTGTGCACAGATTGATTTCAGGGGTGCAACAGGGTGTCCTTTGGACACCCCTGCACCCTTGAAATCGCATTCTCAATTTGCGATTCGCTAATTGCGAATCGCAAATTGAGAATGTCTTCCCATTCATTCCTACAGGCCTCTAGGCCCATAGGAATAAATGGGGAGGTATTCCTTAATTGCGATTCGCAATTTGCAAGTCGCAATTAAAGAATTTTAAGAAATCGCAAATTTTTCTGCGATTTCTACATGCATAGGCTTTTGCGATTTCTTAATTGCGATTCCTTAAAAATCGCTTTTAAGAAATCGCAAAAGCCAACAATGATGCATGTGCCTGTAAGTGTATTCAGTATATGTATGGGCATCAAAAGGTCACCTTAATATATTATTATATGTGAAGAGTTTGAATGGGCCACATTCACACAATGTGATGGGGCCACAGCTGGCCCACCCTATAGAAGGGTATAATACAGCATGCTTGCTGCCCAGTGGAGACATTTCCACCCAGCATTCTAGTAGACGTCTGGCCTGAAATGGCCTAGCAGGGAGGAAACCAGTGCTCTTTGTCCTTTAACATGGCACCCAGGCAGAGAGACATTACTTTTTGTGCTGCTTGTGTGCCAGGGTTTTACTGCCCAGTGGAGGAACTCACTGGCTGCATGGCCCAGCTGTGCATTTAATGCAATTGGGTCCTAATACTTTAGAATGCCATTCAGTTCACGTGAAATGTAGCTTGAAAGGCATGTAGCTAATATACAACGAAATATCTCAGTTATTGTAAAGCCATGACAGACACAGTGCATTAAATCACAGAGTAAAACACCAATTGTGGTTTGCATTTTGTCCTGCTAGTGATCAAGGACTCTGATTTAAACCTGTGCGGAAGTTCAAAAAGAGTATTTCATTGAAATAATCACTGGTCACTGAATAACACACATCTTGTCCTAGAGCCCAAAGCCTGTTATTTAAGTATGTAACCCACAATTTTCCTTCTAACACAGAAGATCAAAGAGGTAGAACATTAATTTAGATTACGAGGATACGGCCACAGATGTTTATCTCGTTCAAGGGAAGATGATTTGAAGGCTGGACATAATTATCTCAGATAACCTTTAATCACTTGAATCAGAGAAGAGTACCTCTCCCAAGGACACTCTGCTGGCTGTACTGCACTTGTAGTATTCGAAAGAAAAGGATGGCACATTTAATGTAATATGTTTTACATTAGAGGTCGCATAAATCCCTTTAAACTGGGATGATGTACAACATTTGAACACCACAGATACAACTTTAATCTTCAGAAATTATTCATTACAATATTCTGAACAGTTGTTGATTAATTTATGACACTGTAAATATTAGATTAAAACGTTGTATCTGCTCTTGCCGTGGATGTGAAAAGCGCCTAGATGTCTACTGCTGACCCTGAGTCCAAGAAGAAGGTGATAAACATGTCCCTCTAGGCTAAATAAAAGACATACGTTTGGTGAGGAGGTAGTTGGGGCAATAGGGTCCACAGTGTCAGAGAAACTGAGAAAAGAGGCATAGAGAGTTTCGAAATAAGCCTAGAAAATTGTATCTGTGTATATGAACAAGTACATAATACATTGTGGCATTCAGAAACCTGGTTTAAAGAGAGAAGAATAATATTGTTGCCTTTCGGCATAAAGAGGCACATGCATCAAAGGAAATTGCATTCGCAAATGGAAAGGGGCGACCAATCGGTCCCCCCGAACGTATGGCAGAGTACCACGATCCCCCCGGGAAGCCATCTTGGGCGGGAGGCGAGTCTCGGCTGGTATGCCCGAAGCGGCGTAGCCGGGGCGCGCCTTTTTCCCGCCCTAGAGTGGGTTGGCCTAGACACTGACGCGGCTGGCCACGCCCTTGGGGCAGGCAGGGGCGGGTTCACGCCCGCCCTGAAGACGGATAAAAGGAGGAACAAGACCAGAAAGCATCCTCTTGTTCCGGTGCTCTGAAGCTACACCTCCTCGCTGCACGTGAGCTCGAGACGGAACGAAGAGCCAATTTTGAGCGTTGTAATCGTTCTTGTTTGTTTTCCAGATACTCTGTTGGAGAATGCCGAAGAAGGCGGGAAAGCGAATGACTACCGACCAGATGCTGCGTGTTCTCATGAAAGAGGTGACCGACCTAAAGAGGCGAATGGATAAAGACGAGGAAGGGGGGCCGAAACGTCCTTTGGTGGGAGCAGCCCCGGGAGGAAAAGGCAAGAGGCCCAGGAGGGGAGCAGCTGGGGGAGATATCCCGGGTCCCAGTGTCCCGCTCGAAGCACCCACTCCCGTGCCGGAGGAAGGGAATCCGATTCCCGTTGTGGTCACCCCCGTGTCCGGGGAAGATATGCCGCCCGAGCTGGCAGCACAATTAGCAGCGTGGTTGGGTAAAGGTAGCGAGGGCGCCACGGCTGTCGATGCGCAGGTGTTGATGAAGCGACTGCGTGAATCACGGGAAGCAGCGAGGGTATCCACGCCGGCTGCGGCCGTAGAGAAGCCGCAGGGGACGGTTTCAGTCACAGACACAGCGTCCGGTTCAGGTAAGCGGCCATTGCCGATTGCGAGGGAGGAGTCGGCACCCTCTCGAAGGGAGAAGTTGGGTCAGCATGTCCCTTTAGCTATTAAAGAAAAGATATGGGCAGGGGAGTATGTAAACATCTTCTTGTTGCTTACTGATCATTATGAGATGGAGCATGTTAAAGGCCAGAAGGACCTCATGCATCCGAGTGTTTGGCGCGCAAAGATGGCCGCCTTTAAGGTAAATGAAAACATTGGCAATTGGGGAAAGGCGTGGGGGGTTTTCACATCGATCTTGGGAGAGCGAAGGCCCGAATTGCTACCCGAATTGCCGATTTATCAGTCACGGATCATGGGGTACTCTGTATCACACGAGGGTAATCATTGGTTCTGCTATGATAATATTTTCAGAAAAGCAAAAGAACATGATAAAAACTTAACTTGGGATTGTTATGATTCTGTGTCCTGGTCCAAGATGAAGGATACTGGTATGTTGAAATTGCCATTGGTAGGGAGTAACGTGGGCGAATCCTCCCGTCAGTATGCGGGGACACCCTTTCGATCAGGTACGGGTACCGACAATCACTCGAGGCCTACCGGTAATGCAGGTAAAAAGGGGGTTTGTTGGAACTTTAACAGGGGGAAATGTACTAGGCCCCAGGGGTCGTGCAAATTTAGACACGAATGTAGTGGGTGTGGGCAATCATCCCATCCTGAGTCCACGTGCAGAGCCAAAACGGGTGATAACGGGGGTAGAGGAGGTGCCAAACAGGTCTAACATAGTCCGAGGGGCGCCTTTACCTACCCCGATTGATACCTTGGCAATGATTCCCTGGCTCAGTGAATACCCGGATCGTGCTTCCGCTGGGGTGGTGCGGAACGGGTTTTCATATGGTTTCCGCATCCCAGTGGGGGACTTTCAGGGTGTGGAAAAATGCAAGAATCAGATATCGGTCTTGCAGCATACGACCGTGGTACAAGAAAAGATCCGGAAGGAGGTTACTCGAGGTCGAGTCGCCGGTCCGTTTAGTGTACCCCCGGTTGCTAACTTTGTTTGTTCGCCTTTAGGAGTGGTCCCCAAGAAGGACCCGGGTGAGTTTCGGCTGATACATAATTTGTCAGCCCCACGTGGTCTTTCTGTAAACGGAGCGATAGACCCGGAAATGTGTTCGGTGCGGTACGCATCCTTCGATGAGGCCGTAGCCATTTTGAATCGCCTGGGGCCCGGTGCGCTGATGGCAAAATCTGATATCGAGTCAGCGTTTCGGTTGCTCCCGGTACATCCAGACGATCAGCGTCTCCTGGGATTCATGTTTCAGGGTCAGTATTACATGGATAGGTGTATGCCGATGGGATGCTCTATATCTTGTGCCTATTTCGAGAAATTCAGTAGTTTCCTACAATGGGTCTTCACTAAGAAGACGGGTTTCCAACATGTGATGCATTATCTCGATGATTTTTTGTTCCTGGGGGCAGCCGGGGATCCGGAATGTGGGCAAGCTTTGGCTGCATTTTGTGTTTTAATGAATCAGTTTGGCGTGCCATTAGCACCAGGTAAGACGGCGGGTCCTTCGACTTGCCTCGAGTTTCTGGGGATCGAGTTAGACTCCGGAGAAGGTTGTTTCCGTTTGCCAGGTGATAAAGTGTTAAAGTTCAGGGCATCCCTGCAAACGTGTATGAGTGAATCTAAGGTTAAACTGCATCAATTACAGCAGTTAGTGGGACAGTTGAATTTTGCCCTAAGAGTTATACCAATGGCCCGCCCTTTTTCCCGTTCGATCGCTCAAGCCATGGTCGGACTGAAGGAGGGCCATCATCGCACAAGGCTCTCGGCAGAGGTCCGCCAGGACATGCGCATTTGGTTGGCATTTCTGGCGGATTTCAATGGTCGAGTCGTCTGGAACAAACCGGCCGTGTCCTCTGAGGAGCTGGGGCTGTGGACAGATTCGGCAGGGAGCATGGGTTTTGGTGCCATTTTCGGCACTCGATGGTCTGCACAAAAATGGCCGGCATGGTGGCATAACAGTGGATTGACAAGTAACATTGCTTTCCTGGAATTTTTTCCCATTTTGGTGGCCCTGAGAACGTGGCTCTGTGGTATTTTGGTCTGACAATATGACCGTGGTTGAGTGTATCAATAGCCAGGCAGCACGATGCAAATGGATTTTGAGACTGCTCAAGGAAATCGTATTACTGTGTATGCAATTGAATGTGCTATTCAAAGCAAGACATGTCCCGGGGGTAATGAACCAGGCGGCTGATGCCCTTTCTCGTTTTCGTATGCAGGCCTTCTGGGGTTTTCTTCCCACAGCGGACCCGGAGCCAGCACCCTTTCCCGAAGCTCTCTGGTCTCTCGGTGCCCCGAACTTCGTAACCTCGTGGGAGAGAGTTTAGCACCCAGGACGAGGAAGGCATATGAAGGGGCGTTCCGGTCCTATTTAGCCTTTTTGGGGACTGCTAGGGAAGAGCTTTGGGGCCAGGAAGAATGGGTAGTGAACTTTCTGATGTCGTTACATCTGGCAGGGAAATCGGTGGCCACGGCCCAGAGGCATCGGGCTGCCATTTCCTTTGTTGCTAGGGCTCATGGGATCCAGGACCCGACAGCGTCTTTCGTTGTGCAAAAAGCGCTACGTGGGTGGCAACGCCTTGAGGGTCGCAGAGTAGATGAGAGGCGCCCGATAGGTTTGGATAGGTTGGCCCAGTTATTATCCAGACTCCCTACAACATGTTCATCTCAGTTTGAGACAGTGTTATTCCGAGCCGCTTTTACGCTGGCATTTCATGGGGCTATGCGGGTAAGCGAATTAGTGGCGAGGAACAAGCAGGATGTGACGGGAGGGCTGTGCACAGAGCACGTTCAGTTCAGAGGGGAGACAATGACTGTCTCGTTTGTGAGGTCCAAGACCGATCAGAGTGGGATGGGCGACTGCATAATTATACGCAGGATTCCCGGGTCGTCCATGTGCCCAGTGAAGTGTTTAGAGGATTATTTAACACGAAGGGTAGCATCATGGGGGGGGACCTTGTTGAGACACGCGGACGCCACCCCACTGACAAGGTTTCAGTTTCAGCGGGTGCTTGCGATGTCGATTACAGCTGCGGGCTTGAACCCGGGCGAGTTTGGGACCCATTCCTTTCGGATAGGGGCTGCTACAGAGGCTACAGCCAGGGGTCTGAATGTGGAACAAGTTAAACGTGTGGGGCGTTGGTCCTCCAATTGTTATAAAAGATATGTGCGTTTGCACATGTTGTGAAGCTGTAATGATGTACTCACGCTTCTTGTTTTGTTTGGTTTTCAGTTACGCAAGCCTACGAGGCGGGGCGGACTATGCAGTCGACCCAACACCGGGCCAGCGGTCAGACATCACCGGCTGTGAACAAGGAGGTGTGGGTCGTGGGCCACTCATACGTGAGGCGTGCCGCGGACGTATTCAAGGCAGGTGACATGGTGCACGTGGCTGGGGAATACGGGTACAGTGTGTCCTTCTACGGAAAGGGCGGTCTCTGTATTGACCAGTTTCAATCATTTTTCGAGGGTTTACTAGGGCGGACGAGGTCACCGCCGTCTGTAGTCATAGTACATCTTGGGGGCAATGATTTGGTCACCACTGGTAGACGACTTCTCCTGGAGGCGATGCTTTCCACTGTAAGTTGGTTAGCGAGGAGAGTTCCAGGGTGCACAATTGCGTGGTCCCATATGATCCCACGAAAAGTGTGGCGGGGGGCTTTTTCTGTTTCTGCTTTAAATCATTCTGTGAGAAAAATTAATAACAAAGTGAGTAGGTTGTTCCGTTCCAATGCACTGCATTCTATCTCGCATGGGTGTATTAATGGTGACAGTATGTACTTGGGGGATGGTGTTCATTTGTCTCGGATGGGGAATGAGTTGCTCATAGGAGACTTCATAGCTTGGCTGAAGACGTTAAAACATGACCTTTAGGTAGGAGTGTGGTGGGGGGTCCGGATAGCCGGTCAACTATCCGGACCTGTGGCGGTAAGGTCATGATCGGTGAGCACTAATTGGAAGATCCCTATGAGTGGGCGTCACCCATTACGGATGGGGGCGCTCGGGGGAGGTGGCCATTGGCCCCTCAACGGGGAGGCGGTCCCTTCTAAGGATGGGTCGCCGAAAGGAAAGGGAAGGCGGTCAAGGCCCCTTCATGGGTAGGAGGGGTTACAGCCCCCTCCTGGGGAATTTCCCGGGGCCAGGACGTCTGCGACGGCAGATGTGGTAAGTTGTGTGGGGTTTGGGGGGGGGTCTACGCTACCTTCTAGATACCTCACACGAGTCCTCGTACGACCTTTAAGTGGCGTCGAGTTTTATTGGGGCCCCCGTCAAGTCAAGGGAAATTGGTAGTTGCACTAGAGGTATGCCTCCGTGCCGCCCCTCACAAGTGAGGGGGATATGTCTGGGTTAGGGATCTTGACACCGGTTACGACCTTGCCGTTGGCCCTTAAACGTTAGGATGTACAATTTCAAAAGTTAAGTAAATGTTTGGTAGGATGTTAGTTCGGCTAGGAGAACCTTTGCATTAGAGGATATGTTAAGGTTAGCCAAACATCGCAATGTGGTAATGAAATTGTACATAATATGAAACTGTTGATTTAAAGTTTTATTTTGTTTCATATTTTAATAAATGCGGCCGGGAGGGTCACTCCCTCCCGTCTTCCAAAAACTTCAGAACTGTTTCCGGTTTCCCATCCTTGGGGATTGTGTTGAGAGGGGGTGGCGGGTATCTCAGCCATATGGAAAGGGGCGACCAATCGGTCCCCCCGAACGTATGGCAGAGTACCACGATCCCCCCGGGAAGCCATCTTGGGCGGGAGGCGAGTCTCGGCTGGTATGCCCGAAGCGGCGTAGCCGGGGCGCGCCTTTTTCCCGCCCTAGAGTGGGTTGGCCTAGACACTGACGCGGCTGGCCACGCCCTTGGGGCAGGCAGGGGCGGGTTCACGCCCGCCCTGAAGACGGATAAAAGGAGGAACAAGACCAGAAAGCATACTCTTGTTCCGGTGCTCTGAAGCTGCACCTCCTCGCTGCACGTGAGCTCGAGACGGAACGAAGAGCCAATTTTGACCCACCCACCAGCCCCTGAAGACAGCGAGTGGTTTTAAATAAAGTTTGATGGATAATTCTGATTTTCGTTTACAGGTTGTGGTAGTATCGTGAAGATTTTGAGTATGCAGTAAAGAATGATCGATTTGTGTTATGTTTTGCAAATAAAGTAATTCTGCTTTAGTGTTCATCAGTAAGCATGCTTTGAATAAAGTTGGTGTTGCTACTGTCTGTTATATTTAGTCTTTAGTTATTTAGTTATCATTGTCGTATTTATTTTGGTCGGGCGGTAAGGTCATGATCGGTGAGCACTAATTGGAAGATCCCTATGAGTGGGCGTCACCCATTACGGATGGGGGCGCTCGGGGGAGGTGGCCATTGGCCCCTCAACGGGGAGGCGGTCCCTTCTAAGGATGGGTCGCCGAAAGGAAAGGGAAGGCGGTCAAGGCCCCTTCATGGGTAGGAGGGGTTACAGCCCCCTCCTGGGGAATTTCCCGGGGCCAGGACGTCTGCGACGGCAGATGTGGTAAGTTGTGTGGGGTTTGGGGGGGGGTCTACGCTACCTTCTAGATACCTCACACGAGTCCTCGTACGACCTTTAAGTGGCGTCGAGTTTTATTGGGGCCCCCGTCAAGTCAAGGGAAATTGGTAGTTGCACTAGAGGTATGCCTCCGTGCCGCCCCTCACAAGTGAGGGGGATATGTCTGGGTTAGGGATCTTGACACCGGTTACGACCTTGCCGTTGGCCCTTAAACGTTAGGATGTACAATTTCAAAAGTTAAGTAAATGTTTGGTAGGATGTTAGTTCGGCTAGGAGAACCTTTGTATTAGAGGATATGTTAAGGTTAGCCAAACATCGCAATGTGGTAATGAAATTGTACATAATATGAAACTGTTGATTTAATGTTTTAATTTTGTTTCATATTTTAATAAATACGGCCGGGAGGGTCACTCCCTCCCGTCTTCCAAAAACTTCAGAACTGTTTCCGGTTTCCCATCCTTGGGGATTGTGTTGAGAGGGGGTGGCGGGTATCTCAGCCATATGGTGCGAATCGCAAAATTCGGCCGTTTGCGAATGCAATTCCCATTTTTGGGATGCATTTCCATTTTTGTAATTTTCGCAATTTAAGAAATCACAAAATTGCGATTTCTGAAATTGCGATTGCATTTAAGGAATCTCAAATTGAGATTCCTTAAATGCAATGCATCAAACTCTTAAAATTTGCGAATTTGCAAATAAGGGGAGCAAATTACCATGAAGTTGACCTTCATGGTAATTTGCAAAAACTTTGAAAAATGCACTAAAGTGCATTTTTCAAAGTTCCATTTTACAAACACACATGCCGTGTGCAAAATGTACTTCCAAGCAGATTTCAGCGGTGCAACAGGGTGTCCTTTGGACACCACTTCACCCTTGAAATTGCATTCTTAATTTAGGAATTTCTGATGGTGAATTGCAAATTAAGAATGTCTTTCCATTCATTCCTATGGGCCTCTAGGCCCATAGGAATGTATGGGGAGGTATTCCTTAATTGAGATTCTCAATTAGAGAATCGCAATTAAGGAATTTTAAGAAATCGCTATTTTTATAGTGATTTCTTGATGCATTGCAGTTTGCAATTCCCTAATTGCGATTCCTTATTTTTCGCAATTAAGGAATCGCAAAATGCAATATTGATGTATGTGCCAGAAAGTGGCTTATTTACAAGCCCCTTGCGCCGCCAACGAGTCACTTTTAATATGAGAAAAAGTGACGCACCGGCGGCGCAAGGGGCTTGCAAATAAGCCCCAGAATGCCATAACATAAGAGACTGTTGGGATGTACGGCATAAGAAATATCAGTCACCAAAGTTATACAATGGGATCATGGGTGAAAAGAGTGGGAGATAAAAATCATCAAATACCAATAAACAGCGCAATTTAAGGATCATTTAGAGACATGAGAACAAGATTAGACATATAAGCAAATACATTTTTTATTTTATCCATGCACAACGTGAGAAGTATGTTGTCTAATGAAGTAATATGTTACATTTACTATGTTACATAATTCGGTTATGGCTGATTGTTACAGATCTAGCTGTAGACTTGCCAAGCTCGGTCATGTATGTGTTGTGTGTGATCATGCATCTGCCTTTGCACTAGCTAGAGAACAAAGGCAGGTGGTGGAAGTTGTGCATGGGCTAACAACAAAGGACATTCATAGAAAAAGATGAGATCATATGTATGAGCAGATCAGAGGCCTTTGAAATTAAAACAGAAGAATGTATTGAGTTAATTTTGTATCAAGAGATATTAATGTAAAGTGTGTGATACGACAAGCAAAGACATTCAATTTATTAGAGTGTGTTGGTGTCACTGATATGAGTGGCTTACCTGTGAGGATGGTAAGGATATCTTTAGACAATGGGGCTCGTTTTCACCCTGCCACACTTGAGGCTACTCATGCTCCAGTGTTTGCTATCAATGTACTTGATACAAGAGCTGCATAAAAGGAAGATAGAGTGCAACAAGACTTACATAATGTATTTTCAATATAAAGTGTGGCATAAATCAGAGTGTAAGCCAGATGTGAGAGTTGCGGTGAACCTCCCACTTTGGGGAGCACACACGCACACACACATAGATCACCCTTGCCCCTAAAGGAAATTTACTGATCATACCCTTTTCAGAGAAAAGGACAATTGGCAGGTGTCTCTCACCTCTGTGGTTCTGACTTCACTCTTTTGGGAGTTATCCTTCTTTAGAAAGTAAGTGAGCTAAACCTATCAGAGTATCTCTGTTTTAAAGAGATTATTTATCAGGAAGAACATCTCACTGTATACAACAATAGACACATAAACTTATTAGTATTTTACAATAATTGGTATTTATTATGCACAAACCATCCACTAGTATCTGATGATCAACATGGCTTTATTCCAGGTCGAGGAACAGTGGCACATATAAACAAAGTCATTACTTTATTTGATATAGCCGAGGTAGAGAAACGCGGCTTAGGGCTGATATTACTTGATGCTGAAAAAGCGTTCGATCGCGTGGGATGGAAGTATTTATGGCTACTAATGGAGAATATGGGATTTCCTAGGAAATTTATGACGGCATTGCAAATTCTTTATGAGGCACCAACAGCTAGAATAGCGTCTATGGTTGTGACTTCAGACATAGTTCAGATTACTAGAGGCACAAGGCAGAGATGCCCCTGCTCTCCCCTGCTTTTTGCATTGAATATAAACCCCTTCATTGGTATGCTCTCTAGTAGTGAGGTCATTAAACCTTTTTGGGTACGTAACATCCCCCATATAGTGTTTGCCTTCGCAGACGATATTGCAGTGACTACGGAAGATCCGGCCCTTGCTTTGATAGAAATTGAGTGCCTAGCCAAGATTTTTGGTCAATAATCTGGCTACAAGTTAAATGCTTTGAAAACACAGCTGGTCGTTTCTCAAATAGTGAAAGTCAATGACTCTAGAGTAGTTGTAGAAGCAACTTATTTGGGGGTTAAGATAAGGGCAGCAATGTCTGAGGTAGCTGAGGCTAATTGGGGTTCACTTTATAGAAACATAGCAGAATCCTTGGAGAAGTGGGGGAGGCTACATTTCACCTTAATTGATCGAACCAACATATTAAAAATGAACATCTTACCAAGGGTATTATACCTCTTTATATCATTACCATTAGAAATATTACCAGTTAAAATTCAGCAACTACAGGCTCTGTGTGCTAGATTCATATGGACCCGGGAAAGCCGCGAAGAGCTATGAGGCTTATGACGCTATCAAAAGACAGGGGGGGACTATCGGTCCCGGATTTCGTGTTGTATTACTATGTTTGTGTTTTGCAAAGGATGCACATTTTATTGTTGGGAGGTGGAGAGGACAATAATACAATAACATCAAGTTCTAATATCTCTATATATCATTTAACCTTAGGAATGGAAGCTAATCGGAGTCTATTCAGAGAGATTGAATGGGGCTACTACAAAAGAACTAGGTTCAAGACGGTAGCAGCAGCCAGTAAAATTTGGAAGAAAGTACGCAAATTAATTAATTTAGGAATTTTGACTTACTATACCCCACTAAATGCGCAAATTGCTCCCAACCATTTGTGGTGACACTGTGGCGAGGGCCTGGCAGGTTAAAGGGATTAAGGCACTAGGTGACTTATATGACCAAAGTCGAACGCTCAAACAGTTCTTAGTAGAGGACAGGCTCACGGGTTACCACAACCACAGTTTTTTAAGTTCTTGCAAATTAGGGACTTTTTAGTCAAACAGAATTTGAAACTGATATCTAACCCTTTGATGGAGGCTCTAAAGGCTCATAGTAGAATTGGTGGGTTGTATAAAATTTTAAGTTCGGGTAAGAATGATGATTTGGAAAAACATAAGGTATATTGGGTGGAGACTGTAGGTGAAAATGAGATAGACATTTCAATGGAGGAAGCGATTACAAGAGCTAGGGAAGTCCTTATGTCAGCAAATCTACAAATACAATTTTTTAAAACTTTATTCAGGTTATACTATACACCCACGCGGATGAAAAAATGGGGCAGCCGCTATGATGGTAAATGTTTTCGATGTGCTTCATCCGATGCGGATATAGATCATATTTTTTATACTTGTGTTAAATTGTATCCCTTTATACAGGATATGGAATGATTCTTATCCAACATATTAGGGAGACCTGTTCGTATAACTCCTGCCTTGATGCTTTTAGGGATGGGGCAGGAAGTTTCAAAGGTGGGAAGTTTATATAAGTATAGACTCTTTTTATTTGTAGCAATGACTATAGCCCCTTTATGTATAGCGGGGGATTGGCTTTGTCCTGAGCCTCCAAGATTCGAGGTTTGGAGGGCTAAGCTATACAGAATAGCTAGCTTGGAATATAGTTTATATTCGTTAAAGGGGGCAAGGAAACGGAAATTGGGTCTTATGATTTGGGAACTATTTTTGACCCATATGAATGACTGAGAGTATCAGTATGCAAATCGCAAGGAGCTATGGAATATAACACAAGTCTAGCAGTAGTTGTAAACATAATATGGCAATTACACTGTTTAAGCCAAAGCTCAAATGGGGTTATTTGCAATTCTCTAAGTTAACTTCATTCTTTTTGTTAGGCTGTTGTCATTTATGTTTATGCAGCGTGTTATCTTGATTAATTTTACTGAGAAGGCTCAGCTACATAATGTACGATCTGCATGCAAGGATTATATTGTGAAATTGTGTATTGTGAAATGTATATCATGTCTTGAAAGTATGGAATCAAAATAAATATTTTAAAAAAAACCCATCACAATTTGATTTATGATGCTCAGACTTCAGAATTATGGTATTTATTACCAAAGCTAACCTTAGGAAAGCCCAAACATGTTCAATCACAAATCCATATTTCTATTAATCTAAATCCCCATCTATTTTTGAAAACTATATTCAGTCATGTGATTACTTGACTATCAGGTAGATTCATCAAGCGAAATAGTGATCGCAATAGCTGCGAAACAGCAATTGTGATTGCAATTTCCGCTCCCGCAATTCATCATCTACAAAATCAGAAAATAGTGAATTCGCAAAATAAAGAATCGCAAAACCAATTGCCAACCCACATTGCGATTCCGTAACAGCGATTTCGCACATTTTCTGAGATTCATTTTGCGAAATCGCAATATATTTGCGATTTCACAATATATTTGCGATTTCGCTATATATTTGCGAATACGCTAATTAAATTGCAATTGAAATTCATCATACATCGCAATTAGCGAAAAAGCCAAAAATAGCTAATAAGGAGTCGCAATTTAAGGAGAAGCTAAACCAGGTGGTAACCATAAAGTCCAATAGGAAAAAAAAAAGCAAATTGCAAACAAGACACAGGTGCAGGGTCAAACAAACACACTTATGGAGACTCAGTAGGAGCATGAGGAAAATCACAATGCCAGGTCTCTACATCGTGGCAAGGTGGCTGAGGCTCCAGGCTGCAGCCCAGAACCGACGCAGGATCCAGGAGCGCATTTACCGGCTGCGCATTACACTCCTGGGCCAGACTGAGGAGCGGATCTACTCAAAATACAGGCTAATGGGGCAATGATAATGAAGCTCATCAGATACCTTGACCCCCTGATGCAGCACCCAACACGGAGGACCAACGCCGTGCCCACCCATGTCCATGTCCTGTGCTGCCTGCACCTCCTGGGCTCCGGAAGCTTCCAGGGGATAGTCGCATATGCAGGGGGAATATCACAGAGTACCCTGTCACGCTGCCTACTGAGTTTCCTGGACACCATGCTGAGCCAGATCCACCACTACATTTCCTTCCCAACAACCCAACAGGACTTAACACAAACAAAACTGGACTTCTTTCACACCGCCCAGTTCCCCCATGTAATTGGCTGCATCGACTGCACCCATATCCACATCTGTCCACCCGCTGAGACCGAATACATGTACCGGAACCACAAGTCATACCACTCACTCAACATCCAGATGGTCTGCAATGCAAAGACCATCATCACCGACATTGTGGCACAATACCCGGGGAGCACGCATGATTCGTTCATCTTCCGGCACAGCGGCATACACACCCGCTTGGCCAGGGGTGATTTTGGCGAAGGACATCTCCTAGGTAAGTACACATGCCCACATACAGTATGTCAAGACCATGTTGCTGCGCATAACAGGCACTGACCCTCTGCTCCTATCCTTCAGGTGACAGCGCCTATGGCCTCTGTGAATACCTCCTCACCCCATACCTCAACCCTGCTACACCACAGGAACGGCGTTACAATGCTGCGCACATACACACAAGAAATGTTATTGAGCGGACTTTTGGCATGTAAAAGAGTCGCTTCCGCATCCTCCACAAGACTGGCGGCACCCTCAAATACCAGCCAGAGGTCTGCTGCCGCATTGTCGCAGTGTGTGCCATACTCCACAATATTGCCACCAAGCGGAGGATACCTGTGGAGGTGTCTGGTAGTGAGTCTGAGGGGGACAACCGGCCACCTGCACATGTGCATCATGCACGCAAGGAGAATCCTGCGGAAGGACACAGGCACCGTAACGACATCACAATGAACTACTTCTAGTGCACCCATACCCCTCACACAACACTGCACTCATGCATGCCACATGAATTAATGTCATGAGGAAGTTTTGTGTTCAAAATAAAATTATTTTTATGTTCTACAAGCTGTAGATGTGGTTTGATTCTTCAAAAAAAATTACAAATGTATTGCATCATATAGGCACTTGTGTCCAGGGCTGGCGTGCGTGGTTTCATCACCATGGCACTGCCGTAAATGTTTACTCAGTCACTGGTGCCTCCTGCCGGATGCACCCCGTCGCCTCGCCGACTCCACGTCAGGAGTGGATGCAGCACTGGGCCTGGTACTGCGGCGCCTTTCAGGTTGCACCTGCACAGACAGGCTGCTCAGGCTCGATGTGCACTCAATGGCATCATCACCCCCCCTTGGCCCACACCCGTTGATTTTCTACTGTGGTGGTAACCTGCTCCAAGGCCCTTGCTACAACTTGGCAGCATTGCACCATTTGTAGCTGCATGGCCAGCGACCTGCGCAAAAGTTGTGATGTTGCTTTCCCTATGATGTGGTTTGAACGCGTATATGCTGACAGCCTGGCTGTGGCGTCGGCGGGTGATGTCCTACTGCGACACCATCAGTTGGTTATTTTGCTTCACTGCAGCCGTCAGCTCCTGTACACTTTCCGTCAGCTGATTAATATTGCGTGCAGTTTTGTATAACTGCAGCTGCATGGCTGCCATGTGATGTGCCTGCTTGCGGTGTACAGCTAGCATCCGGGACTCTATTCCGAGCCCTAGATTTTGGGACAGTTGCTTCCTGTCTGGTTGTGTATTCACGGTGCGCTGCTGCCTCAACCGGCCGCTTGCCTGGGACCGGACAGTGGCTGTGAGGCGTGTCTGCCGCCTGGGTGGTGTTACAAAATATATATGAATATCCATATACATTCGTTTGCATGTACTTCCAAAGAGTTCATGAGTATATAAGATCACATTAACATGAGGCCTGGAGCTCAAAATGGCTTCCTATCTGACCTTGACTGGACAAGCTTCAACAAGCTATTCTGTACACCCTTACAGGTCACCTTGCTTGTCTTGACTACATGATATGCAAATTTTACACAGTGCAGAGCCTGCCTTTCTGGTCTGCCCATATCTGGCTGTTTTGCATGGTGCAGACATTGCACATCCATGTCAGCCATATTTGGCTTGGTGCCTTATTCTAGTTCAGCTGAAATGGCACTTCCTAGAGTATATAAGAACTAGAAACTTGTCACTCTGGGAAGAAGCGGTCTGAGAGCCCCTAAGGTGGCAGATCTAACTTCTTCCTTGCTAGTTAGCAATGATGCATGCTTTTGGTACCAATAAATACATTTCACTCTGTTCCTGAGCAACCTGCTATGTCTGGTGAGTTTCATTCATGATATGCTTCTGGGAGGGTGCCAGTATTTCCCCATCAGAATGGTGTCAAAAAGTGGGACATATTGGAGGACTGTGATGTCACCAGTTGATAAGTGAGATGTAAGTTAAATAGCTAACTTGCCTTGCTGCAGGTGACCTTTCAGTCTTTCAAATATGTATTTAACTCATAGTATTAATAAAAGGGACATTGACTGGCATTTAAAATAGACAGGGGACTGTAGAGAATGTTTTTAAAAAAAATATTCTCTGTATCAATAAGCTAATTGATATGTGGATGCACTGCAGGAGAGCCTGGGTTAGAGAATAATGTATGCGTACCTACACATATAAGAAGAAGTGAAGCAGGTGACTGATAAGTAACTAAGTTACTTTATGTCAATAAATATTGGCAAATGGCTAGACTCTTTGGGAGTTTTATGAAATCCATTTCAGGAGACCCTATGCTAAGAGGGGGTATTGATTTTACCCACAAAAAGAAACACTCCCAGAATATAGTGCATGGAGCTTCTGATTTGCTGGTTGCACCGGAACACAGGGAAATAATTTTGAAATATGCGTAGTAATGTCATGGATGAATGACTGCATTTGCATAGGTTATTGATCTTCAGTACTGAATATCTAAGTTTCATGAATTATATAAAAAAATTAGGCGCATTAGTGCTTGAGAGAGGGAAATTGCCCTAACACTTTTTTTGCAGGAGATATTTTAAATTTATCTTTCAGGGTAAGCGCACATTGTAAGTACAAAGCAGACATCACAAGACAGGATCTCAGATGAAAATAATGGTAAGCGCACTAGAAAGCTGTTTAAAGACCGTCAGGAGAGAAAAATTCAAATGAAGGTAAGAATATGAATTAAAGTAATATGGACAGTGAAGCAAGTACAAAGTAGGGTTGGAATGCCCTTTTGAGTATGTGCAAACCTTGTGACTTGCGTGTTTAAGAGTTTGCACCAATTCTTCTAAAATATTCTCATAATGAGGGGGGTTGGAAATATACTCTTGACAGTGGCAGACATAAAAGTTCTTCCAGTGTTAGGAAAAAGTGGTCGGAGGAAAAGTGAACTTGGAAATATTTAGATTTTCACATGAGCTAATCTAAACATGCAGATTTGCTCATGGAAGAATGCAGTTCACAAATGTTTTCTAGGAGTACTATTTCTTGGCCTATATATGCAAGGATATACACCATACATGCACTTTTTGAGACTTTGTTTAATAAGAGGGTTTCAAATTAGACCTGGCGTTAGCCATGACTTTTTTGTATAAAAAAAAATATATATATATATGCCTGTCACACTCTATCAGCTGGCATCACTGTGAGTGACTGTATTCTGCTCTTGCACAAGGAGCATATTAACCCACAAAGTAGTTTTGTACAGTGCACAGAATTCCTGTGGCAATGAGTACTTTTGAGACCAAAAACGATTTTTGATTTTACCAATGCTTGTTAGAATAGTGAAGGCACGGCCGCTTCAACACTGATATGGGTTTAGAAAAACAATGCCTAGAAGAAGGCATGCATTGAAAAATAAATATAAAAAGACGGAGCATTCTACTGGAACTACTATAGTAGTGCAGTCAGAATGTGAGGCTTCTTGGCAGCTGTAAACTCAGGACGTGTCAAAAGGGCAGAAAAGGTCAGCAGAAATAGATTTGTAGGAGTGCGGGAAATGGTTTGGTAGAGACGGACCTGGTTACCTCAGTGTGTATTTAAAACAAATTTTTACATGATAAATGTAAATGACTGTTCCTAGGAAATTGCACTAAATAGAAATAGTAGGCCTCACAGAGAAAAACGAATTTGTGTTTCTACAAAACTAGGACATAACAAATAATAAAAATAGACATTGATGTGGCCTTAGATACATGATATTAAATATTAAAAGGCATTCACATTAATGGGTGGCTGCTCAGGATGGCTGCTCAGAGGATGAGCTGCTGTAAAATAAAAAATGCTAATAGATTTAGACTGGTTTGGAATATTTAGCACTGTTGAAAATTATTCTGTGCAAAGTATATCAAAGTATATATCCAGATTTTTAATGCGTACATTAAAATGTATCTCCAACTGGTTAAACTATGTTGTTGCACCACATGAAAAGTGTGGATATTAATTTATCTAACAACACCAATATTACTGTCTCTTAGTTACAAACTTAAAATGTAGTATGGTCTAATGGCTGCAGTGTCAAATACAAAGGCTTTCAAAAGAAATGCAGAGTAGCTCTAGAGACCTGCATTTATGCAATCTGTTGCTTTCATGCACAAGAATACTGGGAGAAAATTATGGCATTCTGAAAACTGAGATGTTTTAAGCCACTTTTTGGGGTGCTGGAGGGGCGTAGTGCTAAAGAATAAAATAAATAATAAAGATCCTACCTTAAAAGAAAGATATATGGGCGTGCTGGCGCGGAGCAGCAATATTTTTCAGCCATGCTTCTCGAGAGATACTTTCCAATGTGATCGTACCTTTTAAAATATCACCATGGAGGCGCGGACCCTCAGTCTTGCTTCTGGAGAAGTTCCTTCAACAAATAACACACATACGGAATGCCTTGGAAGAACAGCTGCTAATAGGTTAGAAGGTCGAGGTCCACATTTAGAAGCCTAAAAGGGCTCAAGAGCAAGGGGTGCCTTTGACATTTTTGACCTCTTAAAAAGTTTGAAAGAGGAGATGGCAGCGCAGGGAGAGACTGAGAAGTTTACGTACTTTGTTTTTGGCCAAAGCAAGAACTATATGCACTCATGCTAAGGGAAATGCTGCTTAAATATGCTATTTGCTTCCTAAGAGTTTGCTTATGCCCAGGTACTACATAAAGAGGGTGATAGTGTTGACAGAAGTGAAAAATATTTCAGGTTTTATACTTTCAAAATGGGGCATGGTGGTTAGAAAAAGTCTATGAAATTACCATGAGACATTTAATTGGCTATTCAGTAATACTGTTTTAAAAAGTGTTAGCATTACTAAAATGAATATATATGCTATGTTACTGCACATCCTGTCTGATGTTTTAATGAGAGGATAAGTAGTCTACATTGCTTTATTAACTAGTCTGTGTAAATAGGCTGACCCTGCTTATTAGAGCTGATGTTGCATAGTTTGGATCTTGAAGAAAATGTACCCACTAGAATGCCTGTAGAATTAGCAGTTTGGAATTTTCCTGCTGTAGGTGCTTTTATTAAAAGAAATAATTTCAGAAGTGTCTGCAGTCCTGTACAAGTTATGTGAAGTCTGTCCATGCAGGGAGTTTTGAGCATTTTGTATCTGAGGTTAAGCCACTGTGACAGTATGTGATTTCTACGTTACACTATGAAAGCTTGTAATGTTGAAGAGTAGTTTAAACAACTTAAATTCCTTTATATTAATTAAAAATACTGATTCTACCATTGTATGGTACAACACTACAGGTAAATGTACATTTTGCTCTAATGATGTCTACATATATAATGTGCCTAGGTAAATTAGGGTCCAAATTAATTCTCAATGCATGGTAATAATATTTGGGATATCACATTAGCCTTCCTGGAACCACATTGGACACCAAAGATATGTTTAGGTACCATAGCTAAAGGATAAATTACATTCTTTTAGGAGCAGATGGGGATATAACTGTTTTTTGAGAAATAATACATTTGCAGGAAATATACAGGGTGGGTTTATTCCACTGAATAACATTAGCAAGGGGTGCAGCGTAGATACAAGAGAGTAGATAAGAGTATGGTATCAGTTTTATTGTTGCACAGTGTATCAGGATGAAGATATCAGACATGCCCAAGGAGAATTTTATGGTTCCACTAAAGTGGAAGGTGTTTCCACTAATGTGGGAGATAAAGGGATACATTTCACAACTTTAATATGAATAAATATAATTTTGCAACAGTATATATATCTATATATATTTTTTTAATAAATGGAATTTATTCACAAATGCCTAATGATAGGTTAGAACAGAGCAAGTGCTGTTTACAGCTTCAGTAAGGATTCTCTGTTGTATACAACCTCTGTAGCGCACGTATAGATGTGTTGAGAGATGATGAATGATGCTGTTAGACTGCAGTTTGTTACATATGAAAAGGAAATGGATGGATGTACACATAATTAACAAGAAGTTTATAGATATAGGGAACGAAGAGGTTTTGGATACATATATTTATTATAAAGTTTTATATAGCACGAACTTGATACCGAAGGATATAATGCCCTCACAACAAAGTGATATTTAAAATAAATTTTTTAAAAAGTTAAAAAAAAGAGAGGCTGGTGAAAAAAAATGATGTCCCCATAAAGTGATTACCTTGAACTTGTGGTCCCCTTAGAGCCTGTTGTGCCTGAAACCAGTACAATATTATTATTTATACTGTTGAGGCAGAGTATTTTTCTCTCCTCAGTGGGTTTTAGCATTAAAGTCCAACCACTGGGTGTGGACCTCTTTGCCATCATACTGAGATACCAAATCCACTATGTTCACTGTGAGTACCAATGTCAATGCACAGGCAGTAAAGAGAGACTTGGACCACCTATGCTTGGAAGGCGGTATATTGTCTTGCAGTAAGCTGATAAGCTCCTTGTGACATCTCCATCACTTGAGGCCTGTGAAAGACTGTGACAAAAGACACTGTAGCTCTGCTGAACTACCTCCAGGAGAGAAGAGAAGTCTCATTGTCAAAATGCCAGTGCTGCCAAAATGAGATGACTTACCTGGGTTTTGTGATATTCCAAGGTACCCGCAGCATATCACCTGACATAATTAAATTCAGGGCATTCAGCTCTTGCCCACCAAGAAAGGAATGATGTCCTTCCTGGGGATAATGAACTGCTGCCACCAATGGATAATGAATGCAGATGCTATGACTGTTACAAAATGAACTTGCAAACTGTTTCAAGAAATTGAAAGAGACATTGTGTACTGCACCTTCATGGGGACTGCGGGACAACAAACTGCCTTTCCATCTCTGTTTCAGAGCAAAATAACATTGCAAATGAAGTGATGCTGCCAATGATGTGCTGACACAGCTGGAAAAGAAAGGCCCGTGGGACACAACTATGTGACTTTGCTTTCTGCAGTGTTTGGGGGTCAGCAGCAGTGATGGTGGAGAGGATGGCTCATTGTGTTGGACTATACCTGTATTGTCTAGGTGCCATATTTGGTGCAGTGGTTGCTGTCTGGATCGACACAACATTTTTCTGCTAGCAGGCACACAGGTTATAATGGCACCATGTAAGATGCCCACCTGTTAATTTGTCAAAATTATTACCTACAATAGGTTATTCTGATGAGATCCATTCTCTTAGGAAAAGATATGACCCCTAAGTAAGTTGGTGTTGAGATTGTAGAAAACGGCACCCCGCCAAGATTAGACACCATTAAAAAATGTAGACTATAGGAGTGGTACACTGATGGTTTCTCCAGCAGACTGATAGACACTGATTACAGAGCAGGGTATGCCATAGCGATAGACACTGATTATAGAGCAGGGTATGCCATAGCAATAGCTGAAGTGCAGCTCTGCTTCTTGGAACATCTACCCAATAAGATGAGCTGTATGCCATAACAAAGCATGAATACTAGTCAAGGGTAAAACTGTTAACATTTAAACTGACTCACATTATGCTTTGCAGTTCCTATTTGTGGCCAGCTGTGGAAGTATCACTGATTCATAACAGAAACAGGGCGCCTTATTAAAAATGGTCCTTTATTAAGGATCTTGTTAAAAAGCAATACTATTGTACACTAGGATAGCGGTAATAAAATATGAAGACTACATAGGAGCTAATACTACGTTAGCCAAAAATGATGCCATTGCTGACACAGCATTAAATGAAAATATGTTACAGCCAGTGCAGATGGGACTAATGAATAAAGCATTCCAAAAATACAGCTCATTCAGAGACAATTGTAGTAAGCTAATGTAAAGGAAGAACAATGGTCTGCAACATCAGATGAACATAGAGGGAGGATTGATGATGGATGTGAGCTGAATAATGAAGAGTATGAGCCTACCAGGATGAGATAGATGCCTGTGTACCCACGCAGAATGTTCCTTTCCCTTACAAGACTGGAGCAGGGACCCTCTGATATTGCACAAGGGAGGATGAATGCGCAGATGCATGTTGCTTCCCAGTGAATGGATTTAAATATTTGCTGGTGTGGGTGGATATGTTTTCAAAATGAATGGAGGTATATCCAACAGGGAAGAATAATGCAGCAACCGGGGCGCAGTACTTCAGTAAAGCCATCTCTCCAAGGCTAGGGGCCCAACAGGGCATAAATAGAGATAAAAAGGAGATCACTTAGTGACTACATTTATGCTGAAGAGGTTGGTTTTGGGAATAAAGTATAACATGCATACCCCCTACCACCCTCCAACTTGAGGCCAGGAGGAGTAAATGAACTCAAAAATAAAAATAAAAATACAAAAATTAATTATTAGTAAAAGCAACCGATGGAACATTCCTGGACTGGCCTAAGGCTCTGAATTTAGGACTGCCTGCAATGTGGCAAGGACTTCTAAGGTGATTATGGATACATGGTCATTGCGAGAAAAATAAAAGCTGTTTCTTTTAGTTTTAGGTGGACTGGACCACAGACGGTGAACTAACGCCATGAATGGATTGAGGGGAGAAGACGCAAGGCAGCGCCTCAATGCCTGAGAGGACGGTATCAAAAAGAGATGACCATCTGTCACCAGAGGACCTGAGCAACACAGCAGTCAAGAAGAGGACAGACCAGACCATTTCTACGATCCATGAGGGCCCATCATAAAGTGTCAGAGGGACACAACATCTACATCTACTGATGCTGTTGTGTGAAGTACACATGATGGTCTGCACCTGCAGAAAAATAGACTGAAGAGGACAATGCAGGGCAGGTCCGTGACACTGCCCCTGAACAAGACGACTGCGGACCAGGAGGAGAAGCAGATGACCGCTTACTGCGTGCCTTTAAATTACTGACACTTGCAAAAGACCGCTTACTGCGTGCCTTTAAACTACTGACACTTGCAAAAGGTGCCCAGGAACTGAGTTAGAAGTGTCACTGTAGCACTATGCATTGCACAGAGACAATATTTGTTGGACACTTACTGCTGGTATCACAACAGCCTGCTGATATAATATTGATATCATCAAGATGTATCAATGTGACAATATATGCATTTTATGCAAAGACTGTGTAATGCCATCCAAAGATATGTAACTAATGTTTCCTACATATATAGACATATATATATTTTGGTTTTACACTAATGTTGGATAGGTATATCCAAAAGGGGGGATTGTTACAAAATATATATGAATATCCATATACATTCGTTTGCATGTACTTCCAAAGAGTTCATGAGTATATAAGATCACATTAACATGAGGCCTGGAGCTCAAAATGGCTTCCTATCTGACCTTGACTGGACAAGCTTCAACAAGCTATTCTGTACACCCTTACAGGTCACCTTGCTTGTCTTGACTACATGATATGCAAATGTTACACAGTGCAGAGCCTGCCTTTCTGGTCTGCCCATATCTGGCTGTTTTGCATGGTGCAGACATTGCACATCCATGTCAGCCATATTTGGCTTGGTGCCTTATTCTAGTTCAGCTGAAATGGCACTTCCTAGAGTATATAAGAACTAGAAACTTGTCACTCTGGGAAGAAGCGGTCTGAGAGCCCCTAAGGTGGCAGATCTAACTTCTTCCTTGCTAGTTAGCAATGATGCATGCTTTTGGTACCAATAAATACATTTCACTCTGTTTCTGAGCAACCTGCTATGTCTGGTGAGTTTCATTCATGATATGCTCCTGGGAGGGTGCCAGTATTTCCCCATCAGGTGGTGGTGGGGTCTGATCCACTGGCATGCGTGATGGCTGGGGTGGTGGAACTGTTCCTGTGCCTGCAGGGGTGGCCCTGCGCATTTGTGAAGGTGCTGGTACTGGTGCAGGTGCAGGTGCATGTGCAGGTGCGTGGGACGGTCCAGGTGCTGGGCTGTCTGGCTATCTCCCTCCATCTCATCCGGAGTCTCCGCAATATGGCGTGCCTCGCTGTCTGTGGTCTCTGCATCTGCGTCACCTGTGATGTGAATGAATGCATGATTAATGATATGATTCTGGCACCTGGGATGTAGCAACATGCATGCAGACTTTAATCCCCTGACTGGTTTCAGGGGTATGTTTCACTTTAATGTTCTGGATGTGTGTGGCTATCAGGGCACATTGTCACACTACAGGTTCCACAATGCAATTGGGCGTTTTGATGGGCAGGGACTGCATTGTTGGGTTTACCAAATGGCTGGCTATGGAGGCATGGGCATTGTTAGGGTATGGGGTCGCACTTGCATTGTTCTTACCTTGTGATTGGTGTGTGTCTCGGGAGGTGTCCATTTGAGTGATCCCCACGCAGGCTGCAGGGTTGATGGTGTCCTCCACCAAGTCCTCCAGTGGTGTATTAGCCGCAACTGTGGACTCTCCTCCTCTCGTGGCCGCTCTCTCCCCCAGCCTCTAAGGCAATGCGTTCTTTGACACGACCTCTGAGGTCATACCAGGTCTTCTTGAGGTCATTGATTGACCGCTGGGTCACTCCTACGGCGTTGACCTTTGCCCTGATACTCAGCCAGATGTGCCTTTTGTCAGCCTCAGCTACCTTCCTGGAAAGCTTTCCGAAAAGCTTGTCATGGTCCTTGCTGACCCCTCAACCAAGTGCTCCAACTCTTGTTCTGTGAACTTGATTTTTCTCTTCCTCCTGCTGCATCCTGGGACATTGTGGTTGCAATGTGTGTCCTGTCTTGGGTCTGCAGGGTGTGTCTCCTGGAGGTCAGTGCTGTGCCTCCTCCTCAATCCAGCTCTGTGTTCCAAATGATTGATGGAGCTGTCTACTTCCTGGTTGTGATGTCATCATTGTGCTCAAAATGCGACTTCCCGTTTTTGCGATCTCGCAATCTGCGAGCTCGCTATTTGCGATTTCAGTAATTGCGGAAATTGCCATTTCTGTTTGGGAAGCAAGCGATTCTGAGAATCAATAGCGATGTAAGGAAAATCACATACGGCGATTGCGGGTGATTGCGATTCGCTAAGAGGGAAAGGCCTAAGAGGGCCAGAACACAATACACCAGGTAGACCTAGGGGACCCAGCAGGACCAGGAATTGATGTACTAGGAATCAAATGATCAAGGTGAGAAGGATCGAAATGACCAAGTCAAATGGATGAGGGTCAATAGGTTTAAAAAACAATAGGATCAAGTTTAGTGGGTACAAAACCAGGAAGAGAATACAGACTGTGTGGACCAGGAAATACCACTGCTAGAAAAACCAGACTAAGAGTGAAGGAGACTAGGGGAACGGGACCTAGATGTTCAAGAGGAGATGGCCAGGCAACCAGAGCCAACAGGACAAAAGCTAAGTGGACCAGGGCACGGAGGACCAGTAGGTAAAAGGAAGCTCAAGTCACAGTGGCACAGGGAAACAATGATATCAGGACCTGGCAGACCAGGACAAGCAGGATCAGGACAAGGAGGGCCTGGACAACAAGGCCAGGATGACTAGAGCCACGATGACCAAGCCAAGTGACAAAGAACAGAGTGCACTGAACAAGGAGAATCAGGACAAAGTGGACAAGTTAGTCCAGGATAACAATAAGCAGGAATACCAGGGAAAATAATCTCATGACACGTTGGAGTGTCAAGTCAAGGGCATGGGGAATGGGGCCATTATGACCAAGAACCAAATGGGGAAAGGATTAGATGTACTAAAAGGATCAGAATAAGAAGGACCAGAATTGGGGCTAGGAGGGCCCGAGAGGCCGGAACCAAGGGGAACAAGACCTGAAGTTCGAAGTGGAGAAGAGGACTAGGAGCTGGAGTATTAGGGCCAGGTTGGCAAGGATCAGGGGAACCAGTGCAACCAGAGCCATGAGGACCAATGGGACCATATTATAAACAAAATGACCAGACCCATCCCAAGAAGACCTAATAAGGAGGACCAGGGCCAGTGGGTGGATTCAGTACCAGGTGGACGCCAAGTACAAGGGGAGTCAGGATACTCAAAACTATGAACACTAGGATTGTCAGCCCTAGGATAACCAGCACAACAGGGCTAGGTGGATGAGGACCCCAAATACCAGCAGGATCAGGGTGAGGATCATTAATACCAGAATCAGGAGTCCAAGAAAGGGCTACTACCAGAACGACCAAGAACTGGGGCTAGGAAGACCCGGGTCAGGTAGGACTACAACCAGGAGCACCCGATTCAGGAAACCAGCAATGGTGATCAGAACTAGTTAAGCCAGGGACACGATGAGGTTCAGGAGGACAAAAACAGCTCAGAAAAGGAATACTTGGTATAGGACTAAGAAGGGAACCGACTCCTAAACAGAAGAACCTAGAAGAGTAGTAGGAATACCGGGAGAAAGAAGACACCCATGTGAGTCAGGGCCACATTTATTACATTATCCCATTTGTAAATGGTTCTTATTAATGCTTCTTATGCTGCCAACCATTAGAACCCCCACCTCTTCACCTCACGTATACAACTGTAAAGTATTTGCTGAGAAATAAGACCATGCAAAGTGAATAAAAAGCCTGTACTGTAACAGTCTGATCTCTGAGTGTGTCAAAGAAACCACTCACCGGAACTCAAGTTGGTTTCAATTGGGGGAGAACTGTCCCCAAATCCCTATGAAAGTGCACTAGAATCAGATGAATAGTACACCGTTCACCTGTGAAGGGAGAGGGGGCAATGGGATGAGAGAAAAAGAAAGAAATTCCAGGACAACTCTGCTTTGATCTGTTGTGTTGGTGTGAAGGGGACCTGACAGTGGATACCTTGTCGGTTAAGTTTGGGTTGTTCAAATAGTACAAAACCTCTGCTTTTAAGTCTGAATCTCTACTAATTTGCCAGCAGCTGAGGATATAGTGACATTTTTCTGCTATCTCTTAGGGCTCAATTATCACTTCTGGCAATGCTGAGGAGGGTGGCCCGCCACCACCGCATCCCCACACTTCCATGAGTAGCTGCGGCCCGTATGCCAGATTACAAGTAATTTTGTGGTCTGGCGGTTGGGTCGGCGTGGCGGTTCCCACAGCGGTGTCTCTTTCAAAGGGAAGAAACGCACTGCAATGGGAGCACCACACAGGTTCCTGCACGGCATGGACTATAAAGTCCATTCAGTGCAGTAACTGGGGTGAGCAAACATGGGTGCTCATGCAACAGCTTGCTCTTAACTGGTACTGGATCTCTGGGCTCTGTAGAAACATATAGAACACACCCTTTTCTCTTTCTGCAGACTGAGGATATCGATTTGCACTACCAATACCCGTTCCACAGATGTGATCTAGCCCAAAGTTGCCTTTCTTCCTTTCACAACAGTTAGGTAGACTTTCAGCAGAACAGAATGTTTGACTGAAGGAATCCAGCTGTGTTTTCCCATCAACCTGTGGCAGCTGAACGAGACGTGAGAGACGCCACACACCACACGCCTCGCAGCTCCCGGCTGCTCCTGGCCCCGGCCCCCAGCCTCACCCGCTAGCTCATCCCCATACTTGCTCGTTGCTGCTGCTATCTGGGCTGCCTGTCATTGCCAAGAATTTGCCCCGCTTCTATTAGCAGGAGACCAGCGGGGTTTCAGGCAGGCAGCAGATGGTAAATGCAGTGAGAGCTGTGGGGCGGCTGGCTGGCTGGTGGGCAAATGGTGAGAGCTGCTTAGCGTGAAAGCAGCTCCCCCCACACCCAACTGGGGCCACCCCTGTCCCCTGGGGGGACAGGAGTGCAGCCAGTGAGAGCAGTGAAGAAGCGTCCGTGCAAGCTGAGAGCCGCAACTGAATCAGCAAGCATTCAACATTCAACCATTCAACCAAGACTTTCAAGGTGAGGGGTGGAGGTGTGGGAAAGTCAGCAGTGCAGCACGCAGGCCTGGTAGTGCATCCTTACTTCCGTGCACCCCCACCCGAGCATCTGTTTGAACCTTTGCTTCGACTCCCACCCCTTTCCATAAGTTGGAAGCCCTTCTTACAGTCACTCACATGGCAGACTACAGACTGCAGCGGGAGTCTTCTAGCATGAGGCTCTCTCATCTGGCCCTCTGAGAGCCACAGCATCCTCGGAGAAACATCCTCGGGCTCGGGCTCCGGGCGTGCCTGCTTGCCTCCTGGTACAGTGGCCAAAGCCCAGAACATAAGCAAGGAGGACGCAAGCAGGTTACAAGGAAGTCGCTTTTCCGTACTAACACTCGGTTGGGGGAGTTAAGTCAGCATAAGCCACGCTAAAGCTCTGATAGCAAGGTCAAGTTAAGCAATTGCAAAAAAAAAAAAAAAGAATAAACCCATATCTATCACTGGTGCCCAACAACAGTATAAACAACCACAATTACAATCACAATATTCTCAAATTTACCACTTAAACTAGTTAAACCAGCCAAGCAGGCCGAAAACTGAGCCAATGATCCTAAGCCTTCAACCAGGGCAAACTGGACAGCAGGAGCATCAATCGCCTGCCCAAAAGGGCGCCCTTCACAGTTACGGTTATAGCCAAACAAGGCAACAAAAATCACGTGAGCGAGCTAAAGACTGGGCACGTAGGGTAAGGATACAGGCCTCAGCATTTCACACCAATTGGAAGCTCTCACATAAGGCATTCACGACATGTAGGACAACCATCAAGATTCCCGCAAGAAAAATGAGGGGCACTGGTTCTGCCAACAGGGAGACAAAAGCAAGGCAGCAACAGGGTACCATAACAAGCATGAAGAATACACTAGACTCAGGCCATGTCCCAATCAGGAGTGCACCTATACATAAATATTTCACAAGACTAAAGTCAGATCCAAAATTGACTACCAAAGGCAACGGTAGGAGGAGGAGGAGGAGATTACCATTGGCCCAGGGCACAGTCAGGAAGCGGCAATTGTGGGGGAAGAGCCCCCACTCGTCTCAAATCAAACAACCAAGACCACCCTGGGTGAATCAATAGTACTCGAGATGGAAGGATTCGCAGAGTTAGTAGAATCCACCATGGACAAGAACAACTCTGAATATATCAACCACCAACATAAAGAATCTAATAAAAATCTCACTACAGCAGGACATCAGGTTGAGCAAACTGAGATCATCGAGATTTCATCGATCTTAAACAACTGTGAATTATCAATCAACTTACAGGGTCCATCAACACCGGTAGACACCTGTAGCAAAAATACAACTGAAATAAAGGCTTTTATTCACCATACAAATGAACAGCACCAAGAGTTTCTGGATGGTGCTGTAAACCTATGTGGCCAGGGGATAAAACAGAATTGCTCCACGCCGGCAAACAATATTGAATGTCCAAACATAAAACAAAAATTAGTCGACCACTGCACCCCAGATGCACTTGTAATGGAGCCATTAAAAACAAACTTGGACCTAAACTTTTCAAGCAATTCGCAAATCATGGAGGAATTCATAGGATTCGTCCCAGGCCAATATTCTGGAATACAGTATGACCCCTTTAACCCAATAAATAAAGATGGTTCAGAATCCATTCTAAATACAATATATACATCACTTCTGGCAGCAGTAAAGGCCCTCACATGGCAATCGCATAAACTAGAGATACAAGTAGACTTGATACATATGCTTGCGCAAAGTGTCCTGTCAATTAACAAAAAGGTGGACTCGATAAACTCAAAAATGGACCAGTGGCCCCCCAAAGAAACATGCCTTGGGGGATTACAAGCCCAACAAAAAATCTCAATGAGGAAATAGTGGAAAAATTAGCCTCACTGCCTGACCTATTAAAAACCTTAATAAAAGAATTTGGCCAAACACGAGGAAGTGAAACACAAAGTAAAATAAAGACAGAAAAAGAGCATCTATTTTACGGACAAGATAAAACATCCAACAAATCGCAAACAACAGAGGGCACATCAAGTACAATCAACAAACAATCAGCGGACAAATGCAGGAGCTCAACTAAGGGCACACCAAGCACAATCAATAAAAAACTAGCGGACAAGTGCAGGAGCCCAACTTCCAGTGCAGAGGCCAGAGATGATGGCAGGACATCAGATCAAAGACCGATTGAAGGTCAACTATCTAGACGGCAAAAGAAAAAACTTCGGAAACCTCTGAAAATTAACAAAAGGAAAAGTACAATGGCATTCCTACAAAAAATGAAGGAAGAGCCAAATATACGTCATACATCCTAATGCAATACCTGCCAAAGAATGGGCAGCCCATGCTACTAAGTTATACGTTGATCAGGATAAATCCAGGCTAAAAATAGTGAGAGTTGAAAATCTTTGCCTAGAGGGAAAAGAGAATAAGGCCCTCACTCTTAGCGAAAAAGAAATCCTGCTCATATTGATAGGCACAAAGAAGGATGGGGCCCCAGGACCGAACGGGTTACAGGAAGTGTCTTTAATGAAGATCGGGCCTTTTGGGCCCCTCATATGCATTGTTTATTCACTTATTGCTTCAAAACCTTAGAAGTAACAGACTCATGGAAAGGCTCCATTCTGCAACCAATCTATAAGAAAGGGAACATCTCACAGCCTGAGAATTACAGACTAATTGCTCTACTTGACGTGGATGGGAAGGCATATGTAAAAGTCCTTCTGAAAGAGCTAGAGGAAAGGATAATAGACAATCAAATAATACCATTTTATCAGACCGGATTCCGGTCACACTCATCAACAATTGATAACGCCATTGCATTATCAGTTCAGTTCATATGTCTTTATTTCAAATGTTTTCATCATAAAAGACGTACATAATAAAATACAATTGTTATAAAAGATAAAAACAGGAATTAAGTTAAAAACAACAAAATAAGTATATATATATATATATATACACGTGGCCAATACAAGGAACTGAATTAATAAATAGAAAAAGTATAAAAATACATAGGGCGGTCAAGATAACAAGGCTACTTAAAACCAGCCGGCTGGTTTACTCTTTATTCTAATAATCCACACCCATCCCAAAAACTTTGCAACCGCAATTACAATAGGTTCAATAGTCTCATAATCCTTAAAGCTTCCAACCCAACCCTGATACCCATGTTACGGCAAATGGGTTTGAGCCACTTTGCCCGTGGTGCTACATACGCCGGGCATTAAAAAAATATATGTCCGACGGATTCCACGCGGGTAGGGCACCAACGGCAAAAAGCACCCTCCTGGCCCCTCCATCTTTTGGTAAATAATCCAGTGGAAAGCGAACCGACCCTTAGCTGGTGGAACAGTTTCCTGTCGCTAGGCTTGGTGATGGTATCCCAATAATCCTCCAAGAAAAAGTCGAGTTTATGCTCCAGAAACAGACAAAGAAGTTGGAAGTGTTTGGCCGATCCGTTTCTGACGAACAGCCGACCAGTACAGGCTTTTGAATACTTTCTTGGAAGAGAAACGGTCATTTGCAGGGTCAGTCCACAAATTGCTCAAGCCCATGGTCTCCACGAGGAATCTAACCTGTTTAAAACAGTTGATATTACCCGACCCCATAATGGACCTAACATCCAGAATAGATTTTGCAAAAAGAGCCAGTTGAGGAGTTGTCCAAATCCTCCTCCAAAGAGCCACTGGTTTAAAACGAGCTAGAGCATCAATGGAATGACTACCCAAATCCATTAACAGTGGAATAATGGGGCTAGAACTGGGAAGGCCAGTTAACTTCCTGAGGAATTTGTTCTGGACCTTCACCAGGGGAGAAAGGTCCGCGAAACCCCAAAGGTCCGCTCCGTACAAGATCGCTGAACCTATCCTGAGGTTAAATTTTTTTAAAGCAGGACCAATCCTTTTCGTCTGCGAAGATCTCTGCTCTTTAACCAGACACCCTGAGAGCTGGGCAAACTTGAGATATAGGGTATCAATCTGGGGTCTCCATCTCACTTCACTTTCAAGAACAATCCCCAGATAGGTCATAACATTGGTTTGTTCTAATTCAATGTTATTCATAGTGACATGGCCCACCACGGGTCTGCCTTTTGTAAGGACCATGAACTTTGTTTTAGTTACATTTACCTGGAGGTCATGATCGAGGCAGAATTCCTCAAATTTATTTAATGCCGCCTGCAGGCCCACCTGTGTCTGTGAAAGTAGGAGGGTGTCATCCGCAAACATAAGTAACGGATATTTCGTGCCACCTAATGAGGGGGCGTCTGTCAGAAAGGCTGAGAAGTAGTGCACGACCCTGTTTATGTATAACAGAAACAGGGTCGGCGCTAAAACGCAGCCCTGCCTGACACCACGGGACACCGTAAACCTATTGGTGACCTGCCCTTGTTTGCCCCAGCGGACTTGTGAGAAATTCCCCTCATGTAAGTTGATTACAACAGACAGAAGCTCTAGTGGCATCCCCATGTCACTGAGGACCCCCCACAGCTTGCCCCTAGGTACGAGGTCGAATGCTGACTTGAGGTCAACACAGGCGGCATAGATGGTACCGCCACCCAGACTAACTACTTTCCAGTAGATTAGAAGAAACCTAAGGACCTGCTCGATCATACTTATGCAGGATCTAAATCCAGCCTGCACGGGCGAAAGCATGTTCTCAAGCTCTATCCAGCTCTGTATTCTGGCCAGGACCATTCTTGCGACAAGTTTTTGTATGGAGTCGATCAAACTGATCGGACGATAGTTCCCCGGGATGGAACAATCCCCCTTCTTGTGGATGGGCAGAATCTCGGCACTAAGCCATGAGTCCGGGATACTAGCCCCCCTAGCTATTGCATTTCCCAAAAACACAATATACGGAATACAGTTGGTTGGGTCGGATTTAAAAACATCTGCTGGAATGCAGTCCATTCCCGGGGCTTTACCACATGGGATCTTTTCCAGGGCTGCCTCAACCTCCTTGTAATCAAAGGAAATTGCTTTAGTGTTCAACACAGGACCAATGCATGTGGGGGGTCAGTGTTGTTTGAGACCATCCCAGAGAACTGAGACTCGTAATGCTCCACCCAGATCTCACAGGGAGCATGGTTAATGGGGACCTGAGATTGTTGGGAATTGCCCCTTTTAACTATGTGCCAGAATTTGGTTAGATTTTTCTGCTTACTGGCTACTAGTAGATCAGACCAATGTTGGGTATCCCAGTCAAGTTTAGCGCGGAGCCGCACTTTGCGGTAGTTCTGCCTCGCTCTCCTAATATCGGGTATGTTTTTGGACTTAATTGCCAATGCCAGGATACCATAAGAAACCCGGCAAGATTTATTATACCATGAGGTGCTCGTAGAATGAGCAGTTGTTATAATGAGACTTACATGGTTGGGAAAACAGCCCTTTAAGGTCATTAAAAAGGTTATCGTGAATTTTAATGATTGACCTATTATTATTGTCCTCCAGGGGTGGGAGAGATCGCAGTACCCCCAAAGCCCTTGATACCATTAGCCGGATCTCTTCAGTTGCCCCGGGATCAATAGCAACCTTCTCCCAACGTACCCTACGAATGTCGTTTGTAAGCAATGTGTCGGCAGTAGCTATTTCTGTCGTAGGATTATACTTAGTACCGCCTTTTATGCGAAGACTCAGTGCAAGGGGGTTGTGGTCGCTTTCCGGGCGATCCAAAATCTCCATGTCCTCTAATATACCCCAATACTTAATTTTATTGAGGATGTAATCAATTCTACTATTATAGGGGCCATTTACAAAGGTGGACTTGCCCATTTTATCAGAGGGGGACCGACCATTCACGCTCTAAAACCACGCTCTAGTCAGAAACCCATCCATTGTAAAGCTGATTCAGTCCATTTCTTGACTGGCTGGAGGTCCAGCAGGGGAATATTCCACTGTACATCCTCCTCCGTCGTGAGGGTGTCTCCATCACAACAAAGGGGCTCAAACGTACAGTTAATGTCGCCAGCAATTAAAACGTTGCAGGCGTGCCCATCTAAATTCAAGAACGTATCAAGATCAGCAAAGATTTTAGAGCCACGACTACCTGGCAGATCCCAGTTATACACATTGACAATGGTAATGTCTTTTTGATCGTACAGATGCATATTTATAACAAGAAGGTCAGGGCTATCAACCACCAGTTCGGTTGGACTGTAATTAGTAGACTGCCTAACCCAAATGGTTAGGCCCCCTGAGGGTCTACCGTTTTTTCCTCTAACTGCAGGTTTACAGAAATTTAAGTACCCAGGGCGGTATATAGGAGCCACTGCCCACGTCTCCTGAAAAATCAAGATATCGTACTGTTCTATCAAAGCTGACCATTCTACTGAGGGAATTTTACTCTTCAGGCCAGCAATGTTCCAAGAGATCAGCTTGGTCAGGTTTAGATCAATAGCTGTACTGGACAGGATAGAAGACAAGTCCCTTTTGGGGCCGGGACACGGATATTGGTCAACCTAGGGTAGCTGAATTCTGTGGCGATGAGAGCCACGGTCCCCAGCTCATCATTAGCCTACTTTACTTACCTATCATGTAACTCACCCATACATGACTTGTGGTTAACACAGACTTGTTTTATCACAGGGGAACCCTCCAAATTGACTAACCGAGAAACAGCGCCATTATTATTTATACTTCCACTAAAGAGTGTAGATGGGTCCATACATACTGCAGTCAGTGGTACCCTCATAGGGCTAGTGCTGGCTTTTGAATGAACCCAGACAGCAGCTCTATTTACATAACTCCCAACACAGCTGATTTCCCTACAGCCTAATCCCAGTCAGTCCAACCCCTCCAGACCGAGTAGAGACTCAAAACGGTTCAACAAGGGGAGTTGAAACTCCTACCTACTAGTTATGAATGAGCGTCTTTTAGACATCTCCCAAACATACTGCTGGGAGGAACTTTGGCCAATAAAAGAGCTGGGATAAAAAAAGCTCAGGTCGTGCGTTTGTATTCCACTAGTACCTCTGTACCCAGAGTCATGACATATGAACCTTACAAGTCTGGGGTCCCTAAAATTCACAATTATGCAATCCCCCTGGATATCCTTAGTTCTATGCCCCAACCACCCCACCCTTCTAACATGCAAAATCTCGGCATTCATGAATGCTGGGGGTGATCTTTTACAACTGAGCCAGTGAATAACCTTATTTTTAAGTTCACTGTGGGTCTCAAGTCTATCTGATTGGATCCCAGGAACACCGGTAAGAATGACTGTGTAGGGCATAGACTCAGGGGGTAGGTTTATGCACGGGAGCTTCTGGTGCGAACCTGTTCTCTGCATACTGCTTATCCCTCTACTATGTGGGTCTACACTGTGTTCAGGGGCTGCCAACTTTAAACTAGTAACACAGTCGGTAGTCACAGATCCCACACTAGTAACGTTTGTTTTCCCTCTAACAATTTCAATAGCATTGGGTGATTTGTTCACCTTTTGTATGTTAGATGCATTCCGCTGGGACACTATCTGGGGATCAGAGGAAACAGTAGCCGCACTCGAAGAGGGCGGGGGCCCCAAACCCTGGCTAAGCCCCGCAACCTTATCCAGGGTAACTGAATTTGCTATCACAGCTCTTTCAAGTTTCCCCATATTCACATTAATTTGCTTAACCCTTTCAAGTAATGGAAGGAACAGAGATTTTAATAACTGCTCTAGTGTTTCTAGGAAACCCATGGGAAGTTGGCTTTCAACTGACAAAGGAGATTTTTGCACCTTTGGTATATTCCCGGTAGTAGATGTCGGGTTTTCAGGGTTCACCAAGTTGACCCGTGCAGGTATAGGTGTATGCGTTTTGGACACTTTTACACGCCCTCCCTTTTGCAATCTTCCCCCTCGCTTTCTTTTGCCTGTGGCTGGTACAGATTTACTATCATTTCCCGATTTAGGCGAAGATGGCACAGAAACCTGGGACTGGAAAGAAGTGTCCAGAGTATTTGAGAGTCGTGGTCTTGTCCCTAATATGGAAAAACTATTGGTGGAAGAGTTAGGTGAGCTACTGGACTGGGACCCTACTGGCCCAACTGGCCCCGCCTGCTCTGTAATAGATACCCCGTACAGAATACCATTGGCCAGGGGCTGCACAGGTGAGACAGCACCCATAATGGTACCCAAAGAGGATCTCTTCGAAGGAAGAAGCTCTAATGATTTTTTCCGTCAGTTCTATTTCCCGTTCCAATACAACTGCAGCTCTGATGATGAAATTATCGAGAGTTCCCGACACAGACCCCCCAGTGGTACAAAATGAGAGCCTCTTGACGTTCCTTGGATGGAGCGCCATAGCAATACACACCAGAAAATAAAATACCAATATAATTTTTTTTTTTAAAAAGACAATATGACTTTTAAGAGTGCCCCGAGGCACAATATAAAAATCCACAAAACCAAAATTATTAATAATTTTCAAAACAGAAACTCTCACTGCATTTAGTTCAAGACGAAAGGGGGGTGGCCCAGCCCAGCCTCCTCCGGCCTCGGACGGCCGTAGACAGTCCTGCCCTTGTCCCGGGCTTCTCCCGGGATGCTCCCGCGTGCTCCCGCGCAGCTGGGGCTGGAGACAGTTTTATAACTCGTGACCACTGGTCGGTGGGCGGGGCTTGCAGCCTAACGCCGGATCAGGTGGTGAATATCGAGCAGGGACTCCTGGTACTACTTCTCCTACCCCGGTCACCACAGCAGGCAGACGGACAACAAGGGCTCCTTTCAGATGCAACGCGACTCCCAATCAACAGGCACAGGTATGGGGATCAAGAGCGATCACTGGTTGGTGGGCGGGGCTTGCAGCCTAACGCCAGATCAGGTGGTGAATATCGAGCAGGGACTCCTGGTACTACGAGTCCCTGCTGACAGGCAGCGCAGTCCTCCTTATGGCCAAATAGCCCCAGGACACACACAGCGACAAATCCTACGGTAGGGAGACTCCCCGCAGCAAAGTGGCACCCGCGAAGCAGCACCCGCGAAGCGGGTGCGGGGAGGAGTGGTGTTTTAGCAGCTTCTCCTACCCCGGTCACCACAGCAGGCAGACGGACAACAAGGGCTCCTTTCAGATGCAACGTGACTTGCATTATCATATCTGGTAACTAAGGCTACAGAGGGGGTAAACCCACCCCATATGCCTGCTTCGTTGACTACAGTGCTGCCTTTGATGGAATCGACCACAATATATTATGGGCAAAGCTTGCAAAGTGGGGGATACCAAGGAAACTTCTGGCAGCCATTATGTCCATCCATACCGGGACATGGGTCAGCACTAAGCTCACACAGTCACACGCAGCTGCCAACATCTACACGAACAAAGGGTTAAAAAAGGCCTGTGTGATTGCACCAACATTGTTTAACCTATACACAGCGGACCTGGGAGCTGCACTCTCAAAAACTAACAATTTTCCACCTAAATTAGGTCACCTTAGAATACCTAATATGCAATACGCGGACAACCTTGTCTTCCTGAACCAAACCAGAATAGGCATGAAAAGGGCATTGGAGACTCTTTATTTATACAACTCAGAAAATAAGCTCCAAACTAATGCAAATAAAACCAAGGTATTGGTCTTTGGACATAAACCCAAAAAATCATTGCTGGGCTGGAACATCGGACCACTAAGAATTGCAACTGCAAATAAGTATACCTATTTGGGTGTACAATTCTTAGATACCGGCAGAACAACATCCCGCCTCCCTTGCCTCCAGTAGCTGCGCCGGATTATCCCGGCCGCCGCCCGCCAATCACCGGCTCTGTTGTTGTTGGCATACCGGTGGAGGCAGCTATGACTACCAAAGAGCGGAGACGGGCCGGGGTCATGGAGATGGCCTATGAGTGGGAGCTCTCCGATTGAGCTCCATCCGCTTGGGATCACCTGTCTGGAAATATCCCTGTCAGCGGCAACGATTGACTGCAACCGACCCATTAAGAGTAACTGGTTTTGTTACAGCATCAACCAGAATCAACTTGCTCTCATATCACTCAAATTATTGAACTACAAGCCACTTCCAACGCTTACCTGCTCGTGGACCCCAGACTGGACGTCGCTTTTCCCGCTACAAGGGAGACTCTTCATCGTCGATCCAGGAAGACTGCATGATTTCCCGCCGGAGGTCTGCTACCTGTTGATACACATCGCGGTCCCTGGCGTCCCTCGGGCCATTACTGCAGGACAGTGGAGGGCACTGGCTGCTGCTGACCATCAAGATAGCGACCCCCAGAGAATAGCGAGGCTTGATTACTACGACAACGGTCTCCAGAGCAGGGCGGCTCGACCCCGGTGTCGCGATCACCGACTGCCCCCGGAGCCTTCGAGATTAGATTTCGGGCCCCCGGGGCTGTGGCAGCCGCAAGTTTGAGGTGGTGGCGCATCCACAGCGTCAGCGACGCACCCAGGCTAACAAGTAAGCACATCATTCGCGCTGAAAGAGCGAATTCTCCCTGCACCACTATTGAGGCATTCGCACGGGTTGGGAGTGATCACCCTGCTCTTCCCTGCGATGTGTTTGCCTGTCTGCCCCCTTCGGGGCTGAACCCTGCACACCCCGGCGGCACTACAACAACAACAGAGCCGCCGTGCAGGAGCCTCGCAGAAGGGAGACAACACCGTTGGGGCTGAATCCATCACCTGGAGGAGATGGCGTCCGGTTGCCACGGAAAGTTTGGCGTCCCCCCAACAACAACGAAGCCACCGTGTGGGAGCCCCGCAGAAGGGAGACAACACGAACTGACCCGGCACAAGTGATCGCTGGGGCGACCCCGCCCCCCTTGGAGACTTTCTTTATAACGCAGAGAATATGTTTTGATTCAGCTGGATTTCCCACCCCAAAGGAATAGTGAGATTAGGGAAAGCATTGTGAATCGGCCCCCTCGAACACATGAAAACAGTGCCCCTCACGCCTCAAGGGGTCCTGACGCTACAACTCAAATGAATGAGCCTGCTCCAGAAACAACCTCAGCCATTTCCTCAGGATCAAGGTATTTGCAAATACGTGCAATTGACTTTAAATATTTTGACTTTAAATATTCTCGCTTTCATTTCTCGATTTATTTCTGGTAATTTTTGACCCTCCCCTACATCTCCATCTCCAGACCACTTCTCCACTAGCAGACCAGTGTTTTTCTCACTTCCCCAAATTGGACGATGGCTCGTAGTGCAGGAGATCTCCCCCACCATCCCTCTGCTCATTCTCCTTTACAATAATCACTTCCTGTGAACTTAGTCACAACTGAAATAGGACCATAGACCTTGTCTTGGTTCATGAACAGGAAAATAGGACTTTCGCTCCCCCTTATCCCTCCTTACAATAGAAGGAACAGCAAAGTAGGACTACACTAACTTTTCCTCATCAATGGAAACTAACAGAGTACTACTTATCTGTTTAAGTATTTTTCTACTTAGGAGTCGGCCATCTTAACCTGACTTCCCCTCATTGCTCTAGCCTCTGCATACCTTAACTCTTAATCAACTACCGTCCCCCTTCCTATCTATTCTGACTTCCCAAACGTTCATCTCATTCTGCCACCTACCATACGCCTCTCCCTCCTCTCTTTTCTCTGCCATGCTCCTTCTTTTATTCACCCTTTGTTTATTATCTTCTTACCTAAGACCCTTCTGCCTTTCCAACACTCCGACCCCCCACCTACCTAACGCCCTGGGTGCATATTTCATGTCATCTTCGATCCTACCCCCGTGTCCTTCTAGCCCATTAGAAACTATTCACATTCGTAGTATCTGACTTCTACCCACCTAACCTACCTCTCCCCCCTATGCCTCTATCTGGACTCTTCCTGGTTTCAGCCATCCTTACTCTCTTGGCGCCCTCTCATCCGCACCTACCTGCCCACATATACCATGGCACTCACAGGCACTCACACATACAACATCATCTATCCCCCTGGCCTCACAAAAAAATTGGCCAAACGGTTCAAACACAATTTTATCAAATCACACCCTGAAACTCTCTTCGCTGATCCCTACTTCTCCCCACGCAACAGGCACACAACCATTGACATCATCTTTCTCACAAAAAGGAGAGCAGAATGGAGGAAAGTACTTCTAGCCACATTTGCGATTTCTTCCACGAGAAAATCGGCACAAGGTCTATCTATCTATATTGCCCCTTCCCAACTCCTCCAAGCAACAGCAACAATCACTATTTACGGTACTATCCTCATCCAAGCCACGGACGTAGTTTAAATCTGCTGGATAACATCTTCCCCATGATAAAAGAACAAGTGGACAATCTCCAAGCTGCCTCCCAATCCACCCACCCACCATCACTCGAGGTGCTACCGCCCTAACCCTCTTCGTCTTCCCCCCTAAGCCACATCCCCGATCATCACGGGCATCGGATCCAACTTTTTCTACTACCCCTACTACCCTGACAACTACTCCCGTTAATACACCAAGCAGTACCACAAAGAAACATCGCACACTTCCTCTGCCCATCATGACCGAGACTACATCCGCACCCCCCATACCAACTGAAACCACTCAAGGCATGAACAGAGCTCCTCACCCCTCCTACACAACCCCTTCCCTCATCATCTCTTCCCCTAACCTAGCCACCCCTCACAATACCATACCCAACACTGACTCCTCCCAGATCAACCTATCCCCCCTAGCATGACCAACACTACACATGCACCCCCTTCAGCAACTGAACCCACTCCAGAAACAACCATATCTCCTCACCCTGCACACATAACCCCTTCCTTAACCATCTCTCCCCCACCCCAACCCCTCCTCTAAATAACACACCGAACATGAACTCCCCCCAGACCAGTCAATCCTCATATAGCAGGACCCATTCTACATTCGCACCTCTGTTTGCAATTGAACCCACTACGGGAACCACCATAGCTCCCCACCCCTCTAACATAACCCCCCTAATCCTCTCTCCTCTACCTCTTCCCCGACTCGCCATAACACACCTATCAAGGACTCCACCCATGCTAACCAATCCCCCACAGCTCAGTCGCTTGCACTTTACGGGTCACCCCTAGATCTCTCAGACATCAGTCCACCCTCTGAACATCCACCGCTTCCAATCTCACCTCATACTTCCGCCCCCCAGCATGCCAAACCCACTACTCAGCCACCAACATCAACATCCCTCCCACATATACACACATCTGCACATACTAACCCACGCACTCCTGCACCAGCCCATACACCCAACCAGCCCACACCGCAGACACACACACTCATTTCACCACCTCCAACCCCAATCATAACCACACCAGACACTAGATTAGATGAGATCATGTCCACACTTCACATAATCAAAGAGGATCTCCACACTTTTAAAGTGATGCTATCGAGACAATCAGGGCTCTCCAGATCCTAGAGAACCAGTATACCTAGCAAGCCCTCAACTCACCTCCCTACTAGCCCCCAAACACAATGCTCCCAGCTGGAAATCAGAACCCTCCTGTAATCTATCCTCCCGCCCAATGATACAGTGGTCAACAATCTCAAAAACTTCCTCAATGCCTTAGACCTCAGCCAAATTTGAAACAGCCCTACAAACAATAAAGGCGCAACTCCGGACTTAATAATCTCTAAGAACGATTCCACTCACTTGGAGTCGATCCTCCCCTGTGATTGGTCATACCATCACATCATCACCTTCTTTATCAAGGAAACATTCAAACTTAACTCGGTCCTATCCACAAAACCTAGAGTATGGAAAATAACTTGAAAAAACTCAACCCAAAAAAGTTACCTGCTTCAAGCCACAATCTACTTTTACCCCCTGTTGGGTTTCCAACGTACATGATCTCACCAACCACTACCTCAACTCTATGACCTTGATAATTAACAAATTTGCTCCCCTGCAACTAAAGAGAGATTCCACAAAAGACTCTAAACCCTGGTTCAACCGTACTCTTAACGAGGATAGACGTTCTCTCATAACTGTTGAACGCAACTGGAGATCGGTCCCCTCTGCCAAGCTTTTCATGACTCTAAAAAGAAAGAGAAATGCTTACTACCGAAAGGTCAAGCGCACCAAAGCAGACTTCTTCAGGGACCAACTTGACCAGGCAAGAAATCGACCAAAAAAACGTTTTGAATTAATCAAAACTCAATCTAAGGACCCACCTCATCATCCACAAGTACTAACTCACCCACAACCCAAGTGTGTAGATTTTTCTAACTACTTTTATCTAAAGACTGAGAACATCAAGAAAGATCTCCTCAATTATCTAATTTCTCACTCCTGCCCTCTCACCAAAACCTCCCATCTACTCCCAAGTGCAACACAACAAATTCCGTCAAAGTTTGTTTTAAAAAACAACGCAGCATGGTCATCCTTTTACACCTATTCTGAAGACGCTATAGGCACATTTCTCAATGCCCTGATGCCTGCCAATCAACTCAATGACCCTTGCTGCCACGAATGCGGTTAAAGAACTTACCCCATTGCTTCTACCTCTCTGGACCAAAATCATCAACAGTTCACTTCTACAAGGTTGCATCCCTGACTCCCTAAAGGTGGAGCAGGTGTCTCCGATCCTTAAGACACCCACAGCTGACCCCACGGACCTAAACAACTACCGCCCTATCTCCAAATTTCCCACCCTGGCCAAACTTCTGGAAAAATGTGTTCACCACCAACTGACAAAACATATTGATCACTTCAACCTTCTTAACAAACACCAATCCGGCCTCCGTGCAAATCACAGCACGGAATCAGCCATGACACACCTCATTGATGATGCACTACAAATACTTGATCAAAACGGAACATGGCTTCTAATCCTACTAGACCTCTGCTCAGCGTTCGATACGGTCAAACACGAGAACTGGATAGATCTGTTGAATCACAGAATGGGTCTATCAGGATCAGTGCCTAACTGGTTTACCTATTTTCTGCAAAACCGGACTCAAAAATTCAAGATCAACAACACCCTGTCCAAACACGTTCCAGTTACGCTATGAGTCCCACAAGTTTCCTCGCTATCCCCAACACTTTTTAACTTATTCATGGAACCACTCACCGATCTGCTCCAAGCGTCCAACGTGCAATTTCACTTGTACGCTGACGATATCCAACTGTACCTTAAGATCAACACCCTTTACGACATTAATTTGCTTAACACTACTCTTAAGACCACCCAAATATGGCTGGCAGAGAATCACCTCAAATTGAATGCTTTAAAAACTGAATTCCTCCTAATTGCCCCACCCGCCTAAGTCTCCATAATGCACGATTGGATCAAACACCTTACAGCACTCAACATTCAACCAACAATTGTGGATCCAGCAAAACCATTGGGTATAACTCTGAATTGCAACCTCAATATGCAGAAGCGCATTAGTAAGCATGGGCGAATTTTGCGAATTTGCGATTCGCGAATTTGCGTATTTGCGAACTCACAATCCGAAAAAATTCGCAAACTTTCACAAATTTGCGGATTTTTTTTTTGTGTTCGCAAGGGCTTCTGCCAGTTTGCGAGGGTTTTTTACCAGTTCGCAAATGCGAACTTCCTTGTCGGGTCGCAACGGTCGCGACCATGTTGTTTCTACATCTGGTTCATCGCAGCACCCTCTGTTTCATCACTGCCACCCTCTGGTTCATCACTGTAGATTATGAGGGGAAAAGCACACCTGCCCTGCCTCAAATGACATGAATTAATTTGGGGCTGATTAATGTGTCACTGAATTTGAGCTGGCACCTGCTTCCTTAGCTGTAAGTGCTTCCTGATTACTGATGAGCTTGAACTTTTGCACCTGCTAAGTGCTTTCAGTTTTGCAAAATTCGTTAATACACCTGCCCTGCCTCAAGTGACATGAATGAATTAGGGGCTGATTAATGTGTCACTGAATTTGAACTTCTGGCCCGATTCACAGAATGAACTTAAGACTCAATCCTAAACTTACTACTGTTTTGGTATTCACAGATTGCACTTACTACTTTTTTAAACTCTTTTCTTTTCTTCTTCCCTATTCTATTTCTTATTTCTTATTTACCTTTCGTTCTGCCCAGACCATGGTAAAGGGAGCTGGAAACCAGCCCGAGAAGGGGAAGGGTCCCGCACCCTGTGCCCGGCTCCCGTGCAGGCGTTTGAGGGGGGAGCTAGTGATGCCACGGGAGATCTTTAGCGCGGAGGAGGTGGCCGCACTAGTGTATTATGTACAGCTCCGCCTCCCCAGGACCATCATGGCAGGCGGCAAGATCGCAAGTGGCTACGGGCTCCGGGAGCGCCGGAAGCGGTGGGAGAAGGTGTGCCGGGCCATGTATCAACACTCTCGGGTTCGGCGCACCTACAACCAGGCCACCCACCGTTGGACGGATATCCTGGACCGGGAACGCGATCTGCTCAACCTGCTCGGCGTCGAGGTCCCCGGGCTTGGTAAGCAGGAGCAGCTATTTCATCACTACTCTGTTTTCTCCTGCTCTGTGTGTTATTATATTGCATATTTTTGTTTTTTACCAAGAGCAATAATGCTGCAGATTACATTGTAGGTAAATTATATTTCAAAATCTTCTGTGCATTTCAGATCCACTGCTCTCCTTCTCAGTAGCATTGCTACTATGCTTATTTGTTTTCGATTTTGTGTTCATTTCATTGGCCTGAGAAATTATGTATGAGTGTAGTTTACAGAACTGCGTAATGCTAGACACTAAGGGGCAGATTTGCAATTACCGGCGCATTCCTGCAAAGTAGCAGGGATGCGCCAGTAATTGTGCGCCACGCCACCACCACCCATGGTGCGCCGTATTTACAATGCGGCGCACTATGGGCCCAAAACGTCACTGAAGCGTTACGCATCTGTGCCGTAAAGGTGGTGCATTGCTGGAGTTGTGTCGCAACAATGGCGCAGCTCCAGCAATGCTCTGGCGTGCCCTATCTCCCCAATGCTGCGTCAAGCCCTACGTCTGCTTCAAGCAGGCGCAGGGTTTGAGTGATTCATCATTGTCCTAAAAGTGACTGATTGAACTCTTGTAGATTTCCCTCAGCCACTTTTAGGATGCGTTCCTGCTCAGGAACGCCCTCCCTTGCGCCGGAACGTCCCCTGATGGCGCAGGGCTTTACAACGTGATGCATCTCCCATATGCGTCACGTTGTTAATATACGCCGCACCATGGCGCCTCTTTTGTTCTGCCGCTGCGTCACAAAAGTCATGCAACAAAGGAGCAAAAGAGCCGCAAGGGGCTTGTAAATCTGCCCCTACAGACTCAAGTCCAGTCCTTCCTTTGTACACCTGGCAATAAGAGGAAATAGTGGTGGTGGATTGATAGTTTGAGTATTTTAATGACTGGTTAATGTAGTAGGAAACTTTTTAGTGTTGTCACTGATCTGCAATCACAATGGAGTTTGTCTGTCACTTCGCGTGCTGCGGACTGCTGCCTGCCAGTCCAAGGTGAACCTTTTTAGTAGTTTGTTTAGTGAGTTACATAACTTTCCAAGTCGACGGTCCGCAAATCAAGCAATACTAATATCGTAGTAGACCACATGAGATAGGTCAATATATCCCGTGGAATAGTTGTCTATTTGCTATTTCGCCAAAATATTTTCTTATTGTTCTTTTGAAATGTTTGATTTGGTTGACAACAATCATCCATGTTTTCGGGTATTTCTTTCTTACATGTTGTACATCAGCTCCCCCCAGGGGCAAGAGGACAGAGGAGGTGGAGGTATCGGCTGCTGCTGCTGTAGGCCAGGATCGGTCAGGCGAAGGCTCCTTTGCTGGCCCCGGTAAGTTTTCATTTTAATATAGAGTATCTATTTTTTCCTAGCAATCCTCATTCCATTTTTTCTAAATTGTCTTTGATCTTCTTGTAGACTGTATCTAAATTCTTATCCTGCCTCTACTATGACTCCCTGTGGTATTACTAGATTATTCTTATTAGTCTGTCTGTGTAGCTAACTAAGATTGCACATTTGGCAAAAGGTGTTAAATGAAACTCCCATTCTAGTCAGCAATATCTCTATGCACTGAGTGCAATCCTCTGGGATTGTCCATAATGTCTTTTCAAGTCTTCTAAATGTTTATGCTTTGACAATTCCCAACAATAAAATGTGAATGACCACCAAGAAAGAATAAGATACTACTTTATTTTTGCTTTGGATAGGAGGACAATCCATACTACTACTGTTGCAGGGACAAATCTGCACAAACAGAACTATGGACACTAAATAGTGCATTGTTTATCAATTATAATAGGTGCAGGTATACTTTCCACATACCTCAGTGATATCAGACTTTGAAGAACCCCCAATCTCCTTACTGACTAGATAGTGTGGCAGAGTCATTTAGCTCCCGAATTCATCGATGATTGATCCCCAATGATGATTATTATCCAACGCAGGACAAGAGTACGGAGTCAGAGTCCAGAAGTGTCAGAGGCATGGACTCATGCTTGCAAATTGCAAAACCTTTTGCTCAGTCACTCTTGACCAAAAACCACAGAGTCTATTTAAGTTTTAAAGCTTTATTAAAAGTAAAAACATTTATTAAAATTAAGCTTGTCATAAAACATAAACGGTTGATTAAAAATGGAAAAGTGCTTAGTGATTTATTTCACACATTTATTGTGGGCGAGCCGAGTCCTCACCTGGTTTGAACTTTAATTTTTCTTTTTGGTGCTGTATCGTTGGTCACTCCGTCCAAGTGATGATGATCTGATCTTGCTCTTGTTCTTAGAAGTGAAGCTTCTGTCTGTTATGAGAAAAATGGTGCGTGTTAAAAAGCAAGCATTCATCAGTTGTGCCAAAAAGTGCAGCAAGACAACACCCTTCCCTGGAAAAAGGGACATTTTTACTTTAGAGTAGACAGTCACAAATTATTAGATGGGTTTCTGTATTCACATTTCTTCATTCCTAGACAAAATACTAGTGAGTGGTGTATGTCTATGACATCTAACATTCTTAAATGTACTTTGTAGGTGGAACATCTGGTGCCGGGCCCAGCGCGGAGGTGGAGGAGGACACTTCTGGGGAGGAGGCGGTGCAAGTGCCGGAGGAAACTGATGTGAGGGTTGCCACGGTAGTGGCGGGCAGTGGTAAGCTCTTATATTCCTTACTTATTGAGATTGCAGACTGCAGAGTGTGCTCTCTGCACGGGTGTAGTATATATATGTTGTACAGTTAAGTTACTATACTGTTAAGAAGACTTTCAAATTTAGAACAAAGTTTTAATCAACCAGGTAGTAGCCTCCTCTAAATTTACTTCAACTCAGCTGTGAATTTTTTTTCGAGAATCCAAATGAGATCTGAGATTAACTTGATGGATGGGATGAACGAAAAGCGAAAGAAGGGTGTAAGTAAGTGTGGAAGGACGAGCAAGTTAAAAGTAATGATGACTGACAAAGAAGAATGATACGTGTTTGATTGGTGCCCGAGGTGGCTGGGAAGGAATATGATGCATGGCTGGGTGAAGGATGAAGCAAGGATGGGTGGAAGGAGAACAGCTTGGGTGGGTGATACAGAAACTGTATGTGTTACCTTTGGTTGAAATTCAAATGCAAGTCAAGCACGGATGTATGGCTTGCGGTTTCCCAAATAAAATGAAAAGGTTGTTTTCCCGTGAGAAAACAAAAGGTTTGTCCAGATGAGAGACATGAAGAAGAATGATTGACATATAGTTTGAATGGATGGATGCCTGGATCATGGTACTATCTGACTCTTAGATAGCATATGTGAATCTAGAGAGAGTAGACGGTCACTGGATGAACTAAGTGTTACTTTGAAGAGCATGTAACACCGCACCCGCACATCCGTCCCAGTGTAGGAAAGGCCAGGAAAAGAGGTTTTAATTTTGTCCGAATACTACCATGAATAGTAGCAGTAGTTTGTATTGCAAGCACAGCATATATCCGGCTATTACGATGGCCACTCACTACCTCTGTTAATAAGTTTAGTAGAACTCGGTCATTCATGTGTGGATGTATCACTGTTCACTCAATAAAAAGCAAAGCACCTAAAGTCATCCCATATGTAAGCAAATACATACCATGTGCAGTGATAGATAATCAGATTATTTATCTTCTTCATTTTCCTTTTCTAGTATTCATTGGCACTGTAGGGTGAAAGTTAAATTAATTAAGCAGTAGCCCTTGTAACAGAGTATTCTCAGTGCCACCCGTAATAGAAAAGTAAGAGCATCACCACCTGCATGTACTGGACTGGTACAGTAACGCAAGTCTGTCTCACTCATCATGGCGGGCGTCTGTTTTTTTCGGGTGCAAGTTGACTGCGCTGGCATTATGCCGGCTTGCAGAAGTTAACGTACCAATTTTGCTAAACAAGAGAGAAGAAGAAGAATAAGACTGGTGTACTGTCATAGTCGATTCTAATGGAGTGAGTCCATAGTGCTCGTAGAATTGATTCCTTAAACTCCCACTAATGTTAGAGCAAGGATGAAGAAGTGGGAGGTTAGATAGATACTGGCCACAATAGTTATGTACTGCGCTTGCAAGTTGCTAGTTCTACTGTGACACAACTTTTTGCTGAATGATTTTGTGTTAATCTTAAAGAGCATTGGTTACAGACTATGTCTTTCTTTCTTCATATAGATGCTCCTTCCAAACCAACACGGAAGGAGCTGGCTAAAAGGGCCCGGCAACGGAGGCTGGAGGCGACTGTCGCCGAATATCGGCGGCTGGTGGCCCAGGAGGAGGAGGACATGCAGAGTACATCAACAACATCCACGGCGACACCTGCATCCTCCTCCGCGCTCCCTGGTTCAGCCAGTCAGCGCAGCAGGTCTCCAGCGGTACGGTTTCAGGGTACCGCAGCCACCCGCCACCGCCGAGCAGGAAAAAAATCAGCTGCCCCCCACAGCAGTACCAAAAAAAGGTTGCACCGCCTTTCACTCAGGGTATCCTACCTCGAGCAGGAGCTGTTAAACACCAAAACCCTGCTCGAGACCCTCCGCAAGGAGCATGCCGACCTGGCCCGAAATGTGAACAGCAGCCAGCAGTAGGAGGAGCCTGTCCCTTGCCCCTTTTTTAAAGACTTCTGGGGGGTGGGAATTGGGAGTTGGGTTTTTTGGACTTTTCACAGACATTCGTTGGGGTTAGGGAGTGGGGGTGGGTTGGGTCTTGCGGGAGATTATTTATGTTAGGGATATAAATATACTTTAAACTTTATCTTAGCATACATTTTTTTTACTGCTTTTGAGGCTGGTGGGTGGGGGTTTAACAGTAAGTTTGTTTTCCTGAAACTTAAGTGGCATCTTGATTCAAGTTGTGTAAGTAATTGCCCAAATGTTTTCAAAACTAAGTGCCTCTCACAGAGTAAGTGAATTCAACAGTCCTAGGACTTTATTAGTACTACCGTCAGTCTCTCGTCTCTCCTAATACTCCATTATACTACCTCCCCCCAAACGCCTATCTTACCTGTAATTTGTGTTTGGAAATAGGGCTAGGCACAGGGCTGGCGGCACGGTAAATGGCGATTAAGGTTGGCAATCCTGGGCGGATGAAATGTCATCATTGCGGTGGTACTAGTGGTGTTACACAGTGGCAGTTGCAGCACATGAAAAAAAAAGAGAATGAAACCTTGTTTGTCCTTACCGTAGCATTAGAACGGTATGATAGAGAATAAAGCAGGTGACAGTACACTAGAATAGTGCCACAATGTAGCCTAACAAATGGTAAAGTATTGAAAGTATAACTACTACTTGCATTGAATTTCTTTGACATTGGCTAATACTACAAGAAATAGTACTGAAGGTGAAGGACACAGTAGTGTAATCATTTGCCACGTCTAGGAGGAGGATGTTCTTGATGATCAATCAAGTTGATGGCGCACATGAAAATCTGCTTTCATTTGCCAATGGGTCTGTGTCAAGCTGAGTAAGAATATATCCTCGGATTCCTTCACCAGCCTGTTGCTATGACCTTATCCTCCCCAGCAAGTGTGTGGAATTTTTGCTGTCATTTAGTCACACATCAATCAAAACCACACAGCCTGGGGGAAGAGGGTTAGGGTTTGGAAAATGGATGGGAATGGGGTTTTTTGGGAAAGTTTTGTTGAGAAAAGAAAAAAAAAGCACAGCATGGACAAACAATAATTGAAGATAAACAAATCTTTGGGTACAAAGCTATCCATAAATCTTTTAAGAGACATAAAGAAAGTGCATGCACTACTGCATGCATGGTTACTGAAAAGTAAGTAGTACTTTCGACAACCGTGAATGAAAGAATGCGACAGTACAGGGCTGCAGTAATAATTATGCGTTTTCACTTGCCTATCTCTGCACTCAGGGAAACACTTTGTACATTAAATTAGGTTTGAAAAATAGCAGAAGTAAAACCTATACAGTGGCTGTAGGGATGAATTTAGAAGCAGAGATCAAAGAAATGCAGAGTCACACTCATAGAAGTTCACAGCAATAACATTACTTAAAAGATAATTAGAAAAGAACGGATACTGTATCTGTATGTTGTTGTAGTTGTCCTGTTGAATTTGTGAAGTTGCATGCATTCAACCATTCCTCCTATTAGCGGGACTCCTCCATTCCATCTGACGCTCCGTCCATTAATGTTGGTGACCAGAAATCACCCTGACCACTGCCTGCCTGGCGGATGCTGAATTGCGGCTCGCTAATGTGAAGCCTGACTTCATCCTTTTTTTCCCATTGCACAGGCTGAAACCCGGCCTGTAATTATTGATGGAAAAACAGGAAGTGATATTAGAACACCACTGACAAATAAATATAAGGTATGTACGCTGTGTAGTGCAAAAAGTCACACTTTGAGTTTCCTAATAGACAGTACAATATTTTTGAAAGTGCGTACTCTGTCTGAGTCTCCTTTTGAAGGATAAATAAGTATGGGCAAATTAATTTAGCCGATCTTTCCCCTCAAGCTAGGTGTACTGTAAACTGTGTTTTAGAACAAAATTAGACCTTCCCAGCAGTGCTCCCAGACCCTTACTGAACCCAGTCGCAAAAATGTAGAAGACCCCCAATCAGATCTCAAAAAACGAGACCTAGTAGAAAATGGTGACAAAACGTACTTTGAAAGTAAAGTAGGCCCAAATCCCCCCTTACCCACCATGGATTGTATTCAAACCACTTGCAAGCAAGCAAAACTATCCATACCCAGCATTGCTCCAAGATTCGCAAACCCCCCCACAAACACCAGGAACCCCCACAAACAGCCCCTCGAAAAAGGTAGAGTGAGCGAAATCTCAGAAAATGCTAAAACTTTTTCCCCAGGGATTGTCTCCAAAACACTTTCTTTCGGGTATTAGACCTTCCCAACAATGGCCCCAGAACTGTCAACCCGGGCGAAAACAAGTTTAACACCCCCAACAAGCCAAAAGGCAAAACCCGGGAAAAGCCACACTTAGAAAATTGTGGGCCTACCTGGAATTCAGTCCAAATGCGCTCTGCAGCAAGGCCCCAACTCCCCTTTTCCACCATGGATTTCCTGAAAAACAAATGCAATCAACATTAGACTGTGCCAGCAGTGCTCCTAGACCCCAAAACCCACCCACAAAAACCTGGAAGCCCCCCAAACAGCACCCCAAAGACAGGCAAGTTAGCAAAAACGCAAACACTTTTTCACCATGGATTTGGTCCAAAACACTTGATTCCGATATTAGACCTTCCGAGATATGCCCCCAGACCCCTGCAGCCACCAGCAAAAAAGCAGAACACCCCCAAACAGGCAAAAAGCAAAAATGGGCCTACCTTCAATTCAGTCCAAATACGCTGTGCAGCTAGGCCCTAACTCGCCTTTTCCACCATGGATTTCCTGAAAAACAAATGCAATCAACATTAGACTGTGCCAGCAGTGCTCCCAGACCCCAAAACCCACCCACAAAAACCTGGAAGCCCCCCAAACAGCACCCCAAAGACAGGCAAGTGAGCAAAAACGCAAAATCTTTTTCACCATGGATTTGGTCCAAAACACTTGATTCCGATATTAGACCTTCCGAGCTATGCCCCCAGACCCCTTCAGCCACCCACAAAAAAGCAGAACACCCCCAAACAGGCAAAAAGCAAAAATGGGCCTACCTTCAACTCAGTCCAAATACGCTGTGCAGCTAGGCCCTAACTCGCCTTTTCCACCATGGATTTCCTGAAAAACAAATGCAATCAACAGTAGACTGTGCCAGCAGTGCTCCCAGACCCCAAACCCCACCCACAAAAACCTGGAAGCCCCCCAAACAGCACCCCAAAGACAGGCAAGTGAGCAAAAACGCAAAAACGTTTTCACCATGGATTTGGTCCAAAACACTTGATTCCGATATTAGACCTTCCGAGCTATGCCCCCAGACCCCTGCAGCCACCCACAAAAAAGCAGAACACCCCCAAACAGGCAAAAAGCAAAAATGGGCCTACCTTCAATTCAGTCCAAATACGCTGTGCAGCAAGGCCCTAACTCGCCTTTTCCACCATGGATTTCCTGAAAAACTAATGCAATCAACATTAGACTGTGCCAGAAGTGCTCCCAGACCCCAAAACCCACCCACAAAAACCTGGAAGCCCCCCAAACAGCACCCCAAAGACAGGCAAGTGAGCAAAAACGCAAAAACTTTTTCACCATGGATTTGGTCCAAAACACTTGATTCCGATATTAGACCTTCCGAGCTATGCCCCCAGACCCCTGCAGCCACCCGCAAAAAAGCTGAACACCCCCAAACAGGCAAAAAGCAAAAATGGGCCTACCTTCAATTCAGTCCAAATACGCTGTGCAGCTAGGCCCTAACTCGCCTTTTTCCACCATGGATTTCCTGAAAAACAAATGCAATCAACATTAGACTGTGCCAGCACTGCTCCCAGACCCAAAAACCCACCCGCAAAAATCTGGAAGCCCCCCAAACAGCACCCCAAAGACAGGCAAGTGAGCAAAAATGCAAAAACATTTTCACCATGGATTTGGTCCAAAACACTTGATTCCGATATTAGACCTTCCGAGCTATGCCCCCAGACCCCTGCATCCACCCACAAAAAAGCAGAACACCCCCAAACAGGCAAAAAGCAAAAATGGGCCTACCTTCAATTCAGTCCAAATACGCTGTGCAGCTAGGCCCTAACTCGCCTTTTTCCACCATGGATTTCCTAAAAAACAAATGCAATCAATATTAGACTGTGCCAGCAGTGCTCCCAGACCCCAAAACCCACGCACAAAAATCTGGAAGCCCCCCAAACAGCACCCCAAAGACAGGCAAGTGAGCAAAAACGCAAAAACTTTTTCACCATGGATTTGGTCCAAAACACTTGATCCTGATATTAGACCTCCGAGCTATGCCCCCAGACCCCTGCATCCACCCGCAAAAAAGCAGAACACCCCCAAACAGACAAAAAGCAAAAATGGGCCTGCCTTCAAATGAGTCCAAATATGCTGTGCAGCTAGGCCCTAACTCCCCTTTTCCATCATGGATTTCCTGAAAAATAAATGCAATCAACATTAGACTGTGCCAGCAGTGCTCCCAGACCCCAAATCCCACCCACAAAAACCTGGAAGCCCCACAAACAGCACCACAAAGACAGGCAAGTGAGCAAAAGCGCAAAAACTTTTTCTGCTCCGATGTTCCCCAAACCACTTTTATCCGGTATTAGACCTTCACAGCAATGCCCCAGACACGTCAACTCACCCGCAAAGAAGTAGAACACCCCCACAAGTGCAGAGTCTTTCTTCATTGGGCGTAATCCAGCCATCTGCTTTGAGGGAAATAGGAGTCTAGAGGAGGAGGATACAGGAGCATGTTCTTGTGAACTTGTGAACCTGAGGAATGCAGACTGCGGCACCTTCAAATACATAAGCAAATAAGTGAAGACAGTTCTGCTGATGGGCTTGTTTTTGTGATTAGGTGATTAAAGTTTTTATTTATATAGATTTTGCAAAACAAAGAAAGACAGACACACAGGAATAAAAGTGAATAAGGACGAAAAAGAAAGTTAGTGATTCATTGACTCATTTTCAGGGCTCGGTGTCAGGGAAGAAGAGCTTGTCCTCAAACTCTACGAATTCAGACGGGAGTAGGTCAGTTAACAGAGAAGAACTTCCCTCATCTAAGTTGGTGTCCTCCTCGTCTTCTTCCTGCGTGCATTCTCGTATTTCGTAATCTGGTTGTATGAGTTGCTGATTCATCTTGAATATTGTTAACCTCTCCACATTTTTGGGCGAGAGGTGGGTCCTTTTGCAAGTTACAATGCCACCAGCAGCACTGATAACACGTTCAGAAGACACGCTTGCGAGTGGGCAAGACAAGTAATTTATAGCCAGGTTGGTGATCTCTGGCCACACATCTCTTTTCCCATGCCAATACACCAATAGGTCATCATGAACATAGACCTCTGTTGAGTCATTCAGATAGTCCTGCACCATCGACTCAGAGTTCCTCCACTTTACTTACTTTTTTCTGGGACCTTTTGAGAAGCAAACCCAAGCTGAGTTAGCCAATCCTCTTCTTCACACAATGTTACTGTTGTGTCTGGTGCAGATGATACGTTGCTGGTGTCTTTAACGGCTGAGAGGGAAAATCACTCACTTCTGCCACAGCCACAGATGCAAAAGTGGATTTTTTTGACTCCGGATGGCCTGCTGATGCTGATGTACTGCCTTTTCCTTCAATTTCCTGCCGTTCTCTTTCAAACCGACTGGCTGACACAGCTAGCCAATGTTTGTACTTTGTAACATCTGCGTCATCAAAAGGAAAGAATACTCTGCCTGCCACTGCCTTTTTGTACAGTGGATCCAGAATAGTAGCACAAATGTAATGCTGTTCTGTGTGGATCTTTTGAAGACGTTCATCACAAAGTAGGCACTGTAATAACTTCTCCGCCAACTCAAATGCTTCTTGCTTTCCATCTTTTTGAAACGTAGAAGACACCGCCTTCAGTTGGTGCTCTAGCATGCGCAACAATGGGATAGCTTTTCCCAAATTACAGTTCTCCCTGCTGACTGCACGCGTGAAGACCTCAAAAGGACGAAGCATGTCTGTCAGGATTTTAACTAGCTGCCATTGCTCCACCTGTATCCTCAGGTCAATCATAGGTGTACCCAGTTTAAAGAAATACTGATCGACTACCGCATACTGCTCATACAGATGCTCAAGCATGTAGAAGGTTGAGTTCCAACGTGTTAGCACCTCCTGGATGAGTGCTTTCACTGGCAGTTTACGTTCATGTTGCAGGCACCTCAGCTGCATCTGGGCCTTAAAAGAATGGTTGAAATGTATGCACAGTCTTCGGCAGGTGGTCAGTAACTCGCACACTGGACTTTCTTCACTCAAGAATTTTTTAACAACCAGGTTTATACAGTGCGCCAAACACGGCACTTTGAAATAGTTACCCTTATCCATGGCCTTAACTACATTGGCGCCATTATACGTGGAAACATACCAATCATGCATTTTCTTGGAGACAGCCATTGAAAGACCTTTGTGTTAAACTCATGCAAAATGTTTTCTCCTGTATGATTTTTCTCCATGGCAAACATGGCTAGTGTTGCATGTTTCTGAGCAGCTTTAAAAACTTTGTCTGGGTCAACACCTGTGTTTAGCTTTGCTTTAACCCCTGAAAAAGAGACCCAGTGTGCAGTGATGCGCATGTAATCAATGATTTGGCAACTGGTCCACATGTCTGTTGTCAGATGTATAGTGTGAACAGCACTCTTCTGCAAAGCTGCCCCAATCACCGCCAGCACATCTTCATGTAGTGCTGGAACCGCAACTCTGGCAAAATAGAACCGGCTAGGAACCTTCCATTTAGGGCAGAGCATTGCCACTAATTCAAGAAAACACACCCCTTCCACAAAAGAAAAAGGGAGAAGGTCCAGTGCTAGCATTTTAGCCAGCTTAGTGTTATACAGATGTGCCGTTGGGTGGTTGCGTTCAAATGGCGCATCTGAAAACAACATGCTTCTAATGGTGGGCAGGACCATTTTACGGGATGATGATGACTTCTTTGACCCAGTTACGCTCGGTGATGATGAACTTTTTCGCATTGATGTCTCACTCTCTCCTGAACTCTTAGTGTGGCTCATATATCTTGCAGGGGGTGTGCTGCTGACAGGGGTACTGGGTGTAAGTGAAGAAATGTTTGACGCTTCTTCCTCCTCATCATCATCAGATGAAACATCAACGGATACAATTTGTTGACTTGCAATTCGGGCTGCCTTGATCTCCTTTAGGTGCGCATGCCATTTGACAGTGTGCTGTCTCTCAAGATGACCTCTCTGGCCTCCGGTACCATAGTTGGTACCAAGCTTACCACGACTAACTCGAAGCTTACAAATGGTACAAATGGCTATGTTTTCCCTTGTTGGGCTAACAATAAGGAAGTCCCAAACTGCGGCCTTCAAATGTCTGTGGGGGGCCGAGGAGGCGATACTGGGAATGCTAATGCCAGATGAAGTTGAGGATGTGTGTTGCCGAAATTTACTATGGTGTGCACTTACAGCACCACTAATTGAGGAAATGGAGGTCGAGGTGGATGGACGTCCCTTCTGGCGAGAAAATATGGAAGCGGTAGGTGGTGGTGTACTAGTTAACTGCATTGGTGGTGGTCCCATTGCCACATCGCCAACATCACGCTCAGCAGCATTTCGGGATAGGGTAAAAATGTCTGTTTGCTGCATGCCCGCTGAGGCTGGAGTGACGTCTATGATGACTGTGTCGTCGTCGTGAGAGTCTTCTTCAGCAGGAGTATACGCCACTTCTTGTTCAGCGTCATCATCACACTCCATAACTATGAGACTTTCGGGGACCTTCCTTTTACGCTTAGCTACCTTTGTCAGATCATGGTGTGCCTCACTCTGAGACGGCCGTGGTGGTTCCCAATTTTCATCCATATCATCAGAAGGAAGGGGGCTTGAAGAAGATGTAGACACCATCCTTGATCTTTTCCTTGCTAGGGATCTGGAAGACAATGAATGATGAGGAGGTGTGGCTTCCTCAAATGATACCTCGGCTTGAATGTCGATTTCCTGATGTGCCCCTACTTCGGGAGGAACAACTATTGTGGGCACTTGTGCCGCTCCATGCACCTCTGCTTGCGCATCTCCTTGCGCCGCCTCTTCTTCCACATGTACTTGGGCTTGTACTTGCACATGTGGTTGTTGTTGCAGCTGTGGTTGTTGAACACTCGTCAAGTGAGTTACAACAACCTGTGTTGATTGAGGGATGCTGCTACTTTCTTGCGATGAGCCAACATCACTGGTCGATGGTGATTGAACAACTATACTGGCTGCCTCTGCAGCACTCAAGGGCTTGGACTTAAGTTGGCGTGGTGGTGGTGGCACTGAGCCCAATGGAGCGGAGGTGCTGCTCCCAGCTTGGTCCCCAGCAGACCATACTGCTGCTGCAGGCGTACTTTTTTTTCCCAAAAAAATGAGGCGGGCGGCACACCAGTCTCCTTGGTAAGTGGCACCACTTGCTTCTTCTGCTCCTTACTGGCAACTTTCTTGCTAGAGGAGCTACGGGCAACTTTTTTGGGGGCCATCTTCTTCAGATGTCAGAACAGCAGGCCGCAGTTGCACAAGTTGCAGAGTTGTCTGTGGCCACACGTGACGTTGTGCTGCACACACCGCAGCAGGACTTGTTCCTGGCACTGATGAGGAACGATGAGGCTGATGATTCGTCTTTCTGCACCTAAAAGCAAACAAAGCCAGAGGAACATCAGTTAAATAAATGTTGCATATGTAGCGCTTCAATTAATAGTTTGCAAGTAAGCATTTTTATTATACCCACCCCCCCAAAATGGAAAGACCAATAAAATGCACCACTGACAGAGTACCCCTGGGCATAATGGATGAAAGCATGGCAGACTGGGTGCAGACCTATGGCACAACAAAGCACACTGCCTGGCTTCAAAATGGCCCCTAGACCCCCACCCACATGGCCAGGCCCTACCTGGACAGTCCTCAAAATGGCCCCCACCCACATGGCCATGCCCCATCAACACCTTAAAAAATCGAAAAACACACACACATCACCACAATCCAATGACATCCATGCCCACAATCAGGTTCAAATACAAGACACCCCACAGAAAGACTCGGCCCATGTACAACTGAGTAACCCTGGGCATAATGGCTGAAAGCAAGGCACATGGGATGCAGGCCTATGGCACAAAGCAAACAGCCTGGCTTCAAAATGGCCCCTAGACCCACACCACATGGCCAGGCCCTGCCTGGACCAGGCCTCAAAATGGCCCCACCCACATGGACAGGCCCCAACACCACCCTAAAAAATCGAAAAACACACAAAAATCACCACAATCCAATGCCATCCATGCCCTCAATCATGTTCAAATTCAAGACACCCCACAGAAAGACTAGGCCCATGCACCACTGAGTACCCCTGGGCATAATGGATGAAAGCATGGCAGACTGGGTGCAGGCCTATGGCACAACAAAGCACACTGACTGGCTTCAAAATGGCCCCTAGACCCCCACCACATGGCCAGGCCCTGCCTGTACCAGTCCTCAAAATGGATCCCACCCACATGGACAGGCCCCAACACCACCCCAAAAAATCAAAAAACACACAAAAATCACCACAATCCAATGCCATCCATGCCCTCAATCATGTTCAAATTCAAGACACCCCAAAGAGAGACTAGGCCCATGCACCACTGAGTACCCCTGGGCATAATGGATGAAAGCATGGCAGACTGGGTGCTGGCCTATGGCACAACAAAGCACAATAACTGGCTTCAAAATGGCCCCTAGACCCCCACCACATGGCCAGACCCTGCCTGTACCAGTCCTCAAAATGGACCCCACGTACATGGACAGGCCCCAACACCACCCCCAAAAATCGAAAAGCACACAAAAATCACCACAATCCAATGCCATCCATGCCCTCAATCATGTTCAAATTCAAGACACCCCACAGAAAGACAAGGACCATGCACCACTGAGTACCCCTGGGCATAATGGATGAAAGCATGGCAGACTGGGTGCAGGCCTATGGCACAACAAAGCACACTGCCTGGCTTCAAAATGGCCCCTAGAGCCCCACCACATGGCCAGGTCCTGCCTGTACCAGTCCTCAAAATGGCCCCCACCCACATGGACAGGCCCCAACACCACCCCCAAAAATCCAAAAACACACATAAATCACCACAATCCAATGCCATCCATGCCCTCAATCATGTTCAAATTCAAGACTTCTCAAGTAGTGGGTCTAGAAGTGCTCTAGAACCATCCCTTCATAGGCACTCAGAAAATTGTCTCCATATCATAAGAAGACTTCCACTCTGTAGTTCAATTCATTCATTGAATGTTTTATTTTATAGTCATTAGATGTAGTTCATATCACTTTCTTTTATAGTTTACATGATTATTGTCATCTTTTACATATCAGACATTGTCATCTTGATGTATCCAATGCATTTCGGGCATGCAGTAATATGCCCTTCGTCAGGGAAAACGACACTGTCAAGAATAATAACGCTTTATCAGAAATATGGTCAATCACATGATGTGTATCAACAACAACGTTATGGTGATTAGTGGTTCAAAGAGAAAAGAATTCTGGTGAGGTGAGTGCACGAAAACTAAAACGTGATTGTCTGAAATGCATGCAATGTGCATAGATGGTAAAATAAAGGTATAAGTAGTAAGGGTTTGTTCAGACTCACATACCTGGAATATCCAGTATTCAAGAAAAATCTGTAAAAAGAACAAGTAAAAAAACGCGGTTCTTACAACTGTAGTTCTGCCAAAAATACACGGATTTAATCTTCAGTTCACGCATGCGGTAGCGCTCATCTCATCTACTAACCTTAAATGTGTGGAAATGACGGTTCCACACGGATCCTCTCGTAGGTACGGGCTGGTACATAGATCAGCCATATTCGTGTTTGTTTAAAGGAAAGTTCCGGTCATGTGACGAATGACGCGTCACAAAGAAAGACTAACGGACGAAAGCTTCATGTATGCTTGCGTGCAAACTGAATGTGCACGATATTATTGTAATGTTCTGGCCAGAACGAGGGTAAAAAAACTAAAAAAACGGTGGTATTACATTAAAATGTCGAGAGCTTTCAACTAATAAAAAATAATTGGTTACCTCAAAAAATTTGCGGTGAAGTCGGGATTCGAACCAAGTTGGTCCACATTGATAATATGGTGTTTAGTGTTTGCAGCCATAAGCGAAGGTGGTAGAAAGTGAAGGTTGTGTGTAAGTGTGAGTGTCTGTTGAATATATGAACAACACACAGTATCCACAAGATGCAGTCTATTATGAGCAATTAACAAAGATTTATAAATAACATGCAAATTCTATTCTTTCATTAAGCCCCATTGGTTTCTGGGTAGACAATTTCTGTATCCAATAGTTCTCTCTCATCAGTAGGTATTTGTTGTTGTTTCTCCCTTCGATTTTTTGGACTGTTTCCAGGATTATGAATTTGATTTGCGAGACATTGTGACTTTTTTCTGTGAAATGCAGCGATAATGCTGATTTGGTATTCTTTAGGCATATGTTAGATCTGTGTTCAGTTAACCGCACTTTGATGCGTCTCTCGGTTTTGCCCACATAAATCTTTCCACATGGACATCTGATACCGTATATCAAATTGCTTGATTCACAGGTGGCATTCACTCTCAGTTTTATTGGGTAACCTTTGGAGGGATGGCTGATTGTGTTGCCTCGGATCACACTATTACAATTGCCACAGTTTAAACAGGGTTTAGTTCCTGTAAATGACGTATTCTCCAGAGTTTTCTGTTGAAGAATTTCTCCTAGATTCTTAGATCTAGTAAATGCAAACATCGGAGGTTCTCTGAAAGATTGTTTGAAATCTGGCTCCATGTTAAGAATTGACCAATGTTTCATTATCGCCTGTCTGTACTTTTTGCTTGCAGTGGAGTATTTGGATACTACTACTGTTCTTGTCTGTTCTGGTTTGGTTTTGCTGGTTAATAATTGTCTTCTTTCAATTTGATCAATCCTCTTTTTTGATTCATCTACTAGAAATTGTGGGTAACCTCTAGACGTGAATTTGTTAGCCATTTCACCAAGTCTGGTGTTGAGTGTGTTTTCATCTGAAGTAATTCGTTTGACTCTGGCCATCTGTGAGAATGGTAAGTTTTTGATTAGGTTAGGTTGGTGAAAACTTGAATATAGCAACATGTTATTTCGGTCTGTTGGTTTAACATATAAATCGGTCGCAAATCCCTCAGTTGTTTATGGATACTTTTACATCAAGAAAATTAACAGACGTATCTGACATAACCCATGTCAATTGTATTCTTTGATCAATCTTGTTGAATTTAGTTAGTTCCATCTGTAGTTTCTCTTGTGTATTAGTCCATACGATGAAATAGTCATCAATATATCTGATCAGTAATTTCAGGTTTTGTATCCATTCATTTTTGGAGAAAATGTGTCGGTTTTCATACCACTGCATGAAAATATTAGCATACACAGGGGCTGCTGAATTGCCCATAGCCATGCCTGACAGTTGTTGGTACCATGATTCTTCAACTTTGAAATAGCTATGGTATAAAATGAAATACATCAGTTCCATCAAAAAGGTTTGAAAGTCATGATCTAATTCAGAGTTCAAAAGAGCTGCTTCCATCGCTTCGATGCCCATGTCGTGGGGGATGCTAGTGTACAAGCTGCAAACATCAGCTGTGCATAAAATTAGTTTTTCTGTTGGATCCAACTTGAGTTGTTCAAGTATCTGTAAGAATTGAGATGTATCTTTGACATAAGTACGCATTGACTGTACTATTGGTTGAAGATATCGGTCAATAAGTTGACCAATTGGTTCGTGCAGGCTCCCTCTCGTGGACACAATGGGTCGCATTGGTGGGTCGTTGATGTTTTTGTGTATCTTGGGTTGCATTCGGAGTGTAGGGCTTTTTGGATCTGAAATCAGTAAAAAGTTTTTAGTTCTTTCTACAATAGTGCCTTGTTTTAATGAGCCATCAATGATGTCTTTCAGTGTTTTGGCATATTCCGGTGTCGGATTTCTATCCAATTTACAATATGTCTTGTCATCTGAAATATGCTCCTTGACCTTTTTGTTATACATTTCTGTATTCATGATGACGATGGCGCCACCTTTATTGGCTTTAGTGTATGTTACTTTATCATTAGAGGCCAATTTATGAAGGGTATCAAGATCCTTCTGTGTGATATTTCTGTTTTTAGGTTTCACGTGTTTGATTTTCCTGATATCCTGTTTTACTAGATTTTCAAACAAATCCAGCGTCTTGTGACTGGTTGGGGCTTGGAAGGTACTGTGTGGTCTTCACCCAGCTAGTTGATCTTTTTCTTGTGGTGATCTGTCCGGTAATGTATTATCAAAATAATGTCGCAACTTGAGTTTTCGCATTAGTTTAAAAAAACTAACTTCAAGTTCCAAATTATCAGTGGTAGTGGTCGGTATGAACGATGTGCCTTTTTGTAGTAATCCCAATTCGTAAGGGCTAAAGTGATGGTCACTGATGTTGATTACTAAGTGTTCTGCGGTTGGTTCTTTTTGGCTTTCCTCTCTTTCTCTTTCTCTTTGGAGGTCATGGTTGTACTTCTTGTGCTCGGTGGATCCCTTTCTTTGTCCTTTGCCTGACCCTCTCCTGGGTCTCCTTTTTGTTCTTGGCCCTGGTCTAAAAAAGGACTAGTTTCAGTGGTTTTGCTGGTAGTCGGTTCTTCAGCAGTCGGTTTATCTTGAGATGTAGCTGTAGGTTGTGTCTTACGTGATCTTTGACTAGTATCACTGTCTGATGAGGAAGTTTCGGTGTTAGAATTGTATGGACGGTTTCTACGTTTTTGCGCATAAACTTCTGCCCACGTGTATACTTCACCAAGACGATAATCCAGAGTATCTCTCTTAAATTTACAAATTTTTCGTTCATTTATTTCCTTATAATGTCGATCTATTTGGCTCTTTATATCATTTAGGGTAGTTGTTAGTTCATCCTCTGACATCATCTTGGATAATTCAGTTTTGGTTTCCTCAATTTCTGCAGTCAGTTCTTCTAAGATGGTAGATAATTCTTGTATTATTAAAAGAATTAGGTCCAACGAACATTTATTAAGAATTTCATACCAGCGCTCCTGAAACTTTTTAGAATGTTTGCATAGGGACGGTTTGAGTGCAATTCTGAGTCCACGTGGTATGCGTAAGTTCTGATGATATCTGATGAGGGTGCTAGCATGTAATTGCTGGTTGGTTTTCCTTTTGGATAAGTATAGTAATTGTCTAATGTTTTGCTCTTTAGACCGTCCTGTGGTTTCCTGGGTGAGTTCTTCCCTGATTAAGGAATAAATTTGGTCTGCATCTTTAGTTTCAAATGCAAAGGTTGAGGCTCCGCCTCTGTGCTTTTTTAAATGTCTTCATAATTGCTCATCTTGAAGAGTTGAAATTGATTTTATTAGTTGCGTGCTATTTATCCACAGGACACTGTAGACACATAAATTGATTAGAATGGGATAAATGCACTGCCTTTTATACTTGTTTTTTAGGAAAAAACAAGTATAAAAGGCAGTGCATTTATCCCATTCTAATCAAATTCAAGACTTCCACAGAAAGACTCCATAGAAAGACTAGGCCCATGCACCACTGAGTAACCCTGGGCATAATGGATGAAAGCAAGGCACATTGGATGCAGGCCTATGGCTCAAAGCACACTGCCTGGCTTCAAAATGGCCCCTTGACCCCCACCACATGGCCAGGCCCTGCCTGTACCAGTCCTCAAAATGGCCCCCACCCACATGGACAGGCCCCATCAACACCCCAAAAAATCGAAAAACACACAAAAATCACTACAATCCAATGCCATCCATGCCCTCCATGATATTTACATTAAAGAGACCCCACAGAAAGACTCAGTCCATGCACCACTGAGTACCCCTGGGCAAAAGGCCCCAACAACAGCCCAAAAATCGATAAACACACAAAAATCACCACAATCCAATGCCATCCATGCCCTCCATGATGTTTACATTAAAGAGACCCCACAGAAAGAGTCAGTCCATGCACCAATGAGTACCCCTGGGCAAAAGGCACCAACAACAGCCCAAAAATCGAAAAACGCACAAAAATCACCACAATCCAATGCCATCCATACCCTCCATGATGTTTACATTAAAGAGACCCCACAGAAAGACTCAGTCCATGCACCACTGAGTACCCCTGGGCAAAAGGCACCAACAACAGCCCAAAAATCGAAAAACACACAAAAATCACCACAATCCAATTCCATCCATGCCCTCCATGAGGTTTACATTAAAGAGACCCCACAGAAAGACTCAGTCCATGCACCACTGAGAACCCCTGGGCAAAAGGCCCCAACAACACCCCAGAAATCGAAAAACACACTAAAATCACCACAATCCAATGCCATCCATGCCCTAAATCATGTTGAAATTCAACAAAACAGTTGTATCATGCACCCATAACTAACCCTGGTCCTACTGGATACTGTGGCTACCCACAATATATTTTATTTAATGTTCTGAAAAAGTTCCAAAATTGTAGTTGCAGCAACTGTAAAACCCCAAACAAACTTACTTGTGAAATTTCTAATCCAAAAGTGATCCAAAGAAAGTCAAAAAGGCCTCAAATCCAAATATCCAGCAGCATCCACAAAAAGTAATCCTTCCAGGTCAAGATCCAAATCAAAGTGACCAGGACATGAACAAAGCACTGGGAGGAGCCTGCTGGACAGAAAGAGGAAGTTGGAGACTGTGGGGCACTTCCTTACTCCCCCCCCCCCAAAATGGACTCCTTGCAAAAAAAAGTGCAGGCAAATGTCAACCTGAGGAGTTATTCTGATAAAAATCATCATTTTCAGAAGGTTTATGCTGCGTGCTGGTGGATTTCTTGTGCAGAATTGCAAATTTTGCAATTTCGCGAGTGCGAGATTGTAGCTGCCCGCCGCATCTACGTGTTCGCAATTGCAAACTCCCGCGATGCGTGATCACGGGCCTTTATGACGTACTCGCGTTGACAAACTCTTGCTGTGCAAGGTGGCAAGCTGCGATGACGTAATCGCGGTCGACAAACTCCCGCGGGATCCCGCAGCAAGATCCAAAATGGCGCAGCACACGCAAAACATGGAGAAAAACAACTCTGCAAACGCTGAATGACGGTAAGTGAACGCCGCGCGCCGCAATATTGTATCACCATGCTAAAAAATCCGCTTCGTGCGAATTTTCGGGAAATTTGCGAGAATTCGCGGATTGCGAATTGGCCGAAAATCCGAAAAATCCACGAGCGGAACGGATTTTATGCCCATGCTTAAAAAAGACTACATTGTCAAATTTTGAGTAAATTTTTAGATACAGAAGGTAGATATGTTATAGCTAAAATTAAAATTCATGATTCAGTGATGTTTTTACTAAATGTATATGGTCCGACTGCTGATGATCCTATATTTTGGTCTAACTACTGAAGTACTCAAGTCGGGTAACGTTCCTCTCATAGTTGGAGGATATTTCAACATTATATCTAATCCTTTATTAGATATATTTTCTCTCACAAAATTTTGACCTCCTAAAGCATTTATTCCAGTTACATTTTTTCTTAAAACTACAAAATTGGCAGATATTTGGCAATTACATTTCCCTACAGAAATGTTTTTTAAAATTGTTCTAATTCACATAACTCTCACTCAGGACTTGATTATTTATTAATTCCTACTATTGGTAATATTGAAATTTCCGATCATGCCTTAATTTCCTTTGTTTTAAAATGTAATTCAAATTTTAAAACACAATCCAGATGGCGAATGGACACTAGTAATGTTCTTAATGAACAAAATAAACCAAAAATCTTAAATGCTCTTCATGATTACTTTCTTCCTAACACAGAAGGCTCTACTTCCATGGTGAATAGATGGGATGATTTTAGAGCTTATATTAGAGGAGCCTCTATTTTCCCAATGGCACATGAAAATAAAACTTTCAATGCAAGAATTAATGATCTAGATAAACAAATTGCAAAATATGAGAGACTTTTTATTACATCCAATGATCCTCAATATAGATTGAAATTGCAAAAACTTCGATATGAGTTTAATTCAATCCCTAGCAGCTTTCAATTTCTGAAGCCAAATTTAGTTTTAATGCTAATAGATCTCAATGACTTTTACCCAACTATTTACGTATCAAAAAAGATAAAGCACAAATAAATTCAATTCATGGCTCTAAGGGTAAAATTGCTTTATCGCAAAATGATATCTTTGGGGAATTTCTACACTACTCTATATAACAAACCTAACTTTGATGATTCTTCTTTAATTGATTATTTTTTATCTAAATGTTGATTACCCAAGATTTCCCAATTAAATAAAACTGAATTAGATTTGTCCATTACTCAAAATGAAATTGTATTAGCTATTAAGTCTCTTAAAAAAATCCCCAAGACCTGATGGCATTTCAGTGGATTGTTATAAAGTATTTCGGTCACAGCTTATTTCTCATCTATTTAAACTATTTACCTTTTTTAGTTCTACAGGGGTTACTACGGGTTCTTTTACTGAGACTGTAATTGTTGTTCTACCCAGACCTAACAAAGACCCTACACTTGTGTCAAATTACCATCCTATTTCCTTAATAAACCAAGATTGTAAACTTTATGCCAAAATACTTGCATCTAGGTTAACCTCTGTTTTAGATTCTATTATTCACCAAGGCTGATCTAGTTTTATGAAGAATGTTCTGCTAATAATATAAGAACCTTACTACATGTTATAGAACAAGGATTGGCAGTTTTTATTTCATACTTTAATAGCATTTAATTTTGATGATTTATTTATTCCTATGATATCTGCTCTATATTCTATTCCTACTGCTCGTTTGTTTATTAATGGGCAAACTTCGAACCAATTTTCTCTTTTTAGAGAAGAATGTCCTCTCTACCAAGCTTTTATTTCTTCTTATCAAAACTTTGCTTGTTCCATCAGAAAATGTAATGAAATTACTGGAATCAATATTAAGGATGTTACTATTAAAACATTAGCTTATGCAGATGATGTACATTTATTTATTAGCAATCCTTTGTCCTCTTTCCCTCCCTTATTTGAGATTATTTCATCTTATTCCAAGGTTTCTGGTTACAAGTTAAATATTAATAAAACAGATTTTTTCCTTTAAATATTTACTGTACTCCTGATATATGAACCATGAAAGAAAAACATTGGCAAAGAGATAAATTTAAATACCTTTGGATTTGGTTTTCTTCATCTATGAAAACAACAATATCATTAAATTGTGACTCTATCTTAAGTTATATTAAGGATAAAATATCCAACTGGTCTTCACTTCATCATTCATGGTGGTGAAGAATGGACTCTATAAAAATGACTGTGGCACTGAATTTTTTTTTACCCCGCCATGATTCCTACTCAATTTCCTTTGAAATTGTATAAAGTTGTAAATAAACTCCTTTCCAAATTTCTTTGGACAATAAATTACCTCGTATTAGTTATAAAAAAACTAAAATTGCCTACATGTAATAGAGGATTTGGTTTACCAGACTTTTTTTATTATCACAAAGCTTCTATATTAAAACAAAGTTCTCTTTGGTGTAAACATTCTCATTTGAATAATACTCTTATGTGGCTTTTTATAGAAAAAGGTTTAATAGAACCATTTCCATTACCTACTTTGTTAACTATGTCCAATAAATCTCATTTTTTCATAAATCTGTTATTTTAAAATCCACTAACTAATTTTAAATGATTTTGATTTAATTTGCCAATCACCCATGTCCATTACCGAAAATATGACATTAAGGTATACCCCATGCATAAAACTTAATAGAAATGTTAAATTGTAGCATTCATGGATTAAAGCTGGTATTTTTTCCTCAAAGATGTTTACTATAATAATAAGTTTATATCTTTTGAAGTTTTACAAACACATTTTCTTTACCTCCTTCTGATTTTCTCAAATATGAATTCTTATGTATTTCTATATTAGAATCATTTCCTCATATTATTCCTTCTAATGTGAAATCAGATTTATCAATTTATATTCAAACTGTACCCACTTTATCTCACGGTGTTTCTATAGATGAATACTTCTCAAGGTACTAACATTAATGTGATCTCAACGTTCTGGAATAATGAACTTCCAACCTCGTTATCGCACGATACATGGAAAATTATTTGGCTCAATAATTTTTCTGGATTGTTACCTGTTTCGCTTTATCAAACATTCCTATATTTTGTATAATTGTTTATGGTCTCCATTGCGTTTGTTTCAAGCTAAACGTCTTCAGACTTCAAACTGTTGGCACTGTAATCTACATACCGGTTTGCTAAGACATATGCTTTTTGATTGTCCATATGTTTTTAAATTTTGGACTGAAGTTTGGGATATTATAAAAAAGATACCTAATTGACATGAAGATTTTTCATTCAAATTGTTAATTTGCAGATCTCTTGTTCTTTCTCAAAAATTAATTGACTTAGAAGGTAAACTTCTGAATTTCTGTTATCAGCAGCTTTAAAATCCATTACAACATGTTGGAAAGATGTTTCATTATTATCTGTTCGTGTTTGGTGGTCATGGGTTATTTTTACTAGAAGAGGAGCTCATTTATCTTTGAATGATATTAACCATAGTTGCAATTCTTATAATTTATTTTGGAAACCTGTTCATAATTATTTTTCTTGTTAATACATATTTTTCTCTAGTTATGTATTGCTATTATAACAATCTAATCTCTATCTGATAGAAGCTCTACTTTAATGATTATTAATAATGTATTTATACATGTTTCTTCTCCTTCCATTTTGTTTTTTAGTAATAATATATTATATTGTATTTTAGCTGTTGAAATGTAATTGCTGTCCTGAATATCATTCTATTTTCATTGGGTATTTTCATAGTGCTATTTTCGTATTGTCATTTGTTTATTATAAAATGTAATGAACTATTTTGGACACAAAAAAAAGTAATGAAAGAGGCAATGATAAAAAGAAAGTAAGAAAGAAACAGAAAAAGTCACAGAAAGACAAAGAAAGTAGAATGGATAAGAATAAAGGAGCAAGGAAGAAAAAAGAAAGAGTGAAGGAAGAAAAGAAAGAACAAAGAAGAGTGAGGAGAGAAACAGAGCAAAAAATAAAGGAGTACAAACAGAAAGAATAAGGAAGAGGAGAGGAGAGAAGTAGAGATGTAGAAAGGGGAAAGGGAAAGAAACTACTAAAAAAAGACAGCAAGAAATAGAGAAAGAGAAACAGGAAAATCAAGAAAGGAAAGAAGGCAAAATAAAGAAAGGAAAGAATGAAGGAAACAAGTTAAAAGAAGTAGATAATGAAAGATTGGAAGAAATAAAGAATTAGAAACGAGAGGAAGCATGAAATAGGGAAAACATATGGTGAAAGTAACAGAAAGAAAGCAGAACAAAAATTAAAAGATAAAGAAGCATAGAAATACAAAGGAAAAGAAGGAGAAAATTGAGAAAGAATTGGAAAAAGTAACACAGACATAGCAAAAAAAAAACAAGGAGAAAAAGAAACAAAGGAGATGTAAAGGAAAGAGAGAACAAAAAGAACGATAGGGAGAAAGCATTTTTCAGAAGAGTGGTCCTGCATTGTCACACATTTGTTCCCCACAGAACTTGATGCACTTAGCATTAACTTTATGCGGTCTTAGCATTTGAGAAGCTGCATATTGTCAAACCAGCAAAAAGACAACAATCATCATGTGCAAGCTACTCTGAGGCAGTTTGTTTTCTACTGGTAATTAGCAGATCTTGCCTATGCATCCTGGGATATCGCTCCATCTCTTGTCCTGCCATTATGACTGAATATTCACCAGAACTCCTTGGCTGTTTAAAGCATGCATTGTCAAAGCCAAGAGGCTGTGGCTTTTAAAAGCCAAGCCTCAGACTTTGCCAATGCTTGTTTACACTTCCATACAAACGCATATGTTATGACGCAGGTGTGCATATGTCTGGCATACTTAAAATAAGTCTCCTTTTAAAAGAAACCTATTTGAAGACAGCTGTTATGCAACATGACGCTTATGCATGCAAGAGTCATAATGACTGCATTATCACACATGTGCATGCAAGTACTGTGGCACGTGCATGCACAAGCATCATAATGCTTACATGCACATGCTTCTTGATGTAGCTACCTTTTTTTTATATACCACCACAGCCCTACTTGGGGCAGTAAATTAAAACAAAAAGAAATGCCAGTAAGCACATTGGATAATGGATCAGCCTAGTAGCAATTTGCAACTGTGGGGCCCTACCAATATTTATAAAAAAATGTAATAAAAAATGTACTTGAAGAGGAGGGGTGGGGAGTATGGTAAAGAGAGAGGTGTGGGCTAGTATAAGATCAAAGGGGGGGCACAATAGGGGAGCTATTTTTAGAAATAAATACATTACAAAGTAAGCCTGGAAGGGAACGGAAATTAAAAAATGAGTTGGGAACAGGATGGGAATGTGAGTGAGGTGGAGGACACTAAAGCTTGAAAAAGGAGTACAAAAAGTTCCAGAATTACAATAAGTTCTAGAACTGGAAAAGGACTACAAAAAGGGTGAAAACTATAAAAGGACTACAAAAAGATCGATAACTGGATAAAGGACTACAAATGGTCTAGTCTTTAAGCACTAAGTTTTTTTTTTATTTAATTTTTTTTCTTATTTTACCGGCGGAAACTTTATTGACTTTTTTCATCTAATGGAAACTTTTTGTGCATTCATTCCCCCGTGTTAATGCAGTTTATGTTGGCTGGTGTATGACTTTTATCGAAATTGATACACTGGTAATTCTACTGCAGTCATTCCCCCCTTGTCATTTCTGTAGCGATGAGTCACACCCCTGCCAGCTCAGTTCTCACTATGGCTGCTAACATGGCTGCTCACTTTGCCACTGGATTCAAGTAAGCCTGGCTGAAGACGGCTGTAATGTTTAACATGAGCAATGGGACCCCCTCAAACAAGACGGCTGTAATGCCAGAAACCGGCCCTAGGAAGCTTGTTTCCGGTCTAGGGAAGGCATGGCTTGGCAGTTCGGGCTGGACTGTTCCCATGAGGCACAGGGTCAGACTGATTTGCATATAGCTATGTCTGAACTGGGGTGGCGGAGTGGGCTAAAGAACAGTGATGGATTAAACCCAGATCTGTTGACTTGGTGTGAGTGTTTGATTGGTTCAGATGCTCCGTCCATCACCACCCCCTTTTGTACTACTTTGCTCGCCATAAGTTGGTAGGGTATGCTCAGACGTGAGTCCCTTGCCCACTTTGCCACTGGATTCAAGCAAGCCTTGCTGAAGACAGCTTTACTGTCAGAAACCAGTCCTAGGAAGATTGTTTCCAGTCCAGGGAAGGCATGTTTGGCAGTTCGGGCTGGACTGTTCCCATGAGGCACAGGGTCGGACTGATTTGCATATGGACATGTCTGAACTGGGGTGGCGGAGTGGGCTAAAGAACGGTGATGGATTAAACCCAGATCTGTTGACTGGGTGTGAGTGTTTGATTGGTTCAGATGCTCCGTACATCACCACCCCCTTTTGTACCACTTTGTTCACCATAAGTTAGCAAGGTATGCTCAGACGTGAGTCCCTTGCTCACTTTGCCACTGGATTCAAGCACGCCTGGCTGAAGACGGCTGTAATGCCAGAAACCGGTCCTAGGAAGCTTGTTTCCGGTCCAGGGATGGCATGGCTTGGCAGTTCGGGCTGGACTGTTCCCATGAGGCAGAGGGTCAGACTGATTTGCATATGGCAATGTCTGAAGTGGGGTGGCGGAGTGGGCTAAAGAACGATGATGGATTAAACCCAGATCTGTTGACTGGGTGTGAGTGTTTGATTGGTTCAGGTGCTCCGTCCATCACTACCCCCTTTTGTACCACTTTGTTCGCCATAAGTTGGCAGGGTATGCTCAGACGTGAGTCACTTGCTCACTTTGCCACTGGGTTCAAGCAAGTCTGGCTGAAGACGGCTGTAATGCCGGAAACCGGTCCTAGGAAGCTTGTTTCCGGTCCAGGGAAGGCATGAATTGGCAGTTCGGGCTGGACTGTTCCCATGAGGCAAAGGGTCAGACTGATTTGCATATAGCTATGTCTGAACTGGGGTGGCGGAGTGGGCTAAAGAACGGTGATGGATTAAACCCAGATCTGTTGACTGGGTGTGAGTGTTTGATTGGTTCAGATGCTCCGTACATCACCACCCCCTTTTGTACCACTTTGTTCACCATAAGTTAGCAAGGTATGCTCAGACGTGAGTCCCTTGCTCACTTTGCCACTGGATTCAAGCACGCCTGGCTGAAGACGGCTGTAATGCCAGAAACCGGTCCTAGGAAGCTTGTTTCCGGTCCAGGGATGGCATGGCTTGGCAGTTCGGGCTGGACTGTTCCCATGAGGCACAGGGTCAGACTGATTTGCATATGGCAATGTCTGAAGTGGGGTGGCGGAGTGGGCTAAAGAACGATGATGGATTAAACCCAGATCTGTTGACTGGGTGTGAGTGTTTGATTGGTTCAGATGCTCCATCCATCACCACCCCATTTTTTACCACTTTGTTCGCCATAAGTTGGCAGGGTATGCTCAGACAAGAGTCCCTTGCTCACTTTGACACTGGATTCAAGCAAGCCTGGCTGAAGACGGCTGTAATGCCAGAATCCGGTCCTGGGAAGCTTGTTTCCCGGTCCAGGGAAGGCATGGCTTGGCAGTTCGGGATGGACTCTTCCCATGAGGCAAAGGGTCAGACTGATTTGCATATGGCCATGTCTGAACTGGGGTGGCGGAGTGGGCTAAAGAACGGTGATGGATTAAACCCAGATCTGTTGACTGGGTGTGAGTGTTTGATTGGTTCAGATGCTCCGTCCATCACCACCCCCTTTTTTACCACTTTGTTCGCCATAAGTTGGCAGGGTATGCTCAGACATGAGTCTCTTGCTCACTTTGCCACTGGATTCAAGCAAGCCAGGCTGAAGACGGCTGTAATGCCAGAAACCGGTCCTAGGAAGCTTGTTTCCGGTCCAGGGAAGGCATGGCTTGGCAGTTCGGGCTGGACTGTTCCCATGAGGCACAGAGTCAGACTGATTTGCATATGGCCATGTCCGAACTGGCGTGGCGGAGTGGGCTAAAGAACGGTGATGGATTAAACCCAGATCTGTTGACTGGGTGTGAGTGTTTGATTGGTTCAGATGCTCCGTCCATCACCACCCCCTTTTGTACCACTTTGTTCATCATAAGTTGGCAGGGTATGCTCAGACGTGAGTCCCTTTCTCACTTTGCCACTGGATTCAAGCAATCCTGCCTGAAGACTGCTGTAATGCCAGAAACCGGTCCTAGGAAGCTTTTTTCCGGTCCAGGGAAGTCATGGCTTGGCAGTTTGGGCAGGACTGTTCCCATGAGGCACAGGGTCAGACTGATTTGCATATGGCCATGTCTGAACTGGGGTGGCGGAGTGGGCTAAAGAACGGTGATGGATTAAACCAAGATCTGTTGACTGGGTGTGAGTGTTTGATTGGTTCAGATGCTCCGTCCATCACCACCCCCTTTTGTACCACTTTGATTGCTATAAGTTGGCAGGGTATGCTCAGACGTGGGGCCCTTGCTCACTTTGCCACTGGATTCAAGCAAGCCTGGCTGAAGACAGCTGTAATGCCAGAATCCGGTCCTGGGAAGCTTGTTTCCCGGTCCAGGGAAGGCATGGCTTGGCAGTTCGGGATGGACTGTTCCCATGAGGCACAGGGTCAGACTGATTTGCATATGGCCATGTCTGAACTGGGGTGGCGGAGTGGGCTAAAGAATGGTGATAGATTAAACCCAGATCTGTTGACTGGGTGTGAGTGTTTGATTGGTTCAGGTGCTTCGTCCATCACTACCCCCTTTTGTACCACTTTGTTCGCCATAAGTTGGCAGGGTATGCTCAGACGTGAGTCACTTGCTCACTTTGCCACTGGGTTCAAGCAAGTCTGGCTGAAGACGGCTGTAATGCCGGAAACCGGTCCTAGGAAGCTTGTTTCTGGTCCAGGGAAGGCATGGATTGGCAGTTCGGGCTGGACTGTTCCCATGAGGCAAAGGGTCAGACTGATTTGCATATGGCCATGTCTGAACTGGGGTGGCGGAGTGGGCTAAAGAACGGTGATGGATTAAACCCAGATCTGTTGACTGGGTGTGAGTGTTTGATTGGTTCAATGCTCCGTCCATCACCACCCCCTTTTGTACCACTTTGTTCATCATAAGTTGGCAGGGTATGCTCAGACGTGAGTCCCTTTCTCACTTTGCCACTGGATTCAAGCAATCCTGCCTGAAGACTGCTGTAATGCCAGAAACCGGTCCTAGGAAGCTTGTTTCCGGTCCAGGGAAGTCATGGCTTTGCAGTTTGGGCAGGACTGTTCCCATGAGGCACAGGGTCAGACTGATTTGCATATGGCCATGTCTGAACTGGGGTGGCGGAGTGGGCTAAAGAACGGTGATGGATTAAACCAAGATCTGTTGACTGGGTGTGAGTGTTTGATTGGTTCAGATGCTCCGTCCATCACCACCCCCTTTTGTACCACTTTGATTGCCATAAGTTGGCAGGGTATGCTCAGACGTGAGTCCCTTGCTCACTTTGCCACTGGATTCAAGCAAGCCTGGCTGAAGAAGGCTGTAATGCCAGAATCCGGTCCTAGGAAGCTTGTTTCCGGTCCAGAGATGGCATCGCTTGGCAGTTCGGGCTGGACTGTTCCCATGAGGCACAGAGTCAGACTGATTTGCATATGGCCATGTCTGAACTGGCGTGGCGGAGTGGGCTAAAGAACGGTGATGGATTAAACCCAGATCTGTGACTGGGTGTGAGTGTTTGATTGATTCAGATGTTCCGTCCATCACCACCCCCTTTTGTACCACTTTGTTCATCATAAGTTGGCAGGGTATGCTCAGACGTGAGTCCCTTGCTCACTTTGCCACTGGATTCAAGCAATCCTGCCTGAAGACTGCTGTAATGCCAGAAACCGGTCCTAGGAAGCTTGTTTCCGGTCCAGGGAAGTCATGGCTTGGCAGTTTGGGCTGGACTGTTCCCATGAGGCACAGGGTCGGACTGATTTGCATATGGCCATGTCTGAACTGGGGTGGCGGAGTGGGCTAAAGAACGGTGGTGGATTAAACCCAGATCTGTTGACTGGGTGTGAGTGTTTGATTGGTTCAGATGCTCCGTCCATCACCACCCCCTTTTGTACCACTTTGATCGCCATAAGTTGGCAGGGTATGCTCAGACGTGAGTCCCTTGCTCACTTTGCCACTGGATTCAAGCAAGCCTGTCTGAAGACGGCTGTAATGCCAGAAACCGGTCCTAGGAAGCTTGTTTATGGTCCAGGGAAGGGATGGCTTGGCAGTTCGAACTGGACTGTTCCCATGAGGCACAGGGTCAGACTGATGTGCATATGGCCATGTCTGAACTGGGGTGGCGGAGTGGGCTAAAGAACGGTGATGGATTAAACCCAGATCTGTTGACTGGGTGTGAGTGTTTGATTGGTTCAGATGCTCCGTCCATCACCACCCCCTTTCTTACCACTTTGTTCGCCATAGGTTGGCAGGGTATGCTCAGACGTGAGTCCCTTGCTCACTTTGCCACTGGTTTCAAGCAAGCCTGGCTGAAGACGGCTGTAATGCCAGAAACCAGTCCTAGGAAGCTTGTTTCCGGTCCAGGGTAGGAATGGCTTGGCAGTTCGGGCTGGACTGTTACCTTACCATGAGGCACAGGGTCAGACTGATTTGCATATGGCCATGTCTGAACTGGGGTGGCGGAGTGGGCTAAAGAACGGTGATGGATTAAACCCAGATCTGTTGACTGGGTGTGAGTGTTTGATTGGTTCAGATGCTCCGTCCATCACCACCCCCTTTTGTACCACTTTGTTCGCCATAAGTTGGCAGGGTATGCTCAGATGTGAGTCCCTTGCTCACTTTGCCACTGGATTCAAGCAAGCCTTGCTGAACACAGCTGTAATGCCAGAAACCGGTCCTAGGAAGCTTGTTTCCGGTCCAGGGAAGTCATGTCTTGGCAGTTCCGGCCGGACTGTTCCCATGAGGCACAGGGTCAGACTAATTTGCATATGGCCATGTCTGAACTGGGGTGGCGGAGTGGGCTAAAGAACGGTGATGGATTAAACCCAGATCTGTTGACTGGGTGTTAGTGTTTGATTGGTTCAGATGCTCCGTCCATCACCACCCCCTTTTTTACCACTTTGTTCACCATAAGTTGGCAGGGTATGCTCAGACCACTTTTTGTACCACTTTATTTTAATTGCGCCTGATTTTAACGGGGATATTACTGTCTGTATAGAGCTGATAATTGTGTCTTTTGAGCTACTTGCACTTTAGATGTTTTAAACTTACCGATTCCGGCACGCACCCCGGTCCGTCACGGCAAGTGCCGCTTGTACGAAGGGTGATTGCATGGTTTTCATGTTTCCCCACTTCCAGTGACTTGGGCATTTCTGGGTGGTTAGTGGTCTAGTTGTTCTCGCTGCACACCCTATTTAACCAATTCCAGAGCAGACGAGGAGTCGGATGCGGTAGGGTTACCGCAGTGCGCCTTCATTTTAATTGCACCTGAATTTAACGGGGATATTACTGCCTGTAAAAAGTTGATAATTGTGTCTTTTGAGCTACTTGCACTTTGCACTTTAATTGTTTTAAACTTACCGATTCCCGCCCGCCCCCAAGACCGTCATTGCAAGTGCCACTTGTACGGAGGGTGATTGCAGGGCTTTCACGTTTCCCCACTTCCGGTGACTTGGGCATTTCCGGGTGGTGAGAGGGCTAGTTGTTCCCACTGCACACCCTATTTAACCAATGCCAGAGAGGACGCGCCCACGAGCACGCCACCGGCGCACCAAAGGCAAGCCGGTCTGCGCCAGTCGATGCCTGAACCGTGCCTAAGGCCAGAACCCCAGCACCAAATCACAGCAAAAGACAGCTGTAATGCCAAAAACGGTCCTAGGAAGCTTGTTTCCGGTCCAGGGAAGGCATGGCTTGGCAGTTCGGGCTGGACTGTTCCCATGAGGCACAGGGTCAGACTGATTTGCAAAAGGCCTTTTCTAAACTGGGGTGGCGGAGTGCGCTGAAGAACGGTGATGGATTAAACCCAGATCTGTTGACTGGGTGTGAGTGTTTGATTGGTTCAGATGTTCCGTCCATCACCACCCCCTTTTGTACCAATTTATTTTAATTGCGCCTGATTTTAACGGGGGTATTACTGCCCGTAAAAAGCTGATAATTGTGTCTTTTGAGCTACTTGCACTTTAGATGTTTTAACCTTACCGATTCAGGCCCGCAACCCAGTCCGTCATGGCAAGTGCCGCTTGTACGAAGGGTGATTGCAGGGTTTTCATGCTTCCCCACTTCCAGTGACTTGGGCATTTCCGGGTGGTGAGTGGTCTAGTAGTTCTCGCTGCACACCCTATTTAACCAATGCCAGAGCAGACGAGGAGTCCGATGCGGTAGGGTTACCGAGGTGCACCGTCATTTTAATTGCACCTGAATTTAACGGGGATATTACTGCCTGTAAAAAGTTGATAATTGTGTCTTTTGAGCTATTTGCACTTTGCACTTTAGATGTTTTAAACTTACCGATTCCCGCCACCCAGACCGTCATTGCAAGTGCCACTTGTAGGAAGGGTTATTGCAGGGTTTTCATGTTTCCCCACTTCCGGTGACTTGGGCATTTCCGGGTGGTGAGCGGGCTAGTTGTTGCCGCTGCACACCCTATTTAACCAATGCCAGAGAGGACCCACCCGCGAGCACACCACCGGCGCACCAAAGGCAAGCCAGCCTGCGCCAGTCCACGCCTGACCCGTGCCTAGGGCCAGAACCCCTCGGAAGCTTGTTTCCGGTCCAGGGAATACATGGCTTGGCAGTTTGGGCTGGACTGTTCCCATGAGGCACAGGGTCAGACTGATTTGCATATGGCCATGTCTGAACTGGGGTGGCAGAGTGGAAAGAACGGTGATTGATTAAACCCAGATCTTTTGACTAGGTGTGAGTGTATGATTGATTCAGATGCTCCGTCCATCACCACCCCCTTTTGTACCGCTTAGGGCCAGAACCCCAGCACCAAATGATGGCAAAATAAGGAGCATAACTTACAGGAAGGATGAATTACACAGGCTTATGGTAAAACCCTGTTGTGCACTTCTGGACTTGCAGAAAGAGATTAAGCACTGCGAGCATTGCCAGATGCCGCTCAGCTTTACGAAAATCAATGTGCTAAAACGCAGTATACCTCCTCGTGTAAAAGGGGTTCCAAGGTCTTCAAGGCAATGTTAGTAAGCACATGATCATTAGTGAAACACAACACGGAGGTGGCTGAATTGATCGAGTCACACAAACTCGATTTGGCATTTATCACAGAGACATGGGCAGATGGTGCCTCAGATTCTGATATTGCCCTAGCACTACCGGCAGGCTATTCTATCATTAGAACCGACAGAACATGGAAATGGGGACGGGGCTAGCAATTGTTTTTAGAGGAGAGCTGCAAGCAAGGGGAACTGCAGTGGGAAGCTCCCATGATTGCGGACTGTTAGCCTTTCAGATTTCACTATCTAACAATTATACACTAAGAGGTTTTTTGCTTTATAGACCCTCAAGTGCACGGGCCCCATTTTTACAGATATTAAGTCCTATTTTAGAATCCAGTTTGTAGGGATCAGCCTTCACAATATTAGGGGATTTTAATGATCATTTAGAAAAATTAGCAGACATTAACATCGCCTCAATGGTCGATGCAATGGCCAGGCTTACCTTAGATCAGATTGTTTAAAAGGACACACACTAACCCTAACCTTAAAATTGCTGAAATATTGCCAGTTCCTTGGTCAGACCCCAAAGCCATTTTGTTTTCTGCTACAGTGGATCAGGGGCAGACAGTACGCATAACGATCACAGGCCATTCACCTATTAGGATTGGGCCAATATCAATGCCCCTGCGTTACAGGAATTATTACTCAGAACCAAACCCGAACCAGCACCAGATAGCAATTTAGCCTTTGTTAGGTTATCGTCCTGGATTAAATCAGCGGTCAAAATTGCAGCCCTGACTAAAAGTTTCATCCCTGGGAGAAAAAAGCCATCAGAACTGTGGTTCACGGAAAAACTTAGGGCACAAAAACAAGTGTGCAGAAGGGCAGAAAGGAAATGGAGAACCAATTATGACCAAAGTGTGAAAATTGAATATGCAGACTACAAAAAACTGGTCATAGGGAAAAAAAAGCAATTACTTCACAAGAAAAATAAGTGAGGCCAATAACTCGAGTAGGGAGCTCTTTGCAACAATTAAAAACCTAGCGAACCTCCCCAATATAAAACAGATGGAAAGGAGCACAGAGCTTAGTAACACACTTGGACAGTTCTTTGTAGACAAAGTCACTTCAGTGTACAAATCTTTTAAGACTAATAATAACATCACTGCCTCAACTAAGCCCCCTAAACAGGACATGGATACCTCAAACCCCAAAATGGTTTTTGTTTCACGTCCCCTTCAGTAGGACAGATCAGTAAGGTAGTAAATACCATTAGGTCCAGGGACCCAACAGACCCATGTCTACCTAAGGTAATGCACGTTTCCAGAAATATTAAGTGCATAATTGAACCTTGTGTTCACAGAGATAATCCAGTCAGGCCTCTTTCCAGACACTTGGAAAACAGCATCAGTCCTCCCACTTGTAAATAAATGTAAGTTGGACCCAAATGAATCTAGCAGTTCCAGTCCAATCTCGAGAATTCCTTTCCCAGCCAAGCTGTTGGAAAAACTGCTCAATAAACAACTGTCAGAGCTCATAGCCTCTAGAAACATTTTGGACCAATCACAGTATGGGTTCAAGGAGGAGCTTGGAACAGAGACAGCTTAGGTCAAGGCAGCAGAGGGACTCAGGAGTATACTAAATGCAGGAGGGAAGGCCGCCCTGATCCTATTGGATCTATTAGCAGGCTTTGAAACCGTGAATCATGAGATACTTCACACCTGTCTAGTAGAACCGTGGGACCAAGACCCTGCACTCACGTTCATGGCATCTTTTCTAAAGGAAAGAACATTTTCAGTTAAATTGGGACATTTTACATCCAAATCCTTCAGGTCGCCTTATGGAGTGCCTCAGGGATCCTCCTTGAGCCCCACACTTTTCAATATTTATGTTGCTCAATTTTCATCGATCATCAGGCAGTGTTGGTTTTTGCCGGTTTCATATGCCGACGACACCCATATAGTGGTGTCGGTGTCTAGCAAGGTGGATGAAACAGCCGACTGCTTTAATGACTGCATGATGCAGGTTAATCAATAAATGCAGCTTAACTGCTTGAAACTGAACAGTGATAAAACCGAAGTGATGCTACTAGGATCAGAAGCAGATTTCTGGTCTCCTAAATGGTGGCCTGCCAGTCTGGGCGATTGTCGAACCCCAGTGGGCAATGTAAAAATCTGGGAGTCATATTTGACAACAAATTGACTTTTAACGACCAGATAAATAACATGTCTTCAACTATCTGTTACATTTTAAAAATTATCAGAATATTTAACTCTTCCATTCCCCATGACTCACGTAAAACATTAGTTACGGCACTGGCCAAGTCAAGATTGGATTACGGCAATGCTTTGAATGCAGGGATTCAAGCCAACACCTAACAAAACTCCAGCGTCTTCAAAATGCAGCAGCATGGTTGGTGCTGGATATTCCCAGAACTGAGCCAGTCTCACACAGACTAAGGGCCCTCCACTGGTTACCGGTGGAAAAAAGGATCACGTTCAAAACTTTATGTCTGGCCTATAAGACCCTTCATGGCTCAGGACCACAGTTCTTGAAAACACATCTGAAATGGTATGTACCAACAAGAAGCCTGAGATCTGCTCACGCAAAACTTATACAAGTACCTAAATTCAAACAGGTGAGCAGAAGAGGGAGAAGATTTCTGTTATGGACAGCCAAAACTTGGAACCTTCTCCCTATTACAATAAAAAACAGCCCCTCGCTTTTGTCTTTTAGAAAAGCAGTAAAAACTTGCCTCTTCCTCTGCTAGTCAGTATTTCACCTCAGCAGCAATCCAATGTGCATCGAACTCCAGCGGCAAGATACCTCCGGGCTATTGTGTGCTTTATAAATATATAAATCAAGTCAAATCAAATCATAAACTCACTTAATTTCAACAACCAAATCCTGGTCCTCTTTGTGTGGCCACATGGGAGTTAAATTGTTTTATTAATATTGTCTCCCCTACCCTCTCAGTCAACTAAAAAGATTAATCAGGTGAGAAATGGTAATCATTTTCCTTCACACCAGCCAGCCCTTCATTTAATGGGGGTGAGACATTCAAGTCTACAACTAGGTGTAAATCTCCATTCAGAAATAGTGAATAGCAAAAAAGTTGAAATTTACAACTATTTCTTGGAGTAGATTTAAACATGAGTTGATCTGCTTATGTAAATTTACCCTTGCGAATCGTTTCATAGGTGTACACATTTACGTATTACTTACTCATGCAAATATAGATGAAATGGAATTCTTCGTGAGTAAATTCTGAGCACTACAGCACTCGTGAAAATCCATGATTGCCATAAATTAACTGCACTACTTCTTGAATTCTTTGTAAACTTTCCAAAAAAAAGAAACCTCCTACAATATTTGAGAAGTTATGGTAGCAACTGAGTTCTTCAGTAAAATGAGAATTGGAATTATAGTGCTTCTGGGAGCCACCACATGGGATGAAATGAAAATGCATCCCCCAAAGGCTAATTGTGGCAACCAGGGGTTTTACATGGCAAAATTAAAGTAAGTTCCAAAGAACACACCATAAGCAGAGTGATTCGGAATTAAAGAAGAGTGTAATTCGCAAACTTTTCTTTTTTTTTCATTGGGTGTATAATATATAGTAGTTAGAAATAATACTCAAGTAACATTGTGATTATGTCTTTATAAAATCAACTTTTAGGCTATGAGTGAAAATAAAAAGATAGCACACAGGTACTTTGCAGTTGTTAATATGTTTTCAACATATTTTTTTCGTTATGTCTTGTCCGAGATTGTTAGATATTACGGTTTTCGATAACTCTCTATTCATAATTTATCTTATTCAAAATATAGGTTCTGAAACTGAAATGAAAAAGAGCAGGAAAACTAAGGCGTATTAGCAATTCTGCAAACATGTCTTTGCATCCTTTCTATAGAGGTACCGGGCCAGCCAGGACAAATGGAAAATAAGCAAAGCGGAAACTTGGACGTCCATCACCCAAGAGGAAAGATAAATATACAAATCTGAGCAAATGAACAAATGCGCCAGAAATATAATTGCAAAATCTTAAGGAATAATGCAGTTCCTTCCCATTGTCAATGTGAATTCCTCTGAAATGAAGGAACATGTTTTTCAGCAAATCGGAAGCTGAAAAGCACCCCCAAATGCCACAGCTGCTAGTCTCTGAAAAAAAGTATTTCAAAAAGGAGCATTGTCAGTCTGCAACAATAAGGAATAATTTTACTTGCCGACGCACATGAGCTTCAATTATAATCTAATTCCATTCAGATTAACTATGCTTTGATGGCATTTCCATGCCATAAAAATACATTTATTAGCCAAGTATAATGTGTTTTGACTGCAGTTCTAATGCTAATAAGGCACAGTTTAACTACTTTGATACTGCAGTTGTGTGCCTTTTGAACACACACTATATAAACTTGCTGAAGCCAATACTCCCTGCTCAGTGGGGAAGGGTGCTAAGCCTCTTACAGTAGGTTTATTGTTGCCAAGCCTCGCCTGTTTCATCATGTCCCAAACACAAGATTCATTTTCAACACATGCCAAATACATCTGCTGGATGAAGGCGTTAAACAATTTGTAAAGACCTCAAAAGTAAAGTAATCTCAACATCTGTACAGCTGTGCCCTAGAAACTGCTTCTGTTTGTGATTATTTCCCTTCTTTATAGGGAAAAAATCTCTCCATTTAGTATTTTTTTAAACCCATGAGTATGGTAGGCATTGCAGCATTTGTTATCCACTTTAGTTTAAATTACAACTATTTTCAGCAAAAAGAAAACCTTTTTGGTTTTCATTTGTGGCTGCTGTAAATTGTCTACTGCTAGAAACTGGGCACATATAAGATGTTCTATATAGTTTGGTGAGTAGATGCCTGCCTCCTGTTTAATTGAATGCTGCTACCACGCCCACACATTTTCTCTCTTGTGGAAAGTAGTCAGTAGGATGTACCTTAGGGTTTAATTTACACTGTTGAGAGAACTGGGAAGACAAAATATGGTATGGGAGTGTCTCCATTAAGGCAAAAAGTTAAGACAGGCTTAATGTCAGCCTTTGAGGATAGGGGTGATAAGGAGCATGTTGATGCCTACCTTTAGTGAAAGTACACTACTGTGCCCTACTGTGCGAGTGAAAAGGTGTATGTTTATGCCTGATGTTTCAGGCAACCAATTTCTAAAGGCTCAGTGAATAGTAAAAATAAGGATTGGCAAAGCAATAGGTCGCACCTGTGATGGCTATTGGAATTACTATTGCTTGTTTTTCCTTCCCAGATGGCTACTGTGTATGCACACATAGGTGTGGCAGCCATAATGGTTTTTTTAGTTCAAAAGAAAAATGATTTTAAGATGGCCGTCCTGTGAACCATGCTCTAAGACCAACTAGGAATGTTTTTGTTATGCTGTAGGAAAAATCATTCAAAGATGGCTGTGCTGTCTTGTTAACTTCCACAGCCAGAGCTTCAAAAAAATTCTTAAAGCAAGTAAAAAATCATTGCAGGGTGGCCACCCTGTGTGCACACTCGTCGCCAAACCTGTTTTTGAATGATTTTTCTCAGGAAAAATAAATATAATTTCATGATGGCTACTATGCATGCACAGGCATGCGCAGGGCCATCTTGGAATTACTTTTTCAAAGTTTAGTTTTTGATTTAACATTACATGAAGGGAGAGGGCATTTTGCAACAAACATTTCAAAAACAGAGTATGCCTTGGATGCACAAAGCAAACACAAGGAGATGATGGACGGAGCACTGAAACTTTTCAGACACCCACCCTTTGATGAACCAGCATTTATTGGGTTAATCATCCTTTTGCACATTGCAGACAAAATCTTTGCAAAAATCTTGCTGACATTTTTTGCCAAATTTGCCTTTGCAGAATAACATTGGCAACAAGGTTGAAACTGGGTACACAGCACGGAGTTCCTACTGAAGAGTAGGTTTTAGATTATATCAATTGGTACCTTGATGCACAGGCAGAACAACTGTACCTTTATGTTTATTTGATAGATCTTTCTACAGTTTTGATGAGCTTCCCAGAGAGCGGCTCTGCAGGAAGGTGCATCGTTTCAGGAGGAGCCTTCATTGCAGGAGCTTCTGTGAGTAATGCAGTCTACCCGCTGCAAGGAAACAGAAAAAATTCAGGTAGGGTACCAATTCTGAGGCTTCAATCAAGGCTGCTCTTTGGCATTGTTTTGATATTTTTTCACTGATCAGTCCAAAGCGATCTCAGTAATTAAGGCTCTGGTACTGGTACCTGCTCTAAGATTGCAAATAGCACAGAACAAGTTCTGCCTTAATTATACTATGTGGCTCTACTTTCCCAGACACTTAAGAGGCTTCAAGATGTAATTGATAACACAGAGTTATACAGATTAAAGGGTTGATCATTAGCATCATAACGACTGTGGTCATGTGCTTTGGGACTAATCCCCTTGAGATCAGATGCAGTCTAAACAGAAGTTCATTTGATGTTTCCAAAAAAGCACCATGCCAGCTACCTCCAGGAGCTGTAAAAGAACAAATAAAAGTTTTGGAACTGTTATGTGATCCGTGCACTAATTCCCATGAGGGTATCTAGGCACTTTGTAGACAAGTGTGTGAGGCCAGTCCTTGAGAGATTATTGGAAGAGCCAAGTCGTCATCTTCTTGCTGAAGTCAAGAAGGAAGGAGGAGGCTCTGATGTGTTGTGGGAGGTTGTTCCAGGCTTTATGATCCAGGTACAGAAGGCCCGACCCCCTGCTCTGCTTTTGCATATGCATGGAGTGTATGCTAGTGACAACTCACCATTTAACTTAGGACACAGTACTCCATTGGCAACCCTACGCTTTCGACTTGGTTCATGCAGCTTGAAAAGTAGAGAAGAGGATAATCCTTGTATGACTGGGGTTAAAAACTTACCTTTTACCCAGTGCTTAAGGAAGTAAAAATAGCAGCAACAAGGGCCTGCCATAGATGTTTCTGATTGATCTTGCTTGCATATCAGAATATTGTCTACAGAAATATCATCTGACATGAATATTGGATCTAAAAACGATATTCTGGTACCTTACCATGAGGATCATGATATTAAATTTAATAGAACACTTAAAGGAATAAACAACCACCAGGGCAAATCCAATTTAACACAGCATTAGGAGTCTATCAGAGAAAACAGCGAAAATCAAAAAATCAAATATGTTATCTATGTTGTCTGTTGGAGATAAGATATCGTAGTGTGGACCCGGAGAAGTCAGGAGTATTTATGCAAAACATTTGGATCGGTTTAGTTATTCCAAAGGATTTTGCCACTTCCCAAAAACATATGATTCAATGGCGTTGCTTACATTTTTTCAAAACCAGTTCACCAACTTGTTAACCTGTTGGGGAGTCATTTTCTCCTTTTTCGAGGGACCCTCTGTTTCCTCTCCTGCACACCCTAGAATCTGGTTGACTATAAAGGGACTCCGCAATGACCTGAAGAAATCCTGAATTTCAAATTGCCGTCTGGGCCTCTCTCTTCCTTCATTCTTAAGTAGCACTTGGGTCCAGAAATAAAAATTGACTCCTGTTAGGCCATTTCCACATGTAACAGGCACAGTATGGCATCCATGGATTAAGTTTAGCATCCTGTTGCAAGGGAATGGTAGATGAACCTAAACGTACTCGAAGCCAGTAGATGACGCTCTCTGGCAGGTCAAAGGTCTGTCCTATTACTGCAATCTCGTGTTGCCACACTTGTCAATATTCAGCTGATCTGACTTTAGTAACGCCCAGAAAAAGGAGGGTCACCTGAAATGCTTCTCCAGAACCCTGAGCACCACTTTGGGGTTGCATTCTGGGTAATGCATGTGTGATTGCTGTGTGTTGTGAAGTAAATAAAAGACAAACACCGACAGAAGTTAATTTCGCATACTCAATGCAGGTCCATATGTTCTACAGAGTCCTAAAGGCGATTTTTTTCGGTCACAGCAATATCATAACAGAACACAAACAGAAGCTTAATGTGGAGCACTTGAGGAATAGGGCTAGGAGAAAGGCAACAAACCTCAGTGAGGTCAAAATACAAAGATACAAACAGGCAACTGTAGTGTTTCATTTGTATTTGTCTAGCAGGTGCATTAGCCAGCTGAGCCTGTTTTAAATTATCTTAATTTGCCTTTTCAGAATCCTGTGTATAAACCTGGGTACTTCAACAATCTGTAGCAGCTCCACAGTGCACAAATCAAATCATTTCAAAGGCACAGGGATCACATCAGCCAGAAGTACATGCAAATTCGAACCAAGGTTAAATAAAGCCAAATAAACATGCAACAGCTGTGTCCACCACAGAACACAAATTGTACAAAGAGAATTTCCAATAAAGCGGCTATTAGAAATGTCTCATAAAATAGATATTTAATAACAAACAAGTGCTCTTATACCCTTTGCCAAATGTGAGCACTCGGCTGACTGTGGTACACATACACCTTCCCTGGGGCCTACCTGCCTGGACTAATCAGAGCTTTAAATACACATGCAATCACACTTCCGAAAATAAAACACTCCTAGCTGGCTTTCGAGAGAGAGAGGGCAGGCTCTGGTGCATAATATAGTAAACAGTCCACACGCTGTTCCTCTGTGCACGCTGCTGTTGCCTGAGGCTGTCAGCTGAGGTGTTAGGTCTCGGGATGAGTTTTTAGGTCACAGACTTTACTGGGTTCATAATGACATGTTAATTAAATCTAGCTTTGCATGTGATTAAATGGCAGGCACATGAGGTTCAGAATTTTTTTCAAGAATAAAGTGGACCCACAGAATGCTAAAGCACTTCATTTAGTTTCAGGTTAAGAGTCATGTTTGTTAAAGTTTGTACTACTACTTTATGTGGATAAAAAAATGGTAGGTACTCTACAAGGTGTGTGGCCTAAGCAGCCTATATAGGAAACTTCCACAAGAGGTGGGGCCTTTGTAGATAAGGCCTGAACTACTACACTTGAAATACCAATTAGGTGCCGACTGAGATACATTTACTCTTAAAGGTATGAATTAGCTCCTTCACTGGCTTATAACTCACCCTTTCAAGAAAAGTAAAACATTGAGTCAACTGACCTCTGAAATTGAAGAGAGAACTGATTTTCTTTTTTCTTTTTTTCAAGTTTTTATTGAGTTACATAGGTTCCATTCTAAAAACAGTCTTGATGCATTTAAATAGAAATACTAACAGATACATCAAATAAATTAGCAGAATCATTTCCTAATCAAATAGGAGAGAAAAAAGAAAATCAAAACAGAGAAAAAAGAATTACAATCTTATTCATCAATGAAAAAACTGGCCCAGATGTTCTCAAGGCATCGGCGGCCCTTGACCCCTTTGGTCTTAAGTATAGCTTAAGTATAGCTGCTTCTAGTTAATGAATTTGACTGAACCTGGACCACCATTCTAAGACAGTGGGAGGTATAGGATCAATCCAGGCCCTGACAATACAGAGTCAAGCAGCGACAATCGCAATTGCATCCACTACCAAATCTCTAGGGTTAGTAGCACTATTATATGCCGATGCCATCATAAGATCTTTCTAGATAAATGCACATTGTATCCCAGATAGGACAAAAGATGTGCAGATATTGCAGTCCAAACGTTTGTAAGCAAGTGACATCACAAAACCAATGTTAGCAGAATAAGAACCACACCTGGAGGATCTTGTCTTGTTATTTGGAATTGCCTCAGCCCATCTGCATATCTGCTCTGGAGTATAGTAAAGCTAACATCTAGTTTTATATTGTTGCATAAATGAATGGTAGTGTCCCTAGCAGGGATGAGTCCCTGCTGCTGTGGGGACACAATATATTGAAGCAGAGTAGACACTCTAACCACAAGTTTTTAGTGAATATGTTTGCATCTGAAATCATAAGGGAGATAGGTCGATATGATCCTGGGGCGACTTATCCTGCTTAATAATAACTGCTATATCAGTAGACTTCCAAGACTCCGGAGTGACTCCCCCACTATCAATATAAGACACCAACCTCAAAAAAAGGGGGAAAAGTGTTTCACAAAATACCTTATAGAACTCCAGTTGGATAGTGTCTTCCCCTGCCGCTTTATCAGCAGGTAAATATTGTATTGCCTACTTGAGTTCTTGAATAGAAATGTACACCTCTTTTCCTGAGGCCTGATATTTGCTGAGCCACGGCAGACAGACCTTCTGTATATACTCATTAATAGAGGACTGTGAAGTTTGTGCTGACTGGCCATAACGTTCTTTATAAAAGTAACAGAGCTAACTGCTGATGGCTTGTGTGCCATAGTTGAGGGAGCCCTCCTTATCCTTAATACACTCAACAGCATTCTTTTGCCTCTTCTCAGAAATATGGAAAGTCAACACTCAACTGATCCGTCCCCCATACTCATATAAGAGGGCCTTATTATTGTGAAATTAATCACACATTTCTTGCGGAGATCACGATCAAGAACACATCAAAGATTCACCAGTTCTATGTAGATCAAGTGTTCAAACAACTTTTTATCCCTAACAGCTGGTGCATATTTAGCTTCTAACTCCAATAGCTGCATATGCAGCTTAGAGACCGTATCTCTTTTACTCTTATTTACCTTCAGGACAAACTGCATAGTTGCACCACTAACAAAAGCCTTTATAGTATCCCCAAAAAAATGTAATAGGGCAGTATCCTAATTATCCACGATAAATCCTCTCTGTCGATCTGTCAGTTCTGCTCTATAGGCAGGATTAGAAAGAATTGATTGAGGGGAAGTAAAATAGCACCCTTCCTGAATAGCTGAATAGATACAGACAGCTGCATTGCTAACAAGACTGGATAATGGCCCAAAGTAATCTTAGGGCATACCTCCATAGCAACCCATTGACACAGCTGTTAAGGCAGAAAAAACAGGTCTATTCTAGAATATTGCCTGGGAGAGGCCAAATAGAATGTATAGTCAGGACTCATAAGGAAAAGGGCCCTCCATGTATACACTAGACCATGCACCCATAATATCTAAAAAATGGAGGATAAGACTTATGATTAGTTCTATCAATTGATTAATATAGAACACAATTAAAATGACCCACTAGTAACACATCCCCTAACCCTAACCAATTCAAAAGATCCAGGTTTAGGTGATTGAACATCCCAGGGTCATCAACAGTTGGGCCATATACAACACAGACAGTTAATACCCTCGAGTAAACCAACAATCGGGCGAAAGCCCACCTGCCTCTAGGATCGGAGGCAGTTCGAAGAACAGTATATTTCAGTTGATTTAAGCAAAATATAGGCACACCCCAGATAGCAATTGATAGAGTAGTGGTTACAATCATGCACACCATAAATGCTTCAAAAGAGAGTGGTTCTTGTAAGCCATAAGAGTCTCAGTTAGACATACTATGTGGGGTTTATAAGCAAAACTCATATTTAACCATCCAAGTCTTCATAGAGCTATTAAGGCTAGCCACATTCCAATTCGTTAACTTAAGTTGAGCCATAATGTTTGTCTTGTGCCACAAAGGGCAATTTCCCCTATATGTAAAAAGCAATCAAATGTATCATTAAGAAGCCAGAAAAGGCGTAGAGTTTTTAACTCATTTCCCCCTACTGCCAACCCAACAAAACCCATTTGAAACATCAAAAAAAAAATACTAAATACCTACCCCCACCAGAACAAACCCCATCCCACTTGTTTGGCAAATAACTCCCCCAGACAGCACAAAGTGTGTGAACCCTACTTCCCACTCCCACAACCACCGTCCGCCACCACAATAGCATTTTAGCACAAAAGAAAAATAAGAAAAACAAACAAAAGAGGCAGAACACTTATTATCCATTGCCTTAATCAATATTATGTGTCAAGTGTAATGCCACCACCTTATTCATGCAACTAAATACAGCCCCCCACAGCCATCAGCCACCAGCCAATCCATGAAGTTCAGCAAGAGTTTCCCTCAAGTCAGCTACAATTTAAGCAGCATTAGCACACAACCTGTTGCTGCTATCTTTGCCATTTCGTAACTGACCTGATTTTCAGCAAGAACTTCCATATCTAATGGTTTTTGCAAATGAGTAAAACTTTTTGACTTTGGCCAGCTCTCCCCTCGTCAAAGTACATTTCTTGAATTTAGAATATTTTGTCCCATAGTCCATTGCAAATGGGTTTGAGAGATTTGTTTTCAGCCCTAAGCTGTTTATAAAAGTGTAAAAGGCATTAAGCAGGACATGGAGCCCGTTTGTCATTCTAATTAATTGCACTGCATTGTTCATGTACAATAATACTGGGATGGAGCAAGGCCTATCGTGGGTAATTATATCCTCATTGAGCACAAAATATCTTCTGAGCCATTAAAATAAGTAAGAAAAGAAAGGAAGCCATAACACAACCCTGAAGTACCCCAACAGTTGAATTTATTTTTGGAGAGAGTTCTCCCTCATTGCTGTGTCGTATCTTCACCGATGTGTGGCAATGTAATGGGGGGAGCAAGTCTGTCAGTGCCTTGTCTATACCCATGCCCTCGATCATGTCTCGGAGTTAAGAGTGTTGCACTATGTCAAAGGCACAGGTAAGATCTATAAAGGTCAAATAGATAGTTCATTTCTTAGCCCTGACATATTTTTCTGTATTTAGATGCAGATTTAGGCATTGATCCACAGTGCCCAGCCCGGGTTGAAACCCAAATTGCACATTCAACATACTTGTTTTCTAATGCCCATTCCTCAAGTCCTGAGAGTATTACCCTACCTAGAATCGTAACAGTACTATCTAGCAGCAAGATATAGTGGACCTCCAATGGTGGGTCTCAGGACATTTGAGATTATGGGGGCCCAGATTGGAAGATGTGCTTTAAATAGATCCAAGGGAGTGTCCATGTGGGCTGGGTGCTTTGGCTGAAGGGCTAATATTGATGGCCAGGATTAAATCCTTTTTATCAATCAATTGCCCAAAGCAAGTGGCAGCCTCTTGGTCATAGATAAGTATGTCTATTATCAATTGACTTTGATCCTAATTACCTGGGGCATGCATGAACTAGGATCAAGAAGGGATGAGAGTTATAACTTCCTGGATGAGCAGTAGCTTCTTACAGCTCAACGCAGAGAAGACAGAAGTCATACTCTTCAAGGACGCCATCACCAGATGATCTCCCAGTTGGTGGACTGATGACCTGGGTCCTTCTCCTCAGCCAAAGACAGATGTCTCAAACATTTATTTCAAACAGTAAATTTGTCTCCAACCTACATTTTATAATAAATCTCACACTAACTGCATTGAGTACCTTCTGAAACCAATACTCGGATGTCAGTAGGGGTATTAGAAAGGGATCCATTCATGTTATCTGCTGAACTAACTCCAAGATGGCAACATGGAGTATCATATTTGGTCTTAAAAGATCCACTAAGGGATTAGCAGGATTGTTATCTTATCGAGCGTATAAAGGCAAATATACAAACAATTGCATCACAGGACATAGAACCTGATAGACACAGATTAATGTTACATTTGATACCCGACATATGTATTGGATTAGTGAAAGTCAAATCCCTACTCGTCTACTACTAAACCAGATGCACATGATTTCCTTTATAAGTGCTTCAGTGAAATTAGTACCACAATTTGACTGTCACAATTTCCATCAATTGCAAACTTCAAACAATTCCAGTGCGAGTGGAAGAACACAGCCGAAAAAAAGTACTGTGTCAGAGTGTCCATTTATATACAGATTGATTTCTTACTTAAAATGACCCTACGAAGAAGTGCGTATTGCTAGTCCAAACAAGAGTCTTTTGGTCATGGGATCTGTGCTTTAATAAGGTCTGAACATCCTCTTTGATGAATGGTACCCTACAGAAGAGATCTGGCTGCCATCTGTATGGATCCTCAAACAAATAGAAAGCATGCCTGAGCCTTTGGAAATGTACATCCCCATGCCTGCAATCACCTGGTTTAAGGCGGCAAGTTAAACAGGAACCCCCATACACTCTTCTCAATCTTAGAATCCATTACAAGCAAGACCCAATGTGAGCCTCGATCGGACTAGAGGAAAAGTTGCTACAATCTTGCATGGCTCTCCATTGGTCATACACGGACACCTCCCAAACTGTTCCTTGGATGATCTTGATCAGTATTTAAGTGCTATCGGGTGATTACAGAATATAAATTTCAGTGTCGTAGCACTAATTTGCCCCTTCCAATACTGTTGTGGAAACCCTTGGAACCATCTGGTCCAAGTGGTAGACGAATTACTCCAGAGGGGAGAAAGGATGAAGATGTACTTCCTGAAGGCTTGAAGGGCATTTGCTTACTTTCCATGAGCTTGCTATACGCAGCGGCTTTTCGTTGTTTAACCCATGGGCTTCCAGAACTTATCCCACTATCGGAGGAGTAGTCTGTGAACTTCTGCATTTCAGGGCTTGTGCCATGGGTGGAAAATCCTCGATTTACTTGCTCCACAGCCAAGGGAGAAGGGTAGTGGGAATGGGCAAAGAGCTTGCGGGTCAAGAGGGGACTTGAACGGGGGCTGCTGAATGAAACTGGTTTAAATATGGCTGGACTGCAAACAATACCATTAGTGAAGGCTGAAGTGGATAAGCATCTACTAGTGAAAACAGGAGAAGCTGGTGCACTGTCTGACTCCGAAGAACTGTAGAGCGAAAGGTCTTCGACAGCATGCTGCAGTTGGTCAGCAACTCTAGTCTGCTTCTTTGTAGGTTTCTTATCCACAAACCCAGCGTCTTCAAGTTCTTCCTTTTCCTCTCCATTTTTCTTTCGGACACCTCTTTCATTGAGAAGCACAACTTTGATACTGGCACCATTGGTTGAACATTGATTTCTACTTAGTTCTTCATGAGCTTTTATGGCACTTGCAAGGCTTTCATATTCAATTAAAGCACAGCTCTTGATGTTCAGCTCTGGGAATTTTGATAAATATTTTTTCACATAAGAAGGAACCTCTTTCCCAGGTTTCAAGACACGTATAGAAACAATGACACCATAAGGAGAGAATATCTTAGTGACTATTTCTAAAGTATTGTTCTGAACAAGAATGTTAGGAGCATGATCTTGCAGAACAAAATCCCACGCTAGGAGAAGCTTGGTTGGAGCTAACCCGAGAAGAGACTCCGGAACTGGAGACTTTCTTCTGACTTTTGTCCCCTCTTCATTAACCTCCAAATTGTCTGAAAAGTTGAGGGCATACAGAGTTGTCCTCCAGTCGCGAGTCAGGTATTTGACCTTCTTAAAAGAAGTTAAAAGCTTGATGCTGACAAATCCCATTTTGTTTTTCTGTACGTGCTTCAGAAGGAAGGCATCTCTTGTTAAATTTTCATCGGAAAGGTAGAACTCCACTTGGGAAACCAATTTTTTAATCAGATTTGAGTCCGGTAACCCACAGTCAATCTCCAAGGAGTCCTCATCAAAGGTTTCGCTGAGGTCACAAAAACTCTCAGTAAAGTTACATCCCCCGCCGCCCTTCAAACCTTGACAAACTGACCAGATGTCAAAAACTTAGGGGTGTTAATGGACAATGACCGCAATATGGACAAAAATATAGAGGTAATAAAAAAAGCTTGCTCTTAGCCTCCTTTGGAAAGTTTTTCATTTCCTACCGGTATCCACACACAAAACCCTGGTCCATGCCCTGGTACTCAGTCGTTTGGACTTTAGCAATGCCTTGCTGATTGCCGTACCCCTTCTCTCCCTCTGCTGCGAAAACTCCACTGGTTGCCAGTTCGAAAAAGAATACAATTCAAAATCTCTTGTATCGTCTTCAAAGGCATAAACCAGATGGGGCCGATGTATCTCGCAGATAAGTTGGTGAAATATATCCCTCCACGCTCTCTCCACTCCGAAGGAAAGGGCCTGCTCAAGGTCCCGCGTATAAAATATGCCAGATTAGATGGAAAGTCTTTCTCATATCTTGCCCCTAAACTATGGAATCAGCTACCCCCTGAGATCCGTCTAACTCCCAACTACTTAGGATTCAGAAAAAAGTTCAAAACACTACTCTTTTAATTTGGTTGCCCATCAATGCAGCGGTCCTCAGCGCGGAGATACCCCATCTGGGGTGATGCAGGCGCTTTATAAATTACGTAAATAAATAAATAAAAATTACTGTGTCTATCTATGGCCTATCATGGCTTGATAAAAAAAGGATAATTAACTACTCTCCAAAATGCAATGCTGTCCTTCAGTTTGCCTGCAGATTCAAGGTCTTCCGAGGCTATCTCCCTGATGTTTGCCTTCCTTGCTGCTACTGCCACTTTATAAGCCAGTCTGGTTGAAATTACTTTCCTCTTGTCACATGGGTGTTCCACTACAGCTAGCTTAAAGCGTTTATGAAGTAGGGAGTAGGCGTGATTAAACCAGCCAGGTTTAGTTAATTGGAGGCATTTGACGCTGTTGTTAGTGTTGATGAAACATAAGAACAAATAGTTATATGCAGGTATGATAAGGTGAGGGGCTCCTTCCTGTTGGGCACACAGGGATAGTGTCTGCAGATTTTCCCTCATATGGTGTCCCATTAATTGCTTTTTATCCAACTTAATTTGAAATCCATTATTCTTTGTGTTCCTGTAGGTCAGTCAGCTTGTACTTGGAGTCACTCATCCTGGGATGAATTGGGCAGGCGCAGTCTTCCTTTTCAGACAGCCTGGCAGGCCTCAGCCAGCAGGGTAGTCCACTGGCAGTAGGGCAGACCTTCTTCTGTAGTATCCACAGGTCCAGGTGTGTACTGAGGAGTTAGGACCGGAGGTCCAATAATTATGCGTGTTGCTAGCTTTTGAATTGGGAGAAGCTTCTGGGGCTTTTCCCGAACAGATGTTTCTGGAATTTCTGTTCTCCCTGCCTTTGCCACAGATTATCTGGGGTCACAATAAACTAGTATGAAACACTGTGAATGTGCAGAGGCAGCCTTTTGAAGCGGGAGTGTGGTAAATGACAACTCCGTAACCCCTGTCCTGATAGAGATGGCCTACCCTGAAAACACCTACTCTCCCTTTGTGATCCTGTCTAGAAGGAATACGCAAAGGCCAACTGCCAAGTACACCTAGCCATGTGATCTAAGATACAGGCACCAAGTGGTTAGGGCAAGAAAATGCCAACTTTCTGAAAGTGCCATTTTCAGAATTGTGACTTAAAATCCAACTTTACCAATAAAGAGGGTTTTAAATTAAAATTCTCTAGAGGACAAATTTGATATTCCTACCTATTTCCAATTAAATGTTATCATATTATTAAATGTAATAAGGTAATCTAATGTTATCCTAATGGAAGATTTAGGACTTGCGCTTGTTTTTCACTGGAAGGGCACGTAAAACCTAAAAGTACATGTCCAGGTTTTTTAAATACCCTACTCCCTGACCTATGGGCAGTTTAGAGCCTGCGCTAGGAGTGACTTATATTCATTAAAAATGAAGGTTTTTGTCTGGAAAAGGGTTTATGTTGTCAGGCCTAAATAGCAGTATAAAACTGTACACACAGGCTGCAGTGGAGTGGCAGTCCTGAGACATAATCAAGAAGGTTACTTAAACGGGTTGCACAAGTTATGCAGGCCCACTAGTAGCATTAAATTTACAGGCCTGGGGTACATGCAGTACTATCTTATTAGGGACAAATAAGTTAATTAAATGTGCAATTGTGTGTAAGCCAATTTTACCATGCTTAAAGAAGAGAGCACAAGCACTTTAGGTGGGGCAGCAGTGATAAACTGCACTGAGTACTATGGCCAAGAAAAACACGAATAATAACGAAATCTCTGTAAAGGTTATCCTTAGATTGAGCTTCGGCTCTTCTTTTCCTTACGCAGGATTCAAGGGGAATATTCCCCCAATTTACAACGTGCCAGGGGTGTGTTTGCACACTTGTAATATCAGGCCCGCCCCCTCCCTGCACCACTGTGCAAACACGCCCTCTGGCATGTTGTAAATTGGGGGATTAAGTCCCCTTGAATCCTGAGGGTCCCTGGGGGCCAACTACCTCACCAGGTACCTCAAGTAAGTGCCACAGAGCTGCGTTGCCGAGAGATGTAAAAAGAGATGTTGCCTCGGACAACCTCTCTGCGACGCAGCTCTGTGGCACTTACTGGAGGTACCTGGTGGGCTTGTTGCCCCAAGGGACCCTCAAGACTCAAGGGGACTTAACCCCTTCCATGCTGATGACGAACCCCAGCAGTCATGCACTACGGTGCTCGTGTGCTGATGACGGCTGGGGTTCGTCACGGACCGCCCCTGTTCGTGTTGTTTACAGCACACCAGGGGAATCGCGGCCGCATGGAAGGGGTTAATAGATACCCCAATTTACAATGCGCCAGAGGGTGTATTTTCACACTTGTAAAATCATGCCCCGCTCCCACCCTAAACCACTATGCAAACAAGCCCCCTGGTGGATTAAGTCATCTTGAGTCCTGAGGGTTGAGTGGTGTAAAAAGGGGGCATGGCCTTGGAACACCTCTATGCAACGCAGCTCCCTGGCGCTTCCTGGAGGTTTCTGGAGGGCTAGTTGGCCCCTAGGGACCCTCAGATTTCAAGGGGAATTAACTCCCCTACTTACAACGCACCAGAGGGCACGTTTTCAGAGTGCTTCAGGGAGGGGGCGGGGCCTCTGGCGCGATGCAAACTTTTATTTTTTTCAGAAGTGAGGCTGTTTGGCCCCCTTTCATTTCCCATTTTTTGGACCCTGGGGACCCCATCCCCCAGGGCCTGACCCCTATATTTAAAATAAATAAATGAGAAGGGGGCCGCGTGGCCCCCTCCGGAGGCCAATTTCGGCCCCGGGTACCCCATCCCCCGGGGCATGGCCAGACTTTGTTTTTTTATAAAATGTGTTGTATTTATTTGGAGGGGGGCCGGTTGGCTCCTGCTCCTCAGGCCAAATATGGCCTCGGTAACCCATCCACCGAGGCAGGCCTTTCCTTTTTTTGTTTTCTTTTGACAAGGGAGAGGAGACATTTGGCCCCCCTCCTGGGCCACTTCTGGCCCCAGGGAACTCATCCCCCGGGGCATGGTCACTCCGTTGGAGACCATGGGGTGAGCCCCAATGCCCCCACGGTCCCTGCCAGCACTGGAAGTAACACCACATGCAACATTTAATCAAGTGGATACAAAAAATAAAGATAACAAATAATTTAAAAGTGCTTTGTCGCTATTTGAAAACTCAGAAAATATGTCCTCATTTTAGTTTTTTAGAGCACTAACCATAATTGTGATGCAAATAAGACCCTCTAATATATGGAATTTCTAAAGGAAAGGCTCTAGGTATTACAGATTTGATTACATCAAGATGACGTCAGGCGTTCCACACTTTTGTAATAAATATAGAATGGTAGCAATCTAGTTATTCATTAGGATACTGTTGAGAGGCAGAGGCACGGAAGGTGTCCCTTCCTGCACAAAACAATCTTCGGACAACACAGACATCCTTGCACCATGGTGCCTGTGTCACCGCATGGCTGCAGTTTGTGCAGCAGTGCAGAGGGAAGCACAGAGTTGCAACATATTCATGTACATATGTCACATCCCTGTGCTTCAGAAGGGTCTTGCAGTGTCACGCTGCAGTACTTCCTCATAAATCTTCACCTAATAATTCACCATACACTACTAATGCATTCTTTCAGTCAGTCATGCTGTATACATACCTTCAACCAAACTTTCACACATTACCTTGCAATTATAGTTCTTTCTTTAACCAGAAAAGGTAGTTCTGATAGGATTTTTTTTTTCTTTTGTATTGTTTTTAATTTTTTTGAGCAATTTTGTATTCTTTTGTTTTTTCCCTAAAAAATAAACAAAAAATAACAAATAAAACAGGAAACTTTTGGAATTACTTATCATTCCAAAAACAACAACAAAATAATTAACAACAATGGTTTCGTTGCGCAGCACAAACTGCATCCACCAACTGCTCACCGAAGCATACAAGTTTCTGACACTTCATACAGTGTTGCTCGAGAAAGGCGAATTCTGGCCTACAGTCCATTGCAGGTGTTCCTGAGGGCGCCCCACAGGTGAGGGGTTCAAAGCAGCTCGTCTCACTTCCTCCCGAGCAAGACTGAGAGGATGTCTGGTCCGGAGATGCTTGTACATAGAAGCAGTGTCACAAGAGTATTTTTTTTCACTGCCTCTTGACAGGACTCAGTCACGAATTTCGCACATCACCTTTCTCGCATTCACTTTCTTCTCTCTAGGTGGAAACAGATTCCGGCCTCTGTGGACATGGTGCCTCCTGCAAGATTTCTTCTTCAGAAGATACTTCCTCCTGTTGCTGCTGCTGTACAGATGCCATTTTGTTTGATATTTTTTGAAAAACACCAAAAAAAACAAGCAAAAAGGTTTCTTGTAGGAAAAGAGATACCTCTCTAAAGATGCTCCAACAAGAATGATTAAAATGCATGGGGTCCTTCAATAGTTATAGTGGGAAATGTTATGAACCAATGAAATCTTTTTTTTTTAGGTCACAGGGGATCCGCGCACTCTGCGCTCACGAAGCACGCACCCGACGCAACTTTGCGAAAATATATTTAAAAATAATGTACGTTTATTATAAGTACAAATATATTATTTTTTATGAATATCTTAGATAATCTCTTACCCTAAAATGTATATTAAAGACACATACATATCATTTTAGAGCATAACATTTTTTGGCGGGAGTCGCGCACTCAGCATACCCCAGCACGTATATATGACGTCACGCAGAACCCGCCACCGCGCAAGTGTCGCGTACCGTAATGCGCGTTTGTCACGAATGCGCAGGAGCTGGAGTCACGGACTGGTTTCATACCAATCGCACACATCATGTAATATTAAATGTATATGATGTAACTGAAAAACACACAGCCGTCACACACTGTAATCCTTCACAACGTTTCTAAAATGGCGGCTAGAATCCGCGCACCTACCGTGATGTGTGCGCTTTGGGTGCACGACTCTAAAAACAATTAGGAAAAAAAAGAAAATTATATAAATATATTCAAATAAAAAATAAAACAAAAAAATCAATATTTCAGTTTGAATTTTTTAAACATTTTTTGTTGCAATTTTCTAAAAAATCTATAATGTTATTTAATGAATAAAATATTTATAAATTAACAGTTAAAAAACTAGAAAATCAGTACAAAAAAATAGGTATAACTACTATTACACTTAAAAGTTAGCATTTAAAAAACCTTTTAAATTCACTGTAAAAACCACAGGTTTCAGAGATTTTATAGTTAGAAATTAGCATTGAAAAAAGCTTTGAAATTCACTGTAAAAACCATAGGTTTCAGAGACGTTATAGTTAGAAATTTACATTTAAAAAACCTTGGAAATTCACAGAAAAAAACCATAGAAATTCCTCTGTTATCATTAGTTCTGCTAACTGTAACTCATGCACCCACAATGCACTGCTGATGATGTCACATATTACATCATTCATGACATGGTCAGTGACACCACTGATGGCATCACTGATGACATCTTAAATGACATCACTGATGACATCACTGATGACATCAACCACGTGACAATCTGATATACCTCTTCATACACTGGTATAACCTTTCATCACTCACTGTAAAACACAAAGTACAACATTTGAAACCATTTACACACCAATACCAGTTACTATATACCCACTCACTGATTCCTATGTCTACGCACACAACTACCAATTCAACAACAGAATCACTTATACATGCAGTCACTAATTAATAGAACACTATAAAATGCACTTGTACACATATATAGACATTGACACGTCAGCAGTCATCTTAGTCAGGTTATGCAGTCATCCTACTCACTCATGAAAAATGATTAATCACACGTACATTTAGTCACTTACACAATTATACACACAACACCTCATTTATTCAAACGCATAGTAACTCATAGTTAATATGTTAAAAAATCAACATTACAATTATACACTCATTCATATAGTTACTCTCACAATCACTGACTCTTACGTATACTTATTTATATACACCACCTCTCCCATACAACGCCTTTTATTTTTTTACTTTGTTGAGGATGTACAACTAAAACATATATTTGCTCACGAACACACAAATAAATACACTCAGTCACCCAAACAACTGTTTCCACATAAACTCTTAAACTTACACACATAGTCAATCAACCATTCACACATCTATGCAGAGTTACAAGCACCACAACCAACCACACACAAACTCGGTGTCAGATACAAATACTCACCCAACTAATCAATAACTAATATACACATTCATGCAGTTAGTGACCAACTGTTGCAGCATGTTTTATAACAACAGAGACAGTGATGTACACATTCACATAGTTTAGTTACTAATCCATGTAAGACACTTTTAATTACTCACTTAAACAGACAGTCAGACAGCTACTAAATCTTCCATCCAGACAGTTATATATCTACTCAACCTTCAAAACAGATTGGCATATATATAATATTAAAATTTCAAACGAAACCACATTCACTGGAGGATGTCATCAGTGATCTCATGAGGGATGTCATTTGAGATGCCATCAGTGATGTAACTGACCATGTCATGAATGATGTAATATGTGACATCATAAGCAGTGCATTGCGGGTGCGCAAGTTATAATTAGCAGAACTAATTATAACAGAGGAATTTCTATGGTTTTGTACGAGTGGAATGTCCAGCTATCTACAACACCCCTGCAACATAAGGTTTTTTTCTGTGAATATGTATATATATTTATATATATCCATTTCCATGAATCCACCCTGGATGCGAACACATGGTGGGTGCTACTGTAAACAGTAGGATGAAACCCGTTTTGTTACCAACAACTTGAAAAAACAGGTAGGAGCACTCTCAGGGCAATTCAATAGATTTAATTATGCAGATGCATTTTGGTGTAGTGCCTTACTCATCTCAGGCTAACCAGAGTGACTACAAGGGTCAGTTGACTGGCCTCCTGTGTGAGCTACAGGGGATAAACAAGCTTCAGAGGCCTCCCTGCAAATGTCCAACTCACCTGCTGCAACTGGACCTGCAAATGGACCTGCCTGGGCCCTGCTGTCCTCGGCTAGAGTGTGTCCCTGATCCTCAAGTTGTACCTCCCCAGGTCCTGGTCCCTTGGCTAGCATCACAGTTTACTGCCACTCAAGAAAAGATGAACATTCTGACATTTGGGGTTTCTCCAAGACTGCTACCCATGATGACCTTCGATGCAAAGCTCTAGTGAGACCTGCTCTTCAAGCTACAGCGACTGCCAGCGACAACCGGAGACGTGAGAGCGGCAATTCACACTACAGCAATAACAGCCCGCGGAGACCGCCAATGCAAAGCTCCTGCAAATACCATTCGCGACATCTGACAGGCTCTTCATGCTACAGGGAAGACCATACATGATGCTCTACCTGCACCTCATGACCTTCTGCATTGCAAATGGACCTCTTGAAGATAACTTCTCAGTAAAACTAACCTGGATGCTGTTTTCGACCATCACTCCATTGGAGTCATCCTGAACTTGTTAACTTTCCCCGGTCTAGCGTGACCAGATGACTGTGAGTGACGCTTTGTGCTTTTAGACACTATTTTTAATTATAGTTTAAAAATTGAATATCTGCAGTTCTACTGATTCGATTTTTATAGTACTGGTATCATTTTATTGAGTGAAATCTACCATAGTCAAATCTTAAACAACATTTGAAATAATTTCTACCCAATAACCAGAATCATCCCCAACCCCTATAAATCCCTTACTGCCTGATACTCTTAGATATTGTGAGCCCGAAAAGCCACTTAATACAAATTACCTTTCCTTGAACTCTGTAAAACCCTTACTAATCCATACCGTTACCCATCCCTGTTTCCTAAAATATCCCTTAAAACCTTTACTATCCCATACCCTACAGATCCCTGAACACTAAAAAAGCCTTACTACCCCATACCATTATCCATCCATCAACACTTTGCAAGCACTTATTGCCTCATACCCTCACCCATCCCATATCCATTAAGTCCTCTTTTTTAAATAAAATAATAATTATGTAATTTAATAATACTTACCTGCATGGCAAAGTACTGCGTGGTAAAGTATCCAATCAGGCCTGTGTGGTAAAGGTATTCACTGTAACATCTTGCGAGGAAAATACATCAGTTCCAGACTGTATACCCTCTGAAACAAACCGCTCCAGCCCCAGAAGCACCCTCATTATGTATTATGCTCTTTATTTGCTTTAATAGGATCCTTTATATTTTCTTAGTGCCAGATGCGACATAGGGGAGCAGCACTATATCAACATCTCCTCATTAAGCTTGCTTATCTAACTGGGGATGTCTCCCACAACCATTTTGTTTTGTCACATAAGAGAAATGCACATTTAATTAAACAAGAAAAATGCACTTGCAAATAAAAACGATGTAAAAATAATGCTGCTAATCAGAATTCTAGGCTATTGGAGAGAGGCCTCAGTCTTGATGTGATGTGTGACTGAGCTCCCACAAGGTGCAAATAAAATAATTCATATCTGGTTTTGGTAAAGACTATTAGACTCACAGTTGGTACCTTGGATCAAGCAGCAGATCCTTCCTCAGAGAAATTGTGTGGTATGTGTACAGGCTCTCCTCTGCTTCATCAGCATTCACGATTCTCAGGGCAAGTTCTTTTTAAGTAGGGCATTATCTTACAGCAAGCAGAAACTTTGCAGATCAACATCACTCTAGAATCTTATAGAAACATCCTCAAGCAGTCAGGCACTTCCCAAGAGACAAGGACAAGTGACCATATGCCAGAGGATCTAAGTTTAGAAATTGGCTCTTCCAGTTTTAGAAAAGAGTATTGGAGGAAGAATTAAAAAGTGAAGTTGAAGATGACTTTTTCCAAGGGCTCTAGCAGGTGGTCAAGAATGCTTTAGTGCTGTAGACAGGGACATTTGGGGTTATTTGGTGTGTGCCAGGTGGTCTGCGGGGCTGCCTGAGAAGCGGAAGCTATCACCTTCCTAGTGGAAGTCCGCCAATCAGACTTGGAGATCACAGCCAATACATCAGGGATCATTTTGCCTAAAGTGGCTGGTGTGGCGGAAGCTTATTTAATACAACTGAAATGCTGGCTGGCAAGTTTGCATTGCAAATGGTTAGCTTTTTATTTTTGCTTAGCAGGAACACCTCTAAAGCAGGGGTGTATATCTACAACACAAATAATGAATGTCTTTTCACCCATTGCATGTGGATAATTTCTCTTATTTTATGTTTTAGACCATCAATAATTCTTCGATAGTCCTAACAGGACAATGTACAGTGGAAGGACAACAGTAAAGAGAATGGACCTACCGATGTGCAATGAGTGAGATCAATATTTTCATGTTGTTGGACAAAAGCTTCGCCCAATGGAACCAACTGAGATTCCATTGGCAGAAACCTGAAATTTCGCTCACATCCCATTGAGATAGGTGAACTTCACATCTGGCAGACAGGATAGCTGCTGCTTTCTGACAGATGTAGAGTGTGAGAAAATGCAGTTTATCATATGGTGTAGTTGTGCGACCTCACTGTGTAATAAACTCACAGACCTTTGTAGCTGTGGCCTTGAGCTGTCAGGCTTTAACAAAGGACTAATAGCAAAGCATAGAAGTAACACAACAATTAAATAAGAAAGAAACACAACATAAATCAAATGTGACATCGATTTATAAAAATAGATCTTATTTTTATGAATTCTTAGACACCAAAATGAACAAACAGCAGTATTCAGCTTCTGGAGATACCTAATGGTTGGGCAAATCATAAATCACTTCTTTTTTACTCTAATAGCAAACACACATTGGCAACTACTGCAGTTAGTGAATAATTTGAAAATTTGGAAAACATTTGTACAGTTGAGATTGGTTACTCTGGCACACATTGGGCATCTATTTCCATCAGGGAGCAAGTCACAGGAACCAGTAAGGCCTAGTAGGACAGTTACATTGCAGTCAAAGCAGTGTCCATTCTAGTTCCAGGCTCTATGGGTGAACCACCATAGACATCAGTGGAGTGGTCATGATGCAAGAGACAAGGGTTGCTGAAGATTCTGAGGATGCTGTGGAAGCTGATTTGGTCAATGGGGTCTTCTTGGAGCCGCTCCACAGTACACAAACACAGTTGGGCGACTTTGGCCACAGGGATTGATGTTCCTCTAAGTCCAGGTGAAGCCCAGGCAAAAAACAATTGCCACTGGTCTACAGGTTTTTAGTCACAGCCAACGTGGGAGTTTCCTTTAACTGAGACTACTGTCCCTCTTGGGCAACCAAACTTAATTCTGATAACTTTCCCGCATCCAGGAGACTCAGGTTCAAGTTTTTGACTTTTGTGTCTTAGTCATCCAGTCTCCGCTTCAGTGGTCAGTTGCGATCATGCCAATGTGGATACCAATTTGCCAAGGCGACGTCCTTGGCTTTCATGGCCTTAGACTTCAAACGATAAGTAAGGCAATGCAGCGAGCGCAAAGTAAGTGATTTTATTTATTTAATATTACTAATCCTGTCTTCTGTCGACTTCCACCAACCACCACAGTGCCCCGCCCCACTGCTCTTACCTGTGCGAGCTGCCACTGCTTAAGCAATTGTTGTCCATCCGATAGCTACTTCTAAAAGGCACAAGCGCTGTTGGGATGCAATGCTATTGCTTTTCTTAAGCAATAGTGATGATCAGCTGCGTATTGTCCACATATGAAATGATAGTGAAGCCAAAGCATTCAATAACATTGGCCAGGGGGTAGACATAGATGTTAAAAAGAGTTTGACTCAGGGAAGTTCCATGAGGAACTGCTTGACATAGTGGAAACGTCTTTGAGTAAAACAGCTTTTGAGAAACCTGAAAGGTTCAATCTTGCAAGAAAAAGGCAAACCAAAGCAGGACTTTGCTTCCAATACCACTTTACCACAGTCTTTTTAACAAGATGTTATGAGATACAGCGTTGAAAGCAGCACTGAGATCTAGCATTATGACCCCCTCAGAGTCACCTAAATCCAAGATACAGTGCACCAATTCAATTGCGATTAACAACGCAAATTCAGTGCTGTAGGATGGATGAGTCCTGGGGAGCAGATCATTGCTTTCAAGAAAGTTGAAAAGTTGTTTGTTTACATTTTTCTCAATGATCTTGGAGCAAAAAGGTAAGAGAGAGAAATTGTTTTAATTCTCTGGTTTTGAGGTATCAAGCTAAGGTTTCTTCCACAGTGGAACTACCATTGCATATTTCCAACTCCGGGGGACGCAGCAAGAAACTATTGAGAGATTCAGGAGATCACACAAAACAGGATAGACCACCGCAGGATCTTACTCTGGAATAGAAGTAGATAATGGATCCCAGGGGAGCTTGATTTACGAGGGACCTTTAAGTCAGACCACTGGCACTAAGGTCTGGTTAGAAGGCCACAGTGCACTGCCAGAGCCATTATACCAATACCTAAAAGTCAATAAGTGGGACAAAAGGTAGGGGTGGAACTGCAAACAGCCATTTCCTCACAAGGGTATCCTTTAAACACTGAATGGTCCCCAATATCTTTCCTTCATCGTATTCCAAAAGGTTCTCTCCTGCAGTGGGTCAGGCAGTGTTCATAAAGGGTACACTGGTATACTATTAGTGGTGAGCCATATCATTTCCTCATAAATACTCATACTTCTGATGCCATACTTTCAGCAAGGTAATGCCCCTTTTCTTCCAGAAATTTCTCATGGTGCATCAAAATCATGCAAAGTTGTTTGCATCTAAAAATTACCATGGTGAAACCTTATGTGAACTGTCCACATTTCTATTCTGCATCCCAGGTGCTCTCATGCCCGTTCCACTTAAACTTGTTCAGTTTCATATTTAAGCCAATTCTTGGTCTGAGCCTCATACATGTAAGAACCAGAAGTACACTTCCTTGCCAGGTAATCTGACAGGTGAATGGTGTTTGAAGACTCTATTCAGAGGTTAACATGCACGTTTCAGGCCCAGCAGAAACTTTTCCTTCCCATAATGTCGATAACGTGAGATTTCATTGAAGTCACTACTGGAGAAGAGAGCAGTGACCTAGTGTGATTTAAGAAAGCTCAAAACAGAAATATACTGTAGCTGAACGTAGGCAGAATGTGTATCATGTGTCATGACTGCTATCTGTCAAGCCAAGACAAATGGATAACAGTAAGGAGCTTTTGCTGGGTCTTGCAGAAGTGATGTGGAATCTCACCTCTACCTTCCAGCACACACTCATTCCAATGGGAAAACTCGGATGTTCAATGGTGTCTGGAGGCCGCCTAAGCCTTGGGTTGGGAGCTGCAACAGATGGGATGCTGCTGGGAGGCTCATTATGTTCTGTGATGGGTGTATTTCTAACAGTACTCACCAGAATGCTCCTTCACAGGCTTCAGTCTGTGAGTAAGAAGCATTTGATAGACACACCAGACAATGGAGGCATGATGCACATGTCACAGTACATATGGAAATGACCATATTTTGTGTGGTGTACCTCAGAATTTTGCTGTCTGTGCACCCAGAGGTAAAGTGCCTATGCTCTTCCCTTTAACATGATGAATGTGGTATTCCCCTAGCTAGTTTAACAGGTTTTACATGTTGGAAAGCCTGACATGGCAACTCTGTCGACAATCGAGCATCATAATCCTGAAGGTGGAAACTCCTTCCTATGGGATTATGGGCTGGTCTCTGACTAACCGACAGGCTCTTGGAGCCCACCAGAAGCCAGCCAGAATGAGCGGCCGGTTTCAATTCTGATCGTCTGCATTGTAACCAGCCGGTCGGAATTGAAACCAATGATCTTGGTCCTAAAGCCTCCGACTTATGTTCGGAGGCTTTACGACCGAGATCGTAATAGGCCCCATAATGTCTTGTTCTGACCTTAAAGGTTTTATGCATTTAGAGGGCTCTCAAGGAGCCTTTTTCTGCATGTAATAGGTTGTATGCCCATCGAATTACGTAGGCCAAAGCTCTTGAGTAGGCACCAACTACCGAGAGCTCCAGACGTAGTGCTTAAACAAGAGTAGCTTGGCTCATTTTGGTTATTTTGCGGAGAAATTTCCCTTTGTTCGTGTTCAAGATAGCCATTTGTTTATAGGAATATATTTTAGTGCATATGACAAGGTAGAGGCAATCTTAGCACAACAAATTTCAAGGAGACAATGAAAATGTCTCTTTGTGGAGGAAGAGTAAAATCTCTGTTGGGCACTTATATGGTCTGTAGCCTTAAGATCCATGTGCTGGAAATAGGAAGTGGTTTCAAATGGCGGTGAGAATACTCACCCCAGGTAGGTATACCCCTCTACTACCTCAACAGGACTCCCACCCAGTTTCCAGTCAAAGTGGATATAATGTTTCCTCTCCCTAAATGGTACCACTTTTGTTTTGGAGATGTTTACTTTTTTTAAATTTGCTTCAGTATATCTAAAAAGAGCATCCATGTTAATGCTCTAAACCAATAGGTGTAAGGTTATAAATTACCACATTGTCAGCGTCTGTAGACCTAGCCCAAGTTCTGACAAAATGATGGATAGCAATGACCTCGAAATCAACTATGACTCCCTTGCTGAAAACCTGCTTATGGGATCTCTGAAAGTTGGCTACTGTTGAGGTTGAGGTGTGGTTATCTTTTCGGGCTAGAGACATCAAGGGACCCTCAGGCGGCACATGGGATTCATACCAGGAAAAACTGAATGCCAAGGTGGATGACAGACTGCTGTGAACAATCTGGGAAGGGGGTCCTTGATCCCCTTCCTTCATGACATCACACCTACAACCAGAGAGAAGACGGAGGCTTTGGTAGGGATTGTAGGGATGGTAGTTTCATCAAAGCACAGCCTGATGAAGTGGAGGGTTATGAGGAAGGATACCATCAAAAACCTGAAATGAGTTGCAATTGTGCAAAGTAACTGCTAACAATGCTAGCACAAGGTTAGCCAAGTACTTAGTTGGGAGATTGACCCTGTTGTTGAGTTACACACTAGGAAGAGAGAGGGTTACAGACCAGCAGATTGAATGTACCAACCTGCGGAATGAGCAATAGTCCATATGTATTAGTCATAAATCTCATTGTAAGCGATGATGGTTTATTGAATATGTACAATGGAAAAACAGCAATAAAAAATCAGTTGGGGGAAAAAAAGAAGCATTATGCCATAAAGAAAATGCTCTTGCACATTTGAGAGACAAGGTCTACCACTGCATCTGAAAGTGCCCAAGTTATAATAGGCAAATGCAAATATAAAAATACATTTATATCAGTTTGGATAATATATTGTAAAAAGTTTGATTGTGCTTTATTTTTCACAAGGTCATCATAGAGTACTAGACAAGTATTGATTATTATTTTTAATTGTGTGCAGCATTCAAAATTTATATTACTAGTTTTGATTAAAAATATTTTGTTACACTGAATAATATTTTTTGCGGGATAACCACCTATACGATAGAAGAGCTCATTTGTTATATTTGCGTGACAATCTCTTCCTTCTGCAGTGTGATCATGCCATGTCATGTTGATTTTGTACAGTATACTAATCACCCACGAGGATATACAGGAACTTAACGCAGTTGTGTAGGTATGTGGTCCCCAAGGTGCTTATACGAAGAGCCAAGTCTTCAGGTTCTTGTGGAAATCAAGATATGAGTTCAGGGAGGTAGTTCCATGTCTTGGGTATGATGTAAGAAAATGAGCGCCTTTCAATTTTACTTTTGCAGATGCAGGAAATGTGTGCAAGTGAGACTGAGGCAGAACATAGGTGTCTGGCGGGTTAGTGAAGGTGTATGGGGCTGTTTAGGTATTTTGGTTCTGTGTTCTGACGTGTTTTGTATGTGTGCTTGAGAAGTTTGAACTGGCTGAACTTGTGAATGGTCAGCCAGTGAGGCATCCTGAGGAGTGGTGTGATGTGGGTGTGGCAAGGGAAGTCAATTAAGAGTCTTGCTGCAGTGTTCTGGATGGCCTGGAGTCGGTGTGGGAGTAGTTTGGAGATTCAAGAGTACAGAGTATTGCCACAGTCTAGCCTGCTGGTAATAAGTTCTAACGTGATGGTTTGTCTGGTGTTCTGAGGCAACTATTTGAAGCCGTCATGTTCAGCTTTTTGTCTAGGATGAGCCCTAGATTGTTTGTGTGGTCAGTGAGTGTCGGTCCTAGCTCCGATGGCCACCAGGTGGAGTCCTATGGGGAGGTCTTGTTGCCAAAGACAGTAATTCCATGCTGTTGGAGATGAGCTTCACACAGTTGGCTTTAATTCAGTCTGCTACAATGGTCATGTTGTTTGGGAAGTTGGGTCTGGTGGTGGTTGTCTTGTCCATCAGGAAGAGGACGAGCTGGGTGACATTGGCGCAGGAGATGACAATGATGTCTTGTGATATGATGATATTGGTGAGTGGTGTCATTCATAGGTTGAAAAGGATAGTGCTGAGAGAGGATCTCTGTGGGACGACACATACCAGTTTCTTGGTCTCTGCTGTGCAGGGTGACAGCTTGACGGCCCTAATGTAAGTTGCCATTTTCTGAGCCATCATTTCCAGGCTCCATGGTAAGTCAATTTCATGTTCCTATGTTGGCCAATATAGCACACCATGCAATGGTTGCAAAACGTATCAGGTTAATACTGTAATGCCCACCACCTTTGTATAGGCATCTAAATGTCACTTTTAGTAGTCCAAAAGTATGCTCTTCCACAGAGCGAGTGCTCAGCCTCATTGTGTCTCCTTTCTTTTGCTGCATGGGAATTCAGATAAGTGGTTATGATCCACTGCCGAATTGTATACTCACAGTCCCCTACAAAAATAGATATATTATTAATTTATTTCACAACATTTTTATAAATATGTAATCTAAAATGTTTTTACACTTATCTAATATATACCATTTTATGACTTTCCTCTGGAGAAACCCTCATAAAGGTCACAATGATGAAGTATGTAGTAATTGTGGATATTACCATAAAATCAGGCAACTAGGTCAGTGATGAGAAATTCTGTAGGACTAACTATTTGCGTAATTTAATGAATATTGGCATTTTCAATTGTGATACCAGTACTCATTTGCAGATGGTGAAAATAAAAGTACACAACCAATCACATCAGGGAAATGACCTATACAATGGAAGTTCTACAAGTACTGCTGGATGTTAGGGAAGGATATATGCAAATGTTTTTTTACTTAACCCCTTCGCCGCGGGGCTAATTCCCCAGCGATGCGGGGGGAGGGGAGCCGCGTGCGGCGCTGCAGTGCTTGTGACGACGATGGCTCGTCATGCAGCACAGTGGCACTGTGCTCATGACGAGCTGAGCTCGTCATGACCACGCCCGCTTAATGGAGCGCCCAGCACAGCAGGAGAATTATCCCCGCATGGGCGTTCCACGGCAGTTATGATGAGCTGAGCTCGTCATGAGTACAGTTCCACTGTGCCTCATGACGAGCTGAGCTCGTCATGAGCGCCAAAGGTGTTAAAATTGCATCCAAAACATTCCTAATGCACCAGAACGTGCACTTCCCCACCACAAAAGTCCTGATAAATCCTATAAAAATAAAGCTAGTAGGTGGCGCAAACAAGTGACTTGAATATAATTTGGTATAGTTGGTGCTTAATTTGAGCCAGTGGTTGTCAGTGGGGAGCACCAACACTCATTTTTGAGGACCAGTAATTATTTTCTGCATCAGAGATTTACAAGAAGAAGTGAGGGAAAAAGACATAAAACGGAAAGACGGAGGAGGAGAAAAATGAAAAAAAGTTACTGAGGCAGAAAGTAGGAACCTGCAAGAGTGAGCTAAAGGGGAGGGGGTGTCTGGTAATCGATTAAAGAGGCATGATTTGGATTTAGGACTATACAGCATTTGTACCTGTACGCCAACATTTAATTGCAGTGGTTGCAGGCCTCTGAACAGAGCCCTAGCCACCAGCACTTATTCTTTCACAAGTTAAGCAGTGGGCATAGCCTGACTATGCAGAGTCATTTTTCTCACAAACTGGTTTTAAATCATCTTCTAACTTTTGAATAATCCGCCTTCTCAATCAATAATTTCTGCAATTTTTTTTCTCTCTTTGGCCAAACACACTGACTGAAAACTCACTCTTTCCTCCCCCTTCTCCTTTCCCAAAGATGAAACAAACACATTCTCCACACCATGGCACAGATGTAGGCCATTGTGAAAAAGTGTAAAAGGCACTTGTGGGCTCCTTTTATAGTTTTTACCTAGTTACCACCCAGTTACCACCTGCTTTCACTTGATGGTAAATTGGCCATGCAAAATGCTCATTCTAAGACTATTCACTAATTGTAAACATCAAATGGGGTTCCTTAGTTGTGATCCACACTAAAAAACTCACTATGTGGAGATGTCCAAATAGTGATTCAGTATTTTAACAAATAGGCTTTTCTGCATAACAAAAACCTATTACCACGTTTTTAACCGGTAATTCCTACATCTGGCCCTTCGTGCATAGAGTAGAAACCCCAGGTATTTGTTTTGCAGGATGACAGCCTTGGAGAAAACGCAGCAGGAGGACTCTGTGGTATCTTAGTGGCATCTTAATTTTTAATGGTTATGCATAACTTCTAATTAACATTTAATTATGAACTATATTGCTAATTTGTTTAAAGAAAATCACAGGACATTGTTACCTATGAACCCAACCTCTTTTAACTACTGAGCATCTTTATTCCGACTTGCATTATTGCTAAATTCAGATTCTATTTCCCCTTACAGTATCAGACCTTATATTGGCTTTGTTCTTCTGTCTAGTCGGCTACTTTTCAAGCAGCATTTGTCTGTGTTCTCACTACAAATCTTTAAAAAGGGCCTGATGTACGACACATTTTACCAGTTACGATCGGCCAATCAGGCCATTTGCAACTAGTAAAATGCATTTTACTAGGAACAACCCCTATTTTGCAAGTTGGTAACCTACTACCAACTTGCAAAATAGGGTTTGCAAGTTGCTATTAGGAAGGGGCGTGCCAAGGACATTTATCTATGTTCTCACTACAAAGCTTTAATGAGGACCAGATGTACGACACATTTTACCAGTAGCATACGGCTCATCAGGATAATTGCGACCTGTAAAATGATTATACTATGTACCTACCCTATTTTGAGAGTCAGTAACCTATTACTGACTTGCAAAATAGGGTTTGGGAGTCGCTATTAGGATGAGGCTTGCCAAAGGCATCCTTTCCTAATATCGAGTTGCAGGGGGATTGGAAAGGGGCGACCACTCGGTCCCCCCGAACGTATGGTTGGGTGCCCCGATCCTCCCGGGAAACCATTTTGGGCGGGGGGCGTGGCTCGGCTGGTATGCCCGAAGCGGCGTAGCCGGGGCGCGCCTTTTCCCGCCCAAGAGGGGTTGTCCTAGACACCTACACCGAAGACCACGCCCAGTAGGCGTACCGGAGGAGGGTACACGCCCTCCCGCAGAAGAATATATAGAGCGGGAATCCGAAGAAGCGTCTTCTTGTTCCTGTGCTCTGAAGGCTGCACCCACTCATTGCTCGTGAGCCCTCGACGAAACAAGCAGCAATTTTGAGAACTTGTAATCTTGTTGTTTCTCTTTCAGTTATTTGGAGTTCGAAGAGTCCAGGACCCCGTTGATCGACTGGGAGCAGAATACTCGAAATCATGGCTGGCAAGAAAGCGGGAAAGGGTTCAGAGACGGATAAGGTGTTGCGCTTATTGTCGAACCGGATGGTTTGCATGGACCGAAAACTCGGACAAGTCCAATCGATCGGTAGAGGTTTGGCGGAGGTCAAAAAACAGCTGGCTGCACTGAGCAACCAGGGTCATCCTAAGAAGGTAATAGGCCCGGCCTTGCCGGGAGTCGTCCCCGAGGGTAGAGGGAAACGGGTCAAGAAGAGGGCGGTTTCAGGGGAGGTCCCGGTTCCAGAGGTACCCCCAGTCGCCCCCCTCATGCCGGCAGACAACCCGGTACCAAACCCAGATATGGGTCAGCCGATCCCGGTTGTGATTACTCCCGCTAATGATGAGGAAATGCCTCCCGAATTGGCCATCCAGTTGGCAGCATGGCTCAAGAAAAAGGCAGGGGGCGCAGTGGCCCCTGGAGACCCGGCCGAAGAGGCCAGACTACTAATCGAGCAATTGCGGCAGTCGAGAGATGTCGCAAAGGCGAATGTTCCTCTTGTTTCCCCACAGGTGGAACCGGTAGGACCTGCAGTTGGTCACGAGAAGACGGCGGGAACAACGGCCGAACCGGGTAAGCTCGCATTGCCAATGGCGGGGGAGGGTTCAATACCCTTGAGGCGGGAGAAGGTGGCACAGCACATCCCTATGGCCACGAAAGAGTTAATATGGGGAGACAAATATACCTGCTAATAACTCTGTGGCGGTAATTTTATCTTTAACCTCAGTTATAACCCAAGGACTCATCCTTGATGTTCAGTCCCGCCGACCCCTCATGTGGCTGTTAGTTCTTGACTAATAGGTGAGTAGGGTATATGAGCCTTGAATACCTGTAGCTCCTCTAGTCACAGAGTTAGTTTTGTGTGTGTGTTTTCACCTAGCCACCTTAAGTTACAAAACGGTGTCTCTCACTATATCTCCATACAAAGCCTGCACGTGGTAAGAACCCAGGTGGACATTGGAGCCTGGATAGCTGTTGTATATAATTTTTTTAACCTTTTTAACCTCCACTACCCCACAAACCCCCTCACCAGCTCAGTGGTTGTTGTGTGTGCCCCACCATTCACACCATGCACATACAATTGATACGGCATGCAGTGGTGTTGCTTAAAGCTCAATTATACCAACAGCATGCCACACTGTTCACAGATCCTTTTCATGATGTGACCTACTTTGCATATTGCAAAATTGTTTTTAACCTTTGTTGTTTATCTCTTCCCTATGTTTAGGCATAGGACAACCCACAGAGGTAATACATACACCACTACACACATGACACTAGCATGTTGTTTTTCACCTTGTTAAGGTCCTGATGAATCGCGGGCAACTATTACCCATTGCGAGAAACATGTCGACCATCTTCACCCCTAGCTCCATCTAGGGTCACCTGACCTTACTTGCTGACACCTAGTGAGCTAGTCCCTTGTTTTTAATTGCAGCCAGGGGACCCCCAGAATAAAGTGAATTCCGGTACCCTTAGCTACATTTTAACATCCCTTTTCACTATCACACACCACCTTGCCCACACACCCACACCTCACCATAAGGCTGTTGGATAAAAAGATCTCAGCCAAAGAGCCCCTCTTTGAGGTGAGCCCGTTGAGGATTGCACCGCCTCCCCGACGAGGAGCAACCGCCGATGATGAAGCATGACACCCATCTGGGTGTGTGAGGCAAATCCATCCAACAAAATGGATGCCCCAGGGTGTTACTCCTACACCTTTGGTCACGCCAGTTAAATCTTCCCTAAGTTGTATATTGGAACAGTCCAGCAACCCCTCGTTGTTGTATTCTCAGACACGGACACACGCTGTGACTGGACCTTCCACCAACCTGAGTGGTAAATAGTGTCTGTTGATCAAGTGATCACCTCTCCTTCCTCCCTCTTTTTGATAGAGACAAATATGTTAACATGTTTTCATTATTAACTGACCATCGCGAGATGGAATATGCTAAAACCCAGAAGGATTTGTGGCACCCGAGCGTCTGGCGCGCCAAAATGGCGGAATTCAGGGTGGATGAGACAGTAACGAACTGGGTCAAGGCCTTTTCTATATTTACTGCAGTTATGGGGTGATGAGGTGATGACTGAATTGTCTTGCTATCAAAATCGTATTATGGATTTTTATTCAATGTATGAGGGGGAGGAATGGAAAGGTTATGACATGAAGTTCCGGAAAGCGAAAGAATATGATGCTACTTTGACTTGGGATTGCCTGGACTCAGTGTCATGGCACAAGCAGCTCCTGCCAGGGGCGGCAGGTACGTCCTCGCCAGGCGGGAGTGGGTCAGGGGTCGTCCGCCAAAAGCCCGCAGTGCCCTTTCGAGCGGGCGCCGGTGGGGATTACCAGCCCAAGACCGACGGGAACGGCGGCAAGCGTGGGGTCTGTTGGGGCTTCAATCGAGGCAACTGTAACAGACCGCAGGGAACATGTAGGTTCAAACATGTGTGTGCGGGCTGTGGGAATTCCTCACACCCTGAGAGTTCATGTAGATCTAAAAATAGCAGGACAGGAGGAAAAGGAGGGTCTAAGCAGGAGTGAGGTAGAACGTTGTGACCAATTGCCTACACCCGTTGATCTCATGGCTATGACTCCTTGGTTGAACAAATACCCTGATCATGTATCCGCTGGGGTGTTGAGGAAGTGATTCTTACATGGCTTCCACATCCCGGCGGGGGATTTTCGGGGGGACTCCTTTTGTAAAAACCAGTTATCGGTACAGCACAACCCAAGCGTGGCAGAGAGAAAAATTGCAAAAGAAGTCAGCTTAGGGCGAGTGGCAGGGCCTTTTCATCGCCCGCCGGTGGCGGAGTTCATCTGTTCCCCGTTAGGGGTTGTCCCGAAGAAAGACCCAGGGGAGTTTAGACTTATTCATAACCTGTCTGCTCCAAGGGGTTCCTTGGTGAACGAGGCCATTGACCCAGAAGTTTGTTCAGTGCGGTACGCATCGTTCGATGATGCCGTGGCCATGTTAAATCGCCTGGGCCCCGGGGCACTGATGGCGAAATCAGATATCGAATCGGTGTTCCGGTTGCTCCCGGTACACCCACAGGATCAGCGTTTGCTAGGTTTTGCATTTCAAGGGAGTTATTACATGGATAAATGCATGCCTATGGGTTGCTCCATTTCTTGTGCCTATTTTGAAATGTTCAGCTGTTTTTTAGAGTGGGCATTCACTGAGGCCACAGGGCATAGGCATGTTATGCACTATCTTGATGACTTCCTGTTCTTGGGAGCAGCCGGCGATACGAAATGTGCGCAGGCGCTGCATGACTTCTGCATCCTCATGAGGGAGTTAGGAGTCCCATTGGCACCAGGTAAGACGGTTGGACCATCTACTTCACTGGAGTTTCTGGGAATTGAGCTCGATTCGGTGGAGGGATGTTTCCGTTTACCGATGGAAAAGGTGGCCAAGTTTAGGGCTTCCTTGACGCAATGCCTGGGCAAGGTGAAAGTGACCCTGCACCAGTTACAACAAACAGTGGGTCAGCTTAACTTTGCCTTGAGGGTGATACCAATGGCCGCCCCTTCTCACGCTCTATTGCACAAGCTATGGTTGGTCTCAAAGAGGGACACCACTGTACGAGACTGTCGGCAGAGGTACGCCAGGATATGCCCATTTGGTTGGCATTTCTGGCGGACTTCAACGGTCGAGTCGTGTGGAACAAGCCGCCAGCGTCTTCAGATGAACTAGGTCTGTGGACTGACTCAGCGGGGAGCGTGGGATTTGGCGCCATCTTTGGTAATCGATGGTCGGCGCAAACATGGCCGACGTGGTGGCACTCCAGAGGTCTCACAGGTAACATTGGGTTCTTGGAGTTATTCCCCATTTGGGTTGCTCTGATGGCATGGCCAGACGACTTCAGGGACCGCTCAGTGGTGTTTTGGTCTGATAATATGACTGTTGTCGAATGCATTAACCAACAGGCAGCACACTGCAAATGGATCTTGAGATTGTTGAAAGAAGTTGTGCTGCTTTGCATGAGACTGAATGTACAGTTCAGGGCGAAACATGTGCCAGGCATACTGAATTATGCAGCTGATGCACTCTCTCGTTCACATATGCAGGCATTCAGGGGTTATCTACCTACAGCGGACCTAGAGGCGGCACCATTCCCCGAAGCACTATGGCTAATCGGTGCCCCGGATTACAAGACCTCGTGGCAGCAAGCTTAGCCCCCAGGATAAGGAAGGCATACGAAGGAGCATTTCGTTCTTATTGCACATTTTTGGGTCCAACAAGGAGTCAGAGCTGGGGTCAGGAGGAATCCTTCCTGGGGTTCCTGGTAGCGCTGCACAGAGAAGGCCGATCAGCGGCAACGGCCAGTAGGCATAGGGCGGCCATTTCATTCATTGCGCAGGTGCATGGCATAAAAGACCCAACGGGTTCCTTTTTGGTTAAGAAGGCCCTTCGCGGCTGGCAGCGCCTCGAAGGTCGCAAGCAAGATGCGAGGCACCCGATTGGCTTAGACAGGTTGTCTCTACTTATAGCGAAACTAGACGAGACGTGCTCCTCCCATTTCGAAGCAGTTCTGTTCCGGGCAGCTTTCGCATTAGCATTCCATGGGGCTATGCGGGTGAGCGAACTGGTCGCAAGGAATAAGAAAGACGTTTAGGGAGGTTTGTGCAGGGATCACGTCCAGATTAGGGGTGATTCGATGGTGGTCTCGATAGCCAGGTCCAAGACAGACCAGGGGGCTATGGGAAATAGTGTTGTCGTGCAGCGCGCGCGAGGATCCCCCACCTGCCCGATAAAGTGTATAGAGGAATACTTGGCACTAAGGGCGGCTACATGGGGGGGGGAGTTTGCTGAGGCACAAGGATGGCACCCCACTGACGAGGTTTCAGTTCCAGAGGGTGCTAGCACTGACAATCGCTGCTGCGGGCATGGACCCGTACGATTTTGGGACCCACTCCTTTAGGATAGGGGCTGCTACTGAGGCTACAGCCAGTGGTCAGAGTGCGGAGGAAGTGAAGCAGTTGGGACGATGGTCCTCGAATTGCTTCAAAAGGTATGTGCGATTGCACATGTTGTAAAGATCAATTCACATGCACTCACGCTTCTTGTCTTTTGTTTGAATTACAGTTTCGCGAGCCTGTCACGCGGGGCGGAATTTGCAGTCGACCCAGCACCAGGAGACCAGCGGTCAAGGACCACCGTCTGGAGAGAGAGTGGTATGGGTCGTGGGCCACTCATATGTGAGGCGCGCCGGGGACGTATTCAAAGCAGGTGACGCGACTCACGCAGCTGGGGAATACGGGTACAGAGTGGCCTTCCATGGGAAGGGCGGGCTCTGTTTTGACCAATTCAAATCATTTTTTGAGGGTCTCTTAGGGCAGCAAAGGTCACCGCCATCTGTAGTCATAGTACACCTGGGGGGCAATGACTTGGTGACACTGGGTAGACGAGTGTTGTTTGAACAAATTTTGTCTGCTGTTAGCTGGTTGGCTAAAAGAATCCCGGGGTGCACGATTGCCTGGTCCCACATGATTCCCAGGAAGTTATGGCGGGGGGGCCTTTCGGTGTCAGCACTGAACCATTTGGTGAAAAGGGTTAACAATAAAATTGGTAAATTGTTTCGCTCTTCGCAATTGCATAGCATTCCTCACGGGTGTATTCGGGGTGATCTCATGTATCTGAAAGATGGGGTTCACCTGTCCAGGGAGGGGAATGATTTACTCATAGGAGACTTCATAGCATGGCTAAGGGGTTTGAGGAAGCATGACCTTTAAAAGAGGAGTAGGGGGGGCCGGATAGTCGGTCAACTATCCGGCCTGTGGCGGTAAGGTCATGATCGGTTAGCAGTAATTTCAAGGTCCCTAGAGGGGGGCGCCACCCAGAATAGATGGGAGCGCCCGGGGGGAGGCGGCCATTGGCCCCTCCCACGGGGAGGCGGCACCCACTAAGGATGGGTCGCCTAGGGGGAGACGGCCATAGGCCCCTCCCAGGGGGGTAGGCGGCTAGATGCCCCTCCTACTAATTTCCCGGGGGCCGGATATCCGCGATGGTGGATAGAGAGTGTGGGGATGGGGGGGAGTCCACGCTGTCCTTCCTACAGATACCTCACACAGGAACTCGGACAACCTTTAAGATGGCGTCGAGTGGAAAGGGGGCCCCCACCACGACAAGGGAAGTTACAGTTGGCAACGAGGGTAGAGTCCTCTGCGCATGCGCCACTCACACCGTGAGGGCGAGAGTTTTTGGTAGTAGGGATCTGACACCGGTTAAGACCTTGCCGTTGGCCCTTAATGCTAGGATGTACAATTTTCATTTAGAATGTATGCATTTGCAGGATGTTAGACTCGGCTAGGAAATCTTTGCATTAGAGATCTGTTAAGGTTAGCCAAAGAACATGTCTTCATCGAAATGTAATAAATGTAAAATTGTACATGATTATGAAACTTTTATTTAATGTTTTAAATTTTGTTTCATATTTTAATAAATACGGCCGGGAGGGTGACTCCCTCCCGCTTTCCAAAAGTTCAAACCTGTGTCCGACTTCTCCCATCCTTGGGGATTGTGTTGAAAGGGGGTGGCGGGCATCCCGGCCATATGGAAAGGGGCGACCACTCGGTCCCCCCGAACGTATGGTTGGGTGCCCCGATCCTCCCGGGAAACCATTTTGGGCGGGGGCGTGGCTCGGCTGGTATGCCCGAAGCGGCGTAGCCGGGGCGCGCCTTTTCCCGCCCAAGAGGGGTTGTCCTAGACACCTACACCGAAGACCACGCCCAGTAGGCGTACCGGAGGAGGGTACACGCCCTCCCGCAGAAGAATAAATAGAGCGGGAATCCGAAGAAGCGTCCTCTTGTTCCTGTGCTCTGAAGGCTGCACCCACTCGTTGCTCGTGAGCCCTCGACGGAACAAGCAGCAATTTTGACCCACCCACCAGCCCCTTATGGCAATGTTTTGTTTTAAATAAAGTTTTGCTGAAGATAGGCCTTTTTTCCTTTGTAGAAAGTAAAGGAATATTTAAGTTAAGGATGTGACTTCTGCCTGTAGGATAATGTTTTTCTTTTTAGGAGTGAGCAGTTGATGACACATCAAGGCAATGTCAGAATTTTCCTTCCTTAGTAGGTAAACAACTGTCGTATTTATTTTTTGGTCGGGCGGTAAGGTCATGATCGGTGAGCAGTAATTTCAAGGTCCCTAGAGGGGGGCGCCACCCAGAATGGATGGGAGCGCCCGGGGGGAGGCGGCCATTGGCCCCTCCCATGGGGAGGCGGCACCCACTAAGAATGGGTCGCCTAGGGGGAGACGGCCATAGGCCCCTCCGAGGGGGGGAGGCGGCTAGATGCCCCTCCTATTAATTTCCCGGGGGCCGGATATCCGCGACGGTGGATAGAGAGTGTGGGGATGGGGGGGGGGTCCACGCTGTCCTTCCTACACACGGGAACTCGGACGACCTTTAAGATGGCGTCGAGTGGAAAGGGGGCCCCCACCACGACAAGGGAAGTTACAGTTGGCAACAAGGGTAGAGTCCTCTGCGCATGCGCCACTCACACCGTGAGGGCGAGAGTTTTTGGTAGTAGGGATCTGACACCGGTTAAGACCTTGCCGTTGGCCCTTAATGCTAGGATGTACAATTTTAATTTAGAATGTATGCATTTGCAGGATGCTAGACTCGGCTAGGAAACCTTTGTATTAGAGATCTGTTAAGGTTAGCCAAAGAACATGTCTTCATCGAAATGTAATAAATGTAAAATTGTACATGATTATGAAACTTTTATTTAATGTTTTAAATTTTGTTTCATATTTTAATAAATACGGCCGGGAGGGTGACTCCCTCCCGCCTTCCAAAAGTTCAAACCTGTGTCCGACTTCTCCCATCCTTGGGGATTGTGTTGAGAGGGGGTGGCGGGCATCCCAGCCATAGTATGATTGTTTTGCAACCGGAATGCAGTCGCAAACAATCGCAGTTTACCGCCTACTTCAGGTAGGTAGTAAGTTAGTCGCAAACGGGAAGGGGTCTCCATGGGACCCCTTCACCCTTGTGACTGGCAGCAAAAACCTTTTTTAAGAGCAGGAAGTAATCTCAAGGACTCTAAAAAAATTAAACAGGAACGTTTAATTTTTCAAACGGGCTGCATGTAAAAAAATAAAAGTTGCCTTATTTAAAAGCAAACACAGACATGGTGGTCTGCTGTCTCCAGCGGCCCAACATCCCTGTGTTATTGCCCATTCCCAATGGGTTGCAAAATCGGACCTGCCTCATGAATACTGTCGAGGCAGGTCCATTGTGACCCCATTGGGAATCGCTAATGTGTCTGAAACACATTAGTACATTTCATTTTGAGAGTCTCTAATTGCAAGTCACAAAAATTCAGTATTAAAGACTCACAAAATGAAATGGTTGTACATGTGGCCCAAAGTTTAAAATTCGAAAGAATCTTAGATGTGCTGTTCAGCAACACTCATTTGCTACATATTTACGGAGTCCTTCAGGGCTTATTGTGAGTTTGATCTATTTATCCCATATTTGCTTGTTTAGAGAACAGGGGACAAATGGTTCTTTTGTGTTATTTTCTTTCTTTCCTTTCTTGGACAGTAGAGTAATGTCTTGCTTTGGAAGCTCTGAAGCACTAAATGTAAAAGCATTGCTTGTGGCCTTTGATTCTTTCTTCACTTAAACATTTCAGAGAAAAAAAGCTTCCATTTTGTTCTGTATCTAGTGAGATGTCTTTACATGTAGTGTTCCAAATATACTATAGATGCCAGTGGAACACTAGCCCTGTGCACGTACATATATAACATGGCTTAGTTTGGACACATCTTTGCAATCCAGTGCATGGTAAGGGACATTTAACTGAAATTGATAGGGACACTAAGATAGTCTAATTTTACGCATACTGATGAGATGGACACCAGGAAATTCTTTCAGTCCATGAACATGTTAAGTTATGTGCCTTCTATAACATTGTACAGAAAAGGCAATGACATAAAGTTAGAGGGACTCGAAAATATAATCTAAAATTCTATCACTCCATACGTATACATACTTAAATAGAGTGGGTTTATATTGAACTAAGAGAAAGCAGGTTAGAAATATTTATAGGTAGTCCAATAAAAAGTTGAAATGGAGTTAAGGTTGATAAAGAACAGCCATAAAAACTAAAAAGTCTGGAAACTTAAGAGTTAAGATGCTGCCTTCATACTGCTGGGTTAAGTGAGATGTAACTCTCACCCCAGCATACACTACTGCTCATAAGTGTGTGTCTATGAAGATTCCGTGCAATAAAGAGTATGAAGTCAGGAATGTGTGTCATCACTGTATCAGGCTGGTGTGTGTATTATGTTGATTGTGTATGTGCTGGGAGTGTGCATTGGTCAACGTGGAATGTCTGTATCCTTCATGTTTAACAGAGAAGTGTACATCAGTATGAGGTTTTATAAGTGAATATACAGAAACTGATGAGAACATTGAAATGTTTAGAGCTCCATTGAAGACAATGGAATAGCTCGGAGCTCATAATGGCTGGTATAAGCCCGTAGCTCTAACATTCCAATATTTGTCTTCATGTTTCTCTCTTTTTAATTTATAACATTCCATCCGTAAGAGGTGGCAAGTTCTACAAGCCGTATAGACCTTTTGCCCCGGGCTACACTGGTTTTAGGCCCTCACCTGCAGTTTGGCCCTATAACTCGGCTTCATGGTCCTTAAAAACTTGTATAGTTGTGTGAGTGTATGTAAAGCATGTATACAGAGGCAGGAGCGTGTGCTCAAACTGTGAAAGGAGTCAGGAATGTGTGTGTTTCTGGTTTGCAGAGTCAATGTTAGTAGGTTTAATTAGTATAGATGGTTATTAGTATATGTGTTTTGTCTATATTGGGCCTTTTAATGAGATTCTATCTGTCATGTACTTCAAGTGTGCATATCTGTCTTAATGTTTATAGAGTTACGGGTGTGTTTGAGTATGTGTGTCAGCAGTGTGTCCCTTTTAAGAGTGTGTAGATCAGGAGTGTAGTTTTGGAGTGGGGTTCCTGCATTCCCTGGACTCTGTGTGCATTGAGTGTGTGTCGAGTGTGTATATTCATCTTAGTTTATATAGAATCACAGGTATATATGTTTTATGAGTATGTGGATAAATAGTCAGAAGTGTATGTTTATGAAGAGTGTGTACAAACAATAGCATTGGGGCGACTGTGTGTTTATTTTGCATGTGTGTATTATGAGAAGAGTGTGTATTGGGTGCTGTGGAATAGGTATATCATTCAGGTAATCTGAGTGTATGTAGCAGAGTGGTTGTATCTAGAATAATGAGTATGTGTGTGTTTATGAATCTGTGTATTTTAAGAGAATGTAACAATGTATACTGGGCAGTGTGTGGTTGCTGTGTGTGTATTAGTTGCAATGTGCATATTGGGTTTTGTAGAGTTGTGTCCATTCATCATATGGGACATATGTGTATCACAAATAGAATGCCTGTACTAGGTGTTATCAAGTAAGTGTATCAGAAAAGTGTATGAGGTGGATGTATCATGTATAGTGTGTATACGGAGAGGAGAGTTTGTGTGCTTTATGACAGTGTGTGTCATGGGTCAGGAGTTTGTCTTTCAAGACTGTTAAGCATCAGTATTATTGAGGATGGAATAGGGTATGAATATTGTGTTGGCTCTGTGTTGTGTGTATGAATTATATGGAGTATTTGCATCAGGCAATCAGGCATCATGGAGTGTGTGTACTTGTTAGTTGTGACGGGTGTCTGAGTGTGTATAAAGTCTGAAGTGTGAGCTTGTGAGGGGTTTGTCAGACAACAATTCACACGAGGCGTACTCCCCATGCTGCCGGCCATACGAACATTTAGATACACTCTTACAGAACTTCGATTTTTTGATATTGGCGTGTCTCCACCATGCATTTAGTGATACGAATCCCTACCAAAGTCGTGGGTGATATGCCTTTGCAAAGAAACACGTGTTGACAGAGTAATAAAGACTTGAACGTGTGAGAACAGGAAATTGGACTTATGATATGATTTCAGTGGACTTCCTATATGAGGTGTGCTGAAGGATTCCTGTTATTATTTAAGAATCCTTTTGGTGTATTAAAGGGCCAAGGTCACCACCCTTCCTTTGGAGCACCACAATTAAGATATCAGTGTATGATATTATGTGGATGTGCCGGGGTTCTCCAGTGACCATTGGATTTGTCTTAGTGTGTTTGTCAGAAGTCAGGGAGTGTGTAGTAGCCACTGTGGAATCTGTGTCTTTGTTACGTTTGTTCAGCAAGTATATCAATACAGGTGTATATAGAGTCAAGGAGTCTGGAGTAAGGAATCTGTATCATATGGATTGTGCCTGTTGATGTGTCTACCACATGTGCGTGTATGTCATAGAGTGTATGTATCCATCAGGTGTAATGAACATCTGGTTCACTGATAGAATATCGATGCTAAAACATTGAAGGTAAAAAAATAGAAAAAAATATATAGATTGTAAAATTATCGACTCCCTACACTTGATCAGGTAAGTACAACAATTTTGAATAAAAAATATCGAACTTAAAAATATAGATGTTAGAAATATTGATTTCAAAATATAACTAAAATAATATATATTAAATATATAAAATATTAATTACCTTTAACTAAATAAATTAAATGTAATATGCATTTTAACTAAATATAAAAATTAAACTTAGTTTAAAATATATAAACACGCAAACTTAATAATTTAATACATGTACATATATTTACTTTAAAATACCTTATTAACTATTATCTTTATTTCATTTTTTAACTTTTAAATTATATAAAATTAAAATATATACATATATCAATGATTTCAAATGAAAACATATGTAATTAATTAAAACAAACTATTAAAACAAAATTAAAACATACATTTCGCAATACAATAAATAAAACAGTAGTGAAAATGTTGCATAGCGAAATAATAACATTTACTATTCCAACTGCAATGAGTGAAACATTAGGGAAAGTGTTGGATAGCGGAGGTGTAAAAATTACTATTCCCACTCCAGTGTTTGCAACAGTAGGGAAAGTGCTGGATAGCGAAGGAGTAAAAACTACTATTTCCACTCCGGTGATTGCAACAGTAGGGAAAGTGCTGGATAGCGATGAGGTAAAAATTACTATTCCCACTACAAAGAATGCAACAGCAGGGAAAGTGTTGGATAGCAGAGTGGTAAAAAATATTATTCCCACTCCAGTGAGTGCAGCAGTAGGGAAAGTATTGGATGGCGGAGGGGTAAAAATTACTATTCCCACTCCAGTGGTGCCAATGGTAGGGAAAGTGCTGGATGGCATAGGGGTAAAAATTACTATTTCCACTTCAAAGAGTGCAACAGTAGGAAAGTGTTGGATAGCGGAGGGGTAAAAATTACTATTCCCACCCCAGTGAGTGCAACAGTAGGGAAAGTGCTGGATAGCGGTGGGGTAAAAATTACTATTTCCACTTCAAAGACTGCAACACTAGGGAAAGTGTTGGAGAGCAGAGGGGTAAAAATCACTATTTCCATTCCAGTGAGTACAACAGTAGGGAAAGTATTGCATAGCGGATGGCTAAAAATTACTACTTCCAATCCAGTGAGTGCAACAGTAAGGAAATTGCTGGATAGCGGAGGGGTAAAAATTAGTATTCCTACTCCAGTGAGTGCAACAGTGGGGAACATTTTTGATGGCAGAGGGGTAAAAATTACTATTCCCAATCCAGTGAGTGCAAAAGTAGGGAACATATTTGATAGCAGAGAAACAAAAATTACTAATAACATTTAAACAGTTAAAAAAATGTTTAACAAATAAATAAACAATATTTTAAAAACATATAATTAAATATATTAATCTCATAAAAAGAACACCCATTATAATGTTAACTACATATAACAAAAGGGTACAAATATTATATAGAATAAATGAATAGATACATTTATAAACAATATTTATTTAAAAGGAGAAAAAAATCACAAACAAACAAATTATTTAAAACATAAATGTATTAATTTTATTTCCTACCCTATAATACCACACCAAAAAAAAAAACAGCATTTTTATTTACATTTATTTCCATAATTAACATAATTAATAATTAATTTAAAATACATTATTAATAACAAAACAATAATTAACATTCTTCAACACTATATTATCCACAACACACACCTAAAATTAATTGCACAGTTACCAAAATTAATTACTAATTAATTAATTTAAATTAACTAACGACTAATTAATAATTCATCAATAAAAAAGTAAATTACTTCCCACCCTTTCCACCATTCACCTATAAACACCATAACATAGACCTAAAATTATTTATACAATTTCCATAATTAATTGCTAATTAATCGATTTAGAATAATTAACAACTAATTAATAGTTCATCAATAAAAAAAGAAAATTATTTCCACCCTTCACACAATTTACACCTGTAAACACCACAACACACACCTAAAATTAATCACACCTAAAATTAATTACACAATTACCATCAATAATTACTAATTAATTAATTTAAATTATTTAACAACTAACCATTAAATAATTATTAATAAATCAATTTACAGATTTAACCCTATAATATCACAATTAAACACATGTTAATACGTACAAATTATTCAATACATTTTATATGATTAAATTAGTTCCCACCTGGAACTAAAAACGCAAATTTCAACAAATAAAATGAATAACTACTATAAATGATCAATACATGTTATATAATTCAATTAATTACTACCCTATTCCACTTTAAACCACCCACAACCTGCTACTGAACTAAAAATGTAAAATTCAATAAAAAACAATTGATAACTACTATAAATAATCAATACATTTTATATAACTAAATTACATCCAAACCTATTCCCTATAAACCCACAACCTGCAATGGAACTAAAAAAACGAAATTAAATAAAATAAAAATATAACTACTAACATTTTAACACATATAATAAAAATGCAAAAAATTCTAATACAAAAAACAAACATCTAAAACATATAAAATATGTATTCAAATCGATATTTTTAACAACTATATTTTTACAAATGATATCAAACACTTTGACATTTTTTAAATCAATATTACTTACCTAAAATCGATATCTTGACCACGTGGATTTTTCTGTCGATATTCCTGACCCACAATATTTTTACCACAATATTTGTGCAATTCAATATTTCTTCATCGATATTCTTTCTCTGCACCGAACATCTATAGCAGTCTCAGTGTCTATAGAGTAAGGAGTGTGTTTGTTTTGGAAGTGTGTGTCAACGGTCAGGTGTGTATGTATTTCAAAAGTGTCCAAAACATTGGTATCATGTGGGCTGTGTGTTCAGTGTGTGTATCACTTGCACTGTGCTTATGAGATGTTATGGATTGCGTCTATCCGTAATTTTTGGTGGATAAGCATTAAAGACATTACAACTCTGAAAAAACAGGAAGTGGCAAAAAGCCTGGATATAGCCACTGCTTCCAGGCAGGGGGGAAAGATTCTGTGGAGATGGCTGCAGAGTGCGGTGGAAACTCTGGCAGTGGAGCAAGCCCCACTGGATGCTGGTGCAAAGAAAAAGACCCTGACGGTCCCTGATATGTTCACTGGAAAGCCAGTAAGTGGCAAACCGAGCTACCAGTCTAAGTCCAATTCGGCGCGAGTGCCCATTCAGTTAAGGAGCAAAAAAACTGTTTCCACTGCTCCTACTCCAGCTTTATCAGACATTGCTATCACTACAACTATTGCCGCTATGACTGGTACTACAGCCACTCCCAGTACTCCCAGTACTTCCAGCAATAATACTCTGGCTGTGACTAGTTTAGGCGAAACAATACCCAGGACAGACAATGTGGTAGCACGGTCGGAATCTGTAGGTGTCCAACCCGCAGGGGGGATGTCTCCACTACATTTTCCGGAGCCACCCATGGAGACTCAGTCAGAGTGGCAAGTAGAGGAGAGCTTAGGCCAAGACCCAGACTGTTATTCCCTCCACAGGGGTCGCAAGAAGGTGGGGATGTAATACCCGGCACTCCCGATGGGGAAACATTTTTCTCGATGGCTGAAGAGTCGGACTCTATAGGGGGCAGTGACCTGGAGATCTCTGAGGTAGATGGATCGACAGATTACAGCAACACAGATAGTGCTCCCACAACAGCGGATACGCTCGGACAAGCCTCCAGTCGTGCTAAGAGGAAAAAACATCCTGGCTCCCGGCATCAGAGCACCCACTCCGACTCTAACATGCATCTTCAGTGGGACTATTCTAATACCAACCCAGGAGGCGAAGGGGCTGAGGGAAGGATACGATTCCAAGAGAACCCCCATGCTTCAGGATCTAAGGGCGATCCGGCTCCCTCAATGTCTTTGATCTATGCGACTCTCAAAGCTATGCCAATTGAGGCCCGTCAGGACCATAAAAGGGCTCAATTGGCAACAAAAGAAATACAGGGAGCAATCAGGAAGACCACAAAAACCTGTACTGAAGTTATGGTGCTCACAATGCCGCTGGAGCAACGGGTTGTTGGACTCGAGGCTGGATTGGAGAGCACGGAGCAAAAGACATCTGCCAATGATGCTAGAATGATGGACATTCTATGGAAGCTTGAGAAGTCGGAGAATTGACAGCGACAAAATAATCTACGCCTGCTGGGTATAGAAGAGAAATTTGAAGGAGGGGACATACGCGGTTTTGTGATCAAGCTCTTCAAGTCTGCTTTCCCAGAACTCTCCCACTGGAACTGGGAAGCTGAGATTCAGCGTGTCCACTGATTCCCCTTAACGGCAAAGAATAACCCCGGGCAGGACCAAAGACCACGAGCGATCTCGATATTTTTCGGGAATTTCCTTTTGGGGCAAGCAATATTCGAGAAAGCCCAGCCCGATGCCAAGAAAGTAGCGGGAGGGCAGACTTTCTTCATGCGACCCGATTTCTGCCACACAACTGTGGAGAGAAGATGGAGTCTGAGGAAAATGATCTCTCATTTTCAGAAACTGGGCTGCAAAGTTTACTTGATGAACCCTGCTCGGTTGAAAGTTATACAACAGGGGCGGGTCTGGGTTTTTGTTTCCAAGATCCAGGTAGGGATCTATCTCAAAGAGATATCTGGGGATTAGATAAGTTTGTAGTTTAATGGGGTAGTTAAAAAAAAATAGAGTCATGGGCTATGGGTAGCTTGCCCGGTTCCCTTCTCTTTTTTCTTGATATTTCTTTTTTGGGTATTTGTCTTCTGCAGTGTTTGCAGGGGCTGTTTTTGTGTGACAGAGGGCAAGGGGAAGGGCGGATGGGGTTGGCTCAACTGGGGTTTTTCTAGATGGGTCAGGGAGCAACAGGGGCGCACTAACGTGGGAAGCATGACAAGGGTCTGGAGACCTTTTTTGCCTTAGTGAAGGGTTTCGGGGGTGGGGTGGGGGTAGGTGGATCCATTTTAAGGGAAAGGGAATTGGAAGTTACAGGGGAAGCTAGGAGATGTGTTTTTCTTTTTCTCTCCTTTCCAAGGTTTGGTTATATTTCTGGTCTGTCTTACATATCCAATGGTGGGTGTCAGGATAGCCACTCTTAACATCTGCGGTTTAACCCCTTAAGTGCTGCCTCGGTGCATTGGCCGACGGCAGCACTACCTCCCCAGTGCTGCGCACGACCATTGAACGTCCATTCAGCACTAGTTCTAATGGACAGCGCAGCACTGGGGAGGAATGTTTAATAGCATCTATGAGGTTAAATGACCCAGCGAAGCGGGGTATGATGAAAGAAGATGTTTGAATCCTAAAAGCAGACATAATCTGTCTCCAGGAGACTCACATTGAAGCCAGTAGAAGCAAGATCATGGAACTAGACGGGTTTCAGCTAATCGTATGGTCCAAGCAAAAGTTGAGACCAGGGGGTGGCTATATTTGCCTGCTGAGGGCTGGCAAATTTCTCCATCTCAGATAAGTGTGGTATATGGGCAATAACTCAGTGCTCAATAGATAATAGCTTGTTCACGTTATGCTCAGTAGATGGCCCGTGCTAGATGACTCGGATCTGAACGACTGACTGAACATTGAATTGGTGGTATTGCCTTTGCCAGTTATAATGTGTGGAGACTTTTATATAAATATGGGCTGCACAATATCGAATCAGCCAGAACTGACACACCAAGGGCGTAAGCCAAAAGTCTTCAGATCTCTGTGCCAATTAAAGGAACTCCATGGGCTAGTGGATGTCTGGGCCGCAACAAGAAGTCATAAGTTTGGGTTTACATATTATTCAGCCCCACACCAATCACACTCAGGATTGGACTTTTTTTTATTTCTTAAAGCTTGGTGCAGGGCTGTAAAATTAAAAAATTCCCTAAGGTCATGTACGACCACAACCCCTTGGTTCTGGATGTGTGCATTAAGTGTCAATAAAAAGCTTATATCTGGACTTTTAATAAGGCTTTGTTGAGCAATAATCTTTATATAGAATATATGGGGGTGTGGATCACCAGATTTTTGAACGAGAACCAGGGTAGTACCAGCTAAGCATGGGCGTAAAATCCGTTCCGCTCGCGGATTTTGCAGATTTTCGGTAAATTCGCAATCTGCGAACTCTCGCAAATTTGCCGAAAATCCGCAAATTCGCACACGGCGGATTTTTGTGCTTGGTGATACAATATTGCGGCCCGCGGCGTTCACTTACCGTCATTCAGCATTTGGCGAGTTGTTTTTCTTGATATTTTGCGAGTGCTGCGCCATTTTGGATCTTGCTGCGGGATCCCGCGGGAGTTTGGCGACCGCAATTACGTAATCGCGGCTTGCCACCTTGCACAGCACGCATCGCGAGAGTTCGCAATTGCGAACAAATAGATGCGGCGGGCAGCAAAAATCTCGCACTCGCGAAATACAGAATTTGCAATTCTGCACAAGAAATCCACCAGCAAGCAGCATAAACCTTCTGAAAATGATGATTTTTATCAGAATAACTCCTCAGGTTGACATTTGCCTGCACTTTTTTTTTAAGGAGTCCATTTTGGGTGGGGAGGGGGGAGGAAGGAAGTGCCCCAGAGTCTCCAACTTCCTGTTCCTGTCCAGCAGGCTCCACCCAGTACTTTCTTTATGTGCTGGTTACTTTCATTCAGATCTTGACCTGGAAGGATTACTTTTTGTGGATGCTGCTGGATATTTGGATTTGAGGCCTTTTTGACTTTCTTTGGATCACTTTTGGATTAGAAATTTCACAAGTATTTTTTTTTGGGGCATTACAGTTGCTGCAACTACAATTTTGGAATTTTCGATTTTTGGGCTGTTGTTGGGGCCTTTTGACCAAGGCTAGTGAGTGGTGCATGGGCCTAGTCTTTCTGTGGGGTGTCTTGAAATTAACATCATGGAGGGCATGGATGGCATGGGATCGTGCTGATTTTTCTGTGTTTTTCGATTTTTGGGCTGTTGGGGCCTTTTGACCAGGGGTAGTGAGTGGTGCATGGGCCTAGTCTTTCTGTGGGGTGTCTTGAATTTAAACATCATGGAGGGCATGGATGGGATGGGATTGTGCTGATTTTTCTGTGTTTTTCGATTTTTGGGCTATTGTTGGGGCCTTTTGACCAGGGCTAGTGAGTGGTGCATGGGCCAAGTCTTTCTGAGGGATGTCTTGAATTTAAACATCATGGAGGGCATGGATGGCATGGGATTGTGCTGATTTTTCTGTGTTGTTCGATTTTTGGGCTGTTGTTTGGGCCTTTTGACCAGGGCTAGTGAGTGGTGCATGGGCCTAGTCTTTCTGTGGGGTGTCTTGAATTTAAACATCATGGAGGGCATGGGATTGTGCTGATTTTTCTGTGTTTTTCGATTTTTTGGGGTGTTCATGGGGACAAGCCATGTGAGTGGATGCCATTTTGAGTTCTGGTACAGGCAGGCCCTGGCCATGTGCTGGGAGGCAAGGGGCCATTTTGAATGCAGGCAGTGTTCTCAGGCCTGCACCCATTTTGCCTAGCTTTCATCCATTATGCCCAGGGATAGTGAGTAGTTCATGGGCCTAGTCTTTCTGTGGGGTGTCTTGAATTTAAACATCATGAAGGGCATGGATGGCATGGGATTGTGCTGATCTTTCTGTGTTTTTTGATTTTTGGGCTGTTGTTGGGGCCTTTTGGCCAGGGGTAGTGAGTGGTGCATGGGCCTAGTCTTTCTGTGGGATGTCTTGAATTTAAACATCATGGAGGGCATGGATGGCATGGGATTGTGCTGATTTTTCTGTGTTTTTCGATTTTTTATGTTGTTGTTGGGGCCTTTTGACCAGGGCTAGTGAGTGGTGCATGGGCCTAGTCTTTCTGTGGGGTGTCTTGAATTTGAACATCATGGAGGGCATGGATGGCATGGGATTGTGCTGATTTTTCTGTGTGTTTCGATTTTTTGGGGTGTTCATGGGGACAGGCCATGTGGGTGGGGGCCATTTTGAGTGCTGGTATAGGCAGGCCCTGGACATGTGCTGGGAGGCAAGGGGCCATTTTGAATGCAGGCAGTGTTCTCAGGCCTGCACCCATTTTGCCTAGCTTTCATCCATTATGCCCAGGGGTAGTGAGTGGTGCATGGGCCTAGTCTTTCTGTGGGGTGTCTTGAATTTAAACATCATGGAGGGCATGGATGGCATGGGATTGTGCTGATTTTTCTGTGTTTTTCAATTTTTGGCCTGTTGTTGGGGCCTTTTGACCAGGGGTAGTGAGTGGTGCATGGGCCTAGTCTTTCTGTGGGGTGTCTTGAATTAAACATCATGGAGGGCATGGATGGCATGGGATTGTGCTGATTTTGCTGTGTTTTTCGTTTTTTGGGCTGTTGTTGGGGCCTTTTGACCAGGGCTAGTGAGTGGTGCATGGGCCTAGTCTTTCTGTGGGATGTTTTGAATTTAAACATCATGGAGGGCATGGATGGCATGGGATTGTGCTGATTTTTCTGTGTTTTTCAATTTTTGGGCTGTTGTTGGGGCCTTTTGACCAGGGGTAGTGAGTGGTGCATGGGCCAAGTCTTTCTGTGGGGTGTCTTGAATTTAAACATCATGGAGGGCATGGATGGCATGGGATTGTGCTGATTTTTCTGTGTTTTTCGATTTTGTTTTGGGTGTTCATGGGGACAGGCCATGTGGGTGGGGGTCATTTTGAGTGCTGGTACAGGCAGGCCCTGGCCATGTGCTGGGAGGCAAGGGGCCATTTTGAATGCAGGCAGTGTTCTCAGGCCTGCACCCATTTTGCCTAGCTTTCATCCATTATGCCCAGGGGTAGTGAGTGGTCCATGGGCCTAGTCTTTCTGTGGGGTGTTTTGAATTTAAACATCATGGAGGGCATGGATGGCATGGGATTGTGCTGATTTTTCTGTGTTTTTCGATTTTTGTGGGTGTTCATGGGGACAAGCCATGTGAGTGGAGGCCATTTTGAGTCCTGGTACAGGCAGGCCCTGGCCATGTGCTGGGAGGCAAGGGACCATTTTGAATGCAGGCAGTGTTCTCAGGCGGCCTGCAGCTATTTTGCCTAGCTTTCATCCATTATGCCCAGGGATAGTGAGTAGTGCATGGGCCAAGTCTTTCTGTGGGGTGTCTTGAATTTAAACATCATGAAGGGCATGGATGGCATGGGATTGTGCTGATTTGTCTGTGTTTTTCGATTTTTGGGCTGTTGTTGAGGCCTTTTGGCCAGGGGTAGTGAGTGGTGCATGGGCCTAGTCTTTCTGTGGGATGTCCTGAATTTAAACATCATGGAGGGCATGGATGGCATGGGATTGTGCTGATTTTTCTGTGTTTTTCGATTTTTTAGGCTGTTGTTGGGGCCTTTTGACCAGGGCTAGTGAGTGGTGCATGGGCCTAGTCTTTCTGTGGGGTGTCTTGAATTTGAACATCATGGAGGGCATGGATGGCATGGGATTGTGCTGATTTTTCTGTGTGTTTCGATTTTTGGGGGTGTTCATGGGGACAGGCCATGTGGGTGGGGGCCATTTTGAGTGCTGGTATTTGCAGGCCCTGGACATGTGCTGGGAGGCAAGGGGCCATTTTGAATGCAGGCAGTGTTCTCAGGCCTGCACCCATTTTGCCTAGCTTTCATCCATTATGCCCAGGGGTAGTGAGTGGTGCATGGGCCTAGTCTTTCTGTGGGGTGTCTTGAATTTAAACATCATGGAGGGCATGGATGGCATGGGATTGTGCTGATTTTTCTGTTTTTTTTCGATTTTGTGGGAGGTTCATGGGGACAGGCCATGTGGGTGGGGGCCATTTTGAGTGCTGGTACAGGCAGACCTTGGCCATGTGCTGGGAGGCAAGGGGCCATTTTGAATGCAGGCAGTGTTCTCAGGCCTGCACCCATTTTGCCTAGCTTTCATCCATTATGCCCAGGGGTAGTGAGTGGTGCATGGGCCTAGTCTTTCTGTGGGGTATCTTGAATTTAAGCATCATGGAGGGCATGGATGACATGGGATTGTGCTGATTTTTCTGTGTTTTCGATTTTTGGGCTGTTGTTGGGGCCTTTTGACCAGGGGTAGTGAGTGGTGCATGGGCCTAGTCTTTCTGTGGGGTGTCTTGAATTTAAACATCATGGAGGGCATGGATGGCATGGGATTGTGCTGATGTTTCAGTGTTTTGTCGATTTTTTGGGGTGTTCATGGGGACAGGCCATGTGGGTGGGGGCCATTTTGTGTGCTGGTACAGGCAGGCCCTGGCCATGTGCTGGGAGGCAAGGGGCCATTTTGAATGCAGGCAGTGTTCTCAGGCCTGCACCCATTTTGCCTAGCTTTCATCCATTATGCCCAGGGGTAGTGAGTGGTGCATGGGCCTAGTCTTTCTGTGGGGTGTCTTGAATTTAAACATTATTGAGGGCTTGGATGGCATGGGATTGTGCTGATTTTTCTATGTTTTTTGATTTTTTGGGCTGTTGTTGGGGCCTTTTGACCAGGGATAGTGATTGGTGCCTGGGCCTAGTCTTTCTGTGGGGTGTCTTGAATTTAAACATCATGGAGGGCATGGATGGCATGGGATTGTGCTGATTTTTCTGTGTTTTTCGATTTTTTGGGAGGTTCATGGGGACAGGCCATGTGGGTGGGGGCCATTTTGAGTGCTGGTACAGGCAGGCCTTGGCCATGTGCTGGGAGGCAAGGGGCCATTTTGAATGCAGGCAGTGTTCTCAGGCCTGCACCCATTTTGCCTAGCTTTCATCCATTATGCCCAGGGGTAGTGAGTGGTGCATGGGCCTAGTCTTTCTGTAGGTTATCTTGAATTTAAGCATCATGGATGGCATGGATGACATGGGATTGTGCTGATTTTTCTATGTTTTTTGATTTTTTGGGCTGTTGTTGGGGCCTTTTGACCAGGGCTAGTGATTGGTGCCTGGGCCTAGTCTTTCTGTGGGGTGTCTTGAATTTAAACATCATGGAGGGCATGGATGGCATGGGATTGTGCTGATTTTTCTGTGTTTTTCGTTTTTTGGGGTGTTCATGGGGACAGGCCATGTGGGTGGGGGCCATTTTGAGTGCTGGTACAGGCAGGCCCTGGCCATGTGCTGGGAGGCAAGGGGCCATTTTGAATGCAGGCAGTGTTCTCAGGCCTGCACCCATTTTACCTAGCTTTTATCCATTATGCCCAGGGGTAGTGAGTGGTGCATGGGCCTAGTCTTTCTGTGGGGTGTCTTGAATTTAAACATCATTGAGGGCTTGGATGGCATGGGATTGTTCTGATTTTTATGTGGTTTTCGAGTTTTTGGGGTGTATAACTGAACTGATGTTCCTCTGTCTTCCATTGCTTTTAGGTGCACAAGACTCAAGAGAACCACCAGTGCCAGGAAGAAGTCCTGCAGTGGTGTGTGTGCAGCATAACGTCACGCGACGTCACGTCTGGCCATAGACAACTCTGCAACTCATGCAACTGCGGCCTGCTGTTGTGACCTCTGAAGAAGATGGCCCCAAAAAAAGTTCCCCGTTGCTCCTCTAGCAAGAAAGTTGCCAGTAAGGAGCAGAAGAAGCAAGTTACCAAGGAGACTGGTGTGCCACCCGCCACATTTTTTGGGAATAAACAAAAAAGTACGCCTGCAGCAGCAGCGGGATCTGCTGGGGACCAAGCTGGGAGCAGCACCCCCGCTCCATTGGGCTAAGTGCCACCACCACCACGCCAACTTAAGTCCAAGCCCTTGAGTGCTGCAGAGGCACTTAGTCTAGTTGTTCAATCACCATCGACCAGTGATGTTGGCTCATCGCAAGAAAGTAGCAGCAATGTCCCTCAATCAACACCGGTTGCTGTAACTCATCTGACGAGTATGAACAACCACAGCCTCAACAACAACCACATGTGGAAGTACAAGCCCAAGTACATGTGGAAGGAGAGGCAGCGGAAGGAGATGCGCAAGCAGAGGTGCATGGAGGGGCACAAGTGCCCACAATAGTTGTTCTTCCCGAAGTAGGGGCACATCAGGAAATTGACAATCAAGCCGAGGTATCATTTGAGGAAGCCACTCCTCCTGATGATCATTCATTGTGTTCCACATTCCTAGCAAGGAAAAGATCAAGGGTGGTGTCTACATCTTCTTCAAGCCCACCTCCTTCTGATGATACAGATCTAACTTGGGAACCACCACTGCCGTCTGAGAGTGAGGCACAGCATGATCTGACAAAGGTAGCTAAGCGTAAAAGGAAGGTCCCCGAAACTCTCATAATTATGGAGTGTGATGACGCTCAACAAGAAGTGGCGTATACTCCTGCTGATGAAGACTCTCACGACGACGACGCAGTCATCATAAACATCACTGCAACCCCAGCGGGCATGCAGCAAACAGACATTTTGACCCTAGCCCGAAAAGCTGCTGAGCGTGATGATGTTGTTGACGAGGAGGCAATGGGAACACCACAATCATTGGAGTTAACTAGTACACCACCACCTACCGCTTCCATATTTCTTCCTCCACAACGTAGTAAAGTTCGGCAATACACATCCTCCACTTCATCTGGCATTAGCAGCATGACCACCACCAGTATTGCCTCCTCCGGCCCCCACAGACATTTCAAGTCCGCAGTTTGGGACTTCTCTAGTGTTTGCCCAAAAAAGGAAAACATAGCCATTTGTAGCATTTGTAAGCTTGCAGTTAGTTGTGGTAAGTTTGGTACCAGCTATGGGACCGGAGGCCAGAGAGGTCATCTTAAGAGACAGCACGCTGTCCAATGGTTTGCGCACCTAAAGGAGATCAAGGAAGCCTGAAATGCAAGTCAAGAAAACGTTGATGTTTCATCTGATGATGACGAGGAGGAAGAAGTGTCAAACACTTCACTTACACCCAGTACGCCTGTCAGCACACCCCCTGTGAGCCACACTAAGAGTGTGGGAGAGAGTGAGACACCAATGCGAAAAAGTTCATCAACGAGCGTAACTGGGTCGAAGAAGTCATCATCATCATCCCGTAAAATCATGGTCCAGGCCAACATTAGCACCATGTTGTTTTCAGAAGTGCCATATGAACGCAACCACCCACTGACGCGTCTGTATAACACTAAGCTGGCTAAAATGCTAGCTCTGGGCCTTCTCCCTTTTGGTTTTCTAGAATTAGTGGCAGCGCTCTGCCCTAAATGGAAGGTTCCTAGTCGGTTCTATTTTGCCTGAGTTGCGGTTCCAGCACTACATGAAGATGTGCTGGAGGTGATTGGGGCAGCTTTGCAGAAGAGTGCTGTTCACACTATACATCTGACAACAGACATGTGGACCAGTGCCGCAGGCACTGATTACATGTGCATCACTGCACACTGGGTCTTTTTTTCAGGGGTTAAAGCAAAGCGAAACGCAGGTGTTGACCCGGACCAAGTTTTTAAAGCTGCTCGGAAACATGCAACACTAGCCATGTTTGGCTTGGAGAAATGTCATACAGCAGAAAATATTTTGAATGAGTTTAAGACAAAGGTATTTCACTGGCTGTCTCCAAAAAAACGCAAGATTGGTTATGTTTCCACAGATAATGGCGCCAATGTAGTTAAGGCCATGGATCTGGGTAACGATTTCAGAGTGCCATGTTTGGCGCACTGTATAAACCTGGTTGTTAAAAAATTCTTGAGTGAAGAAGACAGTCCAGTGTGCGAGTTAGTGGCTACCTGCCGAAGAATGTGCAACCATTTCAGCCATTCTTTTAAGGCCCGGAAGCATCTGAGGGGCCTGCTACATGAACGTCGAACGCCAGTGAAAGCACTCATCCAGGAGGTGCCAACACGTTGGAACTCAACCTTCTACATGCTTGAGCGTCTGTATGAGCAGTATACGGTACTCAATCAGTATTTCTTAACACTGGGTACAGCTCAGAAGGACCTGAGGCTAGATGCGGCGCAATGGAAGCTAGTTAAAAGCCTGACAGACATGCTCCGTCCTTTTGAGGTCTTCAAGCGTTCAGTCAGCAGGGAGGACTGTAATTTGGGAAAAGCTATCCCATTGTTGCGCATGCTGGAGCACCAACTGAAGGCGGCGTCTTCTATGTTCTCATTGTCAGTGAAATTGCTCTCCCACCCTCGCAGCTCTACCATTAAGTGAGGTGCCCCTGCCACTGCACTCTTGAGTGTTGGTGATCGAGGCCCTCCTCCACCCGCAGGTTTCCCTGCGCCTCATCCCTGGTGGTCCAGTGGACCTCTGTCTCCTTTCTTTCTTTCTGCTCCTTCACTCGTTTTTCTCCCCTTTCTATCTTTCACCTTTCTGCACCTCTGCTCTTTTGCGCCTTATTTCTGTCCATTTTCCCTTTCTCTCCCTCTGCTCCTTCACTCATTTTGACTCGTTTTTTTCCCTTTCTATCTTTCACCTTTCTGCACCTCTGCTCTTTTGTGCCTTATTTCTGCCCATTTTCTCTTTCTCTCCCTCTGCTCCTTCACTCATTTTTCTACCCTTTCTATCTTTCACCTTTCTGCTCTTTTCTGCATCTCTGCTCTTTTGTGCCTTATTTCTGCTTATTTTCCCTTTTTTCTTCATCCCTTCTTTCCTCCCCCGCGGCCCCCACCCAGCGCGACCGGCCCAATCCAGCTCCCCTCCCCGCTCCCGCCTCCCAGCTGTCCAGCCCTCCCCGGCCCCCACTTAAGGGCGCGCCGCTGGTGCACCGAAGGCGCGTCAAAGGCAAGCACGTCTGCGCCCGTCTGCGACCCGGCCGCGACCAGCACCAGGAACCCTGGACCTCGCCCCGCCAATGCTACGACCCAGCAGCACTCCACGCACTCAACCCAGGCTGCAACAACAACTGCAAGCTAGCATCACCAGCCGACACCCATGGACCCTTCAGCTGTCACCGCTGCCGGCACACCTGCAGCACCGCCAAGAACACGGATCCAGCACAACCCGCCCACAAGAACACAACCGAACCGAAGACCCTGCAATGCATCCTCCTCAATGTCCGATCCCTCCACAAACACGCCACAGAAATCTGGGACCTCCTCGACAGCAACACCCCAGACGTAGCATTCTTCACCGAAACCTGGACAAACACCACCTCGGGACCGGACATCGCCATCACCATCCCCCGAGGATACAAGATCTCCAGGAAGGACCGCCCAACCCACCCAGGAGGAGGAATCGCCATCGTCCACATATCCAGCCTCCGCCTGAGCACACTCCCTGATGAGTCCACAGAACTGATGGAACACCTTCACTTAAAGATACTGGCCAGCCCCACCGCCGCCCTCTGAGAAACCCTCATCTACCGACCCCCTGGACCCCGCGGACCCTTCGCCAACTCCATCACGGACATTATCCCCCGCAGGCCATCGCATCCACCAACTACACCCTGCTGGGAGACCTCAACTTCCACCTCGACAATCAACTGGACCCCAACACCACATGCCTCCAGGACAATCTCCACAACATTGGACTCCGCCAGATCGTGACCGAGCCCACGCACTCAGCAGGAAACACCCTCGACCCCCTCTTCACTACAGGAAACTCCATCACCTTCAGCCACACCACTGAACTCCCATGGACCGACCATCGTTGCGTCCACTTCACCTTCAGAACACCCACCATCCACAGACACCAGCACCTACTTCCACAAAGAAACTGGACCAAAGTCACCGATGACCAGCTCACCTCCTCACTCAACAACGCCACCCCAACCATCGCGGAAAACGACGACCCAAACACCGCAGCCCGAACCCTGAATAGATGGATCTCAGACAGCAGCAATACCATATCCCCCCTCGAGAAAAACAACAATACCAGTGCCAAGAAAGCCAGATGGTTTACCACCGAACTTTGAGAGTCCAGGCGCACATGCCACCGCCTCGAAAAGGCCTGGAGAATTACCAAATCCACAGAAGCCCACAACAACTTCAGAGCCGCCACCAACGCCCACCATCAACTCATCAGAGAAACGAGGAAAAAAGCGATTGAAGACAGAATCTCCACCCACGCACACAACAGCAAGGAACTCTTCAGCATCATCAAGGAGTTCGCCCAACCCACCAGCGAGTTTACCGACATTCCTCCCTCACAAGACCTCTGCGACAAACTCAGCATCTTTTTCCACCACAAAATCAAGAGCATCTACGACAACTTCGACGAAGACAACCAACACACTGAACCCTCACCAACCACCCCTGACACCCGGAAACCAGCGATTGATGACTGGACAGCCCTCACCACCAAAGACACACTGAAGACAATGAAGTCAATCCACTCAGGGGCCCCCAAGGACCCCTGCCCCCACCACATCTTCAACAGAGATGCCAACACCATCGCACCCATGCTCCGCCAAACCATCAACTGCTCCCTGGCGACCGCCTCGTTCCCCGACGACTGGAAACACGCCGAGGTCAACCCCCTCCTGAAGAAACCCTCAGCGGACCCCACCGACCTCAAAAACTACAGACCCATCTCCCTGCTCCCGTTCCCAGCGAAAGTCATCAAGAAAGCCATCAACAGCCAACTCGCCACATTCATTGAAGAACACAACATCCTCGACTCCTCCCAATTCGGCTTCAGAAAAAACCACAGTACGGAAACCGCCCTCCTCACCGCAACAGACGACATCCGCACCTTACTGGACAAAGGAGAAACAGTAGCCCTCATCCTCCTCGACCTTTCAGCGGTGTTCGACACAGTCTCCCACCGCACACTAATACGCAGACTCTACGATGCAGGAATCCAGGACAAGGCCCTCGACTGGATCTGCTCCTTCCTCTCCGGCAGGATGCAGCATGTCAGACTACCCCCTTTCCTCTCGGACCCCACACCTACCACCTGCGGAGTCCCCCAGGGCTCCTCCCTCAGCCCGACGCTCTTCAACGTCTACATGGCTCCACTTGCCCCCATCGTTAGAACCTACGGACTCAACATCATGTCATATGCAGACGACACCCAGCTCATCCTCTCCCTATCCAACGAGCCCAACACGGCCAGACGCAACTTTCGAGAAGGCATGGAAGCCGTCGCCAAATGGATGAAAAACAGCTGCCTACAACTAAACACCAACAAAACAGAAGTACTCATCATGGGCCCAAACCCCGACGCCTGGAGCGACACCTGGTGGCCCACCGCCCTCGGAAACCCGCCAACCCCCACAGACCACGCACGCAACCTGGGAATCATCCTGGACTTCGAGCTCAAAATGGACCGCCAGATCAACTCTGTCTCATCTTCCTGCTTCCACACCCTCCGCCTCCTTCGTAACACCTTCAAATGGATCCCCCTCGAACACCGAAAGACAGTCACTCACGCCCTGGTCACCAGCAGACTCGACTACGGCAACGCACTCTACGCCGGAATAAACAAAAACCTCATCCGCAAGCTACAGAACATCCAGAACGCCGCCGCAAGACTGGTCATCAACCTGCCAAAACACTGCCACATCTCCGAGCACCTGCGCACACTCCACTGGCTCCCCGTCGAGGCGAGAATCACCTTTAAGATGCTCACCCACGCACACAAGGCCCTCCACGGCACCGGACCAGCATACCTGAACAGCCGACTCAAATTCCACGCACCCCAAAGGACCCTACGAGCAGCCAAGCTTTCCTACGCCATGGTCCCCCGCACCAGAAAGACCAGACCAGGAGGCCGCTCCTTCTCCTGCCTCGCGGCCAAAGCATGGAACGCCCTTCTGCTCCACCTCAGACAGATAACATCGCTCCCCATCTTCGCAAGAAACCTCAAAACCTGGCTCTTCGACAGACCCCCCTCCTTGATGAAATGGAACCTGCACCCCTCCACACCTCCCACCCCTAGCGCCTTGAGACCCTTACGGGTGACTAGTCACGCTTTAACAAACTCCTGATAGATTGATTAATGTTTCAAAAAGATAAAGAAAAGCAAGACGCTTTTGTTTTGGCGGGAAAATTATTAGAGCGCCTACTTGGCGATGAACGTCTTAAAATGATCCACTCAGAACAGCATAACATTTGTGCTACTATTCTGGATCCACGCTACAAAAAGGCGCTGGCAGGCAGAGCATTCTTTCCTTTTGGCGATGAAGATGTTGCAAAGTACAAACTTTGGCTAGCCTTGTCAGCCATGAGGTTTGAAAGAGTACGGCAGAAAATTGAAGGAAAAGGCAGTACATCAGCATCAGCAGGCCATCCCCAGTCAAAAGAATCAACTTCTGCACCTGTGGCTGTGGCAGAAGTGACCTCTCAGCCGTTAAAGACACCGGCAACCGGATCATCTGCACCAGACACAACAGTAACATTGGGTGAAATAGAGGATTGGCTAACTCAGCTTGGGTTTGGTTCTCAAAAGGTCCCAGCAAAAAGTAAGCAAAGTGGAGGAACCTTGGAGAGCCTTAAGTCGATGGTGCAGGACTATCTGAATGACTCAACAGAGGTCTATGTTAATGCTGACCCATTGGAATATTGGCATGGGAAAAAAGAATTGTGGGCACAGATCTCCAACCTGGCTATAAACTACTTGTCTTGCCCACTCGCAAGCGTGTCTTCTGAACGTGTTTTCAGTGCTGCTGGTGGCATTGTAACTTGCAAACGGACCCGCCTCTCGCCCAAAAATGTGGAGAGGTTAACACTGATCAAGATGAATCAGCACCTCATACCACCAGATTACAAAGTACGAGAATACACGCCGGAAGAAGACGAGGAGGACAGCAACTTAGATGATGGAATTTCTTCTCTGTTAGGTGACACTGACCTACTCCTGCCTGAATTCGCAGAGTATGAGGACGAACTCTTATTCCCTGACACCGAGCCCTGAAAATGAGCCAATGAATCAATAACATTCTTTTTCGTCCTTATTCACTTTTATTCCTGTGTGTCTGTCTTTCTTTGTTTTGCACAGTTAATATAATTAAAACTTTAATCACCTAATCACAAAAACAAGCCCATCAGCAGAACTGTCTTCACTTATTTGCTTATTGATTTGAAGGTGGCGCAGTCTGCATTCCTCAGGTTCACAAGTTCACAAGAACATGCTCCTCTATCCTCCTCCTCCAGACTCCTATTTCCCTCAAATCAGAGGGCTGGATTACGCCCAATGAAGAAAGAATCTGCACTTGTGGGGGTGTTCTACTTCTTTGCGGGTGAGTTGGTGGGTCTTGGGGCATTGCTGGGAAGGTCTAATACCGGATAGAAGTGGTTTGGACAAAATCCATGAGGAAAAAGTTTTTGCTATTTCTGACATTTCGCTCAATGTAGGGTTTTTGGGGGCCTGTTTGGGGGGCTTCCTGGTGTTTGTGGGTGGGTTTCGGGGTCTGGGAGCACTGCTGGCTAGGGATACTTTTGATTGCAAGAGGTTTGAAGCAAATCCATGGTTGCAGAGGGAAGTTAGGGCCTAGCTGCAGAGCGTGCGCAGAGTGATTTTGGAAATTGCCATGAAAATGACTAAGTCCCCATTTTTGTACTTTTGCTTTTTGGCTGTTTGGGGGTCTTCTACTTGTTTTTGCCGGGGTTGACGGCTCTGGAGCCATTGCTGGGAAGCTCTAATACCGGATAAAAGTGGTTTGTACCAAATCGGAGGCTAAATTCTTTTAGCATTTTTGCTGACTTGCTTGTCTTTGAGGTGCTCTTTGGGGGGGTTCCGGGTGTTTGTGGGTGGGTTTTGGGGTCTGGGAGCACTGCTGGCACAGTCTAATTGTGATTGCATTTGCTGTTCAGGAAATCCATGGTGGAAAACGGGAGTTATGACCTAGCTGCACAGCGCGTTTGGACAGAAGGCCGAAAAATATTGTAAGTATGAGATTTCCCTTTTTGGCTGTTTGGGGGTGTTGTGCTTTTTTGCGGGTGGGTTGGCGGGTCTCTTGGGGCATTGCGGGGAAGGTCTAATACCGAATAAAACTGGTTTGGAGAAAATCCATGCGGAAAAGCCTTTTGACACTTTTTGTAACTTAGGGTTCGTTAGGGTTAGCCCTAGCAGCAGGATTGCATGTGTTTCGGGGTGTTCTATATTTTTGCAACTGAGTTCTGGGGTCTTAGAGCACTCGTGGGAATGTGTAATTTTGGTTGCAAGTGATTTGAAGAAAATCCATGGTGGGAAAGGAGGGATTTGGCATAGTTAAAGAAAGCGTTTGCCACTATTCTTAACTTAGGGCTCGATAGGGTTAGCAGTATTTGTAATTGCATGTGTTTGGGTTGGGGGCTGTTTGTGGGGGGGTTTGCGAGTCTTGGAGTGATGCTGGGTATGGATACTTTTGCTTGCTTGCAAGTGGTTTGAATACAATCCACGGTGGGTAAGGGGGGATTTGGGCCTACTTTTACTTTCAAAGTACGTTTTGTCACCAGTTTTCTACTAGGCCTCGTTTTTTGAGATCTGATTGGGGGTCTTCTACATTTTTGCGACTGGCTTTAGTAAGGGTCTGGGTGGGAGCACTGCTGGGAAGGTCTAATTTTGTTCTAAAACACAGTTTACAGTGCACCTAGCTTGAGGGGAAAGACCCGCTAAATTAATTTGCCCATACTTATTTATCCTTCAAAAGGAGACTCAGACAGCGAACGCACTTTCAAAAATATTGTACTGTCTATTAGGAAACTCAAAGTGTGACTTTTTGCACTACACAGCGTACATACCTTATATTTATTTGTCAGTGGTGTTCTAATATCACTTCCTGTTTTTCCATCAATAATTACAGGCCGGGTTTCAGTCTGTGCAATGGGAAAAAAAGGATGAAGTCAGGCTTCACATTAGCCAGCCGCAATTCAGCATCCGCCAGGCAGGCAGTGGACAGGTTGTCTTCTTGTCACCAACATTGATGGACGAAGCCTCAGCTGGAATGGAGGAGTGCCGCTAATAAGAGGAATGGTTTGAAGCGTGCAACTTACTTACCAAATTCAACAGGACAACTACAACAACATACAGATACAGTATCCGTTCTTTTCTAATTATTTTTTAAGTAATGTTATTGCTGTGAACTTCTATGAATGTGACTCTGCATTTCTTGGATCTCTCTCTGCTTCTAAATTGATCCCTACAGCCATTCTATAGGTTTTACTTCGGCTATTTTTTAAACCTAATTTAATGTAAGAAGTGTTTCTCTGAGTGCAGAGATTGGCAAGTGAAAACGCTGCAACCCTGGACTGTCGCATTCCGTCATTCACGGTTGTCGAAAGTACTACTTACTTTTCAGTAACAATGCATGCAGTAGTGCATGCACTTCCTTTATGTCACTTGTTATGTTATGTTATGTTAATTTTGTCTTTTATAGCGCACGGCTACTCCATAGAGTGTCCCGGCGCTTTTATTGAAAACCAATAGCAGAGTAACACAACACAGTAAAGAAGGGCGAACAACAGAAATAAAGAAAAACGAACTAAAGGGCCAAAAGCCAAGTTTTGAGGCCCTTCCTAAAGGTCAGCAAATTAGAGGTGCTGCGTAGTGCCAAAGGCAGAGTATTCCAAAGCTGTGGCGCCAATAGCCTGAAAGAGCGACCCCCAATGCGGGCCCTTTTTACTCGAGGGACCACCGCAAGGAACAATGATTCAGATCTCAAAGATCGGGTCGGATGGTAGAAGACAAGCCTCCTTTGGAGATATTTAGCTCCCGAGGCGTGAAGAGCCTTGTGGGCCAAGGTCAAGGCCTTAAAAACTATCCGCTTCCGGATAGGCAGCCAGTGGAGCGACTGCAACAGGCCTGAAACTCTGGCTCGCCTATACAGGCCAAAAATGGCCCGCGCGGCACTTAAAAGATTTATGGTTAGCTTTGTACCCAAAGATTTCTTTATCTTCAATTATTGTTTGTCCATGCTGTGCTTTTTTTTTCTTCTCTCAAAAAAACTTTCCCGAAATCCCTCATTCCCATCCATTTTACAAACCCTAACCCTCTTCCCCCAGGCTGTATGGTTTTGATTGATGTATGACTAAATGACAGCAATAATTCCACACACTTGCTGGGGAGGATAAGGTCATAGCAACAGGCTGGTGAAGGAATCCGAGGATATATTCTATACTTACTCAGCTTCACCACACTCAGTCACAAATTTTCATGTGCGCCATGCCGCCATCAACTTGATAGGTCATCGAGAACATCCTCCTCCTAGAAGTGGCAAATTATACGCTGCTGTGTCCTTCACCTTCAGTACTATTTCTTGTAGTAGTAGTCAATGTCAAAGAAATTCAACACAAGTACTAGTTATACTTTCAATACTTTACCATTTGTTAGGCTACATTGTGGCACTGTTCTAGTGTACTGTCAACTGCTATATTCTCTATCGTACCGTTCTAATGCTACGGTAAGGACAAACAAGGTTTCATTTTCTTTTTTTTCAGATGCTGCAACTGCCACTGTGTAACACCACTAGTGCCAACGCAATGATGACATTTCATCCGCCCAGGATTGCCATATCACCATTTACCGTGCAGCCAGCCCTGTGCCTAGCCCTATTTCCAAACACAAATTACAGGTAAGATAAGCGTTTGGGGGGAGGAAGTATAATGGAGTATTAGGAGAGACGAGAGACTGACGCTAGTACTAGTAAAGTCCTAGGACTATTGAATTCACTTACTCTGTGAGAGGCACTTAGTTTTGAAAACATTTGGGCAATTAATTACACAACTTGAATCAAGATGCCACTTAAGTGTCACCAAAACAAAGTTACTGTAAAACCCCCACCCACCAGCCTCAAAAGCAGTAAAAAAACACGTATGCTAAGATAAAGTTTAAAGTATATTTATATCCCTGACAAAAATAATCTCCCACAAGACCCAACCCACCCCCACTCCCTAACCCCAACGAATGTCCGTGAAAAGTCCAAAAAAGTGAAAAAACCCAACTCCCAATTCCCACCCCCCAGAAGGCTTTAAAAATGGGCCAAGGGACAATTTCCTCCTACTGCTGGCAGCTGCTGTTGAATTTCCGGACCAGGTCGGAATGCTCCTTGCGGAGGGTCTCGAGCAGGGTTTTCGTGTTGAGCAGCTCCTGCTCGAGGTAGGAAACCCTCAGGGAAAGGCGGTGCATGCGTTTCTTGTAACTGCTGTGGGGGGCAGCTGATTTCTTTGCTCGGTGGTGGTGGGTGGCTGCTTACCCCGGCTCCGTACCGCTGGAGACCTGCGCCGTCTGAGTGACCCAGGGAGCGCGGAAGAGGATGCAGCTCTCCCGGTAGATGTTGTGGTAGACTGCGTGTCCCCCTCCTGCTGGGCCACCAGCCGGCGATATTCAACGACAGTGGCCTCCAGCCTCCGTTGCCGGGCCCGTCTAGCAAGCTCCTTCCGGGTTGGTTTGGAAGGAGCATCCATATGAAGAAAGAAAGACATAGTCTGTAAACAATGCACTTTAAGATTAACAAAAAATGATTCAGCAGAAAGTTGTGTCACAGTAGAACTAGCAACTTGCAAGTGCAGTACATAACTATTGTGGCCAGTATCTATCTAACCTTCCACTTCTTCACCCTTGCTCTAACATTAGTGGGAGTTTAAGATATCAATTCTACGAGCACTATGGACTCACTCCATTAGTCTTATTCTTCTTCTTCTCTCTTGTTTAGCAAAATTGGTACGTTAACTTCTGCAAGCCAGCATAATGCCAGCGCAGTCAACTTGCACCCGAGGAAAACGGACGCCCGCCATGATGAGTGAGACAGACTTGGGTTACTGTACCTAGTCCAGTACATGCAGGTGGTGATGCTCTTACTTTTCTATTACGGGTGGCACTGAGAATACTCTGTTAGAAGGGCTACTGCTTAATTAATTTAACTTTCACCCTACAGTGCCAATGAATACTAGAAAAGGAAAATGAAGAAGATAAATAATCTGATTATCTATCACTGCACATGGTATGTATTTACTTACATATGGGATGACTTTAGGTGCTTTGCTTTTTATTGAGTGAACAGCGATACACCCACCCATGAATGACCGAGTTCTACTAAACTTATTAACAGAGGTAGTGAGTGGCCATTGTAATAGCCGGATATATGCTGTGCTTGCAATACAAACTACTGCTACTATTCATGGTAGTATTCGGACAAAATTTTCCTTGCCTTTCCTACACTGGGACGGACGTGCGGGTGCAGTGTTACATGCTCTTCAAAGTAACACTTTGTTCATCCAGTGACCGTCTACTCTCTCTAGATACACATATGCTATCTAAAAGTCAGATAGAACCATGATCCAGGCATCCATCCATTCAAAATATGGGGCAGATTAGGATTGCGGATTTCCCGCATCCTCCGGGCCGGCGGAATCCACCGCCGGCCCGGAGGATGCGGGAAATCCGCAGCGGACTGAAAAAGACCCCCCGCCAGATTAGGATGGCTGGGGGATCGTTTTTCAGTCTGCAGCTTTTCTGCCGTGGTCGCCTCCCGTCCGCGGCGGAAAAGCACTAACATGGCTGGCGGTGTCTATCAGACACCGCCAGCCATATTAGGATGTCTGGAGGAACATGCCTTTACACTGCAGCATTTCCGACGTGCAAAGGCATATGGATTTTTGTTTGGGGGCCCGTTGCGGGCCCCCAGAAGTGAAGGGGGGGTGGGGGGTGCACATGGGGGGTACCTATGGTACCCCCTGCATTTGCCTGCACAAAGCGGCAGGCACCGCGCGGTGCCTGCCGCTTTGTGCATGCAAATGCACAACTTACATTTTTATCATTGCGGGTGCTGCTTCAAGCAGCACCCGCCGCAATGATAAAAATACAGGATGTGACCGCCAGGGTGGCGGTCACATCCTAATTACACAGGAGGGACCGCCGCTGCCCCTGCGGACGGTCCCTCCTAGTCTATGGTGGCGGACGGACTCAGGTCCATCTGCCATCATAATAGGCCCCTAAATGTCAATCATTCTTCTTCATGTCTCTCATCTGGACAAACCTTAGGTTTTCTCACGGGGAGCAGCACACTATGCAGTCTGCAATCTCAATAAGTAAGGAATATAAGAGCTTACCACTGCCCACCACTACCGTGGCAACCCGCACAGCAGTTTGGTCCAGCACTTGCACCGCCTCCTCCCCCGAGCTTCCCTCCACCTCCGCGCTGGGCCCAGCACCAGATGTTCCACCTACAAAGTACATTTAAGAATGTTAGATGTCATAGACATACACCACTCACTAGTATTTTGTCTAGGAATGAAGAAATGGGAATACAGAAACCAATCTAATAAATTGTGACTGTCTACTCTAAAGTAAAAATGTCCCTTTTTCCAGGGAAGGGTGTAGTCTTGCAGCATTATTTGGCACAACTGATGAATGCTTGCTTTTTAACACGCACCATTTTCCTCATAACAGACAGAAGCTTCACTTCTAAGAAGAAATCATTAGGACGAAGGGACCAATGATTCAGCACCAAAAAGAAAAATGAAAGTTCAAACCAGGTGAGGGCTCGGCTCGCCCACAATAAATGTGTGAAATAAAAAATTAGTATAAGCACTTTTCCATTTTTAATCAACCGTTTATGTTTTATGACAAGCTTGATTTTTATAAATATTTTTACTTTTTAATAAAGCTTTAAAACTTAAATAGACTCTGTGGATTTTGGTCATGAGTGAATAAGCAAAAGGTTTTGCAATTTGCAAGCATGAGTCTGTGCCTCTGACACTTCTGGACTCTGACTCCGTACTCTTGTCCTGCGTTGGATAATCATCATTGGGGATCAATCATCGATGAATTCGGGAGCTAAATGACTCTGCTACACTATCTAGTCAGTAAGGAGATTGGGGTTTTTTCAAAGTCGGATATCACTGAGGTATGTGGAAAGTCTACCTGCGCCTATTATAATTGATAAACAATGCACTATTTAGTGTTCATAGTTCTGTTTGTGCAGATTTGTCCCTGCAACAGTAGTAGAATGGATTGTCCTTCTATCCAAACCAAGAGTAAAGTAGGATCTTATTCTTTCTTGGTGGTCATTCACCTTTTTATTGTTGGCAATTGTCAAAGCATAAACATTTAGAAGACTTGAAAAGACATTATGGACAATCCCAGAAGACTGCACTCAGTGCATAGAGCTATTGCTGACTAGAATGGGAGTCCAATGGAATTGCCAAATGTGCAATCTTAGTTAGCTACACAGACAGACTAATAAGAATAATCTAGTAATACCACAGGTAATCATAGTCGAGGCAGGATAAGAATTTAGATACAGTCTACAAGAAGATGAAAGACGATTTAGAAAAAATCGAATGAGGAACGCTAGGAAAAAATAGGTACTCTATATTAAAATTAAAACTTACCGGGGCCAGCAAAGGAGCCCTCGCCTGACCGATCCTGTTCAGCAGCAGCAGCAGCCTCCTCCAATGCCCTCTTGCCCCTGGGGGGAGCTGATGTACAACATGAAAGAAAGAAAGACCAAAAAACATGGATGATATTTGTCAACTAAATCAAACATTTCAAAAGAACAATAACAAAATATTTTGTCGAAATAGCAAATAGACAACGATTCCACGGGATATATTGACCTATTACGTTATTAGTATTGCTTGACTTACGGACCGTCGACTTGGAAAGTTCTTATGTAACTCACTAAACAAACTACTAAAAAGGTTCGCCTAGGACTGGCAGGCAGCAGTCCGCAGCACGCGAAGTGACAGACAAAGTCCATCGTGATTGCAGATCAGCGACAACACTAAAAAAACAAATCGCATATTCGCACAAATTCGCGGCTTCCGAATTCGATCTCGCGCAAGTTCGCGCCCCGCGAATTCCGCGAAATTTCAGAAAAACGAGTTTTGCAATACTAAAAGCACTCAGCAGGTGCAAAAGTTCAAACTCATCATTAGTAACCATTCCCTGTAGTGCTTCCTGAGGGGCCCCTCCAGAGTTCAGTTGCCTACTTGTAACTATTCTATGACCCTGGTCTGACCCTCACAGCAGGCTCATAGAATAGCTACAAGTTGGCCACAAAGGTCCAGGGAAAAAAAATTGCACTGCAACAGAAAGCAAATTACAGATAAGGAAGCAGGTGCCAGACTGGAATTTTAAAACAGTGACACATTATTAAATCAACCCCAAATTAATTCATGTCAGTTGAAGCAGGGCAGGTGTGCTTGCTTTTCCCCCCTATAATCTACAGTGATGAACCAGAGGGTGGCATTGATGCATGGGTGAAACAGAGGGTGGCAGTGGTGAAACAGAGGGTACTGTGAACCTGTGATGATGAACCAGACGTAGAAACAACATAGTCGCAACGGTTGCGCGCCGACAAGTAAGTTCGCATTTGCGAACTGGTACAAAACACTTGCAAACTGGCAGAAACCCTTGCGAACACAAAAAAAAAGAAATCGGCAAATTCGCTAGAGTTCGCGAATTTTGCGGATTACGAATTCGCAAATGCGCAAATTCGCGAACGCCAGATTTGCAAAATTCCCCCATGCTTAGTACCAGCTTACAGAATGTTTGGGATACGTTAAAAGCGGGGGTTAGGGGAGAGACCACGCAGTTTGGGTGGAGGGTTCAGAAGCAAGAGAGAAGTAAGCTAAACAATCTGTATGCGGAGTTAACTAATGCAGAGTTAAATTTGGTCAAGGTTATATCTGAAAGAGGGGATATTTATGGGGCTCAGACTAAGATTCTAATTGCCAGAGCTGCTATAGTTGAGATTTCTTCAGCTAAAACTGCAGCAAAATATCTTGCCTGGCACACCAAACTCTATGAGAGTAATGAAAAAGTGGGACATACGTTAGCCGTGCGAATAAGGGAAAAAGAAGCACAAGCCCGGATTATGGGAGTGAACGACCCAGACATTGGTTTTGTGAACGACCCGGATGCAAATCTTGCTGCCTTTGAATTTTTTTATCAGAGGTTATATTCGAAAGATAGGAGAGATGTTCTAGGGCTACATGATGAAATTACTGGATACCTTGATGAGGTAAAAATAGAATCTTTGACTCTGGCAGACAGGGAAATGCTGGATGCCCCGATTACTTTTGGTGAGGTTAATAACACATTAGACCATGTTCCATCTGGTAAAGCGGCTTGGACAGATTTTCTTCCAGGAGAATTTTTAAAAAAAATTCAAACACAGTTGGCATCAACTATGCTGGAGATGTTTGGTCGGATTCAGGGGGCAGGAATCTCCACCTGCTTCGTGGCTAAAATTATCATATTTTTAAAGAAAGGGAAATCGGCCACTGATTTAGGGGTTTATCGGCCAATCACATTGATCAATAATGATATCAAAATCCATTCGAAGATTTTGGCAAATAGATTGGCATCTGTAATTAAAAAAATTGTGTCTCATCAGCAACATGGTTTCGTCCCGGGCAGGGAAACAATAGACCATATCTGCAGAGCAATAACCTTATTTGACTATAGTATACCAAGGTGACAGGAGACCCTATGGCCCTAATTGTATTGGACTAATTTTATTGGGTCTCCTGGCCCTTTTTATGGGTGGCTATGAAATATTATGGAATTGGGGAAGGTTTTATACAGGCCATCCAAAGCATGTATAAAGATCCAATCGCCAAGATGGTACTGATGAGGACACAGTCGGGGAAGATCAATATAAGGTGCAGCACTAGACAAGGGTGTCCTTGCTCTCCCTTGCTATTTGAAATGTATATTGATCAGTTAATAAGACTGATACAGGAGAGCCAGTCAATACTCCCAGTCTCTGGGGACAAGCCCCATGTGAAAGGGCCTGCGTCAGCCTTACGCCTGATGTGAGGCAGGCGTAAGAAATTGACGCATTTGTGTCCTAGAAGTGGTGCAGTGAAATCCTATAGATTTCACTGCGTCACTTCCATGACCCTTTCTTGCGCCAAAACGCCCCCTTTGCATACATTGTACCTGGCGCAGGTATAATGTGGCGCAGGAGTTTACAAAGTGACGCATCTACCTAGATGCTTCACTTTGTAAATATTGTTCAACAAGGCGCATTTTTTACGCCATTGGTGCGTCACAAAAAGTGACGCACCGGCGGCGTAAAAGTGACGCACAGCCTCGTAAATGAGGCCCAAGGATTATATTAATTATTTACAAATTCTGGATTTGTTTGAGAAAAAATGTCCCAATCGTAATCAAATTCCGCTATTTGATCTGCTTAAGTGTAATCATCTGATAAATGCTGCCATTTATAAATTAATCACGGATAGAATGGGGGAAGACCTTACATGGCATTTTGATAGATGGCAAACAGTACTACAGGCGGGACAGGGGGAGTCTAAGGATTCTTTGTTCTTTAGCCAAACACCATGTATGTCAGCCAATTTGCAAGTGCAATGCTTTAAAACTTGGTGTGATCTGTATGTAACCACTGCACGTATATATCGATGGGGGGGCACTACAGGGATACATTGTCCACGCTGCGGGCTGTTGGCTGTGGATAGCACACATATGTTTGCTACATGCCCAGGTCTTGCCCAAGTATTACCTAAAATCGAACAAAGACTTGGGGCTATATTGGGCTACATGGTGTCATTGACCCCGCAGAGTATAATGTTGGGATTATCCAATCAAGCCATGGAAGAAACTGACAGAAAAATTGTGTTTATCGCAATGGCGGTATTTTGTCTGTGTTTGGCTAAAGTATGGCTTAATGCAGATCCCCCGACAGAATATGTTTGGTTTAGTAAATTTTTGTCTATATATAACTGGGAGATTGCAGTGTATAAAAGGAAGGGAAGGCGGGGAAGGGAGAAAGGGGAGAAACTGTGGTTGTCTTAAACCAACTGGCTTAATAAAGAGGTATGAATGACCTTTGTTTTTTGGTATGTTTCTTTATATTTTCAATACCATTTTTTCCGTTTCTTGTAATTTTCTTTCTTAGGAGATGGATCCATCAGGGTGGGGGGCTAAAATGTGAAAAATACGGGGTATCAGTCGCAGCCCTTCTTTTTTTGTTATATATAATACTATGTTTTTCTCTCTGTGTTCTGGCATCCCAATAAAACATGACAAAAAAAGAAATGTATGGTTAGTAGTGTACATAACACACACATGAGCACCTGTGCAGTTTGCCATGCTCAAAACAACCTGCTTACCTCACAGAAACAGAACATGGTGGTCTACACAATTAGGGGAGGTGTTGGGTGCATTCTAGTCATTACAGGACTCAATTTTTTTATTTTTATATTAAATGTATTTGTAAGGAAATGTCTCTTTTTGCATGTTCACCCCACATTTTTAGACTGATTCTGATGGTTTATTGTCTCTGAGAGTACACTGAGACCTGCTAATCAGACCTCAGTTCTAACCCATTATAAAGTATGTGTGAATTGCCTATCCCCCTTAGGGAAGGACTGAATTACTATTAGGTTCCTAGTATATGGTACCCAGGGTACCTAGGACATTTAAGATGTTAACTTATGGATGCAGCTCTGTTTGTGCCACCCTGTGTCTGACAATGTTCAAAATGGCTCCCGGGCTGCCACCTCAGACTGGAAGGGCAGTGGTAACATTGCAAAGTTGACATTGCCCCACTTCATTTAACAATCTATTTAAGTCTCCCCTGAAGAAGGCCTATAGAGCTCTAAGGCAAGGAGCTGTATATTAATAAGTAGGACATGCATTTTATATATGTCTTAACAGCAACACTTCTAAATTGCACTGCGATGGAAAGGCTAGTAGCATAGTTGGCTAACACAGGGTTACTGACTGACCTCTCAGCCTGGCTAACTTACGAACAAGACAAACTAGCTGGGTATTGTAAGGTATCAAAATAATCGTGGTATTAAACCCAACCTGATGCCCAAGTCAAATTTAATGTCACTAATAAAGAAATGCAACTTGTAGAAGTTGCCACTCTGTGACTCTGTGGTCCAGTGGTCTCACATGGACAGTGGCCCACGTACTGAATTCAGCCCACCTGGGGAGTTATGTGAATAATTCCCAGGCTTAGAAACAATAGCAACCTACTACAGGGTAATTTGTAACCCCCTTTTGCAGGAAAAGGCAAAGCCCCCTTTGGTGGGCTGATGGTGTTCATGCCCCTGAATGGTTGTCCTTAGGCTGGAGACAGGGACAGAGAGGAAAACTCAGTGCCGAAACTGGTTTACCCGGGGCGTGTAGCCCTCAGGTAGCCACACCTCTAGGGTGGGCTGCCAAGCTCCTGACATCTGAGGAAGGATTCTGACATCTTCAGTGGGAATAGAATATTGTAATTTGTCATTGCTAGATGCCATACATAGCCGGAAAGTCATCACCAGGAGGGAGTTGACCTAATTGACCATTGGCTAGTGACCTCATCATCCCCCCAGGGCCCTTTCTGGGAATAAATATGTAACCTTCCACCTCGGATCACATCAGATCTGGAACAAGAACTGAAGAAGGGCTGCCCTGCTGCCCCTGGGCTGCACAAAGAGAGACTGCACCATCTGCTGGACTGCACCTGCTGCACCATGTGCTAACGAAGAGAGGACCATACCTGTGGCTCCTGGCTCAGGGAAAAGCCATATCCTAGCCCCAGACCAAAGTAGTGACTCCAAGTAACAGTGGACTCAACCCCTGGAGCCGGCACCTGGGTCAGCACAGCTGAATTAGCCCACACTGGCAATTGGGCACCGCAAAAGACCGATCCTCAATGGCCAAAGGTTGAACCCAAGTCAGCTGGACCCAGGAGTGTCATATGAGTCCTTAATTGTTGGCCTGGTGGACACCAGACCCCACCAAATTATTTTCCAGGGACTGTTGCACACGGAGACCGGTAGCCCAGCTGCAACTGGCCTTCTACAGTCTCAAAGAAGACTTCAAGGGACCCTGACCTTTGTATCCAAATGAGCCCCACCTGACCAGCGGAATGAGGAATAACTGCAAAGGCACACATGTCGACCGCACAGCACCTAGAGAATTCTTGAGCATCTTCATCTCTTGTATCCTCAGCATCAGGACCATTTCATTGATGTCTATGGGGGTCATGTTGTAAAGTGAGGAACTAGACAAGAAAATGCTCTGGGGGCCAGGTAACTGTCCAAATCTACCCAATTGACTCCCAGACCTTGTCTCTGTCAGATATTGTCACCCAAGCTGAGCTGAAATAGTTGAACTAACCTTTATACATTTTTCAAAATCTTTCAAACTTTACGGTTGTCATTGCTTATTTGCAGTCAGATTAAAAAATAAGACTTCTTTAAAAGTCAATATGTCTGGAATCCTCTGGTGGATTTTGCTCATCTTTAACTATAAAAATGTATAGACATATACTAAATTTGTATAAGTATATTTGTATATTTGTATATTTGTATAAGTCTTAACACTTTCACACCGGTCAGTTTAGACCAAACAAGAGAAGTAATCCTAGCATGCAAATCAGTATCGCCTTCAGACCCATGCCCCCCCAGAATTCTCCATCAACTAATTGATGTGGTGAATCCAATCATAAACAAGATTGTTAACTCTTCCCTCAGCACTGGGATCGTTCCACGAGAATGGAAACAGGGAATAGTAAAACCCCTGATGAAAAAACCTAATAAATCCCCATCTCACCAATCTACGCCCGATATCACTCCTCCCTGTTCTAGGAAAAATTACCGAACAAATGGTCTATAGAGAACTTAAAAGTCATCTTGAAGCATACAACGTACTCCATCCCCAACAGTCAGGTTTTCGTTCCCATCACTCTACGGAAACTGCACTGATTGAATTGCCAGACTCTATAAAGCTGCTGCAGGATCAGAAGAAGAACGCGGTTCTGATTCTTCTGGACCTTACAGCAGCGTTCAATACTATTTCGCATTCCATACTGCTAAGCAGACTGAAAGATATCGGTATCTCAGATGTGGTTCTTGCGTGGATCACTTCCTTCTTAACTGACAGATCCCAAACGATTGCCCTGGGTCCCTTCCTCTCTAAAGAGAAGAGGGTCCCATCGGGAGTTCCTCAAGGCTCCATCTTGAGTCCTCTACTCTTTAATGTATACCTGATCCCACTTATATCACTGATTGAGTCATTCGGCATACTTGTAACATCGTATGCCGATGACACTCGACTCATTGTACCTCTAGAGGAACACTCCACTAAGGCCGAACAAAACCTTAAAAACTGTCTAAAGGCCGTTTTCCATTGGATGGATAAAAACCACCTAAAATGCAATTCCAGCAAGACAGAAATCCTCCCTATGGGAAAAAAGGCTAACTTCTGCCCCAGCCTATGGTGGCCTGAAGACTCCGCTGCTCCCCCCCAGACCGTAGCAACAGCAAAGAATCTTGGAGTTCTGTTCGACGCCGAATTATCCTTTGACCAACACGTCAGGACTGTGGCTGGCCGCTGCTTCGGCATCATAAAATCTCTCAAAAAATTCTTCGACTTCTTACCCATGGACTCAAGAAAAGCTGTAACAGTGGCTCTAATTCTCGCCCGCCTAGACTACTGCAACGGTCTTCTGGCAGGCGCAAAAAAATCTACACTTAAAAAACTCCAAAGTGTACTACACTCGGCAGCCAGATTAGTTCTAAAACTACCCAGAAAATCCTCAATATCAGCAGCCTTAAAAACTCTCCACTGGCTCCCTCTGCATACAAGAATATTTTTTAAGATTCTTATTGTTGCATTCCGGGCATTCAATAACACAGGCCCTAAATATCTCATCAGGCGTTTTCCCCACTACAACCCTAACAGAACCCTGCGATCCTCCAATGACAATCAAATAATGCTAGCTAGGTTTAATCTCAAAACCAAAGGTGGCAAAACCTTAAACTACCTGGCCTCTAAAGCCTGGAACTCTATGCCCAAAACTCTTAGGTCCCAAACCCATGAAATCCAGTTCAGGAAGCTACTAAAAACCTGGATCTTCAATCTTCCAGATGATTACACCATGGCCGCCATCTAATCTTATCTTTACTATGTAATGGATCTCCTACCAAGAAATCAGCGCCAAGATGCTCCTTTCGGAGCAACCGTTGCGCTCTACAAATACCACTACAAATTACAAATTACAAAAATTACATTGTGTTTCTTTTGTGTTGTTAGTTTTTATTTTTCATTGTTTGGTACTGTTAAATACTTCACACTAGTTCCTTTGTTCAAGACTTGATGCTCGAAGCCGGTGCTACTCAGGATTGAGGTTAAGGTTGTGCAAACAAGCCTCAGTGGACCCAAGGTAGTTTTTGTTAGTGTATTCTACAGTTAGGATACACAGCTATATCATATAATACTCCCGAATCCTCACAATATGCATGAGGAGGTTTGGAGCTGTATTGTGGACAGATTGCTTCTCTCCTCGCCTGACTGTGTCTGAGGAGTGGTGGAGATCCAGGTATTGTATTGTTATCGGAATAATGTCGGAACACAGCAGAAAAGGGTGGTAAAAGGACAACTGTATTTGGCAATGAAACAGGGATTGTTAACTCTCCACTCCAATTCAAGCAAAGCCTTTGAGAGGAGACATGGTGTAATGAGCAGAATCTACAAGCAGGGGAACACACCAGAACTTGCACCATGTTCCATGATCAAATCAAAAATGTATCTACCATACAAAACCGGAAAAGGTGTTAACAAAACAAAAACATGGTGGATGGCAGAAGTTAGGGTGTGTGTTGTGTGCATACTGGCACTAATTGAACTGGATATATTCATATATTCATATAAATGGGTAAGGAGGTCTGAAGCTGTAGTTGTGGACAAATTGTATCTCTCATTGTCCACCTGTCTCTGAGAAGTGGTGACGATATTGGATTGTTATGGATCAATTTTGGAAAATAGCTAAAAAGGGTGGCAGACGGACTATTGTATTGGCCAGTGAAAGGGAGATTGAAAATTGTCCACTCAGATGGAAGAGCATTACCATTGCCAGGGAACCTAAAACTATGCAGCATGGAGGAACACATTATGAATTATGATTACCTAAATTGGCAGCAACAAGTGCAAATTAGGTGGCACATTCTCTGACAGTATTATTTTCATCCATTTGAGCAACAGACCGCATTTTTGGTAAATATGCAAAGGATGTTAAATAAGTCGCTTACGGCTGTGTGCAGCGGGTGTTGGATGTCTGCAGAGGGCTGGGCACAGGGCTGCGATTGCCCACATCTTGAAGAGTTGGGGTTGGCCAGCTTGTGGCCAACAATCGAAGAACACAGTCAAAGGATTTGTGTAGACCATTGTGGGTTGACGGCATGACCTGGTCTGCTGCCAGGTCATGCAGCCCTTCCGCACTGTACATGGCCAAAGGCCACAGTTAAAAAGTAAAATATAGATCTGGATGAAAACTCCCGACCACTGAATTGTATGGTTAGTAATGTACATAACACACACCAGAACTTGCGCAGTTGGTCATGCTTAAAACAACAATCTGCTTATAGTGCAGAAGCAGAACATGATGGACAGCACAAGTTAGGCTGTTTGTTGTGGGTGTTCTAGCCACAACAGGATTCATTTTACTTTTATATGTAGGCCTATACAAGGGTGAGGAGGTCTGCAGCTGTATTTGTGGGCAGATTGTTTTTCTGCTCACTGGCCTGTCTCTGAGAAATGTTGGAGACAAAGATATTTGATTTTTTTCATAGTTGTAATTCCCATCAAAACCCTACCCCACGGTAATAACCTGCCCTGGAAATGCAGCTTGTACATCCACTGGCCAGTCGTAGCCAGAGGCTATAAATTAAACAGGTGGGGACTGCTCCTGGTTTTCTGGCCAACATTCAGCAATAAGCATGTGAGCTATTTTGTCTCCAGCATTGTATAGGCATTAGCACATGGCCCCTGCAATACTGTGATGCAGCCCCCACCACATTGGTGACAAGGGTACACTATGCCTGCTGCACCTCCTCATCCTTGCCTGCTACATTGAGAAGCACAGAAGTTTACAAGCTACATTCACCCCATGCTGCAACACACTCCACGGCCCACCTGCACCAGCCCGCACGGACCTGCCTCCAGCATGTCAATCAACGGCACTCAGATGTACCACTGCTCACCTGCCTCCCTGCACCTGACAGCCCTCCACACTGCTGTGCGTTGCTGCAACAACTGCCTTCTCCGCATGACACATCTCAGCGGGACACGCCTCCTGCACACCACAGAGGCACTCCCACACCAAGGGAGCTTGGTGAGTGGCCTGGTGGGACCAAAGCAGTTTGATTTACCCAGCTCAGCGAAGCCTATACAGAATTGGGCTGCTGTGATGAGGTGAAGGACTAGAGAACTGTTCAACAGAAAAAAAAGAACACAAAAAGGACAGGGAAACACAAGAAGGAGCAAAAGACTGAAAGGCACACCAGTGCATATTACTGGACACATTATTAAAGAGAACGCGCACACTCTCAAAATTTGATACCACAACATATGCCATTGTAGAGGCTGCACCCTGCAGTAACTTCCCAGCCATCATCAGCCCACAGCCCTCAGGCAAGGGCAACGCTAGTCTCCACAACCAGATTTTAGTGCAAAGGGGATAGCACGCCTTGGCTAATGATGCCAACGTCATGCCCCAGCAGGGCTTATAACAAGGGCAACCCTTCAACATGCAATCATAGGTGTGCTGCCCCATTTAGTGAAACTGCTGATCCAGCCATGGCATCACCGTGCTGGAAGACATGGGTTGGATGCTTGGTAAAATGACTTTGTTGCAACCCAGGAGACTGATGGGGTCATCAAACACTCCCTCCTACTTCACTATGCAGGTGAAGAAATCTACAAATTATTCAAAATCCTACCAAACACAGGTACAGCCAATGACTACGACGCTGCTGTGTGTGTGCTCAATGCACATTTCCATCAACCATTTAACCCAACTCTGAATGAGTCATACTTCGCCAAGCCCGACAGCGAGAAGGAGAGCCCATAGATGCATTCCATGTGCACCTACTCATACGTACCAGCACATGCACAGCAGATGGCCAACCTAAAGAGATAAGGGTACAAATCATCCAAGGCTGCAGGAATAAGACTCTCAGAGACCTCATTCTGATGCAACCCAATATCAGCCTCGAGGACATGCTCATCATGGCCCGCTCTCATGATATGTCTGCAGCACGAACGGCTGAGATGGGTGTCGCGATTACCCAGCAGCCTGAAATACCCCCCATGGTAAAAATTGAGCGTGCAGATGCCCTTCACATGAAGGGATGTCCAAACAAATCCAGGATTCAAACCAGCCCTCAGCAAATGCACCGCTGCAGGTACTGTGGATGTGATGAGCACCCCTTTGAAGACTGCCCAGCAACAGGGGTGCACATGTTCGAACTGTGGTAAGCTAAATCACTTTGTGACTGTGTTCAGAGCGGGGCCCAAAGGAAGGGGCGCAAAAGGCAGTTAAACTCCTACCAATTCCATACGGCAACTGACTCCGGATGACTCAGAATTACAGAGTACCACCAAGTCTTCTCAATTCCACTGACTAAAAGAATAAAGAATGTTAGTATGCTGATGACCTTACATGAGTTAGCACATGACACAGTATAAGAACAAGATACAGTGGAGGTTTTCATTGACAGTCTGGGCGCAGCATTTGACTAAAGTAGACTCCGCAGTTTCAAATTAAAATCAACACTTATGCCACAGTTATCGTATAACATTATAGAGGCATTTCATGAGAACATCTAAAGTAAGTAGAAAAACCTCAGGAAAAACAGGAAAAAGGGAACAAGAACAACCAAACTGGTCACAGTGGAAAGCATTGAGAAACCATAATAATACGTCCCTGAGGCAAAGGTGGGGATATCGTAATCCTCCCTGTAGAGATGTATAAAAGAGAAGCAGAGAAGCAATTATCAACTTGTGACTGCTATAAGAAAATAGAGAGGGATGAGCATTATAAAATAATTGAGATTTTCTGGGATAGATTGTAACAATTGCAAAGAACAGGTTCTTTTTAAAAATATGATTAGCGTACATGTTTGCATCCCGATCATGTGTCCCTAATCATACAGGAAGACAGACATTGGGCAGTATTATGCATAATAAATCAGAATTCGTAGACCATTTCATCAGACCCTTTGTGACATCACTACAGTCCTATGTGAAGGCCACAAAGGATTTCCTGAGTAAAACTGAGGGCATATTCTGGCTGATAACCTTTTGGTAATAATTTTATATATGGCATGATTATACCGCAGTATCTGACACAAAGACTTGAAGCATGTAGACATTTCCCGAGAGCCAGGGTTCTATGGTATATAGTACTCAAGATCATGAAGTTCTGCTTGTGGAATAACATCTTTCTTTTTAACTAATTCATGTATGGGCAAATATGAGGTACTGGCATGGGCACTTGTTTTGCTCCAAATTACTCTGGCCTCATGATGGCTTGGTGGGAGGAAGATATATCCACTGCTAAAAATACAGACAAGTGGTTTAAAAGTGTTGTGCTGTGGTTAAGTGATATATATATGACCTGTTTATAATATGGCAAGAACATCTGAAGAGGCACAATATTTATTAATGAACTCAGAAGGATTGATCACAACTAGAGATTCTCAGAAAATGCAAGAAAAGAGAAGGCCACTTTCTTCTATGAACAGGTGAAAGTCCAGAACAAGATGCTTGTTATGAGCTTATATCAAAAAACAACAGTGGGTAACCATATTCTTTATGCTCTCAGTAGCCACTCAGTCACCCAGAATCCCTTAAATGGAGCACCCATTTGGGAGCTGCTGAAAGCAAAAAGAAATTGCAGAATGGATTAACCTTTTAGGAGAGAACATGATAACAGGATTCAGAGAGAGTGGCTACCCGCAATGGGCAGTCAAAAAAACAGTACAGAGAGTGAACACAAAAATCAAGGCCTCTACTGTGCTCAGGAGCAGGGACCCCAAGGATGAGACAGAAGGAGGTGCCATCAAGTTTATTACCCCCTACATTGACAAGTCGAAATGGTACAAAAAAGTATTCTTCAAGAAACTGGGACACGCTGAAATGTGACTCCATCATGAGTAACTACTTGGAGGAGACCCCTAAAATAACATACAGGAGGGGTAAATGGTTTAGGGACCATCTAATGCACAGTGAATTCACAGAAAGATTTTTCAGGACTGTTGGCGGTTTGAAGGGTTACTTTTCATGTAGAAAATGCAAAGCATTTACGAATAGTGGCACCATTAACCATTACCCAGTACCTTATGGAATTGGACAGCAAACCGCAACACAGTTTCTCACTTGCAGTTTCAATTATGGAGTACAAGTCCTTATATGCCTTTGTAAAAAAAAGAAATGTTGGGAGAACAAATATTGAGTAAAGAAACACATTTTAGAGCACATTCGAGCCATTGATACCACAGACAAAATTACCATGTGACGCATAATTTCTCAGAATTCCATTACAGTGATAGAAATATATTAAAATTCAGTTCTATTGAACAGATCAGTTGTAGTCTGAGGGCTGGCAACATAGCCCTAATATACAGAATAGGAGTATCTAAACATGTAATTAACCTGGAAACTAAGGGGCATATTTACAAGGAGTTAGCACCACAAGAACATCACTTTTTGAGACCTTCTGATGGTGTTAAGTCTTTCGCTTTATATACAAGGCGGCTTAACGCTGCCTTGTAAATAATGCCCCTATTCACACAGCACTTAGGATAAAAGGGGTGTGTAATGCGTGTTGCAGTGGTTGTTCCGCCCCAACACCCATTGCTTTTTGATACTGCCCCATATTTTCATGGCATGGGGCAGTGCCAAAAATATCGTCAGCAAATACCTTGCCTTAAGCAGGTGATACAAGGAGAAATATTTTATTTCTCTTTGTATTTTGCTCTATCCATGTGTGCTGCATTCTACAGCACATATAGAAACAGCAAACCGCCTGTAAAGATTGTTATGTGCAGGAAGGTGGACCTTCCTGCCCATAAACAATCAGCCCTGCAGCACAGGCACCGTTGCAATACGGCACAAGGGTGCCTGCGCTGACTCTAGGCAACTTCTTTAGAGCCAGCGCAAGGGGAAACACTGGGCTGAGCCGTATTTTTGTAAATATGGTGCATCCCTGTGGTTTGAATCTGATTGAGCGTGGTGTTATCAATTTTGGTATAACATTACGCTCCGCCAGTTTCTTGTACATGTGCCGCTAATTTTACGTAGGTATTAATAGAGTGGAAAAATTGAAGATACACTTAGGTGATTAAGAATTGTTACTTCTGATTTCTAATGAACTGTACTTATAGGTGGCTTGACTATAGCATATGTAAGAAATATGGGTTGTTTTTTCTAGGATTTTACTGCTTGTTTTAATGTTTACACAGGTAAGAGAGGAAAGGACTCACGATCTTTGAAAAGGGAGGTTGTGTAGCCAGGTTGGACTATACCCCTACCCTTTTCTTTCTGATCCAGAGGGCTAGGTCACACTGCTGCATGTATAAGAATTTTTTTCACAAATATTATTTGTTTAATAACAGGATGCCCTTGCATATACAGTTGTACTTTAGCTTGCATAAGGGTGGACAAAAAATACAAGACACGGGTCCTTGAAGAATGAGATGGATAGCAGAGGTCTCTAGGATTACTAACACACTGAAGAACGGAATGGTCCCTATAATCTTACTTTGCCCACGGGGCTGTATAACAACATGTTTCAGCCAGTGCCTTATCTGTAATCTGGCTTTCTTCAGGTTCTGCGAAGGAGGCACAACAGGTCCCACGCCGGCTCTGACCAGTAATCCTGGTCAACCCCATGCCACTTCGATAACCTTGAAGTCTGACCTACCTAAAAATAGCGTGATCTTGAGAAGGGAATCCCCCCCTCTCACAGTTAGATACACTTTAGGGCGTGTAGACACATAGCCTGCACTACACAACCCCTATTTTAATCACACACATTTTTATCAGTCCTGAAGAAAGCCAGATTACAGATAAGGCACTGGCTGAAACATGTTGACACATTAAAGGACGTAGGAGGTCGTAACCCGCCTCCAACGTCCCACTGCCTTATTTTTAACCGCTGGCGGAGGCCCATTTAATAAAGTATTCTTACCCTTCAGGTATTGGGACCCCCGCCAAGCCGTTTTAAACTCACTTACTTAACACCCTTCACCGCACACACAGTGACATACCTGCTCCGCTGTAGCCAGGCGTCGTAGCACACCCGGGACACGCTAGGTGTCACTGGGTGGGCCCGATGATGAAGCATGCCACCAACTAGGTTGGTGGGTGAGGGCTTTCTAAAGACACCCAACAGGTGCCATCTCCCCCTGACAAAACTGTACTGAGTCACCAGTATGATTACAATATAATATCATACCAACCCCATCGCAGCTAGTCCTCTTTTGATTAAATATACTTGAAGAAGATTACCATGAATGACTAAGGAGCATTTGATAACCTTTATGAGGACAGAATCTCCTGTTCAGGATAGCACTACGGATTTTGCAGGAAACTCAAGGTCTTTCATTTGAATGTAATCCTATCATTATTTCCGTCTTTTCTCTTGATTGAAACTATTCTATCTGTATTCATTTGAACTATTCTATCTGTATTCATTTGATGCCAATTGTATTCAGTTGATGGAAATGGTTCTTATTTTATACGAGTTTTACAGGACCATATGGAATGTTACAATAGCTTGTCCTATGGGTGCATCTTACTTCTTTGAGTGGTATGAAGTTGAGGTGTTAAAAATATGTCTATACACACACACAAGTTATATTTGCATGTAAATATACATAACTATATATCCATAAATCTACCTATATATAAAACAAAGGTTTCTTTGCAACCATCTGATTACATCCTCCAAAATGGGACCGGTGCTAGTTACGGGTGCAAGAACCCATACAAACCGCAGAAGAATATGTCCCTAGATCCTGATACAAAGTCCTCACACTCCAGGATTGTGCTGTTTGAAATAAAGTTTTAATTACGGGCAGCGTGTTTCAACCTTGCGGTCTTTTTCACAGCCTAAATTGCTTGTGTGCACTATCACCTTTAATAGTCAGACAAAAACAATCAACATAGAAGAAAGACATCATGCACAAGTGTACATGTCGACAGTGATGACAGACCCACCTAAGAAGGTTCAGAGGACAGACTCTTATCAACATAATGTTAAAAACAATAAAGCGATTGCATTTTGAGAGATTAAAATAACCTCCAGGGGGCAATTTGCATGCATCAGGTTCCTTGTGCTGATCATAACGAAAAAACAATAGGAAAACCAATTCCAATCCATTGTACAAAGTATCACGTTTCACAGTGTTGTGTTATTACATATAGGTCATGTGACCTTCAAAGGGAGGGCATGCGTCTTTATGCATTGCATGCTAGTGACAAAATAAACCATTGTGTGACATACTACATGGTGACGCCGGACTAGGTACACATTCTAGCACATTTTTCAATCATTGTAAATTCTATTATCCAAGCCAAGTGGCTATAAAGTGTGCCCCACATTCGGTCTACCACACACACGATATAATTTTCATACATTTTGTTAAAATCAACAATTCAATAACTCTTCTAAAAGGAGATAAGGTAAGATATCCAAAATATCACTGCCATAGTGCATAAAACACACTTTTTCAAGAAAACTAGGTGCAATAAAAAAAAATTAAAAAGGAATAGGAGGACACCTCCATACCCATCAGAGGGAATTCTATAAACGGGGGAGTTCATTGTAAGTTATAGTTAAAAAAAGGGATCTGTGTCAAAACTGTTACATACATAAATTTCCAATGGGAATTTGGACTGGAAATACTATGAACGGAGAGAGAGAGAAGGAAAATTTCAGCCAGGAAACAGTACAATCAGTTAAAAATGTGGATCATTCAGAAGGATCAAGATCAGAGTATCAAAAATCACAATGTGAACTTGTACTCATTCAGTGTTCATGAACAGTTCCTCATCCTCATTCAACCCTGTCAGAGATTTGCTGTTGAGGAAAATAATGCCCCTAAACTTCAGAATCCTCAACCTCTTCTCCCTGTTGCCACCTCTTGGGGTCAAGCCAATCCTGTCAATTCCAAAGTAAGACAAAGTGTCAGGATTCTGTTCATGAGCGCTACTCCAATGAGTTGCACTGAGATAATTTGGGGTCTCTTTTCCTAATGGTCATCAGATTTTCCAAAATTCTCTTTTTGCTAGGAGAAATGGTGCTACCCACATACCGGCAACCACAGGGACAGGTTAGGACATACACTAAGTAATCGCTTTGCACATAATTAACTTTTTGATATGCCCGGTTTCCCCATGGGTAGTTGGTACAATTTCCTGTTCTTGCTTGTCCTGCATGCTTTGCACTTCCCACACTCGAAGAAGCCCTGCTGCCCATTGTAGCCACCCTCTCTGCCTCTGCTTGCCTGTGTAGCTACTCACTAACATGTCCTTCAAGGACTTTGATTTACAATAGGTCACATGGGAATTGGGTCAGTCTTGACCTGGTGCCGATGTTTATTGAGTATGCGTCTAATGATGGGGGATTCATTGTTGAAAGTTGTGATCAGTCTCAGTTTGTTGGCTTCATTCTTATCCTTCTATTTCTAACCAGAAGGCTACCTCTAATGTCACTAGGGAGGTTAGTTGCTTTAGCACTGGATGCTCTCAGCACCTTTGACAGGTAGCCCCTGACTTTGAACATTCTAGTCACTTTCTTCTCTTCTTCCTCCCCCTTCCGCTCCAATGCTACCGAGATCATCTGCGGCATACCCCAGGGCTCGTCACTCAGCCCAAAGCTGTTCAACATCTACATGGCACCCCTCACCCACGTCGCCTGTCAACATGACCTCAACATCATCTCCTACGCCGATGACACCCATCTCCCTCACCAAAGACCCTCACACAGCCAAAACCAACCTCCATGAAGGAATGAAGGCCGTTGCCGACTGGATGCGGATCAGTCGGCTGAAGCTGAACTCGGACAAAACAGAGGTCCTCATGCTTGGGTCCACCCCTTCAGCCTGGGATGACTCCTGGTGGCCGACCGCACTGGGAACCGCTCCAACTCCCACTGACCACACACGCAACCTAGGAGTCATCCTCGACTCCACCCTCACCATGACTAAGTAGGTGAAGGCCATCTTCTCCTCCTGCTTCAACACCCTCTGAATGCTACACAAGATCTTCAAATGGAACCCCACTGAAACAAGAAGAACAGTCACCCTGGCCCTCGTCACCAGCAGGCTGGACTACGGCAACGCCCTCTATGCAGGAGCATCGGCCAAACTCCTAAGACGGCCGCAACGCATCCAAAACGCCTCAACACTTCTGGTCCTCGACATTCCCCGCCACAGCCACATCACCCTCCACCTTAGAGACCTACACTGGCTCCCCGTCAACAAGAGGATAACCTTCAAGCTTCTCACCCACGCACACAAAGCCCTCCACGACACTAGCCCAGCGTACCCCATCAGACGACTCAGCTTCTACACCCCCACCCACAAGCTCCGCTCTGCCGACCTCGCCCTCACCGCTGCTGCGAAGGCCTGGAACACCGTCCCCAACAACCTACGGCAGACCCAAGACCTACTGGCCTTCAGAAGACTACTCAAGACCTGGCTCTTCAATCAGTAGCAGCGCCCCCCCCCCTCCCCCCCCAGCGCCTTGAGTCCCTCACGGGTATGTAGTGCGCTTTACAAGTGTACTTTTTTTATATTATTTTTATTGAGAGTTCATAAAAACAAGATCAGCATTACAGAATACATTTGGAAGAAACTTTAGTACAATACATGGAATATGGTTAGACATAAATAATCAGTGATCGAGTGTCCATGACATAATTATAAAGTGCAAAAAGTAATTGTAAAGTGCAAAAGTGCTTAAAAGTGCATATAGGCAGACTAGTGATTATGAAGGTATCTTTTACAGTTCAAAAACACTCCAGAACCTTTCATATTTTTTTAACGCCCCTGATCTAAGCGTATATTTTCTTTCCCTGCCCTGTGTTCGTATTAATTTAGCCATCCATGCCTGAAAGGTCGGTACTTGGTTAGTTTTCCAGAACTGCAGTATGAGTGATTTAGCTATTAAAGAAGCTATGAAAAGAAATTTGTCATATTTGGTGTTGATCGCTGAGCAGCCTAGAACAGGGACTAGATCATTGAATATTATAGGAGCTTTAAGCTCAGAGGAGAGATATTTTTCAATTTCCCTCCATAGCGGTTGGATTTTAGGACATTCCCAGACTGTGTTACCAGGTCCCTTTTTCCTCACATCGAAAATATTTATTGGCAACTAGAGGAAAGATATTGTGGAGATAAGAGGGAGTTCTGTAAATCAACCATTTATTATAAAATTGCATGCGTTTAAAATTAGCGTCACAAATTTTTTTTTATTAAATTTGTTTATTTTATCCCAAATTTGTTGATTGATTTCAATATCCTCCCTTTTTTCCACCTCTCAATAATCTTACTCAAGGATTCCTGCTTCTTGTCCTCTTTTAGTATTTTAATCCAAATACTCATTTTTTTTAGTTTTATTATTCAGTGCTGTAGAGATATTTTCCTTAAAGTAGAGATTTCCTATATCCAGCTCTCTGAGTATTGGATTCAACATAAAAAAGGACCATTTCAGAACGGAATGAGAATGGCTCACCTGGCTGGCAATTTGGTCCCATGTCTTCCACCTGTTACCGGCCAGGAAGTCATCTATTTTATCAAACCCGTTTTCTTTACAGAGGTTTATTGTTTTTCTGTCCATGCATCCCTCTTCGCCTAGGTTGAAGTTGTTTAAATTAGTGTTACTTATCCTAAGAATAGAATGGGATTTGAAACTGGGTTTTCTGTCTAAAAATCCATTGGAGGGACTTGTAACAGATTTTTTTGGGATCTTTAGTAACTCTAGTTGGATCGATTATCTTTACCTCTGACAACATCTTCTTCATAAAAAAATTGTCTGCCTCATTCGTGTCTAAAAAGAAAAACCTAAAACTATGATGTGCAAAAGACGCAAAATAGTATTCCCTTCTGTTTGGGAGGGATAGCCCTCCTTGTGCAAATGGAAGATATAAAGTGCTAAGTGCGAGTCTAGGAGACTTTTTGGCCCAAAGGAATGAAGATATTAGGGAATCTATATTTTTAAAAAAGGAGACCTGAATAACACAGGGTGCTGCATTAAATAAGAAATTAAAAAGAGGTAAATTAAAAAGAGGTAGGATCGACATGCGTATCAGTGCTGCTCGGCCCATTATGGACAGGGGTAATAGATTCCAGCGTTCTAAAAGGGACTCAACCTTTGTTAGCAACGGTGAATAGTTAAGTGAGAACAACTTGTCTAAATTGTCCGAAATAAATATTCCCAGATATCTCTTCGGCGTGGGGTTATAAATTTGCCTAAATTCTGGTATTAAGGTGTCTACAGTGCAGTTTAATAAAATAATTTCCGTCTTGTTAACATTAATTTTATAGCCCCCTAGTTTTTGAAAGTCACAAAATATTTTTACAATTTTCGCTTGACTTAGGGGGTTGGAATCTAAGAACAGGGCAATATCATCAGCGTATAATTTTATATTAGTCATACCATCTACCGGGACTGTATTAGTTTGTACATTTCTAATCGCGATCACTAGAGGTTCAATAAATAATACAAGTGTCCTGATTGATTGATTGATTGAAATTCCCGTTGTGTGCTGCAATTACACTTATCCCTTAGAATCTCTCCAAATGTGATACTCCACTTGAGTTTTTGTGGGTGGTTACTGTGAGCATGCAGAACACTATTGCCTGAGGTGATCTTCCTAAAGAGGCTGGTTTGCATAGACCCATTCTCGATTCAGACACATATGTCCAATAAATCCATCCCTGTCTAATGTATTTTATGGGTAAAGCGCAGATTGAGATAGCTGGTTCACATGAGCACTAAAAAACTCCCTAGGTCTTGCTTGGGCCCATCCCTAATAACAAACAAATCATCAATGTGTCTCTTCCAGAAAATGATGTGCTTGGCCATTTCTTCATTCACATCAGTCCACACAAACTGTTCCTTCCAACAACCCCTGAATATCTCTCCATAGCTCTGCACAAAGCAACTGCCCATTGCAGTCCCAACCACTTGTCTGTACCATATGTCATCAGATAGGAAAACATTATTCTCTAATCAAAACACAAGTATATCAATCAACATCTTTGAATTGTCATATAGGTACATTGATTTATCCCTGAAGAAGAGTCTGCAATCTTGTATCCCAAAGCTGTGCTAAAAGCAAGTGCACAACAAGACAACATCTATGGTTACTAACCGATAGCTGGATTGCTAGGGAAGCCCCCCTATTTTAGTTATAAAATCTGTGTTGCCTCTACAGTAAAAGGGGAGATTTGGGACATATGAAAATAAACATGAATCTAGGTACATAGATGTGTGTCCAATAAACTGTTATTAGCAGACACAATTGGTCGCAAGTCGATACCTCATAGCTTCCTGAGATTGAAAGTAGCCCATTGGCCTCTCGTTTGTATTCATTAATGTCCCAGAGTGCTACATCAGCCCTCTTGTCAGAGGGTTTAATTATAAAGCTCGGATTCTTACTCAAAGTGCCCAATGCTGTTCTCTGCCCCTTGGTCAGATTCCAGGCATGATTGTTTCTGATACCTCGCCATATTTGCATTAAATCACTTATTATCACTTTGTGAAAAGTGGCAATGATATTGTGTGGTGTTATAGGATTACAACATTTTAGGCTTAAACTGGTCACATCAGTTGTCAGACTAAGGTGTCCAGAAAATCCTTTTCAGAGGTCCATTCTGTGGTCTAACCTTCCAATGCAGTAAGACTGGCTAGCCCCTCAATGTCAAGTAGGGATCAAAGGTAGGGTCATGGGTAGTGTACTGGGAAGAGTTGTCCCAATGCTGCGTTTCTTTTCCTTCTGCAAAAAACCTTCATCAATTAAGGTTTACGCATGAATAACAGCATATCATTATGCATTTGACGGTAATCCAGGTATGCCATAGGGCTAAAGGACTGTCCCAGTTCAAGCAGAGATTGTTCATCTTTAGTGACTTTATGTGAGGATAAGTTATGACAGTCAAGTTTGTCACACCCATTATCCCCGTTTGTTGATTTGTCTTCCTATGTGGCGCGGTGTCCATTTTTGTTTTATTTTTCGTCTGAGGGTTTTCTATGTGGTCCCTTGCTTGCGGGAAAAAAACTGTAACCTTCTGTATATGTATCACTACACACACAATCACATGCATGTATATTTGACTTGGAGGAATATGCAAGAGAGATAGAGTATTTATATTGGATATGGGTGCTAATATGTGTATTGATACATTTTTGGGCATGATCTAAACATGTTTATTTGTATGCAGCGACCATGGAGTGGCAATGGAGAGCTTAGAATGTCCATCATGTGCAAATGTTTCAAGTAACAAAATGTCAATAGCTGGAATTATTTGACTGGCCATCCTGCTGCGGCATAAAGCCAGTGATTAACCTGCATATTATGCTACTCTGATGTCAAGCCTCATTACTGCATGATCCGGGAAAGGAGAGTGTTCAGAAACATTGCTGAGAAAAATATGCTGCAGCAGCTTGGTAAACACCAAAATGGCTTAAGGGACAAAATGTAAAGATCACATTGTCAGTGGATAGGATGGAAATGCATCTTTACTGATGAGAATCAGTATAAGAGTCAAGATGATGAGCTGAAAGTTGTTAGCACCACTGATCAGGTGCCAAAATCCAATTTTTTGAAAACTGATTACCTTGGAAGATCATTGGCTGTGACTTCCATACAGAAATGGACAAGGTTGTCTAATCACAATCCATTTCCAGAGCTATGAAACCCAGGTCATATTGAGTGTGGTGTAGTGGTGCAGTACTAACTTTATTGCTGACCTCCCAGATTACTTTAGCTGGGATTTAGTTTCTTATTTTCTCTATTTCAGTAGCATGCAGTATGTTTACAGGATTTACATTTACAAAGGACAGCTTTAAAATATTATTTATTTACAATATAGAACTGAACCTAAATTGCTTTACTTTCTTCACTAATGTGAAATATTTATGAAATGAAAACTTGATACACAATATGTATCACTGTGCTATATTTCTCTAAGTGGCTTGTCACAGAGTTTCCAAACTTATATAAAAGGCAATAGCATTTAAGTCAATCTTGCACTCTATCCCCCCACTCATTAAGATAATGAGTCACATTCGTTGTCAGAATGCAAATTGATGAAATATGTGATCTCACTTAAAGTTAGAATCATCCACACTTGTTAACAGTGGTGTTTATTTTAGCATTAAAGAAGAAATTCCTTTTTTATTGTTTGTTCCATTTGAAGGAATATTTTTATTTTATCTTACTTGAGGATTTTGTAAAGCACTATTAACCACTCCGAAGTGGCCTCAGAAGAACAATTTTGGGGTGGGTACATAAAACAGGAAGAGGCAAAGACATTACAGTTAACATGTTGGAACTAGTGATAGAGAGAAATTCAATCACCCCGCAGGGGAAGACAGTGAGTTGCGACGGGCTGCCTGAACTGACACATTACCACTCAGGAAAAAGGGGTTGACAGAACCTCCTGGGGGCTCAAATAATTGTCAAGAGGTTTGTGTTTTACATGTGCTGAGGAACTAGGTCACCCCAAGTCCCCTGGCCCATAGACATATGCCCTTTGAACTGAGCTGTCTATTTGATTTTTCTACTTCCCAGTGGAATGGGATATGCCTGGGAAAAGCCAAGCCAAACGTAGGTACATTTGAAGCTTGTCGAAGAAGGAAAGGCCCAAGATGATATTTAACTCCATGAGCTTGGGATATGTTATTACACCATTTACTGTGGTCTTAATGGAAAGTTAAACATTTCAAATGGGAATTAGGCAATTTTACCATGATTTAGGGGTCAGAGCACATGCATTGTGGACTTCACAGCAGTACCCCAGTGTGCAGTGTTCAAAAACAAGCAGCATGGGTCCAACTAGCATTAGTCTGCCTGTGATCGATGGGGTATGATATACCGCTGTCAGAGCGGAGTCAGTGGCGTGGGCTTGGCAAGATGAATCTGGTGTGGGTGGGGGAGGAATGTGGCCCAGCTTAAACCCAAGCAATGCTGTTTATAAGTGTCCAGGAACTTCACTAACTTACAAGGGACCAAAGCAATACGGGTACATTTATAGTTTAGTTATGTGGACAACCTCCAGAGGAGGGGGTCGCTTGATCCAAAAACACAGTTCAGCCTCCAGGCTTTAGTTTCAGTAGTTGAGTGGGAGGGTGCTGCTCATTAAATAAAACACACCAGAAGATGTGGCACAAACTCCCTCAAGGGACAGAAAGATGTTGTCATGTTAGATTTTTCAGAACATAGTGCACTGTGGGATAGTGTGCAATGAGGCAAACAGGATGTGCTGCTAAAGTTGGAAGGTTTTCCCTGGGGGACTTTTTTCTCATTGGTCATTGCACTTCCGGGAATCTCCCCCACCTACTGGCCAGTGAATTGAACAAAAGTAGCACCTCACTCACCCAGCTCCTCAGGAAAATTTTTGGACCAGTTGAGCAAAAGAAGTGACCTGGACCTGTTGTCTGTAACCTATTTGGAGAACTGAAGGGCTGGACTTAGCTACACTTGCATGCAGGACTATGAAGTGGACTCCAATGGTCTACTGGCTGACATCTGTGTGGCAACGGGGACATATCAGTGTACAAAAGTTGTTTTTTTCCTGGAGAGTCCAATGGTTTATTTCCAACTGGAACTTGACTGGGCGTTGCCGGTGGCCTCTGCTAGAATTTGTCTCTGAGGTCCTGGAAGCCTTAGAAGTGCTTAAAAGGAGCTACCCCAGAAAATCTGAAAGTTGAGACTTAAAGCAATTTTGGGCTTTTAAGTTCTCTGGCGCTTCAGAAGAACTTTGTGGCAAAGGTGTCTGGTTTCAGAAGGAATTTATTGGATACAGTTACAGGCTTACCTCGCAAGTGGATTTTTATCCCCAAAAAAGAGATAGGGAGCTTGTTCACAAGGTAAATCTACATATGTAGATTTACTACAAGTACATTTACTTTTGCACTTTTGAGTAACTGTACTACGTTTGGCTATTCTCCTTTTATGAGTGTTAAAGTTATTCAATAGTATAGACTTACATGTCCCCATGTGGGGTGGATTTGGTAAAAACATCATGTTTTGTGCCTGATTTTGAGTTTTTCCGATGGGATACACAAACATGTATGTGATGGGACTATTTTTGTTCATTATTAATGTATCATTTGGCTATAATAAAGGACATACAAATAACGTTTTTTGGGTATGTGCTACTCTGTCACTAATGTGTTCACACTCCTGTATTTTTTTTAAAATGTATGCCTATCAAATTCATTTTTCAAAAAACAGTGTGGCTTACATACAAATATGTCAAGGAGTAAGATCGGTCACTTTTAACATAAATTAAACTGTATTTTATTTAAAACATATTGATCTTATGTTTTGCATCACAAATGTAGCCATTTAATCTTATATTTGGGCTTACATGCTCACTAATATTTGTTTATAATACTAATACACTGTTGTGATGTTTGGAACATCAACTGTATCAAACGTGCATTTTATGCTATGTCACCTGGAATTGTGCTAACGTAACATCCTTCTGAACTGTGATGGAGCATCACATTTGTCGCAAACAATAATGTTGGCCTGTTTGGTACAACTGTCCCTTATAACATCAAACAAACTCATTTACTTTTGTCATGTGTCTGCTCAAAACAGTCCTTTGGTAGTAATCAGAAACAAAACACATCATCATACACCTTGTGCAAAACTTTCACCTTCAAGAACTCTTCTTATGCGTTGGATATTTGGTATTTATCCTGATGCCATCATTTGTTGGTATAACAAAAATTCTCATTGAAAATGAAAAACTAAAAAAAAAACATTACCCCCTGGATGCTGCTGTCGGGCTCTCAACTGCCCATCAAACTGAGGATAGGCCACCATAAGCACATGGGCCATTAGAGGGGTCTGGGTATGGCGCGCATGATTGGCATATTGGGAGGGCTTGCTAAGCAGGACTTCTGCTGACTTCTTGTGCTAGCATCAGAGATCCTCTCAACACTTCCTGCGGTAAATGCTGAACCACTTGTAGACCCCCAGGGTCTGCACCTTGTTGGTAAAGGCCTTCCAGATTTCCTTCTTCTAATGGGAGCTGACCTGTATGGATAAAAAAAATGAAGGAAAAAAAGTTATAACTGCATTTTCTTATTTCTATTTATTTCAATAAAATATTATATATTTTAGTAAGCCTTTGAATAATGTTATCCCTTACTAGGTCTTTAATTAGCTAATTCCAGGACAGTGAAATCATCTAGGCAGAGATATTTATGTGCTAACACAAATAGCAAATATCTATTTGATTTGGTTTGTAAAAATGTATATATGTTGGGTTTTGGGACCTAAACATGGATTGGGGTATTGTTTAACCCGGACGTATAAATTCAAGCTGTACATTTTGCTGTTTCTGGGAGAACCCCAGGACATATTTACAAAGGGACTCTGAGAACATTTGCTCAAATATTGTGGGACATGGGGCCATATGTAGGTAAACTACATTTATCGATACTAAAATACCGAATTTTACCGATTCGGTATTTTAGGATCGGTAAATGCAATGTAGGTAAAAATGTGGTAAGTATTACCGAATCGGTACGATTCGGTATTTACCGAATCGGTATTTACCGATTCGGTAATTCCCCTTCATTCCTATGGGCCTGGAGGCCCATAGGAATGAAGGGGAATTACCGAATCGGTAAATACTGATTTGGTAAAAGGGGGAACACATTGAAAGGTGGAAGGGTGTCACTTTGACACCCTGTTGAACCCCCAATAGTGCATGGGTGCACATGTGGCACACATACATGCCCTAAGGGCATGTATGTCTGCCACATGTCACTGTTTTAAATTGCAAAACATTGCTTCTGATGGAGCGGACTTTCAGAATTATTTCTGAATATTAGTTCGTGACAAATGAAACTCTCATGATTTTTATTTTTACTAATGAGTGTTGCATGATTTGCACGTTTGTACTGATTCAACCTAGAGTAGTATGCACCAACACGCGGGTTTAATCATTTGTGCTCTTGTCATGTTCGTCATTCTGCTTTGAATAATACATTTACTTTGTCTTTTGTTTTGTCATATATTAACTGCGGCTGTTTTAAAAATAATAGCATGTGCATTCTTTTAAATGTGCTTCTGTTTATGTTTTGTCATCTCATGTGTCAGCGTTTGTTTATTTGTTCATATGCAAAACTAGGTAACATAGTTAATGGGTTAATTTTAGTAAAGGGGGTGGGTAACAGAATATTTATCATTTCCCGAATTAATTATTGTCTTGTGTTTCCTTGCATACTAGACTCACGCTAAAGAGGCCTGTGGCCTATTTCTAAAATGGATGTCCAAAAAGCTTTGCCAAAGGTGGGCCTTGCACAGCTACGATGGAATGTGGAAATGTTTTTCTACATTAATTCTTGGAGAATGGCTCGCAAACAAGGCTGTGTGGAAGCTTAGGACATTTGCTTCAGATTTCATTATGGTCAAGGCCGTGCTTGACGTTCAGCGGCGGAAAAGCTTGAGCGGGCGAAGGAAGTAGTATTGAGTTTTTATCAAATGTAACCACCTTCGGTAGCTGCTAGTGACACTAAAATAATGAACAATGCTACTCTTGAAAGAACGTGACTTTTGCTATGCGAGAGTCGGATGACCGCATCAGGAGACGTCCTTTGACCAATCAAATTATGTCTTGCTCGAATATTTGTATTCTTTTAGTTAGTTTTAGATAGGAAAATACTATAAGAATTGCCCCCTTGCTAAGAGCACTGTTCGTTCGTTCCTGTGCTCCAGAGACGCTGCCAGATATTCGTTTCACGTAAGATCCTTAGAGACTTTACTTTTTCCCTTTAGGTTTTCTTTAGCTAAGTTAGGGAAATAGGCTATGGAGAATTAATCTAAGTATTTGAGCATTTTCTCATGCTGATTTTGGTTCGAACTGCTAAGACAAATGTGCCTTTAATAAATAATTCTGCTTAATAAAAATGCTAATAAAAGAGTTTTCTTAATAAATGCATTTTGCTATAAATAAAGTTAATAAAAATAGTTTTTGAAATGACAAGCTGGTCTTCTTTGTTTCCTTGAGTTACCATTAGTTAATCCATTGCCTATATTTGTGACTTAATTAAAAGTGATTTGCTATGTTAGATTAATTAGGTCATAAGATTCAGATGGTCAAAATTCATGTCTCAGTCATTTATGGGCCTAGTGATTAATTTATAAATAATGGTGAGTATTGTGGTGTAGAGTTGTACATATGAGACTGAATTTCTCTTGACCCGCTGGATCACTTCTTTTAGGGTTTTCGATATTTAAAACCAACTTGTAGTTGGTGGTAAATAACGAATCCTAAAATGGGAAAAGCACTCATTTGAGTGCGCCCTACATTACGGATTTGGTAATTTAATGAATCGGTATGTTAAGAATTTGGTAATTTACTGATTCCTTAAGTTACCGATTCGGTAAAATACCGAATCCTACAATCATGCCACCTACATCTGAAAAGCTTAATACCGGTCGATAACAGCCGAAATTCGGTAATTTCGGCCGTTACCGACCGGTATTAGGCTACCTACGTCTGGCCCTAATAGTTGTCTTTATTTGTGAAAAACGGCATTGCTGGATTTATAACGTTTGTTGTGAATGCTCGATTTGTAAAGCAGCATTGGACTTGCATTTTACTCCAGTCCAACTTTTGACATTTATAACTATGTTGTGTGGCGGAATACTATAATAGAAGTGGTTTCTCTTAATCACAGGAACAGCTCTCAGTTGTACTGACCAAATATTATTTAAAACTTGACTCATTTAAGAGTTTTATATTGGAAATTCTGAGATGCTATAGCAATGTGCTGTATTTATTTTAAATAATTTACAGTGCCACACATGTCCTGCTAAGAATCTTCTGCTAAATAGAGCAGTGTATTGTCTATATTCACTGCTTTAAAAAGTTTAAATGGAGTTTTCATGATAGTGGATCACAGATTGAGAAGGGCAGTTACACTGCTGAAATGCTTCCCTGTGTTTTTTCGCTCGGGAAAACCTGACCCAATAAACAGGTATCATCTGAATTCATATTGTAAATATGTTAAGATTTTGAATGTAACATAATTTTACTTTTGTAGATTGCACATGAAATGTATTTATTTATTTTTAAACTTGTATTTATTTGCATTATCAAATTATTGACATTTAGAGGATGCTGCATATATTCCCATATACAAATCTAGTGTACACATATCAATTAACAGAAACTTTAGGACAGACAGTTACATCAGTCATAGTAAAAGTACTGATATCGGATACAGCCATTTGAATCCCCGGGGAAGGTCACCTATTGCAGTATAAAGATCATTTACCTAGCACTATCTATCATTCATACATGTCTACCTTGGGGGACTGGAAGTAATAGTGACGTAATAGTGACGTTGATCTGCATATCTGAACTTGTATCAACTGAACCTTGCGCATTTAACCACTCCAACATGAGATTTCAGATATCTTTGGGTCTGGACCCTGCGGGCATAAATTCCCAGAATAACAAGAGTTGGGTTTGACAATACGTAATATCTCGAAGCCATTCCTTCACCATAGGGGCTTGCGATTTCCTCCAGTGAATAGCCACTCTGCGTTTGGCAAGCAGGAGCAGCATCACATGTCATTTCTGAAGGTCCGATGGAGTATCTCTAATGAATCCCAAAAGACTCATCCGCGGGGTAGGAGTGGTTGGTGTGTTTATGATTTCACCGATGATGCGAAAGACCTCCATGCAGTACCTTGCTATCGAGGGGCAATCACATGCAACATTTAGAAATGTAACAGAGGCCGCCTTGCACTTCCAGCAATTGTCTGTAAACCTCAGACCAATACGGTATAGCTGGGAGGGGGTGTGGTAAAACCTGTGGAGATATTTAAAATGAATTAAGCACAATTTATAATTAGGGGATAACAATTTTATTTGGGCACAGCAATTATTCCATTATTCTACTGCGATTTGGGGGTCTAGTTCGGAATTCCATAACACCAGCGCCTTGGACTCCGTAACTGTAACAGTGTTTTGCATACTGCTATAAAGCCTCATGACTAATTTACATGGTGATCGGTTAGTTATAGTTTGTTCTAGGGCCTTTAAGCTGGGAGGCTGGTTAGAAAAGGAGTCGTGCAGCTGGTAGCAAGTAGCTCTTATTCGATAGTATAAAAAAGGGATGAAAAAATGGGCTTCGAAACACTATCCGCTTCTGGAGGCAACAGAAATGTGTCTTCCGGGTATAAGTCTGCAAATGCACATGAAATTATTAAATATACATATATATTTACATATAAATACACATCAAAAATAAAATAGAGCATTAAGCACACAACATTTACTAATGTTGTGGTGTTGTGTAATTATAATGTGTTTAAAAATAAACTCTATAATTATTCTATATAATTTAACAAAAACAGACACTACACTTCAATCACTACCCTTCACTCAGGAACTAAAAGGGACAAACTGGCCTGTGTTTAAAAAAAAGTTAAACAACATTTTAAACATGTACCTATTCTTCTGGTGAGCCATGTAGCTGGCTGTGCAGGGACAGGACTTCAGTAGCCAGCATCTCCAGCTCCTCTGGTAAACAGTTTGGGGTCCTGTCACCTGTCTTTCCTGGCATTGTGGCTCCCAGAGGTTGGAAACAGCAGCAGCAAAATTTGAAGAGGTGTTGTTTGTTCCACTGATAGGAGGCAAGTGAGCTTTTCTTTAAAATGCCATGTACAACTTGTGAGAGCATCAACAAAGATGGACACATCCATTGGCTTTCATACGTTGCTTTCACATATGTTGGCTGTGACCATCGAGGAATTCCACACCCACTACCCGGTCATCTTCCATCAACTTCCCTTTCATTATAAATGTCCTGATGGCGAGGTGAGTAGTCCGCCATTTTAGATTGCGGAATAGTGTGCATCACCACCAGTCAAAATGGTGGCTAGTTTGTATACATATACAAAATGCTAACATTATTCATTCATTTTGACTAAAAGAGTATCATGTAATGGGTTACTGTGGTTAAATGCAATACATGTGTGGTTTTGTATACACTTCCAGTGACAATATTTTAGAAATAGACACGTAAAAAAATGTAATTTAAAAAATAAATACATCATTAATGTTATGTTTTATTATGTTTTATTATGAAAAAACTAAATGAAATCTGTGTTTTCTTTGAAAAATATGTTGGCAAAAATGTATTACAGTTTTTAAAATGTAGTTCTTAGACTATTTCCAGACTCTGCCATCATGGAAGAACAGGATATAATCAAATAATTCTGATTATATAGGCAAACTATTCTTGATTTATGTTATCAGCTGTAGCCAGATCTTCTGCCTTGCAATAGGAATCCCACAGCAATAACACCAATATTGATATTAATGGCAGTCCTCTATTTTGTGGTCACAGTATTAGTGAAATACCCTGTTGCAGAAATGAAAGTTTTGCCAGTGTGAAGAGAGATTTTTATGCTTTGAGTTGCCTATCCAATTTGGTTGGAGCAATTGATGGCACACATATTCTCTTGGTGCCACCACATTACAGAAAGCAAGTCTACAGCAGTCACAAAAACTTCCATTCAATCAATGTGTAAGTTGTGTTCGGAACAGCAACATACCCCTGCAAATGTCATAACTTGGACCTGAGATGGCTTGAGTTGTTGGTAAGTACAATCTGTCTATATATTTTTTTGTTAATTGCAAGTTTTCTGATCAAAAAATAGTACGCACATTTTTGGCTTTTTATTGTTTTCATTTCGTATTGGAGATTCAGCTTATCCTAACCAACCATGGTTGTTAGCACAGCTGAGGAATCCACCCACACCAGGGGAAGTCTACTTCAGTGAGATCCATGGATGAGAACACAGAGGCTAGTGGAGCGGCTTTTGGGCTATCAAAGGCTAGATTTAAATGTCTAGATAAGACTGGTGGAGCCCTCCTCTACTCACCCAATAAGGTGTGCAAAATCACCATGACTTGCTGCCTGTTATATAACATATGGTAATCAAAATTGGGAATGGACACTGGTATCTACTATAACCATTGGTTATATTTGAGAACCCTCATAGAGGCTTTGATTTTGACATTGCGGTGTATCTTTTCATCCACCCCTTATCTAGCGTCATGGCATATTCATCGGGTTATCAAATGACGTGCTATATGCCTGCCTCACCCGAGGCAACCTCTGGTAAATGTAGAAGTGTCCAGGAATTACAGGTACAGCAACAGAGGAATGATGTGTAGAGCAGTCAAAAGATTTATTAAAAAACAGTGGCACACCAAAAAAACCAAAATTTATTATAAAGAGGTGGGCACTGGAAGTTTAAAAATTAACTGTGGTATATTAGATAATCGAGTTACTACCAACTTTATGTGGTGTGCTACAAGACGTTCTTATTTCAATGAGGAGACACATCAAGGTCTTCATACAGTTAACACAAAAGGTGGACATTTCTTTTGTGAAGGGAGTTTGGTATGCTTTGGGTGGCCTATCATCTGTGAATATAGCAGCCTAACCAGCAAATATTGCCTTAGTGCTAACAATCAACAGAAAAGTCCAATGCATTCTTAAAAAATACAAATCAATCACTGTGGAATTTGCCTTTGTTCAAGTTATGTATATTGAAATTGTTTGTGTCTTTCACAGTATCACAGTATCAACCCATGTTCCCTTTGCACTTGGCACCAGAAGTGTATATAGCAAATGTTTCAACTTTGAAATGTCCAAATGAAGATGTCCTGGTGAAGGAACCTAAAACAGACTAAAACAAAAATAATTTATACGCATGACATGTCAAATCTTGAGGACACATTACCTTAAAGCAATCAGAGTAAAAGATTGTAAATAAGCATAGTAGCCAGTCAATGTGTCAACACTTAGATCAATACACATCTTTGCAAAGGATATACCTTAACTTGCCCTTTCAGAAGAATGTCTGGCACAGACTTTTAGTCTCCTTAGATTAAAAGCCAGCTTTAAACGTAATGATATGTGAAGGTATACTTACACTCAATAACATCTTGACTTAAGCATATTCCTTCTTCTTCACCACTATCCTCTTCATTTGGCATTTCAACATCCTCACCCAGTGTAGTGTTCAAAAACAATTAGTAGATGAATACTAACGGTGTCATTCACATCCAATTCGAAGATGAAAAAGGATCTGTGGAAGTGGTTACAATGAACCATGGCATAAAAACAGTGCTGGAAAAGGACAATGCATATGCTGACTCACGTACAGTCAAATTTAAAGTAGAAGTACTAGGTCCTGTGTTGACAGGGACACTAGCGAGGTGATATCACATAGGTATCATCCAAAGCTGGTACATTGTAAGAAAGATACATACTTAGCATTGTTTGATGATCTAAATTCAGTTATGTCCACCTGGTTTTTTACAAGGATAGTAGGAAATATTCTAGAGCCAGGTTAATAGAACTGGTGCCATGGGATATTGTCATTCATCCCTGATATGTGGGTTCTGAGACGATTCCTCCATCTTTGTTCCTTTTCGAACAGTATCTGCTCTGCGTTGTTATTTTTATCATGGAGCATTTCTAAGATGGTCCATCTGAGATCATCACATGTGTGTCCTGCCTCCACAAAATGTGTACAGAGCTTTGTTGTACTTTTCTTTAGTCTAACGTTGCTCCTATGTTCTCCTATACATATTTTAACCTTTCTGCACCTATAGAGACATATGGTAATCCAGTAACTTGATTATCTAATATACCACAGTTAATTTTTAAACTTCCAGTGCCCACCTCTTTATAATAAATTTAGTTTTTTTTGGTGTGCCACTGTTTTTTAATAAATCTTTTGACTGCTCTACACATCATTCCTCTGTTGCTGTCCCTGTAATTCCTGGACACTTCTACATTTACCAGAGGTTGCCTCGGGTGAGGCAGGCATATAGCACGTCATTTGATAACCCAATGAATATGCCATGATGCTAGATAAGGGGCGGATGAAAAGATACACCGCAACGTCAAAATCAAAGCATCTATGAGGGTTCTCAAATATAACCAATGGTTATAGTAGATACCAGTGTCCATTCCCAATTTTGATTACCATAGAACCTATTCAGGGGAACTGAAAGGACTTTAATTCCTCTTCCCTCCTTCCTGATGAGTGTTATACAACATAGCCCTGCAATGGAATATCCCTCACATGGTAGAAGAAGGAACCCATGATGAGCCACTGGGTGAGGATGTTGAAATGCCAAATGAAGATTATAGTGGTGAAGAAGAAGGAATATGCTTAAGTCAAGATCTTATTGAGTGTAAGTTTACCTTCCCATATCATTACGTTTGAAGCTGGCTTTTAATCTAAGGAGACTAAAAGTCTGTGCCAGACATTCTTCTGAAAGGGCAAGTTAAGGTAAATCCTTTGCAAAGATGTGTATTGATCTAAGTGTTGACACATTGACTGGCTACTATGCTTATTTACAATGTTTTACTCTGATTGCTTTAAGGTAATGTGTCCTCAAGATTTGACATGTCATGCGTATAAATTATTTTTGTTTTAATCTGTTTTAGGTTCCTTCACCAGGACATCTTCATTTGGACATTTCAAAGTTGAAACATTTGCTATTATACACTTCTGGTGCCAAGTGCAAAGGGAACATGGGTTGATACTGTGATACTGTGAGAGACACAAACAACTTCAATATACATAACTTGAACAAAGGCAAATTCCACAGTGATTGATTTGTATTTTTTAAGAATGCATTGGACTTTTCTGTTGATTGTTAGCACTAAGGCAATATTTGCTGGTTAGGCTGCTATATTCACAGATGATAGGCCACCCAAAGCATACCAAACTCCCTTCACAAAAGAAATGTCCACCTTTTGTGTTAACTGTATGAAGACCTTGATGTGTCTCCTCATTGAAATAAGAATGTCTTGTAGCACACCACATAAAGTTGGTAGTGACATTCCACCAGATACTGCAACAATATATTGGAATGATACTATGGCCAGTTTTATTGATGTGGGATTCTATCAAAGCACGGATCCAGTGTAGGTTTCAAGGTACTTTATTCCACTTTTAAACCACCGACTATACAGCTCGCCAGCCTGCCATTCAATAACCAGTCTCCAGCATTCCCATGGAGACCATAACATTCGAGGCACGAGCTAGCAAACTTAAAGGCAAAGTAATTCACGACACATACCCTTTACAATAGAAGAATGAAGAGCAGGGAAAAAAAAAAAAGTAAAAAGGAAACTTACAACAAGGTCAGAAACTGTGCATACATAACAATGTGATTTAGTGGGATATTTCATACATCTTGTTGAGGAGGGTCTACACAACACATCAGTTCCAAAACCACTACCTTCATGAACATTGACGATAGAAAACCCTCCTGCAAATCTGAGAAATCTTGACATACTCCAAGTACTACCAGTATTAACAGTTACAACATTTTTCTTAATGGCTGAAATTGTGTAGGGACCCATAAAGCGAGAAGATCCCTTACTGTTATGTCTCGCTTTCTTCACAAGAACCTGGCCCTCAACATTCCATTTCTTCACCTTAACAGACATTTTAGCATCATACCTCAATTTGTACTTTTGTTGATAATTCAACGGTCTTTTAAGCTCCAATTTCAATGGTTCGAATATTATGTTAGGTACCCTGCACACCTTACGTGCACAAGGCTTGGCCCCCGTCTTCAGGATAATTCAAAGTTCGAAACCCTTGAGAAGTCCTAAACTATCACCAAACACCTCAGGAAAATCCTTAAAATATTGCTCACCACTTCCCACATTATCAATCAACATAACTTGGTCATTTGGATTGCTGGCACCGGGGTTTAGGATGATGCCCAAATCACGCTGGTGCCTCTACCCCATTGTCACCTCTTTGAGCTATGGATACTTTTCCAACAGTTTGTCTGCCCTTGAACTCAATCTCAGCAACCACATACCCCAGTATGTTGATACGTTGTCCCCCTAGCTGACTGGGTTGATGTCAGGAGGGAGCAGTTCTACATTCCCTATGCCAACACTTTCATCCCACTGTTTATTTCCAATCATAGTGAAAGGTGAACCTGAGTCATCCAACACCACAAATCCTCTTCCATCCACCTCAATATCACACTCAGGCATTACCACCTTCCCTGAATCGACCTCCCCATCCTTGTCTTTGACATTCAAAATGATGGTGCATATTGCCTCAGGTGTATTCTCTGCCACTCGGTTCTTTCCAGGAGATCTACACACACGGGCATAATGCCCCTTAATACCACACTTATTACACACTGACCCTTTAGCATAACAGTTTGGACTGTTAAACTGATAAATGTGAAAAACCTCCGCATCTGTAGCATCCAACTTTCTGTGAATCTGTCCTGTTCCGCTCTTGAATGCCACGTTCAGGACCAGGCAATTGCACATCACGCTCAGGACCATGCAACTGTGCATCATGCTTAGGACCACATGATTGTGCATCACATTATGTCCGTCTTCCCCTTGCATTAGAGGACATCTTGGCAATATAATCAGCGTAAGGTTGATGTGCACCAGTATCTGTCAATGCATGAAAATCACTCTGCACATCCTTCTTATCCTCAATATTCTTCCTAATCTCTTTCACCTAGGTTGATGTATTTTTGACCCATTCAACAGTAGCTATAGCCTCTGCTAACGATGGATTCTACGATAATAGTTTTTCTTGTACTCTGGTACTGTTGGTTCACCTCACCAACTGATCTCTGACTAAAGAGTCAGATAACTCTCCAAATTCACTGTACGTGCCAGTATCTTCAAAGAAGCAACATAACTGCCCACCCTTTCCACAGGCCTTGTACCCTTGTAAATAAGTTGTGACTCTCCAATACCACATTAATGTGGTGTCCAAAGTATCGTTCCAGCATATTCATTGACATTTCATATACATCTGATGGTTCCCCATCACCGTTACCAACTGATATTGCATCCATACTATCATAGATGCTTCTTCCTTCAACACCTAGAATGTGTAGTAAAATGGCTAGCTTCCTAAAAGCAGAGATTTTTTCTCCACCAATTGCCAGTATATATGAGTCAAAAAGATTCCTCCATCTTTTCCAAGGTAGGATTGGCTCACCCTTTTCTGAGAGGAAAGCAAGAGGTTGTGAAATGCTGGTGGTGGTAGCCATGGTTACAATGAGGGTTGCACAATGGAAATAATATAAAGTGTACACATATGCCAGGAGCAGCAACAACTCACACAAGCAAGTTTTTGTTTTAGAAAGTATCAAATCTCACCATGTGTCCAGAATAGTTTCAATATTGAAAGATTGCAGTTCGATGTGTGCTCTGTAGTTAGTGGAAATTATTTGAATAATCGCACGTGCCTTATCTCGTGCTTGCCTGAAGAATCACGCCACCTCCAGGTTACACTGTTTGAAGTCAGTGTATCTCCCTGTCAATGCGTTACTTTCACGTTGGATGCTCCACGCAGACGTCATGATGTCATGCAGCGTGCCACCATTTTAGTTTTCGGAAATCACTTCCACTAAATACGGAGCAAATGTCGAGCTGCAATCTTTCAATATTGCAGCTTTTCTGGACATATGGTGGGTTTATGGATATTGTATGGGTTCGAATATATTAGAAAAATGTGAAGAACAAATCTGTATTCATTTTTACGCAAATGTTAGTTTTTGATTTGTAGGTTTTGTTCTTCATTGAAATATGAATAGAAATTGTGAAAAACACTACCTGCATGGAACATTTTTATGAATAAACATTTTTTTTTAATTTTAACTTTGTAAAATGTAGGATGGTAGCAACAGAGATAAGACATACAACACCAGTGAACAATTTCTGGAGGATTGTATTCAACAAAATCAAATAAACTAAACAGGAAGGGAACAAATGACCAAACCAAAAAATTAAAAAGTCAATCATTGTGAATGAAACTATTTCTGAAGATACCATTTGTTTGAAAGCCAATGTACAACATACAACTGATATCAAAAAGGTAAATTTAACCAGAAAATAGCCCACAGACTGAATGATAGTCACACACTGGTGGAAATTAGGTTTTGTGTCTATTGCTGGTGGAGGTCTTACCATCTTCGCCAGATGACCTAGATGAATGGCCCCTCCTGACGGGGACTGGTGGATTTACAGTTGTATTGACTGAGGTGGGCGCAGGTATTTCCTCTTGTTGCAGGACCTCACTTTCAGTGGCTGAAGAATATGTAGTAGGCTCAGATGTTGTTGGACCACAGAAAGGGAAACATGTTGCTGGAGGTGAACAGTCAAAATATCGAAAATAAAAATATCAAATTGATAGAATATCGAGTTTTTTTTATATATAATCGACAGAGTATCAAATTGCCAAAATATAGTGGTGCAGAATATCGAAATTCAGGTAAGAAATATAGATTTCCATAATATCGAAGTTAGTAATATCGACAGTCATAATATAGTTGTTTAAAATATAGATTTTTTTTATTGTGTTTTAAGTGTTAGTATATGTGTTAAAAGTATGTATTATTTTTGTAATGTATGTTTGAATTTTTTTAAAGTAATGAATTTTATGTTATTTTTTCGTAATTTAATTCCGTAGCGGGTTGTGGGTTTATAGGGGAATATGGTGGGAAGTAATTTACTTGTAATTTATTAATTATTGCGATTATTTTCGTGCATTGGTAATTAATTTAATGTTAATTAATTATTAATTGGTATTTTTCTTATTATTAATTTGATGTTTATAAAGTATTAATAGGTAATTCATTTTTAATAAATAATATTTATTGGTGTTTATAGTTCATTGATGATTGTGATGAAAATAAATGATAATTAATTGAGTTTTATTTAAATATTAAATCATTACTTTCCCTACTGTTGCACTCACTGGAGTGGGAAAAGTAATTTTAACCCGTACGCTATCCAACGGTTTCCCTACTGTTGCACTCACTGGAGTGGGAATAGTAATTTTTACCCTCCCGCTATCCAACGCTTTCCCTACTGTCGCACTCTCTGGAGTGGGAATAGTAGTTTTTACCCCTCCGCTAACACTTTCCCTACTGTTGCACTCACTGGAGTGGGTATAGTAATTTTAACCCTCCCGCTATCCAACGCTTTCCCTACTGATGCCCTCAATGGAGTGGGAATAGTAATTTTAACCCCTAAGCTATCCAACGCTTTCCCTACTGTTACACTCACTGGAGTGGGAATAGTCATTTTTACCCCTACGCTATCCAACGCTTTCCCTACTGTTGCACTCACTGGAGTGGGAAAGTAATTTTTACCCCTACGCTATCCAACGCTTTCCCTACTGTTGCACTCACTGGAGGGGGAATAGTAAATTTTACGCTCCTGCTATCCTATGCTAAAATTCTTTAATATTTTGTAATATTATTAGGTTAATATATATATGTATTAAAAAATACCAATGCACGTTTATTTTATTTTTAATTACATTAATTATTTATTAATTTTAAGGTTATTTAGGTATTTTTAAGTATGTTTTACTTAATTATAATAATTATTTTATAATTTTAGATTACTTTTTAGACATTTAAAAAATTCAATATTTTTACAAACTATATTATTCACAACAATATTTTGGATTCGATATTTTTGTACTTACCTGTTTGGAGATAGGAATTCTATTTTCTGGGATTATATATTTTGTCATCAATATTTTGCCAGGTCGATATTTTGCTCCTCGATATTCTGTCAGTGATCCGTTGCTGGAAAAGCCCTTGACATTTGGATAAAACAATACTGCAGCACCCCAGTCAGGGAGCCCCATTTTGGACATTGTGCTGACCCAGTCCATCATGTCTTCAGACTGATTAAAGGACCCCAAGGCTTTTTCAATGGTGACAATTAATCCAGTGGCCTCACTTTGCTGGCCCAAAGATTCCTTCCCACAACCCCTAACCCTTCCCCCACTACCCCGTACCCTTGACTCAGTGTGGCCCATTCCACTGGTTCCTGGCTGAACTTGAGGTGATGGTTTTAAAGCAACAGCAGTGAAGACTGAGTGGCACAAGATTGGGGTGATGTTCCTTTGGACCCAGGACCTGAGGGTATTCAGAGGGTGGGAGGCGTAGGTGTGGGCCTAGTGAGACTCACTGTAGCTGTTTTCCCAAGCAGACCAGATGGACCAGCCTGCTCCTCATCATCCAGACTTACAGGAGTGGATTTCTCACTGAAGGCCTGTTCCTGGTCTGGAATGGCAGTATCCTCAGTAGTGGTGGCAGGTGGATGTCCACGTACTCTGGAGCTCTAAATGTGTGAGAAAAAAGTTACAAGGTCTAAGAGCACCATGCAGCAACACAATTATGAGGCAAGCCGAGAAGGAACGCTGAATGTTAACATGCCAGCTCGAATGCATCGGTCAGCTCGCTCATTGAATTGCTGCAATGAAGAGCAGAAACTCACCACTGCAGCCCGGTCATGAAAGGTGGTACCATACATTGCAACTGTACCGTTAAAGTCCAAGAAACATGAGGAGGTAATAGGTATGCCTTGCAAAGAGGTGTACTGTCCAGCTTTGGTGGTTTCACTAGAAAAGGTCAGCTCCATGCTGGAGTCTACCACCATCTCACTCTGTGCAGAAGCCACGCCCCTTTACTTCTGCCTTCTGAGCTCCAATTTTCCTCTGTGCTCAGATGTATACTTTTCTAGCCTGTGTTCCTCCCTAGGACTGACTTGTGTTCAAAAGGAAGTTGTGGGTTTATGTGGTGTGGATATTTGCCCCCTTCCATTCATGATGGCCCATATTTGTTTGCATTTTCGAATGCATTTTTACTTGGTATATGTTTTTATGTTACAGAATAATGCTTTTTAGAAATTTGTTTAATATCAAAATTGTCTGTGTTATTTTAATTATTCTTATGTTTTCCACAAACACACTTTAATACTGTTTTCATTAGTTTCTCATTTTGTAATTATTTTGCCATTATGTTTGCATTCTTTTGTATTTTAATATACTGCCACTAAATATGTTTTTACACTGATCCTTCACTTTAGAAAAAAGCATTCAATTTGCCATTGCAATTACTCTCCGATATGCTTTTAACAGTATTAAACAGAAGACATCAAACCACAGAATGCTTACCCAATTTAGCAAAGAGATCAAAGGGAGCACACGGAACTTAAGAGAAGATTCAAGACAATCCTCTTCTGCCTCATCTTTAAATAATCAACAGTCCACTCACTAGTCAGGCCTGCCATTGTAGCCTGTGGTGGAGTTTACACCTGCCGTTTCGACCTAGCAAAGTTAACATTTTGCTTGGCCTAAACCTTCCTTTTTTAATATTTATATTATGTATAAATCAACTGTTAGGTAGGTACTAAAGGCTCCTCAGGCAGGGTGTAAGCTTTTAAAAAGTAGGACATATGTGTTTAAGTTTTTCATGTTCTGTCATAGAGGAACACAGTGTTACCTTATTACACTTAATAAGTGATACATTCACTTTTGGGAACAGATAGAGAAATACTCCTTCCACTCATTTGAAATGTAATTTTAAATCCTCTTTAATGGTAAAGTCTGAGTTTAAGTTACAATTCTGAAAATGCCAACTTTAGAACGTCAACATTTTTCGGCCCAAACCAAATGTGCCTTTCTGCCAGTGTCCAGGGTCACATGACTATAATCAGCTCTCCTGTGGTGTGCTGTATATTTCTTCCCAACATGGTGACAAAAGTAGCATAGTGTAGAGGGAGTGGGTCTTCCTGACAGGACGGCTGCAGAGAAGTTGTTTCTTGCCCTGAATACTCTTCTAAGTACACTGACTGCAGCACAGATAAAAGAACCTGACACCAGGCCTGCCCTTGCTTTTGTCACCCAGTTTGGAGCCAAACCCAGGGGAAGAACTTCACAGAACCAATTTGGGAGTAGGCCAAGGATTGCCCCACACAACGGCTAGCATGGTTGTAAATGTGGCACCTTTTATCAGAACATTCCTGGGCCTGTGGAAAATTCAGAAGAAGGACTGGCCTACTGTCTGAAAAAGGACAAAAGGAACCTGCTTTTCTAGGACTTGTGATCCCCATAGATAACTCCAAGAATCAGCTGTCTTACTCCTGTTTGAGCTACAAGGACACACCAAGCTTCCAGAGGCCTCACATATCACAACCTGACCTCGCTGATCCCCGCTGCTTGCCTCTGCCGGAGTGAGTCATGATCCCAAGAGGTGCTCACAGGGGAAAATCCAGAAACATGGGGTTCTTCAGGACCACATGAAAGCTCCTCCTGCCAGCAACGGTGAGCGATTTCCCCGCCATTGCAAAGTTCTAGTTGTGACCTGCTCTTTGCTGCAAACAGTGACTACTCATGTCTCCCACCAATGTAAAGCGCCAGCAATGAAAGTTCCAGCTAAGGCTTCTTGTGTGGACTTGGACAGTGAGAAAAGAAACTCCTCAATGGTATAATATTAGTTTCTGTACCCAACTCGCGTTCAATCACATCAGCCGGAAAATGTGAATTTGAACTGGTGCAGCACAACCAGATACCTGCAAGTGAGGCTTGTGCTTTTTGGTGATATTTTCATCTAAAAGTTTAAAAGTCACAGCTCCTGTCTTGCTGATTGGATTTTTATCCTCATTTTATTTATTTTTATATTAATTTGGGATTGTACATGCGCTCTGTTTTACCTTTATTATTGTTTGAGTGCTGCATAAATACTTTATATATTGCCTCTAAGTTAAATCTGACTACTTTTGTGCCAAGCTACAAGCAAGAGGGTTAAGCGTTGCTTTATTTAGTGACTTGTGTGGTTCACCCTGACAAAGAATGTGATTATTGTTTAAGTGGGGCTTCCACCCATCTCAACCAATAACCTAATTACTTTTCCAATCCAATCCAAAAAAGCTTTATTCGACAATTTGTCAAAAAAACCAATCACAGATAAAACAACATTTCATTTCAAACATTAAAACAATAAAATATACTAATTCATGATATTGAACCTTAAAAATGAGTACAAAACACATGATCCCGTTAAGACATTGCCATTTTTTAAGTAAAAACATATTATATCAATTAATTAATAGCCATGCTAAGTAAATAGCTAAAAACTTAACTTCAAGCAATGACATAGATATGATTCATGATTGCTCAAAATAAATACGACCGGACAAATTTTCATGTAACATTTACAATACGTGCTCTAATTATCCACCTCCAACTAAGGAACTTGGCTACAGTGGAAGATGTGTGGCGCAGCGGTCAGGGTGACTGACGCTAGAATCTGAACGCTGGAATCTGGAAACTGACACGATTACATCCCTGAGCCCTGCGTCGTAAGCTGACATTTCTGCGGTACACCATATTCTACGCCAGTACTAGCTAGGGCACAACCTTGCTAGATCCACTTGAGCTTTCCTGCCCAGTTCTTGCAGCAGTGGGAGAACCGGTGTGCTTTGAGGGAGGTTGGTGATATGTCTCAAAAACCTATTTTCAGCTAATGTTAAGTTTTCGAACCCCCAGAGTTCCACCCCATATAGCACTGAGCTAACCACTTTCATATTATAAATTTGTAAGACTGGACTAATGGGCTTGGTCAGGGAGGCAATAAATTATCTGTGTAAGACCCCTGATAATTGTCGATGATTTAGCGAGGATGGGTCTATTTGGCGCCCCCATTTCATATATTTTTATAATATAACCCCTAAGTAGGTAAATTCGTTGCCTTGTTTTTAAGGCTTTTTATCTAAAAAGATGCTTCCTGTGAAGGATCTGTGTTGATTAAAAGTTATGAATTTCGTCTTTGCCACAATGATTTCTAGTCCCCGTAGTGAGAAAATTCTTCAAAAAGAATTAGCCCTCACTGTAAGACACTAGGGGTTTTAGAAATAACCAATGTGTCTTTGGCGAACATTAAAATGGGAATTGCAAAGCCCGCAAGTACTGGAGCCTCAGTTGGTACTAATGATAAAAACTCCTCAATTCCATTAATAAAATAAAGTGGGGGCTAATATGCATCTTGGCGAACCCCTTTGCTACAGGAAAAGGCTTGGTAACATTTCCTTGCCTGCCCCAGCGTATTTGAGCAAAATTATCTTCATGAAGGCGCGCTATTAGGGTAAGTAGTTCACATGGTATCCATAGGTCCTGCGAAACAACCCAAAGCTTGCTACAGGAAACCTGGTCAAAGGCTGACTTCAGGTCGACAAATGCAGCATACATGCTGCCCTTGCCCAAGACCACAGCTCGCCAGTATATTAACCTAAACTGAAATACTTGGTCTATTGTGCTGATGTGATTACGAAAACATGCCTGTAGTGGAGTAAGGATCTCCTGTTCCTCAATCCTGTCTTGGACCTTTTCAAGTATCAATCAAGCTACTTTCCTTTGAATGGAGTCGATTAGGCTGATAGGTCTACAGTTTCCTGGGAGGGACTTGTCTCCCTTTTTGTATAGTGGGATAATCTCTGCCCCTTTCCGAGAATCAGGGACCCCAAGGTCGATCGCATTTGCCAATAACAAGATGTACCTAATTCACCAAGGCTTGTTATAAAGAAAAATATCAGCGGGGATACCATCTATTCCCGGCGCCCAGCCCCCCATAAAGACCTAAGGGGTAAGTCAACATCAGCTGCAGTAAAAGCCTTGTCAACGTAATATTTGTGGGTGAGAACTATGAGATTGTCTTCTTCCGGCTCAATGTCATATTGACATCCAAAGTGGGTTACCAATTGTTCCTGCGCAACATGATTCTGTGGTTGGGGTCGCTGCCCCCTGCCCCATTTGACCAAATTCCAGAACTGTTGTGAATCATTGTTAGCACAGGCCGATCTGTGATCCTGCCATCTGCTTTCTTCCCATTCTTTTTTTGCCTTTATCTGGGCCCTCCTATATTCTGTCCTGGCCGACCGGACATTAGGTCTTTTGACCTAATGGCTTCTTTGATGTTTTTGTGAGGCAGTTTTGCAGGCTTCATTATTCCAGAGGCACGTATTCCTTATGGGAGTACTCCTTGGCCTATGTCCTCTAACGAAATAAGAACGTAGTTTATATAAAAATGTATTTTGTGATGCGGTTATATGGTGTAATGATAGCGAGTCAGAGATAGAAGCAAGGGACTATTCAACTAAGGTTTGCTTAGCATCTGCAGCAATAGCATTGAGGATGTCTGGACTCTTTAAAACCACTTCCCACTTCAGGTGCCTTAGGTCGTTGGTGGCGACCAGATCACAAGTGGTTAGACAGTCCTCAGATGGTAGAGGTGATTGATGAGACAGAAATTTAAAGGTACTGCATAAAGGGTTATGATCACTTTCCATACGCTCCCTTACTACTATGTCCAAAAGAGCTTGCCAAAGTTTTGAATTAATTAGCATATAGTCAATACAACTGGCGCTGCAGCCATTATTAAAAGTATTGGCTCCATGCCTATCGGATGGAGTTCTTCCATTAACTGCCCGCAGTCCTTTTTCTAGGGCAATAGCTTTCATTTGCATTACAACATCTGACCATCGTTTAATTGGCGCTAATTCAAGATTAGGGATTCCCTACAAGGCATCTTCCTCCATCACTCATTCCTGTTCCTCAATACCCAAGGGCTCACATTTCGTGTTAAAATCCCCCACAGCTATCACTAAAGTGTCTTGAGACCATTGATCTAAGAGGTCATCAAGTGAGACTAACACTTCTGATCTCTTCCCCCTGCTAGGCCCCCTGACATAAACATTATAGACATCAATAATCCCAAGCGGAGCAGACCCCCCAGAAGCCGGATGGCAAGAATATCATTATTTTTGGTTGGGAGCTCTCGAATTTCAGGACAGATGGCCTGTTTGGCCCAGATTGTAAGCCCCCCTGATGGGCGACCCTTACGCCCTCTTATGGCCGGAATATAATAATTTAAATACCCTTGATGGAAAAGGGGGTCAACTAGCCATGTTTCATGAAAAATATAGATGTTGTGCTGCTCCATAAAGGTTTGCCATTCCGGAGATGCCCTCTTGGACTCTAGACCAGCTATATTCCATGATATTATGTTCAAGGTGGGGTATTGTGATGATGCTCCATGAGTATATTATCCCTGTCGGTTATGTCTCCTAGGGTATTCAACTCTCCCACTGTATTAAGCAGGGGTAAGGGTGTTATAGTTGTTTCCGGAGGGGATGCGAGTGGTTCTACTATATTGGCACCCTTGCAGGCTGGTGTCCTGTGTTGCTCTCCTGGAGCTCCCACGGGAGAGAGCACCCTTCAATCTCTCTCATTGAGGGGGCAAGAGCTCATGTGTGTGGTTTGTTCAGGTGGGATTAATATAAGACAAACTTTGGAACACAAGAGTTCTTGAGCCCGAATGTCAAAGTCTACAAGATTCTCTACCAACCAAAAGCATGAAAGTGTTAGGGTAATGTAGTCCATTGGGACTTTAGGGGATGTGTGTCGTTTAGCCCCAAGAATATCCTCCTTGATTAGTGATTGACAGCCCTTATATGGTGAATCCATTGGGTACATTTATTTCTAGGAGAGTTCTCATCCTCAAGATAACGATTACCTGAGCATTTTGGTATGTTTGTCATATATATAGTGATATGAGAGCTTTGTGTACTAGGGAACCCCCATACCCTGATGTGCACAGCTTCTACTCTGACCTGGGGTGGCAAGAGGTGGAAAAGCCGTGGGTGGGTGCAAAGGTTTCCTAGTGTGGATTGCGTTTATGGATTCCCTACCGGGGAAATTGTGTCCCGCACTAGTACTAGATGACTTGGGGACCGGTGCTTGACTCATCTTGCCACCTGGAGCCTGATCTATAGGGAACAGTGGGGACTTCCCTGCTAGTCTTGCAGACTCCGGTGGACAAGGTTGACTTGGGGGAAGAGTTCTAAGTGATGTTTTGATCTGTTGGACTGCTTTGTGAACTTTAGATATAGAATCAGTGAGGTTAAGAACGGTGGATTTGAGAACTTGGATTTTGCTCATTAAATTTGATAGCTGCTTGGATAAAGGCCCTAGGGAAGACTGGGAGGTGTGCATGGATGCTCCTGGAAGCGGGTAAATACTGGAGTATATGTCATTCTCAATTTGCTGGGCCTCTTTAATACGAACTGGTTCCTGTGTGGTACTGCCAGGGTTAGTCACTACATGCTCCATATGACCTTGGGTCCTTATACTTGAGGGGCTGGTTTCTAAGAATATTGGCTCCAGGAGAGGATCATATCCGTTACTACAGGGAAAAACAGTCAGACTATTTTGAGTTAAAGCTGGAGTACACGAAATGTCTACATCGTTTTGACTTGCAGGTGGGGTGGAGGGAACACCTAGGAGTTCAGGCGAAGGCGCCTGTCCTGCAGATTTTGTAAACATATCAGGGATCCGCCTTTTTTTGTTAGTGTTACTTCCCATAGCTTGCTCGGGGTATTACCAATCGATGGAGCAATATCCGTGGTGGCGCTATCAAGAATGCTTTAGCACTCAGACAAAAGGTTATCAATTCTATCTAGAACTTCACATCCTGCATCTTGACTAACTAAATGGTCTTTTTTTCCTTTCTTTGCCTTCTTTTTGCTACCCTCTCCCACCACCTCCTCGCATGCTTTCCTCTTTCCCATTTAACCCCCAAATAAAATAGACAAACAAGTTTGCAAGAGGGACACTGGAGTAGCACATATCCCTCAAGAGCCAAAATACTTTTACTACTGGAAACAAGCCTAAATAGCAAATGTAAACTATGGCCACCACTCGGTGTGATGAAAAAGTAACCTGCAATGAAACTTAACGTCCTGGGAGTCCTGGATGACAGAATTCAGAGGGGTGGCACAGTCCAGCTTTTTTCCGACTCTGATGGGCAAGGTCGGGCCGGCCCTTGGCCCTGGCTTTGCCAGCGCCACGAGGTGTGAGGCAGCGCTTTAAAGCGCGATGAATGGCCTCCCCCTCATCTGCGGTGGCGGGAAGGAGCGCGTAGCACCCTTGGACTTGTGGTCCCAACAGCTTGTATGCCAGCCCAACAAAGCAAAGTGAGGCTGCTGCCAGTGTTGCTCCCTGGGATTAGAAGGGTAGACAAACTCGCAAATGGCCTAGCCGAGCCCTGCACTAAATCAGATTTCCATTTTTCCATTGCCTCCACAATTTTCACCTGGCAAACTGTGAAAGTCACTATAGCACTGACCTAGTCAGGGTATTTGACTGACTATTGATCAAGTAATTTGAGCCAGTGGCATTATAAGAGACCATACCAATGCATATAAGGAATGAGGGATTCATCATTTGAAGATCTCTACGTGCCAGCGTATAAGTTGCAGGACATCCAAGAAAGTGATGAAAGCCTGTTAGTAACTCACGCTATGTTATGATTGTAGTTGTATTGTTTTATGTTAAAAGCTTTTGAAACTTTCAGAATTTATAGTGAAGGTGATTCCGAAATGATTATAAAAAGAGATATGATCCACTAAATTCCTATTGCCCTTAACATGGATCTGTCATCATGCTGAAAAGTGTCCTGTCATCATCATTCATTTCTTCTATCACCTTTGCTCTTCTAGACTTCGAATCTTGGATCTCTTAAACTACCATTAAAGAAAGAGAGAGGTTTGCAAGTGGTTCCTCGGACCTCAAAAGGATTGGCAAAAGGTGAAGTTCAGTGAAATTTATATGACTGAAACTGAGATAATTGTATTGTTAATGCTGGAAGATGGATGGACCACGGTTGGAAATGTAACAGTGTGGTTTCTGTTAGTTTGCTTCTCAGTGTTCCTGGTTAAGAATTATGGAGATAGGAAACTGAAGTGATTACACCATGTAGGTAAGTGTAAGAGCACAAGCTTTATTGACTCTTCGTCTCCACATCTTCCAGGAACTGACAAGATCCTGGTATTCAAACCATAGTGTTCCATTACCAATACAGTGACATCATAAGAAGTGCAAGTCACATCAAGAGAACTAAAGGAGAAAGTACTACAGAAACCTGCTCTAACGCCTGGTTTAGGGTTAAGTGTTGTTGGTACCTTATATGTCATGATGCAGGAGCCCTACTGAAACCTGCCAATGGCTCCCTGACCAAGGGGAATAGATCATCAGAGGATATTAATGTTGTTTTACTCCCATTTTCCCACATACTTTTGTCAGTAATAATATATGGTGAGCATGAGTCTGCCCAAAGTGCCATGTTGTCATGGTTTATTAGCACATTACATTTAGGAGGATGATAATCTTCAGAAATATCATTCACAGAATCATCATGCACAACCATTACTTCAATATTAATTTCATTGTTTTCATTTCCATCATCCTCACTATCAAATTGAGGTTCAACAAGATTGCCAGAATGTTTCCAATTGCTATTATCACCAGTTCTGCACCACTTAGCAAAATGACCTTTTTTTTTGCATTTTATGCATGTGACTTTAGTAGCAGGACATTTATTAAAATCTGCGGCATGTGTTTGACTACCACATCTGAAACATATTCGTTTGTTGAAATTGTTTTTGCTTTTGGCAACATTAAATTTCATATCTTTTTTGTCACTTTTAAATTCTGTTCTTTTATTACTATTACTGAAGGCATTAACGTTACTAGACTCATCTTTATCTTTCTGTTGTAAAGAACTTAATTCTTTAACGTAATGGGAGGTGTTTTCCATTTTTCTAGCAGTATCAAGAGTTTTTTGCAGAGAAGGATTTTTAAGTTCAAGTAAACGTTCTTGAATTTTAATGTTCTTAATTCTATTAATAAATTGATCTCTAATTATTTCCTCATGCAAATCTTTGAATTTACAAGTGATGGCTAAAGTTCTTAAACAAGCTACATACTGTTGCACGTTTTCTCCTTGTAACTGTGCTCTAGAGAAAAATGTGTGCCTTTCTACGACAATGCTAGTTTTCTTCCCATAGTTTTCTTCTAAAGCTTTTAAAGCTTCAGAATATACATCTACAGATGTGTCATTTGAACTCGTTTCACTAGTTTCACTGCCTTCATCAACAGTATCAACAACTGTTGAAACAACACGATTTACTACAGGTAAAGTTTTTAAAACTTTCCTCCCTTCAACTCCTAAGTTGTGTTTCAATAAAGGCAATTTCCTAGAAGGTAAAAATAAATCGCCACCAATAGCTTCTAGATAAGTTTCAAAAGATTCTGCCCAATCTTCCCAATTCATTGAAGGAGGACCAGGGCATTGTAAAAATTTAGGAGGAGCTGCAATAGAAGATGTAACATCCATACTAACTTAAGAAAATTAAATATCAAAAATTAATACATAAATAAGAAAGATAAAAAATGAACTAAAATAAATAATGTAGTCACCGTTGTGTGGATACTGTTGTTTGAATAATTCAAGTTCACTTCACCTTTTCACACTTCACTGTATGCAGAATGTTTACCTTTAATTAGAATAGTTGCTGTGTAAATTTTCAAAAAGATCGATGTTTAAAGTTTTTATGCTGTTTCCAATATTTCTCTGTGACCGATTTCCGTGACTGATGGCTATAACTCTGTATTTAATGTTTTAAAATCGTTATTGTTGTGCTGCAGCAATTTCAATTTGAACAAAGGTTTTCCTAGGCGAGAACGAAACTGACGTCTGTTAACAGAGGCGTATACAGTTGTATACAGTTGCCATGGAGATTGAAGATGGCCGCCGTGCGTCACCCGTGCGTCAAAAGCGTAGAGACGCGATGATGCTCAACGTGATTGCAGCGCAATGACGTGTAAGAGTCAGGGCAACAAACCATGAGGCGCGTGAACAGCTTGAAGATCAACACTGCGCGTGAAGATAAACTCGAGGCAGGTTATCGTATGTAAACAAGGTAACGATCTTGAAATAACTCGAGGCAAATTATCGTATATAAACAAGGTAACGATCTTGAAATAAAAACGTTGCTTCCATCAGATAAGAGTTATTGCTTAAGACAAATGCAATCACAGAAAATAGTTGTTAACGATGAAATTCACATTTAACGCGATTAAGGCAGAAGAAAAAAAAACTTTAAAGTATTCAATACTCCTAAAACGATTAGAAGGTTGTTGCTGGAAGCAAAGTAAGGAAAACTTTTTTAACGGAGTTTAAATAGAAGAAAAGTTTAAAAATGTTCATCAAGTACCTTGTAAGTTCAAAATTATAACTGCCTTAGGGGTTGTATGTATATCTCCATCAAGTCAAATCTTCATAAAATCAATATTGTAGATTTCTTCAAATCGATCCCATCCTCGTGGCCACTGAAATGACTTGAGGTACAGTGGTTTGAAGTAATAAAGAGGTTTATTCAATAATACAACCCCAGAGGCAACCAAGGACCAACTTCCTCAGCAACAGTACATCTCTGCTCTGCTCCCTGGATTCCACACTCTAGAATCCAGTGAACATGGCATAGCAACATAGAACATTAAAGGAACAACAAGAAGGATACCAAGATACAACAATTAGTACTTGGAAGTGGCTCCAGAGGCAGTTTGGAGTATGACCTGTGGAGAGTAATCAGGACCAGCGAGGATCTCACCAAGATTTCTGATTCTGGTTAACATGCATAAACTGATCTCTAGGTCGCTGCAGCCAATGATTAATCCATATTCAGGCTACATAGGGAGAGTCTAGTGGGAACTAGAAAGGGGACAATTTGGGGGTCTCATAAAGGGTTAACATGCACTAAAAAGCAAATGTTGGCCAGGAACGGGGAACAGGAAGAAAACGTAATGACTCATTTCCTCTGAAATCATGATAGAGTGACTTTTTAAAGAGAGATATAGAAGGATACTAGTCATACTTTGTCTGCATCTTGTGCTTCTTGCGATGGCTAGGGACTTCCAAGCAACTAAAAGTCTGCAGCAGGGCAGACTAACAGAATGTCAGCAGTTCATTAGTCCTAGCCCAAACTTACAGGAGACAGGTGGCATGTAAAGTCATGTTATACAGCACAGTGGCAATGTTCGCGCAGGTCTGCGTGAATGAAGACCTTTCTAGCATTGGAGTTAGGCTTCATCTTATATATCCTATCCTTGACAGTGACCAGAGTGAGCAGCAGCCATTTCCAGTATATCCAAAACAATTGACATTTCAATCTCCATGGTTGGGCAATTTTTACTTTCAGGATGCATTGTGTGCGACAATAGGGAGGTACATTCTTTAGGAATAATCCCTAGTGAGAAGCTGTGTGGATTCTCACCTGAGAGACCACAGGGCTGGACTAACCATTGTAACTTTCTAGCAATTTCCCTGGAAAGGTTAGTGGACTGCTTACAGAGAAGGATGGTCTGCCATTACCCAACCATGCTGCAATTCTAGTTGCATACACCTGAAGTGTGGGGCTGGTTTGAACATTTTAGCTGGGCTCATTTTTATTGTCAGTATGGGCCTTTCAGTACCTGTAACCAGGGAGATGAAGAAAGGGTAGGGTGTGCTATTGGTATTTTTCTTCTGTGGGCAGCAGTGATTCCCTATTTCAGACCACTACTACCAAGACGATCCTTGCAATTATCTGATATCAGACATTTCATTCCTTTGTTCTCCACTCCAACTCTTTTCTTGCTGGGCTATATTTAGATCCACTAAGTCATACTTTCAAATCTGCTCTCAAAGAACACCTCCTCCTACAAGAAATGCAACATTGATCTACTTGATTCTGAATACCTTTCTAATACCATCTGCCCTTTCATCTGCTACTTTTTTTCGTTATTTGCATTGCCCATTGAAATATGTACACAAAAAAGACATGTACTGCCTTGTTTTCAGCATCTCATTCCATGCATCAGTCCCATCACTCATTCTATGTCACTGATTCTAAGGGTGGTCGAGTGAGGTCGGTATTTACCTCAACCGGTAAATATTGACTCTCCAAGCTAAGTTATTAACCAGGTGCTGTAAATACCTCTGAATCCTAGTAGCCATGCTGAAAATGTGGAAGTAGAAGCTCCAAGAGTTGCTAATTGTCTCATTTCAGCAGATTTTTGAGGTTTCCTCCCATTTTTCAATGACGCATTCTATCTGATTTGAGCAGATGAAATCTATCACTGGGAAGTTTGTAAAGATGCAGCAATTGTTGCAGAGAACATATTTTATTTTATTTATTTAAACTTATAGCGCGCAACAGCTACCCGCAGTGGGTTTCCATAGGGCCGGATGTACTAAGATTTTATTGGCAAAAATCAGCCATAAATTGTGCACTACCTTTTTTGCAAGTGAAAATTGTTTTGGTGAACTGACCTATGTACTGATTAATATTCATGAAGAAGGTCCTAAATTGTGACTATTTTGGATTGGATGTCATCAGAGGGATGGTGGCTTGCTAGGGTCAGCATACTTCCATGTCTGCGATCGCACTTAAGTATTTTCTTTTTAAATGCAGCCCATTTTCCTTAGAGGACACTATACTACACTTAATTTAAAAAAGGTCACTTGGACCACTGACCACTCCCCCACAAGATTATTTTCACTTTCAAAAGGGAAGGGGTTCCACGGTGAACCAGTTACCGAATTGCAAAATGAGTTTAGCACATTTGTACAATACATTTAGCTGTCAAAAAACCTTGTGATTTAGCGAATCTCATGATTTGAGACCACTAAATGACTATATTCAAGGTTGTGGCGTGTTTCTGGATGCACTATACACACTCACTGTGCTTGTGCATCTGTCCCATAGTTCCGATTCCTTTGCAAACAAGTATCCCCCAAATTTGAAAATAAACCTAAGATTTCCCCCCAAAATCAGTTTCAGCACATTCACCATCCTTTTGTTTCTCTCTTCATTTCGAACTCTTTTTGCGCTCAATAAATAAGTACATTGCAGAGAGCATGTAAATAGGATGAACTCATTTTGCACCCCGAAGCAGCCCGGAACTGTCATCTGATTCGCTGCACATCACGCAAAACTCAAAGGAAGGACTTAATTGATTCGACAAGTGTCAAAGACTTAAAGTCCAACAACAATTAGTTTAGAACATAATGTGACATATTCCTTTAAATTACTCAGCCCAGAGTGCAAACCACGGCAGCTTGAAGTGAGAGCTATTAATGTGTGGAAAAATCTGTGAAACTGTAAACAACCCAATGACACAAAGATAATAACGTGAGAAAGCTAAATATAAAGAGAACAAAAAAACGTAAACGTATAAAATGCACTTGATGACAAGGGATATTTAAAGATGTCACTCTTTTTGAAGTATTGAAGAACTCGACTGACAAACAAGAAAAGTATCAAACAATGGAATTAAGATGTGGTTTTGCTTTAGGAACTAACTTTAGTTAGTGCTTTGAGTTGGATCACTCCTAAAATCTGATAGCTATGTGATAATGGTGCAGAGGGCCCTTGCCTCTGCATAGCTTATGTACTTACTTTCAACAGCTGCAGATAGATGCAAGCTTGGTTCCAGTGCTAAATTACTTTTACTGTTGATTCATGGTAGGCAGATTTGCATAGCGCCTGGAACTGAGGATACTTACCACACTAGTTGCACCTCCGTATGCCTGTTCCACCTCTTTCTTCAGTTGTCCAAGATAGCATGAGGAGACATAGAAGCATTAGTAATCGAAACAAAGGCAGGGTTACCTGTAGAGCTAATCCTATTTTCATATTTTCTATTAAAGGGGCAGAATTGTGGAAAGTACTTCTAATTCTCCCTCCCTATCATCTTGGCAAAAGTCTTAAAAAATGCAGCACATTTTTCAAGAGACTTTGTAGGTAGCATTCAGTAAGTTTGGATTTTTATGACCACTGCCGTAGGTTGGGTGAGGATTCAGCCATTCCTCTCGTTTTCTGGAATGGAGACACTCAGGCCGCTTTTACTGAAAATCATTGCAAGAAATATCGAAAATAGACCAGACATGAGCCTGGCGACCAAACTATGGGGCATATTATCAAGACAGGCGATAAAATTATCACTGTTTTAGCGACAGAAAACTGCAGCTAAAATGGCGATAATGGGCTTGATAATATGCTCTATGGAATTCCACTTGAAGCCCATTTTAAATGTGAAGGACATCTAACATGGGCTTCAATTGGAATTCCATAGGACATATTATCAAGGCCATTATCGCCGTTTTGCGGCCGTTTTCTGCCCCTAAAACGGCAATAATTTTATCGAGTGTCTTGATAATATGCCCCTATCAGGCATATCATCAAGGAAGATGATAAAATCATCGCCACTTTAGCGGCAGGAAACTGCCGCTAAAACAGCGATAATTTTATCGAGTGTCTTGATAATATGCCCCTATCGGGCATATCATCAAGGAAGGCGATAAAATCATCGCCCCTTTAGCGGCAGGAAACTGCCGCTAAAGCGGCGATAATGGCCTTGATAATATGTCCTTGTGAATTCCTATAGCAGCCCAGGTTCTGGTGTTAACCTGGGCTGCTATGGGAATTCACAAGGGCATATTATCAAGGCCATTATCGCCGCTTTAGCGGCAGTTTCCTGCCGCTAAAGCGGCGATAATTTTATCACCTTTCTTGTTATTATGCCCCCATGTCTGTGGTCAGGCAGAGCTCTGGGGCATATTATCAAGATAGGCAATACAATTATCGCTGTTTTAGCGGCATAAAACTGCAGCTAAAACGGTGATAATGGGTTTGATATTATGCTCTATGGAATTCCAATTGAAGCCCATGTTAAATGTGAAGGACATCTAACATGGGCTTCAATTAGAATTCCATAGAGCATATTATCAAGCCCATTATCGCCGATAATTTTATCGCCTGTCTTGATAATATGCACTCTGTTCTTGTATTTCATTATTTTTCAGACCCAGCACCAGTAACACAGTGCACCAATAAGGAGAACTGTTATTATCTATATTAGAAGAAAACGTAAGGACATTTCTGACAGACAATGCTCCTTTTAGGTTACTTGTGAAGTTTATATTCAAGTCTATCACTTATTTCTCTGCAAGTATCATTCACACTCACTGCCACTCTGCCCCAACTACAGCAAGTGGCATTTCTGGAGCATGGTATTACTTTGGAGGAAATGCTGCAAAATATAGGAGAGGGAATTTTGCTTTGATTTTTAGGAAAGATAGAAGTCACTGCTGAAATGGAGAAGGGAATCTGAAGCCTACATGGACGACGACAGTGGAGAGATTGACATCAGTTCCTCTGTAAATGGATGTTTTGACGAGCTATTCTCACGGCCAGGTGGGCTGGTCTTTTCCACCATAAGGGGCAATCTAAACGTTTTGATTGTACATAAATGCATTTTTGGGATAAAAGAAATATAAAGAATTGGATTGATTTTCATATTACATGGTCGAATTGATTTATTTTTCCTCTCTCTCTCTCTCTCTCTGTCTTATGAATCAATTTAGATGATGTAAATACATTATTGAGTATTGTATCTATTGGTGTATATATGTTTGCCAATAGGACCCATTTTTTTGTATCACATTGTACCCAGGTCCTTTGGCCATTTTTTGGAGTTAACCCTGAACTTATCCTGCAGGACTTTGGTGCTCTGGAGAAAACCTGTGGAACTCAAAGGACCGTTTGGCAATGGTTCCAACGAGAGTATTTTAGTACTCAGGGAAGTGGCCCCTGAAGTCTGAAGAAGGAGAGCAAAGGGTGCAGAACTTTTGCTGCAAAGTCTGAAAGTTTGGATATTTATATTCACCTTTTCTTTTCTAAATGTGGACATTTGTGCATCTAAGTTTATTGTGTTTTAGAAGACAACATTTTTCAAGAATTATTCTTGCTTTCTCAGGGGCATTACTCAGGGGAGGTCCTGCCCAGCACTGGCACAACCAAAAGTCTGGATTGCATTGTTATTTATAAGCCACACACATTAGCTTTCCAAACGTTAGTGCGCAGCCGGAAGAAAGTGCCTGCCAGTGTGAAGGGTACACAGACAAAATATCGATTTTTAAATATCGATATACAAAAATATCGAAGTTTAAATATCGATGGGACAAAATATCGAAGGTAAGTAATATCGACAGTCTTAATATCGATATTGGTATGATATCAGTAATATCGAAGTTGTAAATATTGATGTCAATAATATCGAAATTAATAACTTTGATGTTACTAATATCAATTTTTAAATACATTTAGTGTATATTATATTGTATTTATTATATTTTATTATTTATTTTTAATGTAATTTAATTAAATATTGTCTTTTACTACTGTAGCGGGTTGTGGGTTTATAGGGGAATAGGGTGGGAAGTAATTTAATTATATTAAATTAATTATTAATTAGTAGGAATTATTAATTAATTAATTGAGAAATAATTTTTAATTATTTTTAATTAATTGATTAATTGATAAATATGTTCTGTAGCGGGTTATGGGTTTATAGGGGAATAGGGTGGGAAGTTATTTAATAATAATTAATTAATTGATATATGTTTGTACATATTTTAATTAATAAATAATTGGTAATTAATTTCTATTAATTAGTTAATTAATTAATATAATTTTTGACATATTTATAATTATTAATTAGTTGTCATTAATTAATATTAATTATTTAATTACATTAATTATAGTAATGTTTTTTATATATAATTTATTGTTATTCTTAATTAATTAATTGGGAAAAATAATATTAATTATTAAATTAAATTAATTACAGCAAATGTGCTAATATATTTACTTTATTGTTATTGTTAATTAATAATTAATTGGTAATTAAATAATATTAATTAATTTTGGGTAAAGGAGTATTTTTAGGGTTCAGGGTCAGTTTTCAGTTTTTGGGTAAAGGGGTATTTTTAGGGTTCTGGGTCAGTTTTCAGTTTTTGGGTAAAGGGGTATTTTTAGGGTTCTGGGTCAGTTTTCAGTTCATGGGTAAAGGGGTATTTTTAGGGTTCAGGGTCAGTTTTCAGTTTTTGGGTAAAGGGGTATTTTTAGGGTTTAGGGTCAGTTTTCAGTTTTTGGGTAAAGGGGTATTTTTAGGGTTCAGGGTCAGTTTTCAGTTTTTTGGTAAAGGGGTATTTTAAGGGATAAGGGTCAGTTTTCAGTTTTTGGGTAAAGGGGTATTTTTAGGTTTCAGGGTCAGTTTTGGGTTTTTGGGGTACAGGGATATTTTTAGGGTTCAGGGTCAGCTTTGGGTTTTTTGGGGTACAGGCGTACAGGGTAAAAACAAAAAATAATTACATTAAATCAAATAAATTACATGAAAAAAATTAAAATTACTTTAAATTATTAAGTGTTTTATTTATTTAAATGTATATTTATTAGTTTTAATTTTGTTTTAATATTTTTATTTAATAGTTGTAAAATTATATGTATTTTAAATTAATTTTTACATTATTATTAATACATTAAAAAAAACGATATTTTTGATTCCGATATTTTTGTACTTCGATATTATTTTTTCGATATTTTTGTACTTACCTTAATTAAGATAGGATTCCGATATTTTTGCTGTCGATATTTTTGCTCAGATATTTTTGCATATCGATATTCTGTCTGTCGATATTATGTCAGACATTCAGTGTGAAGATGGTAAGACTGAAATACTGCTGTGAGCTGATCTGCGATATGATTTACAATATTCTGTGCCAATCGTTAAAAGGCTCCCAGCAAAAGAAGCCAACGAATGAAGGAAACTGACCGAAAGCCTGCTGTACGTTTATATTCTGAATATATATATGTATTATAAAGCAAAAGGCCTTGGTCTATAGCAGCCCTAAATATGATTGCACTGCTGTGTCTGTAATAGATGTATTGTAAGGTAACGTCAAGTCACATTGAACTGTGATTCTTAAATCAGGAAATACTTTTAAGACCATAAAACATCCAAATTCTCTTTATGATGATCATGTCATCCCTACATCAGATGTATTTTCTGTGCCATTTAAATAATGCCATTAAGGTTATTTGGTAATGACATCGCATTTATTTCTTTAATTTTGTTTATGATGTTGCTGTTCATTCATATAACACACACACACTAAAGGAAGTGCATCTCAAATTGGCATACTTCCTAGAAAAAGCCCAGGGTTCTTTGCGGCTACCTGCATTTACAATTAGATATTAGACTGAGTCTAACTGCCCTGTAGGGAGATCAGACAGTATCTGATGAGATGGTCTGGCAGATCAGTGTGTGGCGGGCTGGTATTTTAGTTTGTGGGCCTGTTTTATGGCCATGTGTGCCTGTTTTTACTATTGATATCCCTGAGATTACCAACCACAAGAATTGCCTATAGCAAAATGAAAAGCATACAATGAAATGAAATGAAACAGAGATTTGTAGAGCGCGAAACATTAACCCGAGGGTGTCAAGGCGCTTGCTCATCAAAAAACAGGATTTAAGCTAGATGGTTCAAAAACACCTTAAAGATTGAACAGCCATGTCTTCAGCACCTTCCTAAAAGCCAATAAATATGTTTCTTGTTTCAACCTCTTTGGAAGAGAATTCTATAACTTGCTTGTGCCAACCAGAAAGCTTCTTCCCCCCAAGAAAAGTTTTTGACCCTGGGAACAATCAGATCATGTGCAAAGGAAATAACGGAGACGGTGGGCTGGAATATAGGGTAGCAAATTCCGCTTTAGAAAACCGGGTCCTATTTCCTGTGTGGCGTTAAAGACAATGCATAGAGCCTCAAACTCAATTTGTCTCTTTATTGGCAGGTAAATGTAGATCTTTAAGCACCTTCAATACAGATTTGTGTCTTGGGATGTTCAACAAGAGCCGAGCCGCAGCATTTTGGCCTACCTGCAGTTTACGCAAGCACTTTTTCTGAAGATTGATAAAAAGCCCATTACAGTAATCTGCTCTTGACAGAACAAGTGCTGAAACCACTAATTTGCGTAGCTCCGCTGGGATAAATGGGAGGATCCTTCTCAAAAGCTTTAACGTGTAGAAGGAGAGGGAGGTCACCTGGTTGACATGACTTTCAAACAAGAGTTTAGAATTGAAGATAACGCCCAAGTTCTTTACCTTGGTCACTGGAGTTGGTAATAGACCAAGCTCCATGGGTCAAAGATAGGGGGATCAAAAATTGGTAGGAGCACCGGAAATTAGGACCTCTGTCTTACTGGTGTTAAGTTTTAAATAGTTGGCAGCCATCCAGTCCCCAACCTGATGAAGGCAGGTATGAAACTGTGCCATAGTGTCAGTGGGCGATGCTGACACTGAGATGATGATCTGCGTATCATCAGCAAAAGATATAGCAGAGAAAGCTAGGGACCTGCTCAGCCTCGCCAGTGGTGCAACATAAATATTAAAAAGGGTCAAGCTCAAAGACGATCCCTGTGGCACCCCGAATGGTAGTGTCAAAGTGGGTGATGTATAATCCTCAAGGGCCTCAAATTGTTCCCTGCCAGACCGGAAATATTCAAGTAGAATGAGTGCTTTCCCTTTGACACCGATCCCCCCTCAGAACTTCCAAGAGTTTCTGATGGTTCACTGTGTCAAATGCAGCGGAGAGGTCAAGCAGCACAAGTGCTGCATTGACCCCCATGTAAACTGTCTGCCTAATCAGTTCAGATGATGTGATCAAAGCCAGTTCGGTGCTATGGTGTTTTCAAAATCCGAACTGGGTGTTATCAAGAAAACCATGCCTTACAATATATTCTGATAGAGTATTATTCATGGCTTTCTCCACCATCTTCGTTGGTAGCGGGAGTCTGGAGATTGGGCGGTAGTTGTTAGGGTCTGCCTCATCTAAATCTGGCTTCTTCAGAAGGGGGAGCACAGATGCCAACTTCCAGCTAGTGGAAAATATACCAGAGAAAAACATTTGATTAAAAATAGCAGTCTAATGGGACATGAAAGTCTCTGGTAGACGATGGAAGATTTTAAGGGGGCACAGGTCCAGTGGGGAGCCCAATTTAGTGGATCGCAGCAGGTTTATTGTTGCTTCCGTTGTCAGTGTTGGGAAAGCAGATAATTCAGGAAGGTCCCTAGATTCATCGGGGGCTCCAGGGGTGATACCGGCAATATCAGACCTGGCTGAAGCCTCTGAAGAGGGAACCATTCCATGATCCGTGGACCAAGCAAATCCATTATAGACCACCTTAACTTTAAGTAAGTGGTTTAATTTATTTTTTAATTGTATTTTCCCTATTCCGTCGGCTGTCGATTTCCCCACCCCTGCCCCACTGCTCTTGCCTGAACCAGCTGCGCCTGTGCTACAGTGCATAAAGTGCATAGTTTCCTAGGGCCAGTGAAAACGAGATCCGCAATAAATGGAGGAGGAAGGTTAGGGGGAGACCACCCTAAGGCTGAGAGGTCTAACACTCTCTCTCTGATACTTATAGGATACTAATAACTTTACTGCTTTTGCTTTGATTCACTGGTGTCAAGCACATTTGTATATATGTATAATATGTGTTTAATATTAGCAACGGCTACCAAATGACATGTGTACACTATGTTTAACATGACAACTTTTAAAGTTGGCAAGACTGGGCCTAGCTGTGCTTCAAATTAATTGGAGATTGCACATTATTTTAAAGTTGGCAGTTTTTCTCTTTTCTCTGGGCACCCAGACTTGCACAAGTGCCCTTCGGTATATAAAATTGTCAATTAATAAAGCTAGTTTTACGGTGCTGTGCTTTAACAACACGAGAACCTATGTATTTTGTTTCAAGATGTTCATGAGGAAAGGAAAGAGCGTGATTGTTTCATTTGAAGGCCATTTCACCAGGCAAATCGAGGTTGTTTACATTATGAACGTGTTTTTTTTCTATTGTAAAGCATAATGCAGGACTTTTCATTAGCATGAGTTATTTTCCATGTGATTTGTTTTCTGTTTTGCTGTTGGAAATCATTGTATTTATGTTTGAACTACACTGACCTTAGGATTTCTCATCATGAAAAATATAAAAATGCTGTATTTGGCATGTGAACCAGGTCTGTCCCTTACTGACTTTGGAGGAATATTTCCTGTCAGTCTTCTTATTGAATCCATACTTAGAGATTTTTCATAATTTTCTACTTCATTTAAGCTTAACAGTCCCTATGTTCATTTGCTCTTTGTGTGTTTTTTTATGCCTTATCCTTGACCATATTTGTGTAGGAGGAACATGGCGACAGGCTGACGTCTGCCGTGAGAGCTCCGGACCGGGAGGTGGTTTCCCCGCTTTGAGGCTGAATCACAGGCACTGAAACGGTGAGAAAGCATATGAAGGCTCACTTTCTACAACGAGCCTACTCTGTGTGCTTTTTCTATTAGTTTTTTACGACGAGAATCAACTGCACCTTAGCCGCGTCCTGGCTGTCCCCGCACTCAACGAGCATTAGGACCCAGCGGACGAGGCAAGTGGCGCGAGGCAAGCAAGGCAAGTGCCCGGGCTATGGGCTGGTGTGGACGTTCTTCCTGGTGTGCGGTGGACCGGGAGGCTGGAGAGGCAGCAGATGTTTGCTTCATCGGATTAAGGAGGAGGTGTACCGGTGAACTAGCGAGGCACATAGGGGACCGGGCGAGTATCTGGCGGCGTTCGAGGCAGCTGTTGGCAAGAGTCAGCCTCAGCTCACCTTTAAACCGCAACCACTCATATTCATACTCAGCACGGTCAGTCACGGGGACACGGGGAAATATTTGGGGGTCGAATTGCCAAACCGCAGGGGCAGCAGGTTTGGAGTTCTTTGGAAAGGGGTCACCAAGGGCTGGTATAGCAGGTTGCGTGGAATTTGTGAAGTGTCCCCCTGCTATTTCAAACCTGATGCAGCGTAAGGGCATGGACCCAGGTACAACCCCTGACACAGTGCATTTGTACCCCCCATATAACAGAAACCGACACAGCCTCCTTGACTAGGCCCTCTAAGTATAGCCTGGTAGGGGAGGAGAGCAATTCCAAGAGTAAGGGCAAGGAGCCTCCACATGTACCCCCTGCTCCCCAGGCCAAGAATAGATATCAGCTAAGGTCTAGACTAGAACTCCAGAAGACTGGGACCGGGTGTCTGAGTACCTCGAGGGTAGAAATTACACCACTAACCCCCAAAGAAAGGAGGAGAGAAAGGAGGGGGAAGATCATAAAATCTGGTGAGGTTAAGAAGCAAAAGCTTCCGAAAGTGTGTTCATCTCTGTCAAAGCCTACACCCTCCCTAAAATCCCATTTTAGAATTATGGAGAAGGTGGTTGACCCCAAGGTGGGGGGGTCTACTACCCGGACCCCTATACAAACATCTAGCATAGATAAAGGAATTGGGGCCAGTATCCCTAGTACTCCTAGCACCAGTACCCCTAGCCCCCAGTCAGCTGATGGTTCGAATGAGATAGATTCGCTTAGCGCTCAATGTTCACTTACCCACAGTTCACCCAGTGTGCCCAGTATGTCCCCTCCAGTGCCTCTTAAAAATAGATTCACCGTTCTGGCAGAAATAGAGGACGTAGAGGGGTTGGAGGAACAGGCAGAACAAACAGAAATGTAAGGAACAGAAGGAGCACTTCCAAGTCAGAACTCCTCACAGGCAGATCAAGTCGATCCTTTAATCCCGGCAACTAAATCAGCATTCGAAATCGGGAGCGATAAAGCCACAATAACTCCACCATTAACTGCAGAAGGGGGCATATCACAGGTAGAGACTCTTCTTCTTAGCCTTAGGGAAGACCTTTTGTCAAAACTGGATAAAAAATTTGATACATCCGAAGCTAATCAAAGAAGCATTCATGAGCAGTGTGCCAATCTGGAAATGAAGTTAGACGATGTTTGTAAACACACAGATGTTTTGGAGGAGGAAGTTAGCCTGCTTACTGGGGCCTCAAAAAGGCATGACAGAGACATTGAAACCCTTAGTGTGGAGAACAGAGCCCTGCAGATGGACGTCGAAAGACTAGAAATCCATTCAAGGAGAAACAATTTAACATTCTTAAAGATTCCTGAGGGAGCAGAAAATGGTGACGTCAAGGGCCTTATTTGTAAACTCCTTAGAAAGGGAGTCCTCAAAAACAGCCCAGATATTGATCTAGAGGCCGAGATTCAAAGAGCGCACAGAGACCCCTTCAGGCAGCGCGCGGGAAGGTCAGGCCCAAGAAAGATTTTGCTAAACTTTCTCACTTTCAACATGAAAGAATTGATTTTAAGCAGGGCACTGCAAGATAAAACTCTACAAATCGGCTCTGCTCACTATCTTAAAACGCTCGGATGTGGGGAAGGTAACAGCCCAGAGGCAGTGGGAACTGGGGAACCGGATGCCAGACTTAAAGAGCATGGGCGCACAGGTGCAAATGAAGTTCCCAGCCTTTTTGAGAGTGGTGTGGAGAAACAAAACATATAATTTCACTTCACCTCAAGAAGTTGATGCTTTTCTCACCCTAATGCGAGATAGTGCACTTTAATAAAATATAAATATAACTGAATTTAAATCATCAGGAAGTCGGTTAACCATCAATATAGCGTAAGACCATTAAGGTATATATTTCAAGACTGTATAGGATTTTTCAGAAAATTCAAAACAAAATGTTGGGAAAGAATAAAAAATATATATATATATATATATATATATATATATATCTTTTGGGTAATAACGGAATAATCTGAAATTAAATTACACACTGTCGGGTGCTATGAGAGGGGGAAAGAGTGACACAAGTAGGCAAAAAAAAAAAAAAAAGAAAGCGCACTTAGGTATACCCGAACACTTGAACATACACACATAGAAGAATTAGGATTATTTAATGGTTTAAGGGTTTATAGGTAGGATTTAAAGATAGCGTTTAGGCGCCTGTATTTAGTTTATCACACTATAGAGGGATCACCATCCAGCGTTCCGGCAAGCTCTCAATTGGCGACAAGATGGCCAGAAGGAAAAAGGGGGGGTTCCTCATGGGAGGTGGGTAGGTGGGCGGGGGGCAGGGGAAAAAGCGGGAAAAAACAATCCTCATATACATAAAAAAATTACACTGTATCCTAAATGGGAGCTGGTTAATGAATCATTCTGTGGATATATCATAATTCGGCCAATATGACATGTAAAATAAAACTCATCAGTTGGAACGTCAATGGGCTGAGGGATAGTAAGAAAGCTTGCAGGAAAATTGATTTTCTGTATAACTCGGGAGCACATATCTGTCTACTTGGGGAGACTCATTTAGAGAAGGAGGAATGTAAGCAAGTTAAAAAAAAATGCAGGTTGATCCAGGATGTTGTTTGCTCAGAGCAAAGTGGTAGTACGAGAGGGGTGGCTACAATAATTAGAGCGAACACAGGGATCAGGCTTACGAAACATGGGACAGATTACCCTGGGAGATGGTTGGTGACATCTCTAACATTTGGGCGTATTCCTCTCACCTGTGCAGTTTACTACGGCCCTAATCAGGATGTTCCAGGGGCATTGTTGAAACTTAAAAGCAGCTTAATAGAGACAGATGGTCCTATAATTCTAGGGGGCAATTTAAACCTAATTTTTGATAGAGATCACGATCGTACCTCTAGAGTGAGATTCACTCCCCCCCAAAAAACTAGATTGGAGCTGAAGAACATCATGCGGGATTTTAACTTAATAGATATCTGGAGACTTAAAAAACGCAGGGGAAAGGGACTACTCCTTTTATAGCAGAAGGTACGGCCATCATTCCAGAATAGATTTTTTTCTACTGGACAAAACTCTTTTCTCGGTAGTGGACTCCATAACTTATATCCCGGCCATCTTGTCTGATCATTCAGTTGTGGAAATGGTGATTCATCTGAGGCAAAAAGTACAGCAAAGGAGGTGGACCTTAGACCGGACATTACTACTTGAAGAGGAGGTCAGACAGGACCTTGTGACTCAGTCTGAGGAGTTTTTTATGGTCAACAACGCGTCAGAAAGGAAACAAACTGTTTGGGAAACATACAAAGCTTTCACCCGAGGTCTTCTGACCACCCTGATGATAAGGAAGAACAGACTGGGCAGGAAGAAAAGGGAAGCCCGTCTATTGAAAATTAAAGCAAAAGAACTTGAAATGCAGAGAGCATCAGCAGAGCAGTCTCATAGTCGGCTCCCCCTTCAAAGGGAACTGGACATCCTGCGAGCAGAATATCAAGCAGAGCTAGATAAAGACTTAAAGGACAAATGGGACGTGAGCAAATTACAACAGTTTGCGTATGGGGAGAAATGTGGGTGCCTTCTCGCGTGGAAAGCCCGAGCTGACAGGACGAGGAATCAGATAGATGACCTATTATTGTCAAGCACGGGGGAAACCACAAATGACGATGATTTTATCAGAGAGGAGGCCAAGAGGTACATGCAGTCCCTATATGGATCCAATACTTCTCTGAGCAGGGAGCAGGCAGAAATCTGGTAGCATAACATACAGCTCCCCGAGTTATCAGACACAGAAAGGTCTTTCCTCAGCTCCGAGATAAGGGAAGGAGAGGTGAGGACTCAATTGTCGAAAATGGTTAAAGGCAAGGCCGCAGGCCCGGATGGGCTTCCAGGGGAACTTTATAAGATTGTATTGGAACAAATAGCTATAGTCTTGACATTATTATTTAATGAAATCTTACTTCAAGGGGGGCAGGTTCCAATGTCATGGGCTGAGGCCATAGTCACACTACTACTGAAGCCGAATAAAGATCCAAGCAAGATTCAGTCATATAGATTCATCTCTCTATTAAATGCCGATTATAAGGTATTTGCGGGGGTATTAGCGACTAGACTGGCCAAGGTAGTAAAATCTGTCGTACACTGTGACCAAAGGGGTTTTATTCCAGATAGGCAACTCAATGGACTGACTTTTCAAGTGGTTGCGGCAATAGATGTTGCTCAAGAGAAAAAGCTGCCCCTGACCATCGTGGCAGTCAACGCCGCCAAGGCTTTCAACCAGGTAGATTGGGAATACCTCTGGTTGGCTATGGCCAAATTCGGCCTCCCAAATAACTTTATTACAGCTATCAAGTCATTATACTCTGTTCAAACAGCAAAAATCTTAGTAAACGGCTCCCTCACGGATCAGATCTTTATTGCCCGAGGTACTCAACAGGGCTGCCCCCTGTCGCCCCTTTTGTTTAATTTATATATTGAGCCTTTTGTTTGCCTGTTAAAATCAGATCCCCTAATTAAACCTTTTAAGATTGTGGACTTAGAGCTGAAATTTGCATTATATGCAGATGATTTGTTGATGTATACCTCAAATCCGGAAGAAGCCATACCTAGACTTATACATCTTGCAGAAGGCTTTGGTGAGATCTCCGGGTATGCAATCAACAAAGAGAAAACGGAAATTATGGAATGAAATCAGCAGGGAGTAAAAATAAAATGAGGTACTTAGGAGTCCATCTAGCTAAAAAAAATTGAAGAAATCCCCAAAATCAATCTAGACAGAGCTATGAAGGACACAAATGCCCTACTTCAACGATGGTGCTCTCTCCCCTTAAATATCTATGGGAGGGTGAATCTTCTGAAGATCATATTCTTATTTAATTCCTTTATCTTTTCCATTATCTTTAATTAGAAAGGTGCAAGGGAAATTGGGATCATTTCTTTGGAATTCTAAAGCCCCGCGAATCGCCTGGAAAAAACTAAGAAGAAGCCTAAAAACAGGAGGGCTGGCTTTTCCAGATTTACTTCTTTACTGCCAGGCGTTTTATTTCAAACATTTTAGACTAATGGCAGGCCAAATAGATCAATCATCTATGGGTCTGCTATTTTCTGCCTTACTACAGGATGTCCCACAGAGATTAGATTATTTTCTCTTTAAGTTTGGCGACCCACATTTTTTTTGAAAAGTAAGGCTGAAGATTCTGGGGTCAGCCTTGAAACACTGGGTATTTGTGAGGAATAAGCTGAATATCTCTTACTACACATCACAGGCACCTATATGGGATTCACCGTGCCTTCCAGCATGCCTAAATGACCACCTGTCACTGCCATTAAAACAGGCGGGGCTGAGTTGTTGGGGGGATTTGCAGGAGGATGGACGGCTTTTGAGTTGGATATGCTTTCCAATCTGACAAGGGGAACCCTCACCAGGTTTAAATACTATCAGTTATCCGGGTGGTGGGCAACAAGGCCAACAAGACCCTCAGATAGTAAAATCCCAAATCATAAATTCGATGCGGTGACGAGAGGTGGCAGGTGGAAGAGCCAAATATCTTTTTGGTACTCAGCGCTGCTAGAAGGCGAGGAAGTGACAGAAGTGGAGGTAAACAAACTGTGGTGCAACGCTTTAACTTTGGACAGTGGGACCTTTATGGATTTTTGGTACGACTCTATCAGCATTTTAAACGCAGTAATAAAGCCAGCAGCACTAAAAAGAAATCATTTGTACACAATCTATATAACTCCAAAGAAACTGGCTAAATATTCCAACATAGCTTACCACTGCCCGAGATGTGGTCATCCGAAAGCGGATGATATCCACATGTTTGCTGATTGTCCCAAACTAAAAGAATATTGGGGCAAGATTAGTGAATTTCTGGAAAATTTTCTTTCTATGCCCATCACAATCTTTTCCCCCACTATACTATCAGGGCTTATTTCGGGTTATAAGGTAAACGATCTCCCCACTATATTTGTTTTTTATGTTATTTTGCTCGCAAGGCGTGAGATCTGTAGAGCCTGGAAGGACCCAATTCCCCCCACTTTCCCAAGCTGCTTACGGCAAATTATGATAACTAGTAAGTTGACATGGCTTGTGATCCCGCGAGTCAGGTTAATGTTTGGGCGGCATTGGAGGCATGGCAACTTCGATGATTGATTTTCCAATGATTTATCTGGAGCCCTGCTGGTTCCCTGGACTCCTAAGTAGCATGGGCGCCCACAGGTTGACGAAAAAGGAGTATGGATGGGAAGGTAGTGGCTACTTGAGGGTGCATGCTTACCACCTTGCTTTTGGCCGATTACAACAAAGTGCATTGAGGCGCCAGTTTCCCATCAAGAGTTCCAATCATGGTATATGAGGATTACCAAAAAAAAAAGGAAATAATTGTATTTATTTTTGAACTACACTGACCTTAGGATTTCTCATCATAAAAAATATAAAAATGCTGTATTTGGCATGTGAACCAGGTCTGTCCCTTACTGACTTTGGAGGAATATTTCCTGTCAGTCTTCTTATTGAATCCATACTTAGAGATTTTTCATAATTTTCCACTTCATGTAAGCTGAACAGTCCCTACGTTTATTTGCTCTCTGTGTGTTTTTTTTATGCCTTATCCTTGACCATATTTGTTTCTGGCTATTAACTGTAATAGGGCTCAATTTCCATGCCATATACCGATTTAAATTAAATAATTAGCACTGCCTTTTTGCCTTCTAAAATGATCTATCCATTTTTAATAAACACTAATGGTTTATACTTAAACCTGGTCCCATGTGAGTTTTAAATTGCAGAATTTATGTGTGGATTTTCCTATGTGTGTTCTCTGGGTTTACTTGTAGTCTATCTCAAGGGGCCTTACCCTTTGGAACTCCCACATAACGCCGACTCATCTTATCGGCATTTGTAATGGTGAAAAGTGCCAACACTAGCATTAAAAGACCACCATATTTGTAGCTATTGTTGAGACAGAAAAGTCCTCTGCATGGTAAAGGCATGCACCCCTGCCCTGAGTACCCAACTCTACTGTTTTCTGGATCTTTAATGCTGATTTTTAGTCATAGAAGAACAAGGATCATGCATGTGCACCATGTTATAGACCTATCTCATGGATTGTTGTCTTGTTGGACTGGAAGGGGTGTCTAAAGCGCTACCCTCATAGTGGTGGAAGGCTACTGCATTCACCAGAAGTTAAACAGCAGGAGTGTGATGGTCGCAGCACACTGTGCAGTGATCATTAGTAGTGAACTGGAACTTTTTGCCCTTTGTCACTGGAGTGAGGCTGACAGGCCTTTCTAAAAGTTCTGCTGCTGTTTACTTAACTCACCCTTAGTCTACATCAAGTAGCTGTTGAACCCTGCATAGCACAGGTCTAGTGACAGCATTAACTGTATGTGTGCCTTGTGATGGCATAGTACAAGGATGAAACACTGCTGTGCAGAACATGTGTGATTAGTACATGTAGTGAGTGTGTGTATACCTTAGTGCAATACATTACATGTAGGACTGTGCAGTGTGTATGCAGGGATGGCATGTGTTGGGTGTTTGTGTGCTTGCATTAAGTACAATTCATGAAGAGTGAAGAGCTGTGCAGCATGCACATAGTGAGTGATTGTGTTGGCTGTGCATGTGTTTTGAAATAACACAACCTGGTTAAAGATAGAAAAGCATTAGTCCTGAACAGTGTGTCCATACGGCGTTTGTGTATGTGTGTACCTAATGCATGGTTATTTGTGCATAGAGGCATTACTGCTGAACAGAAAGTGTGCTATGAATGTACACTGAGTAAGTGTGCCTGCAACACTACATTTTATGGAGGATCTTTGGATCCTTTTAGGGAAGCCCAGAGTTTCATGTTGAATACTTGAGATGGAGAGGATTTGTGTATTTCTGCAAATCCTGTGTTTTGGGTGTGATCATACTGGAGGGAAGAGGGAAAGACTACCTTTACCGTTCAAAAGACTTCTCTTTGATTCAGTGATACATCACAAGGAAGGGGCCTGCACATGTCTCAGGAGGGGAGGTAGGGCTGACAAGAGAATCATAAAGATTAGAGTAGGCATTTGGGATTATCCTTTGGATGCACATATCACCTTTTATTGGCACTTAACAGACTTAAGACAAAATGTGGACTGTAAATGGGATGCCATTGCTCAGTTGAATCATTTGGCAGAAAATAAACATAAAGGTCCTGATTATGATGGCGGTTGGACCGCAATTGACAGCTCGTTGGTTGCGGTCCAACTACCATCTGCTGCTGCGTCCAACAAATATGAGTGCTGTCGGAGGCAGCAGTTGGAGGGCTTGCATGTTGCTTAACAATGCGCTCAAGCAGCCCGTCTGGTTGGAAACAGTTCATAATCCCTTAATGGTGGTGGCTCTGCCGTCGGGTTAATGATGCTGGTTTCCGACAGTCATTCCATGTTGGCCTTTCCTCTGCATTTGGGCAGGGGCAACTATGGTACCCCCCTAAACAAAGATATATAGCAGTTGAAGCAGTGGACGAGGCAGAAGCTAATGATCAAGATGCTGACTTCTGAATACAGTGACAGTTTAACTGACAACCCAAACAGGCTATGCATTGTGTATTCAGAAGGGGGAAGAAGATATTTTGTAACTGGGGAAGAGATAGTTGAAATGTGAGGCTGAAAACTTAAAAGGGAAGGGAGTGACAGTTCAGATGATGATTTTGAAACTCCAAAAGCCAAGGTACAAGGTGAGGAGAGCTGGCACCATGCCAAAAAGAAAGCATGGGTGGCAACGAGGGGAAGTAGACTCTGATCAAAACATATAGATTGATGAGTTGTAACTCAAAATCAGAATTGAAATACACTCCATCTGGAAGAAGCAAATTTGCTGTTCAAAGAACAGACAAGAAAAAATGACAACAAAGTGACAACTGAACACCTGACAAAAAGCAAAATCTGAAAACGTCACTGAAGAGGTGGGCCCTGAAGAAGATCCCAAGTAAAGAACGTGCAAGAAAAAGCACTGTGGAAAGGAGTCAAAGACATGTAAGCAGGTAGTTTGGGAAACTAATGAGAGTGAATCTTTGAGTGAAAAGATATCAACCAGATGGAGAGTTCCTGATCGATAGTATGCTTCATCAGAGTGGGTGTTTCCAGCTAGAGTGTCGGAAGACGATACTGATGGAGATGACTATTGCCAGTTGAGCAAGTATCATACCATTTTTGAGACAAATTCAGATGCTGAGACTGACTCAGAAGAAGAACCACCTTGAGGGTAAAAAGAGACTTTGAGGTACTAAATGAAGAGTACAATTTTAGTGGGACTTTGCTCAAAGACTGTGAAAGAAAAACAGAAAGATTGTTGAATTGTTTGAGTTGGTGGTCTTAACGGTTCAGGGCAAGCACAGCTTGGAGCATAGATCATGTCATACCAGGAGGGAATTATCCACTCCTTATAGATGACCCACCTCTGCACTGCAGCACACAGGAGCTGCCATGTCAGTTGAGACCCAAGTATTCTCATCCTACTGATCCCAATTCCAAGGTGACAGGGTTTATTGGCAGTCAGCTAGACATGAAAAAAGCAGCTCTACTCATGAACATGGCAACAGAGATATCAGAAAACAGGCAAATAACGCTGCTTCTGGAGCTCTTCATGGTCTGTAACAAATCACTCTCTAGGTCATAGATTCTGGTTGGATTTGTACTTATCCCAGTTTTATCTATATTCATTCTATATGGAGGTTATACTTATACGAGTAACAGTTATTATTTGAGATGGTGGTTTCCGGTGCTTGGGACCGACACTTAATTGCTAACACTGACACTTATGACAGCTGCCATGTGGTGGCACTGCTTGTGTAATTCAAAGATGAGCAGAGCAACTGTTGTGTACCAATTTCAGGTAAACAGCGTTTACAACGCATCGTTTACAACACATGCATTTACAATGCAAGTAGCCACAACGACGCGTTACAAAGGCTTGCTGTAGGGGGCAGAAGGTGTTGGAATTGTTAGATTTTCAATGGAAAACCACCTTCCCTACTGTTGCACAGATTGTAGTTGGATTAGAAAATTATACAATTCCAAAGTCCAGCGCCCCCCTACAGCAATTCTTTGTAACAAAGTGCATTGTAATGGCATGCTATGTAATAATGCGTTGTTGTACCAATTTGTGTTGTAAACACATGAGTTGTAAATGCATGCGTTGTAAAGAGTGTGATTCTTAATTTAATATGCATAAAACCAAGCAATACCTGTTGCCGAGCATTCTCATAGCTTACATGGCCTTAAACAGTCTGAATTGTCGCATTTGTAGCAGGGTGGTGGTTAGTAGCTGTGTATGTACTGTCATTTACAGCGCTGGCAGGGTATGGGTGAAGCAAGCAGTGGTGGCCTCTTGACAAAGGCCTGGCTCTTATTTTTTTTTTACAAATTAAGCATTGAAATTGCACAATTAAGCAATTGAACAAATCAATACTACAGGCCGATTCAAAGGCTCTGTCACTAGTGTGAATAATAGCACTAAAGGCCCTTGAGACACTTTTGTACCATGCGAGCAGGTTTAGTGACATGCAATGGAGGACAAATTACACTACTTTCACATTTTCAGAACTACTTTAATGACTATGACAGAATATGTCATACCAACGTGTTCTTGCTGGGATGGCTACAATGACACCAACAATAATTCAACTATACTATGATGAATTGCAGTGCTGAATTGAAAGTAGTTTTAGAATGTTGAGTTTGTGGTTACACGTAGAAGAATAAAGACGTGTTATACTCAGTGTGTGGTGAAGTCATTGTCGAGTACCCGTGCTTGGGAGGATGCTACAGCAGGTGTGGCCGGTTCAGGTAAGAGAGGTGGGGCGGTGGGGCGAGGCGGGGCGGAGAGAAGTAGGCAGACGATGGAATAGGGAAAATAAATAACTAAGTAAATACAACCACTTACCTTGCGCTTGCCCCATCGCTGATGCAGCGAGCACAAAGTAAGTGGTTTGATAAATTTTTTAATTGTATTTTCCCTATTCGGTAGGCTGTCGATTTTCCCACCCCTGCCCCACTGCTCTTACCTGAACCAGCTGTGCCTGTGCTTCAGTGCATAAAGTGCATACAGCCTGATTCATCAAGCATAATTGCGCTCGCAAAGGACCAGATTCTGATCCCAAATGCAAAAGTCGCTATTTAAGAACTTGCGAATTTGCAGAGATTCCTTAAATGCTATTCTTGAACCATTTAAAAATTGTGAATTTGCAATTTTGGGCCGCTATTTACCGCGAGGTCAAACCTCGTGGTAAATAGCGAAAACTTAGAAAAATGCTTTTAAAAGCATTTTTCTAAGTTGCATGTTGCGTGTAACATCTGTGTAATTTAACATTTCAGGGGTGTTACAGGGTTTCCTTTGGACACCCCTGCACCCTTGAAATCACAATCTCATTTGCGATTAGCTAATTGCTAATCGCAAATAAGGAATGACTCCCCATGCATTCCTATGGGCCTTGAGGCCCATAGGAATGCATGGGGAGTCATTCCTTATTTGCGATTAGCAATTAGCTAATCGCAAATAAGGAATCTGTAGGACTCGCAAAAAATATTGCGAATCCTACATGAATCCCGTTTTGCGGGTCTGGAATAGCGATTCCTTATTAACCGCTATTTAAGACTCGCAAAACTACTCAATGCTGAATCTGGCCGATAGTTTCCTACGGCCAGTGAAAACAAGATCCGCAATAAATGGAGGAGGAAGGTTAGGAGGAGACCACCCTAAGGCTGAGAGGTCTAACACTCTCTCTCTGATACATATAGGATACAAATAACTTTACTGCTTTAGCTTTGATTCACTGGTGTCAAGCAAATTTGTATATATGTATAATATGTGTTTAATATTTGCAACGGCTACCAAATGACATGTGTACACTATGTTTAACATGACAACTTTTTAAGTTCGCAAGACTGGGCCTAGCTGTGCTTCAAATTTATTGGAGATTGCACATTATTTTAAAGTTGGCAGTTTTTCTCTTTTCTCTGGGCACCCAGACTTGCACAAGTGCCCTTCGGTATATAAAATTGTAAATTAATAAAGCTAGTTTTACGGTGCTGTGCTTTAACAACACGAGAACCTATGTATTTTGTTTCAAGATGTTCATGAGGAAAGGAAGGAGCGCGATTGTTTCATTTGAAGGCCATTTCACCAGGCAACTCGAGGTTGTTTACATTATGAACGTGTTTTATTTCTATTGTAAAGCATAATGCAGGACTTTTCATTAGCAAGAGTCATTTTCCATGTGATTTGTGTTCTGTTTTGCTGTTGGAAATCATTGTATTTATTTTTGAACTACACTGACTTTAGGATTTCTCATCATGAAAAATATGAAAATGCTGTATTTGGCATGTGAACCAGGTCTGTCCCTTACTGGCTTTGGAGGAATATTTCCTGTCAGCCTTCTTATTGAAACCATACTTGGAGATTTTTCATAATTTTCTACTCCATGTAAGCTGAACAGTCCCTATGTTTACTTGCTCTTTGTGTGTTTTTGTATGCCTTATCCTTGACCATATTTGTTTCTGGCTATTAACTGGAATAGGGCTCAATTTCCATGCCATATACCGATTCATATGTATTTGTGCTATGATCATTTTTAAATTAAATAATTACCACTGCCTTTTTGCCTTCTAAAATGATCTATCCATTTTTAATAAACACTAATGGTTTATACTTAAACCTGGTCCCATGTGAGTTTTACAGTGTAGAATTTCTGTGTGGATTTTCCTATGTGGGTTCCCTAGGTTTCCTTGTAATCTATCTCAAGGGGCCTTACCCTTTAGAACTCCCACATAACGCCGATCCATCTTATCGGCATTTGTAATGGTGAAAAGTGCCAACACTAGCATTAAAAGACCACCATATTTTTAGCTATTGTTGAGACGGAAAAGTCCTCTGCATGGTAAAGGCATGCACCCCTGCCCTGAGTACCCAACTCTACTGTTTTCTGGATCTTTAATGCTGATTTTTAGTCATAGAAGAACACGGATCATGCATGTGCACCATGTCATAGACCTATCTCATGGATTGTTGTCTTGTTGGACTGGAAGGGGTGTCTAAAGCGCTACCCTCATAGTGGTGGAAGGATACTGCCTTCACCAGAAGTTAAGCAGCAGGAGTGTGATGGTCGCAGCACTCTGTGCAGTGATCCTTAATAGTGAACTGGAACGTTTTGCCCTTTGTCACTGGAGTGAGGCCGACAGGCCTTTTTGAAAGTTCTGCTGCTGTGTACTTAACTCACCCTTAGTCTACACCAAGTAGCTGTTGAGCCCTGCATAGCACAGGTCTAGTGACAGCATTAACTGTATGTGTGCCTTGTGATGGCATAGTACAAGGATGAAACACTGCTGTGCAGAACATGTGTGATTAGTACATGTAGTGAGTGTGTGTATACCTTAGAGCAATACATTACATGTGAGATGCAGGACTGTGCAGTGTGTATGCAGGGATGACATGTGCTGGGTGTATGTGTGCTTGCATGAAGTACAATTCATGAAGAGTAAAGAGCTGTGCATCATGCACACAGTGAGTGATTGTGTTGGCTGTGCATGTGTTTTGAAATAACACAACCTGGATAAAGATAGAAAAGCATTAGTCCTGAACAGTGTGTGCATACAGAGGGTGTGTGTACCTAATGCATGTGTACATGTGCATAGTGGCATTACTGCTGAACAGAAAGTGTGCTATGAATGTACACTGAGTAAGTGTGCCTGCAACACTACATTGTATGGAGGATCTTTGGATCCATTTTGGGAACCCAGAGTTTCATGTTGAATACATGGGGTGGAGAGGATTTGTGTATTTCTGCATTCCTGTGTTTTGGGTGTGAACATACTGGAGGGAAGAGGGAAAGACTACCTTTACCGTTCAAAAGACTTCTCTTTGATTCAGTGATACATCACAAGGAAGGGGCCTGCACATGTCTCAGGAGGGGAGGTAGGGCTGACAAGAGAATCATAAAGATTAGAGTAGGCATTTGGGATTATCCTTTGGATGCACATATCACCTTTTATTGGCACTTAACAGACTGAAGACAAAATGTGGACTGTAAATGGGATGCCATTGCTCAGTTGAATCATTTGGCAGAAAATAAACATAAAGGTCCTGATTATGATGTTGCTTTCCAATGTGCTCAAGCAGCCCGTCTGGTTAGAAACAGTTCATAATCCCTTAATGGTGGTGGCTCTGCCGTCGGGTTTACGATGCTGGTTTCCGACAGCCATTCCATGTTGGCCTTTCCAACATGGAAAGGGTGTCGGAAAGGGACATTGGCGGCCTGTAGCAGGGCACCCTTCCTGCCTGGCCCTCTGCAGTTGGGCTGGGGCACCTATGGTACCCCTCTAAACAAAGATATATAGCAGTTGAAGCAGTGGACAAGGCAGAAGCTAATGATCAAGATGCTGACTTCTGAATACAGTGACAGTTTAACAGACAATCCAAACAGACTATGCATTATGTATTCAGAAGGGGGAAGAAGATATTTTGTAACTGGGGAAGATATAGTTGAAATGTGAGGCTGAAAACTCAAAAGGGAAGGGAGTGACAGTTCAGATGATGATTTTGAAACTCCAAAAGCCAAGTTACAAGGTGAAGAGAGCTGGCACCATTCCAAAAGGAAAGCATGAGTGGCAACATGGGGAAGTAGACTCTGATCAAAACAAATAGATTGACGAGTTGCAACTCAAAATCAGAATTGAAATACACTTCATCTAGAAGAAGCTAATTTGCTGTTCAAAGAACAGACAAGAGGAAATGACAACAAAGTGACAACTGAATGCCTGACAAAAAAAAACAAAGTCTGAAAACGGAAGAGGTGGGCCCTGAAGAAGATCCCAAGAAAAAAACGTGCAAGAAAAAGCACTGTGGAAAGGAGTCAAAGACATGTAAGAAGCTAGTTTGGGGAACTAATGAGAGTGATCTTTGATTGAGAAGAGATCAACCAGAAGGAGAGTTCCTGATCAATAGTATGCTTCATCAGAGTGGGTGTTTCCTGCTAGAGTGTCAGAAGACGATACTGATGGAGGTGACTATTGCCAGTTGAGCAAGTATCATAACATTTTTGAGACAAATTCAGATGCTGAGACTGACTCAGAAGAAGAACCACCTTGAGGGTAAAAAGAGACTTTGAGGTACTAAATGAAGAGTACAATTTTGGTGGGACTTTGCTCAAAGACTTTGAAAAAAACCCAGAAAGATTGTTGAATTTTCCATTTGTTTTTCGTCACGATAATTTTTGTTTTACTTTCTAACGAAGTAAGGGTACCGTAATTGGTATAACATTTTAGAGATGATGTTATTAACTTTAATATTGATAGTATTAGTTGGTCTATTGGTGTGCTTATTGACTCATGTGGTAATTGTTTCAAAAGATATAACTAGTGATGCTGCAAATAGAATTAATCATAAAGATAGAGGTTATGGAATACCAGTATATGAAAGGCATTTAGTTAGTGGTTTTAGAGATAATGAGCCTCATGTATAAGGTTGTACTGCAGGGCAACGCTGCAGGCCTTCCTGCTGCACTGCCCTACGGTAAAAGAAAAGGGCAGGTATGTGCCTTTTCTATCAGACACGGCACATTCCTTTCCTTTTCACCTGCGCCGGTGCTCAATGGGCTTCCGTGCGCCAATGCAGGCAACTTTGCACCATGGTTCAAGGGTGCCAGTATTGTGGGGATATTATTTCTGTGCAGGAAGGGAAACCTTCCTGCATAGAAACAATCAGAAGAGGCTTTTTCCTCTCACATGGAATAAGGAAAAACAAGGAGAAATAGAGATAGTTCTCCTCATTGTGCCTCCCTTACACCTCACCTGGGGAGGCATAGATTTTTGGCACTGCCTCAGGTTTACGATTTCTCATAAATCTAGGGCACTGTCAAAAAGCCATAGATGTTTTTGGGACTGCCCACAGCAACACCCATTGCACGCCCCTTTAACGCAGAAAACTGAATGAAGGGAACCATATTTACGAGGCAGCATTAAGCCATAATAAGTGGCTTAGTGCTGCCACGTAAGTATGGAGCAGGCTCCTGTGCCACAAAATGTCACCAAAAGACACGTTCCGGTGGTGCAAGAGGCCTCATAAATGAGACCCAATGTTTGTACAAGAATGATTAAGGAATACACTGATGTTGTGAAAGTTGAAGTATGTTTCGTTTGTACTCTTCATCCTCAATCAGCTGGAAAAAAAGGCTACCCATGTACAACTGTAACTTTATTATGCTTTATCCTGCAATGTGTTTATAGCTGTTGTTAATTACAAATCATTTCTTTCTACCTAACTAACTGGCTTTAATATGACATTAGAGAACTTATTCATTACTGAAGATAACTGGGAAATAAAATTTGGAAAAATCTTAAAAGAGATAGTATAAATCAAGGGCGCAACTAATATGGATGCTGCTTATTTGTGTTTGGTAAGTAAGGTAGAGTGTGATTAAATTATAGAATATATTGAGAAAGGTATAAAAGTTGTAATAACTTTAAAAGAGCAGGACACTGCTTTTAGGGATATTAAGGAGAAGGAAAGATTTAAACTGTTGGATTTAGATCCAAGATTGAGAATAGAGCAAAAGAGGAAGGGAGAAATGTGTATGGTGCGGCGAGGCGTTGGCTTAAGGAAGGGGATAAGACTGTATTTGTTGGAAAAAGTACATGGGATAATGCTTATGAAGTTAGCAGAGAATTTCTGGCAGCAGGAGAATCTACCATGAGAGGAATTTATTATGTCTGTGGGAAGGCTGCCTATTTTAATTTGATGAAGATTGGGTGAGTTCATGTTACTTAGCTTTAGTTTTTACCAGAATGTATCATCTAGAAGAATTAAACAAGAAACATAATCTGAAAAGAGTGAAGAGGAGTTTTGGGCAAGTCGTTTTAGTCATTTTAGGGGCTATTATTCCTTCTATAAGCACAGCCACGAATGTAACATCACCTTGCATTAGATATTAGCATGGCAAAGGAAGGCAGAGTCTGCAAAGGTATTGGGGCAAAGAAATGTTGTGCCTGATTAAAGTGAAGTTTTTGATTCATACATTACTAACATAACTCATTTAACATACAAGATTAGTTCTTAAAAGAACTTAGGTGTCTCTGAGTTTCTAGGATCCTGGATAAAGGGAATAGAGTTTAGTTTTAAGAAAGTAGGTGAGTGGTTAAGTAGTGTTGGTGGTAAAGGTCTGCAATTTATCCTAATCCCCAGTATTGATAATGTTGATTTGTGTCTTTCTTTGGGTGTTATTTAAACTGATGGAGTGTATGATGAAATAATATGGTAATAAAAGGGTAGAGAACAATCTTACATGAAACTATGGAAAAGAAGGAGATCAGAGAATTAGTCGGAGATTGATGACTATCAAGATCGAAAAAATCAGCAAATGAAGCACTTAGAGGAGAATGTTCGACTAACAAAGAAGATGAAGACTTTGAAAAATTATTGGCCGATTAATAAAATCATATGATGTTTTAATGGTTATTAAAAAACATAATCAGAGGAGGGATTTCTGGCAGTATTTTTGAAAAAATAAAAATTTGCAATTTGTGTGAAAATAATTTTTCATAATTGGTGTTTTTTATAATGCATAGAGACATAACTAACTGTAGGTGCTGTGCCTAAAATTAATGTTCTAAGTCATTTAGAAGAGTATATGGCAAATACATATGCCACATTTTTTGTGTGAAACACCATTATTTCTATATATAAATAACATCTTGGTTGCAACAAATGAAGTGAACGATTATAGACATATGAGAGTCACCTATTGATAGGTGGCGCAATTCTTTGTGGAATAATGAGCCATAAAGTTGAGCATTTGGTTGTATATATGTGTCCTATTTACTCGCTTAAAGCAACCAGGTTTTATGACTTGCCAAATAAGCATTATGCAGTGAGAATGGTTTTTAATCGCATTTACAATTAATTGTACAATGTATTTTATACATTCTTTGTTATTTATAACTGTACAAACAATCGCATGATGTAATAAAAACATCATGCGCAGTTGTCATCAAGAAGGCGCGATGGAGAAAGAGGGCAGCCCGGGGACGACGCAACTTAGGTAAGGCTTTTTTAATACTTTATATTGGTTTTTAAGCTTCTATAACTATTGTTAATAGGGCAGGTGGGAGGCAGGGGCTGGTGTCAAGTCCGCTCCAACCTGGAGTGTGTGGGGTGCTGCCTACTCGGCCTATTGGCGAAGAGCGGAGTAGGCAACACTCCGCACACAGCGTGGGCAGAGCGGAGCTCTCTGCCCACCCTTAATACGTGTGTGTATATATATATATATAGATTACCTACTGGCGGTCGCCAGTAGGTATATATAGTTAGGATTTTTTCTCTATGGGATTTTTGAAAATTCTATGTCTAATAACTTTGGCGTTTGTGGACGGAATTGGCTGAAATTTTCAGGAAAATTGAACATTTTGTTTCTGAGCAGCCCCTGAAAATTTGGGGGGGTTTCATCAAGGGGGGGCTGAGAAAAAAGGGGGGTCCCAAAACGCGTTTTTCCCATGTTAATTTCCATAGGGCGGTTGGCCTCACTTTTAGCTCGAACGGCTAAATGGATTTGCACGAAACTTGGCAAAATTGTAGGGACTGTTAGCCTGATGTGCCTTTGCTAGGTCTCAATATATGTGCTCCAGTGGATTTTGAGTAATTTAGGTTCAAAAAAAGATATATATCTGGGCGGAGCCTAACCACACATCTGATCTGATTGGCTGTCAGCACTTCATCCAAGAAGTGTTGGCAGCCATCTTGGGACCAATATACATGATAGCACCTCATTAAAAAGCATTGTAGTTAATAGAGGGTTTTAGGACTTTAGTTACATTATAAATCATTTGTTGATGGTACCATACTCGTTTTAGGAATTGTGGTGGGTTCTAAGGTGATTTTACCATGTGAAAAAACCTTCTGCTGTGATATCATGAATATTGTTTGAAAGAAAACTAATATCTCATGATTTTCCCACAGTGGTTTGGAAGGGGATCTATAAGCTAAACTGAAAGCATATTTTCTGTAAATTCACATTATCTTTCTCAGTCATGTGAAAATGAAGTCTGACATTCTCAGTAAAACATGTACATCCAAAAAGGACAGAGACTGTCAGTTGATTCCTTTGTGTTCTACTGCAGCCTCCTAGAGTGTTCTAAAGAACAACTAGAGCGCTAACAGTCCTACTTATTACAAAGGTATGGCACATCTGAAGCCATCTTGATTGGAATAAAGTGGTAACTCTTAAAACATTTAATTTAAAAAGAAACAACATGAGGGGGTATATTTTGCCATAGAAAGTATGATTAGTGCTGCAGAATGAAAAATTAGGGCACATTTTGATTGACTTCTCAAATCCTTTTCTATTTCATTAAAACAGTCTGACATGCAGTCTCCCAAAATGGCCACCAGAGACAAAAGAGCCCAAATGTAGCCCAAATATCACCCAGATGTAGCCCAAGTATAGCCCAATGACAGAATGTCCCAGAGTGTTCTAAAGAACAACTAGAGCGCTAACAGTCCTACTTATTACAAAGGTATGGCACACCTGAAGCCATCTTGATTGGAATAAAGTGGTAACTCTTAAAACATTTAATTTTAAAAGAAACAACATGAGGGGGTATATTTTGCCATAGAAAGTATGATTAGTGCTGCAGAATGAAAAATTAGGGCACGTTTTGAGTGACTTCTCAAATGCTTTTCTATTTCATTAAAACATTCTGACAAGCAGTCTCCCAAAATGGCCACCAGAGACAAAAGAGCCCAAATGTAGCCTAAATATCACCCAGATGTAGCCCAAGTATAGCCCAATGACAGAATGTCCCAGAGTGTTCTAAAGAACAACTAGAGCGCTAACAGTCCTACTTATTACAAAGGTATGGCACACCTGAAGCCATCTTGATTGGAATAAAGTGGTAACTCTTAAAACATTTAATTTAAAAAGGAACAAAATGAGGGGGTATATTTTGCCATATGAATTACGATTAGTGCTGCAGAAAGAAAAATTAGGGCACATTTTGAGTGACTTCTCAAACCCTCTTCAATTTCATTAAAAAATTCTGACATACAGTCTCCCAAGATGGCCACCAGAGACAAAAGAGCCTAAATGTAGCCCAAATATCACCCAGATGTACCCCAAGTATAGCCCAATGACAGAATGTCCCAGAGTGTTCTAAAGAACAACTAGAGCGCTAACAGTCTTACTTATGACAAAAGTATGGCACACCAGAAGCCATCTTGATTGGAATGAAGTGGTAACTGGTAAGTCTGAAAAGACTCAATTTAAAAAGGAACAACATGAGGGGGTTAATTTTGCCATAGAAAGTATGATTAGTGCTTCAGAAAGAAAAATTAGGGATCATTTTGAGTGACTTCTCAAATCCTCTTCTATTTCATTAAAAAAATTCTGACATGCAGACTGAAACATGCACTTTGAATACCAGCAGCAGACGTCCCTGGTGAGCAGTAGCTTTACTACAGTGATCTAATGTGCAACTAGAGTGCTAACATTCAGAATTTATGGCAAATGTGTGACACATCTGAATGCCTTCTTGATGGAACCAAAGTAAACAAGCATTGAAAATGCAATAGATCTCGCCCTCGTTTAAGTTAAAGCCATTCTGTTTGTAATGAGGTGGCTTTTTAGCTTTGCTTTTATTAGTGTTTTTTCAACTTTCATGTAAATAACATGCATCTGTATGCATATAAGTATATGTATGCATGCATTTATGTTTGTATTTATATAGATATACAGATGATATATGTTTATATATGTATGTATATATATATATTCAATGAAAAAACCATAGGCTATAGACCATATATAGTTAGGAATTAGCAGTTACAAAACCTTGAAAATTCACTGAAAAAACCATAGGTTATAGACCATATATAGTTAGGAATTCGAATTTACAAAACCTTGAAAATTCACTGAAAAAACCATAGGTTATAGACCATATATAGTTAGAAATTCGCATTTACAAAACCTTATTTTACTCACACAAAACCATTGAAATTCCATATATAGTTAGTTGTACTAACTATATATCGCGCACCCGCAATCCACTGCTGATGATGTCACATATTACATCATTCATGACATGGTCAGTGACATCACTGATGACATCACTGATGACATCTCAAATGACATCACTGATGACATCACTGATGACAACATCCAGTGACTGTATGTTTCTGTAAAGTTAAAATATGTCTTACATATTGAAGAATGAGTGGATATATAAGTGTCTGGATGAAGGATTTAGTAGGTGCATGACTGACTGTATGAGTGAGTGATTAAATGTGTCTCACTGAGTGCATGGGTTAGTGACTAAACTGTCTTAATTTGTGCATCATTATGTCTGTTGTTCTGTAAACTGTTGCATGTGTTGATAAGTAGCTATATGAGTAACTATATGGGTTATTGATTGGTTGCCCAAGTATTTGTATGGGAGACTGAGTGTGTGTGTGGGTGGCTGGGAGGTGTGTGACTCTGTGCATAGATGTGTGAGCAGTTGATTCACTAGATGTATGGTTTCAAAAGTGCATGTGGAAACAGCTGTATGGGCGGTTGACTGTGTGCATGAGTGTATTGGTGAGTGAATGGATATCTCAGTGCTACATGTCAAAGTAAGTACATATGTAAAACACAGTACATGTGAGAGTTGACATATATAAATAACTGTGCATAAGAGCCAGTGAATGTGTGAGTGGCTGTAAGGATCATTGTGAACTTGTATCAGGGATTGTATAAGAGAGTAAATATGTGTTAGTATATGTTTGAATAAGTAAAGTTTGTATAACTGTATAGTTGAGGAAATGGAGGTGTGATTGATTCTTTGCATGACTGACTAGGTGTGTGAGTAACTCCATGGATGAGTGACAGTCTGTGAGTGTCTGTTTACACTGATTGTATCTAAGGTTATATTAGAGTCTGAAGAGGTTCATCGTATTATCACATGCATGATATCATCAGTGATGTGATCAGTAATGTCAAATGAGATGTCATCAGTGATGTCATCAGTGATGTCATTTGAGATGTCATCAGTGATGTCATTTGAGATGTCATCAGTGATGTCATCAGTGATGTCACTGACCATGTCATGAATGATGTAATATGTGACATCATCAGCAGTGGATTGCGGGTGCGCGATATATAGTTAGTGCAACTAACTATATATGGAATTTCAATGGTTTTGTGTGAGTAAAATAAGGTTTTGTAAATGCGAATTCCTAACTATATATGGTCTATAGCCTATGGTTTTTTCAGTGAATATATATATATATATATATATATAGATAGATAGATAGATATATTTATATATATAAATACATACTATGTATATATATATATATATATATATATATAATAACTTTGGCGTCGGTTGCCGAATCTTCGCGAAATTTTAAAAACTAATTATCAGCTCAGGTCCACCCCTATCCTGAAAGTCTCTGGGTGATTCGTCAAGCGGGGGCCGAGAAAAAAGGGGTGTCCCAAAACGTGGTTTCCCCATGCAATTTTCCATAGGGACTTTCTGACGCAGCTACAGCCTGAACTGCTGAACCGAGGCACAAAAAATCAGCAAAACAAACATGCAAAACATGCAAAGGGGGCAGGGTAGACACACCCTGACTCCCTTGGCCTGATCAGGGGTCCAACAAGGACACCCAAGGCCCACAAAAAAATTCTTTAAAAAAAAAAAATCACGGGCTCCTGCAGCTGAAAAAACAAAACAAAGTGCGCGCTCCCATGCTTCGTTTATAATTAGACCCCAGGGGGGCCAAGTCCCAGGGGCATTATATTATAGCTATGGGTGCCCAGAGGGACCGCCACCCCCAGGGGCTTTTGTGAAATATGTGATGGGGCTCTCAGCCCCCCCAGCCCTGGAGACCGCCACCCCCCAGGGCTTTCGAAAAAATGGGGGGGCTCAAAGCCCCCCAAGCACCAGGGACCGCCACCCGCAGGGGCCTAAAATGTATTGTGTAGCGGGGGGCACATGCCCCCCTCTGCCCCGGGGACTGCCCCCCCTGAGCTTTTTTAAAATAAAATGACCCTGTGTGGGGGGCACACGCCCTGGGACAGCCGACTCCCCGGGGCTCTAATATTCAAAATAGGGTGTCTGTGACGTACCCCCCAGTCCCGGGGACCGCCACCCCCGGGACTTTAGAAATGGTGGGAGGGGGTCCGTGCGCCCCACCCTCCTGGATCCCTCAAGGGCTCTGGGGACCGCCACCCCCCTGGGCCGGCTCCTGCAGTGTCCCGGGGTGCCCACCCCCGGAACACTGTAGTTTGCTATGGCAGGGCAGGAGACTCACGGCTCCCACCCTGCCATAGAAAACTGCTTTGGTATTTGGTATTGCACCAAGTACCTTAAGTAAGTGCCACGGAGCTGCGTTGCAGAGTGTTGTAAAAAGGGGCGTGGCCTCAAAACACCTCTCTGCAACACAGCCCCCTGGCGCATACTGGAGGTATCTGGTGGGCTAGTTGGCCCCCAGGGACCCACAAGATTGAGGAGGAATTAATTCTCTAACTTCAAACGCGCCACAGGGTGTGTTTGCAGACATGTCACCTCAGGCCACCCCCTCTTCATTCACCACTGTGCAAACGCACCCTGTGGCGCGTTTTAAGTTGGGGAATTAATTATCTTTCAATACTGAGGGTCCCTGAGGGCCAAATAGCCCAACAGGTATCTCCAGTATGCGCCAGGGAGCTGCATTGCAGACAGGTGTTCAGAGGCCATGCCCCTTTTTACACCTCTCTGCAACACAGCTCTGTGGCGCTTACTGGAGTACCTAGTGGGCTAGTTTGACCCTAGGGACCCTTACGATTGAAGGGGACTTAATCTCTCAACTTAGAATGGTGACAGGGCGTGTTTACACAGTGGTGAAGGGAGGGGACGAGGCCAGACGTGATGTGGGCAAACACACCCTGTGGCGCGTTTGAAGTTGGGGAAAGAATTCCACTTCAAACCCGAGGGACCATGGGGGCCAAGTGGCCCACCAGGTGCTTCCAAGAAGCGCCACTGCACTGCGTTGCAGAGAGGTGGTGCAGGCCATGCCCCTTTTTACATCTCTCTGCTACACAGCTCTGTGGCGCTTACTGTATGTACTACAAATTCCGATTCACTCATCTGTTATCACGAGAGACCTCAGTGATGTATCTTTGAGCCCAGTACTGATCCTGAAAAGTAATTCTAACCATACTTACCAGTAACTTAAATTTCCTTCCATAGGCTAACATTGACTGGTTTCACTTGTGGAGTTTTGGAACTTTTAAATATTCAACTAAAATCATCCAAACAACGAATTTCGATTTACTCACCTGTTATCAGGAGAGAACCCTGTGCTGCATCTTTTAGCCCAGCACTGACTCTGAAAAGTAATTCTATCCATACTTACCAGTAACTTGTATTTCCCTCCATAGGAGTCCATGGTCTGGTTTTCACCAGAAAAGTTTCTAAGTGTCTATTTTCACAAACTAAAAATATTCCTTAAAAATCAACTGTATAATTTAAACGCATTCTTTCAACTGTTTACAGGAGATGCACCAGTGCTGTGTCCAGGATCCACCACTGAGTAAGAAAAAGTAACAATAACACTACTTACCTGCTAAGTGAATTTCCTTCCATAGGGTAACATTGACTAGTTTTACTGGGTAATTCTTCCAGGTGTGGAGTTTTGGAACTTTAAAATATTCCTATAAAATCAGCAGAACTACGGATTCCGATTTACCCACATGTTATTAGGAGAGACCTCAGTGCTGCATCTTTGAGCCCAGTATTGATCCTGAAAAGTAATTCTAACCATACTTACCAGTAACTTGAATTTCCTTCCATAGGCTAACATTAACTGGTTTCACTTGGAAAATCTTCTAAGTGTGGAGTTTTGGAACTTTTTAATATTCAACTAAAATCATCCAAACAACGAATTTCGATTTACTCACCTGTTATCAGGAGAGAACCCAGTGCTGCATCTTTTAGCCTAGCACTGACTCTGAAAAGTAATTCTATCCATACTTACCAGTAACTTGTATTTCCCTCCATAGGAATCCATTGTCTGGTTTTCACCAGAAAAGTTATGTCTATTTTCACAAACTAAAAATATTCCTTAAAAATCACCTGTATGACTTAAACACATTCTTCTAACTGTTTACAGGAGATGCACCAGTGCTGTATCCAGGATCCACCACTGAGTAAGAAAAAATAACAATAACACTACTTACCTGCTAAGTGAATTTCCTTCCATATGGTAACATTGACTGGTTTTACTTGGAAATTCTTCCAGGTGTGGAGTTTTGGAACTTTAAAATATTCCTATAAAATCAGCAGAACTACGGATTCCGATTTACCCACATGTTATTAGGAGAGACCTCAGTGCTGCATCTTTGAGCCCAGTATTGATCCTGAAAAGTAATTCTAACCATACTTACCAGTAACTTGAATTTCCTTCCATAGGCTAACATTAACTGGTTTCAGTTGGGAATTCTTCTAAGTGTGGAGTTGTGGAACTTTTAAATATTCACCTAAAGTCATCCGAACAACGAATTTCGATTTACTCACCTGTTATCAGGAGAGAACCCAGGGGCATATTACCAACAACTAGCGATAATTATCGCTATGTTGGTTTAGCGGCGATATTTTTATCGCCGAGCTACGGCGATTTTTATCGCTTAGGAACCTTGCTATTATCAAGGTATATCTCCTAAGCGATAAAAATCGGCAGAAATGCATGAATATCGCTGAAAAGTCAGCGATATTCATGCATTACCGAGCTAATGCTCTTAGCCATGTTATCCACCTACCATTGGATAACATGGCTAAGAACTGCTCAGGGGCAGTTGTTCACTTTTGGAGACATTCGCACTTAGCGCAAATATCTCAAAAGTTGGTAATAGGAGATAGCGATGTTAGCGACTGTTTCCAGTCGCTAACATATTGGCACGCCCACTTTGCATGTCATTAGTGATAAATATCACTGACATGCAAAACGGGGCCCAAGATGGTCGCTATCTCCTACTAGCTGTCGCTAACTGGTGTTAGCGACAGCTAGGTAATAGGGAGATAATTTTATCTCCGCTTTCTTGACTTTTAAAGCCAAAAAAGCGGAGATAAACCCCCTTGATAAATTGCCCCCCAGTGCTGCATCTTTTAGCCCAGCACTGACCCTGAAAAGTAATTCTAACTGTACTTACCAGTAACTTGTATTTCCTTCCATAGGAATCCATTGTCTGGTTTTCACCAGAAAAGTTTTGAAATGTCTATTTTCAGAAACTAAAAATATTCCTAAAAAGTCACCTGTATGACTTAAACGCATTCTTTCAACATTTTACATGAGATGCAACAGTGCTGGATCCAGGATCCACCACTGAGTAAGAAAAAGTGACGATAACACTACCTACCTGCTAAGTGAATTTCCTGCCATAGGATAACATTTGTGATTCTATGTGAAAAAAATTCTCTGTGTCAACTTTTAAAATACAATAATATTCCCTAAAAATCACTACGGTAACCGAAACGCTTTTACTCAACTGTTTATAGATGTCCAAGGAGTGAATCGAGGATCCAGTCCTGTGGTTAGAAAAGTAATCCATAAAGGAACTAATTGCATTTAACTAGAAATTCACATTGAGCTCAATGTTGCATTGTGTTTGAAATTGTGTTGCCCATTGCGATAACTGTAATTATTGTACTTAAAAGTCTATTGCCTATTTGCAAAGTATTTAAACTAAAGTAATTAATTCTGAGAAAGTATATTTTGTAATGTCATGTATAATGTCATTATAATGTAATTTAAAAAATAAAATATCTAAAAATAAATAGTTAAAAAATGTAGTAAATCAGTATCAAAAAAATAAATATAAATAATGCATTTAAAAATTGTCATTTACAAAACCTTTGAAATTCAGTGAATAAAACAGAGGTTTCAGACATGTAATAGTTAGGAATTAGCATTTAAAAAACCTTTGAAATTCACTGAAAAAACCAAAGGTTTCAGGCCTGACATAGTTAGGAATTAGCATTTAAAAAACCTTTCAAATTCCCTGAAAAAACGATAGGTTTCAGGCCTGATATAGTTAGGAATTAGCATTTAAAAAAACCCTAGAAATTCACTGAAAAAAACATAGGTTTTAGGGGTGTTATAGTTAGCTAGACATTTCACTCGTACAAAACCATTAAAATTCCTCCCGCAATCCACTGCTGATGATGTCCTATTTTACATCATTCATGACATGGTCAGTGACATCACTGATGACATCTCAAATGACATCACTGATGATATCACTGATGACATCATCCACGTGACAATCAGATGCACCTCATCATACACTAGTATAACCTTTCATCACTCACTGTAAAATACAGAGTACAATATTTGAATCCATTGACACACCAATACAAATTTCTAAAAACCCACTCAGTGATTGCTAGATCTATACACACATCTAATCACTTACCTATAGATTCACTCATGCATGCTGTCAATGATCAATAGAACACTATCAAATATACTTATACACCTATATCGACATTACACACCAGCACACATCCTTTTCACTTATGAAGACATCCTACTCACTTATGCAAACAATGGATCATACTTTCATTTACTTAGCTACACACTTTTACAAACACCACTTCATCTATTCATATAGATAGTAACTCATACTTAGTGTGTTATAAAATCACTATTACAAATATACAGCTATCCATACAGTCACTCATACAATCATTCAGTCTTATGTTTACTTATTTATATATAACAACTGAAACATACACTGCGTTTTATTTTTCTAGTTTGTTGGACATGTACCATTGAGAGATATATTTGCTCATCACCACACCCATAAAGATATTCACTCACCCAAACAACTGTTATAACATGTAGTTTTAACTTCATATACCTACTGAATCAACTATTCACACATATTTGGGCAGTCACACACCCCCACCGAACCACACACACATTCACTATCCCATACAAATACCCAGTTAATTAATCAATAACTAATATAGACTTTCACATAGCTAGTAACCAACTGGAGAAGCAGTTTACACAACAACTGACAAAGTGATACAAATATTCACACAGTTTAGTCACTATCCAATATATTTATTGAGACACTATAAATTAGTCACTAAGTTGTCCTATTGCTTCCCTATACTATTGAGCCTTGTTAAACAGGACAATATTGCCCTCTTTGTTCGAGGGTTTAATCACCAGGGAGTGGTCATTTTTTAGAGCTTGTCTCGCTTTCCATTGTCTCACTGGAATGTTGTATTGTTTGAAATCCTTACATTTCATGCTCACAGTTTTCAAGTCTGAGATAACCGCTTCATTGAAAACATCAATAGCATCATGTGGAGTCTTTAGGATGAATTTCTATTTCTCTTCAAATTGCTCTTCCCACTAAATTGAGTAATACCAGCTTGTGAGAGACATTCATTCGTATTATTGTCTTCACTATAGTCTCCATCTTGGGATGGATCTTCCAGAGCTTGTACTGCCAATAGGGCTTCAAGATCCTTGGCAGTTAGGAAATCCATGTCTCCCAATGTGCGGTTTTCAGATGTAAAAGATATATTTTCTGCAATTTCAATTTTCAATTTTCTTATGTATTTGAATAAGCCAATCTGGGTTTGGGTATAATCGAATTCTGCTATGGCACAGAACGTCAGTCCCAATTTTAGAATTAAGTACTATGTCTGACATATTTATGATGGTTTTCTCCTCTGTGGGTATTCCCCTTGCTGCGGGTTACTCTGGTTGTAATAGATTCTCCCCCTTCCTTTTTGTCCCTTCTTGTTTGTCGTTTTTTCACTCCAATGGATGGGTTCTCGGGGTGTCACTGCCGGCATTCCCCGATGACTTTGTATTCCCGAAAATAAGTTTTCTCACTTGGTGCTCCCGATAGGGTGTGTTGTCTGTTCCCCTTCAGATGTTTCCACCTCTGATTCCAAATTCTCCATACTTGTCATCATGTTACTTCCTCTTTGCTGGTTTAATTGTCTTCTGGGTGTATCAAGTTTCAGACCGAACTTTAGGATCCGGCCTAATTCAGAATCCTTTTCACCCCACTGGAACTTTGTCTGTTTACAGCATCTGATATTGCCTTTTCAATTCGTATGCTGTTTCCTCATGGCGGTTTTCAATTCTTTGCTCTGTTTAGTGTCTTTATCTTTGTCTATCATGTCTTCCAAATTCTTAATCTCTTCCAGTAGTTTTGCATTGACGATCCACGCATACTTGATGAGAATCCTGAACATGTCTTGAGCCGATTTCATGGTATGTTCTTTTAGTAGCTGTGGGTCAGGGTTTTCATATGATGGAATAATGTAAATGCGTAAACCCCTGGACATACTTTCAATATCCAGGTATTTTTGCAAGGAGGGAGGAGTTTTAGTGGAATCTATACCCTCCTAGCCGATTTTGCCCCATCATGCTCCTTGTCTAAAAATGTCAGCAGCGGCTTCCTCACATTCTATTACACAGAACATGTTCATTTTGATTCAATGGGCTTGCAACTGAAATGAGTATCAAACACTCGGGACTGTTGCTGTTTAAAAATCACTCAGGCAACAAGAAGGGAAGAAGCACTCAACGATGGTTCGCAGTGGTTATGTTGAATTCTCCAACCTGAGTTCAACCGTCCGTTCAAGTTGGAAAGGAGGCTCCCTCCTACTATGTCACTCTCTGTAGTCTGTAAATTGCCTGAAGTCATCAGACGAACACAATGTATTTAGCAACGGGGCAGGTAGCAAATCAAATCCATAGGTTTTAGGTCACCCTTCGCCACATCATGCGTTTCAGGTGCAAAACTCCAGTGGTGATGAACTACTATATATACGTCCACTCCGGCAGATATATATATATATATATATATATATATATATATATATATATATATATGTATATATATATATATATATATATATATATTACCTACTGGTCGCCAGTAGGTATATATAGTTAGGATTTTTTTTAATAGGGATTTCTGAAAATTCTATGTTGGATCACTTTGGCGTTGATGGACGGAATTGGCTGAAATGTTCAGGAAAATGGCACATTTTGTTTCTGAGCGTCCCCGGAAAGTTTGGGGGGGTTTCGTCAAGTGGGGGCCGAGAAAAAAGGGGGGTCCCAAAACATGTTTTTAACATTGAGTTTTCCATAGGGCGGTTGGATTCACTTTTAGCCCGAACGGCTGAATGGATTTCCACCAAACTTGGCAAAATTGTAGGGACTGGTACCCCGATGTGCCTTTGCTATGTCTCAAGATATATGCTCCAGTGGTTTTTCTGAAAATTAACTTTGAAAAATATATATTGGGCTACATTGGGCTATATATATGTTAGAGCCCAAATGTAGCCCAATGTAGCCCAAAGATGGCCACCAGAGACAAAAAAAACAAATGTAGCCCAAATATCAGCCAGATGTAGCCCAACTATGGCCCAATGACAGAATGTCCCTGAGTGTCCTAAAGAACAACTAGAGCGCTAACAGTCTTACTTATGACAAAAGTATGGCACACCTGAAGTCATCTTGATTGGAATAAAGTGTTAACACTTAAAACATTTAATTTGCAAAGGAACAAAATGAGGGGGTTCATTTTGCCATAGAAATTATGATTATTGCTGAAGAAAGAAAAATTAGGGCACATTTTGAGTGACTTCTCAAATCCTCTTATATTTCATTAAAAAAATTCTGATATGCAGTCTCCCAAGATGGCCACCAGAGACAAAAGAGCCCAAATGTAGCCCAAATATCAGCCAGATGTAGCCCAACTATAGCCCAAAGACAGAATGTCCCAGAGTGTTCTAAAGAACAACTAGAACGCTAACAGTCTTACTTATGACAAAAGTATGGCACACCTGAAGTCATCTTGATTGGAATAAAGTGGTAACACTTAATACATTTAATTTGAAAAGGAACAAAATGAGGGGTTTCATTTTGCCATAGGAATGATATATATATATATATATATATATATATATATATATATGTATATATATATATATATATATATATATCACTGAAAAAACCATAGGTTATAGACCATATATAGTTAGGAATTAGCATTTACAAAACCTTGAAAATTCACTGAAAAAACCATAGGTTATAGACCATATATAGTTAGGAATTAGCATTTACAAAACCTTATTTTACTCACAAAAAACCATTGAAATTTGCATATATAGTTAGTTGCACTAACTATATATCGCGCACCCGCAATCCACTGCTGATGATGTCACATATTACATCATTCATGACATGGTCAGTGACATCACTGAGGACATCACTGATGACATCTCAAATGACATCACTGATGACATCACTGATGACAACATCCAGTGACTGTATGTTTCTGTAAAATTAAAATATGTCTTACATATTGAAGAATGAGTGGATGTATAGGTGTCTGGATGAAGGATTTAGTATGTGCATGACTGACTGTATGAGTGAGTGATTAAATGTGTCTCACTGAGTGCATGGGTTAGTGACTATACTGTCTTCATTTGTGCATCATTATGTCTGTTGTTCTGTAAACTGCTGCATGTGTTGATCAGTAGCTATATGAGTAACTATATGGGTTATTGATTGGTTGCCCAAGTATTTGTATGGGAGACTGAGTGTGTGTGTGGGTGGCTGGGAGGTGTATGACTCTGTGCATAGATGTGTGAGCAGTTGATTCACTAGATGTATGGGTTCAAAAGTGCATGTGGAAACAGCTGTATGGGCGGTTGACTGTGTGCATGAGTGTATTGGTGAGTGAATGGATATCTCAGTGCTACATGTCAAAGTAAGGACATATGTAAAACACAGTACATGTGAGAGTTGACATATATAAATAACTGTGCATAAGAGCCAGTGAATGTGTGAGTGGCTGTATGGATCATTGTGAACTTGTATCAGGGATTGTATAAGAGAGTAAATATGTGTTAGTATATGTTTGAATAAGTAAGGTGTGTATAACTGTATAGTTGAGGAAATGGAGGTGTGATTGATTCTTTGCATGACTGACTAGGTGTGTGAGTAACTCCATGGATGAGTGACAGTCTGTGAGTGTCTGTTTACACTGATTGTATCTAAGGTTATATTAGAGTCTGAAGAGGTTCATCGTATTATCACATGAATGATATCATCAGTGATGTGATCAGTAATGTCAAATGAGATGTCATCAGTGATGTCATCAGTGATGTCATTTGAGATGTCATCAGTGATGTCATCAGTGATGTCATTTGAGGTGTCATCAGTGATGTCATCAGGGATGTCATTTGAGATGTCATCAGTGATGTCATCAGTGATGTCACTGACCATGTCATGAATGATGTAATATGTGACATCATCAGCAGTGGATTGCGGGTGCGCAATATATAGTTAGTGCAACTAACTACATATGCGAATTTCAATGGTTTTGTGTGAGTAAAATAAGGTTTTGTAAATGCTAATTCCTAACTATATATGGTCTATAACCTATGGTTTTTTCAGTGAATACATATATATATATATAACCTATTGGCGGTTACAAGTAGGTAGTTAAGGTTAGGACCTAGCATTTTTTGACTTGCCTATAACTTTAGCGTTGCTTGACCAATCTTCATGAAATTTACCCAAAGAAGTTTCAAAGTAGGTTATAGGTGCCATGGAAAGTTTGGTGGACATCCGTGCAGTAGGGATCAAGAAATAGGGTGCAAATAAAGCGTACGTTTGTATTGTTAATTTCCAAAGTAACACGTTGGTGAACCTACAGACCGAACCACTGGACGGAATTACACCAAATTTGGCAGATAGTTCGATATTGTTGTGTAGATTATGCTTTTTGTTATTTGGTGCAAATCTGTCTGGTAGCTTTTGATACATTTAAGCCGAAAATTATATTGATAGCTCTGGCCGTGGATATTTTGCAATGGTTCCTTGATTATTCAAGGATCCATATGCCATCGGGAATGCTGTGATTGGATGAACACAGCCTGACCAGAAAGTTGCAGCTGCCATTTTACCATTCGGGGAGGGTTGAAATATTGTGTGAAAGCTAACATAAGGGGTCAGGGTGGAGATATTCTGATCCCATGTTTGAAAAATGGGTGTGTTACTGTCAAGTTACGTGTTCAAAATAGATTTTTCTAATCACGTACGATATTTACGATGATGCCCCGAGCGCCAGCGCGGCCCCAGTGTATGTACCATCACAGTGACATTGTGTCTATTGTGACATCTTCTCAAATATTTGTGGAAATATACAAATGTATATATATATATTTGTACACACTCACTGGTCACTGTCACAGACTCAGTATGCACTCACAAACTCACTCAGACCCTTATACACCCATTCACATAACCCCTCATACACTTATACATTCAGTCACATACCCACTCAGATACTCATGCACTCACTCACATACCCATTCAGATACTAATGCGCCCACGTACAGACTCACTCGGAGAGCGATGCACCTATGTACAGACCAACTCAGAGACTCACGCACCTTCTTAGAGACTCAGTCATAGACTCATGCTAACAGTCTCATACCTATTTAGAGACTCTTATACCCACTCACAGACCCACCCGGGCACTCATGCACGCACTCACATACTCACTCAGATACTCATTCATCCACTTACAGACTTACTCGGAGAGTCATGTACCCATGTACAGACCCACTCCGAGACTCACACACCCACTTACAGGCCCACTCACACACTTAAATATATACTCACAGACCCATTGAGACACTCATATATCCACTTACAGATCCACTCAGACACATACACCCACTCTCATACCTATACAGTCACTCTCACACTGAGTCACAGACCCTTTCAAAGACGTATGGACCCAATCAGTCACTCATACACCCACTCACAAAGTCACTCAGATATATACACACCAACTCACTCACCCAGACAAGGCTCTCACGCATCCACTCACAGACCCACCCAGACACATGCCCTCCCAGTCACGGTCCCACTCAGACACTCATGCATGCCCCCATTCACTTACCTACATGAAGACTTACACTCTCACTCACAGATACTCTTACACCCATTCACAGAGCCACTCAGACACTCAAATATCTACTCACAGACCCACTCAGACACTCTCACACCCATACAATCACACACACAGTCACTCATAGACCCACTCAGAGACTTATCTACCCAGTCAGTTATACTCTCAGAGACTCATGTACCCACTCACAGTTACACTCAGAGACCTACACACACACCGGCAGAACCACTCATGCTGCCAGCCATAGATCCACTGAGAGACTCGCTCCCAGATCCACTCAGACACTCCTCACTTGCCCACTCAAACACCCACTTACATACTCATGTATCTACTCACAGATCTTGTTAGACAGTCATATACTTACAAATGCAAAAAGTAACTCATGCACCTACTCATAGATTAAGTAAGGGGTGAACACAACCAATCACAGACCCATTGTCACACTGATGAACCCACTAATAGATGCACTGAGGCAGTCACACATTTCATTACAAAAGTATTGATAGACTGATGCACCATCTCACAGATCCCCTCAAATACTTATACTGTGAATGAGAGACTTACTGGTACAGTGATGGATACAGTCATAGATTACAGTGAAATAGTTATTCACTGCATTATAGAGATACTAAGGGAGTTGTACATGCTAATATACAGTGATTTAGATAGTAATGTGTTTATTCTGTTGGTTATAATCCATTTTGCAGTTATACATTTTGAATGTGGTGGTGGCTATTGAATGCCTGCATTTTATTTGTCATTTCACGAAGTATGCGTGGTGACCGCTGCTACAAATATCATCGAGACACCCAGCATCACCGCAAAAAAGGAACATCAGTTTAAATGGTTGTTTTTATAAAAACTACCTAAAAAAATATGACTTTAACCAACAGTGCAGCAATAACCCCCTAGTGTTTAAAATACTGTAAAATATGTGCATCTATGTGTTTTACACTCCCTAAAAAAGGCGAGATTGTCGCAGTTACCGGAGTCATTGCGACTCTTGGTGTAATTGCGAAAACCGGAAGTAGGGTTTAATCAGTTTCTTCAAAAATGTACTGAAAGAATATGTGCACAAATATTATTTAAAAGCAATGATGCGTTTAGTAATGTGTGTATTGCAATAGTTGGAATTAATTTGTTTAATTAAAATTTCTTAATGTGGTGGCGGTCGTTGAATTTATGCTTTTGTTTTGTGATTTTGCAACGTGATTGTGATCATTGCAATGTTGTTACAAATAAAAACAAAATAATAATAATTTAACAAGTAAATGAACAACATATGGGCTCTTAGATGACTCTGAGAAAAGCCTTTGTGTTGAGAGTGGATGTACGACAGCTACATATAAGACTGTATACAAAGTTTTAGGTTGCCTAGAAACACCCTGTTCTCTTCATCTGTAAAGTGAACTCCATCATTCTATGTATTTCATGCACGTCAAACACAGATTGTTGTTGTAGATGGAGCTTATTTTGTGGTCTCTGACGAAAGCAGAAACAGTTTTATTAACATGTTTCCTGGCTTTGTCTGTAGACAGAATTGATTTGACCACTTCACTTTCTGTTTTTGGCATATATTAGAGCATACTAAGACAGTGTGAGGGAAATGCGACATCAGTTCTGTATCATTCATTTGAATTTCTAGCCCTGCCCCAGACAATTTGCCTAGGTCATTGCCACCACAGTGTAGAATCATGAGGTGAGGAGCTGAAACTTTAACCCTCTCTGGCCAAACCAACTAATCTCCACATTTGGCAAACCCAAGTCCCTGTCAATAACTTTGTTTTTTGCAGCCTCTTTAGCCCGTTAGACATAGCTGTGGACCACAATCCAAACTCTCAGCATTTTGTAGGAAATAGCACACAGGACAGGTCTTCAGGTCAATATCATATAGGAAAGACAGTGAAAATTCATGTCTGCTGGTGGTTTGAAAATAACTCAAAATTTGATTAGATGTAGGAAATATGCAGGTGAGTAGAATTAGGTTGCATTTGGAAAAGATTACTAAATAAATGTTTCATTGGCTCTCGAAAATAGAACAAATGTATTACAAAGTTGGATATGCTTTACAGCATGTGCAGTAAACCACATCTGATGTAGTTCATTTTGTAACTAGTATGGTCCTTCTGGAATGTGTTGTGAACTTGTGACCTACTGGTTTTTGTGGGTTTCTAAGGAGAATCTACAGAGGGTGCATTGGAGGAAGGGTGTTAAAGAAAAAGATATTAATTTTAAAAAAATTGGAGCGGTTTAGGTTCATTGTTTTATAAGGTAGATAAGATTCCCTAGTGAGGATGTTACAAGAAAGTGTAGTATAGTAATAGCAATAAAAATGTATTAAGGGAAGTAGGTTTTCCGACTCTCATTTTTTTTTGTCACCGAAATCATCACAATGACGTCGCGAGTGTCGATACAAAGGCATGCATTTTAGGCTACCTCCAAATGGGAGTGAAAGGTTTAATAAACAGTAACCATTCATAAATGCATTTCAAGCCTGACATGTGAAAGCACTGTTTTTATTTGCTGACTTTTGCAGTTTCAGGAAATGTAAAGTTCACAAGGTTGCCATTTATGTTTGCTTTGTATGAGAGTGGTGTGCAATTCTTGTGCTAAGTTTTTACAAGCCCTGATAATATTGCACCTACCTACTAAAAGAGAAAAAAGTGTTTTTATCAACAAACACAATCTTCTGATATGGTAATTAAAAAAATCTAAGTAAAAAAATTACCAATAAGGTATATAATTATGCCATATATTGTAATAACATTGTTTTAAAATATATATCATTATTTAAAAATGAAAGGATGATATATAAATACAATTGTACGTTGTTGTATATGTGCATTAATAGGTAAGTAAGGCATCGTTTGTCTCAGGTGTAGATCAGATGTATGTCAAGTTAGTTTAGAATGTTTTTCCATTGAGGTCAATCTTGCACTTGTATTGCTTTACTGCATTCTGGAACTGGTAGGAGAAAAAACTTCATTCTAATGATTAAACCTATATGTTATCTTGTAGTAAATCATGTCAAAGTTTTATTTATGTAATGTATATATGATGTGCTGCTTATAACTAATGTTTTTATTTGAATTCTGGGAGTCTTTTTGTTCCATTTTAAAGGATGAATGCAAAACTCTGAAAGTGAACTTTATGATCTGTAGCTGTATATGATTTATGAATCTGAATTTATCTGTGCATGGAGGTTTATTGGTAGGGCTGTCTTATCTCTTAAAACTGCTGCACATGGTATACATTTATTTAAACCAAAATATGACTGAACAGCAAGGTATGGTGTAGCTAGGCCATAGTGCAGGTAGCTATTCGCGTAAACCACTCCTTGACCACTCTGCGCCTAACACTCCACCTTCCCAAACGAATAGCGCCCCTTAAACCTCTTCCTCCCCCCTCCCCCGCTCTACCTCCACTCTCGAACCAACCAGCTAACACCATCCTCCAACAATGGACTTCACCCTCTCCCTCCTTGGACCTCTCTACTGCTAACGACATCCCCATCCCCAATTACCTACTTCTCATTCCCCTCTAATCTCCCTCTCTCCCCCCAACCCCCCAACCCCCTGAACTCTCACTCCTCTGACTCCTCCATGAATAACAGTAGCCCCCAATCCCGGTCACCCATCATTCCCCTCCCATGACCCCCTCCCCCCTGACCCCCAACCTCCCTACCCCCGACCTAACCACTCACGTACAACACCGTCCTTTCCCTTCAATCACCTAACACAACTCCTCACCCCTCTACTTCTATCCATCCTATACACTCTCCTCCCCGTCTTTTCTATCATCTCCCTTCAGTCCCTACCTACTCCACCTCCCAACCCCGATAAACACAGATCCCCCTCACACCAATATATCCGTTGCTCACTCATTTTATGCCCTTTTATCCTATCTGGCCACATCACCATAAGGTATGTGCCCCCTGGATAACCTAACCCCACCACTAACACTTACCAGCTCCGTCACCCCTCACTCCACACCAACCACCCTATCTCCCCCTCACACAGCAGGCCACCATCCGGAACTAATAAAGACCACTCCCTATCCCCAGATCATATTCCTCCCTCATCCTATGCCCCTTCAGTCCCTCCCTTTACCCGGATTGCCCCGAGGCTACACAACATCAAACTCAACCTATCTAATTTTACTACTGAACCCCTCACTCCTCCCAGCTCTGTCACCCCTCACCCCACACAATCTACCCAATCTACCCCTCACACATTAGTCCACCCCCCGCAAATAACATAGACCACGCCCTCTCGGTACCTCCCCTCACCTTAATTGCCCAGATCCTGCACAACATTAAATGTGACCTATCTAATTTAACTACTGAATTTGCCTGACACAGGAAAGATTTTTTCTTCCTCAGCTCCAGAACTCTCCCTCAGCATAAAATCCCCACCCACCCGCCCTCAAAAATCCTTAACACCAAACACAACCTTTGGAGATCGCTCCCTCTCTGCTGCCCTACTTATAGACCTCTCTGCACCTCTAACTATCTCTCCCCGTCCGAACTCGCTGACCCATGCAACCCCTACCTTCTTAATGTACTAACTACCAAACCCTCCTCTCCCCTACACTTCTTCCCTGTTATCATAGGGACAACTAGAACCCCCTCCTCCCCCGCTTCCCCCAGACCACCGCCCCAACTCATGTCGATCTACTCTTGCCCACCCTCCATACCACTGAAGTGCATGTTTGTCAACTGTGCTACATGCCACGGAAATTTCGGAAACAATCCTGAGTGAATCCATTGATATTGCATTCATCACAGAAACCTGACTCAATGACCACTCATCGAGTATACTTGACCTACTCTCCCCCCCCGGGATACTCTATTCTTAGAAAAGATAGACCTGACAGAGTTGGGAGTGGGCTAGCCATTATCTTTAAAAATGAACTTCAGATCTCCCTTGTCACTAACCCAGGCTACTCCTCCTGCGAATACCTGGAAGCTGAACTGTCAACTCAAAACTCCCTCCAATTTGTCTAGACAACATCTATCACCCCCGGGACCACCACAGTCCTTCATTGAGGACTTATCTGAGCTCCTGACACAATCCGCATTATCCAACTCAAAAAATCTCTTTCTTGGGGATCTTAATCTCCATTGGAACAATACCAATAACCCCACTATCTCCCTCCTCACTACTCTTCTTCAGATCAATGAACTCAAACAACTATGCCTATCCCCAACACATACTAAAGAAGCCATACTTTACGTCATTCTGTCCAACGAAGATCTGACCTCCGTGACCAATATCATCCCCATTCACTGTACTGACCATCACCTTATACTGTTCACCAATGCTACCTCAGCAAACCTCCTGGCCTTTAAAATTAACAGACCTAAGAAATTGACCAGAAACCTAAAATTTATCCCCCAGGTGTTCTCCAATATAAACTCCAAGCTCAACTTCTTCTCATTCCCCCCTCACAAAATGCGAATGAGATCACTGAACTCTTTAATAATACTGTCACTGGTATTCTTGACCAACTGACCCCACCTAAACTCAAAAACCAACGAAAAACACCCCCTCAAACTCTTGGTTTAATACTGAGATAAATAATGAAAGACGGGCTCTCAGACTGTCGGAAAGAACCTGGAGATACCATCCCTCACCCTCCCATCTTACACTTCTCAGACATGCTAGATCCACGTACAAAAAACACAACCTCAAGGAAAAGGCATCCTTCTTGCACACTCAACTTGACCAAAAACAGACCCAGGGAACTCTTCAAAATCATTTGAAACCAAACTACCCCCGCACCTCCAAATATGACAGCCTCCTCAGCAGATGTGAAGAAATTGCCCACTTCTTCTCGGAGAAAATTGCCAAAATTGATCGATCCTTCCTTCCCACACAACTACCCTCCAACTCGCTGCCTTGCGAACCTCCTCACCCACCCTTTTCCCTACCCCCCAACCACTCCACTGGCCTCCCACCTACCACATCTCCGGTAACCAACTCCCCTAACTCACAACTAAAGAACAATGCCTCCTTGCTCAACTTCATTCCCATTATTGAGCTAGAAGTCCTTAAAATAACTGGCAATCTTAAACCGTCCTCCACACTAACCTTGTCCCTGCCCTTAAGCACATCATCACCCCATTCCGGAAAACAATCATCAACACCTCTCTCTACATGGGCTGTGTCCCCACCTCCCTTCAACTTGGACAAATCTCGCCCATAATCAAAAACCCCAATGCTGACCCCAACGACCTAAATAATCTCCACCCCATCACTAACCTCCCCCTTCTCTCAAAGGTCCTTGAAAAATGTGTCCTACTACAACTAGACAAACCCATCGAAAACTTCAACCTACTTGACCCCTTCAATCTGGCTTCAGGAAAGGCTGCAGCACCAAAACGGCAATGCTCAATGTCATAGATGACATCCATCAATCACTTGATAATGGCAAGACCTGCCTTCTTATCATTCTTGATCTCTCTGCAGCGTTCGATACAGTCAACCATTCAGCCCTACTTAATGTGCTTAGGACCCGTTTCGGCCTTAATTGTATCGCCTACAAATGGTTTATCTCTTACCTACAACACCGAACTCAGCAATTCAAAATTCAAAATCGTCTCTCTAACCCCACTCCTATCTCCCTTGGAGTCCCCCAAGGATCTATTCTCTCTCGCTTCCTCTTTAACCTCTTTATGGAACCTCTCACCCTCATTCGTAAACAATTAGGCATCAATTACCACCTCTAGGCTGATGACACCCAAATCTATTACAAGATTAAAACTCATGCTGACATCTTACACCTGAACAACACCCTTACCAAGATCCAAACCTGGTTCCATTCCAATCATCTCAAACTTAACCCTAAAAAAACTGAAATCATTCTCTTCGCCCCAAAAAATAACCCTCTCCCCGTTCAATCATGGATTTATGACCTTAATGCACTCAACTGCTCATTCACCCTGTCTAACTCCATCAAATCTCTTGGCATTTCTATCAACAACACCCTAACCCTTAGCGTTCACATCAAAAACTCTGCCAAAGGAGCCCTCTTCACTCTCCGTCACCTCAAGAAAATCAAACCATTAATACCCACCTATGATTTTAAACTTGTAGTTCAATCACTTGTTCTTTCTCGTATTGATTATGGTAAAGCCATCCTCAACAGAATCCCCAAGGTCCACCTTGCTCCAATCAAAGCTGTGCTCAACCTTCCTGCCAAGCTCATCACGGACTGCAAACGCTTCGATCATATATCCCCGGCTTTCAAATCTCTTAAATGGCTCCCTATCGAAGGCAGATTTGCCTACAAAACCGCTTGCATTACTCATAAAGTCCTCCACCACAACACTCCACAGTACCTCTCAAAGAAACTCCTCATTGCGGGCACCACCCAACCTCTGTCATTTTTACTTTGTATATTTCACATTTTTGTTTCATTACCTTTTATATGCTTTTATACCATGGTTGCCTTATACTATCCTAATCATTTAAAGTGGTCTGATACCTCTGGGTCTAGCCAGCACTATAGAAAACTTTTAAAATAAAATAAATAAATAAAGTAACATTAGGTCATACCTTTAAGAAACAAAGTAACTAACTCTGTGATTGGCTTTGGAAAAAATGCATTATAATGTTTGGGATATGCTTGGATTTGCAACCATTCAACCGCAACCACTACAGTTTAATTTGAAGCTAATATGATGCTCAGACAAATTCCTGTGAACTTGTGACCTAGTGCTAGCAGAGAGTGTTCCAATCATGGTTACTTCGGAAACTGAGCTAAAAGAGTGTAGGGGAAAGGGAAAAAAAGAGTCTGCAAAGTGGTTTACAAACATTGCTCATTAGGGACTATTTGGCTTCTGATTGAGTATCACTTACAAAGTGAAATATAAATGCAAAGCATTAACAGCAGATTGTTAAATGTGCACATGTGGATCCATGGATCCACCATGAATTTACAAGGGGCTTGGGGTGCTGAGCACCACAGGAGATCAGCAGATCCACCCAAATCACTACCAAATTGGCCTTTTTTACAGGCAACTTAGAAGGGTTTAAAAAGGCTGACAATTTAGGAGTGGTATAACAAAAATAAAGGCTAAAAGAAAGTCTGTGATTTGCTAAGTATAGGAGTATAAGTAAGAACACATTGTGAATGATAGCCGTTTTCCTGCTTTACTACTGAGAGTTTGGTTGAGGATTTCCATAGTTCTGACTTGAGATTTCCACTGAAAACAGTTGTTAACAGATATTACAGTGAAAGTTGGACAACAGCAAAAAGATTTTACAGGTATGTTAATTAGATTGTGGTCTAAAAAAGGTATATGTTAAAAAAGTTGAGTGTATATAAACTGAAAGAAAATGTGTAGCTTCTAGACACTACACTGTAGGCAAAATAGAAGGAAACTTAGATGAGAACATTAACCAAAAATATAGTGAGCAGCAAAGTAGGAAGAGGGATTACTACACTGAAAATATAGTTAATAAGTCAATAAGAATGAATGTGTTAGAAATTAGATGTTTGTGCTTTCTTAAGGTATCTATTATTGTAGCATCACATAGTAAGGCAGGCACTTATGCACGCAGTTAAACTGCCACAAAATCACTTATGTACCCACCACTCCTATAGCCAAATAGTGACTGGCACATTTATTCACACACTCATAAGGCTGTTCACACACCTATTTACTCACCTGCACAGCCACATACATAGTCATTCACACACCCCTACAGGTACTGTCACATCCACTCACACACCTATATAGCCTTTCATGCACCCAGCACTTAGACAGTCAGTTGCATATCTACTTACACCACCATATATTTTGTTATACATTTAGTCATAAACCCAAACAGTCACTGACATACCTATTTAGAAAACCATTCAGACACTCACACAACTAATCAGAGAGTGATACAAGCAGTCGCACATCCATTCACACACCCACACAACACTTATGTATACAACACTAATAGAGACAATTACACACACAGTTACAGCCATTTACCAAACCATACATCAACTTACATACCCATTTTGACCCCTGTACCATGACACTTACAGAACTTGTCACACACAGGTATAACTACATACATAGCTATTCAGTTGCTTATACTATGTAATATAACAATATGTCATTTGAAGTTTAATTTATTTTATATGTGCTTTTACAATATCTACTTATGTTTGAAGAGTAATGGAAGATGAAAGGATGCAGAGAAAAATATATTAAACATTCTGCCTCTTGACAGCATCCACTAAGTGGGCAACAGAAGATATACTTAGTTTGGCTAGCATATCATGTTTTCCACAATGAGACACCATATCTTGCAGTTTTTGATGAAACAGCTAGAATGGTTAGTATCTGGTCAAGTAGTAAGGGTCCTACAGATGGTACAACTGGTGATAATAATGCATAACTTTCTGTCTATTTTATCATACACTGATGCATCCTTGTATGTTTGGTTTTCAGGTGTTTTGAAATGGATTATCTGCCATGTGAACACTTCTTCAATATATCTATTGACAGTTTCTTGCTACATCTATTGATTTAAAACATTTTGGGAAGTGGTAAGGGTTGCTCTTCTTTGTCCTGCTCTTTACATTGTCTTCTATCTTCCGTAGAAAAGATGTTAACTTTCATACTCTCTTCTTTTGAAGGAAAATACATTCTACAGAGGAGGTCTTCTGCAGAGACTATCTCAAGAGATAAGTGAGACTTAAATAACTGATTTAGAGTATTGCTTTCAATGGGGGGGGGGTAAATCTGTGGTGGCATTGCAGTGGATCAGCAGATCCATAACAGATATAAGTTTGCATTTGTAAATAGTTAAATAAATTATGTTTATTTGTTAATTGTTTATATTTAATTGTGTAATATTGTGTAAATAAAATGCATTTATAAACTTACAAAAATGTATATTACTAAATTGAACTCATGCATCAAATTGTAGAAAAATGTATATAAAAAGCTGTGAAATTTACTGAAAAGCCAAAGGTTACACAGGCATTATTGTTAGGAAAAAGAGCTTAAAAAGCCTTGGAAATTCACTGTAAAAAATGGTTACACAGATGTTATAGATAAGTTCAGAGTTCATGCACACAAAACCATAGAAATTCACCAGTTATAGCTACCTGAGCTAACTATAACTTACGTCCCCCATTGCACTGCTTATGACCTCACATAATACGCCACTCCTGACACGGGCAGTGACATCACTGATGATATCTCAAAGGACATGGCCCGGGGGTTTCAGGGGGGTTTCTCCTACCCCTTATACACCCTTTGAAAAAAAAAGTTGTGAACTGATCATTTTTCTCAGTGTGGTGGCTAGCCAATCACATCATTCGATACCTTGTTTTGTGCATCAGGAACAATGAACTACAATGGCCAATGGGAGTAAAAGCTACCTCAGTCACACAAAATGTCTTATTTGTTTTTAATTTACAGTACTGCAGGACTCCTGTGGGACCAACTGTCCACATATATAACTACCTTTTTATGAGGGTTAACTACTTTATGCTGAAACTCTGCCTCTCTTTAACTGCTAATTTCTAGAAAATGGTAGAATAATACACACCAACTCACAAACAGTAATCTTTCTGAGTAAAGTTCTAACTTGTTGCCAAATTTGGTGTAATTCGGTTCAGTTGTTTTCTGTGTCGGAAAGTATAGTTTTCTATGGGAATTAACAAGGCAAATCACACTTTTTGGCCCTTTCTCTTTTTACATGGCACCTGCTTGACAGATCAAAGCATAACTTTCCAAGAAAGAGCCAATGTAATTAAGTTTTAGGGGGACATGTTCTGCAGAAATGGAAAACAGCCCTAAAGTTATTATGAAAACACAACATGCTGTTCCTATGGAAACTCTATCTGTACTCCTAGCTAAATCTGCACAGTGGCGACAAAGATAGATAGATAGATAGATAGATAGATAGATAGATAGATAGATCGATAGATAGATAGATAGATAGATAGATAGATAGATAGATAGATAGATAGATAGATAGATAGGTAGATAGGCAGGTAGGTAGATAGACAGATAGATAGATAGATAGATAGATAGATAGATAGATAGATAGATAGATAGATAGATAGATAGATAGATAGATAGATAGATAGATAGATAGATAGATAGATAGATAGATAGATAGATAGATAGATAGATAGATAGATAGATAGATAGATAGATAGATAGATAGATAGTAGATAGTAGATAGTGTCCACCATAGCCAGGACACATGCAATGAATTATGCCATACATGGAGCTTGGTATTACATTCTATCACCCACACACTTATATCACTGTTCTACAGAGTCCGTCAGGAACCGGAAGGTTTCCGTCATCTCCCACTCACAAGACAATACATCTCCCCCTTTGTTAAATAAAAAGTACAAATCATACATATATGCTTCACAGCTCTTCAATAGGTCATTTTGATGCTTGAATCAATCGCCCCGATCTGGTCATGTGAGATTGTGGAAGTGCAGGAGTAGAGTCCATGACTGGCACTGGTAATAGATACACTTGATTCAGTGGTTTTGCTTTCCGGATTTCCAGATGGATAAGTCTCACTTCTGACATCTGGAGCTGGCAAAAGGGGGAGGCTGGTGCTTCTAATGCAGAGAATCTAGCGTAATGGATTTCCAGGACAGTGAGCAGTCACCATGTGTCCTGCATCAAAAGGAGCATCAGACTTGGCTTTTTGTTTCTTGTTTACAATGACCTGGCCTCCTCTTTTGAACACAGTGCTCTGAGAGAAGCAGTGTCTTTCTGCATAGGTCTTCATTTTGTGTTTGTGAGACGAATCAGTAGTATGAAGTCTATCAATGTCAATCTCTCTCTCCGTGGTCCATTCTGGCAATTTGGTTCCCATGGTTCTCCCAAACGTTAAGGTGGCAGGGCTTTCATCCATGGTAGAATGGGAAGTTGATTTGAGTTCAAGTTTTTTCAGTGCAGTGCGGTCTTCTTAAGGGTATTCATAAATCTCTCGACCAAACCATTTGCCTGTTGCCAGAGAGGGGTGCTTTTCTTATGCTTGACATTTAAAATGCATCCAATTTGTTTTCTCGACGAGAAGTACCTGATCTTTCCTCCATTTTGTTTTCTCGAACTGTCGCACTTGATCTTTACCTCAATTTGAAAACTGTTCAAAATGGTTTTCTTTCCCACATTCTCTGCATATCTGTCCAATGGCCGGACATTTAGCTTCATGTGGAAAGGAAAATCCCCATCGAAAACACAACTTCTTTTTCTTTGGCAACATTACTTTATCACCTTATACCTTTGTAATGACCTGCTTTTCCGTATATTTTGGTGCTTCTGTCAGTCACCAGGCCATTAATTACCACATCCTTTCTCAGGATCCAGAAAGACACCACATTCCACAATACTTATCTAAGAAAGGAATAAACACTAACAACAACAAATTACAGATATAAGACCATTGCCGAGGAGCTCGCAAATAACAACAAGTCACAACACCTTCCCATCTGAGAGGGTACGGAGCAAATCACAACACCTCCCCATCGGAGAGGGTACACAGCAAATTACAACACCTCCCCATCCGAGAGGGTACACAGTGCATGCTCCTCCTAGCAATGTATTGGATAGAATACTTAGAATTTGCACATCACTTGCCAGGAGTAGAACAACTTCCTATAACACAATTACCTGCTAGAAGGGAATTCACCCATCCTTCTACAACATAAGCATTTGGCCATGAAGAGTCCACACCTCCTGCTACAAGGAAAAGGTGAATCGGTATATTTGGTATATATTTATTAGTACATTATAATAACACCACACGGTAAGCCAAATACATCTATCATAGCAGACTCTAACATATCAATAGAATGATTGAAACACAATCAAGGCAAACATATATGTAGAAATATATGTATATAAATGTATGGAACCTGAAAACAGAAAGAGATAGTAAACAAGAACAGTAGGAAAATTAGAAATTAGTGGAACACCTCACCAAGTCCCATTTTCACGTCGCTAGAGGGGAGTCCATTTCTCTAGCCAAAACAGGATTCTCTGCTCCACCGTCACAGCTACACGTCTGTACTCTGATGAACTACCAGAGATCAGAGCTCAGACACTCCCTTTTAGTAGAAAATGGAGTTGAAGCTTCTAGCAAGCCTCGCCTCCTTTCCCATCAGATTCCTGTACCACTGCGTGCCAAGGACACACCATCGGCTGGCCAAGCGTCTGTTATGACTTCGGCATAATGTGAGCACATTTCTCCAACAAGAACCGGTCCTCACTGGTTTTAGAAGGGTGAACAACAAGTAGAAAGTAAAGCATAGCCTCTCACCTAGAGAGGCTCAGAAGATGGCGACAGCTCAGAAGATGGAGTGGCTCAAGCATAGGCCTCTATTCCTGCAAAAGAGCAACATTAGTATGCAAGAAGGCATAAGATTATGCCAAAGCCAATAGGCAAGCCCTGCCATTAAGCAAGATAAAGTCAGAAACAGAAAGGTACAAAATCAAACCCTACTTTGTAACGTATTCATACTTTGCAGGCCTACACATCACTATGTTAGGCTAAAATATACTGAGATGGTAGTGGGCAATGGTCATAATCGAGCCACTTATCCATAAAAATAGCTCAGTCCCTACAACCTTGTATTTCGACTTACTTTTCACACTCAGTGCTGATTCATTTTGGACCATTTCAAACTCCAAGTTAGCTGCTTGTTTGTCAGATCTTTCTTCCACTCTGGCAGCCATGAGCACTCACTCCAAGCTGGGTGACTCATTCAGCATTCGTCGTCTAATGAAATCGGCGAGACAACCATCCATTACTCTGAGACACATGGCCTCTTTATTGCTGAACTCACTGAACTGGCAATGCTTGATGAGTGAACCAAGTCTTTCTACAAACTCATTGATTGTTTCACCAGCTCTCTGCCTACCCTGAAGATGTACCTTTCATAGTCGACATTAGGCAATGGATTGAACTTGGTGTTTAACCCCTCTTTGGTTTGATGGCATGTCACTTCATCACTTTTGGTATTTTCTTTATCACTTAATTTACTCCTTCAACCACCAAATTCTTAAAATATGTAATGATCTTTTTGTATTTGCTTCTTCCATGGCATCAATGAAATCATCAAAGGATTTGATCCAGGCAGCCCATCAGTCACCAATATTCTGCTATTTTGCAGTAGTGAATGGAGGCAGTGGTAAGTGTGAGCGCAAAATCCGTTCCGCTCGCGGATTTCGGGGATTTTCGGTAAATCCGCAATCCGCGAACTCCCGCGAATTTACCGAAAATCCGCTAATCCGCGAGCGGCGGATCCGGGGGGCAAAAGTTCAAGCCTTCAAGCTTGAAGTTGTTGTAACTATTTAAGGATGGCGCCGGCAAGCTGCCAGCGCCATCCTAAAATAGTTACTAAGTTAGCTTTAACAGGAAGCACTAATAGATAAAATAAAGCAGGTGCTCGAGCACCTGCTTTATTTTATCTATTAGTGCTTCCTGATGAAGCTAATTTAGTAACTATTTTAGGATGGCGCTGGCAGCTTGCCGGCGCCATCCTAAAATAGTTACAGGATGATGGATGGACAGCTCACTCAAGGGACCCCTGCGCACATCGGTGCGATTGCATAGTAACACACACATGGCCACTGGAACTAGTTGAAGCTCAAATTCAGTGACTCATTCATCAGCCCAAAAACAATTGTGAGCGTCGTCGAGGCTGGGCAGGTGTGCCTTCTTCCCAAATCTACCGTCGAAAATCAGCTGTGATTCTGGATAGAGGCCTTTGTATCCTTGACTTTCACGAGCGCAATCCTCATGCTGTTCCTGTGACCAGGAGCTTCTTTCCCTTCATCTGCTGCTCTGATCGGTCTCTGACCATTTATACACACAAGAGGCACTTGAACTCGCACAGAAGACCCCCCATTTAAAAAAAATCCGCGAATCCGCAAATTTGCGGATTTTGCGAATCCGCGAATCTGCAAATCCGCAAATTCGCGGATCGTGAATCCACGAAATCCGCCCATGCTTAGGCAGTGATTTTAAGAAGGCGGCAGCACCATATTTTGCACATTTTTTAGCATCCATTGAAAAATGCCAGTATTCCGCCCACCAGCCACGGCTTGTTAGTTGGCCTGACATGATTTACAAGCCTCATTACCACGACCCCCTTGCTTCTGCTTGAGTTGCGGCACCTGGTGCTGAGGAACGATGACTACTTCCCAGTTTCTAGTAAGAGTGATCACATTCTCTACAAATCTGGTTATTGCCGCCACTAATGGTTCTCTGCATTTTTCTGCTTCTGCTCACAGCACTCTCTTACACCTGTCTGTCCCCGCTGGTTGCAAATTCTATACCTGGTTGTCTCTGCCTTTAGTGTTACATTGTGTTCGAAATATTTTCCTCTTTTAGCTCTTTCTTGCACTCGGCAATCACTCCTTTGGCGCTTTTCTATACTTGGTGGCCACTGACTTTAATGTTGTTATTCTGTATGAATGTCTGCTTTGTGTTAGACTGTGCCACAGTATCTCTTGTCCCGGCTTTACCAGAAAACGTCCAGCCCTTAACTTTCTTCACAGGCTTTGCAGTGGCTGGAATCACGCTTTGACTCCACATGCACCAGCTAACGATTTTGACTTTGACTGAGGCATACCTGGCATGCAGAAGCAGCTTGCTTGGCCACACCAAACTCTTCTGGAATTGCTCTCAATTATTTGGGTTGCAGGGTTTATATAATTTCCTGTCGTTGCTAGTGGTAGCATCCTCTGCAGCCCAGGTACATGCAAAGGATTATGCCACACACACAGCATGCTATTTCACATCTTTATTCCTCAGCGTGTAACTGTTGCTAAACATTCTTTAACCTTGCACTTACACCACTCTTCTACAGAGTACGGTAATAACCAAAAGGGTCCCGTCATCTCTAACTCACAAGACAAGACAAGATAGATAGATAGATAGATAGATAGATAGATAGATAGAAAGATAGATAGATAGATAGATAGATAGATAGATAGATAGATAGATAGATAGATAGATAGATAGATAGATAGATAGATAGATAGATAGATAGATAGATAGATAGAGATGTTGAAGCTGCAGCCTGGTATCAAAGAAAGATATTAGACAATAGAAAAAAACTCTGATCCAAAAAGAAGGGTTTTATGGAAATGGGACGGAGGCATTTAAAGAAAGAAACCTACTAATTAATCTTAATGAAAAGCGCAAAAGAAATATTTACAAACAGATAATTAGAGGAGATAAACAAAACTGGAATTAGATCTACATGTTATGTTGATTAATTAGTGCAGAATACTTGATGCATGCGATGTATTTTCAATGTAACCAAAACAATCTAGGCTAACATTGCTGAAATTTTAAAGTGTACAAAATGGATATCTCAGTGAAGGGGCACCTTTCCTTGTTTAAATGTACTAAATGAAGTAGGTCATGGCCAATTACCTTGATTAAAACAGTAGTGTTGCCTAGGTTTTATTTTAGAGGTCATTGAAAATGCATATGATGAGGAAAAAAACACATATGATAACTTTAAGTGACTGCTACGGTAGCGTAAACCAAACTTACTATCAACATAGTTTTACACACCTGCGTGTTAGATTGCCTGGAATGTACAGGCCTAAGATTGCCTGGGTATGTAAAGGCCCGAGCGGTATGTAATCTGATGAAATGTGGCATAGACATATCTGGTTTCCTACTCACTTCTGAATTTTCTTCCACTGTGAGCTGCCTTTTTTTCCTCTCAGACCGTTGCAAAGACCAAAGGAGTAACAATAAACATTTATGCTGAGGGGAATAACCAAAGGGTAGTGGTATTAGGATTCATCTCAAGCTTTTGAGTGTACCATAGAAATTCACTTAGAGCGTAAACCTGCCCAGTTTCAAAATACATTTTCAGTTCAATGCAGCACAGACCAGGGGAGTAGCTTGGTCAGTATACCTGGAGGGCAGGGGAAATGGAAGTTTCAGATTTTCGGACAATTACACTAGCATATCATGTTAATCATTATATGTGAAGCAGCACATGAGGAGGGCTTAGCAGTCAGTGGAAAGGCAAAGGAGTGCAGATTGTGAGGGGTACTTAAAAGACAGTATTTTGTCAAATAACCATGTTTGAAGACCTTCAAAACAGAGACGAGTGTGTGTGTTTGTCTTAGGGCTCCATTACGAGTCTGGTAGTCTACAGACCACCAGACTTGTTGAGGCGCAGTGGTGGTTGTCTTCTGACTGCCCCATTATAACTAAGGCAGTTGGACTGCCACTGCCGGCCACAGCCACCAGGTAACCTCTATTCCTATGCGGTGGTCAAGAAGCCACAATATGCTTGGTGGAACCACTGCAGTCCTGCCAAGCATATTATGAGTTTTCTCTCAGCTACTGTTTTCATGGTGGTTCCACCGCCATGAAAACTATGGCAGAGAGGAAACAAAGTGGGCCCTCTTGTGCCTCTGCACACTGTGTTGCCTGCACCACAGTTCCTGCATGGCACCGACTTTATAGTCGATGCCATGCAGAAACAGTTTTTGGTGTTCTCATTGCAGCGCCAAATTTCAGGACACTGTCATGGGAACGTAAAAAAGGCCCGCCAGACACAAGAAATACAGACCCTTAGTGTGGATTTCAAAATCGCAGGTAAAATCACACATACATTTTGCCATACCGACTGAAAGCTCCTGTACCCTCCTATTTATTAAATGGCACTGACTCATCAACAGTTCCTAATTTCAAGCCTAAGTTTTCTTCTGAAGCTAAGGGGCACAAAACTGCGTACACTTTATTCAAACTGACACGTCCTTAATTACACAACCAGACACCCCCTATGCCTTTAAACCACTCTTACAAGTTCTTTTTTATCCCTGCTTTTTCCCTTTGTAACAGTTTTTCCATTTTTTTCTTCCTCTTTCTTTCCTCCTTTTGTATTTTTCTCTCTCTTGCTCTGAATCAGTTTGTTAAGGAAAAATGAGTGTTAGGTGGCGCCACCTGCAACCATCAGCTCAAATTAAACACTGCTCAGTAACCATTTGCCCTTTCAACTGGCTCACGTGGTATCAGACTCCTGGGATGGCTCAGAAACGCACATTCCAAAATGTAAACTTAAGGGGCCTCAAGTGATGAGTCCAAGCATTGAGTAATGGCTCAGGTAAAATCAAATAAATGTAATTGAATTCTTCTGACAATATTGATAGAGGACTTTAATACCATGCACTGCCTTTTCTATGGCTCTTATATTTTATTATTCTGTTTCTAGCATTATTTCATGTTAATAAAGAAGGCTGTGTTAATTGCATTGTCTCTTTCTAAATCATCTTCCCATATGAGCCACACCATTTGTGATCCCTTTGTTGGTATTGGTTATTGTTGCTCATTGAACATGTGCTCTCTCTCACACTTTCTATCTCTAGTGGGTCAATAGTTGTTCCTTTATTTACTACCAATTGTTACCCAGTCTTTTTTAATGTTTTGCTAATGTTATGTGGTTTTCCAGTAATGTTTATCTATTCATTATTTTACTTTTACCTTTTATACGTTCAGAGCATTGCTCAGTCAGTGAAATTTGGGGGTGAAAGGGGGTAGTGCGAATCTCAAATTTCTCAACTAAAAAAGCAGTGGGCTGTAGCGTGGAAAGGTGAGATGACCAGGGTTCGGATGAACTGTGTTCAAGAGGTTTGGGATCAGTACTGATGTGCAATATGAAAGCTTCTCTCTAAAGTGGCGCAATGGTGAAAATCTAGTGATTGCCACTGGTTAGAATATTTGGAAAAGTTAATCCCAATATCTTTTTGGTTATTTTATTGTCAGTAATATGGAGTAACTTTCCATGCCTACTACTGTCAATGTTTAAGAATTTCAAAAGTAGCAAATTGTCTCCCATTCTAGGAGTACTTCTTAAGATGCAGTTTTACTATTTTGTTTGTAAACTGGTCACTATATATAAATATTAAATATTTGACCTCCCGATCTAAAAAAATTACAAGTTAATACCTCTTAGTGAAATGTGAATGAAAAAATAAAGACATACAGCTAGATGCATCAAGCAAAATACCGTTCGCAAAGGGGCAGATTCTGAGAGTCTGCCCCTCTGCAACCGGTATTTATGCATTTGGGATAAATCATCCCAAATTCATAAATTGCTATTTGCGATTGCATTTAAGGAATCTCAAATTGAGATTCCTTAAATGCAATGCCTGAATGTAAAACAGCTAGCGATTTCGCTGATAGGGATGGCTATTTACCGTGAAATCAAACTTTATGGTAAATAGCGAAAACTGTGAAAAATGCACTAAAGTGCATCTTTCAAAGTTGTATGTTACACACAGACATGTCCTTGGGACATGTGTGTGCGCAATACCCGTGTGTAGGTCAATTTAAGGGGTGCATCAGGGTGTCCTTTGGACACCCGTCACCCTTGAGATTGCATTCTCAAATTGCGATTAGCTAATTGCTAATCGCAAATTGAGAATTCCTCCCCATTCATGATGTAATTCCTTATTTGCTAATCGCACTCTGCGAGTCGCAGATAAGGAATATTTAGGAATTGCTGATATTTTAGCAAATCCTACATGCATCTGATTTTGCGAGTCCCTAAATACGAATCCTTAAATTTCGGAATTAAGGACTCGCAAAATCGAATGTTGATGCATCTAGCAGATAGTCAGAGAGTAGGAGATGCACTGCCTATTTTACAATATTCTATTCCTTTAAATCTATTTTAACCAATGGTGCTACCCCACTGCCTGTGTTGACCCCACTGGCATGAAAAAATCCGCCAAAGCAGGAGAGATCCCTGTTTGTCCACAAACAGGGATCTCTCCTGCTTTGACAAAATACAGACATAGGCATAGCAGACCAAACTCAAAGCCCAGAAAGAACTACCAAAAAAAGAATGCATTTGAGGGGTGACACACCCCAAACAGTCCCACTGAAGATGTGCTCAAGCCCATCCCTCCTAAGCCGGTAGATCTCCCTGAGAACCCATGAACGCGGTCATGTACGACACAGAAGCCTGGGCCCTTATTTATGAGGCCTTGCGTCACTTTTGCGCCGCCGGTGCGTCACTTTTTTTGACGCACCAGCGGCGTACAAAATGCGCCTTGTTGCGCCATATTTAAAAAGTGACGCATCTAGGTAGATGCGTCACTTTTTAAACCCCTGCGCCACATTATACCTGCGTCAGGTATAATGTATGCAGAGGGGGTGTTCCCCCGCAAAAAGCCTCGTAATAGTGACGCAGTGAAATCTATGAGATTTCACTGCGTCACTTTTAGGATGCTGTTGCGTCAAAATCTTGCGCCTGCCTCATAGCAGGCGTAAGACTGACGCAAGCCCTTTCACATGGGGCTTTCCCCATGTGAAAGGACGCATTGCTGGAGTTGCGTCACTTTTGTGACACACTCCAGCAATGCGTCACTTTTGCGCTTACAGATGCGTCAGAAATACTGATGTATCTGTAAGTCCTTGCGACATGATGCGCATCATTGGTGTCGCAAGGAGTGCGCAGTGTAAAGTGACGCATCGCTGTTTTCACGCAGCGATGCGTCACTTTTCATAAATGAGGCCCCAGGAGTCCCTGTCCTGGGATCAATTAATTTGTTCAACAGACTCCTTCCAGAATTTTATATTCTGCATCAGCCAACTACCTCCAAGAGCCATGATTGTGGAGGACCATACTGTATGGTAGACTTTTTTGTGTGTTTGCTGCTCAATACTTCAACTACTTCATCCTGGAAAAATTCAGGCTCCTAAGGATCATTCTATGTTTCATGCAAAATTAAGAATCTGGGTCTGTATCATACAAGTGCCCCGGGGGCACAATTGGTGATTGCGCCCATTTTGCGTGCCCTTGGGGCACTTTGGTATTACAAAACGGGCCGCAGATGTTTCTGTGGCCCCATAGCACCAGTGCACATAAAGCCCCAGTGCCATCTTTAGAGGGCGTTCCCTCATTTGCATAGCAGCATGCTCCATGCAAATGAGGGAACCCCTTTGCCTCTGCTCCCGCACCATAGTACAGTCACGGTCACAGAGGCAAGGAAGCACTATGGAGGCACACAGAGAGTGTGCCACCTAAAAGGTGGCACACAGTCAGTGTGCCACTGATGACAGCCCTCTGGAGTGGGTGGGTCCCATGGACACTCCAGACATCCCCGTGCAGGCGGGGGCAGTCACACAATGCACTCTCCTGCAAGGGGATCTCTATTCCCTCTTCAAAGTACAGGCAGGTTTCAGTCTGCACTGTGAAAACATGGAGTGGCTTCAAAACAGCCACTCCGCTTTTCACATGAATGGGCTGCCCCCAGGGCAGCGCAAGTTCGCAGCTGTCCGGGGAGCAGTACATTCAGCATAATGCGGTGCATTTTCCTTCATTGTGCCGATCACACCTTTTAAATGGTGCGCCCAGTGGAATGAAGGAAAATGTGCCACATGTATAATTCGGCCCCTGATGTACAAAGAGATTTTGAATTTGAAACTGTAAATCAGAGGGTTTGCAAACAATAACATCATTTCTGAAATATAATAGGCATATTTAATTATCCAGAAAATGTTTTTTAAATCATTAAATGGATTTACAAAACAATGGGGAACTGGTATTTGGGAAGGGCATGTTAAGAATGTGATTTCTAAATATGAATTCTTGATGGAGTGCATAAATATTTTGCAACTAGAATGCAGTTGCAAAACATTAATATCTTGCCACCACGTCAAAGGAGGTAGTAAACCCATTCGTACACTTGAAGGGATCCCCTTTCCCCTTTGTGAATGTGGACAAAGAAATTAATTCTGTTTTCCTTTTAGGACAATGGGCTGCATTTAATTTTTTTAATTTAAAAGCAATCACAGGCATGGTGGTCTGCTGACTCCAACAGGCCCCCATGATCTGTGATTGAAGCCAATCATAGTGGGTCACTATTTGCGACCTCCTTTATTAATATTTAAATTGTGAGCCACTACAATTCATTATTTTGTGAACCACTTTTACCAAATTAATTTTTAGTACATGTAGCCCTAAAAACGTATTCAAATTGTCCCTATATGTTCCTTCCCCGTGTCCTTGTAGGCCTCCACAATTGCACATCTCAGTGCCTCAAACCTTTTACTCTCCGTCTCTGCCCCCAGGGTCAGCTGTTCTGCTGGCACTGTGCCCTACCATTGCACCTCTCAAAGTCCACATATATATGTTTCTTGAGTTACCCCAATGCAATAGTCCTACTGTGGCAAATACCCTCTCTACTGTACTGCCTACGTTGTGCCCTCCACCAAGTTACCTATAATGTAATTCTCAATTTTCCTTAATCCCAGTTGCCTTGAGTCACAGTTTAGCTGAAAAAAATATGATCACAGGGACCAATTTTCTGTATATCCCAGACGTTGCCCTCCATTTCCAAAATGGTAGGTTTCTTATAGCCCTAGTTGTCTGGACACTGAGCCCCACCACCATTCCACTACATCCTCTCCATGTCCAAAATCACTGCTTTCAGTGCCCTAAGGTCACACCTCCCTCTTTGTCCCCTAGTTATTTCAAACCCTATGCTCCTCTGTGCACACAGCAGCAGTTGCAGAGTCCATGTGCGGAAAGAATATTGCTCCAGCATCAAATTCTCTCTTAACCTGCCCTCAGTCTCTCCTCTCGCCATGACCCACAATATGCTACTTCCTGGGTATGCCAGATGACTACTCTTTCTGCTCAAACAGCATCAATACCACTCTATTTAATTTGTTCTGTGTGACATATCCCCTCCTTGTGTCCCAATACCTAATTACCATGTCAAATTGCCAATAGATGTCCACTTCCTATATACCACAAACCATCATGCCACGTTTTCTACATCCATTTGCTTTTTATAAGTGCCCCTTGGGTATTCTGCATTTCGGACCCTCGTTGTCTACTCTCTCCCTACCCCATGTATTGTTACCCAGTTATCCTAATGCATTGCTCATTGTGCCCTTGGCCCTAATTCTTCCAGATGATGGGGATCCCTCAGTTCCCTAGATACCCCTATTCCAATTTGACTCTGAATGCCCTCTTATGCACCCCATCATGTGTCCTGATTCTTGATGCTCAACCCAGTCCAATTTCCCAATTAATGTATCTACAGACACCTCAGTCAGATATTCTGATGCCCCATCCACTTACTGCCCCAATTTCCCAAACACTTTTGAACACTTCATCTTTATGCCCTCTACCCGCAAATGTCTTAACTGCTCCTCTGTGACACATCACTCAGTGCCACAAATCATCTCAAGCATTGCATTACCAGCAATTTCCCTAGTCCCAACCTTATGGTGCCTATCTTAAGTGCCCTCCTCTGTTCCCCTTTTAAGTTTCTCTGCCAGAAGCGTCACCTTCCACATGCCCTTTCCCTCTTCATGGCTCCTCAATGTGTCCAGGTTGACCATGCATGTTTTCCAAGAGACTCCCTATTTGTCCTTCACCCCAATACTTCCTCTTCATGCCTCTGTGAGCCATGTCTCCATCCATCCAGGCTCTAAGAACTCTAACCCAAATATTTCTACAGGTGTCCGCAGATGTACTGTGGCTGAGTGCTTTAGATACCAGTGCCACTAATTGTCAGCTGCCCATCCCGAACCCCTCATCCCTAGTAGCATATCTTAGAACCTACATTCTGCCATTAATTCTCCCCCCTGTGATTCCCCAACACGTGCTCCGCTAGTGTCCCAGCTCCATTTCACCCAAATGCCCCTTCTATGGGCTTCATTAAGGTGCCTCCAAGCAGCTGAGAACCTCAGTCCCTAATGCCTCTCTCAGGTTTCAGTGCTACTCTCATCTGTTTATCAGTACATGGGGGGACCTTACCTGTGCAGACTACACAGCGCTGGGGGCATCGGCTCCTGCGCTGCACCAAACGCCGTGAGGGGAACAACTAAAGACTTTTGGCTCACTGTGAGCGCCGGGAGACTCCCAACACCACACTCCCCAGCAGCCCCGGGGGCGGCGCCCTGCTCACGCGTCACCAGCGCGACTGGAGACGGATTAAAGGGGGGAGCGACCACTCGCCCCGCGAGTCGCGCGTGGGAGAAGCCTGGGACAAGGGCGGGGTCATCTGCGGCCATCAAAGGCCAGAGGAGGCCGGGTCGGGGGAACCCCCCTTAGCTATTGTGCTAATACACCGGGAACATTGACTAAAGGTACTGTTACCCACTGACTATTTCCGGTCCTTCTAACAGGCCCCTTCTAAGGTTGTCAATATTGACTTAGTACAAATTATTCTTATTGGTAACAGCTGCCACGCTATGTCTTGCAAAGGGGGCCTTAGAAAACTTTCCTCTCAGGGTGACCTGCATAGGGGAACAATGGATTTGTATTTTAAGAGTGTTATACTGCCCATTGCAAGTGAAATAGACAGAATAGAACGATCCCCAGTCTTGGACAGTTCTTTCACTTTGGGTTCTCCGCCACAGACTGTTGATGTAGCCCCGGCTATATCATTACTGGATGAACTTAATCAAATGTGCAAATCCTCGTATGCCCCTCTGGATTCAGAAAAAGTGCAAGCTATGGCTCCTGTTTCCCCAATAGCTACACCTAATCCTGGGTCTAGCTGTTCTTCCCAATTAACTCACACTCCACAGGTAACGCCCCACATAATACGACCAACAGCAAACTCTCTACCGGCAGCCCCCAACCAGGTGCTCTCTGCCAAAGGGAAGAGAGATGAGGCCAAACAAGCGGGCAGTCAGGCTAAATTACAAAAATTACATCGTAATTCACCTTTACCCAATACTCCTAGTACTGCGACATTGAAAGCATCTACACAGACCTCCCTACTGTCGACGCTCGAAACCATGATGAAGTCAATCATATCCCCGTTGATTGATAAAATTACTAGCTTAGGGGACAGGCTCAGGGGTGTCGAGGAAGCAATAAAAGTTAAGGCGATAGTTACTAAAACCATGGGAGGACCCGTACAATCACAGCATCCAGCCCCTATAGAAACGCCAATCTCTATCACACAAAGTAAGATCTCCTGTAACCAATCAGTTGCTCCGCACCTGAAACTCGTAAATATCCCAAAAGCCGCCATGACATCACAGACTTCTTACCCTAGGGCTGGGCAGAATAAAGAGAAGTCATCTCATAAAAGAATAGCGTCTAGTCATGACACTTTACCACACAAAACTAACCACCTACATCTGCCACCAGAGGCAGCCCCAATTGTGTGTGTCCTCTCAGGAATACCTGAACTCCCAAAGGGAAAACGTGAGAGACAGCAGGACCTAAGGAATAAGGTAGTGTACTGGCTCACCAAAAATAGACCTCTGCCCCCCAATATAGACGGGACTATATTAAGTGTTAGAAGGGTGGGCTGGTTAGGACCTCTCGCAAAAAATACTGTGGGCGACCTGGTACTCGTAAAGTTTAGAAAGAAGTATGTTGTCCTATACCTCCAATTTTGGCAGCCACAAATAGGTGATGGTCCTATATCCGTTTGGAGTTCAAGCGAATTCTACCCCAGAACATTATATGCCCCGTCATAATGTCAGACAACATAGAGCAATTTGAAGTGGTCTTGTATTGAGTGGTCACCTCTCCCCTGTTTTTTATCAACTTGTTCATTCTTCATGTTGTTCATTGGTTAGCCGATTTATTCTATTGATTTAATTTATTTTTAAACTCATCTAATTCTTTTTATGAAATGAAATAAAATGTATTAATGTATTGGTGTATTTTTATGTACTGCTGTTGCTTTTATGTTTTTTCATATTGAAATCGAATAAAGCTAATCAATCAATCAATCAATCAATCAGTACATGTGCCCTGACAATACAACCCAGTAGCATCTCTCATTTGTCCTATGCTCAATACATATTCAATTTCTAACTCATCCTCTACAACACAGCCCAGAATTCAGGGGCATATTACCAAGCAATAGAGATAATTATCGCTATTGCTTGGTTAGAGACAAAAATTTACCGCTGAGCTGCGGCGATTTTTACCGCAAATAAACCTTGCTATTACCAAGGTTTATCGCGAATGCGATAAAAATCGCTGCAATGCATGAATATCGCTGAAAAGTCAGCGATATTCATGCATTACCGAGCTAATGCTCTTAGCCATGTTATCCACCTCCCATTGGATAACATGGCTAAGAACTGCTCAGGGCAGGTGTTAGCTTTTGGAGATATTCGCGCTTAGCGCGAATATCTCCAAAAGTTGGTAATAGGAGATAGCGATGTTAGCGACTGTTTCCAGTCGCTAACATCTTGGCACGCCCACTTTGCATGTCATTAGTGATAAATATCACTGACATGCAAAGTGGGGCCCAAGATGGTCGCTATCTCCTACTAGCTGTCCATAACTGGTGTTAGCGACAGCTAGGTAATAGGGAGATAATTTTATCTCCGCTTTCTTGGCTTTTAAAGCCAAAAAAGCGGAGATAAACCCCCTTGGTAATATGCCCCTCAGTTTTCTTGACTCCCTTGGACTGAGTGCTTAGTCAATGGGCCAACTTGAGACTCAAAACCTGTTAAACTGCAACCACATATAGCCCACTGAGGGATGTTTGAGTGAGATGTATTTCATGTAACAATCCATCCTAAGAGAAATTATAGGGATAGTTAGAGAAGCTCCAAACCTTCTTTCACTAAGGAAAAGCACACGCAAGAAGCCTATGGAACTGATTTAGAGTAGGTTGGAAAAAGCACTGCATCTCAAAGTCGACAGAGTACTCTTTCTGCCCCCTCATTTACAGTCAGGCCAACCTTCAGTATGTCAGCGGCAGAGAGTATTCTGTCTTTGCCGCTGACATACACGTTCAATAGCCAACACAGTAGGGGTCTTTAGATGTGCCATGTGTGTGAACACCCTGTTCAAAGAGGGTGAAGAAATCGCAGGTTTTTACGTTTGCTTACCATCACTCAAAACCTTTTGGTAAATAAAAGTAAAAACATTTCAATAGCCCCCACACCATGGGAAAAACTCCCATAGTGAAAGGGGTCATTTTTTTTCTCAAAACTTTAGGATTGTCAATTTGAAAAGAAAAATGAAATTGAAAGTGTGACATTCTTCTCCGTCATGTTGACAGAGCGCCACTGCACACTTTCAAAGCATTGGCAAGAACTGCTTTGACAGCGGTTTGTGCCACGAAAGAGATGTTCACTGGGGCAGTGAACATTTCTAATTTTGGAGTGTGGTTACTCCGTTAGGGAAATGGACTATATTATTCTGTCATCCTGATGGAGTAATCACACTGTAAATAAGGCCCTAAGAAACAAAGGACATTTTTCAAAGTTGTATTTTTTAAATCAAAATCCTATTCTAGATGTGATTTGTTACTATACTTACTATCAACCGAATGGTAGTTGGAATGTTTAATAAAAGCAATGACAAGAGGAGAAATTCCAGCATTTGTGCTGTATTACTGTATAGCAATCCCAATCTCATTCTTCTATTCACTAAGCTAATACCACTGAAAGGAAAACCTAATTTTGAGTTTCAAAATGTGTTATCACCCATATATTCTATTTGAACAATAAGGCTTTATACGCAATATAATACCAAACCCTACTGTTTTTGTCTTGTGCTTGCAGCTCTGCAGATAAGTACAGAATGTGAAGGATAAATGCCTTCCCATTAGCTTTCAGCCAAAGTTGGTGATGCGATTATGCATGACCTATGTCATCCATTGTCATCTGGCACAGGGTTCCTCTCTAATCCTTCACACTCCATGCCTGGTTATAACATTATTCAGATGTTTTTGAACTTTTCAGAAGAAACAATTAGCAGAAAGTGACTGATGCCCTTTTGTCTTATTTTCATTTTGAAAGACTGTGTTCTTGAGCAATAGCAATACAAAAGACACATAGTTATCCGTTTTCCCTGAAACTCTATTCACAACTCAGTGACAATTATTTAGAACATAACAATCAGCTTCGTATAAAGTACTGTGAATATATTCAAGCAAACGTGATTTTCACGCTGCGATGAAAAATAACCTAAAATAAATGTGCGGCGTATTTTAAACACATGAATTCCCTTCTAAATGATTATTGCATATAACCTTAAAGGGGATTGCGAGAAGGTAGAAAACATAGCATGCCTTTTCTACCTCTATGACACCAAAACACTGCTTCACTAGTCACCACAAGTCCTAATTTTCCTGAAATAGCCCCAGTCACAATTGCCTTGAAGGCCTTCAAGGCCCTCTAGTGCCAATTGTCTATTTTAAGTTCCCCCAGTAGTCCCCTTCCAGAGTTTCCACTTCTCAGTGTCTCAAAACTGCCCCAATGTTTTCCTTCAATGTGCTTATCCATATGTGACGTCCAACCTCATTGTCTCGCTCATGTATCCCTGAGAGATGTGGCTCTAAAGATCTACCCTAATACCATGCTGCATCCAAATGCAAGAACATCCCTTTCAAGAGCTCCAGATGTTTACCACAAACTCCCCTAAGCCCATAGCACTACTTCAAGTGCCCTCAAGTCTTCCCTCCCTCTGTATAGCATGTCCCCCAGTGAACCCAAATGCAGCACAAGCTAGTCACTGACAGCCTCAATTGCCAGCATTTAGTCTCCCCACTTGCTTTCAGGTCCTTCACCTCAAGTCTCAACAATTCATTGAAAGTGCCCGAGTCCCAGTTGCTTTCTCTATCTGGCTCCTATAGCTCCCTACTTTATAACATAGATGCCCATCCTTTTGAGTGCATCAACAGATCACTCTTTTTGCACATACAGCCACTTTGTCCCATTTACCTCCAGCCCTAATATCCCTTTCCAAGTACCTTATGTGCTTTGAAGCTAGATTAGTCCTTTTCATGTCCTCACCAATTGCATTCCCCAGACTGTTCATTCGTTTCTTACAGTGGCCGAGACCCAATCATACCCCCCAAGTACTATAAAACGTGGTGCCTCTATCCTAAATGCCTATCAAAGTACCATGAGAGAACTTGACAATATGAGCCTAGCACTGTCCCTTTTGTCTGCTACTGCCTTTTGCCAAATGTTCTCAGACATCTGCTCCTTCTATATCCCCTCTCCATGCCCCTCCAAGTTCTACCATGCACTACACTTCCCTATTTTTTTCACTGTATTTATTTGCAACATGGCACACACTTTAGATGATTTGACAGCCCGCTTGTTGTACTTCCCTGTCACAACTGCCATCTTTAAGTGACTCAAGGGTCCCCCGATTCATCCTCTGTGTCTCAGATGGCCACTTTCAATGCGCTCTGCTCACATTAACTTTGCACTCCAGAGGCTCCATTATGTGTTTCATCCTAACTGCTATGAGTAAAACCGTTTTCCCTGTGCCATGGATGCCACCTCTTCGTTCCCTCTACCCCCTTTCCAAGTGCCTCAAGGTACGGTCTCCAACTGTGACCAGATGTACCCTCAGCATTCCTAGCAACAATTGATCTCTCAAGGTGCCACTTTCTTTTGAGCCTCAGCTACCTTCATATCTAATAACTGCTCAAGCATCTCAACCCTCACATTGTGATGCCATATCTTCTTTCCACATCTATGCCACTCAACCACAATGATCTAGCTCCCCAGGTATTCATTCGATCTATGCCCCAGAGAGCATCTCTCCATGGGGTTCTCTATTTGCTCTACATGCCCCAGGTGCTCATGTTATACTGTGTGTGACTCTACTTCTAGGTGTCACTGTCCTCCCACCAACTGATATTACATTTCTATTTTAGCTTTTCAACAATATGTGCTTCTAGAAGCCCACATAATGTTTTTTCCAAACTCCTACTCCATCTGGGCTTTCTATACCCTAATTTCATGCCCCATTACCAATTACCAAGGCAAATGCCCTGATGCTTCTCACTCCATCTGTGCAGCACGTGTCCCCTCTTCACATAATGTACCTCTTTCATCAGTGCTCCAGGTTTATCCTCTACTCCCCACCCTGATTATCCTCATCTGTTCCTCAGAAGCAATTGCCTCTAGGTGTCTTCTCACTTTGAGCCATCTAAGCTTGTACTCCTTCTCCGTTCCATTCCCCTAGTTTTTCTAGTCTCTTACATCTTCCGTGACCAAGGCAATAAATACTTCACCATGATCCTAAAATGCCATCATCCACAACCTCCCTGTGTTTCAGACCCTGCTTCTCCATTCATCCTACCAAAATTATTTTCTTTACGTCCCAAAGTCTTCTATAATTCTGTGTATTAAATGTCACTTTTTGGGGGTGTCCCACTAGTGGGACACCCCCGCACCGCACGGCCACCAGCTGCTGCGTGTGCCCCATTGCCTTGCCCTTTGCCTCGCTGCCTGCCTCGCTGCCGGTTGACTCTGCTGTCGTTTGTTTTGTTTTTGTTTTGTTCTCCATTTGTGCTTGTTTTCTTTGTATTTTTTGCCCGTGTTAGCGTTTTTGATTGCCATTTGTGCCTGTATTTTGACTTTTTGTGCCCGTGTTAGCGTTATCCTTCCTGTTTGCCCGCCTACCTCGCCGCCCTCCGTCTTCCCTCCCCGCTCCCCGCTTCCCGCCACCACCGCTGACCCCGCCCCTTTTTTCCTTCTGTTCCCTCCCCGCTCCCGCCTCCCAGCTGCTCCGCCCACCCGCGCACTTGGCCTTATATGGCGACCGTGCGACGCAGGTGAGTGTGACCCACTTGTGGGACACCCCCGCGCCGCACGGCCACCAGCTGCTGCGTGTGCCCCATTGCCTTGCCCTTTGCCTCGCTGCCTGCCTCGCTGCCGGTTGACTCTGCTGTTGTTTGTTTTGTTTTTGTTTTGTTCTCCATTGGTGCTTGTTTTCTTTGTATTTTTTGCCCGTGTTAGCGTTTTTGATTGCCATTTGTGCCTGTATTTTGACTTTTTGTGCCCGTGTTAGCGTTATCCTTCCTGTTTGCCCGCCTACCTCGCCGCCCTCCGTCTTCCCTCCCCGCTCCCCGCTTCCCGCCACCACTGCTGACCCCGCCCCTTTTTTCCTTCTGTTCCCTCCCCGCTCCCGCCTCCCAGCTGCTCCGCCCACCCGTGCACTTCGCCTTATATGGCGACCGTGCGAACGCGCAGCGGTCACGCGCAGCGGGTGCGCCAATTGTGCGCCGAAGGCGTGCCAAAGGTAAGCCCGTCTACGCCCGTCCGCGCCTGGACCGCGCCCAGTGCCAGGACTCCTGGCCCTCGAGGACCCCGGCCGACCCGCCTGATGTACACCGCCGCCACCCTCACCGCACTCAACACCGGCCGAGTCCCGGGATGCTGCAGAGCCACCCCACGACGCATCCACGGACCCTTCAGCTGCAACTCCTGCAAGTTCACCTGCATCCGGACCCGCCCGACACCAGCACCTGCCAAACCGAACACCAGCAGCAACCACCTCAAGTGCATCCTGCTCAACACCCGCTCCGTCCACAGACACGCCATCGAACTCTGGAACCTCCTCGACACCACAGCCCCTGACGTTGCCTTCATCACGGAGACCTGGATGAACGCCTCCTCAGCGCCGGACATCGCCATCGCCATCCCAGAAGGATACAAGATCACCCGGAAGGACCGCAACACCAACCAGGTGGGAGGAGGCATCGCCATCATCCACAAGAACACCATCCGCATCACGACCAGCACCGACAACACCCCACCCTCCGCCGAACACCTGCACTTCCAGATCCACACCGACCCGAAGACCACCCTCAGAGGCACCCTGATCTACCGACCTCCGGGACCACGCACTCAATTTACCGAGGACATCGCCGACTTCGTCAGCCCGCACGCCCTCCCCTCCGCTGACTACATCCTCCTGGGGGACTTCAACTTCCACCTGGAGAACAACAACGACTGCAACACCAGCACCCTGCTCGACAACCTCGCCAACCTTGGACTCAAGCAGCTGGTGTCCACCCCCACCCACCTCGCCGGACACACACTCGACGCCATCTTCTCATCCAGCAGAGACATCGCATTCAGCCACGCCACAGAACTCCACTGGACAGATCACAGATGCATCCACTTCACCTTCAGAAGAACGACGACCCACCACCACCAGCAACAGGTTGCCCGAAGAAGCTGGAATAAGATCACAGCCGACCAGCTCGCCGCCTCCCTGAGCCAGCACCCTCCGGCCAGCTCAGCGAACCCCAGCCAGGCCGCCGACAACCTCACGAAGTGGATCAGCAACTGCGCGGACGAACTCGCCCCACTGAGGACCCTGCCCAGCAGACCCGGCAGTAAGAGAGCCCCATGGTTCACCGACGAACTCAAGAGCTCCAAGAAGAACTGCTGAGCCCTCGAGAAAGCCTGGAGAAGGGAACCCACGCCGAACAACAGGACCACCCTCAAGCTCGCCACCCGGAAACACCACCAACTGATCCGCATTGCCAAGAAAACGGCTTTCAAAAACCGACTGGACAACAACGCACACAACTGCAAGGAACTCTTCAACATCGTGAAAGAGCTCTCCAACCCCAACACCGGAAACAACGACATCACCCCTTCGCAAGACCTCTGTAACTCCCTCGCTTCCTACTTCCACAACAAGATCGCGGACATACACGACAGCTTCAGCACTCAACCGACGCACGCCACGACCGCAGGACCTCCACCCACCACCACCCTCCGCGCCTGGACCCCGGTCAACACCGAAGACACCGTCCACACGATGAACTCCGTCCACTCCGGATCTCCAACCGACCCCTGCCCCCACCACGTCTTCAACAAAGCCGACGCTGTCATCGCACCCCACCTGCGAGACATCATCAACACCTCATTCGACACCGCCACCTTCCCCGAGAGCTGGAAGCACGCCGAACTCAGCGCTCTACTGAAGAAACCTACAGCAGACCCCACCGAACTCAAGAATTACCGCCCCATCTCGCTGCTCCCGTTTCCAGCCAAAGTCATCGAGAAGACCGTCAACAAACAGCTGGCCACCTTCCTCGAGACAAATGGATCCCTCGACCCATCGCAGTCCGGATTCCGTGCCAACCACAGCACCGAGACCGCCCTCATCGCCGCCACCGATGACATCCGAGCCCTGATGGACAACGGGGAAACAGCGGCCCTCATCCTCCTAGACCTCTCCGCGGCCTTCGACACGGTCTGCCACCGCACCCTAGTGCAGCGCCTCAGCAACGTCGGAATCCAGGAGAAGGCGCTGGAATGGATCGTCTCCTTTCTCGACGGAAGAACACAAAGAGTCCGCCTACCACCATACAAGTCAGAGGCCACCAAAGTCATCTGCGGCGTCCCTCAAGGATCCTCACTGAGCCCGACTCTCTTCAACGTCTACATGAGCCCCCTCGCGGCCATCGCACGCCAACACAACCTCAACATAATCTCCTACGCCGACGACACCCAGCTGATCCTCTCCCTGACCAACGACCCCGCCGCCGCCAGAGCCAACCTGCACGAAGGGATGAGAGAGGTAGCCGAGTGGATGACGACGAGCCGCCTGAAGCTGAACACAGATAAGACGGAGGTCCTCATCCTGGGCTCCTCGCCCTCCGCCTGGGATGACTCCTGGTGGCCCCCCGCCCTGGGCACCGCACCCAGACCGACAGACCACGCACGCAACCTGGGTTTCATCTTGGACTCCTCCCTCTCCATGACCAGGCAAGTCAACGCCGTCTCCTCGTCATGCTTCAACATCCTGCGCATGCTTCGGAAGATCTTCTGGTGGATCCCCACAGAGACCAGGAAGACCGTCACCCAGGCCCTCGTCACCAGCCGACTGGACTACGGCAGCGCACTCTACGCCGGAACCACCGCCAGGATCCAGAAGAGACTCCAGCGCATCCAGAACGCCTCAGCCAGACTCATCCTCGACATCCCACGACACAGCCACATCTCCGGACACCTAAGAGACCTGCACTGGCTCCCGGTCAACAAGAGAATCACCTTCCGCCTCCTTACCCACGCACACAAAGCTCTCCACGACCAAGGCCCGAGCTACCTCAACAAACGAATCAACTTCTACGCTCCCAAACGCCACCTCCGATCCGCCAGCCACGCCCTCGCCGCCGTCCCATGCATCCGCAGAGCCACTACAGGAGGAAGGTCCTTCTCCTACCTGGCCTCCAAGACCTGGAACTCCCTCCCGGCCGACCTGCGCCTGACCCAAGACCACCTCTCCTTCAGGAAGAAGCTCAAGACCTGGCTGTTCGAGCAGTAGCGGCACCCCCCCCCCCCAGCGCCTCGAGACCCTACGGGTAGGTAGTGCGCTCTATAAATGTCTTTGATTGATTGATTGATTGATTTGGGGGCGTGGCCAGCAGGCGAAGATGGTGGTCGCACATTAAGTGTGCTCCCGGACCCCTCCGCTATCCTCCCGCATTCTGCCTGTCTGGGTCGCCATCTAGCCCTGCAACTCGGCGCCCCCAAGCCTGACACTTACTGGATGGTGCTCTGAACGGTTGGACCTTGGGTGCCGGCATGTCCTGCGGTGGTGATCGGGTCGGCGCTCGCTTCCGAAATGGCGGCTGCAACCCTCTTGACACTCGCTGACTGCTGCTGCGGAGTGAGTTGCCTGGACTGCAGTGGCGACTTCCAAGCCGGCCGCAACAGCCCATGGGGACACCCGATCTCTGGGGTGCGGTGGCGGCTTTGGACTCTGCCTGCCTTCATGTTGTCCCGGGCTCCTGCGCGGACTCCGCGTTGCCCCGCGTTGCCCCGCGTTGCCCCGCTGCAGCTTTAATTAGTGCCACGGGTGCGAGCCAGGCTCCCAGCCATTGCTGCGGTGTTTGCAGTGGTGTGCCTGGCTCCCCAGCAGCGCTGCCTCATTATCGCCTGTCACCTCGGATGGCGGAGGCACGGGCCGGGGGCCGAGAGGTGGCAGCGTTTGAGCCCCGGACGCAGAGCTGTGGCCTTTGGCAGGGCCTTGATTCTGTCTGCCCCCTCCTTCCTTTTGCCTTTTGGGATCCAAATCGGCTGCGGTAGGGGTTGGCTCCCTGCCGCCGCGCTTGACACACCTGCAGTGGGGAACTGATCCTGGGCCCCCCTGTGACGGAGGCCCCCACAGCTGCATTCCAGCCCCTCTGCGGTGCTACCGCCGTGCCGGCCGCCATATCGGGCAGCGGGGACTGAGTCTGTTAGTGGAGGGAGGCCCAAGAAGCTAAGTGCCGGTCTGGAGGAGACACGTGGTGGGCTTGCAGAGCGGTGGGTCTGGGCGAGAGGGGGTCCTGGGACAGTTGTGAGTGACCCCCCCTGCGCCTGGCTTGCCCGTGCGCCTTGTGCATGGAGAGGTGATGCAGGTGGTTGGCCTGTTGCTCTCCCCACCTCGTCTGACGCGAGTCCGACCTCCTGGGCCCTACTATTCTACCTATTGACCTCATGGAATTGCATCACTACGCCTGCCTGGTGGAGGCCTGATGAGGAGGCACCGCCTGCATCTACTGCCTGGCTCCTAGCACGGGCCCCCTACCGCCCTTGTCCCCAGTTTGCCCTGCCTCCCTGGTGCTGTCTTTAGGCCTGGTGAACTCTGGATCCCCCCTGCCAGCCTGAACCCCAGCTGTCACTGTCCCACCTCTGTGGGCTGCGAAGTAGTCGAGGTGGGTGTTCGACCGCATGCATCGAGCGGTGTGAGGCTCAGTTTCTTGGCCCCCTTCGGTACCTCCTGGTCGTCTTGCGACACTTGCTGGGGTCTGTAGATCCTTCCGCTTACTGGCCCTAGCTGCTGGATCTGGGCTGGTCCTCCATTGTGCTGCCCCCTGCCGCGACTACGACCCAGACGAGATCCACTGGCCTGCACCTATCACGCGTGATACCCACATGAGACCCAGCGGGACTTTCCCTCTGCCACCCCACTGTCTTGCTCTGCCCTGAGTGAGCCTATTGCGGTCCGGGTCTCCAGGCGCGGAGACTGTGCATCTGCTTTCAGACTTACCTGGAGGTGGCTGGACTGACCCACATTCTGACTCTGTGGGGTTTTTTTCTGACCTTGGTTGGTGGCCCGCCGCGGAGACTGTTTAAGTAGCGGTAGGGTTCAGACACCACTTCATGACGACCATGGGTCATGATAGGGCGGCTAAGACCCCGGCCACTCTGACCAAAATGGATCGCTTTACCACCACGGATGCCGGGGCTGTCGGGGGAGCCTTGGACAAAGAAGCCCACCGCCCGTGGATCTGACTACCATTCATACATACATGTGAAGTAGTGTGGCTCACTGGTTAGAGGCGGCAGACCCGAGAGCAGAGGGCGGCCCGGGACCAGGGTTCGATTCCCGGCGCGGCAGGTTTCTGGACCAGGGTCAGCGGACTCGATAATTCTCTCGCCTCGGTGCCCACTCTGATCAGCGATCACACTCGGCAACTCTGGGCATCAGCTTGCCTCATCTTCACTAACGGCCCCACCAGACCGCCGGGGATGCCTGGTCTCACCCTGGAGATACCCATTAAGGGACCATCTCTCAGGGAAGCCAGGAAGGGTTTCGCAGCGGTCGAAGCGCCTTGGGACCCTACGGGTAAGTAGTGCGCTATATAAATGCCAATACATTTACATTTACATTCTTCAAGCAAAACATACCTTGCAGTCCTCTGTGGAGGGCAAGGTTGCGGGGGTTCGGGTGGATTTCACCCTCATCCAGCAGGATCTGATGAATGCGGTGGCCCGGATCACGGAGACCGAGTCACATATCTCCACGGTGAAGGATGATGTTGGGCAGCTCAGGGAGCAGGCCACCCAGCTTCAGTCTCACACTCACTGCATCGGTGGGCGGAAGATGCAGAAAATAGGTCCTGCCGCAACAATCTCTGCCTTGTGGGGTTCCTGGAGGGGTGGAGCATGGTCGCCCGGCCGACTTTATGGAAAAGTGGCTTCCCTCATGGGTCACCGAGGGCTCCCTCTCCCCGTGGTTCGTGGTTGAGCGAGCACACCGCTGCCTTGTCCCTAGACTGCCCTCGGGGGTAACCCCCAAGCCCATCAACATGCGAATACTTAATTTCAAGGACCGAGATTCCATCTTGACCGAGACCCGCAAGCAGCAGTGTCTTCGTTATGAAAATCACACCATCATGGTTTTTCCTGACAATACTCGGGAGGTCCAGGGTCAGTGTCGTTCGTTTGAGGAGGTTAAGCAAAAGCTGCGTGCCCCTAACATACAGCACAGGCTCCTTTTTCCGGTCCGCCTGCGAGTGGTGTTTGCCAACAAGACCCTAATCTTCGATACTCCTGAGGAGGATTGGACCTGGGCCACGGAGGAACGTCCCCTGCAGGTGGATAATCGGCATCCTTCATCTGGCAAAGTGATTGGGGGGGTCTGGCTTCCGGGGGGCTCCTGGCTCCCGGCCACACCGCAACCGCTCACGATGATGCCGGGGCCAGAGGCGGGCCCGCTCGGACTCCCCACTGAGTTCCTCTCGGCGGCCGGCTTAGCTTCCTGGAGAGCCTTTAGTGGTGCAGCTGTCTGGCTCATCGGGCCGCCTGGATCCTGGGGCACCTCACCCCGATTTTCACAGCTGGACCTCACTGACACTGACCTGTCACACAGCCCGATGCTCATCAGGGATCCCGCATGAGCCTGTCTCTGGCTGCCGAGTTTGGCTCCGCGGCCGGAGATGGCGGCGCATCTCATTGCTGCTTCAAATCTAGACGGACTTGACTATGCACATCCTGCAAAGAGGAGGGGTCCTCCACATTTCACAGTCCCAAGCGTTCTAGTTTGGGTTTTGCTAGTTTTCACTGTTAGGGCGACAGATACTTCCGTTCCTGAAGTATAGGGTGGGGGGTGGGAGTTCGGGTTGGGTGGGGGGGACCGCTGTCCCGGGTTTTATTGTTTTTTGTTTTGTTGTTTTATGCCAGCACTATTGCCTCATTTCGCGACATCCACACAGTGACCGACTTGTCCTTCTATGCCTTACACCCCACACGCTTGCACCGCTATGCTCTCTGCACTTGTTGGGTGCTCGACCATCAACCCAACCTCTCCATGACTGAAGTCTTGGTTTCACTACACTTCATATTATGTCATGGAATGTAAACGGCCTCCTAGATAAGGATAAGCGCACTGCCGCCCTGCGATATGCCCAGTGCCACAATGTCGACATACTGCTGCCTCAGGAGACTCACCTGGTAGGCAACCGTTGCCAGTTTCTGGCGCGTTATGGTTATGGTGGGGTTTGGCACTCTGGGTTTACCCGGGGGTCATGCGGGGTGGTGGTCCTGCTGCGCTGCGCCCTTCCCTTTGTTCGGCGTAAAGTAATACAAGATCCAGGAGGCTGCTTTGTTATTCTGGAGGGGAACATTGGGACCCAATCCTTGAACTTGATAACTGTGTACTCTCCACTTTCCCTGCTGTCTTCCACTCTTCGGCACCTTGCGACGTTGGGAGCTGACATTCCCCCGGGGACCACTGTAGTTGGGGGTGACTTTGATGCGGTTATGGACCCGGACCTTGATTCTGACACAGTCCCTTATGTCTCTTGGGTTTCCCACTCTGCACTCCTTTCGAACTGGGCCGAGACTCTGGGTCTGGGAGACGCCTGGTGACTCTGGCACCCAGCTACTCGTATGCTCACTCACACATCCGCCGGCCACCACACACAGGCCAGGTTAGACTATATGTTTCTTCTGGTCCTGGACTGTCGATCGATCCAAGATATCACTATCCTGCCCAGAGGCATATCAGACCACTCCCCAGTTTCTATGCGCCTGGGTATTCTTCCGGCCTCTTCGTGCCCGGTCTGGTGGCTTAAGGCCTGGTTTCTCCAGGACAAAGATTTCCGGAAGCACTTAGGGCTCAAACTGAGTCACTACTTCGCCGCTAACCAAGAATCTGTTTCGTACCTTGGTACCTTGTGGGAGGCCGTTAAGGCAACTATTCGCGGTTTTGCCAAAAGCCAACTCAAAACCCAATGCACAAAGCAGGAGGCCCGGCTCACGCTTCTGGAGGCGCAGGCTGCTCGGCTAGAGGCCCATCTACCTGGGGAGCGAGCGGAAACCCAGGAGCGGTAGCTCTCATTTCTCAGGGATGAGCTCAGGCAGGCCTCCATGGAGTCCGCTAAGCTCTTGTGGAGGTCCTCCGTGGCCCGAGTGTATGGGTGGGGGGATAAAAATGGGAAGCTCCTCCACTGCTTAGTCTCTCATCCAATGGCTAACCGTATTATTCCTGAGGTGATGGATTCCCATGGGGAAACACATCAGGCCCCAGTGGCGGTGGCTGAATGTTTTGCTTTTTACTAGGCTTCTTTGTACTCTGCCCGACCTCCAGAGCTCACCCTATCGGAACTCCTCCAGAGTGAAAGATTCCCCCTCCCGTGGCTCACTGATGCAGAAGCAGAAGGCCTTGATCTCCTGATTACCCCGGCAGAAGTCAATGATGCTATCTCCCGCTTGGCGACAGGCAACACGCCGGGACCAGATGGTCTCTCGCAGGAGTTTTACGCGTCTTACCGAGACACACTGGTTCCCCATCTCTTGGCAGTGTACCGCGAGGCAGTAGACCGCGGCTCCTTCCGTCCTGAAACGGATCTGGCCACCATTGTGGTGATTCCTAAGTCTCAGCCTCTTCTGCCCATTGCTCTGATTACTGCCCTATTTCCTTTATCAATTCGCAGCTCAAAATATTTGCTTCAATCCTAGCACAACGCACACGCCCTCACCTGAGCACATTGGTCCACGTGGACCAATGCAGCTTTATGCCCGCCCGGGGTACCAGGCACTGCCTCAGATGCATCCACCTTGCTCTGGCGCACCAACAGCAACTGACTCCCTATCTCTCCTGGCTCCTCGTGGATTTCGAGAAAGCGTTTGATTCCATGGATTGGCAGTATCTGGAGGCGTTGTTGTCAGAAATGGGCTTTGGGCCCCTCTTTCGTAACCTGGTCAAGACCCTTTACTGCCAGCCGCGGGCCCAGGTGCTGGTTAATGGAGCCCTCTCATGCCCCTTTTCCATTAGGAGGGGCACGAGGCAAGGTTGCCCCCTCTCACCCCTCCTTTTTGCGTTAGTGATGGAGCCCTTTGCCTCTTTTGTTTGCGTGGACCCGCTCCTCACATTGTGGCAATGGCCTGGTCTAGCAGAGGACAAGATTGCCCTTGACGCAGATGACGTCCTGATCTTTCTGTCGGATCCAGCACGCCCAGGGCCTTGATGTCTCCGAGCCCTGCTCTTCTTTGAACGTGTTTCTGGTCTCAGATTGAACGCGGCCAAGTCGGTCCTGGTCCCCCTTCATCTAGCAAGAGAGTGTTTCGATTGGCAGTCCTCGATCCCTCGCAGACATTCAAGTACTTGGGGATTTGGGTGACGCTCCTTCCTGATCTCGCATGGTCTCTCAACATCAGCCCTCTGGTGAAGCGAGTTGATCTCCTCAGATGGCAAACGTTGCCACTGAAACTCATGGGCAGGATAGCTCTTTTTAAGATGATGGCCCTGTCCCGTCTCCTCTATATGCTCCAAAACATGCCCCTCGCCTTCTCCAGGTCCTGGTTCTGCAAGATGGATGGTTTGGCTACTAAATTCTTGTGGGGGGGGTCGGAGGTCGAGGTTGGCCCTCAATCAATGCAGGATTCTACCCTTTGACGGGGATTGGGAATGACGAACCTACATCTCTACTATCTGGCGACCAGGCTTCTTACTGTGCACAATTAGTTCAATGGTGGTTAGGCGGACCCTGCCTATTGGTTGGAACTACATGCTCTGGGTTTCTCTGGTATTCAAGGGATGCTCTATGGAACAGTTATCCCCCACAACCTCACAGAAGTTACTCGTGGGGTTTTCTTGGCCTACGAGCCACCCTGTGCCACACCCACTGGACGGGCAAACTAACCCAATATACCCACTTGTGGTGCGGAACGCAGCTCAAAGACGTAGCCTCCCTCTTTGGTTTTAGAGCCTGGGACCTCATTGTGAATTATCAGATCTACAGACCCGGTTCTCCCTCCACGCCTCCCAGTTCTATCACTATCTTCAGTTGCACCATGCACTACATATGCATATGGACATCTCGGAAGGGACCTCCGTGCCCGAATATACCCCGCCTGAAGCAAAGGTCATGACTGGTAACTTGGGGAAGGGGTGGGATTTCCCGCATCTATCGTTCCCTTACAAATAACACCCTCAATTCCCTTTCCTCTATCCGGGATAAATGGGAGGGTTGGATTGGCCCTTTAGATGATGCTGATTGGAGGAATGCGCTGATGGCCCCTAAAATAGTTACAGCTTCTGCGCGGCTCTGATTAGTTCAGGTATACTATTTACACGCGGCCTAAAGCACGCCACTGCGCCTTCATCGCTCTGGGCTCTGGCCTGATGCTTCCTGCCTCCGCTGTCACTGCCCCCAAGTGGATTTTTATCACATGGTATGGCTCTGTCCTGATATCACTCATTATTGGGAGCTAGTGACCGCTGATATTACTGAAGTCCTGGGCTGGGAGTTCCCGCTGAACCCTATGAACATACTCTTAGGCGTTACTGATGGTCTGGATGGGAACAGGGCAGAGAAACTTTGTCTCACTATGGCTTTGATGGTAGCTAAACGAGATATTGCAGCCCTTTGGATGGACCTGTTGGCCCCTTCCATGACAGGGTGGCGCAGGGGGGTGGATTGGTGTGCAGCGCAGGAACGCCCCATGTATGCTGCCTGTGGCTGCCCTAAAAAGTTTCGAAGGGTGTGGGGTAAATGGGTTGGGGTGGTAGAAGACTGAACTTCTGAAAGCTTCCTTATGGACACGAGTGTGGACATTGTCGATTGCTTTTCCTAGTAGGACTTGTGTATGTGGGGGGCTTACTCCCCCCATTTTGTCTGTCACTGTTATGTACTGCTCACTATGCGATAAACTGGTGGTGTTTTCATTGCTGCATATGTGTTCCTTGAAAATCAAAAAAATTGCTTATCAAAAAAAACTTCCCTTTTCAAAACCCTCCCCCCTATGATTCTCTGCCAGTGTCCTCTGACACCCTTCGCCCCAACTTATGCATCTCCTTGGAGACACACCTGTATCTTTGTCCCAGTTGCTTACTTCACCATCCCAACCCTAATGCCTAAGTACCAAGACACCAACTATAAAAGCCTGACATACCCATACTGTTTGTGCTACAGGTGTCCCCATGACTTCTCTACATGCTCCAAACTACCCTCTCCCTCTAAATAATTGAGGCCCTTCCCTCATGTCATGCTCAAATAATTGCCCTCTGAGTGGCATTTGATGTCCACTTCCTATTCTTCAGATGTTCCTGCTCCATACCCTCACACAGTTAACCCTTACAACTGCCAAAAGGTGCTTTGTTCCCCACCAATTGCCCGGTTTAGGTACATTTTTCTCTGTCTCATATTAACTTCTTCAGCAAATATCCCTTTTAGGCTCCTGCAGGTCCTTCGTTGACCCTGATGGCTGTCACAATTTGGACGCATCATCTAGATGCCTCCAAATGCACCCTCACCAGAGAGGCTCATTCTCAGCACCCCACTCCAGCTGCCATTCATAAGTACTCCCAGGTTTAGACTCCCCCTTTACCCATTGTTGAATCATTACATTCCTATCTCAGTTTTCCGGTAAAAATCCCCAAAGGTGTGCTCCCACTCTGTTTTCCAAATTCTTCCTTCTTGCACCCTCAGTACTAAATGCATACCTATGTGCCTCTGATGCCCACTTCTTTTCCCTTATCCTTAAACCGACATCTAAAGGGCAGAATGCACATACTCACTTTGTGTCCAATATGCCAATTATCCATGCTTTCACCTAAAGGCTCTCGCTACAAGTGCCCCCAGGTGCCCCCTCCCATTGCCCCCTAACATTAGTTCTCAATTTCATACATCCCCTGCACCTCAGGTTGGCTCCCTCTTTGGCCTGACCTAATTGATCTCTATTACAATTCCAGATAACCCTCTCCTAGCCTCCGCTTTCCCCTCCCTCTCTGTCACTCGGCATGCCTCACAGTGCCTTGTCTGCACTTGGTAATATGTTCAACAGTACTACAGAAATAGTTATCACATACTATGCTATTCTCATGCCTCTCCTATTTTTTCTTATGTGGAGGTCGTTTGTTTTGCACTGGTAACAGGCCATTTTGTTGAGCACCTATGAAAAGTGGAAAGCTGACGCTTGGAGTGATTCACATGTTCAGGGCGTAGCTTTGTCAGTAAGGTTGTTGGGGGTTAGGTTCATATTTCCCAACAATCACACTGGCACATAATATTAAAATACATTATAGGATAAGCAGGGCGCATGAGAGGGGCAGCGGAAAGAGAGGAAGGCAGATTGGTAGGGGTACTAAGTGAGAGAAAACACAATACTTTGTGAGATAAACAACATTTTTGAAGTCTTTCCAAACTAGGAGAGGGAGAGAGTGTGTGTGCATTTTTGACTGTGTGTTTAAAAATGCCTGGTGAAATCTGACAGACATCTCACAGTGCGCAACTGAAAGCACCAGCACCCAATTATTTATCACAGAAAACATTTATTAGAGTGATGTACACCCCAAACACCCCGCATCCCTCCCAAAGCTACACACTTGTGAATCTTGTACAACTCTGCTAGAACAAGTGTTGGTTTAAGACTGAAGCACAACTTCTTGGCACCAAGCACTGAGGCACAACTGTCTAGTAGCAAAGACTGTAGCACAACTGGCGGGCACCAACACTGAAGCCGACTGCCGGGCACCGAATAATGAAGCACAACTGCCTGGCACCGAATAATGAAGCACAACTGCCTGGCACCGAATAATGAAGCACAACTGCCTGGCACCAAAGACTGAAGCACCACTGCCGGGCACCAAGACTGAAGCACAACTGCCTGGCATGAAGAAAACATTTTAAAGCATTGGTGTGCTCTACGTAATCAGGTTTTAATTGAAAAAAGAAAAGAAAATGTGCTGCCACCTGAATACTTGAACTGACATTACATGGCTTGCAGGTTATCATAGCGTTGCCACATGCAGCTTCCTGTGTTGAACCAGTCACCGATAATTTTTATATTTTTAATGAGTCACAAAGAAAACAGGTGGGGTGGAAGCAGGCATGAATCCAGGTGCTTCTGCCGGTCTTAAATAAGGCTTTTTCTATCCGTGAGGTGAACAAGTGGTGTGGAAAGCTGAATAGTCAGGGAGAGAAGTCTTATTATCCTCCCACTGACATTTTTTAAGAAAATGAACATGTTTGCAACAAACACGCAGTTAATTTAGATGTCTAATGTTTTTCATCAACCTGTGTAAAGCTATAACATTATCATCGTATAGCTGAGCCATGAATGGAGTAGTGACCCTACTGACACATTATTAGCAATTAATCAATATATTACAATTGGGTATAGTTGGCACATGTCTGTTCAGGGCTGCTGGTATCTATCTATCGAGCACACACAGTCACGGTGGCAGGGTATACAGTGCTGCACCACTACCGATGTTATCCAAAAGGTAATCAAGAAAACTAGTAATGGCTAACTAAAGGGTCTCTAGCAAAATGCCCACCTCTAAAGACTGTAGTGTAGTTCCTATTTCCCTTATAGGTTCTGCACATTGGAATAACATACACGACAGACTTGGCATAGGACTGAGGTCTGTATGCTCCTATTATGTATATTAAACTTAATTACTGTGTACCAGCTAGCTCAGAGGCCACTAGAAACTTCTTGAAGACAAGAAGGGAATAGCTTCTGGCAACCACATAACATAAAACCTACATCCCTCAGGATCATGGAAACAATATACTACTTTTCATTCAGTCACTCATCTCAGAGAAGTACATAGAAGAAACAGTTGGGTGTGTTTACAATAAATGTTATTGCACAGTTGTTATTCTAGTGCTGGTTATATGTGCTGCGACAACTGTTGGACAGTAGCAGAGAATTATGGCCAGCAGTGCAGTTAAATAAAAAGGCATTGTTCTACCATTTTGCAATAGTAATGAACACATACATGAAATACAGAATGTATTAAGATAACGCCTATACCCCTATGATGCCTAACTAGATGTACCTAAGTGTGCCTAGCATGTGTGTAGGTCTTTAGAGAGTCAAGAATCCCCCTAGGAGTTGGTCTAACCCCTTTACCTTAGTGGGACTTCATCCTGATCTCGAGCTGGACACCCACAGATGGGTGATTGACCTCTGCCAACTGGAGCTGTGGCATGACGCAGGTTGCAGCGCCTTGGGCAGAGTGTCGCCCTGGAAGTCTCGGTCTCCTCTGCCTTGCTTTGGCAAAGGGAGGCATACTTATACCGGATAGGTACCTTGGATTGACGCAAAGTTGGTCAGAGGAAGATTAGTTCTTGGAGAAAGGGTCTGTTTCCAAGAATTTGTGTTCGTGGAGAAAGGGCCTGTTTCCAAGAATTTGTTGTGACGTAGGTTAGTCACTGTTGGACATGGAGATTACGTATTCAGGATGGATAGTCTTCTGTGCTCAGAGCACACTGATTCAGATAAGGGACAGCCTCTATGTTGCTGGTTATTTTAAAGGGAGGGATAATCTAGGTCAAAGGGCCTGCCTGTGTGAAAGGGCCTGCCTGTCTCTGTGACACAAAGGATTTGTGCCTCTGAGACAGAGTACCTATGTTAGAGCCTCAATTTCGTTTATAACAATACCAGCCACACATAATGGTCTTAAATGCGTCATACAAACACAAAATTAAGAGAGGCACATTTGCTGCGACATCAATCATTGGATTTAATCTCAAAAACAGGAAAGAACCACGATGATAGGGACAACTTCTTTTCTTTTTTGAATGCTGTAATGAATCCTTTTATTTGTAATTTACGCAACACAGCCAACGTGTTTCACTCTTGTGGACTTCTTCAGTGCTGCAAATAACAACACAACACTGTCACAAGCTTTAGTATACAGATGACTATTTACAAAAATACAATGTCATACATTGACAACTATTTAGAAAAGTAGAAGGTCATACATTTATACATATTTAAAACAAGTAGACAAAGTGTAAAAAGCAAACAGCTACTTAAAGAACATAGATCTCAAATCATACCAATAGCTGAACAAAACATGTGATCAGTAACTACATATAACACATTTAAAAAACTTACACATACAGACACATATAGAATATTACACCACCTCAAATCAAGAAATGGCAAGCAGAAAAAGCTAGATTGGCAACAACCAATGGTACAAAGGAAGTGAAGAAAAGAGAGGAAAACAAACAAGAAAACAGACAAGTACTTAAGAGCAAAGGGAAAGACGGAAAAGAGAAAGATAAAAAAGTAAAACAAACAAAAAAACTGAATAAGAAAAGAATAAAACACAAAGGTATTTGGACCACAGAACCAAACAGGAAACAGTAAAACCCTACTGACACTGGGAACAAGCATAAATATGCCCTCAGATGATCCCTGTACCTTTCCTGTGCTCAAGAGGCAAGGATAAAAGAAGTCCAGTATAACTTTGTTTGAGCTGGGTCAAGAATACACAAACACACTCCTCCACATGTTGGTGGAACAAGCCTGAAATAGTATGAGAAAATCTGTATTGTAAAATTTACATTGTACAATTTGTAATAAAACATATGAAAAGATAAACATGTCCAGCCCCCATAGTAATTATTCACACATGGTACCCACCAAAATACAATCCCCAAAAGAATTCAAAAAGATTCTCCAGGGTATTCGTCCAAGTTAGAAGATGAAGCCTGTTACGAAGTCCCGATCCAACGTCTGACAAAAGAATATAAACTACAAATCAAAGTCCAACTACAGTAATGTCATAACAGGTGGAAAGGCACAAACCATAATCACAGACCTGTGTAGCCGCAAGAGCGTAACAGAAAAGAAGGAGTAAGACCAATACCTAATAAACGCACAAAAAAAACATCAATGTAGATTGATGAGAAAAGGTTCATGCAAAGGAGAACCACAGAGCCACACATTACACAGTGAAAGCTGTATCAAAAAAGCAGCCACAGACCAGGCACATGATCCCGTCCAGCATGTGCCCCATCTAGGGTCAAAGAGAAGTGCTGTGGTGCAGGCCTCGTTGATGGTGTAAAAGAAATGAGGAAAAAACACCCGGTGGGCACAGAGAATGAAACTGAAAACAAGAATTGAATGCTCTATATTATCCACGCTTGTGGTCACAGCATAAGAAGTTCACAAAAACATAAGCGGTTCCCGCTAGATAAAGCGAGAACCATAGCGCATTAAATTTCACGCTATGCCGCAGGGCTGGAAATGAAGAATCTGAACAAGTAAAAAACATAGCAATGAGTAATTATACCGAGTTACAAAAAGCCAATTGTTAGGGAAAGTTAGGTAATATATTGCATCAGTCTATGTGATAAATAAAGCGTAGCCCAAGCAAACCCGGCATGTAGACTCACCTATAAACAGCCAAGGAGAATACTCCTTTCACGTCTATTTCCGAAGGGAAGAGAGAGGCAAGATGGCGACTGCATGAACCAGTCACTTTGCTGCTCTCTGACCATGGATTAATTTTGTATGAAAGCGGCAGCAATGAACAATACTACTTACCGGGAACAAGTAGCCGATTTGCCGGTACTTGCAATTGACTGAAAAGACTCAAAAGGAAGGAAAGCAAGATGGGCTAACAAACAAACAAACGAAAATCGCAGTGGAATGGAAACGGAGTTAGCATACCTGAAGCTCTGCCCCGGTCCTGTCCAGTGTGGAGCAGCGCTCTGCCGTGCAGAGTTCACAAGGGCTTTCCTCACTTTTCTGGCCACATTGGCGTCCGGCAGGGAGGAGAGGAAGCACTGCCTGTTCTGTTTGAATTTTTGCCGGGCGTGTTCTGGGGAAACTATGGCTCCAAAAGTCCCCGTCCCCACTGGAATAAAAGGGTAAAAGACGGTTGGGGGCGGGTGCAGGCTCATCTCCCAAAATGGCAACATCTTTGGACCCCCACCCGAGACCCGGCGGAGGTAAAAAACAAAAAACAAAGTGCGGGGAATGCATTATTGAGGACAAAAAACCTGGAGGAAAGGAAAAATAGAACAGGAGCGCTACCCACGAATGAACCCTCTGTTTTGGATCTGCTGAGAGCAGCGCCAGGGGCAAAGCACCCACAACACCAAGAAGTTGAAACAGGTGAGCAGCACCAGGGGGGAATGATACAGATGGCGGTGGTGTGATCAGGGACAACTCTTGCTGTTTCCGAGGAAATTCTATCTGTGACTGTAGACATGCCGAAAACCAGTCAGCATAATCAGCTGCCTCCCGTTCCTCTCACCCCCTCTGCCTGCAACCTGGGACAAGAGATAACACTGATGGGTGTATTTTAGTGGGGCCTGGGGCTCAAGCAATAGACACAATGCCGGGGGTTACTATGGGGGTTACCATGCCCAATTTCCATCTTGGAGCTGCTATAGTTACAAATTGCGCTACTTCTTCGAGCCATAGTGAGCAGGATATGGACTGTTTTTTCTCGCTTTCAGATGGGATCTGGTCAGCATGAGGTTCAGGGTCAGGGTCTGACTCACTTGGGGACTCTAGTGAGGAGATGTCGGACAGTGGCAAAAGAGACACAATAGCTACAACCCGTAAGGCAATGAGAAGAACACGCCACCCCAGCCTACAAAAAAAAGAGTGCAAGATGGGACCACTTGGGAGCAGATCTACTTAGCACCTGTACAACATCATCCTCTAAAGGTGACAGTACACTCTCCCCAGCACCTCCAACTTTAGACCCTGTCCTCCAATGTACACTTTCCCATCGTGAAGAAACATGCCAAGATAGCAAACGCGCACAGACAGCGATGCAGAAGATCCAACGGGCTGTTAGAAAAGTTGCGAAGTTGTGTATTGTTATTAACAAATGCCTCACAACCCTTGAAATGCAAACAGAAACCTTGGAAAATGATCTAGCAGTCACACGCACAAATACCACTACTCATGACTACCAACTAAGTGACATACAGTGGAAGTTAGAAGACCATGAAAACCGGCAACACCGAAACAATCCACGGGTAGTAGGCGGGCCAGAGGCAAAGGAAGGGTCAAATATTCGGGCATACATGACTGATATGCTATCTAAAGCATTTCCAGATTTAGATGGCTGGAATTTGGCTCTAGAAATACAAAGAGCCCATCGGGTCCCGTTTAAGCATGGGCGAATTTTGCGAATTCGCGATTCGCGAATTTGCGGATTTGCAAATTCGCAATCCGCAAAATTCGCGAATTTGTGGATTTTTGGTTTTTTGCTTGTTCGCGGGGCTTTTTGCGTCTTCGCGAGCGGCTTGCATAGCGAAGTTACCCATGCAGTCGTTTATGGGAGAGGGAGGGAGAGAGAGATAGAAAGATAGATAGATAGATAGATAGATAGATAGATATATAGATAGATAGATAGATAGATAGATAGATAGATAGATAGATAGATAGATAGATAGATAGATAGATAAAGAGAGGGAAGAGAAAGGGAGAGAGAGAACGAGAGAAAGAAAGAGAGGCCGCATCTCTGAAGGGCCAGATTCCTGAGTTGACCCTACAGAACATACAGCTTTTTATTTTTAGCAAAATGCATATGAAAATTGTGCTGTAAAGGTCTCTTTTAGTTTAACCCCTCCTGACAACTCAAAATGGGTGTATTTGCCATCCTCTTCCTTCTTCCTGTTTTTTATATCTGTAAGTGCTTCCTGATGAGGTTTAATTCCTTGGACAGGTGCCTCATTGCCTACTTGTAACTATTCTCTGACCCTGCTTCAAGGGTCAGAGCAGGGTCAGAGAATAGTTGCAAGTAGGCAACGAGGCGCCAGGAAGCAATTAGCAGCAGGTGTCCAAGTTGAAGTTAATTTGTTTGTAACCCTTTTGTAAAAGGTTACAAAGAAATTAGGTTCAACTTTTGCACCTGCTGCTGTAACCCTTGCTTGGCTGAAATTTCGTCCCCGCTGATTCGCGGATTTTACCGCGATTTCGCGAGATTCGCGGATCGCGAAATCGCTTCAAGTTGGCGGTAATTAGCGATTTTCTATAAAAAAAAACATTTTTGCTTTTTTTAAAGTGCCATGTGGCACACATTCATGCCCTTAGGGCATGTATGTGGGCCACATGTGCACACATGCACATTTCAGGGGTGCAATAGGGTGTCCTTTCGACACCCTGGCACCCTTGAAATAGCTCCCGCTATTTGCGATTCTTTAATAGCGAATCGCAAATAGTGAATCGCTTCCCATTTATTCCCATGGGCATCCTAGCCCATAGGAATGAACGGGTAGGTATTCCTTATTAACAAATCTCAATTTGCGATTCGTTATTAAGGAATATTAAGGAATCACTAATAGATTAGCGATTTCTACCTACATTCAAATGTGCGAGTCCTTAATAGTGAATCGGTAAATTTCTCTATTAAGGACTCGCAAATTTGATATTACCTACATCAGGCCCCTAGAAGTCAAATTAACATCATGGCCAGGCCCATTAATAATTTTTTGGGATTTGAATATTCACTATGATACTGGCTGTGGTAGAATGAGAATCCAGAAATACCAGGGGAGGAAACCCCATGTTCATCAAGCCCTCTCAGCCTTGCGGACTAGCTATGACTTCAAGGATGTGTGGGGGGTAAAACATCCTACCGACCCTGGTTACACATATTTTTCAAATCCTCATAAGAAATGTGTCAGGCTAGATTACTTTTGGTGTCATCCTCTTTGATTATGGCCACAAGAATAAAGAAACTACCCAAACTACTATCGGATCACAATCCCTTAGTTATGGATTTAGTATTTCAGATCGAAGATCGTCCACAGACTAAGTGGACGTTTGATAGATCTTTATTATCCACCGATCAATACCTCAAACACATTAAAAAATGGACCATAGAATATTATGAGATGAACCAATACACTTCTTTGTGATGTGTAGTTTGGGATAGTTTAAAGCAGGCCTTCGAGGAGAAACAATTAGCTTTGTGGGGAGGGCTATAAAACAAGAGAAGTGTGAAATTAACACCTTGATTACCGAACTGGGAGAATTAGAAAAAGAACATACTTGTGCAATTAGACAAAAATAAGAAAGGGAAGAATTATTATTGCGACAAAAAATAATGATCACAAAAGCTATAATAAATAGCTATTACACTAAGAAGGGGGCAGCTATCTATCAGGCACACAATAGCGAGAGATATGAATACGACGAGAATGTAGGTAAGACTCTTGCCTTGCAGACCAAATAAAGAGTAGACAGAAAGAACATAACTGAAATTAAAGGTCAAGAAGGTGTACTTTATGCAGAAATAAAAGACATTATCAGGACCTTTGAAAAATTTAACCAGACTTGTATGAACAGGATAACCTCGATCCTAAGCTCTCCAATGAAACTGAGTTAGCCCTTGGAAGTCAGTGTAGGCTTAGTGAAGATCTGCAACAAGAGATTGATAAAGAGATCACAATGGAAGAGTTGCTACCAGCCTTGAAATCCATGGCTTCAGGAAAAGCGGTAGGTCCAGATAGATTTCTATTGGAATTATATAAAGTAGTTCAAGAGGCAATAGCTCCGATACTCTTATACCTGTTTATTGGAATGCAATACAGCGGGATCCCTCCTGAGTCTTGGCAAGGAGCAGATATTGTGGTCTTTTTTTAAAAAGGGAAACCCGTTGACAATCCTGCATCATACAGACCTATATCCCTCATGAACGTCAACACCAAACTGTACTCGGTTAGGGGGATCATAGCCCAACTTGTCTCACCATGGCAACATGGCTTATACCAACAAGAGGCATAATAGATTATATCAGACGTGCGATAGCCCTGTTTGATATAACTGAGACAACCGGTGAGAAGATGGCTCTGATCCTCCTAGATGCCGAGAAGGCTTTTGATCGTATCTCATGGCAATACCTATGGGAGACAATGGTACAGAGAGGATTTGGGCCTGGCTTCTTGACAGCCATACAGGCTATGTATCACAGACCATACGCAAGACTAAACATAATGGTCAAGAGTTAAATTCATTTGACATTGCAAGAAGGGACAAGACAGGGTTGTCCCTGTTCTCCAATATTATTTGCCCTGTATATTGATATCTTTGTAGAGCAAATCCTTCAAGATCGTATAATTACTTCAGTCAACTGTAATGGGTACCATACAAAGATAATGGCCTATGCTGATGATTTGGCAGTGGTAATCACTGACCCAGAAAACGCCATTTCTCAAATTCAGAGTTTAGCCAGTGAATATGATCGAAAATCCGGCTTCCTGTTGAATACAGGGAGAACTCAGATTGTATGCAACTCTAAAACCCCCGGCAATTACCCTCAAAGATTTAGGGGCATATTAGCAAGAACAGGCGAAAATTATCGCAAACCCAGGTTTGCTGCAATTTTTTTATCACTGTCTATCGCTGGATTTCATCGCCGAGATAGCGCGTTATTAGCAATGCTTATCTCTAAGGCAATAGCACATCCAGTGATAGCGGCTAAAACCAGAAATAGCGTGAGAATACCAGTGCTAAATTAAGTGCGCTAATGAAAAGCAAGCTAATAGGAAAGTGTGTACTTAACCTAACAATCCACCCCCCATTGACAAGATGGCTAAGTCAAGTTTTTATCAGGCGTTAAAATCAAGCGATAATCACGGTTAGCGAGACTTTTTGTATCGCTTTGTGGGCATTGATAATAGGGGGAAGTTGGGTTTGCGACTGTTTCCCTTTACTTTTAGTGCGGAACGCCTACTTTGTATGTCATTAGCGATAAATATCGCTGACATGCAAAGCCGCAAAAAAATGGGCGCTATTGCCAGTAAACTGTCACTAACAGCTGTTTGCGACAGCTTGCTAATAGGGCGATAAAAATATCGCTTCTTTAGTGGCAAAAAGTGCAGCTAAAGCAGCGATACAGCCCTTGATAATATGCCCCTAAATAAAGTAATCTATCTTAGTATCAAGATCAGCAGCAACATAGAGACCATTTGGAAAATAAATATGCTACCTTTGATTAACAAGATCAGCACAGATCTACGAGGTTTAGAAAGACTTCATTTATCACTTATAGGACGATATAATATACTTATGATGGTTATACTCCCCATGGTCCTATATATGTTTGGGTCTATCCCACAAAAATTGAAGGTTTATTTTTAATGAAATTAGATAGCATATTTAGCAATTTTGTTTTGAAATGTTCAAAAATTCAACGTTCCCTAAAAATTTTAACACTACCACAAGATCGAGGAGGATGGTCTGCCCCCCATCTTAGATACGATTACTATGCAACTTTCTTACAGCAAATGGCTTTTGTAATTTCATCAGGCACTGGTGACAGACAACTTGATAAACGGGGACCTCCCCTCAATATATGACCTAGCAATAGGAATAAATGCCAAGGAGTACTTCTCTGACAGATAGAGGCCAGCTACTATAAAAAAAACTACATTTAAGGTGGTAATGGCAATCTGGAAAATATGGAAAAGAATGGTCGGGCTCATAAAAATACCGAAATATAAATGATATACGCCATTGTGGCGATCTCCTCATTTTCCCACATCAATGTATTGGCTAGGCAACGGGAGGAAAAGGGAATCTTGAAGGTGGGGGATCTTTATTTAATTGAACAAAGGCTGTGGTTCCACGAGCTACAGTAAAGGTATGGTATTGCGGTGGGAACATATTTTAAATACAGACAACTTACTAGTTTTTTAAATCAAATTAAGGAAGAGGTATTCTCTGTACATAGGAATTCTTTAATAGAGATCATGTTTCAGCCCCGGACAAAAATTGAAAACATATATACAATTTTGATAGATACACTTCCAGATGACCTCGAGGTAGTAGAAATGAAATGGGCTACCAAAATAGGAGTGACCCCGATATTGATTTGTATAACTGATTAGCTTTAGCCAAGGGAACATTCCTCGCAGCTAACCTGAAAGCCCAACATTATTGTACGATATATGATCTGGACTTCACTCCTGCAAAATTACATCAGTGGAGGAAAAGAGAGGAGATAAATGTCCCCGATTTGATCAAGGGCCAGCAGATGTAATCCACATGTTTTATGGCTACGAGAAATGGAATCCCCTGATGAAACAAATAGAGGAATTTCTATCAGCAGCAATAGACACTATAATCAATATAAGTTCAACCCTAATGTTTTTCGGATGCAATGAAAAGGTACAATGTGACCATTGTAAGAACAAGTTTGTTTTTATTTCAGTAGCTGTAACTCGGCTTCTCATTGCTACCCATTGGGAAGATGTGGACCTTCCTCAATTTCAGGCTTGGCTAGGTTGCTTGTTGGCTATATATCACCTTGAGAAATCTCTATATAAATGTAAAGGCCTTGCTGCAAGCAGGAGAGGTAGGGCAATCTGGGCACCCTTTTAAGAACTGGATTACAAACCAAATTGTCATATAAGGAGATAGGCTGAATCATGGTTGTTAGATTTTGTGACAGAAAATAATTGATTTGTGATTAATGATCTCTATCTTTCTGTTCCGCTTTTTATTAACTGTATTGTAGATATCTATGAAATATTGAACAACAACACTTGCGCAATCAGATGTCAGCTATATTCATAAGTAAAATTGCTAATGTATATATATTTTTTTAGTTTGTAAAAACATATATATACATATATACACTATTACCTAGAGAAAGGCCAACAAAGAATGTTTGTTGTTTATTACAAACTCTACCTTGAATCAAAAGGTGTTTAAAATCCTCAAAAACATTGGTATCTGCTGAAAGGGATGCCTGGAGTAGGTCATCTTCTGCAGGACAACCCGAGTATTGTATACAGAAGATGCTGGACCATTAGAAAGGCAGTGTGCTCTAGCTATACACAACCAAACAAAAAGGTGCTTGTCCGTCCTCTTGGTTTTCATCCCTGTGGCATGTGTAATATCAGCCACCTGGGACAGATTACAAAGACTTTTGGATACAACATGAAAATGACATTCACCATCAGGCAGTTTATAAACTGGTTGACACTATATGTAATCTATGTGATTACATGTGTATGTGGGAAAATCTATGTGGGGAGCACGGTCCGTCCACTTAAGACATGCATCCAAGAACATAGGAGAGTGTGTCTGAATGGGGACATGTGTGTACCTCAACCAACAATAGGTCCAATTTTAAGTTTCACGCTATTGACCACTTACCTAACATGCAGAGAGGTGGCGATAGGGAACTGTGAGTACGCCAACTAGAAGCAAAATGGATCTGCAGATGAGATCTGCAACTGAGGGTCTTAATTTGGATACGGAACTGCATTAATTCCTTTGAATTCCCTTAACAGTTCAGAATGAAATGTAAATTATTTGTTCATTAGCATCAACAACAGAGGATGAAAGTTTGTTACATCCTACTATCTATGTTATGGCCTTAAAAACTTGCTGGACACAAATAGCAAAACTACAGGTATCTACACTCTGTAACTCAAAAAATGGTGAGATTCAGAAGGCTTTCCTTGACCTTATGTCCCAAATGTCACTGAGTTCCCCCCATTTTAGGGTTGGGACTAGGTTTTTCTTCTCCTTATTTCCTTTCTCCCCTATCCTGTATTTTTCTGTTTAGGATATACACATTTGTGTCTAAATCTTTAGTCTCTGTAAGAACAGACTGTCAAATTTCAATTTTCTATTGTGATCAAGTGCACAATAAGATATTCCATGCGCTGCTCTTCTAGTCCCCGTTTTCCTATGGACCTTATGTGCCTAAAACAGTTGATTGGGTGTTGCCCTTTTTCTGTTTTTTGACAACACAGTGAGAATGATATATGTCTGGTTTTTATGATTCTCTGCTATTGGTTGTGGAGACTAGTTCTTGGTGTTCCTATAAGTATGATGTTCTTGTTGTTACCAAATAATAACAGTCTTGTAACTATCAAAGTTTTAATGCGTTGAGTTTTAATGCGTTAAGTTTTAATGCGTTTAATGCGTTTGTTTCATGCTATAGTAACTTGTCAAGTATTTATACGATGTGAGGACCATGCCTGATTTTTGCTTGACAAAGTTCATTTTATGCTGATGGACTACACTTAGTTTGCAACTTACCCCATACATGCCCTGCTGCATTAAAATATTAAACTTATATTTATAATAAGATGCTGTATTTTTCATGCACTGAGACACGTTGCTTTCGTCGGACTGATGTGTTGTCTTTTTCTTCCGTTCTCCATGCAATAAATAAGTCCAGATTTTCTATTACTTGCCTGCATGCATTCACGTATCTCTCTGGGATCTGATGACTTTTGAACAAACTTTGGAACTTAAAGTTCAAGGAGGTCAAACTACTAGGACCTTTGTTGGCTTTGTGCATACACTTGGTTCGAGACTTTCTTTTTCATAACCTCTGCTTTTAAAACATGCCTCTCGAAAAAAAAATATTTGTGCAGCAAATATTATAATTTTTGTTGTCCTTTATGGGCTACTATTGTAATCCTTACATTTCTGGGGTGCGCTGTGAGAAGCGATGCAATGCATTTCATGTGATGTTTGCGATGGAATGCTGTACTTAAACAATGGATGCCTCGGTTGGCGCTCTAGATGTTTTGAAAGTCTGCACACATTCTCGCATTTGACGCTGCGTCCGAACATCGGTCAACGTCACTTCGGTTTGGCTACTTAATGGCTGCCTCGTCCGGTATGGCGGGTTACTTTGAAATAGACGTGAAAGGAGTATTCTTATTGGCTGTTTATAGGTGAGTCTACATGCCGGGTTTGCTTGGGCTACGCTTTATTTATCACATAGACCGATGCAATATTTTACTTAACTTTACTTAACAATTGGCTTTTTGTAACTCGGTATAATTACTCATTGCTCTGTTTTTTGGTGGGTACCATGTGTGAATTATTACTATGCGGGCTGGACATGTTTATCTTTTCATGTGTTTTTATTAAAATACAGATTTTCTCATTCTATGTCAGGCTTGGTACACCAACATGTGGTGGAGTGTCTTGCAGTGTGTTTTTGAATTTTTGACCCGGCTTACACTAACAGTTATACTGACTTGTTTTATCCTAGCCACTTGAGTACTAGAAGGTACAGGGATCATCTGAGACCATATTTATACTCGTTCACACTGTCAGTAGGGTTTTACTGTTTCCTGTTTATTTCTGTAGTCTTTTACCTTTGTGTTTTTTTGTTTTTTTGGTTTGTTTTACTCTTTTTGTCTTCCTCTTTTTCATCTTTCCCTTTGCTCTTGCATACTTGTTTGTTTTCCTCTCTTTTCTTGACATCCTTTGTAGCATTGATTGTTGCCAATCTAGCCCTTTCTGCTTCTATATGTGCCTGTATGTGTAAGTTTTCCAAATGTGTTATATGTATTTTGTGATTACATGTTTTGTTGAGCTATTGACTTGATTTGAGATCTATGTTCTTTTTTTTTTTTTTTACCTTTATTTATGTTGCATGTGGTTACAGGTATGGGCCTACAACCATCCCGGCCGGCCGCTAAACAGAAGTAAAGCAAGCGTTATACGTGGTTAAAGCAGTGTGGCCCCCAGGGGAAAGGATAACAGTACGCGGCTTGTATTCATACACAACAGCTGAAAAGCAGGATTCGAGAGGTTCATTTTTCAAATAAGAGACTAAGAAGGTGTCGCACAATCGTACACAGTCCCGCAACAATATGCAAATCAGGATATCGGCAATCAGCAATGATACGAAGGAGTCATCGGGGGAGGCAGAATACACAAAGCAGGAGAAAGGTGGGCACAGCCCCATCGGATAACAAACCTAACCCCGCCCCTCAAACAAACATATCGCAAAGAGCATGTGCGACGACGACACCAAAAAAGGAAAGAAAGACTAAAGGGCCTTAGAAACAAAGAACAAACAAACACCCATCCCACTACCCCCACCCTGCACACCCGCAGAAGGTCATGGCCTACCCCCCCAGCCGTGTGCCTGTCGCCCTAATGGAAACCGAAATATAGAAAGAAAAGGAGAAAGCGAAGAAAATAAGCGGAGGGGGGCCCTCATCGTGTCGCCCAGCCCCGCCCTTCACCCCTACACCACGGAAATCCCAGAATGGAAGCAATACTATACTGGAGAATAACCAAACACTAGTATAAACACGACACAATATCAATTGAACATACCCATTGCACCATCTAAAAATAATAGCACCAATAGACATGACCCACATCATCCCTGACCCTGTCTAGCAGTAACACAGCCAGAAGTCCTCTCGTTGATCAATTTAGAACACAATCCTAAAAGTCCGTACAGTGCAAGTGGGTCCGGCTGGGACGCAACCATGGAAGAGTTCGATAATCCAAGCCCATCAAAGTGTAGACAGTCAAGAACAAATGATATCAACATCGGTCCCGGAAGATTCCCAAAGCTCACAGGCGACAACGCCAACCAGGAGAGGGAAAGCACACAATCCAGCCATCGCTGCAACACGACCATTCCATTCCAAAAAGAGAAACAGCACTCCATCTCCAGCCGCCGGCCAGGCAAATGTCCCAAGGTGACATCCAAATAAGCGATCGAGTCGGCCCGCACAGGAGCACGGACCTCAGGCGGTCCCCAGTGCCCACGTGAAGCCGAAGTTTCCTCCAGCGGGTCAGCAGCAAGTTCACCGGCAGTCCCATGGAGTCGGGGCGTGGCCGCCGAGGACGGTGAAACCGCAATGGCGTCCATTCTTCCGCCCAAGTCTCGGGCATGGCAAAGCATAGTTTCATGCAAAACAGCTAGAGCAGCTATCACATCCCGGGAAATTAACTCCTTTGTATGATGCAAGCATCTCAGCCCCACCTGCAGATCAGCCATCCGATCTGGACTCGGGTCATAGAGAAATGCATCCGCCGCCATCTTGATCCAGCCGGCCCCATCCCTCTTCACCACACTCAGGGACTAGGCCTCACCATGAGGGCTCCACGGAACGTGCTTCCAGGGCAAACAAACTGTGGGCGAGGCCCCAGAAAGGAGAGCCACCAAAAGGCTAAAGTCCCGGCCGGGAGCCGCCCGCCTATATCGGGGGTAGACCTTGGTTATGCCCGGGCAACAAAATTTGGGGATGGGGGGCAAGAGTCAAGCGCCCCCTCCAGTCCAATGTCTCCCCACTGCTCCTCAAGAGTCGCCAACAAGCGGACCGGGTCTTCACCGCCAGAAGCGGTCTTTCACGTCAACGGCACCCAACGGCAGGCACCTCGTCGCCATCAACGGCCGTCGACGCTACAGGCGTGGCCGAAGACCCCGCCGAGTCAACGCCCCGGTCTCGTAGCCGCTTAGGCAGCGGAGCAGACGGGGACTATTCAGAGGATCCGCTGCACACCGGAGCTCCGGGAATACACGGTAGGTGTTCGTAGTTCTTCTCTTTTCAAAATATGTTCTCTCAGATCAGGATAAGCGCCAGGATAGTCGTGTGGGGCAAAAGGGCTCACGGAGCTGAGCGACTATGCGGCCGTTTCGATTGCCTGCTTGGCTCCTCCCCCGAGATCTATGTTCTTTAACACCTTGGCTGCTAAGGGTTTTCCCCTCCCATGCTGGATCCTCATCCAACCCATTGTTCATGACGAGCTCAGCTCGTCATCAGCACAGCTCCACAGTGCCTCATGACGAGCTGAGCTCGTCATGAGCATGGAAGGGGTTAAGTAGCTGTGTGCTTTTTACACGTTGTCTACATGTTTTAAATATCTGTATGACCTTGTATTTTTGTGAATAGTTGTCAATGTATGACATTGTATTTTGTGAAGAGTCATCTGTATACTAAAATTTGGGACAGTTTTGTATTGTTATTTGCAGCCCGGAAGAAGTCCGCAAGGGTGAAACGCGTTTGCTGTGTTGTATAAGTTATGAGTACAAGGATTCCTTACAGCATTCAAAAGAGAAAAAAAGTTGTCCTTGTCATTGTGGTTCTTTCTTGTTTTCGGGATTAAATCCAATGATTGTTGTCTCTGCAAATTTGACTCTTTTACCTTTTGTGTCTATCTATCTATCTATCTATCTATCTATCTATCTATCTATCTATCTATCTATCTATCTATCTATCTATCTATCTATCTAGCTATCTAGCTATCTATCTGACTGTCTGTCTATTATTTCATTATGTTTACCTATTTTTGTCATTTTTGTTGTCTGTTGTACTGTTCATCCATCACATATTTTAAGCATACAATAATACTAATACTACTACTACTACTACTACTACTACTACTACTACTACTACTACTACTAATAATAATAATAATACAGACACTTGTAAAGCGCGACAGCTACCTCAAACAGAGGTGTCCCGGCGCTAAGCAAACAGTAGTGCAGTGTTGGACCCTCAGGACATTACCTCGGGCCCTCAGTCTGCCCTAAAGAGCCAGGTTTTTACCATTTTCCTGAAGAGTGACTCTGTCTCTATATTACAGATATTACTCCGCAGTGAGTTCCACAGCTTTGCTGCAGCGAGTGTAAAAGATCTGCCCCCCCATTCACACCATTTTGAAACGGGGTATGCACAGTAGATTTTGAGAATTGGACCTTAAGGGTCTGGACTGTTTGTATCAACGTGGTCTGTGTTTTGGGTAGCTGGGGCAGTTGCCATGCATGGCACGGAACGCTGGTTTCAAGACCTTGAATTTTATTCTCTTTGTCACTAGAAGCCAGTGAAGTGCTTTTAGATTCAGAGAGACATGCTCGCAGAAAGGCACTTGCCTGATTAGTCTCACAGCCGCATTTTGCACTATCTGCAGGCGCTTAATCAGGTACTCAGGCTGATTCAAGGAGAGGCCATTTCCATAGTCCAGCCTGGATGTCACTTAGGCATGTTCTATGCTTTTCCGACCCTCCTCTGGCAATAGATGCAAAAATTTCTTCAGATTCCTCAGTTGACAGAAGCAGGTGGCGTTCACCTGATGTATCTGAGCCGAGAATGAAAGTTCAGCCTCCCACTTCACACCCAGATATTTTATACAGTCTGCCAGTGAGGGTGGGGGACCCATTTCAATAGGCCACCAGAGATTCGGAGCTGGGGGCGGCTCTTTCCAAAAGAACAGACCTCTGTCTTTCCTGCTTTGAGCCTGAGTTTGTTGTTGTTCATCCACAACGCAATGTCTTTCATGCACCCCTTGAAGCTCTCAAAGGCGACCTCGGTCTGCTCTTTAAAAGTGAAGGCCAACTGTGTATCTTTGGCGTAGGAGATCGCTTTTACCCCCCAATTGTCTATCAGGGTAAACCGAGAAGCCAGGTACATATTAAACAGAAGAGGGCCTCATGCTGACCCCTGGTGGACTCTACACCAGAGCTGTTTTGGCTTGGATAGAAATGGTTGGAGAGCAACCTTCTGTGTGCGATTATCCAAGTAGGATTTCAACCACGCCAGAGCCGAGCCTCCAATGCCAATTTCCTGCAGTCTCCCTCACAGCAAGGTATGGTCATCGGTATCAAATGCGGCTGACAGATCCTGGAGCACCAGCATTGCGGAGGCCCCTGAATCTGCAGCCTGTCTAACTAGTTCAGCCACCTCCAGGAGGGCTGTCTCAGTACTAAATCCCGACCTGAAACCAGATTGGGTATCATGCAAGATGCCCTCCTTCTCAATAAAGCTAGACAGTTGCCTGTGCACCAATTTATCCAACATCTTAGCCGGAGCTGGCAGCAAAGAGATGGGCCTATAATTGGTCAGATCCCCGGAATACCCATTCATTTTTTTCCTTAGCGGGAGGAGATGAGCGTGTTGTGCTGGTTGACTGGGAGGAGTTCCAGATGTGCTTCAGAGTGTGCGACAGGGAGTGAGCCAGCACATTCCATAGTTTTGGGGGACAAGGATCATCAGGTGCCCCGACTTACATGTCACAATATCTGCCAGGGCGTCCTGTTGGGAAATGTTGGAAAACGTCGTAAAAGACGGTTCTGTAACTCTAGCTACCTTCTTGTCACATTTCTACACCTCCGTCAGCCCAAAGAAAGATTTATACACTTCCTGAATTTTAATGTCAAAAAAGATGGAGATAATAAGTTTTGCACAGGGTGAGTGAAGGTTGCACAGTGGTCTCCACAGTTCTGGGTTTAAGGAAGGATTTGAGCACTTTGAACACCCACTTAGTCGAGTTGTCAGCCTTATAGATGCAATGGTTGTTTGCTATCTTCAGGGAATGTGCTATTGAGTAGGCTGGGCATAAATGTAGTTAGACTGATGCAATTTGCAGAATTTACAAAGATTTTTGTTTGAAAACATTCTAAAAAGGTCAGAATTTTGCATTACACAGCCTCATGTAACTTTTATCCGCATTGGACTAGTTCACACAGAAAATATCTTGCTTTCAAAACAATTTTTATGCTCCTCCTTCTCTCCTGAAAGTATATGGCTTTACTTTTTTATCTGAGGTATTCTCTTGTGTGAAAATGTAATTTGAGATACAGGCAAAGCTACATTTCACATAAAGCCATGTAAGTTTCCCTAACGTTTGTGGACAAATTTGCCCCCCCCACCCCATCTAGTTTTGAGCTGTTTCTATTACAGGTGTGTCTTTTGCATGTGTTTTATTTGGTTGTATTTACTTCTGTCTTTCGGTGGTAGAACACTGTGAAATACTGAAAGGAATTTGGGGGCATATTACCAACAACTAGCGATAATTTTTGTCTCTAACTTGTTTAGAGACAAAAATTATCGCCGCACATCGGCGATTTTTATCGCAGATAAACCTTGCTATTAGCAAGGTTTATCGCAAATGCGATAAAAAACGGCCGCAATGCATGAATATCGCTGAAAAGTCAGCGATATTCATGCATTATCGAGCAAATGCTCTTAGCCATGTTATCCACCTCCCATTGGATAACATGGCTAAGAACAGCTCAGGGCAGGGGTTAGCTTTTGGAGATATTCGCGCTTAACGCGAATATCTCCAAAAGTTGGTAATAAGAGATAGCGATGTTAGGGACTGTTTCCAGTCGCTAACATCTTGGCACGCCCACTTTGCATGTCATTAGTGATAAATATCACTGACATGCAAAGCGGGGCCCAAGATGGTCGCTATCTCCTTTTAGCTGTCACTAACTGGTGTTAGCGACAGCTTGGTAATAGGGAGATCATTTTATCTCCGCTATCTTGGCTTTTAAAGCCAAAAAAGCGGAGATAAACCCCCTTGATAATATGCCCCTTGGTTTCAGAACATTCTGTGATAAATGTCTCAAGTTGTAAGAGTCTGCCTATGAGGTGTTTTGTTTGTCACTTATTATTACCAAAAGTGAATGATGATGAACAGGAGTCAGAATATGATCTCAGTGAACACACAGTGATTAGTAACTCACGTTTTACCCACTGACATACTGAAATCATCTTGAAATGCCTAATTCAAAGTCCAGACTCTGTTCTGTGATTTGAAGTGGTGCACCATGTATATTCTGATAGTGGTCAATTGACTCCAGTCCATGCCCTGGGTGCAATATAAAAAGTGGTGGTGACAGCATACCACATTTAGTGACTATGTAGTGTGGCTAGACCTTCTCCCATGTATCAAAGAGACGTGAGGTTACTCTCATCGCTCCTGTAAAGTTTCACCATTATGTGACAGCCAGAATCTTGCTCTGTGATTCCATGTACATGTTTAGTTGATGTATGTGACATGAATGTTTAGCACATGTATGATAGTAGAAATGTATGTGAGAGTCTGAGTATTAAGAACAATGGTATCCATTTTGGATACCTTAGTTTAGCATGCCACAAGATGGAGGATGAGGACAACTTCTGCAGGCAGTGCAAGTGTGTTGCCTACCTTCCTCTGGCTGGAGGGTGGCTACTGAGTCACAGTACTGAAATTCAATTAGCACTTTTCTAGCAAAATATCCTGCTGATTAGTCTACTTAGTCTTTCTTGAGCACTGCTGTTCAGTATTTAGTAAGGATGAGAGGTGGGACTGTTGTTTCTGTTGGTTGAGGTGAGATGGTTTGTTGGCTCAGTCTATCCTTTTGTATGTCTCCCATTATTGATCCAGGAGGGCTGATGGAGGCTAGATGCAAAGATCTCATGCTTCATTATGCCCTTGTTTTGTATACTCTTGTTTGGAGCCAGTTACATTGCTAGCAGCTGAGTGTCATCACCTTGCACAATCGTGGTGTGTGAGGGACAGCTAGACAAATGAAAATTATATGTGACAGAATCACCCCAAATGGGTTTGGAAAACCTACATGCTAGATCCACTTCCCCTGTCTGAGCAAATATGAATAAAAGTGAGATCCTAATGCCGCCACTTGGTTTCAAGTCCATGTTCTTCATGACCAAGTAAGAGAGTGATCCTTAGAGTACTCCATGGACTGCTGTGTGACTATGAATGATGTCTGCATGACAGGCAGCCATAAAGAGGTGAAACAACATCTTCTGACAACGAGCTAGATAAGCTGAAGCTGTGCCTAGCACCTCCCTACTGCCCAAACAGGAAAGGAGAATGTCTGGTCCTGAAGAAAGATAGACTGTCCAGGAGAGGAATCCAGTTTTATTTCCGAGGAGTGGTACCCAAAAGTTGCTTTTTCCATCTGGGAGTGAAGCCTCTGCCAGCCCATGAAATGAGGGGTTTTCTATTCTCCCATTGCAGGACCCATAGTGGACCGGATGCAAAAAAGAAGCCAAGAATTCAGCCTGTATACTGCGGAACCTTAATGTTAGGTGCTTCTGAACCCCTAGCAAATCCCAAGGAGGAACTGGCATCAGCGCCTATGCGGGAGCTGATGGCCAGCCTGGCAGCCACAGCTTCCAGAAGAAGCCAAACTCTCTTGAGAACAAAGCCTAAAAGTCACAACTGCATATGACATCACGTCTGTCAAAGGCCTATTACCACCTCATCAGCTCGTTATCAATATTGTGTTCTTCTGTAAAAAAAATAATTCTATAATTTCCACAGAATGATTTTCCAGATCTTGCAGTAAGCATTCCAATAGCTTGGTTCTTCTTCCCAAGGGCACGGGTCAATGATATTCAGGGAGTGTGAATCTCAAATTTCACAGCTAAAAATGCAACCATCTGGAGGTTTGAGATGACCAAGGTTTGGGATGGGCTGTTTCCACGAGGAACAGGGTCAGAACTGATTTGCATTAGGTGTACCTCTGTGTAAAGTGGCACAGTGGGAGCAGAACAATGGTGTTGGAATGCTACCCCGAGGGATTGTCACTGGTTAGATTATCAATCTCATCACCTTCTGGGTGTTTAAATGTCAATAGTACACCTGGGAGCCTGAGATTGGTGCAGCTTTCCAAGCCTACTACTGCCAATGTTTGCGAATTCCAAAAAGTTGTAAATTTTCACCCATTTAAGAAACACTTCTATGAGTTCAGATTTAGAGCTTTATTTAGTATACTGGTCACTGCATATATAAACAATCCAGATCCCAAAAATTAAGACGTAAACACCTCTTAGTGAAATAGGAGCAACAAGAAAACTGACACAGACATAGCACATCTGATTCAGGTCCCTCGGAACCAACTAGTAAACCAAGAATGCATTTGAGGGATGCCACACCCCAAACAACTCCAGGGAAGCTATTCCTTTGCCCGTCTTACCTGGACCTGGAAACTCATGATTATGGTCACACACAACAAAACGGCCTGGAGACTCTGCCCTGGAATCACTTACTTTAAATGTATTTTCTCTGCACACACTGTATTTCTCCTCTCCATAAAAATCATTGATTGTATCATTGTCAAATTGTTTCACAGGTGGTCAGAACGCCATGTGTCTAGCTCTCGACTTTTGCAAATCATTTTATCTAGGGACCAACGCCTCATGTACTAAGCCTGATTTGCAAATAGAGGAGGGCGCACAGGCAAATTTATAGGGTGGGCTGAGTCAGAGCCTAGACATGGATATGGCTTTGCTCTACGGGTTTGTGCACAAGCTGAGCCATGAAGACGCTTGGAATGTATATTGTGCAACACACATAATGTAAAAATATGATACCATGTCTTCATTCATTGCTCACCTGACAATATCAATGTCATTACTAAGACTTTGAAACCCGCAGTGCATTGCTTAGCGCGCTGCGCCTGGAGGAGCAACACTGCATTTAGCGGCGTGATTTTTATAAAATCCTGTTTTCTCTCTTTATTATTTAATTTGTGTTTGCTGTTTCCCCTGTTTTTAATAGCCCTCTGATTTGCACTTTAAAATTGATTACCCACTGCTTCTTTGGCGGGCCCTGTTCCTTCGCCTCCACTTCGGCGGACATCTTGGGGGGATAGTAGGATGCCTGGCGGCGCCATTTTTGTTGTCGGGCTAGTCGCTCGAAGGACGCTAGACCTGCATTTAAGGCGGTCATGCTGACGCGCAGCGGGTACGCGCAGCGAGGTAGCCGAAGCATCGCCGGAGTTACGCCTGAGTTCAGCCCGTCTGCGTCCGTCAGCGTCCCGGAGGCGGACGGGGTGGCGGGAGGGGCTGGCTCAAAGATTAGGTATTCGGCGACGGAGCTACTCTCATTCAGGGAAGGTAAGGATGCGTGTCGTCTTTCCTGGGCGATACAGAGGCAAAAGGCGGTGTCAGGGATGCGGCTGGTTACCAGGCAATTTCCCGGTGAGGGGGCTGCTAGCCCTAAGGCCACTGTTAAACATCTGTGCCTCTTACTTAATACTCGCTCTTTGAGCATGCATGCTCTTGACATCTACGAGCTTCTAGTTGTAGAAAAGCCTGTATGCTTAATGCTTACAGAAACTTGGCTGGGGGAGGCCTCCAATCCGGATAATGTGACTGCTATTCCACCTGATTATGTGATTTTCAGGCACGACAGATTGAACGGGAGGGGTGGAGGGGTGGCGATTGTGGTCAGGAGATCTGTTCCCTGTGTGGTTGTCCCTATGGAGGCCATTTCAGGTTGCGAATCCCTGGCGTTCTCTATAGCCCTATCTCCCCATCAATCCTTTACTGGACTCCTGATTTACAGACCACCTGGACAACTGGTGTCCTTTCACGAGGAGTTGCAGGTGCTGGCATTGGCGCTTTGCTTGAAGGCAGAACACTGTATTGTGCTTGGGGATTTTAACATTCATATGGACGTGGGGACGGATGGTGACACTATTAAAATCAATAATGCAACCTCCCCCTGGGCCTTACCCCCTACCTGGCAGGGCCACACCCTTTATCAGGTGTTTTCCACCACTCCACTCAACATGGCCAGCCCTGTCCCTGTCCTTTGGTCGGACCATTTTCTGATTAGGTTACAGATTTTGGGTATGAGCAAATCATCTTGTGTAACGTCGAGTCATCCTAGGCAGACTTGTCGGGCATATCATCGGATGACCCCAGAAAGTATGGCCCAGGCTTGTTTGGATCATCCCTGTCCTCTGTCAGGAGACCTAGAGAGGGATCTCGATCTGCTGCAGGGGTGGTTAGTGGAGCGATTAGACGAATTAGCTCCTGAGATTGTTCCCCAGAAAACATCTGTCACGGCGCAATTGTAAGGTAGCAGAGAGGCTCTGGCGCCAGCAGTATGATACTGGGGCCAAGGCAGTCTATAGGGCGGCCATCAAGGCCTATAATGCGGACATTCTGTTCGAAAAGAAGAATTATTTCTCTGCGAGAATTGAGACTGCTTCGAGTTCCTGGAGGGAAATTTTCACTATTGTGAAGGAGTTTATGACCCCTAAGGCAAATGCGTCGCATCATGAGTTCTCTGAGTCGTGGGTGATCTCGCTAGCTAGCTTTTTTACCACCAAGTTCAAGCGGATTCAGGACTCTTTTTCTTCTTTGGGCCCGAGTGATGTCATCAGCCCGGGGGACCAGCTGAATTTGACCGCTGGATCTGGACCCATTCTCTCGGAGTTTCCATCTCTCTCTGACTCCGCATCTCAGGACTTCCTGATCAAGCTTAAGTCGGGTTCACCTTTAGACCCTTGCCCTGCTAAATTTTTGGCTAGGGTGGCGGAGGTTATGAATCCGCTGATTAATCCCATCCTTAATCTGTCACTGACTAGGGGTGTGGTTCCCGCGGTTTGGAAGCAGGCGATGGTTGTCCCATTACTTAAAAAGTCGGGTCTGGACCCCGAGCTACATGCCAATTATAGGACGATTTCCATCCTGCCTGCTCCCACAAAGATAGTAGAGAAGTAAGCATGGGCGAATTTTTGCGAATCTGGCGTTTGCGAACTTGCGTATTTGCGAATTCGCAATCCACAAAATCAGCGAACTCTCGCGAATTTGCGGATTTTTTTTTTGTTCGCAAGGGTTTCTGCCAGTTCGCGAGGGTTTTGTACCAGTTCGCAATCGGGAACTTACTTGTCGGCTCGCAAGGGTCGCGACTTTGTTGTTTCTACGTCTGGTTCATCATCACAGGTTCACAGCACCCTCTGTTTCACCACTGCCACCCTCTGGTTCACCCATGCCACCCTCTGGTACATCACTGCCACCCTCTGATTCATCACTGTAGATTATGAGGGGGAAAAGCAAGCACACATGCCCTGCTTCAACTGACATGAATTAATTTCTGGTTCATCACTGTAGATTATGGGGGGGGAAGCAAGCACACCTGCCTTGCTTCAACTGACATGAATTAATTTGGGGTTGATTAATGTTTCACTGAATTTAAACTTCCTGTCTGGCACCTGCTTCCTTATCTATAATGTGCTTTCTGTTGCAGTACAATTTTTTTTCCCAGGACCTTTGTGGCCTACTTGTAGCTATTTTATGAGCCTGCTGTGAGGGTCAGAGCAGGGTCATAGAATAGTTGCAAGTAGGTAACTGAACTCTGGAGGGGCCCCTCAGGAAGCACTACAGGGAATGGGTACTAATGATGAGTTTGAACTTTTGCACCTGCTGAGTGCTTTCAGTTTTGCAAAACTTGTTTTTCTGTGGGGCACTTCTTTCCTCCCACCCCCTCCCCCCCCAAAATGGACTCCTTGCAAAAAAAAGTGCCGGCAAATGTCAACCTGAGGAATTATTCTGATAAAGATCATCATTTTCAGAAGGTTTATGCTGCTTGCTGGTGGATTTCCTGTGCAGAATTGCAAATTTTGTAATTTCGCGAGTGCGAGATTGTTGCTGCCCGCCACATCTACATGTTCGCAATTGCGAACTCTCGCGATGCACCGCCAAACTCCCGCGGGATCCCGCAGCAAGATCCAAAATGGCGCAGCACTTGCAAAATATCGAGAAAAACAACTCGGTAAACGCTGAATGACGGTAAGTGAACGCTGCACGCCGCAATATTGTATCACCAAGCAAAAAAATCCGCTGTGTGCGAATTTGCGGATTTTCGGTAAATTCGCGAGAGTTTGCAGATTGCGAATTTACCGAAACTCCGCAAAATCCGCAAGCGGAACGGATTTTCCGCCCATGCTTATAGAGAAGCATGTGCACACTGTGCTCTCTACTTTCCTTGAAACCCACAGTTTGCTGCACTCCACCCAGTCTGGCTTCCGGACCAACCTATCTGTACAAAAAACAATGCCTATGGTAAGCTTTTTTAAAATATTTAGTTGTTGAAAGGACACCATTAATTGCCTTTCCTTAACCTGAAATCATGGTCGTAATGAAAAAATCTAATTAAGATCAAAGCCTCTTGTTATCCTATATGTATTTAAAACTACATAGAACATTCATAGGAGAGATATAGAAGCTATATGTTATTTGGCTTTTTTATTCTTTTCTTTTTAGTCCCTCTTTTTTTAACAAACATATATACAAACTACATAAACACACTTTATACAATAAATACAAAAGACAATTCAATGGTAACCAATTATGTTGGTCTAAATGGCCCACAATTATTTCAAACTCGAAGGACGTAGACAAACAGTTATGTCACAACATTCCCTAAAGAAAGGTTATCAACACAAGACATATATAGGAGCTTCAAAGGGTAAACTATTTTCTCCCTCCAACAACAATATATTTACAGCTCCTAAATCATATAATGGCATCTACTTTGTCTCAATTTTCTTGTGTTGATGCCTATTCAAATATAGTCGACGCGTTTCAGCCTTTTTCTACTTCAGGCCTCTTCAGGACTTTAGGGCAATTCAACCAATATATATTCCTTAGGTCAACCTCTATTGAAATTAAATCTCACTGAAGGGGTCAGCTTCAACGTGTATATTTACTGAAGATACGTGGAATAATCACTTTGGTCCACCTTATCATCACCTCCCGTTCCTAGGGGGTCGGAGTGCACATATTCACGAAGGGCAAATACATAATTGTCGTATTATAGCACTTTTTCTAGAAGTAGGGACAACGTTTCCAACTCTTTCTGTGCCCTCGGACACGTCGATCGGACCAACCTAAGCACCGAGACGGCGCTATTGGAGGTCAATGAGGCCATCAAGGAAGTGCTGGATGCAGGAGGAAGAGCCATGTTGGTAATGTTAGACCTGTCGGCGGCCTTCGACACCGTCACTCATGAGGGTCTCCTCAGCAGGCTCCATGAGATTGGTCTGAGAGGGACGGTGTTGAGCTGGTTTCGATCTTATTTGGCTGGTCGCCGACAGGTGGTCTAGGCCCCTCCGTACTCAGCCGAAGTACCGCCTTTGGAGGTTGGAGTCCCGCAGGGCTCGGTGCTGAGCCCGACTCTTTAATATCTTTATGACCCCTCTGGCGGTGCTGGCGGAGTCTTTTGGGGCTCAGATCGTGTCATACGCCGATGACACATAGCTCCTTTTCACTTGTGGGAAGGGGGCTGAGTTTGACGGAGAGAGCATCCGTGGGTGTCTTGGGGCTGTTTTCGAATGGTTTCAGCGAAACAGCCTCAAGTGCAACCCAGATAAATCGGAGGTGCTCTTCTTCGGGTGTCAGTCTGACCCGGACTGGCGTGGTGGCCGGTGAATATGTTCCCTTCCGCGTCCTCTTCTCTGATTGCCAAGAACTTGGGGGTCAAGATTGACAACGGCTTGACGCTTAAGTCCCAGATCCTTGGATTGGTCGGCACCTGTTATGGCCTCCTTCAAATGCTACGCAAGTTCCTTCCCCTGCTCCCGCTGGCGCATAGGAAGATTGTGGTCCAGGCCCTTATTGGTTCGAGGCTGGACTATTCGAACGTCTTATATTTAGGTCTGCCCGAATACCTTCTCCAAAGACTACAGGTGGTCCAGGACTCGGCAGCACGGGCCATTTTTGGGCTACATCGCCGAGCGAGAGCTTCGGACCTTTTACATTCTTTACATTGGCTGCCTATTCGGAAGCAGATTGTTTTTAAAGCACTTACGCTGGAGAATAAGGCATTTCATGCTGTGGGAGCTGAATATATCCAGAAACGGCTTGCCTTCTACAAACCGGCTAGAGCCTTAAGATTGGAATCTCTCTGCCTTGCCGTTGTCTCTGCTGTCAGGAAAGCAAGGGTGGGGGGACGCTCCTTTAAACGCTTGGCGCCCCAGCTTTGGAATGCCCTGCCTTTGTCGCTTCGCAGTACATCTAATTTGCTGGCCTTTAGAAAGGGTCTGAAGACGTGGCTCTATGGTCAGTAATTTGCTCGCTCTTTTTCTCCTTTGTGCTTGCCCTCTGCAGTTTGTTGTGGGTTAGAAAGCGCCAGGACACTCCGAGCGCTATATAAGACACCCATAACATAACATAACTAAGAGGCAAGTCTCTAGTCCTGTAAACCCTAAATGTGTCCTTGGTTCTTATTATGCATGGAGCAACATTATATTCTATTAAATCAAATATCAGAGGTGCTTGTACAGTGCATATCACAAAGTCTATTATTTAAAAGTGGGCTCATGTGCAATAATAAAGATATAGGAGGCTCTGAGAAATGACATATTTATCTAGAATCACACAATTTGGATAGGCAGGGAAGCTGACATTGATTCCAGGTTATCTAGTTTCACATTTTTAAATTCACCAGATGGGTATTTCTGTTTTTTTCCCTCTTCTGTTTACATCAAAGGTCAGTTTTGTCTTTCATTCTTGTCATATGATGAGGAAAACCCACACTACTCCCTGGCTTCTTCCTCTTTCAAACATGCCTCTATTAACTGAGTCTTAATTTCACACTGACTCAGTTCTTCCAGTATTCTGCTCCAAGGTACACTAAATCAGCAGTATTGTCATCATTATTAATCTCAGTGTTGTTCATTACTCTGTTCCCCACTTTTCCCCTCATAAACCCCCTCCAGATACATGGTTTTATGTGAAACTCTAAGTAATACTGACTCTATTTTGAACCAATTGAAGAGAATCAGGTTGAGCCTGTAGTTGTGCTTACAACTGTTCCTTAGATATCTCAATGCGGACCATGATTGAGGTCATAAAAGATACTCCCAGTGATTGCGCTACATCACACCGTTTTCAGACAAGGCTGTATAGCCTCACATTGGGTTCTGACTATTTTATGCTACGTTAGCCACGGATGCAAAGGTGATCTTACGTAGACTGAGTTTTACCCTCAACTTGAGTCTGACCTGATACATCAGTTATAACCGATATGTAGAAACCTTGGTTTAGCACAAAATCAGGAGTAGCCCAATTTCTGGTTAAATTTTCCCATACAGCTATCCCAGCTGTCCTTCCCGGACAAAGTCAGGTCAGGTTGACCATCAGTGAATCATTTAGGGTAAAACACAAAATTACTCTTCAAGATAGCCTTCTCTCTCCACCCCCTCTTCTTTGATTCGCAGATAATCTGTAAAGGATTAGAAGAGAATCAGTGCTTGAGGCTGATGAGTTAAGGACAGGGTCAGACTGGCCTTTAGGGCAACCAGGCAGTGTACGATGGGCTGGTCTGACATGTCAGTGTGTATGCTGGATTTGTAGCAGCCGAAGGACAGTCTTATGGCCAAGTGGGCTATTTTTTACAGTTGATTTCCCTGATAATAGCACTTTTTTCTCCGCTAATGGGGGATATTTTTATTCTGGTCTATGGACCTTTTCTTCCTGTCCGACCCTGGTTAAAGAGGCCTCCTTAAAATTACACTGCTGACTTGTTCAGCTCCCATTCCATAATATTTTGTCCATCTCTCATCTCTGAAACTCCAATTTCTCCTAACGTTCTTTCATCACTGGGAGAAAGGGTAGGGGCTGTGGCCCCTAGGAGAGGAAGGAGGAGAAAGTTGCAGGCCGGCAACCACTGTTCATATTCAACATAAACTCTGAGGATGGGGTAGAGGAAGATGAGTGCATTGGCTCTGAACTGTCCCATTTCTTCCCTGATTTAATGTTCCTAAATTTTCTTATTCTAATGTACTTACTGTAGACCAAATTTGCAAAACTCTTAAGCAGTTTCCTGCCCTGACTGGTTGGTTCTGATGTCACCTCACTGGTTAAATTTCCTTTGGATCCTTGCAAAGTAACATACATTACAAGTAGTAGAGAGCTGCAGTAAATAACATTGATCCTTAGTAGGTTTGCATAAAGGGGAAAAAGCCACAATTTTGAGATAGATATTTTGAAAAATAGCATCTTTTTTGGGAAAACTGAATGTATTTTCCTAAGATAAAAGCTGATATTTGGAAGGATAGGATATGCATTCTAGAAGGACTGCGATGTGCTGTTTCAAGACAAAATGATTGGATTTCCATAATGGAAGTAACTCAGTTATTTGGGTGCTAATTCATAGTGAAGTGAAGTCACATTTCTGTTGGTATTATTTCGTTCTCTCGTCAAGATTATCATCAATCCGAATTCTGGGGCTAAATGAATACAGGCACAAAGGGATAGATGCAATGTTTATCACACCCAGTAATTGCCAAGCTTATTAACGTTTGCACTCCCTTTTAAATTTCGGGAGGTCAAACCTATCAGAAGTTTTATTGGTCAAATATTCCCAATAAAAACCAACACATGCAGATTTTAGTTCAGTAAGCACCAACATCTGCATGTTATGTCCAATTTTCAGGGCAAAGCTCAAAACAGGCGATAATTATGACACCCCATGAATTCTGAACACCTTATTGTCTGGTTTTAATAAGTTGCATCAGACACCAGAGCACTTGTAATGAGCCCCCAAGAACGGTATAACATTGAGATTTGTTTCTTTTTTGAACCTGCAAGTTTTAATCCCTTCAGCAATGCCCATTGTAAAATAAGTCATATATTGCAAACACTGTTACAATAATTATTTTTTAATATGATATATTTCAATATTTTCAGCTTCCAGCTTGTTTCGAACCTCCAAATGTGGTGCATCACTTTTATCCTTACAATTGTTAAAATATTCAATTTTCCTTCTTTGTTTCAATATGGCAGTCTGGTGGCGATAAGCCCTTCACCTTATTTACAAGGTGGCGTTAAGTTACTTAACATGGCTTAATGGTACGTTGTATATAAGGCCCCATTTCACGCAGCACTTCGCGTGAAAGGGGTGGCCAATGGGTGTTGTTGTGGGAGTTACACCCGCTGCTTTTGATGCTACACCATGCTCTTGCCGTTTATTGTAAATATGCACATACATTTCTTAACCCTTTCGGTGATCATGATGGAATGGTTCCGTCATGAGCACCAGTGCTCCCGTGCTCATGACTGAACTGTTCCGTCATGTGCACTGGTGCAGTAAATCCCTCTGCTGCACACAGCAGAGGGATTTCCCTTCCTTTTAGGCCTCAGGAGGTGGGGAAGAGCTTCCCCAGTTTCCAGAGGCCTGTTTCTGATTTTCAATGTAATGATGATCGTGCGCATGGCGAGCTAACGGCTTTACATTGAAAACTAAACTGAGTCTTAGCTTCAGTTCCAATGTTTTGGTGCTCCTGGAGCTATCTCAACCCCCGAGCACTGAAACACTTGGGAGAGGTATCGTTGGAAAGGGGAGAATCTCTAGTGGTATCATTTTTATCGGGAGACTAAGGGGAATGCTGGATGGTAGGACATTTTTGCTGGCATGGTGATCCCACACAAAAATGTAAGGAAAACTAGATGTTTCTTTAGCTAAATTTGAGGTTTGAATGAGATTCTGGGTAGGAAAACATTTGAGGATCCAAGCAATCCATACCCCACTGAACTCCCCAGGGTGCCTAGTTTTCAGAAATGCCTAGGTTTAGTAGGTTTTCCCAGATGGCTGCTGAGCGCAGGACCAAAAACGCAGGGTGCCCCCCTTCCAAAACCAGGTCTTTTCTGATAGATAGGGGGCATTTTTTGTCCCGGGGTCCTCGGCCATCTAGGGTAGTGAATTAATCTTTATTGTTAAAGTTAATTAAAACCATAACAATATTTCAATAAAAACCAGGCATGTTATAACAAATATAATATAAAAGCTGTGGTCACCAATAGTATATTTACAAATGAGAGAGCTAATATTTGAAGAAATTGTGACTAATATAATATACATATTAAAAGCTGATGGTCTACAATGATTTGTTTACAGACAAATATGCCAAAGGTTTTTTCAGGGTTTTTTTAACATTAGTGCGATTGTGCTTGTTGAGATATGTTCAGATTAGTTTCTCGTACAGAAGTAAACATTTTACGAGTTTGCAATTAAGTTGCGGATCGTTTGGATTAAGACACTTTAGTATGGCAGATCTGCAGGTTCAAGTGCCCCTAGCGTTAAAACGTTTTTTTTAGCAATAAAAGTTTATTTGATTTTAAAACAGGACATATGCAGATGAAATGAACACCTCATTAAGGTGCAAGCCAGTGCACCAATATATTTTTAGGCTAGTTGATCAGCATTAGTCTGTAGTGACCCAACACTTATTGCTAGCAACTTTCTTTTAAATGTATAGAGAATGCTATACTCAAATATGCTGCGAGTTGTAAAATAGAATACAATTGCAGTACCATCTACCAGTGAAAGCGCTTGCTAAATATGGTTTTATCTTCGATTAGCGAGTACCTTTTTCTACTTTATTCAGTGTTTGACGAAATGTCGAGAATGGTAAGTTCTGTTGCCAAAGATCTGTCTCCTTCATTGACTTTATTGATAACCACAGGTAGTTGTTATAGGTAGATAGAGTTTCATATTCCTGCGCCTTCCAGGTGGCAGTGTTAAGTGGATTCTGTTGGTTTTATAACATTTTGTACCATCGTTTTATTGGCGCGTACCTTCTTGCTAGATGTTGCTTCTGTAGTCTAAATTCCAGGCAGACCTGTGCTGGAAAGTAGTTCCACGGTAGTCCAAATACTGTTTTGTATGTATTTATTTGCAGTCTCTCAAGGATTGCTGCATCTTTACCGTGTTGGACTTCACTTGCATAGGCTAGGGTTGGCAGGAGTTTCCCTTTGATGTCAGCTAATAATGGTTTGAACGATGGACCACTTAAACTCTTTGCTAAGGTGCAGAAGGCATATATCAACTCATTCCCTTTCTTTGTTAAATTATCATTGTGTGTTTCGAAGTTGAATCGGTTGTCTATATGTAAGCCGAGGTATTTATAGTTTGTTGCCACCTCCAGATTCATGCGGCCAAGCTTAAATTGTTGTTGTGCCTGGAATCAGTGGCTTATGGTCATGACTTTACTTTTTGCTATGTTTATTTCTAATACATTTTCCTTTGCGAAATGTTCCAGTTTGTTAATTCCTCTTTGAAGACCTACTCTTGTGTGACTCAGCAGGACTATATTGTGTGCATAAGATAGACACGTTAGTCGTAATGGACCTAGACGTGGTGGATCCAAGTTTACCTGGTCTAACTTTGGCAAAAGATCAGCCATAAAAAGATTAAACATGTGGGGGCCTATAACACATACTTGTTTCAGACCGGTTTCGGTATATATATTCCTCGTGAGTCTGGTACTGTCTGCTACTTTCACTTGCATCCTCATATTTGTGTACAGCTGCATTATGGCTCTGAGGATTGGGCCTGGGATGCCCCACTGCTTTAATTTATTCTGTAAGATTTCTCTGTTGACTCAATCTAATGCTGCTTTTAAGTCTATGAAACATAGATGTAGATTTTTCCGCTGTTGTATAGTGTTGTCTGCTATTAATCCTAGAGCTAGAGTGTTTGTAATTGTGCCGGAGCCCCTGTGAAGTCCAGATTGGTTAATAGGGATTAGGTTTTTGTTATCTGACCAGTCTACCAGATCTCTAAGCACTAGTGAGGTGTAATATTTTGCTTCCGAGTCAATTAAAGCAATTATTCTTTAGTTTACTGGTTCTGTTCGGTCCCCACCTTTGTATACAGGATTAGTTATAGAGCCTCTCCAGCTTTCTGGAAGTATGCCTGACTACTCACTTCATTGTATAAACAAGACAATGGGGAAGCCCAGAAGTCAGGATCCGATTTAAAATTCGCCTGAGGGGTACCGTTTGGACCTGGGGCACTATCCATTTGGCCTGACCTTTTTACTTTGGAAACTTCGTCTTTTGTATATTGTGTTGAGAATTTTCTATTATAGAGTTTGTGACTTTCGAGACATAATGGGAATTTCCTTGATGTCTTTGTAAAAATGACTGATGGTTTGGCCTATTCGATTGGGCTATTTGCGTTCAGGAGGATAGAATCGGTACTTGGCATTCTTGTATTTAAGTGTGTTGTTATATTGTCATCCTTCATTGGTAGGTGTTTAGTTTTTGTTTTTAACATCATCCCTTTTATATTCCACTTACTCTTGGGTGTTTGTTAAGTAGTGTATCCAGGCTTTCTCTGTTACACAGGTAGAGTTCATATTTTTGATGGTCTTGTAAAGCCATTTACCTGTTTCCAAAAAGCTCTAGCATTTGAATGGTTCTCATTAAAAATCAGTTTGGACCAAAAATTCTGTTTGCATTTTCTTGACCTCCCGGATTTCCGTTTTGTACTGTTTCTTGAGGTTTTACATTTTTTCCCATTTGCTTTTAGATATGACTGTATCCCTTATGTATCTAACTAGCACTCTTAATTCTTTCCTTGTACTCCAGGCTTTTTACCCCATGCAGTTAAGTTTCTTTTGCCGTGGTCTTGTGGAGTAGTTTATTGTAGGGGCGTCATTTAGCAGGTTTATCATTTTGTGATAGGTCATTTTGATGTCTCCACAATATGTTTTGGGCCCTTGCCTTTCGCGGGTACTTGACCCACCCACACAAGTAAGGTATCATTTTTATCTGGAGGCTTTGGAGAAGGGATCTATGACAGAATTTCGACAGACAGAATTTCGACCCACACAAATATCGGCGTAGTTATATCGATTGCAAGAATATCGACGCCCTATGTACAACATGGTAAGTACCAAAATATCGAAAAAGTAATATCGATGTTAAAAATATCGTTGTCAAATATATCGGCTTTTTTGGGTTTAAAATAAAATGAAAAATACTGTAAATAATACTTATAAATTACTTAAACATATTTAAATATATTTAATAATGGTAAAAAAAATAATATTACATATTTAATAAAAAAAATAATATTAACAAATCATATATAATATATACTTAATTAACAATAATTACTATTCCCACTCCAGTGGGTGCAACAGTAGGGAAAACTGACCCTGAACCCAAAAAATACCCCTTTACCCAAAAACTGAAAACTGACCCTGAACCCTAAAAATACCCCTTTACCCAAAAACTTAAAACTGACCCTGAACCCTAAAAATACCCCTTTACCTAAAAACTGAAAACTGACCCTGAACCCTAAAAATACCCCTTTACCCAAAAACTGAAAACTGACCCTGAACCCTAAAAATACCCCTTTACCCAAAAACTGAAAACTGACCCTGAACCCTAAAAATACCCCTTTACCCAAAAACTGAAAACTGACCCTGAACCCTAAAAATACCCCTTTACCCAAAAACTGAAAACTGACCCTGAACCCTAAAAATACCCCTTTACCCAAAAACCCAAAATGACCCTGAACCCTAAAACTACTCCTTTACCCAAAATTAATTAATATTACAATTAAATTACTTCCCACCCTATTCCCCTATAAACCCACAACCCGCTCCAGTAGTAAAACATATAATTTAGTTAAAAATATACATAAATTATCAATTAATTAATCAATTAATCAATTAAAATAAATCATTGCCAATTAATCTTTAATTGCAAAACAAATTAATCATTAAAAAATAATTATTTAATTACAAATAAATTACTTCCCACCCTATTCCCCTAAAAACCCACAACCCGCTCTGGTAGTAAAACATATAATTTACTTTTATATATTTTTTATTTATAAAAACATATTAAACACATATTATAACAATTAATTTAAATACTTAACTAAAATTTCTAACACATATTAGTAAATCGAAATTACTTACATCGATATATATGCTATCGATATAAGTAATTTCGATATTACTTACCTTAGGGTCGATATTCTTGCCATCGATATTCTGGACATTGATATTCTGTTCCTTCGATATTAGCAACTCGATATAAGTGTAAGTCGAAATTAAAAATTCGATATTTTGACTGTGTACCTTGGAGAATGCCGGGTGGGTGGAAGTTTGTGGACCAACGCGGATTCCAGAATTTTCCATCACAGAAATGTGAGGAAAATGTGTTTTTTGGACAAAGTTTGAAGTTTGCAAGGGAGTCTGGGTAACAGAACCTGGTGAGAGTCACTCAAGTGACCCGATCCTGAATTTCCCTGGGTATCTAGTTGAAAAAAATGTATAGGCTTGCTAGGTTTCCCTAGGTGCCGGCAGAGCTAGGGTTCAAAATCTACAGCTAGGCACTTTGCAAAAAAAGGGTCAGTTTTCACTGTAAAAATGGGGTGTGTCCACGTTGCGTTTTGGGGCATTGCCTGTCGCGGGCACTAGGCCTACTCGCACAAGTGAGGTACCATTTTTATGGGAAGACTTTGGGGAATGCGGGGTGGATGGAGTTTTGTGGATCCAGGCAGATTCCAGAACTTTCCATCACAGAAATGTGGGAAAAATATGTTTTTTTATGCAAGGTTTGATTGGAATTCTAGGTAACAGAACCTGGTGAGAGTCACTCAAGTCACCCTATCCTGAATTTCCCTGGGTGTATACTTTTAAAAATTGTATAGGTTTGCTAGGTTTCCCTAGGTGCAGGCAGAGCTAGGGTTCAAAATCTACAGCTAGGCACTTTGCAAAAAAAGGGTCAGTTTTCACTGTAAAAATGAAGTGTGTCCATATTGCGGTTTGAACCGTTTCCTGTTGCGGGCACTAGGCCTACCCAAACAGGTGAGGTACCATTTTTATTGGGAAACTTAGGGTAACACAGTATTTAGAGCAACTGTATTACCTGATGACTTTCAAAGCATTTCTGCCTTCCAGATGTAGGACAATGTGTAAAAAAGAAGTCACTTTGAAAAATGTCCTATAATTCACATGCTAGTCTGGGTACCCACAATTTCGAAGATGTACAAATAGCTACTGTTTCTAAACTCTATATTGTTTTCCCATTTCGTTAATACATAGTTGTCTTTCATACCGATTTTTCACAGTTTTTGTATTCCCAAATGAATTGCTATATACCCGTTATGCAATACAAAACTATTGCAAGAAGCTGCTCAGTTATTGGTTCTGGACTCCTCGGGTTCTTGGTGAACCTAAAAGTCCTTTGTATCTCCACAACCAAAAGGGTCCAGCAGATGTAACGGTATATAGCTTTGAAAGTCTGTCATACAGGTGAAAACGTTGGCACAAATGGCTGTTTTTGTCAAATAGACAGCATTGCATACCAGCGCCGAGACGCCTACGGGTAATTGCACGCGCTCTACAAATGCCATTAATAAATAAATAAATACATTTTTCCTATATTCAGCTGTTAGTTAAAAAAAACGTTGAAGGGCTACACAAATGGCCCCTTACTGTATTCAGAACTGTGTCTACATTTCTGAAAGTATAATTTTCCAGGATCCATTATTGCTTTCATACCCATTTCTACCATAAACTGGAGGGAGGTTAAAAGCACAAAAAATAGCAAAAATAGGCTATGTTTCAATAAAGTGGCAAAACTGTGTAAAAAAAGAATTCTGGTTTTCTCACAAAAGTCTATCAGTCTCTGAAAGCTGGGAAGATGCTGATTTCAGCACCACAAACCCTTTGTTGATAACATTTTCAGGGGAAAAAGTAGATGCTTTCTTCTGCAGCACTTTCTTCCCATTTTTCACCAAGAAAAATGTAGCTGTATTTTGGCTACTTTCTGGGTCTCCTTCAGGGTAATAAACAAACCCTGGATACCTTTAAAATCCTCACGATGGTGGAAGAAAAGGACACAAATTTGGTGTGGATACCTTATGTGGTCAAAAAGTTAAAGTGGCCAAAACGCAAACTACCTAAAATAGCCAAAAAAAGGCTTAGCACAGGGGGGGAAAAGGCCTAGTAGTGAAGGGGTTAAAGAAGAAGCTGGAGAAAGGTAGGATTGAGTAGGAGATTGAGGGGCATATTTACAAGAAACTGGTGGAACTTTGTGTAGCTCTAAAATTCCAAACTCAAACATAGACATCAAACTTTACACGGGTATTCTGGCCAGCCGACTTGCACCTTACATGCAACAACTGGTGGAGCCAGACCAAGCAGGCTTTATACCCCAGCTCCAGACCAGTGACAACACCAAGAGAGTCCTCCACCCACTGAAGCAGGGTCACGTACGAAATCAGACTGCATGCTCCTTACTATTGACGCCGAAAAGGCATTCAATAGGGTGCACTGGCCCTATCTTGAGCAGGTCCTGCATCGGTTTGGCCTGGGGGACGTCCTCTGTACCCGCATCCTCAATTACTACGGTCGACCCAATGCCACGGTACGAGTTAACGGGCATACTTCCCACGCTTCCGGATCGGCAGGGGGACCAGGCAAGGCTGCCCCCTCTCCCCCATCTTGTTTGCCCTCTACATGGAGCTGCTAGCTCAGAGAGTCTGGCAACATGCTCTCATCAAGGGCATTCGGTTTGGTGGAGACACACACACAATCAGCCTCTACGCGGAAGACATTTTGCTCTCCCTGACCGACCCTATTCAATTACTACGGGCACTCTTTATTGAACTTGACGGGTTTGCACGCACCTCCGGGTTCAAAATCAACACAGAAAAATCGATTGCCTTTAATATTTCCCTGGCACCCGAGACCTTAGCGGCAGTACAAGAGGAACATGCTGTGCAATGGTCGGACTCCACAGTCCCCTACTTAGGTGTTTTTCTAGGCCCCACCATCCCGGCCACGGTGGAAGCGAATTATACCAAGCTTTGCGTGCAGATCCGGGACGAGCTCCCGAGATGGAAACAATACTCCCTCTCCTGGCTGGGGAGGATAGCTGCCACGAAAATTATTCTCCTGCCGCAGATCCTTTATTTGTTTCAGACCCTTCCCTTCCGACCACCGCAAGGCTTGATCCAACAGATGCAGGCCGAACTGGCGCGCTACATCTGGCAGGGCCGCCGACCGCGCTTCAAACAGACCATCGCAGTCCTCCCACCGAGCCATGGTGGAGTAGGGATACCTGATCTACAGCTCTATTTTTACGCCGCGCAACATCCGGAGCCTGGTGGAATGGCACCAATTGGAATCAGGTAAGACCTGACTCTTCCAGGATCAAGCAGTGGCAGGCATGCCCCTGCAAGGGATTCCCTTCCTTCCCAGGCATCACCGGCCAGCGAACCTGTACGCCTCCTACATCACAGGCACCGTCATGGAGGTGTGGGACCGTGTGGCCACCAAACACGAACTGACATCTTTCCGATCCCCCAAGATGCCTTTATTCGCCAACCCCGATTTTACACCGGGACTCGATCCACACGCGTTTGCGAACTGGCGACGAACTCCCAGCACAGCACTGGGGCATCTTTTTAATCAGGAAGGGATCTTTTCCTTTCAACAGATGAAGGAAAACTACGGCAGTCCAGAAGCAGATAGGCTAGCTTATCTTCAGGTGCAACACTGGGCTCTAAACCCCGAAATTAAACCAGGAGCACACCGATATCTTACCCCCTATGAAAAATGGCTGGTTACTCGCACTTCTGAGAAGAAGTTGATTTCTGACCTGTATCAATTTCTCCTACTCACGAATGTCCACACATATAACGCGGGAAGGTGTTGTTGGGAACAGGAACTTGGAAGGTCCCTGACGCACAAGGAATGGAGTGGTATCTACCACAGAGCACGACACTCCGCCTACCATGCTGGTCTGACTGAAACCCTAACCAAAGTGGCCACATACTGGTAGCAGACACCTGAATGCCTCCACCAAGCAGAACCCAACATTAGTGACCACTGCTGGAGAGGGTGTGGGGAACTTGGAGAACCGCAGCCTTAATGCCCGGCGGCGCAGGGTACGCCTGAAATCCCCGGGATTCACCTGCCTTGTCAAAACAGAGACACAGACTCTTTGTCTGGCGTAGAAGATGGTATTTATTAGCTGCAGCTGGTACAGTTATCTTAGAAGTCGTCAGTACAACGAGGTTCAAAAGAGACTGCCACTTAACTCCGTGGCGCATAGGTTTATATACAATATAATACAATACAAAATGCAATCACACAAGAGTATGAGCTATAGACAAACGTTATAGACAATGTTTTAAGACCAAAGCAACTCAAGTTCCCGGTTCTGTTTGTCACGCAACCCCTTAAGTAAATCACAAATGAATCCACACAATTTGATTTACAAGTAAAGAAAACACAGCTGTGTGTTGTAGAAGGACAGTCGTGAAACAGGAGAATACATGAGACGTGTAGCGAAGGACAGCAGATAAGATAACTAAAAGGAAACAATGGTGTGAACCAACATGTAGTCCGGACGGGGATTAATCAGCTCAGACAGGAATTAGTGTACTCGGCCAGACCCTGACATTCATTAGTAAACATAAGCAAAGAAGCCACCTGACACGCAAAGGCAGAAACGACAAAAACATCGCGTTCGCCGAGCTGCCTGAGTGAGGGCAACATAAAATGGCGGCGATCACAAAATGGAGGCTGAGCTTGAACAAATTCGTAATTTACAGAACCTCAGGCCCTCCTTTTGCCATTACTCAGGCAAAAACAAACCAACTCATGATAATCTGAGTCGGAATCAACACTGATGTTCATAAGCTGTTGCTGCACCATCATTCAAATATTCTCTGTCTTCTGAGTAGCGGATTGTGGAACACATAAAGTAGCCAACAGGCCACAGACTGCAGGACCACATTGAACGCATAGGCAACAGGAGAATATGATGGCCAAAATTGCTCCAAGGAACGTTAAGATCTTCCATCCCCAAGTTGACAATATTCCCCAAAACCATCCCATAAAAGACCAATCTCCTTCTTCCTGATGAATCGACTCGGAGACCGTGTGCCATTTGGAAATGGCTTGGTATACTGCCGGGGCATCATCTGGAAAATAAATGAAGCAACTAGACCCGATCAATCTACAGACACCTCCTAGGTCTGCTAAGAACACATCTAACGTAATTCGATTTTGTAACGTCATAAGACGGTCAGCCTGAAGCTCTGCTGTAATGTTACCTATCGCACCTGCAGTAACATTAATAGTGGTCTCAACCAGTCAAACCAGTTGCCTGATGTGTCTGCTGTTGACCATCGGGCACCAAAAGGTAAGGAATCCTTTAAGGAAATCTCCTCCCTCTTGTTCTGCCGTGTCTTTGGCATCAAATACACCTCTGCTATGTCTAACTCTGTGATGGTCTGACGGAGCCGTATATGTAGGGGGAAGGAGGAAAGCTATGTAACAAGTTCCAGAAAAGTTTGAAGGTAGCCAAGTATAAGCTCGGTCATTACAGGCAAAATATGTTCCTTGAGACGGAACTAACGGAGGGAAATCAAGGGACGAGAAAATATATGTGTACGAACATTTCTGATTGACATCAGCTTTCTTGCTGTTGACTTGGAGACAAAAATTACCTTGATGGGGCACAGTCCACACTGGAGAAGACTCACCCTTCTTAGTTTTGTCACCAAGAATAGAAACATAGTGGGTAACATTCCATCCGTCATAAGCTCTCTTCTCATCTAATGGAATCTTATTCTTCTCTATAAACTTGGCCATTACCACTATACCTTTAATCAAGGAGCTGTGACTAAAATCTAGTCCATTCCCAGAAGTTCTCACAGGGCTTCTAAGTCTGCTGTGGTATGCGGCTGAAAACATTGTCAAATAGGCCCAAGCTGAAACTTCGTATGAGAATGGAAGAACCGAATATTGCATTCCCTTTTGTGCATTGTGTGGCATGAGTCCGCACACCCAACAATCAGTCCTATTAATGGCCAACTGATGTTGGTGCAACAACTGAATAAACGTATTATTCATATACTCGGCTCTCCTTATCTGTTCATGAGGGGGTAGAGTATGCATTTTGTGTGAAAAGACAGAAAGACGAGAAGGCAAAGAAGTTGTAGAATTAGCAACATTTCTTGATTGCAAAACATGTATGATCCAACCTGTGCAAGCTAATAAAATACACAAAAACATAAGAACACACAAAGTTACGCCAAATCGACTACGCAATAATTAACAATATTTTGATCTCATTTCCTGCTTCCTATTTTCCTTACCTACGATTGCTGTACCATCCTTCTTTATCTAAAAAAAGGTCGCTCACGGCACTCTTCCTTAATCACTCAGCTAGTCACTTCTGTATATCCTGAGGCACTAGCCACTTACTAAAAGAACTAAATCAGGTTACAGCCTGAGTCTCCTACCGTGACCCTGCGACGGAGACAGATGGCACATCTAATACTAATATCACACCAAAAAAGAAGCAAAAAGGACCCAAAAAGGAATGTCTTTAAATAATAAAAAGAAGTGTTCAAGAAAAATATTCAGTTCTCTTTGTTGGCTCTTGGTCTTAAGTTGTAACGTGTTTTGCTCGGCACGGTCTGATCCTTGAACAATGTTTCTGGATTGGTAGTGTCTATTCGACGATGCACAGGCGGCTTGAAGAATATCATCATCTGCTTTTTCAGACTGAGTCCCATAAATTTGAGCATCACTGAAAGGAACAAAACAAGGAACCGCTGCAGTGTCCGATTCCCTTACACCACTGCGAATCCACTGGTCGAAGGGTAATGGCAGTGGTACCTTTTTACAGTGCACTCCATGTACCCAGTTATGCTTGCCGACCACTTTCATCGCCGTTCGGGTAACGAGCAAAACTTGCGTAGGCGTAGACCAGCGAGGCTCCAAATTCTTAGTCCGTTGAAAGTTCTTTATACAGACCCAGTCACCGGGCAAGATGGTGTGACCTGGGTCTGTAGAGGCCTCCGGCAAAGCACTTTGCACCTGTTGGCGAATAACACTTAATTTAGTAGTCAAATCATGCAAATAATCAATTAACAGAGGATATGGTATGTCTGCGTATCTTTTGGGACGGGGGATGCCCCAAACATTAGCTGGGCATCCAAATACCACTTCATATGGGCTAAGTCCCATACGAGAGTGCACAGTAGTTCTGGTTGACTTAAAGATCTAGGGGCAACACATCAGGCCAAGCAAGACCTGTACTGGCTTGAATCTTGGCCAGCTTAAGCTTGAGTGTACCACTGTAACACTCAACCAAATCCGCTGACTGTGGATGGTTTGCCGCATGGAATTTCTGTCTAATACCAAGACCAGAACATACTTTCTGCATAATCTGACCCACAAATTCACTTCCATTGTCACTCCAGACAATGCGCGGCAAACCAAATCTAGGAAAGAATTCCTTAATCAATACTTTAGGAGTTGACAGAGCAGTGTTATCTTTCTTTCAAGGGGTAGGCCTCTATCCAATGGGAAAAGGCACATACCACCACCAGAACATACTTGAGGTTGTTGCAGCGATCCATGTGAATGTAATCAATCTGCAGCACTTCAAAAGGGTATGACGGGGGAGCAAAATGACCTGCCGGAGTTGGGGTACCTTTTCCAGGGTTATGCATTAGACAAACAATACAATGCTTAACCACATTTTCTGCACATTTCGGGATTCCTTCATTCTGCCATACCGGAGCCAAGAGCTTACATATGCCTTTTGCACTAATGTGAGCTGGACCATGAGCCATAGTCACAACCGGCAACACATAAGCGTCCAGTAACAACCATCGCTGATGTTCCGACAACTCTGTCCAACAACCCATCGAATCTAACATTCCCGTACTTTCAACATACTCAATTCCTTCTCAGTAGCCTCTCCCTGAATCGTTTTCACTCTCAATCGTGTCTTCACACATTCCAATTTCCCTCACCCAGTTTGCAGGACCTGCCACATACACTCGACTAGTGATGTTTCTAGCTGTAGTTTTCGCTACCTCATCTGCAAACGCATTTCCACGACCCACATCATCTGTAACTTTCTTGTGTGCGCTGCACTTTATGATCGCTATTTGTGCAGGTAAGGTAAGTGACTCAAGAAGATCAGTCACTAACTGACCCTGCTGAATCTTTGTCCCGTGGGAGGTAAAGAATCTTCTCTCCCTCCACAACTTTCCAAAACTATGCGCAACACCGAAAGCATACTGACTATCTGTGGACACATTCACTCTCTTTCCCTTTGACAGCACACACGCTCTAGTCAAGGCTATCAACTCAGCTGCTTGGGCTGAATTATGTCTGATACGTGCCGTCTCAACAATTGTGCATAGGGTGGTGACAGCATAGGCAGAAGTAGTTTCTCCATTTGGAAGCTTAAAACAAAAACCGTCCACCCATAGGATCCCGTCCGGGTCCTTGAGCGGAGTGTCCTTTAAATCAATCCTACCCTTCCTTTCTTTTTCTGTTTGGAGAAAACAATCATGCTTTTCCTGATCGTCTTTCTCATCTGGGAGCGGCAACAGTGTAGCTGGATTTAACGTGTTACATCTTTGGATATGTACATGGCTCGCTAGAAGTGTCAGCTCGTAACCAGACAAACAAGCACTCGTAAGATGCTGTGTCTTAGTTCTATTCAACAAAGTATCCACTGCATGTGGAACCATAACAATAAGTGTGTTATCCAATACTAATCCGGCAGACTGTCCAATAGAAATTGCGGCAGCTGCCGTAGCTCTGAGACAACTGGGCAAAGCTTTAGCTACTGGGTCTAATGTAGCGGAGAAATAGGCACATGGCCTCTGCTTATCTCCGAATTGCTGTGTCAAAACTGACAACGCGCAACCTTCTCTCTCGTGAATGTACAATGTAAAGGACTTGCTATAATCTGGGGTACCCAACACTGGAGCAGAAGACAGGGCAGTACGTAAGTCAAGAAAACTTTTCTGACATTCACCCGTCCAAGGGAGCGGATGGGGCGTATCTTTCAATGTTAGTGCCACCAATGGTTTCGTCAAAAGTGAAAAATTGGGAATCCTTTTTCTACAGTAGGAAGTGATACCCAAAAAGGCACGCACTTCTCTCTGTGTGGTAGGTACAGACATCTGTGAAATAGCATGAATACATTCTGGAGTTAATCGCCTTCCCTCCTTCGACAAGAGATGACCTAAATAGGTCACTTCTTGTCGGACATACTGCAACTTGGAGGGCGATACTTTATGATTTCAAGTAGCCAAATGATGCAACAACGCAACAGTCACACTCCTTCACACATCTTCCGTATCAGCAGCCACCAGCAAATCATCCACATACTGAACAAGCGTAGCGCCTGGAGGCAAAGAAAAAGTATCAAGTTGACATTTAAGAGCTTTGCTATAGATGGAGGGACTTTCACAATAGCCTTGAGGAGCTCTTTTAAATCGAAAACTTCTGCCACCCAGAGAGAAACCAAAGATATCCCTACTTTTTTCAGCAATAGGAATACTAAAGACAGCGTTCTTGAGGTCTATCACGAAAACCAAGCTGCCGAAGCAGGAATCATTGTCAATAAAGCTGTAATATCCGGAACAACAGGGAACTGTGGTACCACTATTTTATTGACTTCCCTCAGGTCAATAACAAATCGATAGACAGGAGGCTGTGAAGGATCCGTCCTCTTAAGGATTGGAAGAACAGGGCTGTCACAGACATTGCCTCTTGTCTCTTCGACCACACCTTTCTAAATAAAATCATCAAAAATAGCCAATAGTGCTATCTCTCCATCACTAGAAATACGATATTGGGGAATGCGTGGCATTCTAACATTATCTTTAAGTGTGACAACATACGGTGGGATCGCAAGACGACCCACGTCATTCAGGCCCATGGCCCAAAGACTTTCTGGGAGAGAAAGCAATTCGGTGGAAACTGGTACCGGGACAAATACATGGGGGACATCAATCTCTTTCCCAACGTGAGATGCACACCAGAAGGGGAACAATACAATGTTGCATGCAGCCTTTTCAACAGAACCAAACCCAGCAAATTCTCACCATAACCTGTTGTCAGGATAAGTGGAGCTTCCAAATCATAGGGACCAATCGAGACAGGCAAAGGGCAAGAAACCAGATTACGGACTGGAGCGCCAGAAAATCCCACAGAGGTATTCATTAAGCCAGACAAAGGTGCCCCTAGGGAGTTCAGAATGAATGATAGAACTTCTCATCGCACCAGTATCCAAAAGAAACGGTTCTGAAACACCCATAGTATTGACAATGACATATGGCCCATTTTGATCTACTGGAATCGACACAACTCCCTTACTTTGTCCACGGCTGTCCTATTCAATCTAAAAATAGTCAGCCCTATCTTCAACATGATATTCATCATTGTAATATTGTGTGGACGGAACTGTCTGTTGGTCAAAGTAATTCGAAGTAGATGAAGGGAAAGAACGCTGCTCCTGAGATGACGCACCTCGTCGTCTACCTCTAGATCCTGTCTGAAAATTACCACGACCTCGGGGAGCGGACATCCAATTATTACGCTGTAATAAAACCGGGCAACTATTCTTGAAATGTCCTTCTTCCCTACAATATGCACATTGATTAGGACCTAACGAAGGTCGCGGCGTAAAATACTCAGGCTTCTGCAACAATCTCTGAAACTGTGGAGGTTGCGGAAACTGGGAATTTTGCTGGTGCTGATTCGAGCGAGGCGGATACGCCTGCTGTAAAAGAACCTTTGTTTTCAAATCTTTATTTTCTTTTCTTGTTTCTCCTTCGCCTCCTTATCCCTATTTTCGTAATACTGTGCAGTAGCCAATATTTTTGCAGGAGAAGAGACAGCCCATGTACTTTCGGAACTCTTTAATTTGTTCGATAACTCGGGAAGCAAATTATATACGAACTTGTCCACAAACAATCGCTGACCAACTTCTACACTCAAACCCTGACCACTGTGGTCAATAAACGTCTCTTCAAAGCGGGTGAAGAAATCTGAGATGCTTTCATCTTTCTTCTGCTTACATGCGGCCAGCTTATCCCAATTTACTCGCACCGCAGGCATCATTGTCTTCATCAATTCAATTATTCTACCTGGAAGAGCCATAATCAAATCCTCAGGTTTCGCACCACCCACCTGATTCGCATCCGCAGCTCTGATAGCAGCCCAATCACCGCCTAATTCAGCCACATGATTTTCCCTACGAATCCGTGCCCATATACCTTGCGGAACAACATTTCCAAATAGCATATCAATGTCGGCCAAATTCATAATACAGGCGTCAACTGTTTGGGACAATTCTTTGTAATATCCAGCAGGATTTTTACGGGGGTCTGGAAGAGTTTGCTTAAGTGCCAACACTTCAGACCTTTTCCAGGGTTCGTGGACCCATATACGCTGGAAAGGAGCAGGGACCGGAGGTGGACCAATCACCGCTTCTCTCCATACGGGAGGAACTTCACGCATTGGATCATTCTTACTACCTTGTTTATTAGCGGGACCAGCCTCGAAAAAGGACAGAGACAAAAACATTATTCGAAACGCAATGAGTCTATTCACTGCCTCTTCAACTCGATGTCCTACAATAAAACCTTTATCAAAATCAGCTTGCAATTTCAGTAGTTCTGAAGGAACTGTATCTGACTCCATATCTTTCCAACCTCTAATAAGGGTTTGACACATAACATTGAAAACATATCTCTGCGTGGGCTCTCCCCATTGATAGAAGCAGCTCATGATATCTTCGCTACTATATTCCATTTACGAGTGAGAGAACCCAAAACTACTTTCTCGTCCGTAAGGGGAAGTTGACACCAAGATTGTTGTTTGGAAAAAGCTGGGGACAGATGTAAAGACCTAACAAAAGGAGAAAAAAAACTTGAAACAGCATCTGCTATCCTCCTCTCTGAAGTAGGAGAATCCCTCAGGAGGATAGGAAGCATTTCAGATGTAGAAGGCAACGGAGACTGAAACGTAGCAGACTGAAGAGTAGGAGCGGGAGAAGGTGGGGGCTGAATTACAGACTGTGAGGATGGAGCAGAAGCAGGCAAAGGAGCACTAAGAGGCTGAGCCGGTTGTTGGACAATCGGCACCTGAGCAACCACTTGTTGGGCAAAGGGAGGGGGTAACGGAGGTGCATTAGCATTCGGGACATAGGGCGGAGGTGAATTCAATAAACAAGACATTAGGGAGTCTTCTTCTAATTCCTTATTTTTATCTGAAGAGGAAGTAGGCAACATCAGATAGCATCTATCTATCGCCATACGATGTTGTCTCTCTAATACCTCCTTCGCACCATCTACTTCGTTGTCTTTAAACTGTTGGCCAGCCTGTAAAATCGACATGTCTTGTGCTTTCTTATCCTTTTTCGCTTGTTTGATTTCTTTCTGTTTGGCTTCTTTACGCCAAAGGCGAAAGGAGTCAAACATAGCCGGCCGGGCTTTTCTTCTAAACAGAATTGATTCCAAATTATCCAGTATAGCGGGGTCAAAGCTACCATTCTGGGGCCATCTCAAAACTCCACTATTTTTCGTATATCAGACCCATGTCTCGTTAAAGGAAGTGGGACCAATACCGTGTTTCGAATAGAGCTCATAAGTGGTAGTTCCAACTGGAGGGATCGGGCATGATTCCTCCAACTGGGAATCCCTCTTACAACCTAAACAACAAAAATGTTTAAACTTACTCAGCCCAGGCATCGTCACTTCTCTAGACTGATCACAAACAACAAGGGGTATAGATAAGTAAAACAGAACAATCTACTTACCCCTTGGCTTTAGCTATTGCAATACCTGAATAAAATAAAAATAAAATAAAAAACAAAGGTCTGTGGGAGCGACCTACCAAATACTTAGGTAAGGATTGTTCTACACCAGCGAAGGTCCGTCTATTGTCTTGCTTTACCAAACGTCATCAGAAGGGTCCAAGGCAGGGCGACAGTCAGGGCAGCAGTCGTCAGCAGCCGTCGGAGAGGAGTAGCCGTGCTGTCAAAGACCTTCGGTCCACTTCCGACATACAGGGGTCGATCTTGTGGTGCGCTTCCTCCGGAATTTTCTTGCGGGGCTCCTCACGACCATCGGGCTCAACCGCAACCGCTGAAGTCGCCCTACGTTGGGCGCCAGTTGGAGAACCGCAGCCTTAAGGCCCTGCGGCATACGCCTTTAATCCCCGGGATTCACCTGCCTTGTCAAAACAGAGACACGGACTCTTCGTCTGGCGTAGAAGATGGTATTTATTAGCTGCAGCTAGTACAGTGGTCTTAGAAGTCGTCAGTACAACGAGGTTCAAAAGAGACTGCCACTTAACTCGGTGGCGCACAGGTTTATATACGATACAATATAATATAAAATGCAATCACACAAGAGCATGAGCTATAGGCAAACGTTATAGACAATGTTTTAAGACCAAAGCAACTCAAGTTCCCGGTTCTGTTTGTCACTCGACCCCTTAAGTAAATCACAAATGAATCCACACAATTTGATTTACAAGTAGAGAAAACACAGCTGCGTGTTGTAGAAGGACAGCCGTGAAACAGGAGAATGCATGAGACGTGTAGCGAAGGACAGCAGATAAGATAACTAAAAGGAAACAATGGTGTGAACCAACATGTAGCCCGGACAGGGATTAAACAGCTCAGACAGGAATTAGTGTACTCGGCCAGACCCTGACACTCGTTAGTAAACATAAGCAAAGAAGCCACCTGACACGCAAAGGCAGAAACGACAAAAACATCGCGTTCACCGAGCTGCCTGAGTGAGGGCAACATAAAATGGCGGCGATCACAAAATGGAGGCTGAGCACGAACAAATTTGTAATTTAAAGAACCTCAAACTGGGCACACTGGTACATCTACTCTGGAGTTGTGATCGCATACAAATGTACTGGGACATGATATTAGATGACATTGATTCCCACTTAGATACACAGCTCCCCCGCTTCCCTGCCTACATTCTGCTGGGGCTGCCCAATGCCCTGATGTATCCCCTGAAGTCTCGAAGAGGCCGCCTCATCGCCATAGCATTGGGGGCAGCCACACAAAACATTTTAGCCCACTGGAGAACACCACAGGTTCCCTCACACACGGGTTGGTTGCACAGGCTATAGATGGTTCTTGGCATGGAGAAACTGTCCCTGGTAAAGGCCAGACGGGGGGACGAATTTCCAGAGTTGTGGCGACACTTCCTGACACTGCTCACAGGGAAGTTTCGTGAACCGAGCTGTCCTAGATACCTAAGGCTTCTAACCTTGGCAGATACCCCAATCTCACAACCAAACCCATCTAAGTGCAATCGGAAGGGCAAGCGCTGATAACTCTCACCTTATTTTTTCTCCTTGCAGTTTCGGGGTTATTCCTTTATTTGGTGGACTGGGGGGGGGGGGGGGGGGGGTGGGACACGTTCCGCTACTCAACAATGATGTATACGGCCTATGTTATTGACCTGCTCCTACGGAGGCTGAACATGCCTCACTTACTCACACTGGAGCTTGACATGTTGTACTTGTTTGGTATGTGGCGGTTCTACTGTCCTTTTCTTGGTGAAAATTCAATAAAAGATTTAAACCATAAAATTCCAAACTCTGTGCTCCATCAGTTTAAAACGCAGGTATGCGCTGTATTCACATGAATGTGGTGCACCCCTGTGCTTTCCCTAGAGCTGGGGCTAAATCTAGCTGCCTAGCGACAATGCACCATAAAGCAAGGGTGTCTGAGTTGCAGGGAAAGACTGTTCATGTGAAGGAAGGTGTCCCTTCCTGCACATAAACAATCCAGAATGATGATTTGTAACGTCTCCGTGTGCTGCTTTGAACAGCACACATAGAAGTTGCAACTCATCATTTTCAAATGATTTTTTATGTACAAGAAGGGAAATCACTACTGGCGATTTGCTGTTTCTATGAGTGCTGCATAATGCAGCACACACAGAAACAGCAAAAACCCAAAGAAATTAGTAATTTCTCCTCGTTTCGCCAGGTTAAGACCAGGATTTCCATGGTCTTATTTTGGTGCTGCCCCATATTTATGCCACCCTTGTAATTAGGGGCGAATCAAAAGCAATGCGTGTTGCGCCGGAATGCCCAACACAACACCCATTGCCCACCCCTTCCACACAAAGCGCTTTGTGTAAAAAGGCATTATTTACAAGGCAGCGTTTAGCCACATTAAGTGGCTTAATGTTGCCTTGTACATAAGGTGAAGGGCTTTCGCCACAACACCAGAACGCCAGAAAAAGTGAAGTTCTGGTGGCATTAGGCCCTTGTAAATATGCCCCTCTGTGTGTTTGGGTGAGAAAGAGAAACAGAAAGAGACAGAAAGGCTGTCAGCTAGTTTATGTCTGTTTCATTCTCAGTATTGTACCCGAAGCTTAGAGTGCGAAAGTCTACTTTTAGTGAGGTCTCAGTAGGCTGCCATTAGTTTGAAATTTTGACATTATTTCATGAACTTTTGTACCTTGTGTTCCCTCATTCTGCAACTTGGTCAAAATGTAATTCCATTGTAAAGCTGACAGCTTTCCCTATTATCAATTTAGTTGAGGACACCACACAAGCCGTAAGGACTGCACAAACATAATGCCAGTTTTCATGAAAAAGAAATGTACTCGTTAAAAGAAAAAAAACAGTGATTTAGGAGCCAAAGGTGATATTATCCTCAGGCATGAGCTCACAGCAACTGCCATACTTCCAGTTCAGGGAAATTTAGTTTACATTTATAGTGATGTTCTTGTCTTTAAATGTCCTGTGGTCATTGCTGGCAACCCTGAGCATCAGGATAGTACTCCCTGTGAGCTTTTGCTAAAAACAGAGTTTGAGTAGCATATAGGCAGACCTAATCTTAAATGTATCATTTGCTGATGCAATTCTATGATTAATTGATGATTTTTAGTGCTGTACATGCTTTTCACATTTGCACATTTATGATTGTATTTCAATATAATCGACTAAAGATTTTTTTGATTGTGTAGTATTTTTTTAAGCCGGCCCCATGATAGTGTATGAAATGTATACTCTCACGTAGAAAATACAGGTGAGCAGTAACAAATGGTTTCTACGAATAGGACATGTTACAACGCAAACATTTACAACGCATGCTTTTACAACACAGTTTTTACATCGCAACATCAATTACAATGCATGATTTTACAACGCATGCCATCACAACTCATTTTTAGAAACTACATAGCGAATGTACTATTAACACTGAGGTATCTTCGCTTTTAGCAGATCTTGCGCTCTAGGCCTTGACAAACTTAACAAGGGCCCAACACATACAGCTGGTCATACACTGGATATCATTTTTTCCAACTCATCCAATATTTTGTGTGAACCACCCCCCCCCCCAGGCACTGACCTGGTCTGATCATGCATCTATCGAATTCATCATGCAGAGCCCTAGGCCAGTAGCTGCTCCTGGTCCTGCCACCCAAAGCGCCCGCAGGCTATGGAAAAAAAATTCCCCTGAATGTTTCCAGGCCTTATTTTTGGCATCTTGGTGTATATCACCTGATAATATAGAAGAGGGACTCGCTAAGTATAACTCTTCGGTCTCCAACGCCATTGACCAGCTCGCACCGTTGAAATTACTTCCTAACTCTACCAAGCACCCCCAGGCAGCCTGGTTTTCCCCTGAGCTCAGGACCGGAAAACAACAGTGCAAAAAACTGGAAAGGCGGTGGTGCAGCACCCATGATGTGAGGGACAAGGACAGATTTAAAGTAACACTTTCCCGCTATCATAAAAACATAAAGGCAGCACGAAAAGCCTTTATGGCCTCTTAGCTTGCTTAAGCAGGAAATGCCCCAAAAACCCTCGACCAAATTATCAAGTCCTTTACCATACCCAAGGCCTGTGACAATGTAGAGACTTCCTCCCAATCTCTTTGTAATGATATAGCAAAGCATTTCTTGGAAAAAATTGAGCTTGTATATGACAAAATTATCTCATCAGTGTACTAGGCCCCGGTTACTATGTCACACAACATACCAGAATGCATTAATACTCAATTGTTAGAGAGCTTTCCCTTACTGACTTTGGAAGACGTTAAAATACTCCTATGTACAGTAAAGTCTGGTTCTCATCTTGACCTCATGCTGGCAAAAATGACGCCTCTCTTTCCCATCAATTGTCCCCACCCAATTTCATTGAGCGAGAGCCATCTTCCCATGGAATGGAAAGCAGCACAGGTGATACCTACTCGAAAAAACTCAAATGCTCCCCTGACAGATCTCTCCAATCTCCGGCCCATTTCGCTTCTCCCTCTTCTGCACAAGTTACTTGAAAAACATGTAAATAAACATCTGTCCAACCATGTTGAACCTACAGGCAGTTTGGATGCCTCTCAATCGGGCTTCAGGCCCAAATACAGCACAGAATCTGCCCTGTTGGCGGTCACGGATAACATCAGCATGACCTTAGACAGGGGCCAATCTACGATTCTGGTGTTGTTTGTCCTCTCTGCCGCATTCGACGCGGTCTCTCACCAGATTCTGCTCAGGAGACTGGAGAAGATTGGACTTAGAGATTCTGCCCTCAAGTAGATGATGAGCTTTCTCTCCTCCCGCTCACAAACCATCAACTTAGGCCAGTACCGTTCGGCCACTACGAAACTGACCAAGGGAGTACCACAGGGCTATTGCTTGAGCCCTACCTTGTTCAATATCTATGTTGCCCGCTTGGCCAAGCTCCTTAGCACATGTGGTTTTATTCCCATAGCCTATTCCGATGATACGCAGCTTCCCTTTCACCAAATTTACTACTTCTGTTCAGTCAGCTTTCTTCGCTGGTATGAGGGCCATTTCCAGCTGGATGAGATGTAACTTCCTCCAATTCAACATTGGCAAGACAGATATCATGATTTACGGAGAGGACCCTCTGCTGTGGACTCCCGAATGGTGGCCGGTGGACCTCAGCACCACTCTCGCCCCCAAGTCCCTTGGACATACGCTTGGACCAGGCACCAAGAACTTGGGCATACACTTGGACCAGGCCCTCACCCTGAAAGAACATGTTGCGCAGACTGCCGGCGCTTGTTTTCACACATTGGGTCTCTTGCGCCGGGTCTTTCCCTTGCTCCCTGATTCTACTCATAAAACTCTGATGCAGACACTTATACTGAACCACCTGGATTACTGCAATTCCTTACTGGTCTCCGCCAATGAGTCCTGGTTTTGTAGGTTGCAGGTGGTCCAGAATACCGCGGCACACCTGGTCTTAAATGCCCCTCCTAAAACCACCTCCCTTCCTCTCCTTCGTCAGATGCATTGGCTCCGAGTTCGTTAGCAGGTGAAGTTTAAAATCTGCTGCACTGTACTTAAGGCCTTACATAATATCGGCCCTTCTTACCTTGCAGAGAAATTCACTCTCTATGTGCCCTCCAGATCCCTCTGCTCAGGAACCAAATCCCTTCTCATAGTTCCCTGAGTCAGAAGAGCCAGGTTGGGTGGTAAAGCTTTTTCCCACCTGGCCACTCTTTACTGGAATCCGCTTCCCATTAACCTGAGACTATGTTCAGATCATCTTCAGTTTAGAAAGCGCCTTAAGACCATCCTATTTTGATTCTGCTCTTTAGCTAGCCCTGTAGTCATGTTCGCAGCGCAGAGATACCCATTTGGGGCTCGATTCAGGCACTATATAAATAAATAAATACATTCAATGCCTTCCATTACAACGCATAATACTTTTAGGGCAACAGTAGGGTAAGTGTTCGATAGTGAAGGGGTAAAAAATAATATTCCCACTCCAGTGAGTGCAACAGTAGAGTAAGTGTTGGCTAGTGTAGGGGTAACAAAAACTATTCCCATGTACCCCAAAACCCATAACCACCCAAAAACGTAAAAAAATCCCCATTACTTACCTTATAATGTGTTGTAATGGCATGCGTTGTAGTGACATGCGTTGTAATGGCATGTGCTGTAGTGACATGCATTGTAATGGCTGCATTGTAATGGTATGCGATGTAAAGGATGCTGCGTTGTAACAGCCGCGTTGTAAAGGTAGTGCGTAGTAATGACTGCATTGTAATGGATGTTTCCTGGTTTCTACCAGTTTAAGCTATGATGAATGGAAACTTTACCAGGCCTTTGAATATCTTTTATTACACCGGTGTAATCTTTTGTAGTTCACAATCATTCAATCAATCAATCAGGATTCTTATAGAGTGCAGCAAATCAGCTGTAAGGGCCTCAAGGCACTGGAGGGGGGGGGGGGTCCATAGATCAGTTGCAGAGCCAGTTCAGTTAGAGCCAGGTCTTGAGGTCCTTCCTGAATTGAGGCAGTGAGGGTGATTGCCTGAGATGTAGAGTAAGAGAATCCCAGGTCTTTGTGGCGAGATAGAAGGAGGTAGGAGGAGAATCATTGGGTTTTCCGTAACTAGTCTATGCCGACCATGTTGCTTTCTTTTGTGAGAGCCCTGGATTGAGCAGAACCATTTCATAGAACTGTGAAATTACATGTGTGTTGTGTACTCTGCTAGCAATCTCCACCAGGTGACTTACAGAAAGCTGGACAGCTGCCAGGAAAAGATATGCAAGATCATTTATGTTCAAGAACTGAAAGTAAACATTGAGATTTTGTGATGAATAGCAGTACTGTGTAAGTCATGATTTGCAGATGGGTGGCCACTCCCTGCAAGATTTTCCAGTGCATCAAAAAAAAAAGCATTAGCAAAGCCAATAGGTCTCGGCAATAGCCGAGCTCAGAGCTTTTGACGTTGTCAATTCAAATGTTTATTATTAAAAGCCATGTCTTGGCAGTTCGGGCTGGACTGTTCCCATGAGGCACAGGGACAGACTGATTTGCATATAGCCATGTCTAAACTGGGGTGGCAGAGTGGGCTAAAGAACGGTGATGGATTAAACCCAGATCTTTTGACTGTGTGAGTGTTTGATTGATTCAGATGCTCCGTCCATCACCACCCCCTTTTGGACCGCTTTTGGCCGCCATAAGTGTGGCAGGGTATGCTCACACGTGAGTCTGTGGTTCTGTGAAAACGGGCCTTGTCCCGTAAGGCCATGGTTCCATCATGATTTTGATGATGTTGAACCTTATTTAGTGAATGCGGCTAATTTGGAGTGAATTCGTCACGTTAACTAGCGAGTTCATTACGTATTTGGAGATTTCGTCTCGAACATGGGTTCCATTTAGTTTTTGAGCCTCCATTTTGTGTTGCTATCACGCAGGCCGACAAGTGTCGTCGAACAAACGAAGCGGCCTGGCCTTCACGTGTTGGTATACATTAACAGGGTATTTCTTGACTTCGAGGTGAATTGCAAGGATCTGATTCCTTCACCTGAAACTGACCTTGCTGAGTCAATTTCCCTGGTTTGATCGTTGTCTGAGATTGCCAATCACTGTTCAGGACATCGTTAACTTTTAGTCTCCTTACACATGCCTTATATTGCTCGCTATCAGACATTGTTTCCTTTTCTATGCTCTTTACTTCATGCATTGTGCTTTTCAATTATGGGTTTGTCTGGCTTGTGGAGATTTGATTTGGGACATTCCCAATGATTAACTTTGGGTTGGGATGTTGCAAACTGAGCTTTTCGTCATGTGATACTTTGTTTGAGAATGTACCCCATTGGTTGGAATTTTGTGCAGTGGGTGTATGCTCTAAATGTGAATATTGTGTACAAAAGGAGATGTCTTGCTCTACAAAGTCAAGCAGTCTCCTGAAATATACCATGCTGTATTTTTAGGATCACTGTTACTGGCTGCAGCTAATAAACTTGGTCTCTGACGCCACCCAGAAGTATTCCGTGTCTCTGTAAACCAAGACAGGTGAATCCGAAGACTTTGGGCGTGCCCCTGGCGCCGCTGGGTTCTAAAAGCCCGGTTCTTCAATTGGCGCCCAATGTAGGGCGACTTCAGCGGTACCGGTCCAAGCCCGAAGATTGTGAGGAGCTTCGTGAGGAAATTCTGGAAGAGGGCCCCCACTTCATCGACCCCGGCATGTCGAATGTGGACTGAAGGTTTTTACTGCAAGGCTTCCCCTTTCCGACGGCTACAAAGGACTGCTGCCCTGACTGTCGCCCTGTCTTGGACCCTTTTGTGATGATTTGTAGAGCGAGACAATAGACGGTCTTCAGGTGGTGTGACAAGACATTTTGGTTAAGTATAAGTGGGTCGCTCCCACGACTTTGTTTAGTTTCTTGGGTTCCTTGATTTGATTTTTGCAAATACCAAAGCCAAGAGGCTCGTACATTTGCGAGTATATCGTGTTTGATAACCCCTTGAAGTTTGAAGCTAGATTAGTGAGCGAAGATGCCTGGTCTTAGCAAACTTAGGAATTTGTTTTGTTGTAGTTGCAACAGGGATTCCCGTTTGGAGGACTCGTGTCCGATACCTACGGTTGGAACTCCGACTTATGAGCTCTATTCAAAGCATGGTGTGGGTCCCATTACGTATAATGAAGTATGGGTCCGCAATACACGAAAAGATGGTGTCTTAAAATGGCCACAACATGGTAGTTTTGAATCAGATGTTTTAGATAATTTGGAAGTTGTTCTATTTAGGAAGAAAGCCCGGCCGGAGATGTTTGACTCTTTCCTCCTCTGGCGTAAGGAAGCCAAACGGCGAGAAATTAAGCAAGCTAAAAGTGATAGGAAAGATAAGAATATGTCGATAATGCAAGCTGCTAGGCAGTTTAAAGACGATGAAGAAGATTGTGCGATTGAGGTGTCAGATAGACAACATTGTATGGCCATTGACAAATGTTATCCGGCTTTGCCACCTCTTGTTCCGAATGTGACTAAGGACCCTGAAAAGGATTCTTTGATGTCGCATTTGTTGAGATTACCACCCCCTTATGTGCAGGGTGCTACGGCACCTCCACAACCCCCAGTTGTTCAACCCCCTGCTGTTGTTCAGCCACCCGTTCTTCTACAGTTGGTTCTCCCACTTCTGGCGCAGCCTTCTTTAGGGCCGCCAGCTTTACTTACAGCTTTGCCTCAAACTCCTTTGCCTTCTTCTCCTTTGCATTCAACTTCTTTTTCTACTGACCCTATGTCTTTGTTGTCTCAAAACACTTTGTGTCCGGTCCTCATGACGACTTCTTCTCTTTCTGCTTGACGACGAATGACTGAGGCTGTTGCTAGTCTTTTGTCTCCTCTTTTTGGGTCACTAAATATGACCCCAGTTTCTGTAAGGAAACAAACGCTTAGTCAGCTCCCGAGTTCCGAGGAGCGGACAGTGTTAGATCTCCTTGCTCGTAGATTCGTTCTGAATACCTCCAGGTATGACCTGCAAACAGTTATGGATGTTTTCCTACAGTGGGAGGCACCGAAGCAAAGGTATGTTATTGATGTTATGTGTACTTTCCTCCGTGAGGAATGGGACGATGCTAAATTGGGTATGATTCCATCGGAATTACTTAATGTTCAGTCTGAATTTGCTAAAGGGACGATAGTGGGTCCCGATGTTGAGGAAGCGGTAGAGACGCTTCTTGCGTTTAGGTGTAGACTTCCTTCTCAGCCGTTGTTTGAACCTGATCCTTCGGTCAGGAGAAAAGTGAAGCAGTATCCGATGAGAGAAGTTCCTCCTGTATGGAGAGAGGCAGTTTTGCCTGATGTTATCAGGTACATGTTCCTTGGAAAGGAGCTGAAGTCCTGGCTCTTAAGCAGACTTTGCCTGACCCCAGTAAACATCCTGCAGGTTATTATAAGGAGTTGTCCCAGACAGTTAATGTGTGTGTGATGAATTTAGCTGATGTAGATATGTTGTTGGGGAATGTAGTCCCTCAACCTTTGTGGTCGAAGATCCGTCACGAGGATCATGCAGTAGAGTTAGGAGATACGTGGGTTAATATTGTTGCAGCAGATGGTCGTCAAGGTGGAGGGGCTAAACCTGAGGCTTTAGTTACAGAACTCCCTAGTAAGATTATTGCTTTAATGAAGACTTTGATGCCTCCTATGCGAGTGAATTGGGATAAGTTAGCAGCATGTAAGCAGAAGTAAGACAAGAGTGTGTCTGATTTCTTCACTAGGTTTGAAGAGACATTTATTGATCACAGTGGTCAGGACATGAGTACAGAAGGTGGCCAAAGGTTGTTTGTGGATAAGTTTGTCTATAATTTGCTTCCCGAGCTTTGTAATAAGTTTAAGGACTCCGAGAGTTCATGGGCTGTTTCTTCTTTGGCCCAGATATTGGCTACTGCACAATATTATGAGAATAGAGATAAAGATGAGAAAGATAAAGTAGAGAAGAAGACTAAAGAATTAAAGACAAAGGTTCTTTTACAGCAGGCGTATCCGCCTCGCCTTAATCAGCGTGAGTTTCAGCAACCTCCACAGTTTCAGAGAGTGTTGCAGAAGCCCGAGTCTTTTCCTCAGTGACTTCCGATAGGCCCTAATCAGTGCGCCTATTGTAGAGAGGAAGGTCACTTCAAGCATAGTTGTCCGATTTTGTTACAACGTGCGAATGGTATGTCTGGTGTGAGAGGTCGCGGTGTCCAGCAAGTACCTAGGGGTAGAGGACGTGGTGTGTTCCCCCAGAATGGACGTTACTTTCCCCCTCAGAATTCAATGAATTGTTTTGATCAGCAGAATGTTTCATCTGGTCAATCGGCTCAATATTATGCTGATGATTATTATGTTGAAAGTGAGAATGCTGATTTTAATGATTGCTAGGACAGCCATTAGCAAAGAGAGGGAGTAGTGTCAGTTCCAGTAGACCAGAGTGGACCTTATGTTGAAGTGATTATATCAGGTGTGTCAGAACCTTTTCTTTTGGATACTGGTGCGGCAAAGAGTTCTATCATGCACTCTAAACTCCCTGGCGCACCTTTGTCTGGCTTGACGAATGTTTCGGTAGGTTTTTCTGGCGCCCCAGTTCGTAACCCGGTTTCTTGTCCTTTGTCTCTTTCTGTTGGGCCTTGTGAATTGGAAGCACCTCTTATTCTAACGACAGGTTGTGGTGAGAATCTGTTGGGTTTGGACTTGTTAAAGAGATTGCATGCAACATTGTATTGTTCTCCTTCGGTAGTACATCTTACGTTGGGTAAGAAAGTGATTTCTCCGATGTATCTGTCTAAAGATCGGCTTCCACTGGAATTGCGTTCTCTCCCTGATACTCTTTGGGCTACAGGTCCGAACGATGTTGGTCTTTTGCAGATTCCGCCATACGTTGTTACCCTCAAGGCGAATGCTAAGTTGCCTCGCATTCCCCAATACAAGATCTCTAGTGATGGTGGGAGAGCTCTTTTAGCGATCATCTATGATTTGGTTGAGAAAGATGTGATTGAAGAAATGAGAGGTAATGTGTGTAACAGTCCTGTTTTGCCTGTCCTTAAGCGTACTGACTCTTCTCAGCCACCTGTGTATCGGTTTGTGATCGACCTTCGTGAGGTTAACAAGATCGTGGTGCCACAGTTTCCTGTTGTCCTGGATATTACTGCATTATTGACTATGATTCCTTCCTCGGCTGCTTGGTTTTCTGTTATCGATCTGAGAAATGCTTTCTTTAGTATTCGGATTGCTGAAAAGAGTAGAGCTATTTTTGGCTTCTATTTAGGAGGCCGAAGTTTCCGGTTTAAGCATGCTCCTCAAGGTTATTGTGAGAGTCCATCCATCTATAGTCAAGCGTTGAAAACTCAGCTTGATTCTTTTGTTTTACCTTCTGGTGCGACTCTTATCCAGTATGTGGATGATTTGTTGGTTGCTGCTGATGATGAAGAGATTTGTAAAGAAATTACGCTTTCTTTGTTGCGACATTTGTCTGACCTTCATCATAAAGTGTCACTTTCGAAGTTGCAGTATTGCGGCCAAGAAGTGACCTACTTAGGTCATCTCTTGTCGAAGGAGGGAAAACGATTGACTCCAGAACGTATACAAGCGATTGCGCAAATGACTGTACCATCCACACAGAGAGAAGTGCGTGCTTTCTTAGTTCTTCGTATTGTGGGCAGTGGATTCCGAATTTTTCTCTACTGGCGAAACATTTGTTGGCACTTACTCTTAAGGATACACCAAATCCTCTTCCTTGGTCTGACGAATGTCAGAGAAGTTTTTCTGAGTTGCGTGATGCGTTGTGTTCTGCTCTGGTGTTGGGTACCCCCGACTACAGTAAACCTTTTACGCTTTACGTGCACGAGAGAGAAGGATGTGCGTTGTCAGTGTTGACACAACAGTTTGGAGATAAGCAACGCCCATGTGCGTATTTCTCAGCTACTTTAGATCCGGTAGCTAAAGCGTTGCCGAGTTGTTTGAGAGCTACAGAGGCAGCGGCTGTTTCTATTCGACAGTCTGCTGGTCTGGTATTGGATAATACATTGATTGTGATGGTCCCACATGCAGTGGATACCTTAGTGAATAAAACAAGGACTCAGCACCTTACTAGTGCACGTTTGTCAGGTTATGAGTTGACGCTTTTGGCGAGTCATGTGCACATAAAACGATGCAATGCGTTGAATCCAGCTACGTTGTTGCCTATTTCTGTAGAGACGGATGTTCAGGAACAGCATGATTGTTTTCTTCGGACAGAGGAAGAAACGAAGGGATAGAGTTGATCTAAAAGATACTCCTCTTTCGAATTCTGATGGTACCTTATGGGTAGATGGTTCATGCTTTAAGCTCTCCAATGGCGATACGACTGCAGCGTATGCGGTTACGACTTTGCACACGATTGTTGAAACTGCACGTATTCCACAGAATTCAGCTCAAGCAGCAGAGTTGATTGCACTGACGAGAGCGTGTGTGTTGTCGAAAGGCAAGAGAGTGACTGTGTATACCGATAGCCAATATGCGTTTGGTGTTGCTCATAGTTTTGGACGTTTGTGGAGAGAGAGAGGATTTCTTACTTCCCATGGTACGAAGATTCAGCATGGACAATTGGTGAATGAACTTCTTGAGTCACTTACTTTGCCGACACAAGTTGCGATTGTGAAATGCAGTGCACATAAGAAGGTTACGGATGATGTTGGTCGTGGTAATGCGTTTGCGGATGAATTAGCGAGAGAAACGGCGAAAGATGTGATGAGTCGAATGTATGTTGCAGGCCCTGCTAGATGGGTTCAGGAAGGGACAATGTGTAAAGATACAATAGAGAGAGTGAAATCGATTCAGGCTGAAGCTACTGAGAAAGAATTGAGTGTGTGGAGAGAGACTACGGGAATGTTGGATTTGACTGGTTGTTGGATTGAGTTTTCAGAACACCAGCGATGGTTGTTGCCTGATGCGTATGTGCTCCCAGTGGTTACGATGGCACATGGAATGGCTCACATCAGTTCGAAAGGGATATGTAAGTTGTTGGCTCCAGAATGGCAGAATGCTGGAATTCCTAAATGTGCTGAGAATCTGGTTAAAAATTGTATGATTTGCTTGATGCATAATCCTGGTAAGGGAACCCCAACTCCAGCAGGTCATTTTGCTCCTCCAAAGTATCCGTTTGAGGTTCTACAGTTGGACTTTATTCATATGAAGAGATGCAACAACCTGAAGTATGTCCTTGTGGTTGTTTGCGCCTTTTCAAGATGGATTGAGGCTTACCCCCTCAAGGATAATACTGCCTTATCTACAGCCAAGGTTTTGTTGAAGGAGTTTTTCCCTAGGTTTGGATTGCCGAAAATGGTATGGAGTGACAACGGAAGTGAATTTGTGGGTCAGTTTATGAAGAAAGTGTGTGTGGGTTTGGGAATAAGGCAGAAATCTCATGCTGCGAATCACCCCCACTCAGCTGGTTTGGTCGAAGCCTACAATGGCACCCTTAAGCTTAAATTGGCTAAGATACAAGCGAGCTCTGGCCTTGCATGGCCTGATGCCCTGCCATTGGCACTTTTGTCAACAAGGATGACAGTATATTCTCGTGTGGGACTTAGCCCATACGAGATTGTCTTTGGTCGCCCGGCGAATGTTTGGGGTGTGCCGAGGCCAAAGAAGTACAGCGACATCGAGTACCCTATGTTGGTTGACTATTTAAATGATTTGACTGCTAAATTGCATGTTCTTCACCAACAGGTGCACGATACCTTACCTTCAGCTTCTGTGGATGCAGGACACTCGATTCAATCTGGGAATTGGGTCCTGATCAAGAACTTCCAAAGGACGAAGAACCTCGAGCCGAGGTGGAAGGGTCCTTACCAAGTCCTATTGGCAACTCAAACGGCCATCAAAGTTTTTGGCAAGAAGAATTGGGTGCATGCCACCCATTGTAAGAGACTTCCACTTCCTTTACCATATGACCGATGGATTGTTGATGGTGTTGCCGATTCAGAAAGCGAGAGAGTTGTGGAGTTTGTCCCCTTTAGTGATGCGCATTTGAAATGGACTCAGTCGGAACGTGAGGATGATGAAGTTTTGCAAGAAGCTGTGCCTCCACGGTTGAGACTCGATACTACAAACCTGGAGATGCTTTTCCAGGATCAGACTGTGTCTGGTAAAGAACGTTATAATCTGCGAACCAGATTGGACAAATAAAGATCGCATATTTTTTGATGCATTATTCTCTGTCAGACAAGAGACTTACCATTTTTTTGTCTTTTTATTTTTCGAACCACCATCCGGGTTCAGCTGCAGGGTCACGGTATAAGTTCTTAAGGGGTGACCCGCGTATTGACAAAAGCTCTGCGGTTCCGGGAGTGTCTAGGGCGCCTGGACGCACACTTAAGTGAAGAGGGAAAATTGCCGTGAGCAGCACGTTGGAGGATGGAGTCTTTTGAAACTGATCGAGTTGTTGAGAAAAGAGATTTCAAGATGAGATTATGTACATTGGCTCGTAATAAATGTTTTATTATATTGTGTTCTTTTGTGCTTTTAAGTATCACATTGGCTTGTGTGGGTTGGATTGTATATGCTACACCATTGATTTCTCCACCCACCACCCAACCTATGCTTTCTTCTACTACTGTTTCTTTGCACCGATTCTATACGTTGCCTGAACATGAACAGACAAGAAGATTGGAATTTGTTAACAACTCATTTATACAGCTGTTGCATCAGCATCAGTTGATAGTCAATACTACAAATAGCTGGATATGTGGTCTTATGCCTCATACAACAGATAGAGGTATGCCATATCTGGTTTTGCCTTTTTTTTCCAATGGGTCTGTATGGGCTTTTCAGACTATGTTCATCTATGCGAATGAGGTATACCCTATGCGTTCCATGAGAGATAATCCGAGCAATAGTGCCTTGATAAAAGGAATAATAGATGTGATCCGAGATATTGATGCATATAATGCTATCCCTAAGGATGAGGCACAGGCTTATATTGGTTGGAATGTCACTGGATATAGCACTAGTTTGACAGAGAAGGAGAGACGGAAAAGGTCTCCCCCTGATTTGGATCGTACCCCATCGAGGCCACTTTTGTTTACGTGGTAATGGTCGAAAATCTGAGAGCTCAGCTAGGTGAGAGTGTATGTGCTCAAGCCTACGTTTTTGCATCCCAGACTTCTCCTCCGTTTCTGCCAGATAAAGGTACATATTTTGTATGTTATGACAGAGCCTATACATGGTTGCCACCTGATTTTTCAGGCACATGTTATGTGGCGTTTTTGCTTCCCCCTACATACACGGCTGCTATGGATTATCAGAGAACAAGATATGTTAGAGGTGTCTTCGACCAGGAAGATACCGCAGCACAGGAAGTAGGAGATTTTTTCAATGGTTTCCTACCCTTTTGGGGTCCTATGACCAATAGCGGGAATATACGACAGCTTACGAGAGTGGTTGAGGCCACTATAAATGAGACTGCAGGTGCTCTCAGCAATATTACAGCGGAGGTTCAAGCTAATCGTGTTATGACATTGCAGAATCGTATTGCGTTAGATGTCATACTTGCAGATAGAGGAGGGTTATGCAAATTGATTCAATCTAGTTGCTGTATTTACATACCAGATAATGCCCTGACAGTGTACCAAGCCATTTCCAGATTGCATAAGGTTTCTGAGTCTATTCATGTAGACGAAGGAAACTGGTCGTTGATCGGATGGTTTTGGGGACTGTTGTCCAAATGGGGATGGAAAGTTCTGATTTTTCTTGGTATGGTTTTAGCTATTCTCTTCTCTTGTTGTCTTTGTATCCAGTGTGCTCCCGCCGTTTGTAGTCTTTGTGCTACTACGTGTGTGCGGAGACCTGTCTCGAGAGAAGTAGAAAGTAATAGGATGATGCTCCAGCAACACCTTGATGGTCTGATGAAGATTGATATGGACCTAGATTCAGATTAACGTGAGTTTAGGTTATTGCCTACGTAATGGCAAAAGGAGGGTCTGTGGTTCTGTGAAAACGGGCCTTGTCCCGTAAGGCCATGGTTCCGTCATGATTTTGATGATGTTGAACCGTATTTAGTGAATGCGGCTAATATGGAGTGAATTCGTCACGTTAACTAGCGAGTTCATTACGTATTTGGAGAGTTCGTCTAGAAACATAGGTTCCATTTTGTTTTTGAGTCTCCATTTTGTGTTGCCATCACGCAGGCTGACAAGTGTGGTCAAACGAACGAAGCGGCCTGGCCTTCACGTGTTGATATACATTAACAGGGTCTTTCTTGACTTCAAGGTGAATTGCAAGGATCTGATTCCTTCACCTGAAACTGACCCTGCCGAGTCAATTTCCCTGGTTTGATCGTTGTCTGAGATTGCCAATCACTGTTCAGGACATTGTTAACTTTTAGTCTCCTTACACATGCCTTATATTGCTCGCTATCAGACATTGTTTCCTTTTCTATGCTCTTTGCTACATGCATTGTGCTTTTCAATTATGGGTTTGTCTGGCTTGTGGAGATTGAATTTGGGACATTCCCAATGATTAACTTTGGGTTGGGATGTGGCAAACTGAGCTTTTCGTCATGTGATACTTTGTTTGAGAATGTACCCCATTGGTTGGAGTTTTTGCGCAGTGGGTGCATGTTCCAAATGTGTATATTGTGTATAAAAGGAGATGTCTTGCTCTACAAATTCGAGCAGTCTCCTGAAATATACCATGATGTATTTTTAGGATCACTGTTACTGGCTGCAGCTAATAAACTTGGTCTCTGACGCCACCCAGAAGTATTCCGTGTCTCTGTAAATCAAGACAGGTGAATCCGAAGACTTTGGGCGGGCCCCTGGCGCCGCTGGGTTCTAAAAGCCCGGTTCTTCAAGTCAATTGCTCACTTTGCCACTGGATTCAAGCAAGCCGGGCTGAAGACGGCTGGAATGCCAGAAACCGGTCCTCGGAAGCTTGTTTCCGGTCCAGGGAAGACATGGCTTGGCAGTTCGGGCTGGACTGTTCCCATGAGGCACAGGGTCAGACTGATTTGCATATAGCCATGTCTGCACGGGGGTGGCAGAGTGGGCTAAAGAACGGTGATGGATTAAACCCAGATCTTTTGACTGGGTGTGAGTGTTTGATTGATTCAGATGCTCCGTCCATCACCACCCCCTTTTGTACCGCTTTTGGCCGCCATAAGTGTGGCAGGGTATGCTCGGACGTGAGCCCCTTGCTCACTTTACCACTGGATTCAAGCAAGCCGGGCTGAAGACGGCTGGAATGCCAGAAACCGGTCCTCGGAAGCTTGTTTCCGCTCTAGGGAAGACATGGCTTGGCATTTCGGGCTGGACTGTTCCCATGAGGCACAGGGTCAGACTACTTTGCATATAGCCATGTCTGAACTGGGGTGGCATAGTGGGCTAAAGAACGGTGATGGATTAAACCCAGATCTTTTGACTGGGTGTGAGTGTTTGATTGATTCAGATGCTCCGTCCATCACCACCCCCTTTTGTACCGCTTTTGGCGGCCATAAGTGTGGCAGGGTATGCTCAGAAGTGAGTCCCTTGCTCACTTTGCCACTGGATTTAAGCAAGCCGGGCTGAAGACGGCTGGAATGCCAGAAACCGGTCCTCGGAAGCTTGTTTCCTGTCCAGGGCAGACATGGCTTGGTAGTTCGGGCTGGACTGTTCCCATGAGGCACAGTGTTAGGCTGATTTGCATATAGCCATGTCTGAACTGGGGTGGCAGAGTGGGCTAAAGAACGGTGATGGATTAAACCCAGATGTTTTGACTGGGTGTTAGTGTTTGATTGATTCAGATGCTCCCTCCATCACCACCCCCTTTTGTACTGCTTTTGGCCGCCATAAGTGTGGCAGGGTATGCTCAGACGTGAGTCCCTTGCTCACTTTGCCAATGGATTCAAGCAAGACGGGCTGAAGGCGGCTGGAATGCCAGAAACCGGTCCTCGGAAGCTTGTTTCAGGTCCAGGGCAGACATGGCTTGGCAGTTCGGGCTGGACTGTTCCCATGAGGCACAGGGTCAGACTGATTTGCATATAGCCATATCTGAACTGGGGTGGCAGAGTGGGCTAAAGAACGGTGATGGATTACACCCAGATCTTTTGACTGGGTGTGAGTGTTTGATTGATTCAGATGCTTAGTTCATCACCACCCCCTTTTGTACCGCTTTTGGCCCCGATAAGTGAGGCAGGGTATGCTCAGACGTGAGTCCCTTGCTCACTTTGCCACTGGATTCAAGCAAGCCGGGCTGAAGACGGCTGGAATGCCAGAAACCAGTCCTCGGAAGCTTGTTTCCGGTCCAGGGCAGACATGGCTTTGTAGTTCGGGCTAGACTGTTCCCATAAGGCACAGGGTCAGACTGATTTGCATATAGCCATGTCTGAACAGGGCTGGCAGAGTGGGCTAAAGAACGGTGATGGATTAAACCCAGATCTTTTGACTGCATGTGAGTGTTTGATTGATTCAGAGGCGCCGTCCATCACCACCCCCTTTCGTACCGCTTTTGGCCGCCATAAGTGTGGCAGGGTATGCTCAGACGTGAGTCCCTTGCTCACTTTGCCACTGGATTCAAGCAAGCCGGGCTGAAGACGGCTGGAATGCCAGAAACCGGTCCTCGGAAGCTTGTTTCTGCTCCAGGGAAGACATGGCTTGGCAGTTCAGGCTAGACTGTTCCCATGAGGCACAGTGTCAGACTGATTTTCATATAGCCATGTCTGAACTGGGGTGGCAGAGTGGGCTAAAGAACGGTGATGGATTAAACCCAGATCTTTTGACTGGGTGTGAGTGTTTGATTGATTCAGATGCTTAGTTCATCACCACCCCCTTTTGTACCGCTTTTGGCCGCGATAAGTGAGGCAGGGTATGCTCAGACGTGAGTCCCTTGCTCACTTTGCCACTGGATTCAAGCAAGCCGGGCTGAAGACGGCTGGAATGCCAGAAACCGGTCCTCGGAAGCTTGTTTCCGGTCCAGGGAAGACATGGCTTGGCAGTTCAGGCTGGACTGTTCCCATGAGGCACAGGGTCAGACTAATTTGCATATAGCCATGTCTGAACGGGGATGGCAGAGTGGGCTAAAGAACGGTGATGGATTAATCCCAGATCTTTTGACTGGGTGTGAGTGTTTGATTGATTCAGATGCTCCGTCCATCACCACCACCTTTTGTACCGCTTTTGGCCGCCATAAGTGTGGCCGGGTATGCTCAGACGTGAGTCCCTTGCTCACTTTGCCACTGGATTCAAGCAAGCCGGGCTGAAGACGGCTGGAATGCCAGAAACCAGTCCTCGGAAGCTTGTTTCCGGTCCAGGGCAGACATGGCTTTGTAGTTCGGGCTGGACTGTTCCCATAAGGCACAGGGTCAGACTGATTTGCATATAGCCATGTCTGAACAGGGCTGGCAGAGTGGGCTAAAGAACGGTGATGGATTAAACCCAGATCTTTTGACTGCATGTGAGTGTTTGATTGATTCAGAGGCTCCGTCTATCACCACCCCCTTTCGTACCGCTTTTGGCCGCCATAAGTGTGGCAGGGTATGCTCAGACGTGAGTCCCTTGCTCACTTTGCCACTGGATTCAAGCAAGCCGGGCTGAAGACGGCTGGAATGCCAGAAACTGGTCCTCGGAAGCTTGTTTCCGGTCCAGGGAAGACATGGTTCGGAGGTTCGGGCTGGACTGTTCCCATGAGGTACAGGGTCAGACTGATTTGCATATAGCCATGTCTGAACTTGGGGTGGCAGAGTGGGCTAAAGAACGGTGATGGATTAAACCCAGATCTTTTGACTGGGTGTGAGTGTTTGATTGATTCAGATGCTCCGTCCATCACCACCCCCTTTTGTACCGCTTTTGGCCGCCATAAGTGTGGCAGGGTATGCTCAGACGTGAGTCCCTTGCTCACTTTGCCACTGGATTCAAGCAAGCCGGGCTGAAGACGGCTGGAATGCCAGAAACCGGTCCTCGGATGCTTGTTCCCGGTCCAGGGAAGACATGGCTTGGCAGTTCGGGCCCGACTGTTCCCATGAGGCACAGGGTCAGACTGATTTGCATATAGCCATGTCTGAACTGGGTTGGCAGAGTTGGCTAAAGAACGGTGATGGATTAAATCCAGATCTTTTGACTGGGTGTGACTGTTTGATTAATTCAGATGCTCCTTCCATCACCACCCCCTTTTGTACCACTTTTGGCCGCCATAAGTGTGGCAGGGTATGCTCAGACGTGAGTCCCTTGCTCACTTTGCCACTGGATTCTAGCAAGCCGGGCTGAAGACGGCTGGAATGCCAGAAACCGGTCCTCGGAAGCTTGTTTCTGGTCCAGGGAAGACATGGTTCGGAAGTTCGGGCTGGACTGTTCCCATGAGGTACAGGGTCAGACTGATTTGCATATAGCCATGTCTGAACTGGGGTGGCAGAGTGGGCTAAAGAACGGTGATGGATTAAATCCAGATCTTTTGACTGGGTGTGAGTGTTTGCTTGATTCAGATGCTCCGTCCATCACCCCCCCCTTTTGTACCACTTTTTGCCGCCATAAGTGTGGCAGGGTATGCTCAGACGTGAGTCCCTTGCTCACTTTGCCACTGGATTCAAGCAAGCCGGGCTGAAGACGGCTGGAATGCCAGAAACCGGTCCTCGGAAGCTTGTTTCCGGTCCAGGGAAGACATGGCTTGGCAGTTCGGGCTGGACTGTTCCCATGAGGCACAGGGTCAGACTGATTTGCATATAGCCATGTCTGAACTGGGGTGGCAGAGTGGGCTAAAGAACGGTGATGGATTAAACCCAGATCTTTTGACTGGGTGTGAGTGTTTGATTGATTCAGATGCTCCGTCCATCACTACCCCCTTTTGTAAACACCAGAAGTGGCATGACATATGCATGCCCTTGACAAATGGAGAGAACAAACATGGAAGAGACGATTGTCTAGCAAATGGGAAGTGTTGAGCGGGCAGTAAGCCAACACAGTAGATACAGCATGTCTCTTTCGAGACAGCACATCCGCACGGTCTAGAGACGAGACCTAAGAACATCTGATTCAAAGTATATAGCAAAGAAAACTCTAATTAGAAAATAAAAATTCTAACTAGTATTTCTACTGTGTTTTCACTCCTTTGCTAAAAATACTTCTCGAAACAATTCACCCTTTGCCAAGGGTTATTTATTTTTGCTCCACTGCTTCTTTGTCGGAGGCTTTCCAACTGACATCTTCGATTTCAATTCTGACCGCGTATTACGAGTACGGCGGTCGGAATTGAAACTGAGTGGTCATTTCAACCTACATCTAGAAAAAAGCACTGACACAGCAGCAGCAGTACTTAGGGATGCACTAGCTAATCTAGCCCTGGAACAGATGGTCAAGCAGGACACTCATAGAGCAGGCCACACTCTCGATGGGATCTTTACTTCCTGTAGTGGCATGAAAATAGTGGAAACCTTGCAGGTCCCGTGGTCAGACCACAAGGTGATTATTTTCTCTATGGAGGTGAAAGAAGAGGCAACCGCGCCTGCTCCACAACCTAAGAGCGTCACATATTGTGATTGGTCGAGGACCAACTCCCCGATATTAATAGAACAACTTCAGCTATCAACTCCTGAACTGGCTCCAGACAGTAACACTGCCACATATCAAATTACACACTGGATAAACTCAGCAGTTAGAGTTGCAGTCCCTTTTTTAGAGGAAAACCCCATCCCAACCTTGGTTCTCCAAATCTCTTAGGACGCAAAAACAAAACTGCAGGAAAGCTGAGAAAAGATGGAGGACCATCTACGACCTAGGGCCAAAGGAAGACTATAAAGTGTCCTTGGCCGTCTACAAAAAACTGATTATAGCAGAAAAAAGCAGTTCTTTTATGTGTAAAATTAACAAGGCAAAAAACTCTAGTAAGGAACTCTTCGCCACCGTAAAAAAACTAACAAAAATTGACAGCAATAATTCGGTAGCAATGAGCTCCGAATTTTGCAATAATCTGGGTGAATTCTTCGTCAATAAAGTAACCTCAGTCTATGAGTTTTTTTTAAGGAGAGACAAGGACCTACCCTCACAGCCAAACTCTGAACCTAACAAGGGACCTCCTGTGATACAACAGGGTCCCTGATTTCAATTCTTGCAACCCTCAGCGGAACAGATTCTGCAGGTGGTTCAGACCACCAGATCAGGTGGTCCGATGGACCCTTGCCCACCAAAAGTGATGCAGCTATTCCCCGAATTGCTAAGCGAACAACTGGAAAAGCTGTTCATACAAATATTAAAGTCAGGCACCTTCCCTGATGCATGGATAACCACCTCAGTGACGCCACTACTAAAGAAATCTAATCTAGACTCCAAAGAACCTGGTAACTATAAACCTATTGCATGGATACTCCTTGCTGCAAAAGTGTTGGAGAAACTGTTGAATAAACAGCTAGCCCAATTCCTCTTGGATGGAAATGCATTAGACCACTCACAGTTTGGTTTCCGAGAAGGACATGGAACAGAAACAGCGCTGCTTATGGCAGTGGAGGAAATCAGGAGTGTTCTTGATGCCGGGGGAAAGGCCGCCTTGTTCTTTTGGACCTCTCGGCGGCCTTCGATACGGTCAACCATGAGACACTCCTGACCCGTCTGGCTGAAGCCAGAGTTCACACTTCAGCACGTACCCTACTGGCATCTTATTTGTCTAACAGAACTTTTACAGTGGAGCTGGGGGAGGCAAAATCGAAACTATTCAGCGCACCGTGTGGTGTTCCTCAGGGGTCCTCCTTAAGCCCTACCCTTTTCAAACTGTATGTAGCACCATTAACGGCAATTATAAGGAACTGTGGTTTCCTTCCAGTTTCATATGCCGATGACACCCAAATAGTGGTGTCCATTGCCAAGGATGCTAAAGAGACGGCTGATAAATTCAGGTTCTGCATGACGCAATTCAATTATTGGATGCAGAGCAACTGCTTGAAATTGAATGGAGACAAAAGTGAAGCAATATTACTAGGGTCAGATCCAAACATATGGTCTCCGGAGTGGTGGCCAGACAGTCTGGGCAACTGCCCATCTCCATTAAACAAATTGAAAGACTTGGGTATGACGCTGGACAACAAACTTTCATTTGATGCCCAGTCTAGCAAACTGGCCTCATCATTTTAGTACATACTGAAAATGATAAGGAAGCTCCTGCCATATATCCCGTTTGATGCCCGGAAAACGGTGGTAACAGCCCTGGCCTTGTCAAGGCTAGATTATGGTAACGCCTTGTATGCTGGAGCTCAGGTCCAAATCCTAGCAAAACCTCAACGCTTGCAAAATGCAGCAAAGAGGCTGGTGCTGGACGTCCCCAAGTATGAGCCAATCCCCCACAGACTAAAGTCCCTCCACTGGCTTCCTATCGCCAAAAGAGTGAAGTTCAAATCTGTATGCCTGACCTATAAGGCGCTTCACGGATCTGGCTCTCTGTTTGGAAAACCCATCTCAAACTGTACGAGCCTTCCAGGACTCTTAGATCGAGCCAAGCCAAACTGCTTCAGGTCCCTAAACACAGATTGGCCAGGTGGGGAGGGAGAAGCTTCCTGTTGCATACAGCTAAGGCCTGAACCTTCTCCCAATTTCCATCAAAAATAGTCCATCATTGCTCTTCTTCAGAAAAGAAGTAAAAACATGGCTTTTCACTGCCAGTTAGATTTAGTCCTGTTGGATCCCGAGTCTCTTTGAATCTACCCAGTGCCAAGACGCCCATGGGCAAATCAAATCAAATCAATCAAATCAAATCATTCCGGCTGGCTTCGAGCTTGAGCCAGTCGGCCAGTCGGAACTGGCACGTAATCCCTTAAGGACGGCGTTTTCGCCGTTGGGATTACAATGTCGGTTTCCCACAGTCTTTTCATATCGGGCTTTCTGACATAAAAGCCTGTCGGAAAGTGACTTTGAGTGCTCCTAGCAGGGCCCCCCTGCAACTGTAGCCTCCGGTTGGCGGCCTAGGAGGCACATATGGTGCCCACTGTGCATTCCTGCACAGTCTGGCAAGCACCTTGTGGTGCCTGCCACACGGTGCAAAGATTAACAAAAACTTCCATTTCTCTATGGGAGCTTGTGATGTGGCCGGATTTACCGCCGCACAAGCTCCCATAGAGTAATGGGAGTGTGTGACTGTACCATGGGCAATTGCATCCTAATACTGTGGTCGGGACCGCTGATCAGAGGTCGGTCAATACCAATTCCACAACAGTACATTCACCCAACATCGTAATGAGGCCCTAAATGTTCTGGAGCTGTTACCACAAGCCTTACCATTGAATGCTGTGAATTTAAATTCACATTTTCCATCAATTTCAGAAATTCTTTGTTGTTTTCTACACCATTAAAATTAAAATGTATTATGTTGTTCCATATGAATATACTCCAACTGCAAAGCAGCTACTGGGTTAAATTGAAGATGCACTGCCGCCTACAAAAAACATGTTGAAAACAACATACACAACAATCGTTTTGCCACAATTGTGCATTCCACAATGTACATCCTAAATCTGCAAATAGCATAGAGCACCAATTAAAAAACGACTCCTTAAAAATATGCCAGATACAATGACATAATGTGGATGCAGATGATTTAATAAATTGAAAGTATAGGTCAAAATTTGCATTATCAATGAAAGACACTAGCAGTGTCTAGGATTCCAGCAACATAAAGGTGAAAATCACTCTGAGAAAGTTTTTCGAGGGAAACACCTGTTTGCTTATTCCTCTCACAAGGAATGGAACTTACATTTATGTTGCTATGGTAACAAGCCGGCTAGATTTGTATTAAAATCAATTATTTTGAGCATAGATGTTTAAACAAAAAAGGAACACGATTTAACAAAGATAAAGTGAGTCCAAAACGAGTGTGAAACTAATGCCAACCGATTCCAAGACTCTTTAGACTTTAAAGGGGCCAGACAGTAAAAAGAAAAAAGAAAACAGTTCTCTTCACCCAGTCTTGAATCTCTAACATCACAAGCAATTGGTATGTCAGCTTCGGTTCTGAGACTTACTGTGACATCATCCACTTGATACCTTCTTTAAGTCCCTGTTATCTCATAACAATTGTTTAATTGTGGTACTGAATTACCCCACCCATTCTGAGCTTGGCCCTTCTGAATGTAGTGTTAACAGAGGGTAGTTAGTAATCCTATCCTGTGCAAAGTTCAAACGAATTGAATATGTGTGCTACCTGCCCCATATTTCTGCAACCTACTTCGTATCAGAAAGCGAAATTCTAACTGAATGTATGTGTTGGAAATGGAGGGGCATTGCATTTAACCCTCAGGGTGAATGCAGTTAAATCTTCACAAAGTAAGGATTTCGCAAACCTTCCAAGATGGCGTCCACGCTGCAAACACCTGCAGCTCTTGCAATACCCAAATGCACTTCTGCCCTTTTGCAAATGTTGATAAACCCTCTCATACTTACCGTAGGTAGAACCAGAATAAGCCAGCTTCTGAGAATCGATCAGAGTGCAGGAGAACTGCGCATTGCTCCATTAACTTCACTGATAAATAGCATGAATTTCCTTCCCTTTTATATTTATAAACATACTAATGGCTTCATTAAATCATCCGCCTGCTCTCCTGGCCATATTTCTTCTCCTCTGCTGACTGATAATCTTGCAGTGGACCTTTTATTGCAGGATTGGGCTTTTTAAAAGCGAACACTATTGCACTTCCAGAAAATGTCAGAGTGCCCCCACGTTTTGGTTCCGTAGCTTCATTTTTAATTAGGTGTTTCATAACTATTGCTCATACGAATAAGGAATGTTGCCTACAGTATTGGCCAGAGGAGGTTGCAGAAGGCAGAGATTAAATGTATTATGAAATATACTGGGTTTGAATTTTTTTAAATGGTAACCCAGGTCCAAAAAGGGTTCTTGCAGACCAATGTTTATTTTAGTGTTTTACAAAATATACTGCAATACATGGCTCTCGTGAGGAGGATATCAGATAATGATAATTTTTTGTAGGATGCATTTAATGTCAGAAGTAGTCTGTAATAGAAAAATAACGTCAGAATGCGCTTGTAATTACTGACTACAAACACCTCCCAAGCCCCCAGAGCTTTCTCACTGTTGCAGAGCAGCTTGTCTTGCAACATTGACTAAATAAATGTATGAGAAGTAGGTGGGCGGCCACCTCTGTGTTGGGTGGTTCCGCCAGTCATACAAGTGCATCTGGTCTCTTGCTAGAGGGAGCATGTGCTTGACTCTTGATCTTACTTCACCACATCAGATCACCGAGAGTGCATGGTCATGGTACTTCTTGGAGGGTATTCTCTCTGTAGTTCAAGACACTACTAGGCGGCACTATCCAGGCACAAAAAAAGTTTTGGGACGGGGAAGAATGTGAGAAAGTTTACACAACAGTAGTTTGAACCATGTATTCTCATGACTGTATTTTTCACACACACGCATGCTGTCACTGTGCGTTTACTACTTCGTCACATTAGGATACAGAGTAGAGTACACCTACGCTATTGCAAGGCAGAAATACTTCAATTGTAAATAGCCATGCTGAAAGGTGGTGGCTGGGTGTAGGACTGGGTGAATAAGCATGATGATCATGATTTGAGGATGTGCCAGGGATTATAGCAGGGTCAATAGGCACAGGGTGTGAGCATAACACAGTGAATGTAGAATAGGAATAATAACACATTTGGACTGTAGGAAAGTCCCCCTTTTTGCATGGTTGCCCCCACTTTTTGCCAAACTGTTGATGTTCTTTGACTGAGTGTGCCCTGGGTTCCTGCCAACCAGGTACCCAGGGTCTACGTTCTAACCCTAAACTTAAAAGCATAAATAAATATTTAACGGACATTAAAATCACTATGTTGTAACATTTTAAAATCCAATAGGCGCTTCAATACTATTACACTTCACACCTTTATTGTACTCTCTTAAACCTCTCTTATGTTTTGTGTAATCTTTTTTTTACCATTTGAATGGTATCCCTAGTTGTAACAGCTACCTGCCTCATGCCACGATTTATATCTTCATATTGATGTACAATGCCAATGTCTTTTTCTACTGTTAAATCCTCTACCGACAATAGCTTCTCTTGCAGGTTGGGGTTCGACGTCTTGTGTACCATTTGATCATGATTTATTTGATCATGAAATAAATCATAATTGTACCTATTAGCTAAAACTCTTAAATCATTCACAAAAGCATCTGTAGACTCATTGGGTAGTTGACCCCTGCCCAAAAGTTTGTGTTGCACTACTACGTCATTTACTCTTTTTGTATAGTGTAAGTGTAGTTGTCTTATAGCAATATCATATACATCCAGATCCTCTTCTGTTGAAGGTGAACCCATACTAGTATCGATGCCCGGACGGCTGGCGCAAGTCGCCTCTTAGTTCCCATTCTGAATAGTTACCAAAATAAAGAGACGGGCGCTGGAAGCAGGAGTCACAAGAACAGGATTTATTACTCATGAGGAGAGCCTGTCATTTCGGACACGAAACACAGTGTCTTTCGGGAGGTGCTCTAACAAGTGAGCTGAAACCTCGTCTTTTATACCTTACAAAACACTTAGCATTACAATCACGACATTGTGAAACACGGAAAAGACATCCCCATGATCCTCGTGTCAATCCTACCCCACATATGTTCACAATAGGGACCCTTGACCTGCTGATAAGAGGGGAGGGTAATCACGCAGCTGAGTGTTCCGCCAACTTTTAGGATGTGTGCGCCTGATCATAGCCCAGGGGGTGGGGTGGCCAGGATCAATAGTGGGTCCTTTGAAGAGGAGTGATTCCATACAATAAGCAGTAAACAGTATCTCCTGGCTTAGGCGATGACCTCAGACATGTGTGGACAGTCAATCGCGGAGGGAGGGTTTACTAACAGAGGGTTTATTCATGAAAAGAAAGGAGGTGCTGGTCAGGCGCGGCCATGACTCCCAAGGACAGGGTCTTGCAGAAGAAGAAGGTTTATGACTTGCCCGTGTGAGGAAGAAGGGGAGGGGGGGGGGCCAGGGTGTGCACAGGGACAGAGTCGCACACAGAGAGAGGGGTCTCATGACCCGTACAAGAGAGAGCGGGGGCAGTCAGGTGCAGCTGGGGAGGGCTATGTCAGCCTAGGTGAAGGATGCTTCTTCAAAAATGGGGGGTTTGCGTGGGTCAAGCAGGAGGGTTGCCTTTCAGGGCAGGGTCGCGCAGAGGGAGAGGGTTTCATAGCCTATGCATGTGAGAGAGGGGGGGGTGCAAATATGCGCAGAAGGGGAGCCGGTGATTCTAATGAGCGGGCAAAAGGCCAGGGTGCCTAGAATGGCTGTCATGTATATATGGGTACGGGCCTTTACTGGCAGAGTGATGCGGTCAATATTTTATGGTATTCATGGTGCTTACAGGGAGAGGAGTGGGAAAAGGGAAATGAACGTCGCTTATGTACATCAATTTTTCTTATTTTCCACAGTCGCCCCTTTTTACATAACAGAGTTCATTTTTGTAATTGATGGGGGTACATATAAACAGGCGCGGTTGAAGAATTAGCATTTGTCAATACTAACATTTGGCATATAATCATGGACAGTTGATGTGATGGGCAGAATGCAGCACATAGGAAATTGCATTTGTCTAGTTCCTAACATTCAAACGCACTACATAGCATAAATGTCTCTGACTTAAAAATGTGACCAATGAACATTTTGACCAAGTAGTTGAGGGCGGAATTCAGTTCAATACACAAGATCTCTTCGTCACAGTGTCTTTTTAGCAGTGAGCCATCACTGGTAGGCTCTAGTCCGTGTCCTTTCGTTGGCGCTGTTGAGCACCGGCGGTGGAGCTATAGGTCCAGCTCGTATTCAACCTTTCGCGTTGCAAGGTGCGGTCTGTCCTCTGCTGTTAGACCACAGTCCTGTTCCCTAACCAGTCCTTTTAGTGGCGCCTTATGCTCGGCACCTATATTTCCGTGGCAACACCCTATTCCCACCTGAATGCCGTTCTTAAGTCACATGGAAAAGAGGGTGTGTGTGGTTCAAATAGTCGAAAGGAGAGAGGGCGGAGTGGGGTCAGAGTTCCTGGGACACACCAAAGGGACCAGGGGAGCAAAGGATAACAAGCAGGCAGGCCCATCAATCGGGCCCAAAGAAGGGGGACGGAGACTCCAGGCACACGTGGGTTAGCAGACGGAGGACTTCAGGGCAACCCGTCATTTGTCATTTTCCACGTTTGAAATTGCTGTCTCGTCCCGTATCTTGTTGCTCTGCAGCTCCACCTTTGGTCGAGGTCACATGTGTCTCAAGATCTGCAGCCAGGCTGTACGTCACGTCCGACCCTTCTCCTCTGGTAATCGTAAATCTTTGAATAGGTACAAAACAAGCTTTTAGAGAACTGGCAGAAGAAGACATTTATGCATGTGAATTCTTCCCTCAATCCTACGCACTTGGGAGATACCCTCATCGGTCACAGTCAGAGGTCTATTACCAAGCAGTGCATATGTCGGCATTCCTACTGTGTTCATGCCAAGTGTATTCATCGTCTATTCATGACATAAATGGAGAGAAATAAGACTCCTATCAACTGCGCATTTCATCAGACTCAACATTTCGGAACCTCCAGTGGAGACTTGCCTTTCAGACCCGAGTCTTTGACAGTCTAACATTTCCCTTCAAGGCTGGCTAACCTTTTTCAAACAGGGCGGGGGCGCTATCATCGAGAGTCAGGGTAAAACAGGTTTTTCTCGAGGGACGACAGTTACTCATGGTCATCATGTTTATATCCGGGACAGCAGCTGGGGTTAATCAAGTGGGGCGGGGATGCTTTGGTCATTCGCGCTTGGGTGCAAAAGGGGGTGGGGCAATCTGGGCATTGGGGGTCAATCTAGACGTTGGCGTTCGTCTCTGATGAACTTAAAAAAAATAAGGTGCCATTGACATACAGTTCCCCTATAAAAGGCCAGATTGGGGGACCTTAGTCGTCTTACCTGTCCTTTCCTTCTCAGCCAATTCGAGTTCATTAATTTTGCAGAAAGGAGAGGTAGTAATATGGCGAGATACAATCATTTTAGTTTCGGTCAATTTCGCTGAACACCTTCGCGTTCAATAAGTATCCAATCAGACTGGTGCCAGCGAGGCACGATTTTACCATAAAAAGGAAGAGGAAATAGGGAGACTCTCATAGAGAGTGAGAGTCGTCCGCAATCTAAACGAGCCATTCGGTACACGTATGACATGTAGAGAGAGAGAGAGAGAGAGAGAGAGAGAGAAAGAGAGAGAGAGAGAGATAGGTAAGGTGGGGGGAGAGAGAGAGAGAGAGACGTGTACGAAAATAGGTCATTTAGTGCGCTCACAACACAGAACAGCAGGGGGGTCAGGTAACGGAGAGACGCAAACAGAGGGAGAACATAAACCCCTACAGTACACACACACAAACTCAGACGAAGGAAGACAGTACATGTATTACATATATAAGACATTCACAACAAAACAGAAAAGAATTGTTGGCCAACAAGATCTATTTTTATATCCTGCGTATCTTTTACTATCCTATTTACCTACGTGCTTAGCTCTTTTTACCTTTCCCTCCTTTTCCCTCTCGCTTGTTATTTCTGCGAGCGTTCTCAATTGCCAATACTTACACCTCGGTCAGTCGATCAGAAATAAACCTGGTCGCGCTATTTACCCATGGTTGGATCTTAAACCATTTTTCAGTTTCTTCCTTTGGTGGGAAGTTCTCCAGGCTGAGGCAACGGCAAGTATTGATCGGGAGAACAGTCGGACAGCTTGGCTATATCTATAAGAGTGTGAGAAGGGGGCAGTACATTTTGAACATCAGCAACATTTCTAACTTCCCAGACGGGTGGTGCCTTGGTAACCCTTACCCATGCACTCTTCTTTGTCCTTTCCCTATCTAGTCAAACGTCTAGTTACATTATCTAACATGCTATTTCGAGTCAATTTTCGTCATACAGTACCCGTCAAGTTTCTATGTCAGTCCATCCTCCCAGTCGCTACGTTCTAAGGAGGAACAGTCATGTTTAAGTCTACGTCTTTCAAAAACTCATCGACATAAGGACTATGCTCATATTCCCTTCTTCCCTTTTCGTCGGTTGTTCGATCATCGCTCTTCCACACTTCAGTCGTTGTTCCGACGCGACCTGCAGAAGGGAGGAGAAAGAAGGGGGTGGGGGCAGCATTCAAACCACATCAGCATGCAGTAGTCCGAAAATGTTTTTACCTACCACATACTCGACCTATCTCCACGTAGTGCATTTCTCTACCATCTCGGCGTTTAAGCCCAGAGGGACCAGTAGTGTCAGATAGATAATCATTGACGATCTGCGTATCTACATGAGTTACTTGGTCGCGACCCCTTTTGGTTGTGTGCAAGGGTGGCGGTCAGGTGGCATTTCTGTGGTGTCGTTTAAGGACGTCTAAAACACTTTTGCGTCTAAAACACTTTTCCGGCTGCCTGTGACACATTAACGTAGCTGCTAAATATCGGCCCCTTTTAACCTTCAGCCTTAATCATACTTATTCTTCGCTCACAGTAGTAACACATTCAAAACTCATTAATGCAACCGCTACAATTATACTTTATTTTTCAGAATACCTTTAATAAAAAGTGTTGGTGTATAAATACGGGCCTACAACCCAGTGGACCGGCCACGGAGCAGATTGGAACTGTACATAAGAAGAACGAAGTTGGTGGCAGTTCATTGCATAAAGTGCAGCAGTGCAATAAAATCGTATCGAACTTTCCTACAGAGCAAGCATGATGCATGTCAAGAATTCAGTTTTTCAATTAATTCATTAATTCATTATCCAAATGCTCACTCAGTGCCTAAATTACACCAATTCATTGCTCCCAATCATAATTAGTACCCACCCTAAATCAGTTCATTGTCCAAACACATGATCAATATCTGTCTTACATTGCTTTCTTCTCTAAGCACATAATCACTATCCATCTTATCGACTTTCATTGTCCAAAAATGCATACATATCTCAGAGCATCAAGATTCGAGCAATCTGGGCGAACAGGGAGTTCGAAAGTTTCGTTTCGCGTATCGGCGCCATTTTGGGCGAGGTCAGGCAGGTTCCAGTATAGTCAGAATGGCTCCAATGACTCGTGGTTGGACCAGAACCTCTTTTGGCAGTTCAAAAAGTTTTCGTAATGGGGTGGCAGATCATTAGTCAAAAAGTGGGGAGGGAGGCAACAATCTTTTCCTACCGGGTCATTCTGGTGTTCCACCGGAACTGAACAAATCTGTATCTTTGCAGGATTTTAGTCATTTCCAAACTGAGGCTGGCGCCGGCAGGAGTGCGCCGACGTCTCGTGGCTCCATCGGAGGACAGGGCGGGGGGCGCCTCGTGGAGAGGTCGGCCCCCCGGGCTCTTTTAGAATCTTCAAGGTCGTGGAGTACAGGGCGTGTGCCCATCCCGGGCAAGAAAAACCCGCTTTTTGATATGGACCCCTTCTTCAAGCAGGAGTGTTGGGGTGTCGCTGGAAGCCTCCACCTGGAGGGAGGTGGGGGAGGCTCGTTCGCGCCGCCTCCCCCTTCCAGCGACCCCGCGCCGTTCCTCGGCTCCACCGCTTTGGTACAGCCATGCCAGGCAATGAAGATGGGGGGGGGTCGGTGGCTGAGGCAAGACATCCCCCCTTGACATGTGGCGGGACTACCTGCAACTGTCCAGGCGTTGCCGTGTGGCTGGACTACCTGTCACTCTCAGGCGTTGACATGTGGCGGGACTACCTGTAATTTTCCCGGGCCGAGTGCAGTTGCAGCCATTATTGCGCAACGAAGCGCCGCCGTCCTCGCCTTGGCTTCGGCCTTCGATGAGAACCGGATCAGGCGAGAGAGAGAGAGAGAGAGGGGGGGGTGGTCGGTGGCTGAGGCAAGACAGCCCCCCCGTGGCCTGCAGGGCAGCAGAAGAGGGGAGAAGGAGAGGTCATTACGATTTTTTTTTGGGCCGTCCGCCCCACAGCCTCCCCTTCCGACTGCGGCCAGGCGAGCCCTGCATGCATCGAGGCCTCGCCTTCCGGATGGGCGTAACTGCGGACCTGTTGCACTTCGGGAGCTTCCGGAATGGGCGTAGGTACCTATTGATTTGTATCTATTTCATGTGACCGTTATTTGGGCGTGGTGGGCAATGAGGCAGACACGTTTGGAGCAGGAGTAGGCAGCGGAACCTAGCTACCTCGTGGCTGTCTTGCTGTCAAATTTTTCGCCATTTTATATTTCTTATTACGAACTGTTTCTAATGTTTCTAATTATAAGTGAAGTCGAAAGCTCATCAGGGGGTTACTGACTTAGCCTGATTTCTTTTTATTTTTATTCTTCTTTTCCTTAGCGTGTTTCGAGCTAAAGTTTCTGTTAACAGGGTACGGTGATCACTTCATATTTTTATGTGTCCTTTTCATTAGGGGTACTCCTGGACGGACCAGACGAGTTACCTTCAATAAATGGTCCGGGGTGGAACTAGATTATCGATTAAAGGGGAACATATATTCCTTCATTAGGGTATCATTCTGGACAGACCAAATGATGTACCTCCACTTACTAGGGTAGCCTCCTGGACGGACCAGATGGCCTACTTCCAATAAATGGCCCATGAGTGGGGAGCATATGTCCTCCATAAGGGTAGCCTCCTGGACGGACCAGGCGAGCTACCCCCCAAATAAACAATCAATCAGTGGGGAGTGGGTAGGACTGACGAAATCATAAAGGGGCATAACCTACCCTTTACTACTTGCAAAGACTATACAGAATATTTCTATTCCACGTTGTTTGCAAATAGAAAATACCTCAAACAAAACAATTCCTGGAACAACTATGTCCAGGCAACCAATCAATCAGTGGGGAGAAAAACAGGCATGACGGATTACAATGGGGACAAACGTCTGCATTACCTGCCCTTCGCTATCTATAAAGGAAGACAGAATATTTCTATTCGTCTCTGTTTGTAGACAGGGAAGATCTCAAAGAGCAACAATCGATTATTAATCGATTTCAAACAATCAGTGGGGAGAAAGGTAGGCCTGACGAAATCACAAAGGGGCATAACCTACCCTTCTCTATCTGCAAAGAGGGACGAACGTTCCTATTCACCGCTGTTTGCAAACAGAGAATGTCTCGTTCTCGGGAAGAGAACCAATATTTCAAGTAGCATCCAAAGCTAAATGAACCAATAACAACAATATCAGTATTCAAATACCGATTCCAATACAATCAATCAATCAATCAGGTGGATAAAACACCACCCTACCAATCAGGCGTAAAAACACCCTACTTAATCTTACCCGGACCGGACCATGCGGATAGTTCTTCGTCTTCCCCTTCCAGCGCCCGATCGTTCTCTTACTCTATGCAGCATTCCTGTGGGATTCCAGTCAGGACAGTAGGTCACTCGAGAGAGGTCCGTTCAGAATCGGTGAAGTTCATTCAATCGGCAGCCGGACGAGGGCCCTCTCAAGGCAGGTATACTCCGATCATTTAGATATTCACCTCATCGTCTGGATCTCTCTTACTGGACCTCATGTCACTGATGGACCCCGCGTTGGGACGCCAATTGTTGAAGGTGAACCCATACTAGTATCAATGCCCGGACGGCTGGCGCAAGTCGCCTCTTAGTTCCCATTCTGAATAGTTACCAAAATAAAGAGACGGGCGCTGGAAGCAGGAGTCACAAGAACAGGATTTATTACTCATGAGGAGAGCCTGTCATTTCGGACACGAAACACAGTGTCTTTCGGGAGGTGCTCTAACAAGTGAGCTGAAACCTCGTCTTTTATACCTTACAAAACACTTAGCATTACAATCACGACATTGTGAAACACGGAAAAGACATCCCCATGATCCTCGTGTCAATCCTACCCCACATATGTTCACAATAGGGACCCTTGACCTGCTGATAAGAGGGGAGGGTAATCACGCAGCTGAGTGTTCCGCCAACTTTTAGGATGTGTGCGCCTGATCATAGCCCAGGGGGTGGGGTGGCCAGGATCAATAGTGGGTCCTTTGAAGAGGAGTGATTCCATACAATAAGCAGTAAACAGTATCTCCTGGCTTAGGCGATGACCTCAGACATGTGTGGACAGTCAATCGCGGAGGGAGGGTTTACTAACAGAGGGTTTATTCATGAAAGGAAAGGAGGTGCTGGTCAGGCGCGGCCATGACTCCCAAGGACAGGGTCTTGCAGAAGAAGAAGGTTTATGACTTGCCCGTGTGAGGAAGAAGGGGAGGGGGGGGCCAGGGTATGCACAGGGACAGAGTCGCACACAGAGAGATGGGTCTCATGACCCATACAAGAGAGAGCGGGGGCAGTCAGGTGCAGCTGGGGAGGGCTATGTCAGCCGAGGTGAAGGATGCTTCTTCAAAAATGGGGGGTTTGCGTGGGTCAAGCAGGAGGGTTGCCTTTCAGGGCAGGGTCGCACAGAGGGAGAGGGTTTCATAGCCTATGCATGTGAGAGAGGGGGGGGGGTGCAAATACGCGCAGAAGGGGAGCCGGTGATTCTAATGAGCGGGCAAAAGGCCAGGGTGCCTAGAATGGCTGTCGTGTATATATGGGTACGGACCTTTACTGGCAGAGTGATGCGGTCAATATTTTATGGTATTCATGGTGCTTACAGGGAGAGGAGTGGGAAAAGGGAAATGAACGTCGCTTATGTACATCAATTTTTCTTATTTTCCACACTTCTTCATCCTCATCCAAGTCTAATGGCAGTAGATGGTTTAGGATGCTCCTTCCTTCCGCACCTAGGCAATGTTTTATCTCCGCAAATTTGCATTTGTCTGTGTACCCGTCCCTCCAATAGCCTCCAAATAAAATTCAAAACCATCTTTCCATTGACACCATTCCAAAATAAGTTCACCACATTCCACAGAAAATGCTGGAGGAACAGATATACCTTCCATATGACTGCTGTATGTACTCAGTTCTATATAGGATTTCAATATGCTGTCCAAAGGTCTATAATTATTTTACATAACATCCCAGAGAACTTTAGGTTGATATGCACTCCATTATTCCAGCATAACTCTATATAAAAGACCAACAGGTTACAGCACCTAAACATTATGTGAATCACTACACAGAAATGTTATTAATGCACATAGGATTCTTGTGAATCTATTAAAAATGTGAACGTTTAAAGTGCCTGTCTCACTATCATTAATAGAAGATATTTAAGGTGTGCAAATTACCAATGAGTTTTGCACAGAAAATGGTGTGCGAATTGCCAATAGGTTTTTACACTGCTATGGTGTGAGAATCACAGCAAACATATGGCTACCAAGTACCTTCAATTACCATTCTCCCTGCCAACTGCACCACCTCACAACATGGCGTCTGATAGTAGCATCAACATCCACTGGAACCATCTATCCACTTTGCCGCCCGAATCAAAACGGTGGCCGAATGTAACTTTGAGTGTAAACAGAAAATATCTTCCAGCCGTGCCACACTTCGGCAATCAACGCGCACCGCACTTCACGCTTGGTGCGCACGTCTCTTGCTATGCAGCCTCCGTGTTAGACTTGGCACCATTGGCGTGGGTCTCCCTTCCATTTTTGCTTTTGCCTCATGTATTTGTGCTAGTGTTAAATGCTTTGGGCACTGTGCCACTGCTATCCAGTGCCACAGTGCAAGTGCTCCCTATTGTAAATTGAAGTATTAATCAGTGTTTCCATGTTTGGCTATTTGGTTTACTTGTCAGAACCTAGTACAGTGCACTGAGTGTGCCAGGGCATGTAAATCCAAATGCTGCTGGTGAGCTTGCAGCACTGGTTGTGCCACCCACAGAAGCAGCCTTGTAAAATGTGTCTAAGGTCTGCCATTGCAGAGCCTTCATGCAGTCTGGTGCTGTCATGCTGCCTGGGCAAGTGCACCCAATTGTCAGTCCCTAAGCCTTCCCTTTTCTTCATATCAGTCACCCCTATAGTAGGCCCAAGGGCAGGGTGCATTATAAGTATAAGGTAGGACAAGCAATGATGTGTGTGGCATGTCCTAACAGTGAATTACATCCCTTTTCTTTTTACACTATTGCAAGGCTAACTGTCCTCCATAGGCCAGAAAGGGCTGTTAGAATTGTTACATTTTATAATCGTAACAGACTTCGAGAACGTGGTAGAAATTCTAGTTTAGTATGCCTGAACTTAGAATAATAAAATACAGCGCCAGGATGCTCCTTCTGGAGTGATTGTTGCGCCTTACAAATACACAATACAAATACAAATACAATTTTTTTAATAAAGTTGGTTTTAATATTCTGTGTTTGAAAATGCCACCTTTATAAAGGAGGTATTTTCTTGCCTAACCTTTCAAGCCTGCCTCTGCTAGGTAGTATATTCCTTTGTCTGGTTTTGTGAGTGACAAGGCTGGGGGATTCCAAGAGACAGGATGAGTCAGCCCAGTGGTGAATAGAGAGATCTGCATCTAGATGGGAGGGAGAAGTTGCACCTGCACCTTGAATAGGGCTGTGCCTGCCTTCCACAATGCTGGCTCCACCCCCTGGGTAGCGGCTGATGTCTCTGCCCTGCACACTGAAAGAAGAGAAGGAGCCCTGTCAACAAAGTGCTCCAGGGCTGTACTTGCCTTCCACAATGCTGGCTCCACCTCCTGTGGGGCGTCTGATGTTTCTGCCCTGCACTGTGAAAGGAAAGAGAAGTCTGGAAAACAGAGTGCTTCAGAACTGGTTTGGACTGGGCAAAGGCCCCTCTCCCCTCAGAGAACAAAGGATTTTGTAGTATAAATATTGGACCCTGATCCCATGAAATTAGATCACTTTGAACTACAAGAAGAAACCTTTGCTGAGGAGAGACTATCCCTAAGCTCAAGTGCTGCTTGGGGATTGGCTTGCTGTGGTTGCCTGACTGCCAAAGAAAGGAGAAATAACTTTGTGTGCTTTACTTTCAACTTGTGAAGGATCTCCAAGAGCTTGGAACAGAGCTTACCTCCTGCTGAAGTCTCAGGGACAACAGACTTCACCAACCAGCTTCCTAAAAGTCTTCCAGAAGTGCTGGACTTTGTGGGGGATTTGCGTGTCGCAAGGAGCTGAAAGCGCGACTCAAGATCGAGAAGCATGTTGCAGAACCGCCGCTACCACTTCACAACACGAAGTGCCCCGCATCACCGGAGAAGAGAATCAACGTCGCTGCAGACGCCGATGTCACATCGGGAAGCGTCTCGCAGCAGAGAAGGACCGATGTCGCCGCAGAGGCCTCCGCATCTCTGAGAAGCGTGTCGCAGGGCCTGTTGCGGCTCATCGTCTGAGAAGAGGATCAACGTCGCCGCAGATGCCGCTGTATCACCAGGAAGAGTGTTGCAGGGGCTGTCGCAGCTCACATCATTGTGGAAGCAACTCGCATCGCCAGTAGAGAGGATTGACGTCGCCGCGGACGCCGCCGCATCGCTGGGAAGCTTGTCGCAGGGCCAGTCCCGGCTCGCATCTTGTGAAGTACCTCGCATAGCCGGAGAAGAGGACCGACGTCGCCGCAGACGCCCCCGCATCACCGAGAAGTGCGTCGCACCATGGAAAGAGCGTGATCTTTATTTCTTTGCACCTGAACTTCACCGCATTTCCATTGCGGCAAGTTAACTAATGTAAATCTACCATCTTAACCCCTTTGCTGCGGCCCCTATTCCGCCGCAGCGCTAAAGGGGCGGGGCGGCCGCGCGGCGGCCGCATGCTGGTGACAGAACCGCTCCGTCACCACCCGCGGTTGAGCTATGCTGGTGACGGAGCGGTTCCGTCATGACCCGCCCCGCTCTTTAGAACGCCCGCGCAGGTGCGAAATCAGCGCCGCGCAGGCGCGGCGGCTGGGCCATGACAGAACCGCTCCGTCATCAGCACAGCGCACCCGCAGCTGATGACGGAGCGGTTCCGTCATCAGCATGCAAAGGGTTAAAGTAACAGTATTGTGTATTTGTGTCTTTTATGGTCTTGTGGTAATTCTATATAAAGTATACTTATTTTTTATATAAAACCTGTGTGGTGTCCATTTGTAGTGTTGTCACTGGGTTACTGTATGTAGTCGCAAATGCTTTACACACTGCCTCTGAGATAAGCCTGTCTGCTCGTGCCAAGCTACCAAGGGGGTGAGCAGGGGTTATTTTAGGAGTGTAATCCCCTTATCCTGACTAGAGGCAAGGGTCCCTATTTGCCACAAGTAACATACCTGTGCCAACTAGAGACCTCCAAATCTAACACTCCTCGATTCATAAATGGGCCTTCCGCTCCGGGACACTCGGTGGGGGCCCTTCACCAACGCTGACCTTGCCACACCAGCCAAGCCCATTCTTACAGCAGTGGTCTTCGGAAGCTTGTTTCCGGTCCAGGGAACACATGGCTTGGCAGTTCGGGCTGGACTGTTCCCATGAGGCACAGGGTCAGACTGATTTGCATATAGCCATGTCTGAACTGGGGTGGCAGAGTGGGCTAAAGAACGGTGATGGATTAAACCCAGATCTTTTGACTGGGTGTGAGTGTTTGATTGATTCAGATGCTCCGTCCATCACCACCCCTTTTTGTACCGCATTCTTACAGCAGGGCACAGTCGAATAGCTCCACAGAAATTCCGCCACAGGCTCATCTCCGCTAATGCAGGTAATCTTCACCGTCCGTCTTGCCACTGTAATGATGAAAAATCCAAACGCCGAGGATATTAAATATACATATATATTTTATTCGTAATACAGCAATACAGATCCGTCTCCGTCAGAGGGAGCCCGGACCAACCGTCTTGGCTGGAATCCCGATGTGCGATCCGTCTCAGAGCGCACATCAGGATTCCACCCAAGACACCACAAATGTTCATTATTTTTTACATTTATAACTAGTAAATGTGCAGGCAGAGAGCCAAAAGTCACTGGGCTGCAGGTAAAATGTGTGTGTGTGTTTTATAGACCAGGCTTTGGACACATCAGTTTGCAGACGCTCACTGCTCAATTTGATATTTTTTATATATACGGTTTGAAATCCATTCGGATTTGATTTGCTATATAACTTATCATTTGCGATCATCTTGGTTTCATTCATGGTCTTACTTTGTTATATATTTGTTTTCACTGTAAAAAGGTTACAGTAGTGCTATACACAGTTCTTCTAATAATAGGAGAAAAGAAAAGTCCTGAAACCCCCCCAAAAAAACCACTGTAATTCACTAGTTATATGTAATTTACATAAGTATAACTTACACCACCATGGATTTCATGTCATCAGTTACCTAATATGTGATGTTATACGCAGTCCATCATAGCGTTGCAAGTTATAAGGTACGTATAACTGTGAATTTCAGTTTTTTGGGTTTGTATATAAAGACTTTTTCACACAAAAAATAGTAGACAATCTCTGCTCCTCTGCTTGTGACCGGTTAAACAGAAATAGCAGAGATGATGTGCTATTTGTCCGGCAGCTGAATGACTAGACACATCATTCATTACCATTAACCTCTACAGCCAAACTTTCATCAGTCTTGATACACTTCGCAGACAGGCATGGTGAAAATATAAAAATAAATGTTGTGACTAGATTAATCATGACCTCGGGCCTCTGTGTCGCTCACATTTTCAGTTTTTCACTGATACTGTTGCTGAGTCAACGTTTTAGACATTTGGTTCGCATCTATCATTACAGATGGCTTTACTTCCAGCATAGGCAATAAAGTTTAACTGAATGATGGATTATGCAAACAAATTATTTGCTGTAAAAAAAAGTCTTCCATTTAGATGAGTTTACTGTGCATTTCTGGCTCGACTTCAAATTTTATTTAACACTTTCTGCTCACAGAGTGTACATATTGGAGGCGCAGACAAAGTATCTTACTATTCGAAGAAAAAAGGCAGCATTTCACTTAGGGAAAGTATTTGTATGTGTGATAGAGCGCGCAGTTCACCCTAGTCACCGAGTTCACCAATTACTTACACGCACTGGGCCCTGGCGTGCACAAGATTTAATACACCATTGACATTTGGGGTGAACTGGGTGATGGCTTCTGTTGCACGCTTCTATGAGCAATTAAGGTTTGGGTTTACACCTCTGCTTACCATGTACCTGACTTACCCCAGGCACAAATACATATGACAGATCTGGAGCTAACAGGGAAAATAGTAGACAGGGATCCTAGGAAAAAATACTCTTTATAAACAGTACATTCTTATCCACAATTTCTGTAAAATGACCACAGACACCTGAGGATGTTCAAAACTTTATATAGAATATTTAAAGAAAGTATGACAAGGCAATAAGTGATATGCAGAATAATGCGTCAAACATCAAAATCAAAAACACCAGGTAACTATGTATTAACACTAGGACCATTGAGTATATGGGAAGACTAAAGGTAGGAATTTTAGAACAGAGCTAGTCACTGCAATTTTATACTAGAACATAGGACAGAGATGGGATCTAGAACATGTACTTAACCTAAAATCTTTAAACTATTCTTGCTAAGTTCACCGCAATCATGCTAAAGGAAAGGGAAAAATTGGAACATGCTAAAATATAACAGTTTTGCAATTCCCTAAAGGTGGGGAGAGAAGTGGAACAATTCTAACAACTAATGGAATATAACTTGCTTTTCAAGATGATAGAACGATATCACAGGCAAGAGTGCTTTAATAAGAAAATGGAGAGAGAGAGAGAAAGAGAGAGAGAGACGCAAAACCCACAGACTGATATTTACCTAGTTCAGAATGAAGACCAACCCTGGCCACGGGTCAGTTGGGAGGACAGGGACAAGGACCCTCAGGAAGGAATGCCAAAGTGCGAGCAGGTACAGCTCACGGGCAGTCAGGACAGGATACCCCTCAGGTTCAGGGTCAAGACTGGGCCACCCAGGGTACGACCAAACACCCACAGCTTCGGACAGCAACGCCTGCGTTACCCCCTCTCCTGCAAGTAATCCGCCAGTAACCCCGATTGGGTTTTCGAATTTCCCCAGCAAAGTGCTTCGCCAGCACTTAGGATTATTTCCACCCCTTAGGAGTTTGTGGAAAGTATGGACAGAGTGCTCCGCAGCACTTTCAGATTGAGCACCTATAGAGTTCGTAGGGTCAGTGACAGGTCTGCTACTCGGACAAGTCGGACAATTTTCCTAAGCTAAACTAGGGCAATTATACTATTTTGGGGTCCCTCAGACCACCCCCTAATGTTGCAAGTGACAGTTTCCCACATTATGATTGGTCAGGAGAGGTGGTGCGGTCATTACCACCTCCTAGAATTCAACTTTCTCATCCCAATTATTAAAATTTTCCTACCCGCCCCTTGGGTTCACGTTCCCATGCATAGAATACAGCAGTACAGTAAAAGTTCACAATAGGTAGCAACAGAGTTGCATCGTCCAAGGTAAGATTCTGTCTTCCCAGGGAAGTTCTCAGGTGCATTGTGCTTCAGGAGCCAGCTGGCTTGTTTCAGCTTCTGCGCAATGGAGTTTTTCTCCGGTCATGTGATGGTGCCCAGCAGAGCCTCAAGTATGGCTCCGCTCCCGATTTCCCAGCCCCAGAGACGCGGTACATGAAAAGTAAGCGAGAACAAATTAAAATCACATATAAAATGATCACACTGTATACCATGATGAAATTCTAACCATCCCTTATTTTATAATAACTATAGCATTACTGTTTAGTGCGAAAAGACAGATAGGCTAAAGCAGCAGTGGCAAGCAGAAAGCGTGGTGAGAGACAAGCGGCCATGTTTGCAACAGTGCGCATGAGCACAGATTCCCTCCAGAATGCGAGTGCGTCACATCACATGGGTATGACCGACGCATGCGCAGACTGAATTTCAGCAAAGCAGCCGATTCTTTAGTGCAAGCTTCGTTAATATAGAAAAGACATATGAGCAAGCATCCTGGGGACACCCGCGTGTTTGGGAAAACGTATAATAAATGACGAACAACTGGTTTAATAGGATTATACATTAGGCGAGGTTCTTGCACTAGAGCAAGGCGCTTTACGTGCGAATCCTTGCTCCATCAATCCCCTCTTTGATGATATTTACTATCATCACCACATAAGGAAACAGATGCCAACTTTTCATTCATCCACATCACTCATTTGAATTTCAACAAATTTATTGTTGAGTTTTCTTTCAGCTTCCCTATGAGAGTGGTGATTTTTCACCTTTTTGTAGACTTCATTTCTTAATTCCTCTAATTCTAGTTCATCAATATTTCTCTTCACCCCCCTCTTAGGTTCTAGAGACTTCTTTTTGCATTTTTGGCATTTGCAACAGATGAAAATAATCAATACGACCACACCTATCACAACTATTGGCATCAGTATTTTCCACAGAATATTTCTACCTAGGTTAGAAAACCAACTACCTATAGAGGAGAGACCTCCAGTCAGTCTCGTCCAGGCACTGTCAACCTCCAATGGTTTGAGTTCTTTTTCCAAATTAGTTATGTTCTTTACATATTGTTTTAATTCGATACTTTTATCAGGAATGTAAGTGCAACAATGTTGCGCTTTCAGCATTCTACAGACTCCGCCCTCTTTTGCTAATAGGGTGTCAAGGGCAAGACGGTTTTGTAAAACCATTGATCTGATCGCAACCATTTCAGTATTGACCATCAGGAATCCAGCAGCAGTGTCCGTTGATAGCCGGTCCACTATTGTAGACAATTTGCAGATTCTATGCGTGTTCAGAACTACCCCCATTCCAGGTATCAGTGCACTAAAAATATCACCTATAATTTCACCTACACTTTCACGTTTACTACGCACTAAGCCATTAGTTTCCTCATCGCTTCCAGCAGCATTATTCACATGGTATATTTTCGGGAAAACAATGCCAAAGTAGCAGCTTCCATACCAGTGATCCGGCAATTTGAAATAAGCCTTGTTCCCGCATATATAATATATTCCGGGAAACACAGGTTCTGACCCATTTTTGAAACCCCAACCTCCAATCACCTTGTAATTATGTTCACACTCGCTGGAACCGATGAATACATTGTTATAGTACTCTGTCTTTTCCCTATGGATACAAAGTTTCCCTCTTCGTTCAAAATCCAGCAACAAGGCAGGATTAGCTTCGCCTTGCGAGGTGTTATCCATGTGCTCAGCCCACTTAGGGACTCTATCCTTTTCGTCATTTGCCTTCTTTTGAAACTTCTCTCTCCTTCTGTCTGCCATCTTAATGAACATCTTTTCCTGCTCTTGCAGAGAACAGGTCAGATTATCTTGTCTTGCTTCATCTAAATCTATGTTGCCTATAGTCAGAAAATATTCTCCCATATAACGGGTCACGTCACTTTTGGTATGTACAAGGTTCAGGTGTCCTCTAATAGGAAGTTCAGAAAATACTACGTCAGCATTTGAATAATAGTACTGTAAAGTGCTCCTATAAAACAAGCTAGCTAAAATACTGCAGGAAATTCCATAGGTTAAAGGTAGATGGTGATATGTCACGCCTTCAGCCACTGAGGTAGGTAGCTTCATGCAGACATAACAGTCCTCTATTTCCATAGCTTCTACGTAATGCACCAACAAGTTAGCAAAAACATTTAAATGTGTCCTGTTTCTCATTTTGTGAAAGTGTAGTCCATCCTCATCTGATGCTTCTAAATTAGGTCGTGTGTGTGCCAGTCTTACTTGTTTGTCGCGTCTTTCTAAGCTTCGTGGTGTTTCTACAGTCTGTACAGCCCCTACGTCTACTGCTTCTGGTTCCGTAGGGGACAAGTTAGGATTTTTACTTATCATAAAAGGTAGAAAAACTGTTAGTCCTATCCATATTACTATAAGCATTGCTATACTACACAAGCATATTTTACAGCAAGTTTTAAGACACCCACAACGGGATCTTCCAGAGACATTCGGATCAGACATTTTTATCTTACAGGTGGCTTTTGCTACTCCTCTTCTTTTCTTTGTATCAGTGGCTCACTTTGGGGCTTTCTCAAGGAGGGTCTTCGTCAGAACTCCGACCCGCGATGGACTCTTCGTCACTGTTGCCACTGTGGTGGGGCTCGTCAATTTCTTCCAACACAAAGTAAGTCCATTCAGGGCTCCGATACAGTCGGTTCTGCTTCTTTACTCTGTCGCTCTTTCTTAGCGATTTGCCTTGGGCTGCCTTTCTTTCACTTTCAGCCCTTTTTCGGTCTTTCAGTTTTTCTTCGACTGTCTTTAGTCTGAGTCTCAGTCTTTTGACGTATCGGGGGGCACTTCTGCCTCCGTGCCTCCCAGTGGTTGAAGAAACTTGCCCTTCTTCGTGCACTCTCTTTACTTTTTGTTGTGGTACTTCTGTTTCCCTGCCTGTCTGACTAGTTCCAGGTCTTTCATCTATGTCTTCTGCCTGGTCCCTAATCTGACCCTGCTCAGATTCAAATCGTACTTGCTTTTTATTTCTCGTTGGTTTTATTTCGGTTGTCTGAGCACGTTCATCTATTTCTATCTGTTCCTGTTCATGCTCTTCAATCTCTTCGTCTTCTTCTGCATGAACGTCAGCTCTAATTACTATCTGTCCCTCTCCAGTCTCCGGAGTTTTAAGAGGAGTTTCGAGGTCTTGATCTGACCCTACTTGGCCTACTTCCTGATCAGGTGTGATGTAATTCTCGTTGACCTGATCTTCTTCTTCTATTTCTAGCTCACCTGGACTATCCCACTCACTGTCTAAGTAGGAATATTTCCTGGTTCGTATTGGATCATGAACCTGGTCGTCGGCAGGGAACCATTCAACGTCTCGACTTGTGCTCGGCAGTTCGATGTCAGCTTGCTCCGGACTTTCCTCCTCGGGAGCTTCTTCAGCTGCGCTGCCTTCAGCTCCAGTCGCGTTTTCTCCAGTTACCCGCTTTGTGTGGCTGGCGTGGATCCACTTCGGTACACCAGCACACTTTACAGCAGTTGTAGTGACGAGGATCACTTGTCGTGGCTTTCCCCACCTTGGTTTCAGGCAACTGCTCCGGGTGTGTTTCTTTAACGCCACCCAATCTCCTGGTTGCAGTTTGTGTGCTGGAGTCTTTGGCCACTCGTCTTCTGTCTCTCCAATCTGCTGAGAGAGAGAACGCACTTGGTCACCCAGCTGCTTGCAGTATTCTAGTACCATATCATCAGAAATGCTTAGCAGTTTGTGTCCGGGTACCCATGCCTGTCGCATCACTCTTCCCATTAACACTTCATGGGGACTTAGGCCAGTTTTTCTGTTCGGGATACTTCTCAAACTCATCAGCACAAGGGGTAAAGCCTCTATCCAGTTCATTTTTGTGGAATCACACATCTTTGCCAATCTGGATTTCAGGGTGCCATTTATCTGTTCCACTACCCCAGAAGCCTCTGGACGGTAGGCACAATGCAGTCTTTGCTTCATTGTGAATGCTTTACAGAGCTCTTCTAGGACATCGTTGGCAAAATGCCCACCTTGGTCCGTTTCGATTGTCTCGGGAATCCCGTACCTAGGTATCAACTCCCTGAGCAACAATTTGGCAGTAGTTAGGGCATCGTTTTTCTTAGCGGGATAAGCTTCCACCCACCGGGAGAATAGGCAAACTATGACTAAGATGTATCTATACCCTTTGCACCTAGGCATGGTTACAAAGTCTGCCTGCATTCTGACAAAGGGACCTACTGCCTTTCCAACCGTACTTTGTTCTACCACAGTCTTTTTCCCTGCATTGAACTGCTGACACACTAGGCACCTCTGGCAAAGCCTTTCCGCCTGGTTCCTGAACTTTGAATTACAGAACACCTTGTCAAACACTCGACACATTGCGTCTCTTCCCATATGTGTTGGTTCATGTATCATTCTGATCATGGGGTCGATCAAGCTATCAGGCAGTACAGGCACCCCAGTCGAGTTTACCACCACACCATCATCTCTCAATTTGCATCCATCTGCTGCCCACCTTCCTTTTTCTAACCTGTCTGTTGCCTGTTGCAAATCTTTTAATTCTTCCCACGTTGACACATTCTCAAACAACATAAGTTGGCAGCTGATTCCACCCCACAACGCAATTTGGAGGGACATTTGGTATCGGGCACAAAACTGTGCAATTTGGTCAGCGTACCTATTACCGGCGGTCACATCGTCATTCCCAGATTTGTGAGCCGCACACTTGACCACAGCCAATTCTTTGGGCAATTGGATAGCTTCCAGTAAGTTATGCACCACCTTTCCATTTCTGATAGGGGTGCCTGAGGAAGTCATGAATTCTCTTTGCAGCCATAATTGGCCGAAGTCATGAACAACCCCGAAACAATACTGGCTGTCGGTGTAAACAGTTATTCTTTTGTTCTTACCCCTCTTACATGCTCTGGTTAACGCGATGAGCTCTGCCACTTGTGCAGATTTCACCTCGCTCAGGTAAGATGCTTCTATGGTTTCTGTCAATGTAACCACAGCATAGGCAGCACTCAGACTCCCACTCTCATGTCTCAAACATGAGCCATCCACAAACATTGTCTTATCTCCATCAAGTAACGCTATTTCACGGATGTCCGGACGGGGCTTTGTACTGAACTCAGTTAAATCGATGCAATTATGTTCCCCTCCCTCTTCTATTTCTACATCCAGAGGGACAGGTAACAACGTCGCAGGGTTTAGGACATTGCACCGGGAAATGGTTACATTTTCAGCACCAATCAGGATTCTCTCATACTTAGTCAGCCGACTAGGTGTGAGGTACTGGGTCTTAGTTCTGGTCAGTAGGATTACAACAGAATGAGGAACATATACAGTGACATGACATGATGTCCCATGACAATATTCTCACTCTGTTCCAGACTGACGCAAGTAGCAGCAACTGCTTTCAAGCATCCAGGTAATCCAGCAGCCACCGGATCTAGGGTGGCCGAAAAATAGGCCACTGGTCTTCTGACTAGCCCGTGTTCCTGGGTCAGGACTGAAAGAGCACAATTCTCTCTTGTGTCACAGAATAGCTCAAAGGGCTTGGTGTAATCAGGCATGCCCAATGCAGGAGCGGTACATAGACAGTTTCTCAAAGTTACCCAAGCGTTCATGCTTTCGCTGTCCCAACTGACTGGGTCTTCTACTCCTTTCTTTGTCATTTTTATCAGGGGTCTGGCTAGAGCCGCAAATCCTACAATCCACTGTCTGCAGTAACCCACAACTCCTAAGAACATTCTCACCTCTTTCTGAGTTCTGGGCAGTTCCATTGCTTTAATTATTTTGATTCTTTCTGTAGTAACTTTCCTGATTCCTTTTTCTATCTGGTGCCCCAGATACTTCACTGAGTTTCTGCAAAATTGTAACTTGTCAGGTGACACTTTATGTCCTCCTTTTCCTAAGTGATTCAACAAGGCAATTGTGTCGGTGACACAGTCCGTTTGGGTTTTAGATGCCACCAATAGGTCATCTATGTACTGCACCAAAACAGACTCTCTTGGCAGCACTAGAGTTTCAAGGCACTTCTTTAGTATCTGGTTGAAAATCGATGGACTTTCAGTGTACCCCTGGGGGACACGATTCCAGACATAGATATGACTGTCAAATTCAAAACTGAAAAGGAACTTGCTTTCTGGATGCAATGGGATGGAAAAGAATGCATGGCACAGGTCGATGACAGTGAACCATTCTGCATTCCAGGGAATCTGATATAGTATCACGGCAGGGTTAGGCACAACAGGACAGCAAGGCACAACAATTTGGTTTACCTTGCGCAAATCTTGCACCACCCGGTATTTTCCTCTAGGCTTTTTAATTCCAATGATTGGCGAATTACAGGGACTGCTCAGCACTTCTTCTATTATTTCCGCTTCGAGCAGCCTGGTAATTTCAGTCGCTACTCCTGCCTTTACTTCTGCACTCATTTTGTACTGTCTGGTTTTGGGGTATACAGCATTTGCTTTTATTGCTATTTTAACTGGGTCCACATTTGCCATTAAGCCTACATCTTTTCCTGTGAAATCCCACACTTCTGGAACTACTCTTAACTGGAGTTCTTCAGGTAAATCCTCAACTGTTAAAGGTTTGATATCAGAATCTTGTCTGACCAACATCAGTTTGTACAGACCATCTCCATTAGGGGTCTGTATTTCGACGCCTTTTGGTGTGCAGTAGATGGTACAATGCATCTTGCACAACAAATCACGTCCTAACAGGTTCACGGGACTGGAATCACAGACTACAAATCTGTGCATTTCCTTGAAATTTCCTATAGAAATTTCCATTGGTTCAGTTACTGGGGTACTTATTATTTGATTGGAGATGCCCACTACTTGGATCGCTTCTCCCGAGAGGGGTAGGTTAGGAACATCCACTGTTCTTACAGTAGATCTGGTAGCACCAGTGTCCAACAGAAAGGTGACGTCTTTTCCCTCAACCTTTCCTTCAATGTATGGTCCAGTCTGGTCTACCGGTAAGGAGGCGCCAAGCACGCACTCCTCGTCCTCCCCTCTCAGGCCCAGTCAATCTTGATTTTCATAGAGGAAGGTGTCATTTAACAAGTACTGTGGTATGACTGCATCGCTTTAATTCTCGACTTCCCATACTTCCGCCCTCTCATTCTGCTGACCCTGATTCTTAAAATTTTGTCTAGGAGCGCGAGGTACTGGAGGTAATTTTACCTGTTGCTGGTTCTTCCTTGTCCCCTCTTTCTGCACCTGTGGAGTTAAACCATTTACAGGGGCATTACCGGCCTGCAGGTGTGGACACTCGTCTCTCCAATGCCCTATCTGGCCGCACCCGTGGCACGGAAACTTCTTCATAGCCTCTTCTCTACTCATTTTAGTTCGGGGCTTTCCTCCTCCCCCAGCAGTGGCATTCTGAGTATTGTTATTAGAAGTCAATTTACTTAACTGTTTCTCCTGCTGTTCAGCTAATTTCACCTGTGCCCACATGACCTTCTCCTTGAGAGCCTTCTTTTTATTTTCAATTTCATCTTCGCAATATTTTGCGTATTTCAAGACATCATCTATAGGTTTTCCCTGCCAACTGATTTTATTATCTCGAATCCATTGTGATATTTCAGGCCTTAGTCCCAGGACAAATCGGTAACTGAAATGGGTCATGTCTTTCATGTCTACATTATCGATTCCACTGTAAGTCTTAAACACTTGCAGCAACCTTTCATAAAAGGAATGTACAGTTTCATCACGTTCTTGGGTTGTTCTATCTATTCGGGTCCAATCTGTCTCTTTTGCGGGTACCTTTTTCTTGAGATACTGTATGACCTGGTCATATTTCCTCATTACATCAGGTGAGGGAGCTCCGGTTTTCTCATCTCTGGGGTATTCATCATTAGGCCAATCAATTTCTATTTTACATTCGGTCCATAGATCTACAGGGACTACAATGTCGAAAAACCCATCCAGGTCTTTCAGAAGACATTTCTGAACTTTTATAAAGCGTTCAACCTGCCTGTACCAATCAACAGGTTTTTCCCGTAATTTCGGAAAGTCATTTGTAAATGACACAATATCCTGTCGAGACCAAGGGACATGGACATACTTTCCTCCCGGGACCTCTCTCATGGGACACAATTTTTCTGCGGGAGTTACTTCTTTCAGCATATATTCTGACGCTTGTGATTTTGCTCTACTGTCTTCCTTTTTCTTTGCCGACCGGGTTCTCCATTTTCCCACTTCTCCCCACTTCTGCAAGAGCTTTAACAATTCCTTTATTTGGATCTGTTTTCCCCCCACATTCAAGTTTTCTAAATCTTTGTCTGAAAAGTCTACTCTATAAGGTTTCTGAAGGATTTTGGAACGACTAACATCAATTCCCATTTCTGTGGCTGTATCCATTATCCTTTCATGGAGCAACCTAGCACTCCGGGTAAGATTTTTGCTGATAAACAGTAACTCTTCTTCACTGTACGAGCTTAGGCGTTCAACTCCTACATTTCCAGCCATCATTTCTTCTATTTCTATCCTTAATTTATATATCTCTAATGCTTTGGGTTGGGGAGTGGTCTCCTTCTCCAGCTCCTTTGTCCATCGGTCTAATTCTTCTGGGGATACTACGGTGGCACTCCTAACCCCCGAGGCACCTTCGATCATCACCTCTTTTGGTCTAGTCTGACTTCTGGCCCCCGACGTACTAGTCCTAGGCTCTCTAATGGGCAAATCCATCAGAACCACAGATTCACACTCACTCTCTTGATCTTCATCTATGAATACTTCCTTCCTCGGAGAAGGGACACTAGGAGTAGGCAATATTGGGGTGATAACAGGAGGACGGGGACTAGCCAGGTCATTTCTATACAGTGGAATAGCTGGACCAATAGTTACTGGAATAGTCAGGGAATCAGGATGGGGATGTATCTGGGCAATAGTTCGAACTAAATCCTCTCGCTGTCTAGCCAGGGCTTCCTTTTCCTTTTCTCGTAAGGCCTTTTCTGCAGAATTGTCATGCAACACCTGAGGTACTAAGGGAGGATAAATACTTGGAGCAGTCGGAGTGATCAATCGGGGTGGATTTTCTCCGAACGGCTGATAATTTGGGACCGTGGATTTAGGTCTGCAAAACCCATCCCCGTCACTGGTTTTACTGTCTGTACCCGTTCCATCTGTATCACTATCCCTCCTACATCTGGGATATTTTGAAAAGGGATTTGGAGAGTGCACAGGTTCTGACTCTGCAACATAGGGAGGTGGGTTTTTCATTAACAAATCTTCCAGGTGCTCATCTTCTGAGTCCCCCACAGGCATTAGATGATGGGTCTTTTCTTTACATTTTCCTTTCTTCTCTTCTAATACCCCCATCATAGGAAATAGTCCTTCAGTCAACATAGATTGCCTCCACTGTTTCATTTTCTGCTCTTTGGTCTGCGCTTGAACCCTTGGATACCATTTACTCACTCCCTTATCCATCCGGGGTCTATCTCGCTCTACAGCCTCAATCTCCCATTCCTCCAGGGCTTCATACTGGGTCAACCTAGGTCTAGGGTGTAATTCATTCATGCGGGTCCTTAAGTTAAACAGAATCCGACCATTAAATGTACCTTCAACAGGGAATGCTAGGACTCCGTCATCTGCAGTATACTTTGCCCAATTTTCTAACCAGACACAAGTATGGTACCCTTTATCAAACAGCATGAAAGAGGCAGGGGTATTTGGCGGGGGAATGAGCACGCCTTCCCTCATCCTAATGGGCTTGTCAGTCTTGAAAAAATTCTTTATTTTATCCGAAAATGACATTTTCCTCTTTACTCCATACATCATGTGCGGTCTACCTCGTATAAGCTGATCCTTATGAAATCCTAGGTACTTTGGATTTGGTATGAAGTCTGGATACCACATGCAACTCTCCAGACTCGCTTCTAACTCGGCCTGATTAATTTTGTTTACCTTTGTGCTTCCAATGCCAGCGCGACTTTTATTTCGCACTACCCAATCAGCACAGAGAACACAAAGATCCTTAACCAATGGGTGCGCAGCCTTTCCGCAAGACAGAGTCTCACGCTTCGGCACTCACCCCTCCTTCACAAATTCAGTCTCACTATACACCCGCTGTTTTGACCAATACCAGCGCGGCACGGAGTGACGTCAGAGCAGTCTTCCGACCGACTCCCTCCTTCACAAGGTAACGGAAACTTTTTACTCTCTCTAAAGTGCGAATGCAAATTTTAGTCGACAACACGCAACGTCTGCCACTATGTCTGAGTGTTCTAAAAAGATAAAAGAACTTTCTTTCGCTGCTAGTAAACCACTTCTGTCTACTTTTCATTCACTCTAGGTAGACTTATTTGCCTACCCTCACACACGAGTAATATAGAACCCGTTATTCTTCCGACTCATCCACTTTCGTCAGGGATATGTACTGAGCCGGGATTTCACCAGTGAACTATTTTACTTACCAAACAAGCCTCGGAGACCCTACTACTCCTTCGGTATGCGACCCTTACTAGGTGATATCGCAATGAAAGTTTTATAACGGACTCGTAGCTATCATTTATTCAGATGCAAACAAAGGTCCTAATTAGTGCTTCCAGTTATTCCTAACCCTGCACTAATGGCTCAAACCAGTGACTTCAACAGCTAACCGGATTCTGCTCACCGATAGCTAAATACTTCCCCGGGGATTCGAACTACACTGAACATTCACAAACAATTTTCCGGTTAATATAACATTTATAGCAGCAATGCAAAAATCATATACATTTACATATAAATCCTTAAAACATTTCAAAATATTTGAACCAATACAGTAGAAAATCAGCAGCACATTTTATTTCACGGTTTGTTTATCAACTACCCTGTCTACCTAATCTAACTAGTCCAAACCATCCTCTGCTTACCAGAAAATTACTGATAGAGCGCGCAGTTCACCCTAGTCACCGAGTTCACCAATTACTTACACGCACTGGGCCCTGGCGTGCACAAGATTTAATACACCATTGACATTTGGGGTGAACTGGGTGATGGCTTCTGTTGCACGCTTCTATGAGCAATTAAGGTTTGGGTTTACACCTCTGCTTACCATGTACCTGACTTACCCCAGGCACAAATACATATGACAGATCTGGAGCTAACAGGGAAAATAGTAGACAGGGATCCTAGGAAAAAATACTCTTTATAAACAGTACATTCTTATCCACAATTTCTGCAAAATGACCACAGACACCTGAGGATGTTCAAAACTTTATATAGAATATTTAAAGAAAGTATGACAAGGCAATAAGTGATATGCAGAATAATGCGTCAAACATCAAAATCAAAAACACCAGGTAACTATGTATTAACACTAGGACCATTGAGTATATGGGAAGACTAAAGGTAGGAATTTTAGAACAGAGCTAGTCACTGCAATTTTATACTAGAACATAGGACAGAGATGGGATCTAGAACATGTACTTAACCTAAAATCTTTAAACTATTCTTGCTAAGTTCACCGCAATCATGCTAAAGGAAAGGGAAAAATTAGAACATGCTAAAATATAACAGTTTTGCAATTCCCTAAAGGTGGGGAGAGAAGTGGAACAATTCTAACAACTAATGGAATATAACTTGCTTTTCAAGATGATAGAACGATATCACAGGCAAGAGTGCTTTAATAAGAAAATGGAGAGAGAGAGAAAGAGAGAGAGAGACGCAAAACCCACAGACTGATATTTACCTAGTTCAGAATGAAGACCAACCCTGGCCACGGGTCAGTTGGGAGGACAGGGACAAGGACCCTCAGGAAGGAATGCCAAAGTGCGAGCAGGTACAGCTCACGGGCAGTCAGGACAGGATACCCCTCAGGTTCAGGGTCAAGACTGGGCCACCCAGGGTACGACCAAACACCCACAGCTTCGGACAGCAACGCCTGCGTTACCCCCTCTCCTGCAAGTAATCCGCCAGTAACCCCGATTGGGTTTTCGAATTTCCCCAGCAAAGTGCTTCGCCAGCACTTAGGATTATTTCCACCCCTTAGGAGTTTGTGAAAAGTATGGACAGAGTGCTCCGCAGCACTTTCAGATTGAGCACCTATAGAGTTCGTAGGGTCAGTGACAGGTCTGCTACTCGGACAAGTCGGACAATTTTCCTAAGCTAAACTAGGGCAATTATACTATTTTGGGGTCCCTCAGACCACCCCCTAATGTTGCAAATGACAGTTTCCCACATTATGATTGGTCAGGAGAGGTGGTGCGGTCATTACCACCTCCTAGAATTCAACTTTCTCATCCCAATTATTAAAATTTTCCTACCCGCCCCTTGGGTTCACGTTCCCATGCATAGAATACAGCAGTACAGTAAAAGTTCACAATAGGTAGCAACAGAGTTGCATCGTCCAAGGTAAGATTCTGTCTTCCCAGGGAAGTTCTCAGGTGCATTGTGCTTCAGGAGCCAGCTGGCTTGTTTCAGCTTCTGCGCAATGGAGTTTTTCTCCGGTCATGTGATGGTGCCCAGCAGAGCCTCAAGTATGGCTCCGCTCCCGATTTCCCAGCCCCAGAGACGCGGTACATGAAAAGTAAGCGAGAACAAATTAAAATCACATATAAAATGATCACACTGTATACCATGATGAAATTCTAACCATCCCTTATTTTATAATAACTATAGCATTACTGTTTAGTGCGAAAAGACAGATAGGCTAAAGCAGCAGTGGCAAGCAGAAAGCGTGGTGAGAGACAAGCGGCCATGTTTTCAACAGTGCGCATGAGCACAGATTCCCTCCAGAATGCGAGTGCGTCACATCACATGGGTATGACCGACGCATGCGCAGACTGAATTTCAGCAAAGCAGCCGATTCTTTAGTGCAAGCTTCGTTAATATAGAAAAGACATATGAGCAAGCATCCTGGGGACACCCGCGTGTTTGGGAAAACGTATAATAAATGACGAACAACTGGTTTAATAGGATTATACATTAGGCGAGGTTCTTGCACTAGAGCAAGGCGCTTTACGTGCGAATCCTTGCTCAATCATGTGCAATCACTTTGGTTCGATAACAGGAAATGCTTAAACATAGGGGCATATTTACAGGCCCCTAATGCCATGGGAACGTCACTTTTTCCAACGTTTCGGTAGCGATAGGGGCTTCGCTTTATTTAACAAGGCAGCATTAACCCACTAAATGTGGCTTAACGCTGTCTTATAAATAAGACCCCTTTCACGCTATGCTTAACATTAAAGGGGAGGGCAATGGGTGTTGAGGTGGGTGTTCCACTGCAACACCCACTGATTTTGACGCTGCCCCCTATTTACACGGTCGGCATAAATAGGAGACAGTACCAAAATTAAGACCAGGGAAAACCTGGTCTTCCCCTGGCGCAACGAAGAGAAATGTTTCATTTCTCCTCGTTTTTGCTGTTTCCATGTGAGCTGCGTTGTGCAGCACACATGGAAACAGCAAAAAGCCAATGATTGTTTGTGTACAGGAAGGCCCCCATTCTTGCACATAAACAATGTATGTATGTATGTATAGGCATTTATATAGCGCACTACTTACCCGGAGGGTCCCAAGGCGGTTCGACCGCTGCGAAACCCTTCCTGGCTTCCCTGAGAGATGGTCCCTTAATGGGTATCTCCAGGGTGAGACCAGGCATCCCCGGCGGTCTGGTGGGGCCGTTAGATTGACTTATCTACAATTGACATATTTAATTTACCTATAAGCCCCAAGTAAAGTACACTACATGTTCCCAGGAGATGAAATGCTACTAGTGGATATGCAGCATTGATTGTACCACCCACACAAGTAGCCCTGTAAAACATATCTCAGACATGCTTTGCAGAGCCTGTGTGTGCAGGTTACTCTGCTATTTTGACGTGGCATTTAAAACCCCTTGCCAAGCCTTAAACTACCCATTTATTCAACATAAGTCATCCCTAAGGTAGGCTCTAGGTAGCCCATAAGACAGGATGCTGTGTAACTAAAAGGTAGGACATGCACTTTCATGTTTTGTATGTCCTGGTAGTGAAACTCTCCCATATTAATTTTTTACTACTGTGAGACCTACCCCTCCCATAAGTTCACTTTGGTGATTCCTTGGTACAACTCACAAGTGTAATTCCTAATTGTGAGGAGGTAGAGCTATCATGTTTAGTACATATGGAACTGTAATGATAAATTCTGTTTAATGATGAAGTCGAATATATCATGACAATTTAAAAAATGCTACATTTAGAAAGATGGAATTGTTACACATCTGCAGGTGGGTGATATACGGGGCGTGTGCATTCCCTCTAGATAGCCACAAACAAAGGGAGCTTAGATGTGACTGATGGGCCATCCACATCCCATGGACCATCCTGGGCAGGATAAGAGGGAGTAGCTGGGCACAGCCTCACACTTACACCGGAATAGGCAGTGCCCTGTCCCCACACAAAGGACTGCTTAACCCCTACAATGAGTCTGGAGCCACAGCAGGGAGGAAAGATCTCTGGGCACTTCAAAGACCCACTTTGAAACCTCCCCCACTTCAAAGGTACCACTGGGTTTAAGAACTGGACTTCTGACCCTAGCAACTCAGTAGAATTGTGGACCTGTGAATACTCTGCAAGGAAAGGCTGCTTTTCAGCTGAAGGACTGTCACTCTGCTGAACTGCTGCTCTGTTGGGAGTGCTTTTCTGGTGTGCTGACCTGCCTGCTGACGTCCTTGTGTGGGTGCGAAGGACTGGACCTGCCCCACTTGAACCCAGAGTGACTTCAAAGGCTTACTGGCTGGATTTTTGTCGTCTTGGTCTTGTTCTGTTTATTACATTAAGCTCTATTTATCTAATCCAGTGTGGTATCTTTTTGCATGCTTTTTAAACTGTTTTACTGTTTGAAGTGTTGCACAAATACTTCACAGATTGCCTATTAAGTTACGCCTGGCTGCTCTGTGTCAGGCTACCAGAGAGTGAGCACAGGTCAATTAATGGTGCATCTGTGACCAAACCAGACTAGGACTGTTGGTCCTGCCAGGACAGGGTGCATACCTCTGCAAACCAGAAATCCAATTTTTTAACAAACATTTTGATGCTATTGGTAGAGGTGTCAATGCGATCTGCAAGCATGGAGAGTTTATAAACCCGGCTCTGCTGGTGGTAACGCTTGAAGGCAGATTAACATTTTCCCGGTCCTCGTTGTGCTGGCTTGTCCTCCATCTGCACTCCAGTTTCTTGTAGTGGCAAATAGTCAATCTGAACTCCTCCATGTAACAGTAAATTTGCAGTTTAGATATTATGGTTTTGCTTGATTTTAAGAGCTTCATGGCATCTGTTCGGTTAGTTTATTTAAATTGGAGAGGGTGCCACAGAGGCTGCTGCTGATAGCAGGCCATATTCCATAAGTTCTGTAGGCAAGGCTTCTTTTGAGACCATGTTCCATTCTTGGCAGGAAGGTTGGGTGGGATGGATCTGCAGTGATGCAGGTGGAATCAGGAATCTAATTGGTCCATGTGATGGCCATTGGCTTGTTTACCTTGATGGTCCTGAAGGTGGTAAATATTGGATAAAATAGGTGTGTGGCAGATTGATAACCATCAACTGGTAGGGAGTGGCTGAGGTTTCCCAGGCCTTTGAGTAGGAAAGGGGTGTTTGGATCAATGTAGGTGGAAATGGAGGTCTCTGATGGGGATAAAAATGCTTGAGTCAAGGAAGAAAGATGCAACCAGGACTGTAATGGCGATGGCAAAGCCGCTGCATGGTCTAGGTAGTCGTTAGATGAAGGAGTCACTCAGGGTGAAATTGGCAATAATGTAGAGCTTGAAGTTTAGGCACTCCATTTTACTCGGTGTTGCCTCTGGTTTGATAGTGGAGATAACAGAATCATTGAAGATGATGGCAATTCTGCCTATGGGTTTCTGTAGTCTATCTTGTCTGGTAATATTGATTCCGGAAGGGATGGCTGTGGCAATGTCATGGGGAGATGAGGGCATCAGCCAGATTTCCACAAGAAACAGCAGATACAGTGAGTGTACAGGAAATAGGTCCCAAACATCAGTTGTGTGATTGGTGAGGGAGCGTGTGTTGACGAGTATGCAAAATAGTGTGAGGCGCTGAGCATTTGGTGTGTGGCCAGGTGACTGTGAGTGAGTGTTGGTTACTTGATACTTTGGATGACAGAGAGGTGACTGGTGGGTGTGGGGGTGCCAAAGAATTTGCAGTAGGCTTCCGGGTTTGAGACCATGGAGTTCACAGTGGGATAGCATTGAGGGGAGTAGGACCAGGCTTCCTGGCATTGGGCATGGATGGGGAGTGGATAGGAGCAGATGGGATGGCCTGTGGCGATGTCCGCCCTGCAGTCGCAATTAAGTAGGTCCAAGAGGATGACAGGAGCAATTAAACAGGGCTGGGGGGAGCTAAGAGACGAGAAACAGGAGAGCCATAGAGCACTGCAAGCAGGATCTGGGAAAGATAAGGAGTGTGTAGGACGGTCAAAAAGAGGAGAGAGAAGAGCAAAAAAAGGCACAGAAAAACATATGAAAACAACAAAAATTGGCACATAAACGAAAGCAAACAGAGCAAAATAAGGAGCAATTAAAGCTGAGAAAAGTGGGAGAGAACCAAGTGTTTAAATGAGCAGAATGAGCATTAGTGCATATGTGAGGAGTGAGAAAGGGCACTGTTAGAGTGAGACAACCAAGAAAAGGCACAAAAGCAGTGAGAAGCAGGAAGACAGACACAGAAAACAGTGAGAAGCGGGCAAGCCAGAGGCACACAATCAGCAAGAACTGGAAAAAACAGAGGCAGTAGGGGGCATTCAGACAAGAACAGAAACAGGGCAATGGCAGGGGCAGAACAAGACAAAACAACCACACTGAATTTATCAAAGACATAGGGGAGCAAAAGTGGGAGATAGAGAGAGAGTGAGACAAAGACAGAGTGAAAGTGAAGAGCAGCTGGAAGCCTCAGACACCCTGGAGCAAGGTCCAAAATGGGTTTCCCTGGTCAGAGGACCATTGCAATAGACAATGAGCAAAATGCAACATTGCATATTAATATACCTCGTTAGAGTTAACTTGCTATTAAATGAGGTAGTAAAGCAGCTTATAAGACAATCAGTAAGATCACAGTTTGGAATGGTTTAAGTAAAGTGTATCTTTGCCTTTATCATCATCCAGCCAGTTAAAGGTGATCAGCAACTTCTTTTTATACATTTATTTCCCAGTAACCATTAGTATTTTCAACAAGATTGTAATTCCAGAGCTCTGTTATGGGGGGTCACAAAAGAATGACAGAAAGAAACTTTAGCTTTTTTTGTCATTCAAAATGTGCTACTTTTAATGTAGTTCGAAGAACATGACTCCAACAAGATCGGAAACAAATTCTTTCCTGCATTAAGACGATGCTGCACATTGAAGGTCTATTTGGAGATGTCTTTCATTTCAGAGCAGTTTTCTTCCAGATAACTCCATCCCCATTTTCTCTTAAGAAGTATTCAACATAAAAAAAATTACACATAGAAGGCACTTAGAGCATATGCTTACATGTAGATTATAATTATTAAATGTTATCACTTGTTGTCTTTATTATTGCCACTTTGTATTCATTTTATCACTTTTACTCAAGTTCTATTTGCTGTTTATCCTGCTGATTATTGAATTTATGTTTGGTCACTTACATATCAAGTCAAGTCAAATCAAAACCACTTTAATCGATTAATTAAAATCATAAAAGGTACATAGCAATCACACAATTCATACATTACAATTCAAATTAATATCGTTAAAACAGTTACATACCATAAAAATAGGGCTTTTAATTTTTAAAATTCAGGGAATATAGTACAATACAGAATAAAAAGAGTTGTATTGCATAGAGCTTATGAGGAGGATGATTAGAAGGGACACCAGTGGACAGCGGGCTACATTTTTATCAACATCTTTGATTCTTAATACATACGGCAGCTACAAAGTAACTAGCAATATTGAAAATAATCCAAGGGGTTTCCAATAATTGTAAATAAAGCAAAGCAGGCTAAGCCTGGGCCAAACCTGTTCCCCTAAACAGTGGTAAAATAAATTTCAATCAAATTTAATAGAAATAACCACAGAAAAGGGTAAAATGCATTGTGTCTTGAATGGAGCTATGATTACAATTACAAAGGGACGTATCTGCAGGGTTACTCCATCCTTCATACGTGCCCAATAAAAAATGTATTAAATTAAAGCGAAATTTTGTTAACAACCTGCGGTGAAAAGACCTTGTAACTAGCTGCAAATATGGCTCGATCTGAGGAGTCATAACTAGCAAAAAATGGGCCCTCACCAGGGGTATATTTAATTCCATTTGCTCCCTTTCCATACATTTTGACTCTCGATAATGTTTCTTTACCCATGCGATATCCCCCTTAACAATACCATCAGGGTTTTCAAATAACTCTAATCTCCCAAGTTTCTGCAACTCTTTTTTTACATAAAGTAACCACTGTATCTCTTTTACTTTCACTTACATATCTATTGACTAGTTGGCTCACTAAAGCGGCATTGTTAATACACCCTCATAAAGAAAAACAGCACACAGCAAAATAAAGAATCTACTTTTTGCCCTAGATCTGCTAAGGGGTATGGTGATGTATCCCCGTCAACAATACATATGGTCTGCAAGAGTTAAATTACACTCAATCATCTACTTGGCCTTTGGCCTGGCCAAGGAGGATTTTAGTCATACCATATGTGAGACCTTTCAGCCTCCAAACTCTGAGCCTGCTGACCAGAGGTAAAGTAAATGTCCTCACACCCCCAAACATGGTTTAATTGTCTTACAGCTGATTGACATATTTAATTAACTTATAAGTCCCATATAGTGTGGTATACCATATACCCAGGGCCAGTAAATTACATGCTACTAGAAGGCCTGCAGCACTTATTGTGCCACCCACTTAAGTAGCACCTACATGCCCAGGACTGCTAGTGACACCTGAATGCAGTTTTAAACTGCTAATTCAATTTGGAAATATAACCCCCTTGCCAAGCATTCAGCTCTGATTTTATTACATAGGTCACCCTCACCCCTGAGGTAGGCCTTAAGGAGCATATAAGGAAGGGTGTATTGTAATTAAAACGTAGGTCATGCACTTTTACGTTTTACATGTCCTGGTAGTGAAAAACTCCAAAATTCATGTTTAACTACTGTGAGGCCTACCTTTCCCATAGGGTAACATTGGGGTGCGTTATTACCTTTAATAAATACTAACATTTCATTGGGACCAGGTAGCTAGTTTATGTTTGATATTTATGAAAATGGTTTTAATTACAATTTTTAAAATGGCAGTGTTAGAAAGGTATTTAACAAGGAGTGGAACCTTAGGTGGACAATTTTTAACGGGGTCCAGTGTGTGTGTCCAATTCACTAGCAACAAGGAAGGTACACACAGTTCCCCAGAAGGACTGGATCAAAAGGAGGGAGTGTGTGGTGTAGTGTAGAAGCAAAAACCAAGAGGGAAGGGGGAGGGGGGAATTACTTCTTGGGAACTAGAACCCTCACACACCCAGCAAGCTAGGAGTCATGCTTCATCATATGGGTCCTGCTCCTTGTCAGACTGGCGCTGCAATGTCGGACGGGCACCCGCGAAGGGGCTCTTTAGTGGAGATCTTTTGTTCCAGCCATATGGTGCATGCGTGTGAGAGGGCAGGTGAATGTGTAGTCGTGAATAAGTGGTGATTGATTAAAAAAAGTGGGTTAGTCCACAGGGAACTTTATTAACGTGGCTAACTCCCTTGATTAAAATGGTGGGAGGGGAGATAGACGCCATGACTATATGTGGCGAAGATATCTGCAACCCTCAGTTTAGGTCAACATGTTTCATGCTAAACTAACAATTCCTCAGGACCTTGGTGCTCGTACTACACAGTGAAATTAAAAACTTCATACAACCTTGGGCCTTAAGGTCTGTAGTGGGACAGGCCAATTGGTACTGCCCTGAGTAATGCAACCCTAAGCAATTCCCTAAGGTACTTCTCACTCTGCTCTGTGGGACCTGCACAGAAGAGTCAGGGACCCAAGCGGTGTGCGGTCTCTGCCTGCAAACCTACCCCCGCGCGTAATCCAGAAGGAATCTGGAGCAGCTGCTCCAGTTGACCTAAACTGAGGGTTGCAGATATCTTCGCCACAATAGTGACGAGGAGCAGGACCCATATGATGAAGCATGACACCTAGCTTGCTGGGTGTGTGAGGGTTCCAGTTCCCAAGAGGGAATTCCCCCCTCCCCCTTCCCTCTTGGTTTTAGCTTCTACACTACACCACACACTCCCTCCTTTCGATCCAGTGCTTCTGGGGAACTGTGTGTACCTTCCTTGTTGCTAGTGTTAGAAAAGTGACATTTTTGTAACATTAATGCCTGTAGCCTGTCTTGGGTCATATGACTGGGTTTAACTGACAGTTAGACTTTGTGAATTCCACTTAGACAGTACTGCTGGTAGAATGGGGGTGGTGGAGCCCAGCACAGCCCCACTTACAACTGGATAGGCTGTGCTCTGCCTTCACACAAAGGACTTATCAACTCCACATTGTCACTGCAGCCAGCTTGGAGCCCGGCCAGGGGAGTCAGAAAATTCAATGCACTTCAAAGAGACTTTCTAGAAACTTCTCTTGCCTTCCAGACGAAGGGCACAAGGTTTAACAATAGGACACTCAGACCCACTAATAAGTTCACTTTCTGGATCTGCAGACAGAATCTCAGAGGGCAGCCTGCTCTAATGACCTACTGTGCACTCTGCAATAGTGCTTTGCTGTACATGAAAGCACTACTTTGCTGCATGGAGCTTGCCTTCAAGCCTCAGAGGTCAGTCCTGCTGTTTACGACCTGCATTTTCACCTTGACCCAGGGCTACTAGAGTGACTCTACGAGATAGGTTTCTGGCCCTCTTTTCAGAGCCATGGGACATAAAAGTCTCCCACCATCTTGAACCCACAACTGGACCCAGCCTGAGTGAGGCTCACTCCCCCAAGTGGAACCAACCAGTCCTGTAACCTTGGTTGTGGTGTTAAAGGTGCCCAGAAAAATCCAAAACTGAGGACTTGAAAAATGTTTGCCTAAAAACTGCTCTGAGAGCTGAGGGAACACAGGGACTGATCTGCTCATCTACCTGTCCAAGGTAAATCACTGGTCGGCCTGACTTAGCAGCTGCTCCCGCTACCTTCTTCACTGCAGCAGGAAATCTTGTTCAACTGTCCTTTGCCAAATGGGGTATCCAAGCCCCACAAACTGTCTTTGGGTACAGACGTGTGCCTCGTCCCACAGAAGATTTTTGACTTCCAAAAAACAGACTAATTCAGATCATATGAATCTTCATAGCAACTTCGATCCAAGGCTCCACGATGAGGACGTTCCTGCCTCGAAATCACCTGCACCCTTGCCCCACATAAATTTACCTTATCAAGACATTTTTCTTGAAAATTCTAAGTCTGAAGAAAGCAGTGACCAGGCCAAATCCACTTTTTAGATTCAAAACACACTCCATTGCAGTCAGCCATAGTTTCTTTTACTTTGACCAAGTTTCAAACAAGATGCCTGGGGTTAGTGCTTTTATCTTTTACCAAAATCTTAAAAATAATTCATAACTCCGTTTCTACTGATTGGATTTGTATACCTTTGGTGTCAAATAATGTATTCAAATGTAGTCTATTATTGTAAATTGTCATGGGGTTTTTATTGTATTGTGGTTTCACTTTATTCTTGTTTGTGTGCAGCATAAATGCTTTACACAGTGCCTTTAAGTTTTGCTTGACTGCTTTTTATGCCAAGCTACTAAGGGTTAAGTATAGGTTAATTTAGTGAATTTCTTTGGTTCACCCTGCAAGGGTCTGTGGCTGCTGCTTGACCAGGGCTCACACACAAGTCAACCAGCAACCCAATTTCTCACACCATGCTGACAAACAGTCCCAAAACACACAGTAATTCCTAGTAATGTTTTTCTTCTCCCTGGACAATAACTGACCAAAACCAGGGACAATGGGAGTCATCCATTACTATCACGGACATGAAGTTCACCCACACATGTGAGGCAGTGTTTTTATTAGGACAAGAGTGAGAACACTGGGTCATATGAATTTTGTGGATCACTGAAAATTTAGGGCATTTCTTTCACAAAAATATGAGAATACATGATTTTAAGCAACGTTTAATGTTCTCAAGGATTTGTGGGTAAGAAACTTCACAGGATCATAGACTCATCCTAGACTCATCTGTGTGGTTAGTTTGCAGAGTTGTCTGGGTTTTGTAGGTCTCACTGAAGAAACAAAAAACCTTCTTAGGGGTCCCACTGATACTTGGTCCTTTTAAACCAACAAAGAAGAAATTGGCACAGATGCTGAAATATAAAAGAACCTCTTTATTAACCTCAAATGAGTGGGACTACGTCATACAGGAGCCTGAGCAGCTGAATGAGGCAGTCTGAGGAGTACAGAAAACTGGGGCCTTATATATGCTTAGGGTTACATAGTCATCATAAGACCAAGGGGCAGTCCTGGCTCATGTAAGCATCCAAAAATGACTAAGATTGGCATACAAGATCTGCTTGCTCACAAAGTGGGAGGAGAGTTACTTATCCATACAGCAGCAAAAATAGCCTGACAGTTATACTAGAGAAGCAGGTGCATTCTACTAGCTAGGCCCTTCTGGGCATGTGCGAAGGTGGAAGATGCTAAATATAGTTCGTTTCTAGGCAGATTACAAGAGTAGTCAACACTGAGAGAAGACAGAGCACATGGCGAGCACGTGGCAGCACACGGCAAACTAAAAAGGCTGCCAGAAATACAAAATGGCTTTCACAAAACGGATAAGAAAACTTCTAAATACAGGATGGCTTCTGCTAATGCTAACCCATTGCTGTCAATTTACCACAGACAACCGTGTTAGCATTAGCTGAAGACATTCCTATGATCCAGTAGGAACATAGAAAATATTTGCACATTAATTTTCATAATTTTATCAATTTCCAAATTCATTGCTAGGTGGGCATTTTCCATTCTAAACACTTTTAATTAAACAGGTATATATACGCATAAGCAGGAATACAAAGGGAACGGAGCATCAGGTCATAATTAACATACAGATTGCAGGAGAGAGAAATGACCACTATTACAAACAGAATTATCTTCTTTCTAGTCCAAAGAAAAAGCAAAGCCTAAAATCATCTAGTAAACATTTTCAGGGCTCCTGTGCATTTCAGTGACTATCCATTTTAAAATAGCTAACAGGAAATCTCTAATAACAACATTTTCCAATTGACTGTTACATTTTCTTTTTATGAGGGCTAGAACATTAATCATATCTGGGACCAGGAGGACCACACAGGCCATAGGAATTAGGACAAAGAGCTGCAAAGGGCTACTCCTCCTCAAAAATGGGACGACTAAAGGGGTATATTATTGACAAGAAAATCCATCACCGTTCTTTAGCCCACTCTGCCACCCCAGTCCTTGAGGAAATTGAAGCCACTGAACAACCAACCACAGGGGAGTCTTCTCCGTGTGTCCGTTTGAGCCTCACAAGCTCTTGTTGTTTCCACTGTGGAGCTGCACAACTCGCAACTCAAGAATCACAGCCCAGTTTCAAGGAAAAAAGTCTCTTCTTTCAGGATAGGGCAGTCACCCACTAGGCAAAATGATCTTAGCGATCCTATCTAGTGCCCCAGGCAGTGCACCAGTTTTCTTTACTTCAGTCTAATAGGCATCAGAGACACAGCACTTGTACCCTAATCTCAAGTCCTTCCCTAACTCCTGTATTACACTGCTGGTGCACTGCTCATTCTTTGGGGCAAAACATTGAATCCAGTGTGCTCAGGCACCTCTTGACCAACAAACAAAGAAGCAAACTTGTATTCACTTTAGGACCAGGATTCAGAGGTCTGATGCTAGGATCTCTGAAGCAACCCTTGTCTCAAAAGGGGTCACCTCAAGCAAAGCTTCCTCGCCATTCTGGCCGGTCTGTGACTCTCAGCTGGGCATCAAATACAATTTCTCCTTTCTGATTTGTGACCCCATCTTTCGCCCAAGACAGTGGCAGGGCTTCCGCCTTCACTGAGGTCCTATTTGCCAGCACTGCCTGTTCTGGTTACCTTCACTTTGGCTTCAAGCTGGACTGGTGCTGACGCTGACTCTCCAGGCTGAATCTGATGTCCGGGCCCCTCTGGCAATGGTTGTAAGGCAGCAAATATATATTGGTGGACAGAAAGAAAGGTCTTTAGACAAGGCACCGAAACAGTCTATCAACAGAGAGGATAGTGTTATAATACTTCCTAGTCTTGGGACGTCCCATATATTAGCAAGGCACCCAAGAACCACTTTCATCTTATCTATGGGAGAGTAAAAAAACAGCAGCTTAGACCTATTGGGAAGTATAAAAGGAACTCTTTGGTGAACTAACAAGATTAATACATCACCCAATCCCAAGCATCCAAGGAAGTATGTATTCATTTACTAAATTGTGAGGAAAAGAGAAAAACAACACAGACATACCCTAAACCCTTACATTAGTGTATTCCTGTGTGGTAATCTGAAAACCCTCAAAAAAAGGAAATGTTCTACACTTTTGCTCATAAACTCTACATTACTTGTACAGGACTGCAGACACTTCTAAAATGATTCTTCTTAATAAAAGAACCTACATTGTACGTTTAAGGACCATGCTCTCATGTTATAGGAGCAACAGGAAAATCTAAAACTGCTAATTTAATAGCGTTTCTTATCTATAAAACAACATTTTCCGCAATGCATTTTTTGCTAAGGATCACATGGGCATCTTCCCTGCGTTCTACTTTTCATGATCCAGACTATGCAACATCAGCTCTAATAAGGACTGTCAGTTTATTTACACGGACTACCTAATAAAAAACTAGCAATGCACTTGCAAAACTATGTAGCATGGAATAACATACAATGATAGTGTTATCACCTAAGAATTTTAGAACAAAAACTACCCACATCTAGCTCCCCTTAAAGGTCAAAATAAGGGAACAACAATCTAGACTATTTATCCGGTCATTAAAACATCAGACAGGATGGGCAGTAACATAGCATATATATATATATATTAATTTTATTAATGCTAACACTTTTTAAAACAGTATTACTAAATAGCCAATTAAGTGTTTTAGTGCTATTTCACAGACAGTTTAGAAAGGCTAAAAAAAAAAAGAGAAAACGAGAGAGCAACATACATATTACCTAGCCTTATTTTGTAGAGGAACTAGTTTCCTTCCCCCATTTTGACAGTAGGAAACCTGAAACAAGTTTCACTTCTGTCAACACTATCAACCCCTATTTGTAGCAACTGGCCATAAACAAAGTTATAGGAGGTACATAGCACTTTTGAGGAGGTAAAGAATATGAATACCCAAACCCCAATCCTTCTTTCCCTGCGCTGCCATCTTGTCTTTCAAAAAGTTTCAGATTTCAAAATGTCAAAGCAGAACTTTACTCTGGGAGCCCTGCCAGGCTTCTAAATATAGAACTGACCTTTAACTCTTCCCAGCTGTCCTAATCTGTGTGCAAATGCAGCCCCATTCCCCTGTTTGTCAGTTCACAGTTAAGAGTATAACTTTTGCTGATTTTTGATACATATTTTCAATTCAATTCAATTCAATTCAATCTTTATTCGGTTTAAAAAACCTTGTAAGATACAGTACATTTAATCATAATACATCATATCACAATAAAAAGGAAAATTTGTTTGAGTACATAAAAATAGCGGGTGGATAAAAATATCAACACACTTCCTTTGCATATAATACATAGAATTCAATAGCCCTGATAAGGAAGATGAAAGACCAAAAAACTTAAGGAAATAGGCTAATTTTCTATGTTACTGTTGGCTGCTAAAGTGCTGCTTGCTTTACTGTCCTGGTGTACATTTTTTTTTAATCAAAAACAGATACCTAATTTATTGTTTTATTCTGTATATTTTATTCAGTTTTCGTGTACATTTGAGGGGCCGACTAGGACCACGTTACCCCCATGTGGTCATTCTGGGAAATGAATTGAATTCTATGTATTATATGCAAAGGAAGTGTGTTGATATTTTTATCCACCCGCTATTTTTATGTACTCAAACAAATTTTCCTTTTTATTGTGATATGATGTATTATGATTAAATGTACTGTATCATACATATTTTCAATTATAAGCAGTGTGCAATATACTTGTTAAACAACATAAAAATCAGCTATTTGTATTATACCCAAATGTATGCATTTACTCAAGCCTAAAGCATTTTAAAAACTGCTCTGAATGGAAAAAAATGCTGTTTAAATAGTGAAATTTACCCAATGTTGACTTTAATGTTTGGGGCACTTAAAAATTAATATCCTATAATTTGTTTACATAATATTCATCCTCAAAATGTTCTCTAGATAGCCCGGGAGTGGGAAATGTAAAATAATCATATATACCATTATAAAAATGAGTTTTTTACGCCTGCGCAGAGTGAAATTCCATATGCAAATATCCTCATTATGCGGTACAACACAACTTAAATTTAATTTTAATGCTAGGAGGTCACAGTATGAGTATTAAGCTTTATAGATATTAAAAAACAAATTTAAAAGCATTTATTTTCATTTTTATTTTTTCATAATTAATTAAAAAAATAATATTAAAACCGATCATTTTTAATAATTCCACATGAAAAGCAAGCTGCATCTCTTGCCTATCATATTTAGATGCATTCATTCACAAGCCTAAGCACAGAAGCCTAACTTGAAACAGGAAAATTTTGCGCCACTTTTCTTGAAAGGACAATTATTTAACATCAGAACCACGAATATGCTTATGTAAAAGGCTTTAAGAATGGAAATCCCTACCTTAAACTTTTTCCTTTTATCTTAAATAATGAACCTGATTTTTGTAACCTTTTAAAACAGCAGTCTATGGAGGATGTTTCCCTGTGTTTAACTGACAAAATCCTGGCTGAATCAACATTCCTGTCTCTCTGTGGCCTACAATCAAAACAACAGGTGCTGCTAAGCGGCAGTTAAAACACAGCTGGTGGAAAGCTTTTTTCAGTGTTGAAATGTAAGCACAGTGACTGTCTATTTAAAACTGAGGCCTTTTAATGCATGTTCTATAATATGTGTTTTAGTTCAGCAAACATTTACTTCATATGAAGTGTTTGGCTGTTAATATCTAATACAATGTATCTAAGAAAAATGCTGTAAGTTTATTTATTGCAAAACACACAATTTCATTTTTGAGGCCTATTTTATTGCTATTGAATGGGAATTCTAATTTTATCTTTTAAGCATTGGCAGTTTGTACATGTGCATAATTGCTTACTCTTATCAATTTAATAATAACATACAGTTATTTAGCATATCATATGGTTAATTTCTTTCTGGATTTTTATTAAATTTTTATTTAATATTAATTAAATGACATTTTGCATAACAGACTGATGACAGCAAAACAAAACACAAAACACACACGTTGAGCTAATTCCAGGCATATACAGAAGGGGGTAAAACACTCAGGACACAGTGGTCTGATGAAAAAGGTATGGCGTAATTAGGTATAACTTCAAGTGGCAATGACAGACCCCTGTTAGACCCAAGTATAAAATAAGGCAATGAGTGGTCTAACTACCAATAAGTCCCTAGTATATAATAGGGCAGGAGGGTTTAGAGGCCCAGTAGATGTAGATTTCCTGCACTGGAGTGTGCACTACTGTTTTGCCCGCAGTCTTTTTTAAAGGCAGTCCTGCTTTGCGGACTGTCTTTAATAATAAATTATATGCCAATTTGCCTTTGGAGTTAATTATTTTTACATATAAGTCACCCTTAAATTGTTCCCGCAGTGCCACAGTGGTGAGGTGTCAGGTACCTATATGCAGGGACATTATAAAAGAGGTTTATAAGCCATGGTGAGAGAAAAACTGCCAATATTGCTTTCCCTCATTGTATATTATGAGCTCCATAGGTTAACATTGGAATATGCTATTTACCCGTTAGCCGCGGCCAGTTTTTCGCGGCAGTGCGGCGGTTTGAATGAGTGGGCGGTGCCGGGTCGGCCGTTGGATGTTCGCAGCACCAGCGAGGTAGTGCTCGCGACGGCAGCAGGGAAGGGGTTAAGTATAAATATTGCAATGAAAGGGCTAGAAATTTAATTCATGGGCTTAAAAGATTGGCAGTGATAAATCAAACAACTTGCTACTGATACAGAAAAGAAGTTATACAACTTTATTTTCTGTGATACAAAAGCCAGCCTTTGAGCAGCCTCTCCTGATTGGTCAACCTTCACAGGCGTAGCAAAGCTGCTCTGATGAGGTGATAAGTGGCCTGCATAGAGCAGCCTATTTAAAGTGTGTTGTTACTCCAGAGCAGGGGTTATCTGATGGGGGAGCTCTGCAGCTGCAGAGAACAGGCCAGGTTAGTGCCTGGATATATTAAACTGGGCTTCAAAGAGAGCAGGACAGTTGGGATATCAGTCAGGCCGACCCCCTCTTCCTGTACCTCCAGCCAGATGGCAGACCCGGGAACCCGGGAATGGAGTTTTATGGACAATGAGCCACATCAATAGGTTGATTTAGCAAGGTCTGACTCTTCTGGAGAGGAATCCTCCATCTTGAATTGCAGTGCTTTCTGGGACAAGAATATGCCATACTTTTGAGAAAGCTGTCCTGCTTTGGGTGCCAACCTGCATCTAATTGGGCAGGGGTGCCACCCTGTTTGTCACCCCTGAACATTGAATAAATATGTCAGAGCTGCATAGCAACTTAGATTTGCTGTCTGAAACTGCAAGGAGAAGAGGGACTGCCCTGTTGAAACCTTGGCCTGCACCCAAAAGGATTGCAATCAGAGGTAATTTTGGAACTACAGCCCTGTGGACATAGCTTTGATTAAAAAAGTGTTAAAGAGTGAACTTTCTGAAAGCAACAGGTTAACAGATCTTCCCTGCACCATCTCCCTTAAGAAGTCCCCAGCCTGGAGTGCGTCCTGTGGACTTTTAAGGATTTGGACAGGTGCATTGTGGGAATTGTAGTTTCAAACACCTGCATTTGTGTTTTGAACACTTTGAACCATCAAGAGGAACTTTCAGAAGAAGTTTCAGAAGTGTTCAGAAGTTTGGAGCAACTATTGGAAAAAGCTCCATAAGTGGATCGACCAGAAGTCCAGAGTCAAATCGACACCCTTTAACCGCGACCCGGCTTGGATTTCAGATTCATCCCGTTTAAAGCTCCGGAGCTCCAGACCTCTAGGATTTCACTGGCGCCTCGCTGAGAAGCAATCTGACAATGTCACATCCAATTCAGCCTGCTGGAGGGAACTGTACGACATTGAGGGATAATCCACCAGAAAAGTTTTTAAGTCTAAATGTAACATTTTGACTGGAGCCTCCCACTTAGTGTATCCAACCAGCGCTCCATTGCGGTCGGTCTCAAACTTTGACTTTGTCCTAGTTAAGCATGACCTGATGTCCCAAGTTGGTGCTACACATTTTAAGCACTAGAAAGTGTTTCATCTTTAAAATTCATATCACTGGTTCCCTTTATTGGATTTTTTTCATTTTGTTGTGATTTTAATGAAACAGCTATTCCATATTTTTATTAATTGGTGTGGGATTTTTATTGTGTGTTGTGTTTTACTTATTTAATGCATTGGAGTTTTTAAATGCTTAGCATACCTGTCTCCTGAGTAACGCCTGCCTGCTGGTTGCCAGCTACCAAGGATTAAGCAAGGGAATCATTTATTGAGATCTTGTTTGGCCCCTATATTGCATTGGTGGCCTTATTCCTAGTGGCTTTATTCCAAGTGGTCGGTGCACACTTACCCCTACTAATAATCCACCTTCCAAAAGATATGTTTCCATCATGCCCTTTTCCATTCATAAGATTTTACCATGTGCATTGCTGCATGGTCCTGTACACAAAGAAAAATCATTATTAGTTTCAGCTCATTTGTTGGCTCTGGGTATCATGTGTTACTGGTAAACTTGCACACTCTTTATATGCTTGCAACCAAAAGATTCTGACAGACGAAGTGGCATATTGTTTTTTTTTAAAGAGACAAAATGACAGATCAAAACATCATTAGTTGCTATTTGTTTCTACTTATTTTCACAAAAAAAATCCTAACGATTTGCTTCTTTGGAAAAACGATCAGGGATATACACAAACAACCCCTTGCTCAATTCAGATTTCCCTTCTAAAAATGTAAACCTTTCTTGGATCACCCATGAGTTTCACACCTGTTTCATCCATAAACTGTATGTAAGATGAAAAACTAGAAAAAATTGACTACCTCTTAAAGAAATGCAAAACCTGCGGCTAAGAATTTTTTGTTGATCTAACTCTCCTTTTTCCTAAAAGCTGAGATGATGGTGATCCTAGCACAGCAAACCTTTAATTCATGTTTTTTTTATTTTTTATTTTTCCCTAAAAACCCAAACTGAAGCTATATTTTGGCTATTTTCTTGCTACCCTCTATGGGAATGCATAAACAGTGGGTATCTCTAAAATCCCCATGATTTCGGGAAAAAGGACAAAAAGCTGGTGTGGATACCTTATGAGGAAAATTTTTATGAAGATGTAAGTGGGAAGCACCCCAAACATAAACATAAAAAGTTCTCAGCACTTGGGTGGAAAAGCCTCAACTTAGGAATTCAAAATCATATGGAATAATTTCAATTCACTGTTTGCTTTATGAGGCATTTAAAATTTCAAAATGTAATTGAGAAAATACTTTTACTCATCACTGATACACATAACCTGTTTAACCAGTCATTAACCCCTTCCAGGCTCATGACGAGATGGGCTCGTCATGAAGTAGCCTCCTGCCAGGCTGATGACGAACCCAGCTCGTCATGAACAATGGACTTTTGAAAATTACAGCACAGCAGGAAAATATCACTAGCAGCGATGGTGTTAAACCAATTTGTTTACCTGGCCATCTGTAAGACTGTGATAATGAGACCACTATTTAAAAAATCCTCCCTTTTGACAGATGACCCAGCTAAGTGCCATCCAATATTGCAGCTTTCCTTTTTATGGAAACTGTTGGAAAAGTGTACACACAACTGCAAACATTTACAGAAATGAACAAATATTGCATCATCTTAAATCAGGGTTCATATCAGGCCAGAGCACAGAGCAGATATTTGCCTCAGTTCTAGATGATTCAGAAGACTTATGAATCAGGGTAAGGGAAGAGCACTTGAACTCCTAGAACATTCATAGTTATTGGCCAGACTGAAAGACATGGGCTTAGAACATGATGCCCTGAAATGGCTACAGTCTTAAGTCACAGTGATTCCATCATGGGAGATGATGTGGCCTAATGGCTAGGGCGGTTGACCTTGAATCTGGGAAACAGGATTTGAGACTCAGCAGGGAAGCTCAACATCCTGTGCAAATGACTTAATCTCCCCGTGCTTAACAAATAATTGCTTGTGTTCATGTTAAGTGCTCTGATGAATTTGGGTCTAGTTTGTGCTCTATAAAACTCCCAAACCAAAAAAAGCCCAGATATTATTCCTCTTTCCTACTACGTCTGCACCAAATGATTTTGCAAATGGAGGGCCAAAGGGATCTGCATCTTTACTATTAGTTTTTAACGTCTATATAATCTGATTGCCAATCTCTTCTATGTGTTCAGAAAATACAATTCTACTTGTACGCTGATGATACACAATTGCTATTCAAACTCAATACCCAGCAGCAAACCAAGGGCATCATTTACAAAAAAGTGCTGCAGCACTGCAAGCCCTTTGGCTGTGCCACGCTGCAGCACCTTCAAAGCACAGAGTTGTGTCATATCTACAAGGATATGAAGGATCCCTTTGCTCTCCCCTCCGCAGGCACACTATTAGCTGCCATGCGCCAACGCAGGCACCCATGCACCATGGGGCAAGGATGCCTGCGTGTTAGAATTGGGGGTCTCCAGTTGACAATGGTTCGCACCTTTGTCCAAGTAGGGACCCTACTTCATAGTCAGGGTAAGAGGGATACACTTCTGAAATAACCCCTGCTAACCCCCTTGGTAGCTTGGCATGAGCAGACAGCCTTATCTCAGAGGCAGTGTGTAAAGCATTTGTGCACAGTAATACAGTGAAAATACCACAAATGGACACCACACCAGTTTAGAAAAATAAGTAATCGTTATCTAAACCAAACAAGACCAAAACAACAAAAATCCACAATACAGTAATCAAAATATGACTTTTAAAAGGTAGAAACAGTTCTGTTCAAAGCACATTGCAGATGGGGCACTTTTCACACTAAGTACCTTGGATGCGTCACACGCACAAACAAAAACTATCTCAGGGGAAGTGATACGTTGGTTCCTTACTGAAGGGGAGGTGATGGGTCGGTTACTTACTGAAGTAGAGGTGATGTGTCGGTTTCTTACTGAAGGGGAGGTGAAGTGTCGGTTTTGTACTGTGGCCCTGGTGTTATTGCAAGCGTGGAGCCCAGATGGGATGAGTGAGGAGTGGGGATGTGTTGGTTTCTTCAGCTGCGACCCAGAACATCAGTGGGAACCCCTTGACCGGACTGAACTCCCAGCAAAGAAGTTCAGGAGAGGTGGGGGTGAAGTCTTTGTATCCCCGAAACTTCAAAACAGGAGGCAAGCTCTCCTTCAAGCCCTGGGAGATCTTCAAGCAGGGGACACAGCACATAGCAAAGTCCTTGTCCTTTCTTTGGCAGAACCAGCCACTGCAGACCAATCCCAGACAGCACACAGCAAAGGGGCAGTACTTCTCCTCAGTTTCTCCAGCTCTTCTCCTTGGCCAAGGTTCCTCTTGAATCCCAGAAGTAATCTTTGAATTATTTTCTATCCCTGAGACTTCCAACAGGAGGCAAACACTACTTCAAGCCCTTTGAGAAAACTCGAACAACAGGATGATCAAAGCACAGTCCAGTCCTTTCCCTGCCCAAGACAGACCCAACCTCTGCAGGCTCACCCCAACAGCACGCAGCACTGAGGCAGTACTCCTCCTCCAGCTTTCCCAGTTCTTGTTCCTGGCAGGTTCCTTAGTTCAGAAGTAATCTAAAGTTCAGGGGTCTGGGCCCCCACGTGTTGTAGCACAAATTCCTTTGTTCTCTGGTGGCAGAGAGGCTCTTTTCTCATCCAAAGCCAGTCCTGTCCTCTCTGGTGCAGCTACCTAGCAGGAGGTGTAGACAGCATTGTCCAAGGCAGACCTGGCCCATTCAGGTGTGAAAGAAATATCCTCCCCCTACTCTAAATGCAGCCCAGGTCTATTCAGCCCAGCCCTGACTCATCCAGGAAAGGCAGGACGCACATCAACCCCACCCCGCCCCAGTGGCTGTCTGAGAGAATGCACATTCCCAACCCATGTCATTCAAAAGTCAGACAGTCAATCCACAAATTAGCAGATGCATACAGGATGGCTAAGCAAGAAAACACCCACTTTCTAAAAGTGGTATTTTCATATTCACAGTATAAAAATCATCTTTGCTAAAAGATGCATTTTTTAATTCTGAGTTAAGGCAACTTTCTATCTTGTCCCAATGGGAAGTTATATTAATACAATGTTTTATCATTCTATCCTAGGGGACAGATAGCCTTTCAAAAGTGAAAAACAAAATTGGCAGTATTTCACTATCAGGACATGCCACACACATCAGGGAATGTCCTACCTTTCACATACACTGCACCCTGCCCACAGGGGTACCATGGTCCTACCTTAGGTGTGACTCACATGTAAGAAAAGGGAGAAGGTTAGGGCCTGGCAAGTGGGTTCACTTTCCAGGTCAACATGGCAGTACCAAACTGCGCAAAGACACTGCAGTGGTAGGTCTGAGTTACATTTACAGGCTGCTCATGTCGGAGGCACAATCAGTGTTGCAGGCCTAGTAGCAGCATTTGATTTACAGGTCCTGGGCACATGCAGTGCACTGTACTAGGGACTTACTTGTAAATTAAATATGCCAATCATGGAATCACCAATACTTAAACACAATGTACAGGGAGAGCATATGCACTTTAGCACTGATCAGCAGTGGTAAAGTGTCCAGGGTCACAAAACCAACAAAAACAGGGTCAACAACATGAGGTCAAAATCAAAAAGTCTGGAGATAAACCCGCTGGACAAACCATGTCTAACAATGCTCGCTTCGAAGTGCTCTTTGCATTTTTAAAGGCTTCTTTATTTCTTGACACTTCTAATATATTTGAAACGTTGGAAACGGAATAACAAGAGAATATTTCTTGCAGTCCCATCTAAAAGGTAAATGGGAACTTTATGACAGCTTTGATTAGCATTGTTGCGTTGCTATTTTGCTGAGGTTTTTTTTGTGCTGCATCTTGGCCTGATGAGAGTAGCTTATCCAATTTTGTTCTATATTCTGACATTGAAAGGGAGCACCGAACCACTTGAACACACTCCAGTAAATCTATCACTCTGATAGATTTCACAGCGTACTCCTGGGATTTCCAGAAAAGTCGGAATTCCTCTCCAAAAGCAGTAATGACCAAATGCAAGCCCATATTCCACTTTCTGTTGTAGGACTTAATCAATCAGGCCCACTGAGATTGGTGGTGCTCCAGATATTCAAAGGTTTTGTTAGTCTGGAGATTTATTGTTTTCATATTGATTGCTGCTTAACCCCACATGTTTACGCAACATAATATTATACTACTAATAAGATTTTTTTTATATTTGTGTGCCTAAGTCTGATCATTCTGCTCTGTACCATTGCAGGTAGGTACGATTACATTTATAAGTGTTATATGAAATATATGTGATGCACAAATGGGTCAGATCACCCTTAGGTCTCTTCAGTGGCAGAAGGAAACGCCGAAGAAAAGCGGGAGTGGCAGCAAGATTCCGCACCAGAGGCAAATGTAACATTTACTGAGCCATGAAAGGCATGAGAAAGATCCAGACTCAACAGGTGTGAAAGCATAACAATGCAGCACATCCCATTGACATTCAAGGTCAATTCTAAAGTCAATATCAATCGTCAGTCCTGAGTTACCCCAGATAAACTATGCTCTTTGTCAAAGAAGGAGAACCTTTTATAGGAGGTGGCACATTTCTGAGGTTGTTAAACCTTAGGGGTCACTAAAAACAAGAAGCCTGAAGAAGGATGAAATAGTTGATCTCAAACTCTTCAACAATGAAACTTCAAACACCATTGGTTCGATTAGCCCCACTTATATTAGATGACTCTTGCACCTCTATTGATAGGAATTTGATTTAAGATAGTAAATTAGGGAGGTCGAAGTAAAGGACTGGTGACAGGTTGAAATAATGAACAAATCAAAGAAATCGGTGTGGCAACACTGGCAGGCACAGTGATGATGGGAAATGCACTGATAGATTCGCAATACCAATATATAGAGTAACAGTCAATCTGGGCTGTACGACAGACCTAAGAACCTATAAAAACAATAGCTGAATCATATTTCTTTTTCCCGAGTGGAAATTGAAGCTCTACGTTTTTCGTAATAGTATTTTATTGCCATTTTCGAAAAGCGGGATAATGGAAAATAAATGGAATGGAGTAAAAAACAGATTTTTTTTATTTTTTTTTAAGTAGAACAGCAGATAAAAAGTGAAGAATTCAATTTTGGCCCAGGAGGCATCAATGCACTTAGCTTACAAGGCAAGTGCAGATTCTGTAGATAGTCCACCTTCAGTCTTTCCACAAACAACCTGGCGCATCATTTGGAAATTGTCAGAGAGTGTTATGTTCCAAACATCAGGGGGAGCCTGAAAAATCTGCCAAGTGGAAGAAAAAGCAGGCCTGCGTCTGCAGAAACAGCAATTTGCACCAATATTTATGCTGCTTCCCCTTGATAAATAACCCTCTCATTTCCCGGCTTTCCAGCTCAAATATGAAAGACATAATGAAGTGCATGTTACATCTGTGTCACTTTCAGGTATTCGGCTCGCTCGTGATTAATTACAACAATAAACAGAGAATGAATTAGTAATGGCGGGTCTGTTCTTTTAATGCATCGCTGGGGTAATTGATGACCTCTCTGTCCAGCAACATGTTGTTTCCTGCAATAAAATTAATGCTTAGCTGTTAAGCGGATCAAACTTCCAGGGCAAGCTTGGCTTCCTTTCTCATTTCAGTGCATCTCAGGGCTAGTTTTTAAAGTCGAAGTACATGTTTTCTTCAGCTACTTACGAGTTATTTTTTGTGCATGTGTACGTTTGGGATCATGTCCAATTCTTAAGCGTTATTGGACATGGACAATAATATCTTTTAATTAACATCCCTTTTAAGGTGGGATTGCTAATGATGGGAAAATTACGAAACATTTTTTTTGTTCTGCAAGGAAGGGCAAAAAGGCTATAAGAATACCCCTCGTGCATGGAATGTGGAATGGGGTGTGGAACATACATTTCTTCTTGTCTGCCTCAGAAGCAGTCTCTCTTCAAAAGCCACTCTCCGTGCCACTGCACCCTGGCCTCTTCCCTTTTTTGTCAAAAAAGGGCAATATAAGCCAAATTTCTCAAGGCTGTAGAAACAAGCATTTGCAATGGAATAGGACTCGCATTTGCAAGAGTTTAAGGGGATGCCTTTTAATGATCTGTTTTGCGAATTAACACATATATAAAAGGCATTTGCATAGATTCATCAACCGAAATTGCGATCGCAATAGCTGCGCAACAGCTATTGCGATCGCAATTTCCGCTCCCGCAATTCATGAAGTTAAAAACCACCAAATAGCAAATTCGCAAACATAAATTTGCAGAATCAATGTGGAACCCCCTTAGCGATTCTGTAACAGCAAATTATTTTGCGAATTCGCAAATAATTTGCAAATACAATTATTCAAAAATTGCAAATTGCGAAAAACACGAAAATCTCTAAATGCGAGTCGCAAATAATGGAGAAATCAAACCAGATGGTAACCATGAGGTTCATTAGGAAAAAAAAATTTGAAACAAGGAACAGGTGCATGATGAAACAAACACACTTAAGGAGACACAGTAGGAGCATTAGGAAATTCACAATGCCAGGTCTCTACATTGTGGCAAGGCGGCTGAGGCTCCAGGCTGCAGCACGGTACCAACGCAGGATCCAGGAGCGCATATTCCGGCTGCGGATAACACTCTTGGGCCAGACTGAAGAGGAGAACTACTCCAAATACAGGCTGAATGGGGCAATGATAACAAAGCTCATCAGAGACCTTGACCCCTTGATGCAGCACCCAACAAGGAGGACCAATGCCGTGCCCACCCATGTCCAGGTCCTGTGCTGCCTGCACCTCCTGGCCTCCGGAAGCTTCCAGGGGATAGTTGCAGTTAGAGGGGGGATCTCCCAGAGCACACTGTCACGCTGCCTACAGAGTTCCCTGGACGCCATGCTGACCCGGATACACCACTACATAACCTTCCCAACCACCCAACAGGACGAAATTCAAACAAAGCTTGACTTCTATAACACCGCGCAATTCCCCCATGTGATTGGCTGCAGTGACTGTACCCACATCCACATCTGCCCGCCCGCTGAGACAGAATACATGTACCGGAACAGCAAGTCCTACCACTCACTCAACATCCAGATGGTCTGCAATGCAAAGACAATCATCACCGACATAGTGGCCCAATACCTGGGGAACACGCATGATTCTTTCATATTCAGGCACAGCGGCATACACACCCCCTTGGTCAGGGGTGACTTTGGCGAAGGACACCTCCTAGGTAAGTACACATGCCCCATACAGTAGTCAAGACCATGTAACTGTGCATGACAGGCACTGACCCTCTGCTCCTATCCTTCAGGTGACAGCACCTACGGCCTCCGTGAGTACCTCCTCACCCCATACCTCAACCCTGCCTCACCACATGAACTGCATTACAATGCTGCACACATTCACACTAGAAATGTCATTGAACGGGCATTTGGGATGTTAAAGAGCCGATTCCGCATCCTACATAAGACAGGTGGGGCCCTCAAATACCAGCCTGAGGTCTGCTGCCGCATCGTGGCCGTGTATGCCATACTCCACAATATTGCTGTCAAGCGAAGGATACCTGTGGAGATCTCTGGCAGTGAGTCGGAGGGGGACAACCGCCCACCTGCACATGTGCATCAAGCACGCGGGGATAATCCTGCTGAAGGACACAGGCGCAGCAACAACATCACAATGAATTATTTCTAGTGCACCCATACCCCTCACACAACACTGCACTCATGCATGCCAAATGCAATAATGACATGAGTAGGATTTGAGTTTGAAATAAATTCTTATAATGATGTGAACAAGATCTTTCATTTACTTTTTTTGTTAAAAAAACATGAAAACTGTATTACGTCATACAGCCCCATGATTGCGAAGCAGGCGTTCTTGGTACATCAGCATGGCACTGCTGCTAATGTTCAGTCAATCACTGGCGCCTCCGGCCGGACGCATCCTGTCACCTCTCCACATCCACCTCGCCAGTATCGAGCCGTGATGCTGCACTTGGCCTGGTACTGCGGCGTCGTTCTGGTACCACCGACAGGGACAGGCTGCTCAGACTGGATGTGCCCTCACTGGCATCATCACCCCTCCCCTTGCATGGCCATGGCCACACACCTGCTGGTTTTGGACAGCGGTTGTGACCTGTTCCAATGCCCTAGCAACATCCTGGCAGCATTGCACCATTTGTATTTGCATTGCCAGGGCCCGTCGTGACAGTTGGGATGTTGCATTCCCGATCAGGTGGTTTGACCTGGTATATCATGATAGCCGGGTCATCAGCTGGCAGTGGCGTCGGCTGCTGATGTCCTGCTGCGACACCATGATTTGGCTGTTCTCCCTCACTGCAGCCGTTAACTCCTGCACGCTCTCGGTGAGCTGGTTCACATTGTGCGCAGTCTTGTACAGCTGCAGTTGCATGGCTGCCATGTGCTGTGCCTGCTTTTGGTGGACAGCTAGCATCCGGCATTCGATACAAAGCCCTGGATCTTGGCCATGTTGCCCCCTGTCAGCTCATGTTGCCACGTTGTGCTGCTGCCTCAACCGGCCGCTTGACTGCGACCGCACAGTGGCTGTGCGCCGTGTCTGCCTCCTGGGTGGTGGTGTGGCCTGTTCCACTGTCATGCATGATGCATGGAGTGGTCGCACTCCTCCTGTGGTGGCAGGGGTGGCCCTGTCCTCATGGGTAGGTGGTGGTACTGGTGCAGGTGTGTGTGACGGTCCAGGTTGTGGGGCAGGATGGCTCTCTCCCTCCGTCTCCTCTGGGGTCTCCTCAATTTGGAGTGCCTCGCTGTCTGTGCTCTGTGGTTCTGCAGCACCTGTGATGTAAATGGGTGCATGATTAATGATATGAATTGTGCACATGGGATGTTGCAACATGTATGCAGGCTTGCACTCCCTAACTGGCTTTAGGGATATGTTTCACGTGACAGGTCTTGCTGTGTGTGGCTATCAGGGAACTATTGTCACACTACAGGTCCCACAATGCAATATGGTGTTTCTGATGTGCATGGCCTGCATTACTGGGGATATCAAATGGCTAGCTCTGGGGCATGGGCATTGTTAGGGGACGGGGTCGCAGTTGCATGGCTCTTATCTTGGGATTGTTGTGTGGGTCAGGAGGTGTCCAGCTGAGTGACCCCCACGCAGGCTGCTGGGTTGATGGTATCCTCGAGTGGAGTGTTGTCCGCAACTGTGGGGTCTCCTCCTCCCGTGGCATGTTGCTCCCCCAGCCTCTCTGCTATGCGCTCTTTGGCACGGCCTCTGAGGTCATACCACCTCTTCTTCAGCTCATCAATTAAGCGCTGGGTCACTCCTACAGAGTTTACCTTCGCCCTGATGCGTTTCCAAATGCGCCTTTTTTCTGCTTCAGGCACCTTCCTGGATTGCTTCCAAAAAAGCCTATCATGGTCCCTGCTGACTCCCTGGATCAGGAACTTCAGCTCCTGTTTGGAAAATGTTATTTTTCTTTTCCTGCCAGTTGCACTGCTTCCTGCTGCATCCTGGGACATTCTGGAGTTGGATGTATGTACTGTTGTGGGGCTGCAGGGTGTGTCTGATAGAGCTCAGTGCTGTGCCTCTTCCTCTCTCCACCTCTGTGTGAGGGAACTGCCTACTTCCTGGTTGTGATGTCATCATTGTGCTCAAAATGCGACTTCCCATTTTTGCGACCTCCCAATTAGCGAGAATGCCATTTGCGATTTTGGTAATTGCAAAATCGCAATTTCAACATGGGAAACAGGAGATTCAGCGATTTTTGAGCGATTTAACAAAATTCGCATTCGGCGATTGCGGCCGACTGCGAATCGCATTTTTGGAACGCTTTTTTTGATGCATCCCATTCTGCGAATTCTAATTTGCGATTCGGTATTTTTCGCAAATTAAAATTAGCAGAATCTGGGCTTGATGCATCTGGGGGATTGTCATTTACAATGCCAATATCTCAAACTTGTAAATGCGAGACCTATTCAAAGAAGCGGCCGCCATTGTCACTAACTGTTCGGAAAGCAAAGCGTGCATGGTGAGCTGAATGTTGCGGGAAAGCATTTCATGTCTGCAGGTATAGCAACTCATTAAAGAAAATAGTGCTTCCAGAGAAAAAAGACGTACCGTGTAACAACCGAATGGAAAGGGGCGACCGAATCGGTCCCCCCGAACGTATGGCCGAGTGCCTCGATCCCTCCGGGAAGCCATTTTGGGCGGGAGGCGCGTCTCAGCTGGTATGCCCGAAGCGGCGTAGCTGGGGCGCGCTCGTTCCCGCCCTAGAGTGGGCTGGCCTAGACACCGACGCAGCCAGCCACGCCCTCAGGGGCAGGCAGGGGCGGGTATACGCCCGCCCTGAAGACGGATAAAAAGGGACGCAAGACCAGAAGACATCCTCTTGTTCTTGTGCTCTGAAGCTGCACCTCCTCGCTGCACGTGAGCTCGGGACAGAACGAAGAGCCAATTTTGAGCGTTTTAATCTCTCTCTTTGTCTTTTAGATACTTCATCTGAAAAGATGCCCAAGAAAGGAGCGAAGACAATGTCGACTGACCAGTTGGTTCGGGCCCTCATGAAGGACATGTCCGAAATTAAGAAGCGGTTGGCGGAGCGAGACGGCGAGGAGGGATCGGGGCGTCCACCGGCCGGAGGGAAGCCAAAGAGGCCGAGAAGGGGGCCGGTCGGGGGAGACGTCCCGGTTCCCTGTTCCCCGCTCGAGGCGCCAGCCCCGGTACCGGCCCCGGTACCGGATGAGGGGAATCCGATTCCCGTGGTAGTCACCCCGACGTCTGCCGAAGATATGCCTCCCGAGTTGGCGGCACAGTTAGCAGCATGGTTGGGGGACGGTAATGGGGGCGCCATGGCTACCGAAGCGCAAGCACTCATAAAGCAGTTGCGCGAGAAACGTGATACAGCCAAGGTGCCCGCGCCGGATGCGGCGATAGACAAGCCACGAGGGACTGAAGCAGCGTCCGGTGCAGGTAAGCGGCCATTGCCGATTGCAAGGGATGAGTCAACCCCCTCTCGTAGAGAAAAATTGGGGCAACATGTTCCTTTGCCAATAAAGGAAAATATTTGGGCGGGGGAATACGTTAACATTTTCTCCCTGCTCGTTGATCACTATGAGGTCGAAACTGTTAAGGGTCAAAAGGATCTGATGCATCCGAGTGTTTGGCGCGCAAAAATGGCCGCCTTTAAAGTGAATGAAAATATTGGTAACTGGGGTAATGCTTGGGGAATTTTTACGGCAATTTTGGGGGAACGTAGGCCTGATTTGCTCCCTGAATTTCCAGTATATCAGTCACGAATTATGGGGTACTCGACATCACACCAAGGTAACCAATGGTTCTGTTATGACAACCTTTTCAGGAAAGCGATGGAGCATAACAAAAGTTTAACCTGGGACTGTTACGATTCTTTAACATGGAATAAGATGAAAGAGTCGGGGATGTTGAAAGTGCCGTTGGTGGGGAGTGCTGTTAGTGAGTCCTCCCGCCAAAATGGGGGGACACCCTTTCGGTCGGGTACGGGTACAGACGATTACCCGAGACCCGCCGGCAATACAGGGAAGAGGGGGGTCTGTTTCAATTTCAACAGAAGCAAATGTACTAGGCCCCCGGGATCTTGTAAGTTCAAACACGAATGTAGTGGTTGTGGGGCACCCCATCCTGAGTCCTCGTGCAGAGCCAAATCGGGTGAAAATGGGGGTAGAGGAGGCGCTAAACAGGTCTAATATAGTCCGAGGGGCGCCTTTACCAACCCCGATTGATACCCTGGCGATGATTCCCTGGCTCAGCGAATACCCAGATCGTACTTCTGCTGGGGTGCTACGAAACGGTTTTTCATATGGTTTCCGCATCCCGGTGGGTAACTTTCAGGGTGTCGGGACGTGCAAAAATCAACTTTCCGTCTTGCAGCATACTACTGTAGTACAGGATAAGATCCGGAAAGAGGTTACCCGAGGTCGGGTTGCCGGCCCGTTTCCTGTCCCCCCGGTGCCGAACTTTGTTTGTTCTCCTTTAGGGGTGGTCCCCAAGAAGGACCCGGGTGAGTTTCGATTGATTCACAATTTATCAGCCCCTCATGGCCTTTCTGTAAACGATGCAATTAATCCAGAAATGTGTTCGGTGCGGTACGCATCATTCGATGAGGCCGTAGCCATTTTGAATCGCCTGGGGCCCGGGACGCTGATGGCGAAATCAGATATCGAGTCAGCGTTCCGTTTGCTCCCGGTATACCCGGAAGACCAACGTTTGTTGGGATTCATGTTTCAAGGTTTGTATTACATGGACAGGTGTATGCCGATGGGGTGCTCGATATCTTGTGCTTATTTCGAGAAATTCAGTAGTTTTCTGCAATGGGTTTACACGAAGAAAACAGGTTTTCGGAATGTGATGCATTACCTCGATGACTTTCTGTTCCTTGGGGCCGCTGGGGATGATGAATGTGCCCGGGCCTTGACTGAATTTTGTGTTTTAATGAATCAATTTGGCGTGCCGTTGGCACCAGGTAAAACTGTGGGTCCCACGACTTGCCTCGAGTTCCTCGGGATCGAGTTGGACTCTAGTGAGGGTTGTTTTCATTTACCAGCTTCCAAAGTATCGAAATTCAAGACAGCCCTGCAAATGTGTATCACTGCATCTAGAGTTACGCTGTACCAATTGCAGCAATTGGTGGGGAAGTTGAATTTTGCCTTAAGGGTGATCCCGATGGCCCGCCCCTTCTCCCGTTCGATTGCACAGGCGATGGTCGGCCTAAAGGAGGGTCACCATCGCACGAGGTTATCGGCCGAGGTCCGCCAAGACATGCGTATTTGGTTAGCATTTTTGGCGGATTTCAATGGTCGAGTCGTCTGGAACAAACCGGCCTTGTCCTCTGAAGAGCTTGGTCTATGGACGGATTCAGCGGGAAGCATGGGTTTCGGCGCCATCTTCGGCACAAAATGGTCGGCACAAAAGTGGCCAACATGGTGGCACGAGGAGGGGCTGACGAGTAATATTGCTTTCCTTGAGCTGTTTCCTATTTTGGTGGCCCTCAGATCCTGGCCCGATGGATTCAAAAATCATTCTGTCATATTTTGGTCTGACAATATGACCGTTGTAGAATGCATCAATAGTCAGGCAGCACGTTGTAAAATGATTTTGAGGCTGCTTAAAGAAATTGTCTTACTGTGTATGCAACTGAACGTGGTATTCAGAGCAAAACATGTCCCGGGGGTGATGAATCAGGCTGCTGATGCACTGTCTCGTTTTCAAATGCAGGCTTTCTCGGGTTTCCTTCCCTCAGCGGACCCCGAGCCAGCACCCTTTCCCGAAGCTCTCTGGTCTCTCGGTGCCCCGAACTTCGTTACCTCGTGGGAGAGAGTCTAGCACCAAGGACGAGGAAGGCATACGAAGGGGCGTTTCGGGCTTATTTGGCCTTTTTGGGGACTGAGAGAGGGGGACTTTGGGGGCATGAGGATTGGGTAGTACATTTTCTGATGTCCTTGCGTAAGGCTGGGAAGTCGGTGGCTACAGCCCAGAGGCATCGTGCTGCCATCTCCTTTGTTGCCAGGGCTCATAATATCCAGGACCCGACAGCGTCTTTTGCTGTACAGAAAGCGCTGCGTGGGTGGCAACGCCTTGAGGGTCGCAGAGTAGATGAGAGGCGCCCGATAGGTCTGGATAGGTTGTCCCAGTTGCTGGCCACACTCCCCGACATATGCTCGTCTCAGTTCGAGGCCTGTTTGTTCCGAGCCGCTTTTACGCTTGCATTTCACGGGGCTATGAGGATAAGTGAGCTGGTGGCAAGGAGCAAGCGGGATGTGGCGGGGGGTTTGTGCCGGGAACACGTTCAGATCAGGGGTGAGACTATGACGGTATCCTTTGTCAAGTCAAAAACCGATCAAAGTGGGGTGGGAGACTGCATAGTCATTCGCAGGATTCCAGGGTCTTCCATGTGTCCGGTGAGGTGTTTAGAGGATTACCTAGCACGAAGGGTGGCATCATGGGGGGGGACAATGTTGAGACACGCGGACGCCACCCCACTGACAAAGTTTCAGTTTCAGCGGGTGCTCGCGATGTCGATTACCGCAGCGGGCTTGGACCCGGGTGAGTTTGGGACCCATTCCTTTCGGATAGGGGCTGCCACTGAAGCTGCAGCCAGGGGTCTTAATGTGGAACAAGTAAAACGAGTGGGGCGTTGGTCCTCCAATTGTTATAAGAGGTATGTGCGGTTGCACATGTTGTGAAGCTGTAATAATGTACTCACGCTTCTTGTCTTTTGTTTGGTTTTCAGTTACGCAAGCCTTCGAGGCGGGGCGGACTATGCAGTCGACCCAACACCGGGCCAGCGGTCAGACATCACCGGCTGTGAGAAAGGAGGTGTGGGTCGTGGGCCACTCATACGTGAGGCGTGCCGCAGACGTATTCGAAGCAGGTGACATGATTCACGTAGCTGGGGAATACGGGTACAGGATGTCCTTCTACGGAAGGGGCGGTCTCTGTATTGACCAGTTTCAGGCTTACTTTGAGGGTTTGTTAGGGCGGATGAGGTCACCGCCGTCTATAGTCATAGTACATTTAGGGGGCAATGATTTGGTCACCACCGGTAGACGACTTCTCCTGGAGGCAATGCTTTCCACTGTAAGTTGGTTGGCGAGGAAAGTTCCGGGGTGCATAATTGCGTGGTCTCATATGATCCCACGAAAAGTGTGGCGGGGGGCTATTTCGATCCCTGCTTTGAACCATTCTGTTAGGAAACTTAATAACAAAATGGGTAGGTTGTTCCGTTCCAGGACATTGCATTCTATCTCGCACGGTTGTATTAATGATGACAGTATGTATCTGGGGGATGGTGTGCATTTGTCTCGGGTGGGAAATGAGTTACTCATAGGAGACTTCTTAGCATGGTTAAAAACGTTGGAACATGACCTTTAGCTAGGAGTTTTGTGGGGGGCCCGGATAGCCGGTCAACTATCCGGGCCTGTGGCGGTAAGGTCATGATCGGTGAGCACTAATTAGTAGATCCCTATGAGTGGGCGTCACCCAACACGGATGGGAGCGCTCGGGAGAGGTGGCCATTGGCCCCTCAATGGGGAGGCGGTCCCTTCTAAGGATGGGTCGCCGGAAGTAAAGGAAAGGCGGTCAAGGCCCCTTCCTTTGTAGGAGGGGTTACAGCCCCCTCCTGGGGAATTTCCCGGGGCCAGTGACATCTGCGACGGCAGATGCGGTAAGTTGTGTGGGGTTGGGATAAGGGCCACGATACCTTCTAGATACCTCACACGAGTATTCGAACGACCTTTAACTGGCGTCGAGTTTTAGGTGCCCCCGTCAAGACAAGGGAAATTGGTAGTAGTTGCACTTGAGGTACGCCTCCGTGCTGTCGCCCATCCCAAGTGGGAGGGGTAAGTCTGGTTAGGGATCTTGACACCGGTTATGACCCTGCCGTTGGCCCTTAAACGTTAGGTTGTACAATTTCAATATGTCAAGAAATGTTTTGTAGGTTGCTAGTTCGGCTAGGAGAACCTCTGTATTAGAGAATCTGTTAAGGTTAGCCAAACATCGCAATATGGTAATGAAATTGTACATAACATGAAACGTTTAATGTTTTAATTTTGTTTTAATAAATACGGCCGGGATGGTCACTCCATCCCACTTCCAAAAAACTTCAAGAACTGTTTCCGGTTTCACTCCTTTTGGGGATTGTGTTGAGAGGGGGTGGCGGGTATCTCGGCCATATGGAAAGGGGCGACCGAATCGGTCCCCCCGAACGTATGGCCGAGTGCCTCGATCCCCCCGGGAAGCCATTTTGGGCGGGAGGCGCGTCTCAGCTGGTATGCCCGAAGCGGCGTAGCTGGGGCGCGCTCGTTCCCGCCCTAGAGTGGGCTGGCCTAGACACCGACGCAGCCAGCCACGCCCTCAGGGGCAGGCAGGGGCGGGTATACGCCCGCCCTGAAGACGGATAAAAAGGGACGCAAGACCAGAAGACATCCTCTTGTTCTTGTGCTCTGAAGCTGCACCTCCTCGCTGCACGTGAGCTCGGGACAGAACGAAGAGCCAATTTTGACCCACCCACCAGCCCCTGAAGACAGCCAGTTGTGTATAATAAAGTTGATTAATTTTGTTTGTTTGCGTTTACAGGTTGTAGTGCCATGTTGATTTTGAGTTAATAAAGAATGGTCGTTTTTGAGTACGTTTGCCATTAAAGATATTCAGTTTAGTGTTGAATTTTGATGTATGCTCTTTCGGTCATAGTGGCCAAGGTATTCTTAGGTTAATTTGCACTGTCGTATTTATTTTGGTAGGCGGTAAGGTCATGATCGGTGAGCACTAATTAGTAGATCCCTATGAGTGGGCGTCACCCAACACGGATGGGAGCGCTCGGGAGAGGTGGCCATTGGCCCCTCAATGGGGAGGCGGTCCCTTCTAAGGATGGGTCGCCGGAAGTAAAGGAAAGGCGGTCAAGGCCCCTTCCTTTGTAGGAGGGGTTACAGCCCCCTCCTGGGGAATTTCCCGGGGCCAGTGACATCTGCGACGGCAGATGCGGTAAGTTGTGTGGGGTTGGGATAAGGGCCACGATACCTTCTAGATACCTCACACGAGTATTCGAACGACCTTTAACTGGCGTCGAGTTTTAGGTGCCCCCGTCAAGACAAGGGAAATTGGTAGTAGTTGCACTTGAGGTACGCCTCCGTGCTGTCGCCCATCCCAAGTGGGAGGGGTAAGTCTGGTTAGGGATCTTGACACCGGTTATGACCCTGCCGTTGGCCCTTAAACGTTAGGTTGTACAATTTCAATATGTCAAGAAATGTTTTGTAGGTTGCTAGTTCGGCTAGGAGAACCTCTGTATTAGAGAATCTGTTAAGGTTAGCCAAACATCGCAATATGGTAATGAAATTGTACATAACATGAAACGTTTAATGTTTTAATTTTGTTTTAATAAATACGGCCGGGATGGTCACTCCATCCCACTTCCAAAAAACTTCAAGAACTGTTTCCGGTTTCACTCCTTTTGGGGATTGTGTTGAGAGGGGGTGGCGGGTATCTCGGCCATATTAAAAGGGTCAGTCCTCATGGGAGGTTACAAATGAAGACAAGGCGGTACTAAGGAAGGACTAACAAGCCTATTAATGGATCAGAAGACAGCATTTATGAAAGGGAATGACACTAGTCAATGACAAATATGGGCCGACAGTGGGCAGGGCTTCTATTCCATACTCCAATACAGCATGCTGCAGAGCAGCGCATGCACTGCCGAGGCTCGACCTAAAAAATGAATAAATGTCAGTTTCTTCTTTTTTTCGTCCAAGGTACTGTGAAACTTGGGCTTGCATTTCTCTTTTGACAAGGAAAGGGAGCAGCGGGAACATATTGGCAATGAGATCTGGTTAAGAGGAGAGACATGCTCCTGTGGCAGACACAAGGAGTAACTAAAAGGGCGGAGTTAAGCTGTGGATGAGATGCATGTGGAACATAGGTGTCTGCACACCATTACAAGGTACACAGGAGGACAGGGAGGCGGAGCAGGGTGCTCCATTTGGAGACCTACAAAGTAGCTTTAGCTTCAAAGTTCATATTCTGATTGGCTTGCTTGCAAACCCCAAGTGCAGAGGGTTAAATCAGTCATTAAAGGCCCTGTACACAAGTAACTGGCTCTTATGGCAGGTGAGTGCCTATAATGTGGGAGATGGCTTTCAAAAGCTATTCTAGCCTGCAACAGATGAGATACAAGGCTATTAGAACATGGCATTAAATGAGGGTAGAATGATCTGAATTGAAAAGGGAGCAACAGAAAAACAAGCATTGGAATGTTGAAGCAAAGGGTCTATACCAGCAGGTTTAGTTCTGTTTTCAATGAATCTCCCAAGATTACAAAGTTGTAATTAGCATTCAAGCCCATTGCTGAAGGCAATACTGGTTGTTATATCACCATTATCAAGTTACATGTTTAAACCACAGGCAGGAGCTTATAACAAGAGAGGAAATATTTAAAAGTCTTGCATAGTCAAAGGCGAATGGTCTGGAACATTACTCATTGAGGCCAGGATGGTCTCAATTTTACAAGGGAACAAAAATGTCTCATATTTGAATTTTTGGAGCTGAGGGCAATACTAGCCATTATTTGCCCTCTACCCTGACACGTTCTTCAATAGAGCTTCCAACAGTGAATTGTTTTAATAGTGTTTATATTTAAAAACTTAGGGTACATGAGAGACACACTACTTTGACAAAACCTTTACTGGAATTAATAAGGAAGGTATAGGGATGGAACAAAAATGTAAGAAAAAAAAATATTTTATTGCAGTGCAGCACAACAAATCACAGCATGGTGTGGGATAATAGCAGGCTTGCATGGGGGTTGTGCAAATTCAATTAAATGAGACTAGGACTAGGGATTATAGCTTCTTGTAGAGGAAAGCATGTATTCAGGGGAAACAATGAAGAGCATAGTTAAGTTCTCACAAGTATGGCTTGTTAGCTGCAATGAGTTGTCAAAAACCTGAGAAAATAAGTATGGTGTGTGTTCGGACCTAGCATCTTTGGCATGTTTTTCCCCTGCCTTTTTGCTTATGATCTCCTGTTTGTGACTGTGTGCTGCATTTCATTGTTGCTGGTTTTAGAATTCTGGGAACTTTACCACTGCTGATTCATGCTAAAATGCAAGTGCTCTTTGTCTAAAATGTATTGGTGATTGGTTGATCCCCAATTGGCATATTTGATTTACTGATAAGTCTCTAGTAAAGTGTGCTGTGTGCCCCAGGCCTGTAAATCCAATGCTACTAATGAGCCTGCAGCACTGATTGTGCCACCCACATCAGTATCCCTGCAAACATGTCTCAGACCTGCCACTGCAGTGTCTGTGTGTGCAGTTTTTAATTTTTTTAACTTTTGATTTGTGTATAGCTCTGGCAGGACACGAGGGTATCAGAGCTTTTTATAGCATTAGCACAGCATTATTACAACAAATATCAGTCAATCGGTCAATCACAGTACAATAAAAAATAAACATTTTTGAGAGTGTAAATATTTATCAGTCAGTCACAGTACAATAGAAATACAGGTACGTGAGTCTAGTCATTATCATTCAGTAACAGTGCAGTATAATTGTGAAGTTGAGTGTCAAGTCATTGTATAGAAGTTGCAGGCGAAGTACAAATAGCTAGGCAGGGTTTCCATGGTGTAATTGCTTAATTATTCCCTAGAGGGATAACGGTGCTGGTTTAGGAGGAACTCTTTTAATTGTCACTTGAAGCTTGTGAAAGAGGGGTTAGTTTTGATATGTGCTGGGAGAGAGTTATACATTTTGGGTGCGTTGACTGAGAAGGACCAAGAGAGGGCTTTTTGTTTATATCTTTTGGGGTGGATGAGAAGAAGTGTGTTAGATTTCCTAGTTTGGCCTGCTTTTGTGAGTTTGGCTGCGTGGTAATCTGGTTTACCAGTGTGTAGAGCTTTGTAGGTAAGACAGGCAGTTTTGAAGCAGTAGCATTCTTTGCTTGGTAACCACTTTAGATTTTGTAGTGCAGGGGAGATGTGATCATATTTCTTTGCTCTGGTGACTATTCTTGCAGATGCATTTAGGGTGGCTCTCATGGGGGCTATGAGTGCCCTAGTGGCTCCTGTGAGTGTGGCATTTCCATAGTCTAGCCTAGACAGTACCAGTGCTTGCATTGCATTTTTTAGGTCATTTGCCGAGAGGAAGATCTTTATTTTGTTGAGGAGTTTTAAGCTATAGAAGGCACCCATTCACCAGACCTTATGTGTGAGCTCATGTTTAATATTGAGTCTAGAGAGATCCCCAGAGATTTGATGGAGTCCGCTAGAATGAGCTTGCAGTTGAGGTCATTCAGGTTATTTATCCACTCTTGGACCTGTTGTGAGTTGCCAAAATTTCAGTTTTTTCTTTTTTATAGCCAGTTTTGTACTTTTATGAATGTAGGGTTAAGCCGGTGTATGTCATTCAGAGACCAGATTTCTAGATAGAGCTGTGTGTCGTCGGCATAGAGTTGATAGTCAGTATTTGCTTGTCTAAGAATTGCAGTGAGGATCTCCATGTAAATGTTGAAAAGTGTCTGAGAAAGGACTGAGCCGTGTGGGACACCCCTGGTGACACGTAAAATATCTGATGTCCAGTTGTTCATTTTTATTAGTTGGGATAGATATGTAGAAATGACATGAACCATTGGCAGAACAGTGAAGGCTGCTCCAATTAGTTGTTTCTGGGCATTTCTATGGTCTGTCATGTCGAAGGCCACTTATACTTCTAGGAGAATGAGCAGGCAGCACCTGTTTGTGTCTAAGGATCTATGAATGTTATCTGTTATATTCAGTATAGCTGTTTCAGTGCTTAATCCCCTCCTGAAACCTGACTGGTGTGAGTCCAGTAGGTTATTGGTGTCCAGGTGTTGGTTGAGTTGGGAGAGAGCACATTTTTGATAATTTTTTGCCAGGAAGGAAAGGTTGATAATGGGTCTGAAATTATTGGGATCTTTTGGGTCTGCATCTGTTTTTTTCTAGAACTGGAATGATTTGGCCCTGTTTGAGGCAGTCAGGCATCAGCACCTTGCCCAGGAAGCTGTTTATAATCTTGGTCCATAGAGCGATTAGGGCATGGTTGAGGTTTTTTGCCAAGGATGCAGGGAGTCGGTCTGTGTAAGGGGAGGTGGGCTTGGGTTTGGCAATCACCATGGAGATTCACTGCTATGCGGGTGGGATGAAAGCCTTCCAGTTCTTGGGTGTTGAGGAGGGCCATGGGCATTTGTTGATACCGGTAGTTACTGGGGATGGGGATCCAGAAGAGATTTTGGGTTATGTTTACCCTCGTTAAGGGGGAAAATTTGCTAGTGTGAGTCTGTGGGTGAGAGTCCAGGGACAGCTCGATCCTCATGATTTTGTCATTGAAGAATCTGGCCAAGTTGTTGCAGCATAGTTTAGAGGCAAGGGGGTTTTCTTTGTTAGGTTTGGAGGTTTGTTGTTTGATGATGTTAAAAAGCTCTTTGAGGTGTTTTGTTTGCATTGTCTAGGGCATTAGGGAAGGTGGTGACTTTCTCATTAAGGATGAGTTTTTTGTAATACCTGCATTCTCTTCTGAGCTGGTAGAGGTGGATTGTGGATGGGACAGCTCCCCAGAGTCTTTCAGCAGCTCTTGCTTGCTGAAAGAGTTGAGGTCTTTGTTTAACTAGGTTATTGAGGGGGTGTCTCTAACCCTTTTTTGTTTCCCGGGGGCTATTTGGTCATGGGGCAGTTTTCATCATCTAGTTGTAGTAAGTTGTCAGCTCATCTGTGTTTATGTTGTCTGTAGTCAGCGGGAATAGGGATGACATTTTTTCTTCTGGGTCAGTTAGAGGGATGAAATTGAGGTTTCTAGACCAATGAAGGGTTTTATGGGAGTGGTAGTGAGATACTGCTGCTTGGTTGAAAATTAATGATGTGGCAGTCTGACCAGTCGATTTGGAGAATGTTGTTTCTGCTAATCACTTTGTTTTGAGCTATAAAATCATCTAAGGTTGAGTCTCTTTTGTGGGTTTGTTCCTTACAGGGTTAGCTAAGGTCTTTGCTGTGTAGGAGTTTGTTGTGACTGAATTGGTATGTTTTTCTTGTTATTCGAATGGAGATTGAAGTCACCTAGGATGATGTTGTCTGAGTTAGAGAGAGAGCGAGAGTTAGCAGATCAAATAGCTGTTCACTAAAGGGGGACATGTTTCCTGGTGGGTGGTAGATGAGATGAGATGACATTTAATCCCTTTGTTGTCTTTTAGCTTTAGGGTGGTGCTGAGGTATTCGAAAGTTGAGTAGGAGAAGGTGTTTCTTTCAGACATTGAGATGCTATTCTTATGTATTATGGCTATGCCACCGCAATAGCGGTCCTTCGTGTCCTTTATGATGATGGTGAAACCTGGGGGGCCTTGCAGATCAAGGATAGAACAGGATTGAATGATTCATTGAGCCAGGTTTCTGTGATCAACCTGTGATCAATGTTGTGATATAGTATGGTCTAAGCCAGCTCTACTGTGTTTTTGGTTGCTGAACTCCAGTTTATGAGCATGTAGTTCACATTTCTGCTGGTAGTTTGTATCTGGGAGGTGGTTGTCAAAGGTATTTCGGTGCGTTGTGAAGGTGGTCTGGTAGCACTAAGTAGGTTGATGTCCCTGCCAATACTGGCAATCAACAGAATGTTGGAGGTGTGGGGGTTCAGGGCCTTCATAAGGTTGTACGTTTTTGCTACATTTCTCACCTCTCACATGGACATCTTAGGGTTCATTCTTTTTCACCTGTGAGATTGGTTGTTGAGAGGGGTAGTGCGACAGCTGTTCGGTTGAGATTTATACAACAGCCGAACCGTTGGGATTTGCTGGTTGAATTGAATTGAATTGAAGAGGTTCTTGTATAGCGCATGGCTACTCAGAAGCATCCCAGCGCTTGATGTTGAACAGAAGGAATAGACAAGGGTCTGAGATATGGGAGCCAACTCATCTATGTCTTGGGAAACAGTGCTGTTTTAAGTTTTTCATTTTGCATTCCACAGCCTTGCTGCATTTCGCGAGAAGAGACGGTCCCCAGATCGGGCTCTGTTGGTCCTGGGTATTATGAGGAGGTTTTGCTGTTTAGAGCGAAGATCCCTAGATGGAATGTATGGTCTGATCATATCGTTCAAGATGGGGGGACCATTCCCATAGAGAGTTTTATGGACCAGACAGAGGGTTTTGAAATGGACCCGCTCCTTTATTGGGAGCCAATGCAGGGTCCTTAGTGAAGGTGCTGCTGAGGTACGATGGCTGGTACCAGTAAGTAGCCTTGCTGCGGAGTTTTGGGCCATCTGAAGTTGTCGGGTGACTGAAGTGGGGGCTCCTAGGTAGAGTGCATTCCCATAGTCCAGCCTTGATAAAATGAGGGACTGGACTATGGTTTTCTTAGCAGTTTCGGGTAGCTGGGGGAGGATTTTGGTGATGCTGGAAGAGGGGATTTGCAAGTATTGAGCAAGATCAGACTTTATTTTGGTGTTGGTAAGGATTTTGTAGATGCCCTGTGTTACTATGTTGAGTTGTCTTTGAAGAAGGGTTAGACTTTCAGTTATGTTTTAGTGGGCATAGGGTTCAGTGGAGAAAAAGACGTGAGATGTCTTTCCATGTAAGTTTGACCTTCAGCTTGTTTGACTGTAGATATCAGGTTTGATGTAAAGGGAGTGGGGATGCTAAGAAGCGAGTTAGCCTGTGTGGTTGTTGTTCAAGACTATGGGATTTTGGGTCATTAGGAGTGTATGTTGCATTGCCACCTGTTTCTTCCTCTGTGTGAACTATAAGGTGTGCGTTCAGAGTGCACCCTGGTGTTTTCTAAGCTGTAGTTTGGGTGGTAGCTGAAGGAAGGTTCGGGTTTCAGGCTACAGGTACCTCTGAGTTAGTATTTTGCTTGGTGTGGGTGAGAGGGGAAATTGGGAGGGGTAACCTGGGAAAATAGCCGTTAATGGGGTTGTAGAGCTGAGGTCTAGAACTGGGGATGATGTCGGGCATAGTACTGTGGTTGGTAGAGTGGTCAGTTAAGAGGGAGAAAAGAGTGGGGATTTAGTTGTGAGGGATACGAGTAGTAGGCACAGGGGGCATGTCGTTAGGGTGGAGTGTAGGGCAGAGGTGTGTAATGGGTGTGAGCTTCTGGTGAGTCTTGTGTGTGTTATTTTCTGGGGTGTGCTCTGGAAATCGGGTTGAGTTGTAGGTAGATTGCTGGTGAGATGGTGGTGAATTGTGTATCATAGGGAAAATGTATTCAAATGAATGCAGGTGGATGTCATTGGATTGTATCATGACATTGCCGTTTCTGTATATTGTTATGGCAGCGTTGCCTTTGAAGATGGGTGTGTTGGTGATCAGCAGTTTTTGCGAACACAAAGAGCAGTTTTTGGCCATATGGGATGTTGGTGACATTTGTTATTCGTCAGTGGTTTTTCTAGAAGTGCTCTCCATTTGGCCAGGCGAGTAGTGTAGAAGATGAAATCCTTTTTTTGTTGACCTTTGAAAGTGTTGTGGTGGAGTATTGCTACAAGTGTTTTGGGGTGTTGTTTCAGTAGTCTACGTTTGAAGATTTTGCTGGCGTTAGCTGAGTGGTTGAGGGGTAAGTGATGGAGAAAGAGTAAGGACCTTGGGATTTAGGTTGTTGAGTTGTGTAGGGGTGAGGGGGTCTGTGGAGGCCTGCAGGTGCTGTCATGCATTTCTTGTCATCTTCTCAATTTTAGGGGTCTCATGAAGGGAGCACTCAAATGGAGTCTTGAACTATCTAATTCAGAAGGGAGATAAGGGCGCTATGCTCCAAAGGCAAGACAAAACACAGTAAGAGGAAGGTAAGCTCTCAAACAATAAGCAGGAAGATAAGGGTGACAATGGAGCTATGTTAGTTGCAAGGGGATGCCATAAATCACCTTTCAAAGATGGCTGCTCCCCAGTGTTGCAAACTGCCATGTCAACCTAGCAAGTGCACCCATTTCTCAGGCCCTACCTTTTCCTTTGAATAGGCCACGCATGCAATAGATCGGATGCCATTACAACACAGTCAATACTACGACCGCATTGTAACATCCCATACCATACCAACTTGCTGTAGGGTGGACTGGATGTTGGAATAGTATAATTTACTATTCCAACTCCAATCTGTGCAACAGTAGGGAAGGTGTTGTATTCTAAATCCAACACATTCTGCCCCCTACAGCAAGTCATTGTAACGACTTGCGTTGTAATGGTTTGCGATCTAACAACGCGGCTGTTGTAATGACCGTGTTGTACTGGGATGCGATGTATCGCATGCGATGTAAACGCTGTTTCTCCTTCCCTTTTACTACATGTAAGGCACCCCTACGTTCGGCCCAAGGTAGCCCAATGGGCAGGGTGCAGTGTATTTAAAAGGTAGGATATGTGCTGGTGTGTTTTATATGTCCTGATAGGGAAATTTTGCTAATTTCGTTTTCCACTATTGTAAGGACTATCTCTCCCATAGGTTATCATTGGAGCTGCCTTGTAGCCTCTTACAAGTGTAAGTTCAAATTGGGAAAAGATGGAGATATGACGTTTGGGGTCCCTGAACTCACAATCTAAAAATACATCTTTTAGTGAAGTTGGTTTTTAAATTGCGTGTTTGAAAATGCCACTTTTAGAAAGTGGGACTTGTCTTGCTTTGCCATTCTGTGCCTCTGATTGCCTGTGGAATCCCCATCTGAGGGAGGGTGTAAGTTGGACTGTTTGTGTATTTAATCTAGACAGTCACACAAAGGGAGCTGAGGTGTGCCCTGCATATCCTGATGGCCCATCACATGGCTGTTGGGTCTTCCTTAGCTATAATGGTGGGAGGAGTTGTCACTGACATCTGAATAGGGTTGTGCCTGTCCTCACACAATGCTGTCTCCACCCCCCTGTAGTGTGTCTGGAGCCAGGTCCGGGAACAGCAGGTCTTGTGCACTACAAAGACTTTCCTTTGAAGATTGCCTACTTCAAAGGCAGAAACTAGTATAAGTACTGGAGCTGTGACACCATACTTCAGAACACTTCTGGACTGGTAAGAGATTCTGCCAAGAAGAAGAGCTGGAGAAGCAGTAATGTCTTCATCCTTTGAAGGGTTTTCTGCACAGATAACATTTACTGTGCTTCAATCCATCCTAGATGTCAATGTATAAAAACTTTTTAAGTGTAATTTTTACTCTTTGCAAAGTTGTTCTGCACTGGTACACATAAGCGTTTATTTTTCCCTGTTTTAACATACATTCGTTTTCACAAAAGTCTTGATTTTGGCATCAATGGGGCAGAACATAGAATTTAATATAGGGTGTAAAAAGAAATTTGCCACCTAGGTTGGACTGAAACACAGTAAAAATGATCTGTGCAGAAAAACCTTGAATTGAGGAAGACATGAAACTTCAAAAACCTCGTAAAGGCTACAAATCTCGACTGTCAACAAAAGTTTGCTAGTGAAAATTAAACTTTGCACAGCCTTACTTGCCTTATTCATTTCCAATAATACACTCCCCCCAAATGGTAGGCTGTGGCACACTCATATTCAGAATAACGGTGGATATAAGAGACAAAAAATAGAGATCTGTAATGAATGTACTGGGTATATCTGCCCATAATAATGGTGAATTCAGCTCTGCCCAGTGGCTCGTAAATTGCACCTACATGGATGCCAATCCACAGAAATGCAAGGGTTAGTGGAAGTGACATCAGACATCCGTTGATCCTCTATTAGCATCACAGGTTTGAACCCCTTATCCCACAATTAGTCCATCCATAGCCTTCTCTTCCAAGCTAAAGGTGTAGGAGAATTTGCAAGGCGTGGAATGCTGCAGAAAGTGAACATGATTTTCAAAGCCAATTTCCGATCCAGCCCCTGCCTTCTTGAACCTAAGACTAGGAGAAGCAAGGTCAGTGCCGGAGGTACCATAGGACAAGACTGAGCTAGCAAACAATATCCACAGCTACTCCTAAATGACGTCTATGTAACAACTGCTAATAAAAATCCTTTGGTCACCCATAGCTACAATAGTGGTGAAATCAGAACGCATCAGACTCTTGGCCTGCATTGCGTAAACAAACAGTGGTTTCAAGCGCTCACTTCCGGGGGTGACAAATATAACTATTAACCCCTTCGATGCTGATGACGAGCTCAGCTCGTCATCACCCACGGGTGTCGTGTGCTGATGACGAGCTGAGCTCGTCATGGTGCCACTAAAATGGCATTTTCCAGCACAGGAGGGGGAAAACGCCTAGCATCCAAGTGGTTAAAGGACACTGAGGAAGAGTAAGATAACACACAGCCTCCCGTCTTCTTTAGGTTTCCACTGCTTTCCTTCTAAAACCTGTACTTATAACGGAAATCTGCTCACATAATGATATTGAATGACGTGCAGCAAGACTCGGGCAGCGGTATGCTCCAGAGGTTTTCAATATTGCTTGCTACAGCTGCGGAATATCTAGTAAGAGGTGAAAAATTACTTTGAGAAAAGGCTGTTAGAATATGGAGAAAGTCCTATCCATATCACTTACTTTGGTGCCTCATCTCCACCTAATGCAAGAAGGAGCCAAAGGCAGATTACTTTTGAATTGCTGATATTTTTTGTTATTGTTTTAACCCACCCAGTGTGTTTGTCATTCGTTGCAATAATAGGAGAAATAAGACATAGCACACACTTGTATAGGCTGACCTTGCACTCGGTTTCTTTCCTCAATTCCTTTATCAAACGTGCCTCTTAGATCTTGTTTTCATTTTACGGTCAAAGGCGCATGGGTACAAGCCCCTTTCGCCACCACAATGTCACTTTTTCCGACGTTGTGGTGGTAATAGAGGCTTAGCCTTATTTACAAGGCAGCGTTATGCCACTTACCTTGGCGTAACTCTGCCTTGTATATAAGGCCCCCTTTCACGCTATGCTCAGCGTGAAAGGGGTGGGCAGTGGGTGTTGCGGTGGGCGTTCCACCACAACACCCATTGATTTTGACACTGCCCCTATGCACAAGGGCAGCATACATAGAAGGCAGCACCAAAATTAAGACCAGGGAAAACCTTGTTTTAACTCGGCGAAATGAGCAGAAATGCAATATTTCTCCTCGTTTTTGCTTTTTGCATGTGTTGCCTTGTGCAGCACCCAAGGAAAAAACAAACTGTCATGGATTGTTTATATACAGGAAGGTTCCCCTTCCTGTAAATATACAATCAGTAAAAGAAAAATGCAATTTTGTTACTTTCATGTGTGCTACATGAAGCAGCACACAAAAAAGTCACAAAATGGCATTTTAGGATTGTTTATGTGCAGGAAGGGACACCTTCTACACATAAACAATCCTCCACTGCACGCAGGTACCCTTGCACAATGGTGCAAGGGGGCCTGCGTTGGTGCTACACCAGCGCAGGGGGAAACTTAAGACTGCACCATATCCTTGTAAATATGGTGCAGCCTTGCATTTCTGAAGTGGCGAAGTGAGGCGTTAAGCCATGACGGCTAACGCCTAACTCCACCACTTCCTCGTACATATGCCCCAAAGTATCTTGTTATCCCTTGGAGGGCAGCCCGTTGCACCCAACACAACAATTTACAGGACACATGCAGATTTCAGCCTGGACATCTAGGACACAGATGGTGTGTGTTTGGATGATTGATGGCTTCATTAAGGACATGGTGATGATGTGCAAGTTTAGTTTACATATATACTAGAAAAGGGTGTTCTGCAGTGCCTAATGTGTAAAAAAAAAAGAATCCACAGCTTATTCTATGTGCACTGATGATTGTTAGGGTTGCCGAATACCGGAGCTGCCTAGTTTTGATCCTGCTTTATGCCTGGCCTTCCACTACCTAAAATGTCCCTCTCTGTATTTTACTGGTGAATGTTCTTTTTCATCCTTGCTTTTCTCTTTACATTGTTTTCAGTCCCCCCCCCTTCTTTCTGCCGTGGTCTGGGTTACTCTTGTATGCTCTACGTCAAAATGTGAGGAGGAAAAGTAAGTCCTGGTCACCAAAAAGGAGTGCTAGTGCCCAAAACCCAAGGGAGTTGCCAGAAAAATAAAATAACCACCACTTTGGGCCACATGAATGTTAATGTCCTAGCAAAGTGAGCGATCCCAAACCTTTCTATTAAGGAGCCAGTGGGTATTGCAGTCAGAAGAGAAAGCTTCAGAATGATGCATTTTACAGCATGATTTGAAAAGAATGCATATTTACTAGCATCGACTTATTTCTTTGGTTTACTGTTTCCTTTTTTATGTCCATTTTTTCCCACATTCTATTTATTTATTCCATCCCTTGTCTTTCTCCTCTCAATCCACTTTTCCAATTTCCTTTTGCTCTGTCCATTCTTCTTTCCGGTGTCTTGAGCTTTCTGTCCTTCTTTATATTCATGTTTAATTTCCCTTCCTGCTTTCCACCTTTCCTTTCCCTAGCCCCATTCACACATTATTGCTCCCTCCTTTCTTCTTATCATCCTCCTGTCCTTGCTTTGCCCCTTCTCTTGTCCTTCTTTATTATTGAATTCCTTCCTTTGCTAATTCTCCCACCACCCTCCCACCCATCTCTCATTTCTTCTTTCCATTATTTCATTCTATTTTTTGCTTTCCTTTCTTTCTCTCCTCCCATTTTTCGTTCTGTTTTTTTCTTTTTCATTTTGCTACCCCTTTTTCCAAGTGTCATTCTTTTTTTCTGCCTCCCATGTTTTTCCTTTACATCTTTCTTCCCTTCATTCCATTCTTCTTTTGTGTCTATGTTCCATCCTACTTCCTTTTAACTTTCCATCTTTCTTTTCAAATTTGTATTCTTCGTTCCTTCCTGTAGTGTTGTCATGCCTGACCTGGCGTACAACGACGTCAGGGCCAGGCATTGGGAGGAAGTGGAAGGGAGGGACAGGAAAGTGGGCTATCAGAGTGGTGTAAAGAAAGAATAAAAAACATGTTACATGATATCCTGCTGTCGGTCTCTTTATTGCTTCTAGAGACACAAAACTGGTGACGAGGGTGGGATGGAAAGAAATGTTAGAAAATAATCGACAAGCATGAACATCACTGGTGCCATCTTGCCGAACAAGAAGCCATCGCCCACACGTAAATGGCATCCATTTTAGGTGCCGTGGTCATCTTGCACTTTGCAAGTCACCTATGATTCACCCTGACCCTGCAACTATCCCGGTGCCCTGATTCAGCATGACCAAATGCACTAACGTCATAAAACCTTGTCAGCCTGACAAAGCCCCGGATCCACTTCCCACCCTAAAACACATTCGTCCTGTCATCCCCTGCACATGAGCCAGGCCTTCTGATAACCCCCAACTGCACCTGGCCACTTGATCCGGTCCCAGGCTGTAAATCAAGCCTTGTGGACTTATTTTATTGCCCCTACACAGCAGGACTTGTTACATGAATAGAAATGCTTGATCTTATCACTTCCATAACCTTTAGATCTGACCGATCCCACACACTTTTATCTCCTGTTGAAATGTCCAGCTGCAAGATGACAATCATCTGTTAGATTTGGGAAGGGGAACAACAGCTGGTGGGTCTGTGTGGGAACCGCCTGGAGGCAGGCATTACTAATAAAGTTACTGAAAATAATATAAAAGGGAGACCATCAGAGAAATTGTTAGAGCATCTCCTGAAGACATTCTGTGTGTCTGAAGTGACGTGCTCTACTCTGGAGTAAATAAATCTGTTCTTTACTTTTCAGCTTCCAGCGCCTGCCTCTTTATTTTATTAACTAATAATCGAGTGGATTAGAGGCGATTAACGCCAAGCAGTGCTTGAGGATATCTAGGGAAAATCTGCTTTTCTACAGAAACCCCCAACCTGTGTGCACCCAGGCTAAGTGCCACGCCACCTACAGCAAGGCTGAGTGCCTCCACCGACAACGCAAATGCTCGCTGTGAAGCAGACTGCATTAGGGTGAGTTACCTGCCAAGCGCTGACGCTGCCAGCAATATCAGCCGAGTCAAGCGTGTGACGACCCCAGAACCTCAGAGTTGGGGTAAGTCTCCCCACCATGTGCCTTTGACAAATGCCGGCCTGTCCTGAACGGTGGCCATACTGAGGTCAGGCATCTAACATTCGAAAGACCTTGTCACCATTCTGGCAGCAATTTTAAGGTCAGGCGAAGCCGAAACACCACTACTTCCACTCCAGGGGAAGATTTGCAATAGGACTCCTTATTGCCACTGCTGCCTCCTACACGCCTGCACTACCCGGCACCTCGTGAACACGTTGCGGAGTTGGAAAGAGCTGACAGAACCGCCTACGTGACGTCATGACTATGCCCACAGATTCCTCCCAGAATGAGCAACCAGGTCCCGTGCAAATTGCTAAGCCAGGTCCAGCGCTGCGGGGAGTATCATTCCTGCGCACCCCAGAAACCCTGATGCTAACATCTGGCAATAGCATGGACCCTTGATGGCAAAGTTGGCTGTAGGACTTCGAGGACTTCATGAAGGGGTCACAGGTGTATAACCCCCAACCAGCAACTTATTGCTCTGCGTAATCTGGTGGGCAAAGACGTCGGACAAATCATCAAGGAACTACCACTGGCCACATCTGCCTCCTTAGTGGACGTAAGGGTAGCGGTACACAGAAATTTGCTTCCCAAGTGGAATCTGGATTATGAACGCTACACCTTCAACTTGACATCCCAAGAAAAGGATGAGGCGATGGGTGATTTCATTACGCACCTGAAACGCCTAGCCCGATACTGTGAATTCGGCAATTTCACCACCGAAAATGCACTCCACCTACAGATCATAGAAGGGTGACAATCTGAGTCCCTGCACCGGCGCCTGTTGAAGAAACACCGCTCCCTGGACGACATCAAAGAGCTCACGAGAATAAACGACCAAGCTGAAGAGCATGGGAAAAAGATGGAAGCAGGCTAGATGGAGAAAAGTGAGGAAGCTTTTCGATTGTACTCTTAGACAGACACACAGCGCCAGTCGGATCACAGGAAACCCTTGAAATCCACAAGCCAAAATCGTAGCGGAAACAAGAATAGCAACACCCGGAAACAACCTTTGCAGTGCTATCGTTGTGACCAAGACTACCCTCACACCGGCTCCTGCACGGCCATGGGACAACAGAGCCACCGCTGTGGGAAAGACAATCACTTTGAAACAATGTGCCAGACTTATCGCAAGGAGTCCACACCAACCAATCGAAACCTGTGTCCTGGTCAGCACCCAAGAGCAGTATGAGAGAAAAGGGACAGATCAACTAGCTGATTAAGATCCAGTACCCGGTCACACTTCTCTTATCTGTCTTGACGATCGTCCTCAAGGGAGTCGTCAGCCCCCATTCCCATATCTCAAGATAGAGCATGTGTGCATGGTGGCGGACCCGGACCGATTGAAAAAGTATCCCAGGCTGCACATTCGAATGGGGAACCGCCCGCGAAGTTCGTTTTCGACACTGGAGCGTCACTTAATTACATAAGCTCAATTGAGTACAAGAGGATGAATCCGAAGCCCAAACTACAGCCGTCTGCCGTGCGTGTTCGCACCTGGAAGTCAAAAGAACCCCTGCTGCACCTAGGACAATTCCGTACGTCTCTGACCTATGAAGACAGGACAGTTCATGCACAAATCCACGTCATAGAAGGCCCAAAAGCGGCTGACTGTCTTCTCAACCTACCCACAGCGGAGCGCTTGAAGTTAGTAGAAATATTATACAAAGTGGATGACACGCTCAATATCATTGGCAAGTTCCCTAAACTGTTCTCTGGAATAGGAAAATTAGCTCACTTCAAAGTACGGCTAAACATAAATGAACAAGTGACACCTGTGGCCAAACATCACCGGAAATTACCTTTTCACCTCCGGCAAGCAGTGGATGAAGAGCTTCAGGATCTACTGAGAGCAGACATCGTAGAGTGGCGACCATAAGGAAAACTATACAACAAGCCGAATTGACTCAGAGCGACATTCAACTGGCGCTCAAGAGGTACTACTGGCGTACAGAACCATGCCACACAACACCACGACAAGTGTCCAGCTACATTGATGCTCTGAAGAACTCTGCGTACCAGAATACCAGTTGCAGACACCGCCGTCCATTCCAGGTCCCTAACTTCGGATCACGTGACACTAGTAGGTCTTGACAGAGTCAAGAAGGCGAAAATGACAGAGTACGCAGACAGTAGTCGACATGCCAAAGTATCTTACATTTAAGAAAGAGACTCGGTGCTAGTCAGGCATGAGCAAAGGGCAACAACTGACAGTCGATACTCTGCCCAACCTTTGCAAGTAATAAGGAGGAAAGGAACCATGATCACAGCTGCATCTGAGAACAGGAAAACAACGCTACCTGTGACACACTTAAAAATAAATGAATCCTGCAGTGTACACCCACGCGGAATAACCAGGTTGGGACACTAATGAATCAAGCTGAGAATCTGAGGTCCGAGAAAAACCTGAAATTGCAGCGAGTCCGAGAGAGTCAAGCGAGGGGCGCCCCTCACGCTGACCACAGAAGACAATCAGGAGACCTGCGCGGCTTATCGAGAACTCTGAGCAAGTAGCCATTGAACATTTAATAAACAAATGGGGAGATGTAGTGCCAGGGCCAGGCATGGGGAGTAAGTAGAAGGGGGGACTGGAAAGTGGGCAGTCAGAGTGGTGTAGAGACACAAAACTTCCTTCAAGCTATTTCAATGTATTTTCCTCAAACTTATTTTTCCTTTTATATTCAAAACATTTCTCTTCCATTCTGTCAACATTTTAAGTTTTTTTTTAACCCATCCCACAGTTGTACTTATTTATTCTTCCAGAATTTGTGGATCTGCCTTGAAATGACCTGTCAGCTGGAGATAACAGTTGAGAAAGGCCGTAAATCAATGCAAACTGTCCAAGTCACCCCGTTTAAGCTGGCAAAGCAGGGTCTTGGCTATGCCCTTGCCTTCACTGGCAACCACGCACACCAAATAAGCACTTGTGTTCAGGTCCTAGAGTTACCTCCAAACCAGGCAGTAAAGTAGCATGCACAAGCAAGGTTTTCACTTGCTTAGCGACTAAGAGATAAGCCTATGCTCCTTGCAGGAGACTGAATGGGTGGACTAGGATGGTAGAATGAGATTGGTGATCAGAAGCCAATGGAATTTCTCAAGAAAAAGAGGGACAAAATATCTACCTTTTCACACCAGCATCAGACCTGGCTCTGTATTCTGGATGATTTGGAGGTATAATAAAAGACATTTAAGCGTTATCAAATAAATAGCATTGGTATAGTCAGGGAGCAATGTAATCAATAATACCTTTACCATGACAAGCACAAAGCAATGGAAAGATCTTTTGTAGGATAGTAGTCCAAAACAGATAGTGGAAACATTATTGACCGGAGGGACCAGAGTGAGAGAATAATTGATGATGAAGCCTAGGATACGGATGTTGTGAGTAGCACAGGCAGAGGGCCATCGCTGGATGGCCAACACCTGTCCGACCAAAAAGATACTGGTCACCCTAGTACCAGGACCTTAAGTGTATTTGAACTAAGTCTAAGAGTGTTACTGGCCATTGAAGAGGAAATGGATGCCATACATGGGGCATTTATTGATGGTATTAGAGGAGTCTTCATAAAGACTAATGAAGGTCTGAATGTTTCCTATAAATGCAATGATGACAAAACCATAGGGGAGATTAACTCAAACAAGTGTTACATAAGAGTTTAAAGGAGTGGGGCTGTGCGATAGAACGTCATCCTCAATTGGGTGAAAATCAGATTAATGTAGCAGAACCAGCCAACAAATGTTCCTCTAAATTTAATCTAGAACATGGCTTTAGATCTAATGCCAGCATCCACATGTCCACCAACATCAAATATGCCCCAAAATCAATGAGTGCAGCAATCAATGATAATCTGTCTCATTACAGGGCTGAGCCTAGGATGTCATTAGACTCAATTAAATGCTTAAGCAGTTAATTGACTGCAGATTGAAGGACCTAAGGAACTGCGGACAGAAGGGAGATAGAATGAAAATGAAAAGAGAACTGCTGGATCTGCCAAGGGTGTTCAAGTAAGGAAGGCGGAAACGGTTGTATGTGATTTCATAGGAACACAATTTCATTGAATACTATTAGTGAGAAACCATTTCAATTAAAGTGTTAAATGGAAATAAAAAAAAGGCATATACCTTTTCATAGAAACCAACTAATAAAATGTCTTTTTAGTCTAAATTGGCACCATTACTCCTTGCCGCTTAAAACCCCTCACCATGCCTAAGCTACACTCATCCCTGAAGCCTAAAAACCCTTTCTACCCCAAACATTTAACAAACCTGAGCCATAAAATCACTCACTACCCCTTGCTCCACCCATTCCTGAACCCTAAAACCCCTTTCTATGCCTAAACACCAGCCATCTCATACCCCTTTGAGCACATCAGCACACCCAGACTCTTCCCATACTGATCCCTAAAAACACCTCACCGCCCTTGAACATCAGCCATCCATGACCAACAGGAACTTGACAACCACTCATCCCTGAATCCTAAAACCCCCTTTCTGCATTTCAACTCCACCCATCTCTGAATCCTTAAAACCCCTTACCAGCCTAAATTCCACCCCACCATGAGCTCTAAAAACCCACAAATGAACCTTAAAATCCCTCAGCAGCCCTGAACACCACTCATCCGTGAACCCTAAAAATCCCTCAATACCCCTACACTCGATCCATCTCTGAAGACTAAAAAACCCCTTCTGTGCCCAAACTCCAGTTATTCTTGACCACTAAAAACCCATCATCACCGTAAACATTACTCATCCCTGAACCCAAAAACCCCACAGTAGTCCTAAACGACATCCAAGTTTATTGTCATTTTGAATTCTTCCTTAGTTATCTTGCCTTTAAAATATTTCCTTTAATTTTCGATTTGTTTGTATTTGCCTAAAATACCCTTTCTTTAAAATTGCTTTTCTATGATTTGTTTTCCTTCGATGTGGTTTCTCAGTTTTTGTTTAGCATTAATTCATTCACATTAGTCAGAACCGCCTTTTACAGGTGATTGGGAACCATAGCAACAGAACAAGAGCAATTAAAGAAGAACACATGAAAGGAGCAACTGTATGAGCCTTTGTAGTGAGCTCGTAGGGGAGCAAAGATTGAGAAGGGCATCAGAGTTAATCAAACCAAGAATCTGAAAAGGAGCATCCCATTGAAGCAGCGAGAAGGAGGATAAAGGCCTTGGAAAACTGTGGACAAGCAAAGCGTCCGCTTAAACTTGATGAAAGACACATTTGTACTTGTAGAACACAAGTAGTAGGTAACATTAGGACACTACTTTACCCTAGATTTTTTCAGATCGTTCACAAAAAGCTTTAATGAGTTCTTGTGTGAACCAAAATGCAGAAAGACAAGCATGATGGGCAGTTGTATAATATGGTAATATGAGCAGAGGGGAGCAGGCAGCCCCCGCCCACACACACACACTCATATACTCACACTAACCCATCGACATGCACCCCCCTTACATCCATACATTCACCAACACGAACACATAAGCCCACCATACACAAGCACAGACACACACACACACCTATTCATAGCTCACATGCATTAATGCTTAGACATTTTTACTTAGCATGCACACGACAATTATCATTTATTTTATTTAAAGCTTACTGGGCTGCAGTTGTTCGGGAAGGGAAGCTTTAGAGGTTAATTAGAGGTTAACGGAGTGTTAGTACTGCTACCTCCTCTCACTAGGTGACTTTACTCATCACAGAAAAGAGATGCAGTCAATAAGAGTTGCTGACCCCACCCCACTCTATGACGTGGCATCACTGATGGACACTCAACCGGAGCACTCCAGGGCTTTAAACTGAAGCATTCAGGTCCGTGTCAATCAGTGACATGCCCCTTTGTCATGAGGGGGAGGACTTCCAAGTGCATCACCAGGGTGAGAATGTTAAGCCCAAAGGGCTGTGAAATCCTTAGTCTGTAGAGTGTCTGCCAGGCTAACTTTTGCTCAGTCGGAAAGACGCTCTACCTATTTACAAAAAGGTGGGTGAGTCGGGGCAAGACCCTCCACCCTTATGGAGGAACCACGCCTAGTGGTAGAAGATGCTGCAGAGCACCAGGTAAACAGGTGGACCGGTCAATGTTTTCCCAACAAAACTTAGTGAAAGAAGTTGGTTTTAAACAGTATATAGAATGGTATGATATTAGTCTTTTGATGAAGAAGCAATGGTGGGGGGTTCTTTGGATCACTGAGGGAAAACTGTTAGTGTGCTGGGAATTTGATCGTAGGCCGCTCATTGAGCACTAAGCCCAGCATAAAAATGGTTGATCTGTAAAACAATGCTATATACCAGGCAATGCTTTTCTAGCTCAGTTGTTTGTTTGATTGGAAGTCAATGGAGAGCTGTTAAAGCAGATCTGGAACTTTGAAGCTTATGCGCTTGGCAGCAAAGTTATGTGTTCTTAGGAATTTGCTCTTTTTTTGTCAGGTGGCCTATTTACACACTCCTTTGGGGGGGCGTGGCTAGCTCCCGAAGAAGATGGCCGCAGTTCCGTAGCTCTCCCGGGACGGTGGGAGCGGACACTGACTAAACACCGCAATTTCTACATGCACTGACCACAAAAAAGAGGATGACTTGTGAGAAGGCCTGAGGTGCTAAAGGACTTCCATTTGGAGGCATTTTGCAGCTATCATCGCCCTGTGAGTACGTCGCGGCGCGTCTCCAATGAGCTTGCAACTGCCATCTTGTGCAGACCGCTCACTACGTTTTTTCCAACGCGCCATTTCCAGTGTTTATTCACCGTATATTTAGAAAATGAGTCCTCTGACCTTCAGCGACTTCCTGATATATTAAAGGTATCTCTTTTTCAAGGCATTTTTCTGACACCACAAGAAACTTTTATTTTTCCTAGTTGAATGCGCGCGGTTCTTTGAACTTTGTTTTTTACCGCCGACGGAGCTGCTTTCCAATGCGGTACTTTCAAGTCAAATTCGCTGGAGCAGGAACGCTAAATGATCTGGCATAGTTTTCGTTCCTATTTTAGCACGTTACCTCAAATAATGCTCTCCACTGCTCTTCACATCATTTTGTAACCTGTGCATTCAATAACTGTCATTCTGTGACACTTTTCAGTCATTCCCATGTCAACGCGCTGACTGAATTTTTTAATATATCTTGCTTCATTCAAGTTCTGCAGTTAACACTCTGTTGTGCATGTCTTTTCTCTAACACTTAAAGTGTGACTTGTTTCTTATTTAAACACTGCATATTTTCCTCCTCATATGTGTCATTCTGAAACAAATGTATAGGTTATTATGGCATGCTTTTGAGGGCGCTTATTTTTGATACAGAATTTAGCTTACATGGCTCCTTTTTAGCCCCTTTCGTTACCCGTTTGATGCCTGTATCCATCAATAGAGATATAACTTTAATGCTGCAGAAATGTATTTAGTTGTTTTCGCTCTGTGCATCTTTTAGCATGTTCATCCACTCATACCTTGCTATGGAGCTAATTTTTGAGGTAATGTGAGGTGGCATTTTGCTACTGTTGATATCTCATTCCGAAATTCCTCTTCTTCACCTATGGGATAACAACTTAAGAGTTTATGCCAGCCTAAATCTTCGTCTCGTAGATTTCTAATCCATACCAGCTCACGTTACCAGTGTTTATCCATGGATGACTCAACCAACACTTTACCTAAAAGTGTGTCAACTTGTACAACCACCCTGACCTCTAGTTGTACCAAAGCATCGACTAAAAGGTTGAAGAAAGATCCTTCCTCTCCTCCTAAACAATCTACTTCAGTCACAATGAATTATTGCTAGAAGAAATTAGGTCTGTACGCCCATTTGTTAAGGAAACTAACTCTAAGATTCAGGTGCTCCTTGACAAATGGTCAAATGTGGAAGAACGTGTTACTACATTGGCACATACTGTTGACTCTTTACACTCTTCCACTTCCAGAGTGGACTCCTTATGTTCCCAGGTATCGATGCTACACAAGCAAATGGAACAATTGGAAAACAAAAATAGGAGAAATAATCTTTGTATCTATGGTTTACCTGAAGGAACAGAAGGTTCAGATCCAATTGCTTTTTTCAAAACTTCTATCCCAAAACTTCTTAAGCTGCCGGAAAGCACTTTCCTGAATATACAAAAGGCTCACCGACTAGACCCAGCAGTACATCTGACATCACCTTTTTCAGCAAGAAAACCAAGGGGAGTGATCTTATACCTTCTTGAATACACTGATTTATTAAAAATTGTCTCAGCGGTTGGAGCAATAAATCACATCACTTGGTAAGGAAACTCCTTATTCTTTTCTCAAGATTATGCTAAACCAACTGCAGATCGTCGTAAGGAGTTCTTGGCACTAAGGCCACAATTACGCTCGTAGGCGCACAATATGGTCTCTTCCACCCGTGCCTATTTAAAGTGACCATCAATAACAAGACTACCACCTATGAAGACCCAATAAAACTAAAGAGTTTTCTATATTCTTATCATGCTGACTCAAAAGATACTACTTCTCCATCAAATGCTAAATAGACATCTTTTGAATCCTGTTATGCCTTTCCTTTTTTTTATAAGCTTTAACTCTGTTTCTGGTTCATTTATAGCCTATTAATATGTTAACATAGCAACTATTTATTTATATTGTTTTTAGCATGTCTTTAACCTCTTTTTTCTCCTTACAGGTTGTCTTCGCATGTTACTCCTTCCCCTATGTTCTAAAGTCCGTTGGTCTTGTTCTCCTTCCCGCCTTCCCGCAAGGGTCTTGGACACGTCATTGTTCGTATGTCCTGGATTATATGTATGTTTTTTATCTCAATTATTCTCCTTATCTCTTGTACTATTTATTTTCCTTTCTATCTTTCTCTTACTCTGAGTGCTCCACCTCCAATTCTACTTACCTTATTATATTTCTCTATCTTACACCAATCTTCTGCTCTTAAAATGTGATTTATTTGCTGTACTTTCTCCCATTCCTTCTTCTCCTTTCCATTTCAGTTGTTTCATTTCACATACAGTTGGTTTGTTGTTAAATATGGTTTTACCTGTTCATGGTTATGCTTTAATCGGTATTTAACATCTATTTACAGTTTTAATCTATGCCTTTAAAAATTAAATCGTGAAATGTCAGAGGTTTACATTCACCCATTAAGCAACAGAGAGCCTTGACTCATTTAGCTAAACTGGGAAAAGACATTGCATGTATCCAAGAATCTCATCTGACAGCTGAAGAATCTGTAAAATTGAAAAGAGGATGGGTGGGTGAAGACCTTTTTTCCCCGGGTGATGGTAAACGTAATGGAGTCCTTATTCTTTTCCGTAAATCACTTTTGGTTAAAGTAATATCACACTGTGCGGATCAAGTAGGTAGATGGATATTTGTTAAGTTTTTAGTGGATAAAGCTCCAATCTCTTTATTGAATATCTATGCACCCACAGTTGGTGACTCCTCCTTCTGGACTTCCCTGGCCCAACAAATAACGCAGTATTATGATGATAACTTTATCCTTGCAGGAGATTATAATGACATTTGTTATCCCTTTATCGATCGGAATTCATCACCTCTGTTCATCCCTCATAAATCTCACACATTTTTCACACAAACAATTAGATAACATACGCTTATAGATGACTGGAGACTCTGCAACCCCACATTGAGAGAATACTCATTTTACTCACTGGCACATCATACTCAGTCACGACTAGATTATTTTTTCATATCCCATAACATTTCTCAATCACTAGTGGCGGTGGATATTGGCTCTATCTTAATATCTGATCATGCTCCTGTCACCATTCACCTTAATGTTTTGCACAAACCCAAATTATCCCGGAAATGACGTTTCGATATTATCCTGCTTCTGGATCCGATTTGTGCATCTTCCTTTACTTCTTTTTTTAATGAATATTTCCTTTTTAATCAGTTGGATACCATGCCTTTTCATGTGGTTTGGGACGCCTTAAAGGCATCAGACAGAGATTTTGTTATTAGATGCGTCTCAAAAAAACGTAAAAAGGCACAGCAAGCCACCAATGCCCTGTTAGCCACAATAAAGACATTGGACACTCGTATTACTCCTCCAAATCGGAAGCCTGTTTATCTGAACTTATAAAAGACACATTTCAATTTAACCAGGAGGATACAACTAACAATGCCTCAAATTACCTGTTGAAGTCCAGTGCAAAGTTCTATTGTGGTCAGAACAAAGCCGGGAAATTATTGGCTAATTATGTTAAGGTTAAACAAAATAAAATAAATATAGAATCCATTTTTGGTCAGGATCACAAATTTGAATTCAAAGATGAAGATGTCCTAAATGAATTTCTCCAATTCTATAAGTCACTATACACATCTGAAACGCTTTCCTCTGATCATTCCACACCTCATATTCTTTCCAAAATCCAATATACCCCAACACAAACTCAGACCTTTCATTCTTAGAATCTGACCTCATGCAGAAAGAACTCATTGCTGCCTTAAAAACACTCAAAAAAAGATAAGGCTCCTGGCCCAGATGGCTTTACTGTGGAATTCTTCACTCACTTTGCACATCTACTTATCCTTAAATTACACACCCTCATAAATGCCTTTATATATTCCGGTGAGTCTTCAGACTTTTTCAGATGCCCTTATCTGCCTGATACCTAAGGACGGTAAAGACCTACAACAATGTAAGATTTCTCTACTTATTTCTTTGGACAACATAGATTAGAAAATGTTCTCAAAAGCTCTAGCTTTGCGTTTGGAATCTCAATTGCCTGAATTGCTGGGAGTAGAACAATCCGGCTTCGTTAAGGGATGGCTTATCACAGATAATACTCGCTTACTTTTTTATATGCTTTCCAACGCCTCACACACAAATCATTCCCTCGCAGCCATAGCTCTGGATGCGGAAAAAGCATTCGACAGAGTCGAATGGCCTTATCTATTTCCTACACTCCAATGGTTTGACTTTGGTCCACAAATGATTGCCATGATATCTATTTTATACTCCAATCCAAGGGTGGCTGTATCAGTTAATGGTAGTATTTCTTCCTATTTTCACCTTGGTAGAGGTGTCAGGCAGGGTTGTCCACTTTCTCCGTTTCTTTTTAATCTCGCTTTAGAACCTTTTTTGTTAAGGATTTTTCAAAACGATAATATTCATGACTTTACTTTCAAGAACACTAATATTAAAATGGCAGCTTATGCTGACGATGTCCTTTTATTCCTATCACAACCTCAAGTTCTCTTCCTGCTTTTTTAGAAGAAGCTGATTCCTTTGCATTTGTTTCTGAATATAAACTGAATAAGAATAAGTGTGAGATATTACCCCCAACAAAATATACTTGCAAGGCTGACTTTGTTTCTTCAGGTTTCCCATGGAACCGTCAATACATCAAGTACCTAGGTCTACATTGCACTCCATCCATATCAGGAACAATATCACGTTGTTTAGAAAATTGCATACAAAAGTTGTCCTCTTTCACAATGAAATGGCACCTCCTATACTTATCCTGGTAGAGTTGTCTGGACACAATAAAAATGATGCTCTCTCCTATAGTCTTATACACAATTTCTAATATTCCACTGTCAATTCCTTCAAAATATTTGAAAAAACTAAATTCCATCTTATCTTTTTTTTATGGGGTAACAAGAAATCACGCATGTCCATCTGAAAATAGATTCACCTGAAATCGGAGGGTGGGGTGAATTTCCTTTATTTCCCTGTTTATCATAAGTCCTTCCCATTACACCAAGTGTCAAAGTGGCTTTCTGAATCTTCCATAAACTGTCCTCTTTGGACTATGCTTGAACAATCCTTAATCTCCCCGTTCTCATTCCAGGAATATCTTTCCTTCACACGCAAACCACAGAATGTATGCACCCCCATAATCAAATACACTTAGAAGATTATTCCGCCTGCATCCTCGACCTCCTTTCTCAATTCTCCGATATGGCATAACATTTATATTTTAATAAAGAATAAACCTGTATTTTGGAAATCTTGGAGACAATGGGCCTGATTTGGGTGCGTCAATTATATGAACAAGATGAAATTATGTCCTTTGCACAGGTCCGCATCTTTTTTGGCTTACCTCCAACCTTCCGCACTAAATGCTCTCTTTTAAATCGAGCTATCCAAAATAGTTGTTTACAATACATAACTTCCCAAAATAACGCTTCTCCTGAACTTGTTCATACAGATAAACTACGAGCCCTCCTTCTTCATGAATCTAAGGCCTCCACTATATATACAATTTTATATAGTTCATCTAGTCCTAGAGATAAATGTATGATTTTAGATTTTCTGTAAATTGACTTTTATGTGTAAATACGTCATGGAGAATGGCTTATGCACTATGTATATTGGTAATAAGAAATGTATAATGACGACAATACTTGCACTAACTGTCGATGTGTACTATGGATGCCATGTTAATCACCGCCGGTTTTATAATAATTATATCAATAATTTCACCATTCTTTTCCATACAAATCTGTAGTACGTGCAAAATTGACTTTGTACCCCAGATATGCTTAATGTGCCTTTGATTTTAATCCTTATCACCATTACGTATGTAACTTCTTCATGTATAAATACACCACTGAGAATGACGTATGCACTAGGTTTATCGCAAATTGGAAATGAAGGATTAAGGGAATACATGCATTTACAGTTGATGTTTAGGATTAATGCCACGCTAAGTACCGTCTTTGTATAATAATGTCACCATTACTTTCATTGCGAAACGTCAGAAGAGTACATGACTGACCGTTTTTCCCAGATTTATTCCTTATTACCATTGCCCATGGTTTATACGCGATTTAGTTTCCAATGAATCAGTATGCCAATGGTGTTTTATCCGAAAAGAGAAAACATATCACTGAACCCATACACTTGGAGTCAGAGCGAGCAGAGACAGCGCGGTAGGAATCACGTTGCGTCTCGTAACCCCACTACTTGAGTAAGCAGCTTAAACTAAGGTGAGCGTTAGGTGCTATTGTAATGCAGCATTGCAAACCTCAGAAGGACGGACAACATTAGCATGGGTCTCGTGTTTTTTCGCTTTAAACTCAGTACGTTTGGCATTGTATTAAGCGATCCTCGATCAGCCTAACAGGACGGACCAGATTAATGGGTGTCATCCGTTTTCTTCTTTCAGATCGCGCATGATTGGCAATGCTTAGAACTGATGAAAAGATTAAGAATAAATCTCAGGAATTGGATTAAAGTGACCAAGTAGGCTCTTTAATTAAATCAGGTGAATCATTAGTCTGACAGGTCCATGCTCCTTAAACAGATTAAGTAAAGAATGGGCCATTAATCTCAGTACCCGTTTCTTCCCTACAACCAATCTACAAGGGAGCCAGACCTCTTGCTATCCTTATTACAATGACTATCTACTAGTCAAACCTGGGTGCACCCACGGTGGGTCCCCAGAGGTGAGTCATCACTACTTGAATACCCCCCTACGTGCTTTTTTCATTACCCACGCAAATCCTTACCTGACTGAAATTTTAATTTAACCAACAGGCCGTTCACCCTCCACCCCCCTTCCCAACCCCCCAGTCCTGATGAAGACCTGCAATGACCCCAAAAAAGGCCTTTTCTAGGGTCAAAACATCGACGGTGTAATCCTTTGGACCAGCTACAAAGATTTTCTGTGGAATAACCTAGGGACGTGGCCCGCAGAATCAATTAGAAACTAGTGTCTCACTGGCCAAATATCTCCCCTTTTCCCTTCCATCACTGTACCATAAGTCACTAATTTATATTTCACCTTTGCACAGTATGTCACTGAGCACTGAATATCACCTTCTCCACACTTGATGCACCGTTTTACAATGTACTTAACTTGTTATTATTCAAAATAGGGTATTTACAAATGCAATTAATTCATAAAAATACTTTGATATATCCTAAAATGTTTGAATTTGCAATCTTGTTCTGTTTATTTTTTGGATTAATTCAATTTAGGACTAATGAAATATTGAGTTAATTGTGGGAATCTTGAAGCAATCAGTTTAAACCCGACAGAACTGTTGTTTATATAGTATAATCACAGACTGGACACAACATTTGTATATCCAATGCATATAGCAACAAAACGTTCAGACTTGTGGGCACCTGTTACGTTGTTTATTGCTGCAGATGCCGAACTCTCTTTGTTTCCTTCTCCTCTACAACTAGAAGTGACTAAACCTCCATGACTTCCTTCATGTTACCATTATATAGTTTAAATTTACTTTATTGTGCAATGTAAATTTTTTGCATAACATGCAAATTCCTTTTTCATACCGATCTTTCATATATACACACTCCTTTGCAAGTATAGCTGCATGTTAAGGTCAGTGAAATTTAGAGGCTGATTTATTATGTGGTGGATGGCCCGTCATTCCGGCAGGGTGATGGAGTAAAGTGCCCACAGCGGAAGGACCATTCACCAAATTTGGAAATTATCTTCAAGCAGCCGGTCAGTTATAATGAATTGGCAGGAACCACTGCCATGTTGGTTCCTGCAAATACATTTTGTTGTTTTGTGCCAAACAGTTTAATTCTTTTTAATAACATTTGTAGGAGTTTTTGGGGGAAAATATAACACTCGCCTCACTCCCCACACCATGGGAGTCATCCCATGGCAAGGGTCTCATTATTAGCATTTTGCTGTCCCTCACCACCAGGGTTAGCCATTTCTTCATTGGCCCTTAATTCCTCGGGTCATCTGCTGGATTTGGCTATGGCGGGGATGGAGTATGAAACACTATAGGCAAATCTATCATCGTCCTGCATTGAAATTAGGCAGGTGAACCATTACGTTGGTGGTAAGGGTACTCTGTCACTGTTGCGGAGGAGTATCCTTACCATCAATATATAAAGCAGGTACTTAGTTTTGAGTTTATACAAAACAGAGCATCTCCCAAGGGCAGAGTAGGTAAAAAACACATTCTTGATCACAGTGTTCAATTACATAGTGAAGAATAAGTCACTATCAAAGAGGATTTCAGAATTTTGAAGGAATTGGGAGGGGCCTAGAGAGTGAGGACAGCTCATGACCAGGACTGTTTTAGTAATGCCAGCTATTTCTTATCCATTTTTAAATGTGCTAGAGGTATTCATTTAAGGTTCTCCTGTGATCAAGTTCTTTAGGGACTCTAATATGTAACAGGGTATCATCAGCATACTTATAATAGCTGCCATTGAGTCCGTTAAGGATTCTGCACAAGGGGGCATATTGGATTTTTTGTAGAAAGCTGGTGAGAGGGAAGACCCATTGGTCACTCAAGGGGAATGTAAATGGAAAGCTTGAGAGAAATGCCCTGAACCACCATTGCAGGAGACATTTCAAAACAAATGAAGAATACAGAAAGGATAGGGGAATACAATTTTCAACCACACAGATAGCTATTGACAAGTCTATAAAAATCAAGTTGCAACTCTGAATTGTGCCCCTTGCACAAAGGAGTTTGACTGCAAAGCACATTAAGGTGGCTTCAGTACCTCTCTATGGTCAGAAGCCAAGTGGAAAATTGTTGAGTAGGTTTTTAATTTCTTGATACTGTTAGAATGGTGAAGCAACTGTGGATTCAAGGATGTTTGCAATAGAAGACATTGTTACAGATTGGTTTGTGCTTTATCAAGACAATTGGGTAATCACTGGGGTTCTTAAGAAATGGGGTGATAATTTCATGTTTGGATTTATGGGATGCATCCCCTGCCAATAGAGATATCGGGAAATTTCATTGTGCTGGGTACTATACCCAAGTGGAAAAGTATAATGGCTGGAGCACTACAGGGAATATCACAGTTGGGTTTATTGACAATCGTGTTAATGTCATTCCCAGACACTAGAGCAAAAGTGTCCCGTATTTGGGCTCTGATGATTTTTTTGACTTAGAAGTTTGGTGTCATGTATGGAAGCCATGAGCTTATCAGTAAAAAGAACATGATGAAGCTACAGAGCTGTTGTGAAAGTGGCACTTGAGAATTGGATGACAGAGCTATGAAATATTATTGCTAGATATGTAATAGTTATTTTGAGAAACTGTCACACTTGGGGTTGAATGTCACAATATCAAGTGGCATAACATTGACCTGCAGCTCTATCCTGTGCAGGATATGGACTATCACTAGCGGCTTGCATCCTTGTTCTGTGTAATACCTTTTCTGAAAACAAATATAAACAAAGAACACCATGGCTTAAACAGGGTCGATTGATATAAAAAATAGGCCTGAGCACAAAAATATAAGTGGCTCCCGCTGACGAACCCAATGTGTAAATCATTGGCCCACAAATTATTCAACTTTTGAACTTGTAAAGACACAGTGTATGGGTATTTTGCAAGGTATGGGAGACTGCTTGCATTTGTGTTTGCTGCAGGCAATATTTGTGGAAATATCATAAAAATGAACAAAACAAACTGTCCCACCTTGCCATAAAAACAATCCACAAACAGCCAAAAAACGGGTCCACACTCTGATCTGTCAGACCAGCCCATTGGGCCTAAACTGTAGGTGAAGATTATGCTATTTATTGCCAATGTTGAGGGATAATAACCCAGTCAAGGCTTCACCTCTCAGGAGCCATGGACCATCCCCACACTCAACAATGGTAATACATAGCATATTACACTCTGCACATACATTAACATATCTATACCTATCTTAATAATTTAGTGGCAGTCGATTTTTCTGTATTCAATATTGTTGCAGGTTGATACTGAAACCTCGTTATTGCGATAGAACACTTGGCAAATATCTATGTCAGCAAGGAAGCAAGAACTTTTCAAGTGCTTTTTTGCAGGGCTACTGTTAGATATTAGGAGCCAAAGGTCTTTGGGGAATCACCTGTTATATTGCGCTTTCAAGGATTTTAATTTATGTTTTTGGCAAAAGGGGTAATCTTATCCAGTGTGGGTGTGATGGTTTGGAAAAGATTATGTGCATGACAGCTGGATTACCTGAAGTAGTAAATTTCTTGTAATCGAACGGTTGATAGATGTTATTGGCGTGGACATTGTTAGGTTTCTTACTTGAATTGATAGGGTGGGAGGTTTTTCAAACTTGTTTTGTGGTGGGCGTAATCTGCAAGAAAACCTTAATGAAAGCATGGTCTGACCATGACAGATGTTGGTTTGACTCCTTATCTATAGAGCCTTGGAAAGTGGTCCTCTTAAGTGCCTTTTGCAAATGTTTGATTGTAACGCTTTGGGAGAGGAACCACATTTGAGGCAGTCTCATGTTGAAAGGACACATTATCGTTAGTAAGCAAAGCTCACATTTTCCACACACTTTCAGGTTACCCGACGTTCTAATATCCTAACAATATTTCTAACATCAAAGTATAAAACAATTCTCACTACCCTAGACAAATTCCACCCTGCCCCCAAGAATATTAACATTCCCTGTGTTAACGCATTTCCTATTTGACTTTTGACTGTTCCCTCCTTCTTTTCTTGTCTGCTTACACCTGGTCCAGGCTGTCTCATCTCCATCTTCATTTATGTCTTTCCCTTGTGTCATTGTTTATAGCGCTCTTCCACTATATGTCCCATCTCTCTCCCTGCTTTAAACTGAGCTCTGTCTTTCTGCCACCAGAAAACCTTCTCCACAAGTGTTGTTTTGTTCCTCACCATTCATTCAAAAACTCAATTGCCTTCATCAGATAAATTCTGTTCACCAACAGTGAAAGATGCAGCTTGTTCCGTTGAAACAGGCACTGCCTTTTGACTTGCCACCTCCATGCTGCATGCTTCTCAAACTCCTGCTACTTCTCTGTTTACTTTCTGACACTACTTGTTGTACTGACATCCTTTCTGACTCTCCTCCAAACCCTTCTCAGCACCAAGTGCTTCCATACAACATTTTTACTATCCTACTACTCCTGTATTTTCAAGTCCTTTTCAATTGATTTTCAAAATTCCAGACATAGATTTGCACCAAATCATTTTCCCATAGGATTATAAGGATTGGACCATGGTCTCTTCCTGCTCAAATGTCATAACATGGGCAACAATAGGAATCATTTAATCCTAACAAACCCTGCCAGTCTTCAGGCATCTTGTCATCTTCAGCCCAAGTTGCTTACCATAAGCCTACATATTTGCATGATCCACAACCCATCTCACTATGGACTGGCTGCATATCCACATCTCCATCTTCCTTCTTCTAGTCTGGGTTCTCCTCGATGGGATTATGAAACCCATAAATCACCCGCCTGGAGACCCTTATGCGTGATTGTTTGCGCTTTACAAATGTGGAATATTATAAATTGCCATCACAGTTTCTCATCTCATCTTTCCTTGCACACCCCGGTAAGTGTACAAATGATACTGCATTATTTAGAAATGCTGCTCTTCAGCAGCTATGTGTTTTGAAACCACATTCACAATGCACTCCTTTCTTGTACCAAGATGTGCAGGCCTTCTGGTCAGCAAGGGGCTATGCCTTGTGAAGGAAATGTACAAAAGTAACTCCATTTTGAGATTTAGAATGATATGCTCAATAACACTCCGAAAATGAAGCTTGTTTTTTTCATGATTACTTACTTCTTTGCTTTTGGTAATAACCGCTGACAGAGCCACGCTCTCCAACTACAGGCCCATCTCTTTCCTGCCATGACAGAGGAGACGTGGTAGGCTCAATTCTCCTGGACCTCTTTGCAGCATTTGACAGGATAACAGATAGAACACAAGCTTTCAGCTGGGCATATTACTCCTTTGAAGCCCGCAAACTCATCTGTGGAGTACCTCTAGGTCCATCACTAAGCTACACCCTGTTTAATGCATACATGATTCTGCTGGGCAATGTCATTCATGCACACAACATCAACATCCTCCCCTGCACCGATGATACACATCTTCTACTCTTCCTCTCAGGCAAGACCTCCAACACAAGAAACAAGTGATCTTTGTTTAGAACACCTAGCCATAGGACTCCAACTGGTGGCCGGCCAAACTCAGACCCACACCCTGCACTCATGCCAGGAACATTAGAATCATCATTGATCGCAAACTGGACATGACTTCATGAGTCAATTTTGTCACTGTATCCTGCTTCTACACTCATAAGAGGATAAGGAAGATCTTAAAATGCCTCCTAAGCAACAACAGAAAACAGCCACTCACACCACAGCTGCCAGTAAGTTGGACTATGGAAACAACCGCTGTGGTGAAATCTTCAAGCAACTCTTGAGAAGACTGCAAACCATACAGAACTTGGCAGCCAGACTCAATCTCAACCTCACACTCATAACTCACATTACACCACACCTCAGGGAGCTCCACTAGTTCCTGATACACAAATGCTCTAATTTCAAACACCTCATACACACATTCAAGACACTACACAACGTAGACCCCCACCTACCAGAGCAGTCACAACACCTTCCACCAACAACCCAGACACCTCCACTCCACAGGTCTCCGACTGAGAACCAGATCAGAATGATGAGCATTCTCTTGCATCGCTCCTCCCAATCCACATCAGAGCCTCCCCCTCTCTTATTGAATTCCACAAGAGGCTGAAGACCTGACTTTTGATTTAACCAACCAACCCTAGGCAGGTTAGGCAAACATACCTGCTCCGCGCCACTCTATCCTTGCAGGTGATAGTGTGCTATACAAACACACATGAGATAACATAACAATAAACATGTTCTAGATTTCGAGTTCCCTAAGAGAGTAATGGAGATTGGTCCAGCACCTTATCCACATAATTGGTTAGCATTAGCACATCTAAAAGAGCCATAATATTACGTCTGTACATGCCTATAGGCATTTGACTGTGTTTACTACATGTGTAGCCTAGAAAGAATACAGAATGCCCTTTTGGTACATAACAGGAGAGTAGGTAGAAAATGGAGAAGTCCCAGGAAGAGAGGCTTTTGTGTTTTCCACAGTACATAGTGAGCGGGCTCTAGAAAAGTGCAGAAAGGAGAAGAATGTAGGAAGGAGAGGCAGGACACTAATTACAGAGTTTATGAGAATGAAGGCGACTGTGATAGAGGGTCCTTGATCTAACAGGACCAGCTTGTTCTCCCTGCTTTTTCAGGTCTTCGAGCCCAAAAGATTGACTTATTTAAGGAAAAAGCTAAAGTATCTAAAGAGCAATATAGAGCCAGAGCAATGGATAACATGTTTCCATTGGTTTGAGGAAGATAACAAAATTAAGTATGAGTCTCAGATCTGCAGAATTAGGCAGACCAAAGAGAAACTTGAATACCAAATCAGTCATTTAAGGAAATAGGTTTGGGCTTGTGACCCCATTGCTCAGTTCTTCATACTTATTCCCTCAGGTATTATTATTATTATTATTATTATTATTATTATTATTATTATTATTAAACTACACTTGTATAGCGCTATCTACCCGGAGGCCTCGTAGCGCTCATGACTGACACTTTATTAACGCGGGAGCAGGGCAGATCAGTGTGCTTTTGCATACAAGTGTGTTTTAAGGGTTTTCCTGAAGGAAAGATGGTTAGTGGTTTCCCGAAGGGATAGGGGGAGGGCGTTCCAGAGCCTGGCCGCGGTATGTGAAAACCAAACCAAATCCAAAAAGGAGGCTGATATACTCGTCATTTTTGATTTACCCATGTCAGCTAAAGGAGCCGAGGGTGGCCTTCTAATGGGAACTAGAAACGGGTAGTACTAGCTGCTCCAGCAGTGAAAACACAACAAGATAGCACATATCAACTGGTGCATCGAGCGAACAAGAACAGAGGAGAGCATGGGACAAGAGATTAACTTTCCAACCCCAAAAACTAGTCATTAGGGGCCAGATGTATGAAACATTTTACTGGTCTCGAACGTCCTTCCGGGCCGTTCCGTTTGGAACAGGTAACATTATTTTTGCCATGTATGGTAGGTATAATGCGACTCGGTAACTTGTTACTGAATCACTGTTTGCTTTTGTGATTCGGTATTAGGAAGGGGCCTATTTATGGTGTCTCTTCCTAATATTGAATAGCGCTAAATGTTTTGCACCCCGAAATGCAATCTCAAAACATTCGCAGTTACTACCAACTTCAAGTTCGTGGTAACCCATTGCCAAATGGGAAGAGGTCTCTAGGGGGCCTCTTCTCCTCTGGGAATGTGGGCGCCCACATTTTTTAAGAGCAGGCAGTGGTCCCATGGACCACTGCCTGCTCTTAAAAAAATAATAGCTAGCTTTTCATGTTTACTATTGAAATGCATCCCATTTTCCCAGACATGGTTTTCTACTGACCCCAGCAGGCCATCATCCCTGTGATTGTAGCCATTCACAATGGGCGGCAAATTGCAACCTGTCTCAGGAATATTGATGCAGCGGGTCTATTTGTGACCCAATGTGAATCGCTAACAGCATCATACACAATGTTGTACATCGCAGTTTACAGTTTCCTAATGCAAATTCCTAAAATTTGCTATTAGGAAATTGCAAACATGCATTTCGTACATCTGGCCTTAGCTCTTTCATGCCAGGTACATATGAAATTCCCACCTCAGTGAGAACAAAATCCCACTGAGGCATGACACAGGTTGGGGCTCATGTGGACACACCGTGTGAGGAATAGAGCATTCTCCTAAGCCCTTGTTTCCCCTCACAAGATACTCTGTGCCCAAAAGAAAAATATTCATACATGTTCCATCATTCTGGTTATACCTAATGAACATAAAGATGCAGCTACCCATTATGCATGAAAACCCTGCTAAATTGTGTCAAGAATTACTTTCTGTATCTCAAGTGTACTGACAGAGTTGGGCTGATGTAAATTGCAATTGTGATTAGTGGTCCTGAGAGAAGTGAGAGATCAATTGGTTAAAAAAAGAAACTGGCTGAGACTGTGGCATCACAGAATGATGATGCTTTGAATAATGCAAAATAAGCTTTGGCAAATAGATGATGCAAGTGTTTCTATCTGGAAGTGATTGGAGAAAAATTTCTAATTGTATCCAGAACAAGGGTGAATCACCAGCGGCGGCTGGTGAAGCTTGAGAGTGGCGTGGCTGGGCTTGGCTGAAAGGACAGGGTGCACGTTAAGGAGCCATGATATTTTGTGGTAGGCCTGGTCACCATTTCCCAGGTGAACACAATCTACATGCACAGTTTGCCACAGACTATACACAACCTATATAAAATATGGTCAAGGTGTCAAAATAAAACATTCATATTATGCAAATATACTGTACTCATACATAGCTCACAAACAAATATACCATACATACACAGCATGTGCCTTCGGACTAAACTACGCTTATACGTATATTATTCTGAATACGAATAGCATTGTCATAATATATACTCTGAGAAAATTCTCTACAAGCTAGAACTGAACATAATATGCTGAACAAGCGGGTATGTAAATGTACAGCATGCTTATATAACTGGCTGAATACACACTGAGTATGCTTAGACAATAGTTTATAATGAAAGCATGCCTGTCGCTTAGACTCGTATGTAGTAAGGAAAATAAGGGGACCCCAATAAGTGAACCTGGGGTAGACTAATGTTTTAGAAAAACAATTGTTCTTATGTGGCCAAAAGGTCCAAAGAAGGAAGCGGTGTCAGAATTTGTGACAATGGGCTAGAGTCGAGATAGATAATAAATATCTCAGGGAGCGATAAGTAATATGAACAGGGACATGTAAGTCAAAATAATGTTTGTTATTTATTTTATGAAAAAATGGAAGAAACAATTCAGGTGCTCACATAGGAAAGTGACAACAAGCGTGGGGGTGACTTTAAAATATAAACATTGCATTGACAATACATAGGAGAACTCCTCAAGAATAAATTATACAAAGTGTACAGAGTTCTTGTTGTAGGGGGTTCATGACGTTTCGATCTCAGCTATTCATGGATCCTATTTTAATTGTGGACATCAAAGACACAAGAATTTAGAATTGGTTCAGATTACTCAAGATCAGTACCTAGATTACTAAAACATCCCATGAGGTTCTAACTACACATGAAATATCCTCATCCCCGTTAATCAGAATGGCCCCTACATGAAGCTCACCATTAATGGGAATCCTTCTTCATGCCTTATTGATACACATGCGAGCCAGTCTGCCCTTAAATGCTCCAACGATCCCGGCATAGCTTCGACAGGCATTTCAATTCAAGCAGTTGACATTTCAGAACATAAAGTCCCCCATGATACCCCATTCCTGTTACCTTAGGTCCTACTACTGACAAGTATGTATTTTATTAAGTCACACATCCCCTGCAAACCTGTTAGAATGGTATTTGTTTATTGTACTAAGGACTGTGCATTCTTGAACTTTTCACAATAATATGAAGAAGTAGCTTTGGCTGGGTGTATTTGAATCAAATTTGCCTAATACTGAATGCAATCCCCATACCTCTCACAAGCTGAATAAACTGGTTGAACGGGTCACATCACAGTAATGGTCCACATGTAAAAATGATGTTGGATATATTGTAACAATTGATCCCATCAAGTTTGAAGTGAACCCTTTAAATAAGTTACCTATTACTACACAATACCTTCTCTGTCCTGAAGCTGAAGCTGGAATTCGACCTATGATCGTTGACCTTATTAAACAGAGAATTTTTGCACCTACTGTTAGTCACAATAACACGCCCATTCTTCCTATATAAAATGCGGGTAAGACCAATGTGCACTGATTTGTGTAAGATTTCCATGCTATTAGGAGCCTGGGAATTTCCACCTTCCCTGTAGTCCTTTACCTGCGATCATCCCTTCTAACATCACCGTCCCAGCCCATTGGTTTACAATGGTAGATATTTGCTCCTTGCCTCTTAACTTTCTTATAAATCTCAATTAACATGGTAATGACTTCCTATGGGGAAACTTTTCCCAAGCTTTAAAGAAATATTTGGATACCTTAGCATTCCCCCAGAATTGCACTTTATCTCTGTACATTAATGACTTGTTGATTGCATTTGCCACATTGAATCAATGGCAGGTGGATTCCCTATAGTTGTTAGCTGAATTGACCAACAAAGGACATAGGGCCTCTGAAGAGAAGGTTCATTTTTTTCTGTATTGTATTCATTAAGCAAGTCATGAGATTTCTGCTTGTGAGCATTACCTATCATTTGACTGAATAGTAGCCAGCTGTAAGTTACCCCACTCAGTGACTGTCTCCCAGGTACTCACTTTCTTCAGAATGGCTGTATACTATTGGCAATGCATACTTGGCTTCTCAATCCCGATACACCCATTGGAAGATTTTGTAAAGCAAGACACCCCAGAGCCCTTGCATTGGTCAAAAGAGGCAAAGAGTTCTTCCGCCGAGGTAAAGCCAAAATTCGCTCCTGCACCTGCCGTAGGATTTAAAGACAACAGTAAACCATTTACGCTATTTTATATTGAAAGAAGCACAAACACTCTGAAATTTGTTGCGAAAAACATGGGCATCAGAAAAAGCCATTTGTGTATTATTCTTCCACTTTCAACCAAATAAAGTCATGGCTCCTAACATGTTTACATTCTACGCCTTGAGGAAGCCTCTAGAAATATTGGGGCTGATTACAATAGCAGACGGGCTTCAGTCCGTCTGCCATCGTATCAGGTAGTGGAACCACCCGCCTACGAGGCAGCGGTCCCACAGGGGTAATTCTAATGTGACCACCACCATGGTGGATGCAATAACTTTATTTTGAATTGCGGCGGGTGCTGCTGGCTGCAGCACCCACCCCAATGTAAAAACGGGACATGTAACATCCCTGCACTACATGGCAGGATGATGCATTGATATGTAGCGGGCCACCTGCCCCCCAGTGACCAAATCTGGGGTGCAAGGGGGAACACCACGGGACCACAATGTCCCTTTCCCCCTGCCTTTTCATGGCAGGTTACCCACCATGAAAAAGGTAGGCGGAAAGGGACATCATAATCCCTACGGCGGTGCCTGGAAGTCACAGCCACCGCTTGAGGGATATGATTCTCCTTTGATGGTCTGACGGGCTTCTTGAGCCCTTCTGAACTGTGGTCGTCCATCTTCCCAACCGCCAAAGACAAACGCCCGCCATTGTAATGTGGCGGGCATAAAACATGCTTACTGTGGTGATGAAACCGCCACAGACAGGCTGTCGGTGGCCGTTGTAGTTGTCCCACACTCTGATGCTGCTTTAGTCCTTACCACCAAATTGATTGCAAAGAACTAATCATCACAATAGTTTATTTCAGAAATAACATTCCTTAAAAACTTACATTTGTGAACATTTCCTCTGATCAGTCCATTATAGTCAAAACATCTTAAGAAAATAAAAACGATGGTGATAAAAGAAGAATAATAGATTTTAAAAAATACTATTTCATAACATGATCCTAAGATCTATTTACTATTTAAAAAAGAGACACCTATATCAGTTTTGTAAACAATTGTGCCCTCTAAGTTCTTATAGATCAATTTACATCAATATAAACTGGACAGCCATCATGTGACTAACAATACTCTCTAGAATCCACTACATCGTCAACATTAGTATCATTCAACCGGACAAAATTTAGGCTAAACTAAAGTGCTGAGGCATAACCATAAACCCATTTAATGTGACCTAAGACTTGAATAGAGATTTAAGCCCTTCCTGAAAACTCCTATGGCGAATAGGTAACTACTTGTGGTAATCAGTGTGAGGAGGGTTTCACACTTCAGTACCCTTAGATCCTCAAGATGGCGCCTGAAGCCCAAATTAATAAATAAGGGGCAAATCCATTTACTACTAGGCCATGCATAAGCAGGGCAGAAAAACAACATATGGACAACATTTTCTTTAGGATGCATCTGGCAGAATGGGCAATAACCTTCATCATCAGCCACTATACTCTTGTTCCATTTTGATGGCAATGCCCCGATTTCGAACATGTCATAATGGAATTTGGAGAAGGTCTTAGCCAGTTGGGGTTGAGAGACATCTAAAAATTAGTCAAAGTGGGGATTGGAACATATGCCTACTGCTAGGTTATCTCAATATAAAGTACGCTCTGTTGTCCACTTCTCATAAAACCCTAGTCTACTATCCAAATCAGAACCCGGCCATTTAGATGCATACTTTCCAAGAGGAGAAACCCATGATTGGCTTGTAGCTACTGAGCATTTCACAGAATCCTGCATTGATATCATTCAGACACCAATAACCAACAGACAACTTTATACTGATGGTTCTTGTTTTGAAGATGATGTTGGAATCTTAATTGCTGCTACTTTGCATATACGTTGTTAGAACTATCAACCTTAGGATGGTCTTCCCTAAACATTTTGCCTTCACCCCTCCTATTATTGATGATCTTGTTTTCCTGGCCTTAGGACTCTGTGAAGTTTACCAGTGCTAAAGTGCTTGTGCTCTCTCCTTTAAACATAGTAGAATTTGCATATGCCCATAGGCACCTTTAATGTACTTATATGTCCCTAGTGAGGTGGTACCCCATGTACCCAGGGCCTGTAAATGAATTACTACAAGTGGGCATGCAGCACTGATTGGCCACCCATGTAAGAAGCCCTGTAAAACATGTCTTCGACCTGCCACTGCAGCCTCTGTGTGCAGTTTTCAACTTCCATTTTAACCTGGCAAAATAAATATTTTGCCATGCCCAAACCTTTCTTCTTAATACATGTAAGTCACCCCTAGGGTAGGCCCTGACCAGGCCAGATGACAGAGTCCAGTGTAATTAATAAGCTTAAATCCTTATATCACGTGTGCAAATCCTACCTCTCCTGTAGGATACCCCTGGATTTCCTTATTACATTTAATAAGTGATAACTTTCAATTGGGAGCAGGTGAACCGGCCACGTTCGAAGTCTAAAGAATTGAAATTAAAAACCCTTATTAATGGTAAAGTTGGATTTTTAGTCACACTTCTGAAAGTGGCGCTTTTAGAAATTTGCCATTTTCTTGTTCTGTCAACACAATAAACAGTTTTGTGGAGGGACAAATACACCCAAAGAATTCAAAAGAATACATTAAATTACTCCTATGTAGTGGTACCTCGTCCCATCTGATTAATATGTACTTCAGCAAAGTCACATACCAACGCTTACTCCTGATCATAACTAATATTTATTTCTTTTAATTGGTTTACTGATTAAGAACGGTTGTTCATTTTTCTGAATTCGTCCTTCATTAAATCAACATAGAACATCAGCACAGTACAACATAGGCACAAATACATACATAATTATACACAAACAATAATTTCCTAACCCCCTAAATACAAAAAAGTGTCTGCTTTCTGAGTTCACTGAGGTCCACTGTGAGGTAATCCTTTGCACATTTCAGGTACCCTATCCACCTCTACATTTTTATCGGTGTGCATGTTTATTTTTAGCGCAATCATGGTAATAAAACGGATTCCTCCTTCTTCGTCTGTCGACGCGTTTCAGCCCTGTCACTTGGGCCTCTTCAGGACAGGGGTGCAAGGAACAACTATGAAGTACCGTTCCAGATACGCAAGTACTATAATGCCATCCTCTCAATCTGTACCAGCGGCTTCTGGCGTTCCACCCACTATCAACTTAGGACTCCTTTTGTCGCATGTATCTCTGCAAAACGGCTCTCGTCCTGTGCAAAGATGCCCAATATTAGCCTCATTAACGCCCCACTTGTATTCTGCTCGTTTCTATATTAGAGTGATTCTGTGCCTGCAGTTTCACTATTTTCTTGTTCTAGTCACATGATGCCTGCAGCCTGTCCTAGGGTCACATAACTAGACAAAGCTGGCAGTTGGTCTTTGTTTATTGCTCCCAGTTAGTGAGACAAAGGGAAAGTAGGTGTTGGAAGAATAGGCAACTCTGACTTAACGATGGGGAGGAGCTGTCATCTATCACACATGCACATCACAAAGGCTCTAACCTGAACACACTCATAAAGGGATTGTCTCTAGTCTTTTGTGTCCCTAGACAAGCTGGAGCCACAAGGGCAGGGAGTAAGGGGATACCTGACAACTCAGGGGGTGGAATCCCTCAGAACCTTCTCCTTCAAAGTGGGCACCAGGCATAAATATTGTATCAAGGACCCGACTCTTCAGTGCACATCTGGATCAATGGATGAATCAGAACATAACTGCTGTGCTGCTTTGCTGCAGTAAGGACTGTCACTCTGCTGCCCTGTTGTGCTGCTCAGCTGCGCTCCTGCCTGAGTGATAAGGACTGGACCTGCATCCTGAGCTCAGGACCTCCAGAATGAATTCAAGGGCTAGTTGGCTGTTCTCCTGATCAGAAGCCTCAGAAACAGAACAGACTTCCTCAAAACCAGCACAGAGATTCTGCTAGCTGTGAGTCCTGCCCTCCCAAGTGGTTCCACTCCAATCCTGGACAGTTGGAAGTGGGACTGAAGGTGCTCTGCCAGCCCAACTGTGGTACCAGCAAAATCAATGCATCGCAATGCATTGCGTCCCAAAAACTGGACCGCTTCTTGACACATACCCGGCACAGGACTTTGCATAGGTGCCAGCAACCTCCCAGGAACAGCCGCTTTGCAACGCATCCTTGATGCAGGTCTTCACATCGCAAGTCTTGCAACCAGCCAGGAAACGATGCATCATTGATGCAGGACTTCACATCGTAAGCCCCTCTTTAACGGCATCCTCGACGATGACACAGGACCTTGCATCACAGACTTGTAGCTTTTCTGGGACCATCTCTGTGCAACGCATGCCAACTCCAGGACCACGCATCGCCGTGGCTGAGCAACACTTTCTTGACAAGGGATCTCAAAAAGCTCCGCAACCAGGATTTAAGGTACTTTTGTTAAGCAGACCTACCTGGTCCCTGTACCTGGCGAGCACTCCATCACTGTAGGCCTGAACTTGTGACTTTGTCCTGGTCCGGCACGACCAGACAACCACAGTTGGCGCATTGCGCTTTTTGGCACTACTTGCATATCTCTGGTTCCACTTATTGGGTTTATGTTGTGTTGGTCTTAAATTATCCATTAAATTGTACTCTATTTTTTTAAGTTCATTTGTGGTTTTCCTTGTGTTGTGTTTTAAACTAAACTGCTTGAAGTGCTCCATAAATACTTTACACATTGCCTATAAGTTAAGCCTGACTGCTCTTGTGCTAAGCTACCAGAGGTTTAAGCACAGATTAATTTGGGGTTTGCTTGTGACTTAATTCTGACAAGGATTGTGGTTGCTGCTTAAACAGAGTTTCACTTCTTACATACTTGTATTAAGGTATCACTTTTTTGAATGTACACACCTATTTGATTTCCATTTCACACATGTAACTGATCTTTTGACCCTGACTATAGCATGTATCCTAGCTGAGAAAAGCTCTGTCACTATGTTTAGAGACTCCAAGTATGCTCTTGGGTAACTCATTATTTCAGGTTGCTGACAAATCAGCAAGGTCTCAGAAGGGGCCCATAATAAAGTAGGATGTATGTATTTAGCATACTGAATGCCCGTCTGTTACCCACTAGGATATCCATTATCAACTGTACTGCCTTTCTGCCAATCCTGGATAAAGTGTTACAGGGATAATGACCTCGCAAATCAGGTTCCTAAAGAAGCTGTCTTTTCACTCCAGTGTTTGACTATTATGTATCTTTTGGGATCTAATGCTTTCCCCATGAGCACTTTTAAGGACCTACCCCCACATGCATCAAACTCCCGTTTTGCGTTGCCAAATTTGCGATTTTTACCGAATCGCAAATATGGATTCGCAAAACGGAATGCATCACAGAAAGTGCATAATTTTTCCGATTCGGTAAAAATCGCAATTTTTACCGAATCGCAAATATTATGCGAATTCAAAATAGCGAATTCGCTATTCCCATTGATTCCTATGGGCCAAAGGCCCATAGGAATCAATTGAAATTGCGAATTCGCAATTTTGAATTCGCATAATGTTGATGCATTCCATGGGTGCAGGGGGGGTCCAAAGGACCCCCCCCTGCACCCCTGAAATGTTTTTTTAAATGGATGTTTCACACACACATGTCCTAAGGACATGTGTGTCTGTAACATGACATTGTTTAAAATGTAAATTAGAACATTTTAAACATTTTTCGCAATTTACCACGAGGTTCAACCTTGTGGTAATTTGCACTTGCAATCTTAAAAATCGCAATTTTTTAAAGAATGATGCATTGCATTTAAGGAATCGCAAATTTGCGATTCCTTAAATGCAATCGCATTCTGGAAAGTCGCAAAATTAGCGATTTCCATCACAAAATAATGATGCATCTGAAAAAGCATTTTTGGAATCGCAAACGGCCGATTTTAAGGAATCGCACCGTTTGCGACTCCAAAAATGCTTGATGCATGTGGGGGCTAGTCCTGTTACAAGAACATGTTTGAAAACTTAGAACCTTAACTGCCTTAAGCTTAATTATGAAAAGGATCCAGTAGGAGTGTGGGGAGACAAATCGTAGCCTCAATATGTTTGCTTTCCAATCCAATGCCAGATTATACTATATCATTGTGAAAGTCAGGAGGGATAGTATGATATGGGCTACTGATACCTATTGGTCTGCACGTTCTTTCCTTCCGTCACAAAGAATTACTGCAAGACCTGTGCCACTATCAAGCCCACACTGTTGGAAAAGGGATTAAGACCAAACTCTCCGCATCACCCCCCTCAGGGGCCCCTTCATCTACTTGCAGATGAGTTTTATCTAAATACCCAAATATGTACCTACTATTATGTGCTAGAATTTGTTTGCTTACTTTCACTTACCCACCAACATTTTGGAGGGGGTACCTTTGAGTTGTGTGCAAAGACGAAACATCCATTGATCTATGTATCCATGGTCACTGTCTATCAGAGTGCTCTGGCTCCTCCTTTGAGCTGCCATATGATACCGAAGATTTCTACGAGCACAAAAAGTCCTTCCTGGCAGACATTATTTATATTACTTATTCAGAGCATGGACTGTTTTGTGAGAACTGAGATTCAATCAACTGGTGTAGTTTGTGTACCAATGTGAATGTGACACTAGTCCAGAATTCATGCTCAGTTACATTACCCTCTTCCATTTCTGTTTCTCCACTGGCCGTATGTATCATAACCACAGTTTACAAAAGGAACATGCTTATTTCATTTGTGGCAAGTTCACTAATCCCCTGTAACCCTGTAACTGGAGTGGGGTTTGTTATCCAGGCTATATGGACCCTGCTACAAGACACTCTGCTGAACAGACACACTCTCCAATGGTACAGAAGATGCCATAATATAACTGAGAGGAATACATTTTTCTCAATTCTGATTCCTATGTGAGGATGCAGCAGATTACCCTTGAAACAAGACCAAATCCTAAATTATTAGAGAGGATTGATATTGCCACACTATTTTTGTGGAAATGAACAATCTATAGTTAGACTCCTAAAGAACTGTGATCCTGTAGAACAAAAGGAGCTTAGACTTTGAGCTTGCTGCCGAGGGTGGTGTTGGTGATATTGTTGGTGACGTATTTTGGACCTACATTCCCAAAAGTTCTCTTAGTATTCATGACCAGATATATCACATTAAGCACAGTCTGACAGAGTATTACACAATCAAGGATGGTTTGTGTGTGAACAAAGAAGGGATACCCTCTTGGCTCACTGTCATTTTTGAAAAGTGGTGAATGAAGATCTTTAAAATAATTCTAAGGATCATACTAATTATACTTACACTTTACTTATGATATAAGTAATAATTAATTATCAATCAATCAATCAATCAGTGACACTTATAAAGCGCGCTACATACCCGTGGGGTCTCAAGGCGCTGGGGGGGGGGAGCCGCTACTGCTCGAACAGCCAGGTCTTCAGCTTCCTCCTGAAGGAGAGGTGGTCTTGGGTCAGGCGCAGGTCGGTCGGTCGGGAGTTCCAGGTCTTGGCGGCCAGGTGGGAGAAGGACCTTCCTCCTGTAGTCGCTCTTCGGATGCGGGGGACGGCGGCGAGGGCGTGGTTGGCTGATCGGAGGTGGCGTTTGGGAGCGTAGAAGTTGACTCGGCTGTTGAGGTAGCTCGGGCCTTGGTCGTGTAGGGCTTTGTGTGCGTGGGTGAGGAGGCGGAAGGTGATTCTTTTGTTGACGGGGAGCCAGTGAAGGTCTCGCAGATGTCCGGAGATGTGGCTGGTTCGTGGGATGTCGAGGATGAGTCTGGCTGAGGCGTTCTGGATCCGCTGGAGTCTCTTCTGGAGCTTGGCGGTGGTCCCGGCGTAGAGGGCGTTGCCGTAGTCCAGTCGGCTGGTGACGAGGGCCTGGGTGACGGTCTTCCTGGTCTCGGTGGGGATCCACCAGAAGATCTTCCGTAGCATGCGTAGGATGTTGAAGCATGCCGAGGAGACGTTGTTGACTTGCCTGGTCATGGAGAGGGAGGAGTCCAGGATGAAGCCCAGGTTGCGTGCATGGTCTGTCGGTTTGGGTGCGGTGCCCAGGGCGGGAGGCCACCAGGAGTCGTCCCAGGCGGAGGGAGAGGAGCCCAGGATGAGGACCTCCGTCTTGTCCGAGTTCAGTTTCAGGCGGCTGGTCGTCATCCACTCGGCTACCTCTTTCATCCCTTCGTGCAGGTTGGCTCTGGCGGCGGCGGGGTCGTTGGTCAGGGAGAGGATCAGCTGGGTGTCGTCGGCGTAGGAGATTATGCTGAGGTTGTGTTTGCGTACGATGGCCGCGAGGGGGCTCATGTAGACGTTGAAGAGGGTGGGGCTCAGAGATGATCCTTGGGGGACGCCGCAGATGACTTCGGTGGCCTCTGACTTGTACGGTGGTAGGCGGACTCTCTGTGTTCTCCCGTCGAGGAAGGAGGTGATCCACTCCAGCGCCTTGTCCTGGATTCCGACGTTGCTGAGGCGCCGTACTAGGGTGCGGTGGCAGACCGTGTCGAATGCCGCGGAGAGGTCTAGGAGGATGAGGGCCGCTGTTTCTCCATTGTCCATCAGGGCTCGGATGTCGTCGGTGGCGGCGATGAGGGCGGTCTCGGAGCTGTGGTTGGCTCGGAAGCCGGACTGTGAGGGGTCGAGGGATCCGTTCGTCTCGAGGAAAGCGGCCATCTGCTTGTTGACGGTCTTCTCGATGACTTTGGCTGGAAACGGGAGGAGCGAGATGGGGCGGTAATTCTTGAGGTCGGTGGGGTCCGCTGTTGGTTTCTTGAGTAGGGCGCTGAGTTCGGCGTGTTTCCAGCCAATTATTTGTTGTATTGGTTCAAAGTAATCTAAACATTGCTGAAGACCTAATGTGGTCCTGGATAACAGGACCACATCATTGGCATACAAGAGGGTAGGTATAAAACGAGACCCAACCATGTGGAGTCTAAGTTTCTCAATAATAATACAGATTCCAGCTTGTTGATGTACAAGGTGAAAAGAAAAGAGACCATGATACATGCCTGTGGCATTCTTCCACTCACTTTAAATGACTTGGTGCAAAAACCATTAGTGAAGTATCTCACAATTGCAGAGATATTCTGGTGCAAATCTCTTAAAAATCACAATATCAAGATCCACCTCCATTGATAGCATTATTGCCCATTATTACCCTGAGGTGAGGTCCATTAATGGTAGGTGAAGATTCCCAGACCTAGCAGTCACCTATTTACTTACAATCAAGTATATGTTTAGGCATTATTCACTTGTGCTGTTAGATTAGAAATGTTTATGTTTATGCATTGCCCTATGTAAGTTAGCATTTGCTGCACCATTTTCTATTCAGGTGCCATTTTGAATCATGATCAAAACTAATCCTTTGCTGTTTCTGAAAAAAAGCCTCTGTTACGTTTCATTTCTGCAATGCTAGGTTTTGCTTCACTAATGAATAAACTATTCATATGAGTGCATACCTTTCTCATTAGATAGAGGCCCTCTCCCACTTGTCTGGTGGCGGGTGCAGGGTGAAACGACCTTGAGTTGTATTAGGTGATGTGAGGTATGAGTACAGAAAATTATTTTTTTTGTATTTCACTGTCCAGCTGCATCTGCTTGGAAGATTCCACGTTGGGTGTGCCTTTGTCCGGTCATGAAAAGTATATAATGTATCTTTATGTTTGTTGATTTCAGTTCTCTCTGCAGCACTCCTAGCGACTGGGCAGACTAGGCTCTACTCTGAGTGCATCTAAATAAATAGTTATTGTTTTGTATTCTCTACTGTCTAACCAACTCTTCATTTGGTATGCTAGGCTGAGAGGAGGTCATTAGTGACCCAGATGACCCTAAACAGGCCACTTCCTTCAGTGCTAAGGCCCGATATGAACCCAAACTGGAGGTCAGAAATGGCACCTATTTCTACTGTCCACTCTAATAGTCTGTTAAGGATCACCACAAAGAAATGGGGCGAGAGCAGTGAGGAATTGCTCTATCACCCTTTTTAAAAATAGGGACAATGACCGAGGTAGACCAAGACCTATATGGCCCTACCCACATGCTGCATTAATAGTATGGTAATAGACATACGCTAAATAGTGAGTATGACCTTTGTCCAGCCGGACAAGTTTTTAATTGAAGAGATTTGAAAACATAAAAGGATTTTTTACAAAGTGGGTACATCCAGTAACCCACAGGGGACAAGACAACACAGGGGGGTAGACTTAGCGCAAACAAGGGCAGTCTGTACTAGTAGTTCAGTGGACAGACAAGAATACATTTCAAAGCATCATTGTATACAATTTCTCATTTACAAGATACATATGACGCTGTTATGTCGACGACGTTTCAATGCCTATACAGAGATAAATGGCATCATCTTCAGGACAGAGAGTTAATGTGCTTGTCTTGAAAATTTTAAACAGTTTGTGTGGCCTACATATATAATACATATAATTATATTGGGGAAATAAAAGGAAAAAAGAGACAAAAAAGAATAAAAGTAAGTCAGTAACAAAGGCTAGGCATGTGTACATATCTGACCAGTCGTGACAAAGTTACATTTTCATGTGGGCCTTTACATTTCTCGATATCTTTGTAACAGTTACGCATTCTCTTCAAATCAGCATACATGTGATTTTCGACGCAGTGGGGGGACTGTGGGGTACGGCGCATAAGAATTAAAAACGGGTGATATGCTAAGTGTTGGGCCATGCGTAGTGTAAAAGCGATCACGCGAAGTAAAAAACGGCTGAAGTGATCAGAAGATCGTGATGTTTAATGCCGTAAGTGCCTGGCGAGCGTGTGTAACGATTTATCCTGTGAAGTAAAAGAGGATTGTGGTACTAGAGTCAAGGTGCATAGTTAACGTAGCCGTCCAATTCTATAGGGCAATTATCAAGTGAAACTTGCATGCGCCGCATTGGTCAAAGGAGCATAAAGATCACAACTACCAGTGTTATGGTCCAGACAATAGTCTGTTTACTGGGGCCGTTCCTTTAGAATCAAAGCAAACCGGGCGAGTTGATGAGTTTTCCGAGCATATTACTCAATTAATGTCCTGCCAAGAAAAGCGGGAAGAGAAAAGTGAATATGAGCGTTTTATAGTGAAAAAGGTGACTCAATGGTGATTTGTTCGTAAAATAATTACCAAACCAGGGCAAGGAAGCCTCTTCATAGGAGACCGGACCGGACGTGTCTCACTAGGGAAATTAATTAAAATTATAGTTACAATCCCAGAGGGGTTTTGTAGCATTAACCAGGTGAGGTTCAGGGTTCGGAAAGTACTTACTTCCTGGTTTGGCTGCTCGATGGCAATGCAGGATACGGATGGGCGGGGATCGCTGAAGTGCTCGTGACTAAGGGCTAGATAAAGGAGTGTTTAGAAATAGACGAGAAACTCGATGCAGTGAACAAGGCGGCCATGCTGGAATGGGTTGGAATAGGTTGAATGGGGGAAGATAAAACATGTGCGGTATATACAAAGTTGCATATTTACAAGAATGACTTTTAAAAAAGTTATGAAAACATCGCGAAACCTAGGGGGAAGTAAGGTATGTAATACAGTACAGCTGGTCACAGGAGGGATGCCCAGTCTTCGAGACGATTAAGACCTGTATGGATACTGTTGGTGCGTAGTATCCAGTGAAGTTCCTCCTTATTCAGTAGTTGAGATACATCGGCTCCCCGGGGTGGCGGTTTTACCAAGGTGATGATTGTCCATGTCAAGTCATTTTCGGTGTGGCCTTTGGCTTTGAAATGTTCGACCAGAGGGGCATTTGGGGTGTTGCAACGGATCCTTCTTCGGTGTTGTCCGATGCGTAGCTTTACCTTCTGACTGGTTTGCCCGACATATATCATCATTCAGGGGCAAAAGATGGCATACACTACATTGATGGAATTACAATTAGTGAAGTGTTTTCTTTCAAAAGTGATGGCACCAAAGGTAAATGTTTTTCCCTCAATGGTGAAGTCACACACTATACAGCTGCCACATTTTGCATGACCCGTTAGTGCAGAAAACCCCCAAGCATCATTGATTGTCGTTTTCAGATTAGGCTGTGGTAGGGATGCCCTTACCAAGTGATCTTTTACATTTTTTGCTCTTTTGAACGCAAAAATTGGGTGCTCAAGATTCAGTGTTCCGGCATTTAATACAGGCCAATGTTTTAGAATGCTTTTCCTTAATGCATTGGAAGCTGGGGTAAACGTGGTTACACACACCAGTCTATCTTGATTTTTCTTTGGTTTTGGTTCTAGCAGACTTTCTCTGGGGCAGTACCAAGCCCTTTTGAGAGAACGCCCTACTAGTTTTAGAGAGTATCCCCTATTTCTAAGCTTGATGCTGAGGGTTTTGGCTTCAGAGAAATAGTCCTCTTTGAAATAGCAGTTTCTGCGAATCCGGAGGAATTGTGAGAATGGAAGTGAGTCTCTGAGTGCACGAGGATGGTGACTGCTATAGTTCAACAAGGTGTTTCGTTCAGTCGGTTTTCTGTGGAGGCTGGTGGTGAGGCGGCCTTCTGTATGTTTGATTTCTAGATCCAAGAAAGGAATTGAGTCTTTGTTCGTGGCCAGTGTGTATTTCAGGCCATTACTGTTATTATTTAACCAGTGTAGTAGACGTGTTATTGCTTCGGGTGAGTCATTCCATATCATGAAGATGTCATCGATATATCGTTTCCACAGGGCAATGCCACTGTGGAAAGGATTCGATTTGGTGAGTATACAGGAGGTCTCGAGATTATCCATGTATAGAATTGCTAGGTTGGGGGCAAAAATAGCCCCCATAGTTGTCCCACGTACCTGGCCATAGAACTGTCCTTCAAAGAGAAAAAAGTTTTTTGTCAGGCAGATCTCTAAAAGTTGAAGGGAAAAGAGGGATGGGGGCGCGGGCGTGTGTTAAGAACTTTTTCAATCACGCGTAGTGACTCATATTGTGGAATATTGGTATATAAAGATTCCACATCCAGCGTACACATAGTGCTGGATGTGGGATCAAAAGGGTATTCCTCTATCATGGTAATCATTGACATGCTGTCTCTAATGTAGCACAAGGTCTCAGGGACAAAAGGTTTGATAAAATAATCAATATAGTGCCCAAGGGGCTCAAGGACAGAGCCGCACCCCCAGACTATTGGACGGCCAGGTGGAGATTCACAATTCTTGTGAATCTTGGGTAGGCAGTAGATGACTGGTACCCGTGGAGCCTTAGTATTAAGGAACTTGTGTTCCTTTTTGGAGAGTTATCCTTGTTCTAGGGTATCAGTGGTGACCTGTTGAATCAATTTTTGTATTTCTTCTGTTGGATTACGTGGTAGCTTACAGTAGTGTTCGGTATTAGCGAGTTGGCGATGGATTTCATTTTTATAGTTATCCACTTCCTGGATCACAATACCCCCTCCTTTGTCCGCTGGTTTTATTACAATGGAGGGGTTATTTTTCAAGGAGGTTAGAGCTTTCTTTTCATCAATTGTGATGCTGAAAGGGATGAATGATTTTTGTTTTTCTAGGGCGGCAAGGTCGTTGAGGACAAGTTTCCCAAATGTTGGTATTTCAGGGGGGACCATGCTGCCGGTGGGTGAAAATTTGGATGGTGGTTTGAAAGGAGTATTCGAATGCTTCATTGGAGTAGGGTTCAACAGGAAAAAGCTATGAAGTCTGACTTTTCTGAAAAATCTTAAAAGCTCGGTTTGAGCGTCAATAAAGTTGGGTCGAATAGTTGGGACAAATGAGAGGCCTTTTGTAAGTAAGGATAGTTCATTGCCTGAAAGCTCATGTGTGGTGAGATTAAAAATGGGTAACAGGGCAACCGCTTGTTTTGATTCATTATTTTGAAGGACAGGAGTGTGGCTTCTATGTACCATTTGTAGTGTTGTCGGCGGGTAAACCGTTCGCCTGGAGGATTCTGGCGATTGGGCCATCTCTGTGGCTGTTTGGTTTTCCCTGTCCCTGGCGGTTCTGATTGGCCTCTGCCTCGCCTTTAAAAAATTCCTATGAGAGGGTCCTGGGCTATCACTAGGGTTTGATTGTTCAGATGAATCCCCTGAGCTATCAGAAAAACCTACAAAATGTTGTCTTCTGTTGAACCTTCCCCAGGGTCTTTGGTTTTGAGGGCCACTGTAGGCACGGTTAATGTAATATTCCTTATTTAAGTAAGGATATGCTCTTTCTTGTGAGAAATTTTTAATGTCTTTTTTGACTTTGATGGTTTTTTTGTTGGTTTCAAATTCATGGAACTCCTCGATGGTTTTGGTTATTTTGTCGAGGGCTTTCTTGGCCTCAGTATTGGTGTTCTTGTCTTTAATTTGTTGTTCCAGTTCGCCAATTTTGCTAATAACTTTTTGTTGCTCCTCTGTAGCAATATCTATTCCAAGCACCATCCAGTGCCTTGAACAGGTAGTACTGATATAGCTAAAGCCGTTTAAATATTTCGGGTTGTCTGTGAAGACTCCCGGAATATTTCGGACTTGGAGGCCGACTGGTATTATGTTGGCCTTCAGGTAATCTGTCAATAGTTTTATCATCAATGTCAGTCTTACTTCTTTTTTCTTTGCTTTCTCTAATTCCTCCACCGGTGATGTACTTATCTCAGTGGGTGTTTCTGAGGAATCGGAAAGGAGTGAGGGTCCTCCTAGGATTTTGTTGATGTAATCAAGAGTGTAGAGGGGTGGGTGGTCAGACATGCCTAGATAGGAGGTGAATTTTGGTGTGTAGGTGCAGCCGTGAGAGTGGAGAGAGAGAAATAACTGGAGAACCCACTTGTAAAAAGTGGTGAGGATTCACAGACCCTTGCAACCGTGCAGTTGCGCTACATTTTTTGCAAAGAACAAGGGAACCCAAAGGTATATCACTAGGGACCTTGGGCAGTTACGTATTTCAAAAGACAGTGGTCCCTAGCAGTCCAGGGATTTTAGCAAAGTAATAGACATACGCTAAATAGTGAGTATGACCTTTGTCCAGCCGGACAAGTTTTTAATTGAAGAGATTTGAAAACATAAAAGGATTTTTTACAAAGTGGGTACATCCAGTAACCCACAGGGGACAAGACAAAACAGGGGGGTAGACTTAACGCAAACAAGGGCAGTCTGTACTAGTAGTTCAGTGGACAGACAAGAATACATTTCAAAGCATCATTGTATACAATTTCTCATTTACAAGATACATATGACGCTGTTATGTCGACGACGTTTCGATGCCTATACAGAGATAAATGGCATCATCTTCAGGACAGAGAGTTAATGTGCTTGTCTTGAAAATTTTAAACAGTTTGTGTGGCCTACATATATAATACATATAATTATATTGGGGAAATAAAAGGAAAAAAGAGACAAAAAAGAATAAAAGTAAGTCAGTAACAAAGGCTAGGCATGTGTACATATCTGACCAGTCGTGACAAAGTTACGTTTTCATGTGTGCCTTTACATTTCTCGAACTGTTTGTAACAGTTACGCATTCTCTTCAAATCAGCATACATGTGATTTTCGACGCAGTGGGGGGACTGTGGGGGACGGCGCATAAGAATTAAAAACGGGTGATATGCTAAGTGTTGGGCCATGCGTAGTGTAAAAGCGATCACGCGAAGTAAAAAACGGCTGAAGTGATCGGAAGATCGTGATGTTTATTGCCGTAAGTGCCTGGCGAGCGTGTGTAACAATTTATCCTGTGAAGTAAAAGAGGATTGGGGTACTAGAGTCAAGGTGCATAGTTAACGTAGCCGCCCAATTCTATAGGGCAATTATCAAGTGAAACTTGCATGCGCCGCGTTGGTGAAAGGAGCATAAATATCACAATTACCAGTGTTATGGTCCAGACAATAGTCTGTTTACTGGGGCCGTTGCTTTAGAATCAAAGCAAACCGGGCGAGTTGATGAGTTTTCCGAGCATATTACTCAATTAATGTTCTGCCAAGAAAAGCGGGAAGAGAAAAGTGAATATGAGCGTTTTATAGTGAAAAAGGTGACTCAATGGTGATTTGTTCGTAAAATAATTACCAAACCAGGGCAAGGAAGCCTCTTCATAGGAGACCGGACCGGACGTGTCTCACTAGGGAAATTAATTAAAATTATAGTTACAATCCCAGAGGGGTTTTATAGCATTAACCAGGTGAGGTTCAGGGTTCGGAAAGTACTTACTTCCTAGTTTGGCTGCTCGATGGCAATGCATGATACGGATGGGCGGGGATCGCTGAAGTGCTTGTGACTAAGGGCTAGATAAAGGAGTGTTTAGAAATAGACGAGAGACTCGACGCAGTGAACAAGGCGGCCATGCTGGAATGGGTTGGAATAGTGTGGGAGTGAAGGGGGAAGATAAAACATGTGCGGTATATACAAAGTTGCATATTTACAAGAATGACTTTTAAAAAAGTTATGAAAACATCGCGAAACCTAGGGGGAAGTAAGGTATGTATGGGGAAGGTTCAACAGAAGACAACATTTTGTAGGTTTTTCTGATAGCTCAGGGGATTCATCTGAACAATCAGACCCTAGTGATAGCCCAGGACCCTCTCATAGGAATGTTTTAGGGCGAGGCAGAGGCCAATCAGAACCGCCAGGGACAGGGAAAACCAAACCGCCACAGAGATGGACCAATCGCCAGAATCCTCCAGACGAACGGTTTACCCGCCGACAACACTACCAATGGTAGATAGATGCTACACTCCTGTCCTTCAAAATAATGAATCAGAACAAGCGGTTGCCCTGTTACCCATTTTTAATCTTACCACACATGAGCTTTCGGGCAATGAACTATCCTTACTTACAAAAGGCCTCTCATTTGTCCCAACTATTCGACCCAACTTTATTGACGCTCAAACCGAGCTTTTAAGATTTTTCAGAAAAGTCAGACTTCATAGCTTTTTCCTGTTGAACCCTACTCCAATGAAGCATTCGAATACTCCTTTCAAACCACCATCCAAATTTTCACCCACCGGCAGCATGGTCCCCCCTGAAATACCAACATTTGAGAAACTTGTCCTCAACGACCTTGCCGCCCTAGAAAAACAAAAATCATTCATCCCTTACAACATCACAATTGATGAAAAGAAAGCTCTAACCTCCTTGAAAAATAACCCCTCCATTGTAATAAAACCAGCGGACAAGGGAGGGGGTATTGTGATCCAGGAAGTGGATAACTATAAAAATGAAATCCATCGCCAACTCGCTAATACCGAACACTACTGTAAGCTACCACGTAATCCAACAGAAGAAATAAAAAAAATTGATTCAACAGGTTACCACTGATGCCCTAGAACAAGGATACCTCTCCAAAAAGGAACACGAGTTCCTTAATACTAAGGCTCCACGGGTACCAGTCATCTACTGCCTACCCAAGATTTACAAGAATTGTGAATCTCCACCTGGCCGTCCAATAGTCTCGGGGTGCGGCTCTGTCCTTGAGCCCCTCGGGCACTATATTGATTATTTTATCAAACCTTTTGTCCCTGAGACCTTGTGCTACATTAGAGACAGCATGTCAATGATTACCATGATTGAGGAATACCCTTTTGATCCCACATCCAGCACTATGTGTACGCTGGATGTGGAATCTTTATATACCAATATTCCACAATATGAGTCACTACGCGTGATTGAAAAAGTTCTTAACACACGCCCGCGCCCCCACAATGTTCCATCCCTCTTTATCCTTCAACTTTTAGAGATCTGCCTGACAAAAACTTTTTTCTCTTTGAAGGACAGTTCTATGGCCAGGTACGTGGGACATCTATGGGGGCTATTTTTGCCCCCAACCTAGCAATTCTATACATGGATAATCTCGAGACCTCCTGTATACTCACCGAATCGAATCCTTTCCACAGTGGCATTGCCCTGTGGGAACGATATATCGATGACATCTTCATGATATGGAATGACTCACCCGAAGCACTAGCACATCTACTACACTGGTTAAATAATAACAGTAATGGCCTGAAATACACACTGGCCACGAACAAAGACTCAATCCCTTTCTTGGATCTAGAAATCAAACATACAGAAGGCCGCCTCACCACCAGCCTCCACAAAAAACCGACTGAACGAAACACCTTGTTGAACTATAGCAGTCACCATCCTCGTGCACTCAGAGACTCACTTCCATTCTCACAATTCCTCCTTATTCGCAGAAACTGCTATTTCAAAGAGGACTATTTCTCTGAAGCCAAAACCCTCAGCATCAAGCTTAGAAATAGGGGATACCCTCGAAAACTAGTAAGGCGTTCTCTCAAAAGGGCTTGGTACTGCCCCAGAGAAAGTCTGCTAGAACCAAAACCAAAGGAAAATCAAGATAGACTGGTGTGTGTAACCACGTTTACCCCAGCTTCCAATGCCATAAGGAAAAGCATTCTAAAACATTGGCCTGTATTAAATGCCGGAACACTGAATCTTGAGCACCCAATTTTTGCGTTCAAAAGAGCAAAAAATGTAAAAGATCACTTGGTAAGGGCATCCCTACCACAGCCTAATCTGAAAACGACAATCAATGATGCTTGGTGGTTTCCTGCACTAACGGGTCATGCAAAATGTGGCAGCTGTATAGTGTGTGACTTCACCATTGAGGGAAAAACATTTACCTTTGGTACCATCACTTTTGAAAGAAAACACTTCACTAATTGTAATTCCATCAATGTAGTGTGTGCCATCTTTTGCCGCTGTATGATGATATATGTCGGGCAAACCAGTCAGAAGGTAAAGCTACGCATCGGACAACACCGAAGCAGGATCCGTTGCAACACCCCAAATGCCCCTCTGGTCGAACATTTCAAAGCCAAAGGCCACACCGAAAATGACTTGACATGGACAATCATCACCTTGGTAAAACCGCCACCCCGGGGAGCCGATGTATCTCAACTACTGAATAAGGAGGAACTTCAATGGATACTACGCACCAACAGTATCCACAACAGGTCTTAATCGTCTCGAAGACTGGGCATCCCTCCTGTGACCAGCTGTACTGTATTACATACCTTACTTCCCCCTAGGTTTCGCGATGTTTTCATAACTTTTTTAAAAGTCATTCTTGTAAATATGCAACTTTGTATATACCGCACATGTTTTATCTTCCCCCTACACTCCCACACTATTCCAACCCATTCCAGCATGGCCGCCTTGTTCACTGCGTCGAGTCTCTCGTCTATTTCTAAACACTCCTTTATCTAGCCCTTAGTCACGAGCACTTCAGCGATCCCCGCCCATCCGTATCCTGCATTGCCATCGAGCAGCCAAACCAGGAAGTAAGTACTTTCCGAACCCTGAACCTCACCTGGTTAATGCTACAAAACCCCTCTGGGATTGTAACTATAATTTTAATTAATTTCCCTAGTGAGACACGTCCGGTCCGGTCTCCTATGAAGAGGCTTCCTTGCCCTGGTTTGGTAATTATTTTACGAACAAATCACCATTGAGTCACCTTTTTCACTATAAAATGCTCATATTCGCTTTTCTCTTCCCGCTTTTCTTGGCAGGACATTAATTGAGTAATATGCTCGGAAAACTCATCAACTCGCCCGGTTTGCTTTGATTCTACAGCAACGGCCCCAGTAAACAGACTATTGTCTGGACCATAACACTGGTAATTGTGATCTTTATGCTCCTTTCACCAACGCGGCGCATGCAAGTTTCACTTGATAATTGCCCTATAGAATTGGGCGGCTACGTGAACTATGCACCTTGACTCTAGTACCACAATCCTCTTTTACTTTACAGGATAAATTGTTATACATGCTCGCCAGGCACTTACGGCATTAAACATCACGATTTTCAGATCACTTCAGCTGTTTTTTACTTCGCGTGATCGCTTTTACACTAAGCATGGCCCAACACTTAGCATATCACCCGTTTTTATTCTTATGCGCCGTCCCCCACAGTCCCCCCACTGCGTCGAAAATCACATGTATGCTGATTTGAAGAGAATGCGTAACTGTTACAAACAGTTCGAGAAATGTAAAGGCACACATGAAAACGTAACTTTGTAACGACTGGTCAGATATGTACACATGCCTAGCCTTTGTTACTGACTTACTTTTATTCTTTTTTGTCTCTTTTTTCCTTTTATTTCCCCAATATAATTATATGTATTATATATGTAGGCCACACAAAGGGGTCGATTAGGATCGCGGATGGACTTGCGTCCGTCTGCGACCCCAGAGCAGGAGGGAACCTCCGCATGGCATGCGGAGTTCCCTCCTGTGCAATTAGGATGTGACCGCCACCCTGGCGGTCACATCCTCTATTTTTAACATTGCAGCGGGTGCAGCTTCAAGCTGCACCCGCGGCAATGTTAAAAATGCACTCATTGCATTTGCATGCAGAAAGAGGCAGGCACCGCGCGGTGCCTGCCGCTTTCTGCATGCAAATGCAGGGGGGTACCATAGGTACCCCCCATGTGCACCCCCAACCCCTCCTTCACCTAGGGGGCCCGCAATGGGCCCCCGCAGTGAAGATCCGTATGCTTTTCCACGGCGGAAAACCCGCCGCGGAAAAGCACTTTTTAAAGCCCACCCTGATATGGCGGACGGTGTCTGAGAGACACCGTCACCATATCAGAGCTTTTCCGCTGCGGTTGTGAGCCGACCGCGGCGGAAAAGCTGCGGACCGAAACCAGGACCCACCAGCCATCCTAATGTGGCGGTGGGTCCTTGGTCAGTCCGCTGCGGTTTTTCCACATCCTCGGGGCTGGCGGTGGGTTCCGCCGGCCCCGAGGATGCGGAAAAACCGCAATCATAATCCGCCCCAAACTGTTTAAAATTTTCAAGACAAGCACATTAACTCTCTGTCCTGAAGATGATGCCATTTATCTCTGTATAGGCATCGAAACGTCGTCAACATAACAGCGTCATATGTATCTTGTAAATGAGAAATTGTATACAATGATGCTTTGAAATGTATTCTTGTCTGTCCACTGAACTACTAGTACAGACTGCCCTTGTTTGCGTTAAGTCTACCCCCCTGTTTTGTCTTGTCCCCTGTGGGTTACTGGATGTACCCACTTTGTAAAAAATCCTTTTATGTTTTCAAATCTCTTCAATTAAAAACTTGTCCGGCTGGACAAAGGTCATACTCACTATTTAGCGTATGTCTATTACTTTGCTAAAATCCCTGAACTGCTAGGGACCACTGTCTTTTGAAATACGTAACTGCCCAAGGTCCCTAGTGATATACTTTTGGGTTCCCTTGTTCTTTGCAAAAAAAGCATTAATAGTATGAGCCTGGAAAGGAGACCGTAAAGCTGGATCACTCAAAAAGAGATCAGCAGGGATACCATTGGGTCATGGGGCCTTGTTTCTTCAAAGGGTCAGAATTGCCTTATCCACCTCATCTATATCCACTGACAAAGTGGAAGCACCATTTTGGCTTGCTGTTCTTTTCAGCTGAATTATAAATTGTTTCAAAATGATTCACCCATGCATCTGGTGGAATGTGGGAAGTGGCTGAGTCTTTGTCTGAGGCGTTGAAGAAGAGACAATTAATAACGGCCCAAAATTCAGCACAGTTTTTTGACACAGAAGCCGCAGGTAAATCCTGTCAAGCCTCAGCCGTGATTTCCTTCTTTCTCCTAAGGATTTGGGCCCACCTACAACTAACAATCAGGTTTTTATCTCGAGAGTTGCTACTCAACACTTGGAACAGGGCTCTATGGGCCATAGTACTCTGTCTGTCAAACCATCTCTGGGCAATAGGGCAGCCCAACGAGGTGGTAGTGACAAGCAAAGAATAGATCACAATTGCAATCACAGAAAGGCCCCTAAAACCTCCATGTGATTGTTGGAGAATCTCAATAATAACTCCAGTTCTTGGGCACAAATGCCCCTTAATTGTGCATATACTTCAGCAGGGACCACTTTCCACCTTTTTAACCTTGGCCCTTGGTTATTGTGCATAATATCTAAAATGTTGGGTTTAAAGGGGTACCTTTCTGGAAAAAGGGACCACCTAAGTTTCAAAGTGGTGGGGTTATGATCACTAAACCTAGAGAATGAACCTTCACACTCTCCAAATCACTAATCAGGTTATGTGAAACTAAAATAAAATCAAAGATTATCGAACTTCTCCTTACAGTGAAATTAGCAGGAAGGGAATCATGGACCCATACGATCAGGCATATCAAATGAGCAAATCAAATTAAATTCAGAAGCCAATGCATTTAGAAAGTACCCCAATTTAGAATGTTCAGAATGAAACCTGGGATCTTGCGAAGTTGTCAACTGTGGCTGGGAAAGATAGCAATGTCCCAAGCATGGGTGTAGATTAAAGTCTCCCACTAATATTGTCCAGAACTGAGACAAGTATCTAGTGCACTGCTTCTCAACTAAAGCAGCCCACATAGTACGAGCAGATGCTGTATGTGAAACAAACCAGAAATGGCATTATAAAAATTAACTAGTAAAAGCTTATCATGAAACTGCAGCACCGTTGCCTGGAGATTTAATGAATGAGTCTTTAAATGCTGAATTGTGCACGATACAGATAACGTTATCAGCATTAACAAACTCCCCATTCTCCCAACACTTGAACTAACTGCTTGGCAGTGGTGTACACAGACCCCCAGAGCCCCTGCAGTGCGGGGGTGGGCCAAGCTCCAGGGGCCCCCTCAACACAGTACTCTGGCCGGAGAGCTCATGATTTAGCCCAGAAGAGGCTCCTCCACGTACCTTGCAGGGATCCCCCTCAAGTTTCGTTACACCAGTGCTGCTGGCATGAAGAAAGCCTGAAAACCATCCAAGGCAAATGAGCTGCTAGTATCCCATGTCTCTTGAAAGGCAATAATATCATAAAAGGAAACAAACTGTATTTATTCAGGGTCTCTTTTTTTTTGCTGTTAGGCCTGCTATATTCCAACTTAAACAGTTTAAATCACACTTGAAAAGGGTATGGGGAGGCTTCACACTGCAAAGCGGGAATGGGGCTGGGGCCATGGTTAACAAGTCAGTCTCTAGTCATTTAACATCCGCCATCAGACTCAATGGATCAAAGTGGTAAAGAGTCTGTGTATGGTATTCAAATCTCTTCTGTAAAACCCCTCTCTGCGACCAGCTTGTCAGGGTAGTACACATCCATGACTTCAGGGCTTCCACCTCAACAGGAATATTGGCCTTTTCAAAAGTTCCTCTCTCAATCCTGCCCTGGCACTACAACCGACAGCCCTGGCTGCCCCATGAAGAATTGAACAAATGGATGCACACTCCACACCTGGAGCACTTATGCCTGAACCCACAAGGTGACCAAGAATGATTGCATAATTACAGAACAATTGTGTCAAGGTTAGTAGTACAAAAACCAGATATATAGTGGGCTGCGAAGGGGGCATGCGGTAGAGGAGAGCAGTATCAACTGATGGTACAACGGTTGTAGGATCAATGACTTCGAGCAGGTGAACCTAGTCTAACTAAGGTAAGAATGTATTCATTAAGAATCTTTTGGCTTTTAATTAAGATTCATTAAAGCACTTTCTTTGTTTTTAGATGCACACTTTTGTTCAAAATTGTCAAGTTTGTGTATCACTGATGAGATAGCACTGAGTATATTTTCACTCACAACGACTGCACTGTTTTTCAATGCTTTCATAGAGAAACATGTTCTTGTTATAGGGAGAAATACCATTTGGTTGGTAGCAAAGTTGCATTCATATACCTAGGGGCCTTCGTTCTGTTTAACAACGTTTCCCAAGGTCCCTGGCAACTCTTGAGCTCCCTTGTTATGTAGAAACTTGCAAAAGCCCCCAGGCATGCTGAATTTGTAAACGCCTTTGGATTCTACACAGAAACTGGGCAGCTGGTGCCAAGAAGGCTCAGGGTCATTCCTCTGGGGTCCTAAGCAAATCATTCGTTTTGCTTAAAGTGGATCAATGTGTGTTAGATTGAAACAAAACAGGACTGTTTTTTGTAAACAACGCTTATATGATGTAAGGAAATGAATTTCACAAAAAGTATGTTGATTGGGTGTAGTTGTCAGCTTAAAACAGTGCTAAACAAACAAACAGAATTCAAAAACACTTCCTGAGTATTACTCAGAAGTAAAGCTAAATGTAAATTAGATGATTTAAATAAAGCCAACAAAGCCCAGTGTTCATTGAGTGTGTCTTAGATGTCAGGTATCAAATTTGATGTTCATCCACTGAAGTTCAGAAATCATGTCTCAGATATCCCAGGTCTCTCCCAGAACTGCAGTGCACAGAAACAATCTAACACTTTGAAAATACAATTTCAAAGACAGTGAATGCATATATAATAAAGACAAGTACCAGCGATTCTGAAATTCAGGATCCTATTTTCAAAATCAGTGCACTAAAGCTACACACAAACAGGAAATATTTCATGATTTAATCCAGGCTGATGTGCAATCCAGGCAGATATTATATGCTTATTAGTAACTAGTAGAGGGTATTGTAGACAGTTCATACACTGCCATTTAGTGCTTACCAGACACAGCACATACATGGGAATATGGGGCATCATGGGGAGAGTTCGGTCTTCTCTGAATTTATTGCAGTTGGATAAATGAGAGGGTATGGACTGAAGTTCAAGCATAATTTCGGTCCAGAAACTGGGGGCCGCCACCAAGAAATTGGGATTGTCAGATCTTAAGACTCTTCTATTGAGGGTTGTGAGCAAAGACAGTCATGGAATGACAGGTCTCGAAGGGCCATTGAATTGCACTGAATTAAAGGTGGGACTTCTAGTGAAGAGAGCAAAGCATCTCGAAAATGGTGTCGAGCAACATAGAGAGCCAGAGATGATTCTAGGTTTTACACCAGTAATACACATACATGTGCAGTCCTATGCATACTGTAAGGGATTGTTAAGTGTGGATGGTTTGAGAGCGGTTTTCCTTTTTCCAGCTTAAAATGTATTAGAAACCCAGCTTATGCTTACCTGATCTCTGTCCTCCATCTTGAATTAATGTTGTAGTACACCACAACTAGTACTGTTGCTTCTCTGTTCTAAATAATGAATTGTTAGCTTTGCACTAGAAGAAGGTCAGCGTTGCCAGGAGTTTCTCACCACTCTGTACCTAACCAAGGACATCCCAACTATCTCAGTCTATCGCTTGTTCAAAGTATCAACAATAGTGCTGAAATAAGCTATGAGAATGTGACTGAATTGAATGCAATTGAATTCAATGCAATTGTATTATGAGAGAAAGCTCGAATGTGCCCTGTAGTAAAATGTTTCTTCTTGCTTCGGTGGTAATGTATGAAAACCTTTGTCTAAAGTCCTATAAATGGACGTCCTTCTTCTCTGTAAAAGGAAACCCCAGTTCCCATTCGTACAAGGAAAATCTATGCTGGATTTTTCATTGAACTTTTCTGAGTTCTTTGTACTTATGATTGTATTTTATTTATAAAATTGAATATGGAGCGAACAAGATCCAGAGGGATATCAAAGCGCTTTACAATAGGAGGGAAGGAAGGACATAAATGCAATATCGACATCAGGTAAGAATCGGAAACAAGAATGATCACATCATTACAGAAAAATTGAGTCAAGGATAGTAGTACATAAACCAGATATAGAGCAGGCTGCGAAGGGGGGCATGCGGTTGAGGAGAGCAGTATCAAATGATGGTACAACGGTTGTAGGATCAATGACTTCGAGCAGGTGAACCTAGTCTAACTAAGGTAAGAATGTATTCATTAAGAATCTTTTGGCTTTTAGTTAAGATTCATTAAAGCACTTTCTTCCATAACCTTTTTGTGGTCTACTTATTTCTCCTAAAGTGGTGTGGGTGTGCCCAGAGGTAGCTGCACAGTTTGCTGTGCCATAGGGACTTAGGATGCAGTCCACGGATGAGACCCAACAAGAACAAAACTGTTCAGAAGTTGCTCGAGGGAACGTTCAAAAGGGACATGGGCTGGAATGTTCTCATGTTTGCAAGAAGGAGTATATACGTGCCTGCGTGTACATGTGTGTTTAGGAGCATGTGTGGTGTCTGTGGGTTTTTATTTGCACATGGAAGCATAGACTTCATCTAGCACATGGTGGCATTTACTTACAGATGGTAGACACCTGTGGGACAAATCCCCATACAGAACAAAGAAGAAGGTCTGTGTAGCTAGTCCCTATTCCTTGGTGAATGAACAACCCAAGTCCTGTTAAATAAAAATCCATATGAGGGGCTGGGGGGATGTCAATGGGGTAGTGACCTTTATATACCCTCAAGACTACTACCTCTTCAGTACCATACACAAAAAAAGGGGTCATTTAGATAGGATCAACCTTCCGGAATCCAACAGGGTAAAGTCCTGGTGCGGGATCCAGGAACAAGGTCCCAAGTCAATGTAGTGACGCTTTGTGTGCTCATGGAAAGAACACAAGAAACTGGCAGATGCACGGAGGGGGTAGGTGTAGATGAGGCAGCACCCTGATGAAATTGTAAGTAAATTACCTTTGGAAGGATTTGGACATTACGAGCGATTGGCTCAGTGCAGTTTGTGCCCTATATCTGTTTATTTCAATTGTTTTTACAGCCCAGTAGTGTGCGGGCGTCTATTCCTCTCTCTGGTGGAGGTACCTTCGTAACAGTAAGAGGTGAGCATTTTTTAAGAACTACCTACCTCTTGGTACCGATAATAGGCGGTGGAACACTCGTATTAATCTACCAACCGTTAAGAGTTTTGGGCATAATCCTCACTTGGGACATATGGAGGGTTACAAGTGGTACCATAAACATGAGGCATCAAGTTGTTACTGATGCTCTTACCTATTGTTTGTTCTTTTTCCTAGGAATCTATCAGGAGCGTTTTTTCACCATGCAGCTGTAGCCATATCATAGGTATACAGGTTACTGCCCGCATTGTTTTATTTAGAGGGTTTAGTAACTTTTTCATCACATGCACTTTATATATTATTATTGCTCTGTTCCTCAAGATGCGCCAACAACCATTATGGCGACGCAGGCGCAAAACATGATGACCTATGAACTTTTGACATTAGCGAGCTAGCGTGCCTCTGGGGCAAGATTTTATTTAAGCAATTTATCTGCCAAGGGTTTACAATCCATACATTTGCTGCATGTTTACCCTTTATTAACTTTTTTACCACTTTGCACGCACTCTTATCACCCTCTTTGGACCCACACCCCACACACCCGCATGCACCATCCGGCAGTTCTTAAAAAGATCTCCGTTAAAGAGACCCTTCGGGGGACCCGTACGGAATTGCAGCGCCGGTCCTACAAGGAGCAACTGCCAGATGATGAAGCATGACACCTCCTGGGGTGTGTGAGGGCAACAGAGGACACTAAGTGGTTTTCCCACTGTACTAGTGGGCCCCATTTGCCTAGGATGCGTTTCCTTTTTTTCCTTTTTTCACCTTTCTTTCTTCATTGCATGAGTGACTATTTGCACCCTCAGGCGTAGGTGACTTTTTGCACCCTGCCAATAGGAACTGTGTCCCTTTATGAAAACGAATGTAGGTACTGGGAGCATGGACACTGGACCTTGAATAGCTCCTTGGACCCCCTTCTTGTTTTGTGATAAATTATGTACGGCGGTTCAGCTGAGAGCCTTTACTATGTCTTTCTCTCTTGTTTCCTTTCCATGGGCACACAAGGCATCACTACATTGAATTGGGACCTTGTTCCTGAGTCCCGCACCGGTGTTTTACCCTGTGCTATTCCGAAAGGTTGATCCTATCTAAATAACCCCTTTTTTTGTATATGATACATAGGAGGTAGTAGTCTTGAGGGTAGATAAGGGTCATGAAACCGATTGGTGACTGTGCACGGTATAAGCATTTTTAACATAACATAACACTACCCCATTGACATCCCCAACCCCTCATATGGCTTTTTATTTAACAGGACTTGGGTTGTTAATTCACGAAGGAATAGGCACTAGCTACACAGACCTTCTTCCTGCTCTGTTCTGTACGGAGATTTGTCCCGGTACTACAATGTGGGAATTGCGTTCAGGCAGCCGGGAATTTAGCGCGAGTGAACCTGGTAATGGTTTGCTGTCATTTAAACTTTGTGTGCTGTTTTGTTAACATTGCGGCAAAATCGAGGGTTACCCACGCCAGTATGCTGTAAACCATTTAGCCTATGGGCATGCACTAGGGGGAATCTATCCCTATTAATGCACATGCGTTTTCTATCCCTATTTTAGCGCATGTGCGCTCCAGTTGAATTCGTGAGGACAACCCGAAAAGGGTCAACGCCCACACCTGACCTCATTACCTTATTAGAACCCCGTCTTGCCACCACTCTTTTACTACTGGCAGACGCACGGAGGGGGTAGATGTAGATGAGGCAGCACCCCAGTGAATTTGTAAGTAAATTACCTTTAGAGGGATTTGGACATCGCAAACAATTTGCTCAGTGCATTTTGTGCCCTATATCTGTTCCTGCATTTTTCTATTTATTTCAATTGTTTTTACAGCCCGGTAATGTGCGGATGTCTCTTGCTCTCACCGGTGAAGGTACCTTCGTAACAGTGCGAGGTGAGCATTTTTTAAGAACTTACTACCTCATGGTACCAATAATAGGTGGTGCAAGACTCATATTAATCTACCAACCGTTAAGACTTTTGGGCATAATCCCCACTTGGGACATAAGAAGGGTAACAAGTGGTATCATAAACATAACGACTAATTGGCATGGTGTGTATGTAACCCAACACTTGGGCCAGGGCCCCTTTTGAATATACTTATATGCCTCTTGAGCCTGTTTCTTTGTTTACTACTTCATATAATTGATATGCACACAGTTGTGATGCAGTATGAGGCATCAAGTTGTTACTGATGCTCTTACCTATTGTTTGTTCTTTTTCCTAGGTATCTATCAGGAGAGTTGTTTCACCATGCAGCTGTAGCCATATCATAGGTATACAGGTTACTGCCTGATGTAATCAATAACATTCACAACACACCAACATTCCAATCATCTAACATTCCACACATCATACATACAAGCTGAGCAGCAGGGAAACACAAGTTACAACACTGCCCCACCCTGTTTTATTTAGATTGTTTAGTAACTTTTTCATTACATGCATTTTATATATTATTATTGCTCTGGTTCTGAAGAAGCGCCAACAACCCTTATGGCGACACAGGCCTGAAACAGGTTGACCTATGACTTTTTGACACCAGGGCATAGCGTGCCTCTGGGGCAAGATTTTATTCAACAGTTTATCTGCCAAGGGTTTACAATCCATACATTCGCTGCATTTTTACCCTTTATTAACTTTTTTACCACTTTGCAGCCACTCTTATCACCCTCTTCGGACCCACACCCCACACACCCACATGCACCATCCAGCAGTCCTTAAAAAGATCTCCAATAAAGAGACCCTTTGGGGGACCCGTAGGGAATTGCAGCGCCGGCCCTACGAGGAGCAACTGCCCGAAGATGAATATGACACCTCTTGGGGTGTGTGAGGAAAAACAGAGGACAACAAGTGGTTTTCCCACTGTACTAGCGGGCCCCATTTGCCTAGGATGCTTTTCCTTTTTTTGTCCTTTTTTCACCTTTCTTTCTTCATTGCACTGGTGACTATTGGCACCCTCAGGCGTGGGTGACTTTTGGCACCCTGCCAATAGGAACTGTGTCTCTTTGTGAAAAATAAATTAAAGTGTGTGATACTTGGGTCGCATCATGCCTACAATAGCTTAAGAAGGATACTTGGGGTATAGCAAGAGAATTCCAGAGTTTAGGACAGCTTAACTCTGGAAAGCTCTGCCTGCCCACCTGTGCCTGATCAAAACAGAACAGGAGTTTAGGAAGGCCTTAAAAACATGGCTCTTTTCTGAGGTGTAGTCTCCTGGGCCAATCTTTTTATCTTTTTTTGTCGGTCTGCTTTTGCGCAGGGACACCTCTGTTGAGGTAGCTGTTCGATCTATAAATGCATAGTGATTGATTGATAGCAAGGCACAGACCCGTTTGAAATGGGGGTCAATGCAAGATACTGACAGGCATGCATGGAAATATTTTTATAATACACTTCAGACACAAGTACACCTATGAATGGGAGTACAAACTGTACAGTTTAGTAGCATGTGCATGTTAGACGGACCTGGAGGGTCGGCCGAGGACAAGGGGAGAGGTCTCCGGGGAGAGCCGTCTCCAGCGATCGTACAGACAAGTAACTTCCCCCCCACAGATGGACACCACACAAAGATAAGGTTTAACGTTCTTTATAAGCAATCTTTAGGTACGGTAGAATGGTACAAGGAGGTCAGGACTCAGGGGTCCCCTCGATTCTAGTCTCTTGGATGGGGAAGGGGGTAGCGGGACAGTCTTGTTACCAATCTGGTAGATACGATGATATGGTGGATAGCTCACAATCCTCGAGCTCGGCATTCTAGGTGGACGGGCCGCGGCAGCGCCGGCAGGTCCCGAGATGATCGTAGGTAGCGAAGGTCCGCGGCGGCGCCAGCAGGTCCCGGTGAAGGTGGTGGTTACAACAGTCTGCGGCAGCGCCAGCAGGTCCCGGTGAAGGTGGTGGTTACAACGGTCCGCGGCAGCGCCAGCAGGTCCCGACGAGGATGAAGGGGGCAGAAGGTTGCGGCAGCGCCAGCAGGCAGGACGATAGTTCACAAGGCAGGGCTATGGCAGCGCCAGTAGCCCATCAAGGATGAGTTCTTCACGGTGTCTCTCGACTCCAGGATACAACTGCCTTCCTGCTCTGGAGCTGCCTCAGTTATAGGTCCGGCGCCCTTTGATGTCCGGACCCTCGCACTTGGAGGTCGGGAGGTCCGGGATGAGGGAGTCCAGACACCCAGCAGGGGGGTGGAGCCAGCGCCCGGGGGAGCTGGGGGCGATCGGCACCTGGCGGGGGAGAGCCATCGACACTTCTTTCTCCCATTGACCTGCCAAGTGGGCCGTTCACCTCCTGGGAGGATGGTGGTGCCGGGATGTCGGGGCCTGGCCAGGCCCAGGGTTAGAGTCGAGTCGAGGCCACGCGGCCTCGTGGTGCAGTGTCCAAGATGGCGGCCGGGCCGGGTGATGGAGCTGGTAGTGGCTCGGCCCCATGATACAGCGATGTCCGGGGGCAGGAGTTCCGTAGGGGAAGGGGTGCGGGTTGCTTCTGTGGGTACCACCTCTGGAGGGCCGGGGCTCGGGCCCTGTCATGCGGGGAGGGAGCAAGCCCTTCATGTGGCCTGTCCAACAGTGCAAAACTAGATGCAAATATTAATATTGCATTATATGGTTTTTTGAATTGAATAACAACAGATGGGTCATCTGAGCATTTGGTAAAATTGTCATCTGTGATACTAATGTACGAATCGCTTCTAAAAAGAGGTTCCCTGGCACCTAGTGGCATTGAGTAGCATGTGCAGTAAAAATGACATTATTTGACAGATCATAGGTGAAGGAATACATGTGGTGGTTCCGAATAGCGGGGGAACAGCTCTACATACTATCCCCTGACTGCGATGTTAGATAGAGGAGCATCTCTGCCACTGGCTGGCATACAGGGAGTTCCTGGGGAAATCATCATTGTATGCTTTGCTGCTAACTATTGATGGCATATTTTGTGAAGTTTGCCTCTTAATTCATTATATAAACATTTATAACTTTAAACAATGTCTGTCATTCTTACTGACAATGCGATTGCCCTGATTATTGAATTTGATCCTGCATGTATTAGAGATGGGTCCAGTCAGGAAGCACCAAAGTATATAAAGGGCTTACACTGCTTCTGGACTGTGCCATTGGTTTGGTCATGGTGAGATCATGGAAGACATGTTTGCGTGCCGACAATGGATTACTGCATAGTACGTCAATCACACCTGGCTAAGGAAATTCAAGTCCGGGGCAACCCTGTCTTCTATTGAAAGTGAGACCCCAATATTTCCACTCTAAAATAGTTTCATGTGTAACATCTATATTATGAGCAGAAAGCGTTCCATCGGTGAAAACATAATTTAAATGAATAGGGAAAACTGAAACATTAAGTTAATATTATACAAAGTGATTTGTTATGGCTTTCAGATGCTAGTTAAATTAAGCATGGGTGCTAGTCTGACTATCTGCTACTCTGAAAACGTCCATGTCTTAAAAGCTCCAATGCTTAGCACATTTAGCCAGAGGTTCTAGTATTCTGAAAGAGGCGTGAGCAAACTACCACAGAAATTGCCAACAAATATATGATGCTTTATGTGGATAATCACACAAGCAGATAGAAGGGCTCCTGAGCAAGTTATCATTTTAACCTTCCTGTGGCGGGGGCGCTGCGTGAGGAGTGTGCGGGGAAGTAGTTTTATTCCCCCTGCAATTTTTTAGGGCGAGGCCTGCGCCACTTCGTCAGAAGTGGGCGGAGTTTCGAGCTGTATTGTTAAGGGGCTCAGAATAGTGAAGTTAAAATTCCTCAGTGCGCGAGAATTTTCGTGGTGTTCTGTGCCATCTGCATGGGAATTGGTCCTCTCACAGCTGTGTTTTTGTAAGGCTTCACGCAATAGGCCCTAGGAATGTTGCTCTCTCTAGTTCCTGCATATTCCGTGCCAGAACGCGCCTGAGATGCCATAAATTCCCAATTACCAGATGTCAGGGTCCGTTCACGCATTCACAAGTCTGTAGTTTTCTTGAGCTATAAGTGTGCGCATGCTGTCTCCCCGGCCAGGAGAATGCCTTAAATTTTCAATTAGAAGCTGTCAGAGGTGCCGGTAATTGAAGGCAGATGCCAGGCTTATCGCGATTTTGTTTTTCTTTGCTGCGTGAAGGCCATGTTTTAGGTGCTCCTTACATAAATGTTAACTTGTCGCTGGCCTTCGAGGACGTGCACACAGTGCTCTGCAGGGTACAGAGAGATCTCAGCAGCAGGGGCATCAACCACTGAGCTATCTCGCTCACTCGCACTCAAGGTAACTGCAGACTTCACCCAGACGCAGACAGAGAGCGCCATCAGAGCAGCAGGCGCGTTAACACCACAAACTATATGTAGGACTGGAGCCTGTGCATGGAGCCCTCTGCAGGAGGAGCACGAACCGACCCAGCTAGGTTACTTACTGAGGACTTATTTATTTATTTATGCGTTTTTATATAGCGCGGACTTTACCCGAAGGTGTCAGAGCGCTTCACAATAGGAACAGAACTAATACATGAGAACATTACAAGTGCACAAAATACAAAAGCAAACGTTACATTAAATGAAGCAAGAATGACAATCGTGAGCCAACAAAATACAAGAGGTAGCAAACGGTGCGTTACAAAAGTGACAATAGTGAACCAACAAAATACGCTATTGCGCATGCGTGTTACCCAATCAGCCCCCTCTGCCGTAGGTGCATTAACCAACCGAGTCAGCTTACTGGGAACTGTGGAAACACAGGTCTGTGCTGATTCAGAGTGCAGAGTGCAGACAGATTCAGAGTGCAGATTCAGAGTGCAGATTCAGAGTGCAGATTCAGAGTGCAGAGTGCAGATTCAGAGTGCAGAGTGCAGATTCAGAGTGCAGTTTCAGAGTGCAGTTTCAGAGTGCAGTTTCAGAGTGCAGATTCAGAGTGCAGAATCAGAGTGCAGATTCAGAGTGCAGACAGTGAGTGCAGAGTGCAGATTGTGAGTGCAGATTGGCAGTGCAGAGTGCAGATTGGCAGTGCAGAGTGCAGATTGTGAGTGCAGATTGTGAGTGCAGATTGGTAGTGCAGAGTGCAGATTGTGAGTGCAGAGTGCAGATTGTGAGTACAGAGTGCAGATTGTGAGTGCAGAGTGCAGATTGTGAGTGCAGAGTGCAGATTGAGAGTGCAGAGTGCAGATTGAGAGTGCAGAGTGCAGATTCAGAGTGCAGAGTGCAGATTCAGAGTGCAGAGTACAGATTCAGAGTGCAGATTCAGAGTGCATATTCAGAGTGCATATTCAGAGTGCATATTCAGAGTGCATATTCAGAGTGCAGATGCAGAGTGCAGATGCAGAGTGCAGATTGCACAAAGATAGTTCACAAGGCAGGGCTATGGCAGCGCCAGTAGCCCGTCAAGGATGAGTTCTTCACGGTGTCTCTCGACTCCAGGATACAACTGCCTTCCTGCTCTGGAGCTGCCTCAGTTATAGGTCCGGCGCCCTTTGATGTCCGGACCCTCGCACTTGGAGGTCGGGAGGTCCGGGATGAGGGAGTCCAGACACCCAGCAGGGGGGTGGAGCCAGCGCCCGGGGGAGCTGGGGGCGATCGGCACCTGGCGGGGGAGAGCCATCGACACTTCTTTCTCCCATTGACCTGACAAGTGGGCCGTTCACCTCCTGGGAGGATGGTGGTGCCGGGATGTCGGGGCCTGGCCAGGCCCAGGGTTAGGGTCGAGTCGAGGCCACGCGGCCTCGTGGTGCAGTGTCCAAGATGGCGGCCGGGCCGGGCGATGGAGCTGGTAGTGGCTCGGCCCCATGATACAGCGATGTCCGGGGGCAGGAGTTCCGTAGGGGAAGGGGTGCGGGTTGCTTCTGTGGGTACCACCTCTGGAGGGCCGGGGCTCGGGCCCTGTCATGCGGGGAGGGAGCAAGCCCTTCATGTGGCCTGTCCAACATGCGTCCCCCCCAGCTGAAGGCGGGGAGAGTCACCCATCCTCTTGGGGACTCTCCTCGTCGAGGCGGAAAAAGCGTGACAGGCCATCCGCATTGGCGTGGTCTTGGCCAGGTCGGTGTTCCACAGTGAAGTCCATCCCCTGCAGGGAGATGGACCAGCGCAGTAGTTTGGGATTTTCCCCCCGCATCTGCATTAGCCACTGCAGGGGCCGATGATCTGTTTGCACCCGGAAGTGGGTACCGAAGAGATAGGGCCGGAGCTTCTCGGGGCCCACACTACTGCGAAGGCTTCCCTCTCGATGGTGCTCCAGCGCTGTTCTCGGGCCAGTAGGCGTCTGCTCATGAAGGCCACCGGTTGGTCAAGTCCTTCGGGGTTCAACTGGGAGAGGACCGCCCCGATGCCATGGTCGGAGGCATCTGTTTGTACGATGAATTCCCGGCTGTAGTCGGGGGCCTGGAGCACAGGGGCAGTGCACATGGCGGCCTTCAGCTTCTCGAAGGCCGCTTGACAGTCTGGAGTCCAGTTGACCTTCTTCGGGTGGTTTTTGGATGTGAGTTCTGTGAGGGGCCCCACAATGCTGCCATAGTCCCTCACAAACCGCCGGTAGTAGCCGGTGAGCCCCAAGAAGGCTCGGACCTCGGTTTGCGTGACTGGAGGTTGCCAGGACTGGATGGCAGCGATCTTGAGTTGAAGAGGGGCCACCAGACCGCTTCCCACTTGGTGTCCGAGATAGGTCACGGACCCCTGACCAAGTTGGCACTTGCTGGCCTTGATTGTGAGGCCGGCCTGTTGGAGGGCCTGCAGGACCTCTCGGAGGTGGCGGAGGTGGTCTGACCAGTGGCGGCTGTACACAGCGATATCGTCCAGGTAGGCAGCGCTGAACTCCTCGAGTCCCGCCAATACCTGGTTCACCAGTCGCTGAAAAGTAGCTGGAGCGTTCTTCATGCCGAATGGCATGACTTTGAAGTGGTAGTGGCCATCGGGGGTGGAAAAGGCGGATCGTTCTTGAGCCCGGGGTGTGAGACCGATCTGCCAGTAGCCCGCTGTCAGGTCGAAGATGCTGAGGTAGCGGGCAGCCCCCATGCGGTCAATCAGTTCATCTGCTCGGGGGATGGGATGAGCGTCGGTTCAGGTGACAGCGTTCAGGCCCCGATAGTCGACGCAGAATCGGAGCTCAGGAGTGGTGCCGGGGGCAGCAGCTTTGGGGGCCAGCACGACCGGGCTGGCCCAGGGGCTGTCCGAGGGCTCGATGACCCCGAGCGTGAGCATCTTTGACACTTCTTCTTGGATGCAGGCACGTACCCGATCTGGTACGCGGTACGCCCGATGTCTGATAGGAGGACTGTCCCCAGTGTCCACGTCGTGCAAGCACCAGGGGGTGACCCCTGGGGTGAGGGAAAACAGGGTCGCAAATTGCAGCAGGAGGTCCCGGCAGTCTTGGCGCTGTTCCGGGGTGAGGGCATCTGAGAGTCGGACCCCGTCTGCGGATCCATCTTTCTCACGGGTCTTTAGGAGATCAGGGAGAGGCTCGGAGTCTTCTTCCGCGCCACTGTCTGTAACCATCAGGAGGCTGAGCTCCGAGCGCACAAAGTGGGGTTTGAGTCTGTTGGTGTGGAGGACCCGGAGAGGGTTCCGAGGCGATTCCATATCGATGAGATAGGTGACGGGGCTCTTGCGCTCGACCACTTTGAAGGGCCCCGTCCACTTGTCCTGCAAGGCACACGGTTCGGTGGGGGACATCACCCACACTCGTTGGCCAGGTTCGAATTCGATGGAGGAGGCATTTTGATCGTACCATTTCTTCATGTCCTCCTGACTGGCCTCAAGATTCGCTTTTGCCATTTCTCTGAATCGCCTGGTCTGATTGCGTAGGGTCAGGAGGTACTTGAAGACGTCTGGAGGGGTCTTCAGGGGGGCTTTGAGTTTGCGGCCGCTCTTCCCGCTGGCCTGGCACGTGGGGCAGGACTGGCAGTGGTTGAGGACGTTGTTTCTCATCTTTGGCCAGAAAAAGTGGGTCACCAGGCGACTGTAGGTTTTGTCCTGTCCCAGGTGTCCAGCCAGAGGGACATCGTCGGCCAAATTCAACAAGAAGTCCCTAAAACGGAGGGGCACCACCAACACTCGACTGGCACCTAACTCCGCGATTCTCTGTTCACTATACAACAGGTCGTTGTCCCAATAGATCCAATGGGCTCCGGCGGTGTCTCCCGCGCTCTGGGCGAGGGCTTGCTGTCGCTGTCCCTCGAGGGAGGGACAGGTCTTCTGCTCTTGACGGAACTGCTCCTGGGTGGGCCCCCCTTCTTGACGCCACTGAGCCAGGTCGGGAAGGTCCTGGAGCTGAGCGAGCCCTTCGGGGGTTTGCTCAGGGGGGTTGGTGTGGTCGGTGTCCTCCACTGGAGCGACCGGGGGAGGAGGTGCTGGCCATTCTGGTTCCTCAGGTCGGGAGATGGCACGGGCGGCCATGGACCGGGTGGTTACGCATGCCCAGTCCGGGAGGCCCAACATCCCCAGGTGTTCTCTTCTTTCCACGGCGGCCCACGGGGAACTCTCCAGATCATTCCCCAGGAGACAGTCCACGGGGGCATCATCTTGGACCGTCACTTTCAACATGCCGGAGACTCCTCCCCATTCGAAGGGGACGCAGGCCATCCGACACAGACTCTCGGAATTGTCGGCTGAACGGACGGGGCAGAGGATGTTCGTCAGGATCTGTTCTGGGGTCACCAGGTGACAGCGGACGGCCGTCACACTGGCCCCCGTGTCACGTAGTGCTTCGGCCCTGCGCCCATTAATGTTCACCCACTGACTGTATTTTCTGGTGTTGGCGGGTAGGGGAGCCCGCGGGATCATGTCTCTTCCCCCTAGGCACGCTAGAACCATGGCGGACGGTTCCCACTCTTGTTGTTCGTGCTCGCATTCTTCCTGTTCTTCGGAGATTTGCTCTCCCCCCAGGGCGGCGGCAGCTACCTGGCGGGGCCTCGGAGTCTGGTTCTGTGGACAGTTTGGGTCATTGGCGTAGTGGCCGACTCGCTGGCATCGGTGACACGTGACATTGGCTCGGAACCCCGGGCGCATCGGGGGGTTGCCCCGGCTGGCCGGGGGCGGGGTGCTGGTAGCAGGAGCGGCCGGGGCGGTGTCTCTTCCCCGTCCCTGGCCTCCTCCTCTTCCTCGGGGACGGTGCTGACCTTGGTTGTTCCTGTTCTGTTCGTGCGGCCCACTCCGGCCTACTCGGGTGCTCTCCCATCGGTCAGCCTCGGCGGCGAGCTGCCGTGGATCCGTCAATTTACTGTCGAGGAGGTGCTGCCTGAGCTCGACGAAGCAGTTGTTGGAGAAGTGCTCCCACACCATGAGATTAAAAAGTTGCTCGTAGGTCGTTACGTGGCTCCCCTTGATCCAACCCTCAAAGGCTCGGCTGAAATAGTTTACATATTCCACCCAAGTTGTACCCGGGATCCGGGTGCAGTCTCTGAACCTCTGGCGGTACATTTCGGGTGTGAGCCCATATCGAGTGAGGAGGGCAGCCTTCATGTGGTCATAGGATGTCATCATATGGTCGGGGAGCTGTAACAGGGCATCGCGGCCTTCATTGACGAACCTCCCCCATAGACCGGCTCCCCAGTCACTTCGGTCGATCCGGTGGGAGGTCATGGCGATCTCGTAGGCCTTGAACCACTGTTGTATGTTGTCGTCTCGAAAATACTCTCGGACGACATCCTTGGGGATGTGGACCTTTTTTTCTGTCGCTCCTGGGGTGCGCGGTTGCTCGGGCACCCCAGATCTTTGTTTTGCTTCCGTAGGTCTAATTCTGCCAGTTTGCGCTCGTGTTCGTACGCTAGTCTCTTTTCTTCGAGTTCTCTTTGCCTCTGTTTTTCTTCCCGTTCTTCTCGGAGCCGCAGATGTTCTAGGTTCAGTTTTTGTTCGGCTAATTTTAGTTCACCGTCCATTATGAGCCGTGCCATTTCTAACTCATGTAGTCTGCTTTTTTCTCTCTCTTGGATCTCTTCCTGCGAGAGACCTGTGCTTCTCTCCTCGGGAGCCGTGGTGTTCCTTTCTGATGCTGCAATGTTTTGGTCCGGGGGTCTGACGGCCCCGGTTTCTGCCCAAGACTCAATGGCGTGCTTGAAATCGTCTTTAGTGCTCAGACCGGTGGTAGCAATGCCTAGTTCAATGCAAAATTGTTTCAACTCATGATGGCTGTACTCTTCCAATTTCTCTATCTGGAATTTCTCGGTGGATCCGCTCTCTTTGGTTGTCATTGTGGTTTAGTCGTGGGGTGAGCTACTCTCTGTACGATTACGCGTTGATCCGGATCGCGCCGCTGGCCACCAATGTTAGACGGACCTGGAGGGTCGGCCGAGGACAAGGGGAGAGGTCTCCGGGGAGAGCCGTCTCCAGCGATCGTACAGACAAGTAACTTCCCCCCCACAGATGGACACCACACAAAGATAAGGTTTAACGTTCTTTATAAGCAATCTTTAGGTACGGTAGAATGGTACAAGGAGGTCAGGACTCAGGGGTCCCCTCGATTCTAGTCTCTTGGATGGGGAAGGGGGTAGCGGGACAGTCTTGTTACCAATCTGGTAGATACGATGATATGGTGGATAGCTCACAATCCTCGAGCTCGGCATTCTAGGTGGACGGGCCGCGGCAGCGCCGGCAGGTCCCGAGATGATCGTAGGTAGCGAAGGTCCGCGGCGGCGCCAGCAGGTCCCGGTGAAGGTGGTGGTTACAACAGTCTGCGGCAGCGCCAGCAGGTCCCGGTGAAGGTGGTGGTTACAACGGTCCGCGGCAGCGCCAGCAGGTCCCGACGAGGATGAAGGGGGCAGAAGGTTGCGGCAGCGCCAGCAGGCAGGACGATAGTTCACAAGGCAGGGCTATGGCAGCGCCAGTAGCCCATCAAGGATGAGTTCTTCACGGTGTCTCTCGACTCCAGGATACAACTGCCTTCCTGCTCTGGAGCTGCCTCAGTTATAGGTCCGGCGCCCTTTGATGTCCGGACCCTCGCACTTGGAGGTCGGGAGGTCCGGGATGAGGGAGTCCAGACACCCAGCAGGGGGGTGGAGCCAGCGCCCGGGGGAGCTGGGGGCGATCGGCACCTGGCGGGGGAGAGCCATCGACACTTCTTTCTCCCATTGACCTGCCAAGTGGGCCGTTCACCTCCTGGGAGGATGGTGGTGCCGGGATGTCGGGGCCTGGCCAGGCCCAGGGTTAGAGTCGAGTCGAGGCCACGCGGCCTCGTGGTGCAGTGTCCAAGATGGCGGCCGGGCCGGGTGATGGAGCTGGTAGTGGCTCGGCCCCATGATACAGCGATGTCCGGGGGCAGGAGTTCCGTAGGGGAAGGGGTGCGGGTTGCTTCTGTGGGTACCACCTCTGGAGGGCCGGGGCTCGGGCCCTGTCATGCGGGGAGGGAGCAAGCCCTTCATGTGGCCTGTCCAACAGTGCAAAACTAGATGCAAATATTAATATTGCATTATATGGTTTTTTGAATTGAATAACAACAGATGGGTCATCTGAGCATTTGGTAAAATTGTCATCTGTGATACTAATGTACGAATCGCTTCTAAAAAGAGGTTCCCTGGCACCTAGTGGCATTGAGTAGCATGTGCAGTAAAAATGACATTAATTGACGGATCATAGGTGAAGGAATACATGTGGTGGTTCCGAATAGCGGGGGAACAGCTCTACATACTATCCCCTGACTGCGATGTTAGATAGAGGAGCATCTCTGCCACTGGCTGGCATACAGGGAGTTCCTGGGGAAATCATCATTGTATGCTTTGCTGCTAACTATTGATGGCATATTTTGTGAAGTTTGCCTCTTAATTCATTATATAAACATTTATAACTTTAAACAATGTCTGTCATTCTTACTGACAATGCGATTGCCCTGATTATTGAATTTGATCCTGCATGTATTAGAGATGGGTCCAGTCAGGAAGCACCAAAGTATATAAAGGGCTTACACTGCTTCTGGACTGTGCCATTGGTTTGGTCATGGTGAGATCATGGAAGACATGTTTGCGTGCCGACAATGGATTACTGCATAGTACGTCAATCACACCTGGCTAAGGAAATTCAAGTCCGGGGCAACCCTGTCTTCTATTGAAAGTGAGACCCCAATATTTCCACTCTAAAATAGTTTCATGTGTAACATCTATATTATGAGCAGAAAGCGTTCCATCGGTGAAAACATAATTTAAATGAATAGGGAAAACTGAAACATTAAGTTAATATTATACAAAGTGATTTGTTATGGCTTTCAGATGCTAGTTAAATTAAGCATGGGTGCTAGTCTGACTATCTGCTACTCTGAAAACGTCCATGTCTTAAAAGCTCCAATGCTTAGCACATTTAGCCAGAGGTTCTAGTATTCTGAAAGAGGCGTGAGCAAACTACCACAGAAATTGCCAACAAATATATGATGCTTTATGTGGATAATCACACAAGCAGATAGAAGGGCTCCTGAGCAAGTTATCATTGTAACCTTCCTGTGGCGGGGGCGATGCGTGAGGAGTGTGCGGGGAAGTAGTTTTATTCCCCCTGCAATTTTTTAGGGCGAGGCCTGCGCCACTTCGTCAGAAGTGGGCGGAGTTTCGAGCTGTATTGTTAAGGGGCTCAGAATAGTGAAGTTAAAATTCCTCAGTGCGCGAGAATTTTCGTGGTGTTCTGTGCCATCTGCATGGGAATTGGTCCTCTCACAGCTGTGTTTTTGTAAGGCTTCACGCAATAGGCCCTAGGAATGTTGCTCTCTCTAGTTCCTGCATATTCCGTGCCAGAACGCGCCTGAGATGCCATAAATTCCCAATTACCAGATGTCAGGGTCCGTTCACGCATTCACGAGTCTGTAGTTTTCTTGAGCTATAAGTGTGCGCATGCTGTCTCCCCGGCCAGGAGAATGCCTTAAATTTTCAATTAGAAGCTGTCAGAGGTGCCGGTAATTGAAGGCAGATGCCAGGCTTATCGCGATTTTGTTTTTCTTTGCTGCGTGAAGGCCATGTTTTAGGTGCTCCTTACATAAATGTTAACTTGTCGCTGGCCTTCGAGGACGTGCACACAGTGCTCTGCAGGGTACAGAGAGATCTCAGCAGCAGGGGCATCAACCACTGAGCTATCTCGCTCACTCGCACTCAAGGTAACTGCAGACTTCACCCAGACGCAGACAGAGAGCGCCATCAGAGCAGCAGGCGCGTTAACACCACAAACTATATGTAGGACTGGAGCCTGTGCATGGAGCCCTCTGCAGGAGGAGCACGAACCGACCCAGCTAGGTTACTTACCGAGGACTTATTTATTTATTTATGCGTTTTTATATAGCGCGGACTTTACCCGAAGGTGTCAGAGCGCTTCACAATAGGAACAGAACTAATACATGAGAACATTACAAGTGCACAAAATACAAAAGCAAACGTTACATTAAATGAAGCAAGAATGACAATCGTGAGCCAACAAAATACAAGAGGTAGCAAACGGTGCGTTACAAAAGTGACAATAGTGAACCAACAAAATACGCTATTGCGCATGCGTGTTACCCAATCAGCCCCCTCTGCCGTAGGTGCATTAACCAACCGAGTCAGCTTACTGGGAACTGTCGAAACACAGGTCTGTGCTGATTCAGAGTGCAGAGTGCAGACAGATTCAGAGTGCAGATTCAGAGTGCAGATTCAGAGTGCAGATTCAGAGTGCAGAGTGCAGATTCAGAGTGCAGAGTGCAGATTCAGAGTGCAGTTTCAGAGTGCAGTTTCAGAGTGCAGTTTCAGAGTGCAGATTCAGAGTGCAGAATCAGAGTGCAGATTCAGAGTGCAGACAGTGAGTGCAGAGTGCAGATTGTGAGTGCAGATTGGCAGTGCAGAGTGCAGATTGGCAGTGCAGAGTGCAGATTGTGAGTGCAGATTGTGAGTGCAGATTGGTAGTGCAGAGTGCAGATTGTGAGTGCAGAGTGCAGATTGTGAGTACAGAGTGCAGATTGTGAGTGCAGAGTGCAGATTGTGAGTGCAGAGTGCAGATTGAGAGTGCAGAGTGCAGATTGAGAGTGCAGAGTGCAGATTCAGAGTGCAGAGTGCAGATTCAGAGTGCAGAGTACAGATTCAGAGTGCAGATTCAGAGTGCATATTCAGAGTGCATATTCAGAGTGCATATTCAGAGTGCATATTCAGAGTGCAGATGCAGAGTGCAGATGCAGAGTGCAGATTGGCAGTGCAGAGTGCAGATTGGCAGTGCAGAGTGCAGATTGGCAGTGCAGATTGTGAGTGCAGATTCATAGTGCAGAGTGCAGATTGTGTGTGCAGAGTGCAGATTGTGAGTGCAGAGTGCAGATTGAGAATGCAGAGTGCAGATTTAGAGTGCAGAGTGCAGATTCAGAGTGCAGATTCAGAGTGCATATTCAGATTGCATATTCAGAGTGCATATTCAGAGTGCAGATGCAGAGTGCAGATGCAGAGTGCAGATTGTGAGTGCAGATTCAGAGTGCAGATTGGTAGTGCAGAGTGCAGATTGTGAGTGCAGAGTGCAGATTGTGAGTGCAGAGTGCAGATTGAGAGTGCAGAGTGCAGATTGAGAGTGCAGAGTGCAGATTGAGAGTGCAGAGTGCAGATTGAGAGTGCAGAGTGCAGATTCAGAGTGCATATTCAGAGTGCATATTCAGAGTGCATATTCAGAGTGCAGATGCAGAGTGCAGATGCAGAGTGCAGATTGGCAGTGCAGAGTGCAGATTGGCAGTGCAGAGTGCAGATTGGCAGTGCAGATTGTGAGTGCAGATTCATAGTGCAGAGTGCAGATTGTGTGTGCAGAGTGCAGATTGTGAGTGCAGAGTGCAGATTGTGAGTGCAGAGTGCAGATTGAGAATGCAGAGTGCAGATTTAGAGTGCAGAGTGCAGATTCAGAGTGCATATTCAGATTGCATATTCAGAGTGCATATTCAGAGTGCAGATGCAGAGTGCAGATGCAGAGTGCAGATTGTGAGTGCAGATTCAGAGTGCAGATTGGTAGTGCAGAGTGCAGATTGTGAGTGCAGAGTGCAGATTGTGAGTGCAGAGTGCAGATTGAGAGTGCAGAGTGCAGATTGAGAGTGCAGAGTGCAGTTTGAAAGTGCAGAGTGCAGATTGAGAGTGCAGAGTGTAGATTGAGAGTGCAGAGTGCAGATTGAGAGTGCAGAGTGTAGATTGAGAGTGCAGAGTGCAGATTGAGAGTGCAGAGTGCAGATTGAGAATGTAGAGTGCAGATTCAGAGTACAGATTCAGAGTGCAGTTTCAGAGTGCAGTTTCAGGGGGCAGATTCAGAGTGCAGATTCAGAGTGCAGATTAAGAGTGCAGATTCAGAGTGCAGATTCAGAGTGCATAATCAGAGCGCAGAATCAGAGTGCAGAATCAGAGTGCAGAATCAGAGTGCAGTTTCAGAGTGCAGATTCAGAGTGCAGATTCAGAGTGCAGATTCAGAGTACAGTGTGCAGATTGTGAGTGCAGATTGGTAGTGCAGAGTGCAGATTGTGAGTGCAGATTCAAAATGCAGTGTGCAGATTGTGAGTGCAGATTGGTAGTGCAGAGTGCAGATTGTGAGTGCAGATTGTGAGTGCAGAGTGCAGATTGTGAGTGCAGAGTGCAGATTGTGAGTGCAGATTGGTAGTGTAGAGTGCAGATTGTGAGTGCAGATTGTGAGTGCAGAGTGCAGATTGTGAGTGCAGAGTGCAGATTGTGAGTGTAGATTGGTAGTGCAGAGGGCAGATTCAGAGTGCAGATTCAGAGTGTGAGTGCAGATTGTGAGTGCAGATTTAGAGTGCAGATTGGTAGTGCAGAGTGCAGATTGTGAGTGCAGATTGTGAGTGCAGAGTGCAGATTGTGAGTGCAGAGTGCAGATTGAGAGTGCAGAGTGCAGATTGAGAGTGCAGAGTGCAGATTGAGAGTGCAGAGTGCTGTTTGAGAGTGCAGAGTGCAGTTTGGGAATGCAGAGTGCAGATTGAGAGTGCAGAATGCAGATTGAGAGTGCATAATGCAGATTGCGAGTCCAGAGTGCAGATTGAGAATGCAGAGTGCAGATTCAGAGTGCAGATTCAGAGTGCAGATTCAGATTGCAGATTCAGAGTGCAGATTCAGAGTGCAGATTCAGAGTGCAGATTCAGAGTGCAGAATCAGAGTGCAGAATCAGAGTGCAGTTTCAGAGTGCAGTTTCAGAGTGCAGTGTGCAGATTGTGAGTGCAGAATGCAGATTGAGAGTGCAGAGTGCAGATTGAGAGTGCAGAGTGCAGATTGAGAGTGCAGATTGAGAGTGCAGAGTGCAGATTGAGAGTGCAGAGTGCAGATTCAGAGTGCAGATTCAGAGTGCAGATTCAGAGTGCAGAGTGCAGATTGAGAGTGCAGAGTGCAGATTCAGAGTGCAGAGTGCAGATTGAGAGTGCAGAGTGCAGATTCAGAGTGCAGATTCAGAGTGCAGAGTGCAGTTTCAGAGTGCAGTTTCAGAGTGCAGTTTCAGAGTGCAGATTCAGAGTGCATATTCAGAGTGCAGATTCAGAGTGCAGATTCAGAGTGCAGATAGTGAGTGCAGAGTGCAGATTGTGAGTGCAGATTGGCAGTGCAGAGTGCAGATTGGCAGTGCAGAGTGCAGATTGTGAGTGCAGATTGGTAGTGCAGAGTGCAGATTGTGAGTGCAGAGTGCAGATTGAGAGTGCAGAGTGCAGATTGAGAGTGCAGAGTGCAGATTCAGAGTGCAGAGTGCAGATTCAGAGTGCAGATTCAGAGTGCAGATTAAGAGTGCAGATTAAGAGTGCAGATTCAGAGTGCATAATCAGAGTGCAGAGTCAGAGTGCAGAATCAGAGTGCAGAATCAGAGTGCAGATTCAGAGTGCAGATTCAGAGTACAGTGTGCAGATTGTGAGTGCAGATTGGTAGTGCAGAGTGCAGATTGTGAGTGCAGATTCAAAATGCAGTGTGCAGATTGTGAGTGCAGATTGGCAGTGCAGAGTGCAGATTGTGAGTGCAGATTGTGAGTGCAGAGTGCAGATTGTGAGTGCAGATTGTGAGTGCAGAGTGCAGATTGTGAGTGCAGATTGGTAGTGTAGAGTGCAGATTGTGAGTGCAGATTGTGAGTGCAGAGTGCAGATTGTGAGTGCAGATTGGTAGTGCAGAGGGCAGATTCAGAGTGCAGATTCAGAGTGCTGAGTGCAGATTGTGAGTGCAGATTCAGAGTGCAGATTCAGAGTGCAGAGTGCAGATTGTGAGTGCAGATTGTGAGTGCAGAGTGCAGATTGTGAGTGCAGAGTGCAGATTGAGAGTGCAGAGTGCAGATTGAGAGTGCATAGTGCAGTTTGAGAGTGCACAGTGCAGTTTGGGAGTGTAGAGTGCAGATTGAGAGTGCAGAATGCAGATTGAGAGTGCAGAATGCAGATTGAGAGTGCAGAGTGTAGATTGAGAGTGCAGAGTGCAGATTGAGAGTGCAGAGTGCAGATTGAGAATGCAGAGTGCAGATTCAGAGTGCAGATTCAGAGTGCAGATTCAGAGTGCAGATTCAGATTGCAGATTCAGAGTGCAGATTCAGAGTGCAGATTCAGAGTGCAGAATCAGAGTGCAGAATCAGAGTGTAGTTTCAGAGTGCAGTTTCAGAGTGCAGTTTCAGAGTGCAGTGTGCAGATTGTGAGTGCAGAATGCCGATTGAGAGTGCAGAGTGCAGCTTGAGAGTGCAGAGTGCAGATTGAGAGTGCAGAGTGCAGATTGAGAGTGCAGAGTGCAGATTCAGAGTGCAGATTCAGAGTGCAGAGTGCAGATTCAGAGTGCAGAGTGCAGATTGAGAATGCAGAGTGCAAATTCAGAGTGCAGTTTCAGAGTGCAGATTCAGAGTGCAGATTCAGAGTGCAGATTCAGAGTACAGATAGTGAGTGCAGAGTGCAGATTGTGAGTGCAGATTGTGAGTGCAGAGTGCAGATTGGCAGCGCAGAGTGCAGATTGTGAGTGCAGATTGGTAGTGCAGAGTGCAGATTGTGAGTGCAGAGTGCAGATTGTGAGTGCAGAGTGCAGATTTTCAGTGCAGATTGAGAGTGCAGAGTGCAGATTTAGAGTGCAGAGTGCAGATTCAGAGTGCAGAGTGCAGATTCAGAGTGCAGAGTGCAGATTCAGAGTGCAGAGTGCATATTCAGAGTGCATATTCAGAGTGCATATTCAGAGTGCATATTCAGAGTGCATACTCAGAGTGCAGATGCAGAGTGCAGATTGGCAGTGCAGAGTGCAGATTGGCAGTGCAAAGTGCAGATTGTGAGTGCAGATTGAGAGTGCAGAGTGCAGATTGTGTGTGCAGAGTGCAGATTGTGAGTGCAGAGTGCAGATTGTGAGTGCAGAGTGCAGATTGTGAGTGCAGAGTGCAGAGTGCAGATTGAGAGTGCAGAGTGCAGATTGAGAATGCAGAGTGCAGATTCAGAGTGCAGAGTGCAGATTCAGAGTGCAGATTCAGAGTGCAGATTCAGAGTGCATATTCAGATTGCATATTCAGAGTGCATATTCAGAGTGCAGATGCAGAGTGCAGATTCAGAGTGCAGTTTCAGAGTGCAGATTCAGAGTGCAGATTCAGAGTGCTGAGTGCAGATTGTGAGTGCAGAGTGCAGATTGAGAGTGCAGAGTGCAGATTGAGAGTGCAGAGTGCAGATTGAGAGTGCAGAGTGCAGTTTGAGAGTGCAGATTGGGAGTGCAGAGTGTAGATTGAGAGTGCAGAGTGCAGATTGAGAGTGCAGAGTGCAGATTGAGAATGTAGAGTGCAGATTCAGAGTGCAGATTCAGAGTGCAGTTTCAGAGTGCAGTTTCAGAGGGCAGATTCAGAGGGCAGATTCAGAGTGCAGATTAAGAGTGCAGATTCAGAGTGCAGATTCAGAGTGCAGAATCAGAGTGCAGAATTAGAGTGCAGTTTCAGAGTGCAGATTCAGAGTGCAGATTCAGAGTACAGTGTGCAGATTGTGAGTGCTGATTGGTAGTGCAGAGTGCAGAGTGTGAGTGCAGATTCAAAATGCAGTGTGCAGATTGGTAGTGCAGAGTGCAGATTGTGAGTGCAGATTGTGAGTGCAGAGTGCAGATTGTGAGTGCAGAGTGCAGATTGTGAGTGCAGAGTGCAGATTGTGAGTGCAGATTGGTAGTGTAGAGTGCAGATTGTGAGTGCAGATTGTGAGTGCAGAGTGCAGATTGTGAGTGCAGAGTGCAGATTGTGAGTGCAGATTGGTAGTGCAGAGGGCAGATTCAGAGTGCTGAGTGCAGATTGTGAGTGCAGATTCAGAGTGCAGATTGGTAGTGCAGAGTGCAGATTGTGAGTGCAGATTGTGAGTGCAGAGTGCAGATTGTGAGTGCAGAGTGCAGATTGAGAGTGCAGAGTGCAGATTGAGAGTGCAGAGTGCAGATTGAGAGTGCAGAGTGCAGTTTGAGAGTGCAGAGTGTAGATTGAGAGTGCAGAGTGCAGATTGAGAGTGCAGAGTGCAGATTGTGAATGCAGAGTGTAGATTCAGAGTGCAGATTCAGAGTGCAGATTCAGAGTGCAGAATCAGAGTGCAGAATCAGAGTGCGGAATCAGAGTGCAGTTTCAGAGTGCAGTTTCAGAGTGCAGTGTGCAGATTGTGAGTGCAGAATGCAGATTGAGAGTGCAGAGTGCAGATTGAGAGTGCAGAGTGCAGATTGAGAGTGCAGAGTGCAGATTCAGAGTGCAGATTCAAAGTGCAGATTCAGAGTGCAGTTTCAGAGTGCTGTTTCAGAGTGCAGATTCAGAGTGCAGAGTGTGAGTGCAGAGTGCAGATTCAGAGTGCAGAGTGTGAGTGAAGAGTGCATTTGTGAGTGCAGAGTGCAGATTCAGAGTGCAGAGTGTGAGTGAAGAGTGCATTTGTGAGTGCAGAGTACAGATTCAGAGTGCAGAGTGTGAGTGAAGAGTGCATTTGTGAGTGCAGAGTGCAGATTCAGAGAGCAGAGTGTGAGTGAAGAGTGCATTTGTGAGTGAATAGTGCAGATTCAGAGTGCAGATTGTGAGTGCAGATTGGCAGTGCAGAGTGCAGATTGGCAGTGCAAAGTGCAGATTGTGAGTGCAGATTGAGAGTGCAGAGTGCAGATTGTGTGTGCAGAGTGCAGATTGTGAGTGCAGAGTGCAGATTGTGAGTGCAGAGTGCAGATTGTGAGTGCAGAGTGCAGAGTGCAGATTGAGAGTGCAGAGTGCAGATTGAGAATGCAGAGTGCAGATTCAGAGTGCAGAGTGCAGATTCAGAGTGCAGATTCAGAGTGCAGATTCAGAGTGCATATTCAGATTGCATATTCAGAGTGCATATTCAGAGTGCAGATGCAGAGTGCAGATTCAGAGTGCAGTTTCAGAGTGCAGATTCAGAGTGCAGATTCAGAGTGCTGAGTGCAGATTGTGAGTGCAGAGTGCAGATTGAGAGTGCAGAGTGCAGATTGAGAGTGCAGAGTGCAGATTGAGAGTGCAGAGTGCAGTTTGAGAGTGCAGATTGGGAGTGCAGAGTGTAGATTGAGAGTGCAGAGTGCAGATTGAGAGTGCAGAGTGCAGATTGAGAATGTAGAGTGCAGATTCAGAGTGCAGATTCAGAGTGCAGTTTCAGAGTGCAGTTTCAGAGGGCAGATTCAGAGGGCAGATTCAGAGTGCAGATTAAGAGTGCAGATTCAGAGTGCAGATTCAGAGTGCAGAATCAGAGTGCAGAATTAGAGTGCAGTTTCAGAGTGCAGATTCAGAGTGCAGATTCAGAGTACAGTGTGCAGATTGTGAGTGCAGATTGGTAGTGCAGAGTGCAGAGTGTGAGTGCAGATTCAAAATGCAGTGTGCAGATTGGTAGTGCAGAGTGCAGATTGTGAGTGCAGATTGTGAGTGCAGAGTGCAGATTGTGAGTGCAGAGTGCAGATTGTGAGTGCAGAGTGCAGATTGTGAGTGCAGATTGGTAGTGTAGAGTGCAGATTGTGAGTGCAGATTGTGAGTGCAGAGTGCAGATTGTGAGTGCAGAGTGCAGATTGTGAGTGCAGATTGGTAGTGCAGAGGGCAGATTCAGAGTGCTGAGTGCAGATTGTGAGTGCAGATTCAGAGTGCAGATTGGTAGTGCAGAGTGCAGATTGTGAGTGCAGATTGTGAGTGCAGAGTGCAGATTGTGAGTGCAGAGTGCAGATTGAGAGTGCAGAGTGCAGATTGAGAGTGCAGAGTGCAGATTGAGAGTGCAGAGTGCAGTTTGAGAGTGCAGAGTGTAGATTGAGAGTGCAGAGTGCAGATTGAGAGTGCAGAGTGCAGATTGAGAATGCAGAGTGTAGATTCAGAGTGCAGATTCAGAGTGCAGATTCAGAGTGCAGAATCAGAGTGCAGAATCAGAGTGCGGAATCAGAGTGCAGTTTCAGAGTGCAGTTTCAGAGTGCAGTGTGCAGATTGTGAGTGCAGAATGCAGATTGAGAGTGCAGAGTGCAGATTGAGAGTGCAGAGTGCAGATTGAGAGTGCAGAGTGCAGATTGAGAGTGCAGAGTGCAGATTCAGAGTGCAGATTCAAAGTGCAGATTCAGAGTGCAGTTTCAGAGTGCTGTTTCAGAGTGCAGATTCAGAGTGCAGAGTGTGAGTGCAGAGTGCAGATTCAGAGTGCAGAGTGTGAGTGAAGAGTGCATTTGTGAGTGCAGAGTGCAGATTCAGAGTGCAGAGTGTGAGTGAAGAGTGCATTTGTGAGTGCAGAGTGCAGATTCAGAGTGCAGAGTGTGAGTGAAGAGTGCATTTGTGAGTGCAGAGTGCAGATTCAGAGAGCAGAGTGTGAGTGAAGAGTGCATTTGTGAGTGAATAGTGCAGATTCAGAGTGCAGATTGTGAGTGACTGAGTGCAGAGTGAGTGTAAATTGACAGTGAGTGCAGAGTGACTGCAGAGACAGTGTGTAAGGGTACAGGGTGCACATTGTGTTAGTGTGCAGAATGAGTGTGCAGGATAAACAGTGTGTGACTATGCAGGGTGACATTGGGAGTGTGCGGGTGAGCAGTGTGTGAATGTGTAGGGGCAGTGTGTGAGTGTGCAGAAAACACCACATACACCACACACACATACCACACACACACACACCATACACACATCACACACACATACACCACACACACATAACACACACACAAACCACACACCTCACTCTCTCAACACCACACACTCGTCACCACTCACCACAACACACTCACCACCACACACTCACCCCCCCCAGGCTCACCCCCACAGACTCACCACCACACACTCACCACTACACAGAAAACAACACAGACAACAACACACCCCCAGCCGTCAATGAATGCTTTCACCAGGCACAAACACCAACAAACATCAATGTACGCTTTCACCAAAAACAAACGCGACCATGCATCAGTGCCGCTAAACACTCACGCACACAACAAACAATGTCAGTGCAACTTTCACTAAACACACACACACACACCAACAGCTGACAGTGCACCAACCACTCTTTCAATTGGCACAATCATCAACAGCTGTCAGTGCACCCTTTCACCAACCACATGCATTACCATCCAGCTCTGTACGCTTGACAGCCACACTCACTAACAGCTCTTACTGCACGCTACCACCAGTCATACACACCTCAAGCCACCACTACACGCTTCCACCAAACACACACACCAACAGCCATCACTGCACAATTCCTACAGGCACACACATCCACCACACCTCAATGCACACACCAATTGATAACGCATCCACCAATTAATATTGTACCTATCGCACTATGCTGCACTTTACCTTTTAAAGATATTGCATTAAAGTGCAGCATGCCACCATTGATAACATTCCAATCCAACACACATATCTCCAACACACACCAAATGTTTCCACTCCAAAATACATGCCTAAAACACATTGCCATTTATAATGCCATTATCTCTAACTCAAACAAACCCGAGCCCTAATGCATTCCTAATGCTTGTTCCTAATAGAGGTTGTTAACGTTGCATTGAAGTCTGATTACTATATCAATCAGAAATAGACTACTTTTTTTGTAGAAATGGATTGTCCTGAATCGCAAGTCCCCTGGGCAGTAACAAAAGGGTGTTTACTAATGTTATAGGTCAAAGCATTATCTTTAAAGCAAAGGTGTTCAAAAGGAAAGTGGGAAGAAATGAAGAGGGACAAGAAACAGATGCAGTAAGCTAGTGGGCAAAGAAAAAGATTGAGTCATTGAAAAAGAGAAGGGATCTTCTAATTACAGCAGGCAAGTGTGCGAAGTGTTAGATGTTTAATAACGGTGTAAATTAAGATAGACAGCACATGGGCCAGTTAGGCGAAGCCAAACCACTGAGCGGCCCTCGTCAAATCCCTAGGGGGGGGGAGTGGCGGGCCAATGAGCGGGCACCTGGCAAGCCTGGGATATCGCCGGGCATGGATTGGGTCGCATGGTTTGAACCGCCCAATAGTCAGGGGGCCCCACTGGTGGCGCACCAGGACGTAGGGGGCCCCCACCCAGAACATGTGCCTCTCCTGTTGCCCCATCTACCCACACCTAAAATGCGGGCATTGCAGCAGCATGCAAAGGTAGGGCTCAGGCAAGGCGGAGACAGCACAGAAGAACAGCAGTCAGAGCTCAAAAACCAAAGAAGAGCCGTTCAAACCTGTGTCCTTGTGATGCCTTACGGCAGGAGCACAGGGAGCAGGCGACAGGTCAGCATGGGTCAGCAGAGGGCTGGCATGGCACTTGCAGCTCGGGCCAGGCATGAGGACCACCCACAACACTTGGCAGTAAGGTATAGCATAGACACTGCAAAAGGGCTACGCCCGCTGATAAGGGGCATTCGCTCAGGGCGCTGTCAAAAAGGGTTGTGCTGTTAAGGCTTAAGCGAGGAGGCAGAAATCACATGATTGATTGAAATTAAAAATGGCATGTTTGTTTATGACAGTATATACATAAATGCTGCAGACTTTTGCACAATCAAAGAATAGGGTTATTTGTGGAATAAGGAAAGTTGAGGGTGCATAGGTTGCATGCAGGGGCAAGGAGCTCAAGGGGCTTGCCCCTCCTGGGAAGGGTTAGGAAGTAGAGTGATTTTGCTTCGGGTACTAGGCACACAATTATATATCAATATATGAAGCTCAAGCACATAAAAGTATTACGAAAGAATGTACAATTATGGTACTCCTGTTCCTTTGGACAAGATTATAACAAAATGTGTGTTCACATGAAATTAAGGTAATGGCACAGTGCATCATAATTGTGTCACCCTGTTTTCACTAACTCAGTAAACATCAGCAGCCATCTTAGGAACAAGTGTAAACAATTTAAATAACCTTACCTGAGTTAATACTTGTTCGTCGATGCTATATCACAACACTTTTCTGAGTGATGTCAGAAGTAGAGGGCAGTTTCTAGGTTCAGAGCTTCAGCATGGGCATTAATGTATACAATGGTGGATGTATGATGTTATAACGCATACTTTTACAACGCATACCTTTACAACACATTTTTTACAACGCAACATCCATTACAACGCATTCCATTACAACGCAGGCCATTACAACGAATTTTTAAAAACTACCTTTACAATGCACTCCATTACAACGCATACTACCTTTACAACGCATACCATTACATTGCATGCATGGTAAGTATTGGATAGTGTAGGGGTTAAAATTACCATTCTAACTCCAGGGGGGTGCAACGGTAGGGTAAGTGTTGGATAGTGTAGGGGTAAAAATTACTATTCTAACTCCAGGGGGTGCAACAGTAGGGTAAGTGTTGGATAGTGTAGGGGTAAAAATTACTATTCTAACTCCAGGGGGTGCAACAATAGGGTAAGTTTTGGATAGTGTAAGGGCACTATGCGTTGTGATGCTATGCGTTGTAATGGTATGCGTTGTAATGACTGCGTTGTAATGACATGCGTTGTAATGGTGTGCGTTGTAGTGTCATGCGTTGTAATGGTTGCGTTGTGATGGCATGCGTTGTAATGGATCTTGCGTTGTAAAAGTTTTGTTGTAATGGTAGTGCATTGTAAAAGTTGCGTTGTAAAGGTTGTTTCCCACAATGGTTCTTGAGCAGTTTTTAGAGCAGGGGCGCTGGCCAGGGACACCAGTTTAAATAAAGATATACAGGTGTGAAAAACAAACCTGCTACTAAAGGACCCTGTGCACACAATAAATGATTCCCCTTTAGTGGAAGGCGCAGCAGGAGGTACCGTGAAGTCCAATAGTGCTTCCTGAAGCACATGTTAATACATATTTGGCTAAAATTGGGAGAATAAGTCTTGATCCTAAATTTTGCACTTGGATCAAAATTCAAACTTATGCGAAAGTACAATTTTTTTCCCCAGAATAAACTTGATCAGATAACACATGGCTGAAACTGTATTGAGAAATACTGCAATAATCTGAGTGTTGCAGCTTGTAACGGGGTCAATCGTGCTATGACCATATTACTGCTCAATCAAAGTTGTAGAACTCTGACTGTGTAAGTAATACCACACCTAATAAATACCACAAGACAGCTGTATTTATTGGCTGTGGTGTTGTGTCCTTATGTACCCTGTGACTTATGCGTTCCACTGCAGTTCGATTTTGCTGTCATTTTTTATAAATAGTTCAAAAGTTTAGTTTGTAGACCAAAAAGATGTTTTCATTAAAATGTGCCTTATATAACTTTGACACACTGCAGCCTTTTCCTTTCGCACTCTGCTGTTCATAGCATGAGTGTGGCTAAGGTCAAGTTTCCAAATGCCTTCACATTTCAGCCAGAAAAAGAAAAGTAAAAGGCTACCATAAATTGTCAGCAGCTGGGCAGTAGAAGCCATCTGACATTTGACAGCCTGTCTTTAAATAAAAAAGCATTATCCATTGCAACCCTAGCATGCAAAGGCCTCTTTAATGTGAAGCAAATGCCTTCAAAGTTTAGGGTTGCTGCAGCATCTTATGCACGCCGGGTTGCAGCACCACTGGTGTCGCTCCTTCTCTGGACTCAGCTGCGGATGTGTGACTGCCTAGTCTGAAGAAGGTGGACACCCTGCCGGACTGAGACTCTCTGAATATGTGATGCTTCTGCATATTAATGCAAAACTTCAAACAAAGTTGTTTTGAAGCATTTTACTACCAGTGCACAACGTTCAGCTGAAGAGAGCCATGGAGATCTGTGCACAACTTGTGTTAGTATATGCATTACTTCATAAGAAGTCTTATATCACATGGTAGTTATTCTTCAGGCTGCTCTTGATACTAGACATTGCCTCAGAGATAGGGTCTGATTTAGATTTCAGCGGATGGTGATGGATAGCCCGTCTGCTGTATTATAAATCCCATAGGAAGTTATGGAAATTATATTTTGGCGGACTGGATATCCGTCACCGTTGTGATGAATTAACCTATCCACCAAAATCTAAATTAGGCCCAAAGTCTGATCAGACATATCACAAACTCGTGTGTGCAATCTCTGTAACCTGTTATTGTTAGAGTTGACTTTCTTACATTAACCTATCAAGCAATTATGATTACATTTTTGCGAAAGTAATGTCCAGTCACACACAAGATAATTCAGGCATTACAATGATCAGTTTATTAGTAAAAACAAAGAGAAGTGCATACATTCAAGTTTGCTGCCTCAAGCAAGATGTGTTCTTGGTTAAACTTTGCAATTTTCCCTTCTTACAATTGTAGCAGCCAAGGTTCGCAGGTCACTGCTTGACTAGATGTGCGGTCCAGTTCATTCTTTGAATTCTGGGACTTGTAGTTTTGGTTTTTTCTATTATAAAATTTGGACTACAAATCTAGGAATTTAAAGAAAAAAACGAACAGGAGCGGCTAGTCACACATAGACATGGGAAACATGGTAGGACTATAGCAGTAGGCTTAAATACTTCCTCCTTTTTTTGTCATTACAAGTTATGCAATCTCTTTAATACATGGTACTCTCTCTGCATGTTAACCCCTTCGCTGCTAGGCCTTTTCCCCTCCTGTGCTAAGCCATTTTTTGGCGATTTGGGTCAGTGTGCGCTTAGGCTCCTGTAACTTTTGGACCACATAAGGTACCCACACCAAATTTACGTCCTTTTCTTCGAACATCATGGGGATTCTAAAGATACACAGGGTTTGTGGATTCCTTCGGAGGGGTCCCAGAAATTAAGCAAAATACAGTAAAATGTTTGTTTTTTTCAGAAAAATGGGGACAACAAGTTGCAAATGAAAGCCTCTGGGTTTTTCCCTGCAAATGTTATCAAAAAAGGGTTTGTGGGCTGAAATTACCATTTTCTCAGCTTTTAGGGAATGACAGTCTTTTGTCGGAGAACCAACATTTTTCACACAGTTTTGGCATTTTTCTGGGACATAGCCTATTTTTGCTATTTTTAGTGCTTTCAACCTCCTTCCAGTTAATGGTAGAAATGAGTTTGAAAGCAATAATGGATCCTGGAAAGCTATACATTTCGAAAAGTAGACAAGATTTTGAATTTAGAAAGGGGCCATTTGTCGAAATCCATGAAGGTTTCTTTATAGAAACTAACAGCTAAATTTTGGAATAATTGAAAATTAGTTAAAAAAACAGCCTTTTGTCTCAACGTTTTCACTTCTTGTAATTTTGAGAGCTCTTTGAAAGCAATACACCGTTACATCCGTTGGACCTTCCTGGTTGTGGGGATATATAGTGCTTGTAGTTTCACCAAGAACCCGTCGAACGGAGGAGGAGCTTCGTGCGCAACCAAGATGGCTTCGTGAGCACAGGGCTCCCGAGACCCTCGCAACCTCCCGCATATATCCTGTAGCTTATCCTGACTTTCATATATGTCCCCATGAAGACGAACCTCTGGGAGGCGAATACTGCAACCAGAATCCAGATCGGACCCCGGAAGTCGGAGTTATGACGATTTGAAGATTGCGGCCTGCGCCTCTGTGATGCCCGGCTGTGTAGTTGGCATGGTACCCGAGTTGTAGTTGAACAACATCGGCCTGAGGCGGCGGAGACGACCGGTCCTGCTTACTTTCACTTTCGTTTTCGTCTGCTGGAAAGACCAAATACTGCTGATTCCACACTGCTGCTCGAGGGACCTTAGAGATCTCCATCTTTCTACCGAGGTCGACCGTTGCCGGGCATGGCCTTCCACTTAGCCTCTTGATTGCGCTTTTATCCCGCCGCCCCAGATAGGAATCATCTTCACTGTCTTCACGATGGCGGGGAAGCAGAGATCAAAGGCTACTCGGCGGGGCAGCTATACCCAAACCAACATCATGGATCGCTATGCCCAGGCTAAGGTGTCGCCCAGTGGACCGGGTAGGTCGCTGGAGGGAACGAAAGATCCACCGACCTCAGCGACGGAGCATACCTTGCAAGACGTCATGGCCGCCATTGATGGGATCAGATCGTCCCTCGGGAAACAAATGGAGACTCTCACCCATAAACTTGACACCGTGGCGATTGATGTGCATTTGAGCCGCACGACCTAGAGAAAACCAACAAAAAGATTAAATCGCTGGATATTAAGACTTCTAGCCTGACGGACGACGTCGTTGAGATACAGACGGAGGTTCGTAACCTAAGGGCCTCCAATGACCTCCTTGCACTTCGGCTGTAGGATTTTGAAGGAAGGTCTAGGTGAAATAACGTCCGTATTATAGGAGTTCCGGAGAAGGCGGAGGATTTCGCAACTGATCTTTTTGTGGAGAACCTGATCATGAATCATCTTGCACCCAAGGGACTGAGTCATTTTTTCACTGTGGAACGAGCTCACATAATAGCACAAATTTGTAATTTCCGCGACAGAGACGCTATCCTGCAGGCTTCGCGTGCACGCAGTCCCATAAAGTTTGAGAATACTATTATCAGTTTTTATCCAGACTTTACCCAAGCCGTGCAGAAACAGAGACTTGGTTTTCTTGGGGTCAAAAGGAGACTCCGAGAGATGGGCCTCAAATACGCCATGCTTTTTCCGGCCAAGTTGCGTATCGAACATGCAGAGCGGACTTATTTTTTCGACAGACCGGATGTAGTGTCCGACTAGTTTGATACTCTTCCAGCCCATCATCCGCAGGATGGGCAGAGTGGTGGACCGGAGGGCGAATCGATGGACCAGGAATAAGCCTTATCATTGACTGGTTCCTGGGGTATTCTGGAAGCTTCGAACTGTGGTGCACTAATTATGTAATGTGATGTTGTGAGGCATATCGGGGGGTTGCGGGGCTATTGGGGGGTCGTTTTCCTCCTCTGCTTGACTTTCTGTAGATTAGTTTAGATGTGGGGGCAATAGGCACACTGCAAGTTGGGGTGGCCTTCTAGCCTTATGCAGGGGTGCAGGGTGTGGGGTGTTGGAACGGGCTGTTTGGTGGGGAGGAGGGGGGTTGTGTTGTTTTTTCTGTTTCGTTTTCTGCAAGGCAATGTATTGCAAGACTTTCTGATCGGAGCGCTGGTTTCCTCTTGGTGTTGGACTTTCTTTCTTGTGTGGGATGCGGGGTAGGGGGTTGAGACTTCTGAGCTGGAATGTGAATGGGCTGGGGGATAGGATAAAGCGTGGGGTGGTGCTGCAGCAGTTAAAACGTCATTCCCCAGATGTGGTCCTACTACAGGAAACTCACTTGATAGGAAATACATGCTATGCTATGAATAGGAAGGGGTATCGTTTGGCCGCTCATGCAGGGTTCTCCTCAGGTTCCCCAGGGGTGGGTATTCTTATTAATATTGGAGGTAGATGCAACGGTTCTCGATGATAAAGTATTAATGTTGGAGGTAGATGCAACGGTTCTCGATGATAAAGGGCGCTATGTCGTCCTTACTGGTCGTTGGGAAGGTAGGACCCTGTCCCTGGTATCCGTATATGTCCCTCCCGGCCTGCATTCCACTACATTCGCAGATCTGGGGCGGGTTCTCCTGGCTCTCCCCAAGGGGTCATTAATATTGGGTGGTGATTTTAATGCGATTGTGTCATGTATTTTGGATAGACATCCACCTAGAGACCTTAAGGGGGCGCAGGACTGGATTCGTGGTCTCATCAATACCTTAGGCCTTGTAGACTGTTGGAGACTGTTGCATCCCACTCAGCGGCAATACACGTTCCACTCCGGTGCCCATGGTAGCCTTTCGAGGGTTGATTACATCCTGGTGCCTGCTGCACAGGCGACTTCTGTCGCTGAGGTTAAACATATGGCCCGAGGAATTTCTGATCACTCTCCTCTGTGGCTTCGAATTGAATTGTCTTCGGGGACTGAGGGGCGGGTGGCCCCGATCAACCCTTGGTATCTCCGTAATCCTAAAACTCGTAACAATTTAATAAAGTCACTCGATCTATATTTTTCAGAAAATGAGGGCTATGTCTCGTCCGCAGTGTCACTTTGGGAGGTCTTTAAAACAGTTCTCAGTGGTCAAGGCCTGTCTTTGATTGCTGGTGTTAAGAAACAGAAAAATGAGGTGGTGGTGAATGTTGAAACTGAAAAGCGGACCTTGAGTTAGACCTGGAACAGGAGGTAACCCGTGCGAAGACGCATATGTTAAGATTGAAACAGTTGGAATATAAGGCTCTAGTTACAGATGCCGCTAAGGCAATGAGTCGAGAGCAACAGGGTCGTCTATATGACGTGGGAGATAAAGCAAGTAAATTGATAGCATGGTTGGACAAGAGCTAGTCGGGTCATGCTTGAGATTGAGAGTTTGAGTGGGGTGCGGGTCTCAGACCCGGTAGAGATTGTTGAGTGCTTTGCTGGTCACTTTCGGACAGTGTACTCCCCCGTGTCGGATAGGCCGGAGGAAGACTCATTTGTTGCTGCGTGACATTGCATTAAGAGTCTCTCGGACGCTGATAGAGAGCGAATGGACAGCACACTAACCGCCGATGAGGTTGCCCTTGCGATCCGCTCCTTGCGGTCTGGTAAGGCCATGGGTCCTAATGGGCTGCGGATAGAGCTATACAAGTTGCGACCCAATAAGATAGCTTCTAATTTGAGAGATATGTTTTTGGAGTCTCGTGAGTGTGGTTCTCTCCCCCGAGACCAGCGACTTGCGACGATTGTTGTTATACATAAAGAAGGGAAACCAAGGGACAAGTGTGGGTCGTATCGTCCTATTTCCCTTTTGAACGGCGAGCCTAAGATTCTCGCAAAGGTGCGAGGGCTGTGACGTTGCACGAGCCGGCCATCTTGGCGTCCTTGGATGTCACGATGGCTTTTGACACTATTGAGTGGCCTTATCTGTGGGTTGCATTAGCTAAATTTGGTTTCGGTCCCGGCTTTATCGGTTGGGTCCGGCTTCTTTACCCCGCTTGCGCAGATCGTAGTCAATGGTCGAGTTTCGGTCCTGTTTAGTCTTGGGCGTGGTACCCGTCAGGGATGCCCCCTATCACCGCTCCTGTTTGCCCTGGCCCTGGAGCCCCTTGCCGCCTGGATCCGCTGGGAGCCCTCGATAAGGGGTATTCGGTGGTCCACTGATTAAGAAGATCGCATTTCGCTCTATGCTGACGACATATTGTTATATCTCCCCTCGCCCAGGAAATCGTTGATGGTTTTCTGTGATGTCCTGGCCTCCTTCGGTAGAAACTCGGGTTTAATTATAAATTGGGCAAAATCCTATTTATATGTTCTTTCTGGCGATGTCCCCCTCCTCCCGCGTAACTGCCCCATACAGGTGACACAAACGGGATTTAAATATCTGGGTATTTGGGTCTCCACAGACCCTGTGGCCCGGTATGAGCTGAATCTTCTCCCACCTTTAACTCGATTGTGGCAGGATGTCGCGGGATGGCGTAGGCTTCCACTCTCGCCGTTGGGACGCGCGGCCCTTTTTAAGATGATGTCTTTGCCTCGCTTCCTATACGCCCTCCAAAACACGCTTGGCATAGTCCCCGCCAGTTATTTTCATAACATCGAGGGTCTCCAGAGGAAATTGATTTGGGGCGGTCGACCTCGCATTGCGTTGTCCAAACTAACGCTCCCGTGGTACGATGGGGGTATCGCCCTCCCGGACATCAAGCGATATTATTGGGCATCTCAGCTGGGGGCCATTAACCACGGTATGTATGGTCCTGAACTGAATCCCGCGTTTGCTATGGACAAATGGTTGTTGCCGGGGGGCAATTATTATAGGGCACTGTACTCAAAATCAGCGGTCAGGTCATTGTCCGGGCCTACAAGGACGGCAGTTTGTGTATGGCATGATGCAACTGCTTCTATGGGTTGGAAGGACCGCCTGACTTTAGCGACCCCACTTTTTGACTCAGATAGGCTTGGTACTCTGTGGAAGACAAAAGGGTTCAATAGATGGGACCTCATTGGCATTAGCAAGGTGGGAGACCTATGGGTCAAAGGACAAGTGAAGTTGTTTGATACTTTAAAGAAGGAGTTTGATTTGGGGAACTCAGAATATTTCCGCTATGTTCAGATCCGCCATGCTTTGTTGGTCTTTTCGGTCGGGGAGGCGATACCCGAGTCGTCCCCGCTGGAAGATAGATTGCTAGATGGCCAGGTTCCGGATAGTACAATCTCCCTTATATATAAAAAACTGATTAATGATAGATCAGAACTTCTGTTGCCTTTGCGTGATCTCTGGGTCCGGGACGGTCTTGAATTAGATGATGAAGACTGGCAGTCGGCGATTTCCTCTCCCAAGGAGGTTGCGATCCCAGCGAGACTTCAGCTGGTCCAGCTTAAGATCCTTCATAGGGTGTATGTCACGGGCCCCCGTCTGGTTCACATGGGCCTCTCCGAGGAGGGTTTGTGTAAGCGCTGATGTGATCTGGTAGAGACATTTCTGCATATTATCTGGGAATGTCCTGACGTGGTGGCTTATTGGAATGGGGTGTATGATGTAATTGAAGAAGTTACGGGTGTCCCTCTCCTAATGGAGGCCAGACGCTGTTTGCTAAACTTCTGGGAACCCACAGATTACAACGTGGCCCAGACCCACTGGGCGACCCTGGGGGCCATGATTGCTAAACGTGATATCTCACAACTATTAGGGTCCCAAAGGCCGCCTACGGTCGAGATGTGGAAGGAAAACATGGATTGGTGCATGTTTCGGGAAAAAAAGGTGTATCTGGCCCGGGGCCGCCCCCGGAAATGGCATCAAATTTGGGGGCAGTGGAATAGGTTTTGAGGTGACATATGTACACCACCTGCAGTGGATAACATCGATATCCCACTTTCCCCCTGACCCCACATTCAATGTTTGCAATATCGTCTGCTTATTGTCTCTCCCCTGTGCTCCTCCTTCCCTACAATGATTGTTTATTATTTGAAGTACTGTGTACCTGAACTCATGTGAACGAAGCGCTATGTATATTGTGTTTGCCTTGCTTGTTTTACTTAATAAAAATAAATATATTAAAATAAAGAACCCGACGAACCCAGAGTCAAAAACTGAGCAGCAACTTGCAATGGTATTTTATTATGTACGGGGTATAGAGCACTTATTCTTGGAAAATGTATACATGGAAAAATCGGTTTGAAAGACACCTATGTATTTCTCAATTAAATTGATACTAATACATCATATCTGCCCACCTTCCTTCAAGATACCAAAGACGTCCTTAGACTCATCCCTGACATCGAATATGATTACGATACTGATGTATTAGTATCATTTGATGTAGAGTCACTCTACACTTCGATCCCTCAGGACGAGACACTGGACTCAGTGAACATTTTGTTGTCACAATGCACCTTGGACTCTATAACACCGCCGCATTTCATCATGGCTTGCACACAAATAGCCATGAAAGAGAATTTCTTTAAATTTGAGGATACAATCTACCTCCAAACATCTGGTACGAGCATGGGCAGCATTTTTGCCCCAAGCATGGCGAATTTGTACGTCCACGTGTTCGAGCAGATACACGTCCTTAATGACAATTTTCTTAAGTTCATGGTAGAGATGGACAAACACAGGTTGCCATTTCTGGACCTTCTTATTACTGCCTCACCAAACGGCCTTGAAACTGAGCTATACACCAAACCTATGGCTAGGAATTCCCTGTTGAGCTACAACAGTCATCATCCGGTAGCTCTCAGGGATAACCTGCCATATGGTCAGTTCGTACGTATTCGTAGGAACTGTTCGACTAAAGACAGTTTTCAAAAGCATGCCAAGATTCTGTCATCTAATCTGATTGACAGACACTATCCTAAAAGAGTGGTTAAGCTAGCAGCTAAAAGAGCTAGTAACAATAATCGAGAGAGCTTGCTTGAAGTTAACAGAAGATCATCCAGTGACCCTAGGCTGACTTTTGTTAACACATACAGCACAGTGTCTAACGATGTCAAAATATATGTGTTGAAGCATTGGAAAATTCTCAACATTGAAGGTGATAACCTGCCTGTCCTGTTGTTTGCTTTTAAAAGAAATAGCAATGTATGTGATAAATTGGTACACACACGACCGCGTGCTATTGAAGCAACTACACAGGTAAACATTTGGGGGACCCCTAGTTTGCAGGGACATTTTCCTTGTGGCACCTGCAAGGTGTGCCCGTTGACAAAGAAATCTAAAACTGTCGACATTGGCACAGATCGCCCTTGGGTGCAGAAGAAGATGACCAACTGCAATAGTGAGCGAGTGATATACCTGATTTGTTGTCCTTGCAAGCTAAACTATGTGGGCATGACCATACGAAAAGTTACGTTGCGCATTATGGAACATATGAGTACCGTGAGATGTAAAAAACAAGCCACAAGACTCACAGCTCATTTCCTAGAGTTAAATCACAAACCTGAGGATCTAGCATGGACTATCCTAGAACAACCTTATATTCCACAGCATATAACAGATATCACCACATTTCTTTTCTTACGTGAACAACAATGGGTTTTCAGACTAAAAAGTGATACACAGGGGTTGAACGATTCTATCTCCTGGGCAAGCCTGAAATGTGGTGAGATATTGGTGGTATACTGTTTATTTTCTGTGGCATGCTGTTTACTTTCTGTATTATACTGGAGAGATTCATCTAGAAATCTGTATATGGTTGGGAGTATCACAGTACCTTGAATCACCCTGAGATGTACTCCCATCATTATCCATATCATTTAGATAATTTCTTATTATGATGGTCCTAAGCCACAGGCAATTATGACCGGCCTGAAATGTACTCCGAGCATTAGCTATTGTTAACCCACAGGCACAGACAAGATATGTGCATTTATCTGAAGACCTGGTCCACTAATATGTACCTATGAGATGCATGGTGAGGCAAACATCGTACAGCATGGGTATACTCTCACTGCTCATTTTACCCAATATGGATTATAACAGCGGACTAATTTGCAATAATATTTAAATTGCCGCATCAACAGAGTCCAACTTTACTTTAAATAAGCACTCGTTAATCCGCTTGATCGATATACCGATTAGCAGGCCGCGCTGGAACTACAAGTCCCATCTTTTTTGTAGTTCAGCGCTATCTCGCGTCATTGAGTCACTTCCGGGTTTCCATTCTGAACCCGGAAGTGCCTTTCAGAAGACCGAGATAATGGCGCATTGCAAACCCGATCGGTACCTCCCCGACGGCTCTGTAGACCGTCCGAGGTACCGACGGTTAGGTGAGTGTTTTGCGCGACACCATAGGCACAGTCCGTTTTTGTAATTTTTAACAAGGGGCAATGGCACTCGAACTGATTTAGATCGTTCGAGATATGTGGGTCCTAGGATTGAGGGCATCATGGTACATTTTGAAATCAAGATCGCTCATGAGGGTACTATTGTTATAGTCCATCCAATAGCAAGCAGCGAATTTCGTACTTTGTCCACTGTTATACTAATGATATAAGGGGCGCTTGACTATGTATGTTCCTTATGTGACTTAACCACACAGCTATGTTGTTTTCAAAGTTTATAACTAGTGGAGACACTATATAATAAACAATAGTGTTATGATGATGGTGTATATGTATTTCACGCCGCGTTGGGTCGAGCTGGACCATATGCTGTTGGCACTTTATTCTGTTTTTAAATGTTTAAATATGATACACTACAAGAACTTTAGGTTGGTGTATTATTCTTTTTTAGAGCGGTGCCTCCTTTGTCCTGAGCTGTTGCCAGGTGGGGTGAGGCTTGATCCTCCATACTCTTGAGGTAAGATGGAGCGCTGCCCTAACCAATGGGCTTACATGATGGTATAAAAGAGTTGTCCACATGTGATTGATGGTACTATTGATTCATTTTCTTTTTCAAGAATCATACGTGTTGTGTGTTTTCTTCTTGTCTATTTCAGAAACTTGTTGAGACAAGGAGGAATACTGGATTGTGAGAGTTCTATCTCACACTATATCCTTTATGACTATTTGCTAGTTAGAATAGTATGTTTATCTTTTCTTTAGAGGTCCTGACGAAAGCACTTGGCTTAATTTCTGGCCAGATGTGCTGAAACATGTTGACCACTAGTATTTAGGACAGCTATTGGTTAAAACTGGTCCTAGTATTCACGGTTTTTAACGTTTGATCGGGACAGACCCTAATAAAAATTCTTAGTCTGTTCACACACCAATTTTAGTCTCTGCACTTCACCACTTGCACTGCACATATATCTGCTCCCATACACTTTACTTTGCTCATCTTAGTTTCTATACCTTTGTGACACCTGTAAGCTCTGAATTCCATAGAGCATATTTGTCACTCTTATAGACAAAGGATACCCAAATGATGAAGCTGATCACCGTTCCTGGTGTATGATGGGAATCTGCACACATAATATTTTATGTATCTCTTTCAACCACACTTTGATTCTTGATGAGTTTGTTGTTTCTTTTGGTTCCATCATATCCTAGACACTAGAGCATATTGTGTATTTTCAAGATCTTTCAGTCTAGCCACATCCTCCACCACTCCAACTCTAGGAACACTTGTCTGTTCCACTAGTACAAGGATGTCTATTATAGAATCCTGAAACTTAACAAAAGCATTAAAGGTTGCAAGTGGAAGAGATGGATAGCCAAGTTCTTATATCAAATGTAAGACTTTCGAAGAGCTGCATAAGGTTCCTATCTCTGATCTACTCTGTCAACACCACTCATGTGCCTATTGTAGTCTAAAATGCACACAGGTTTGCACACTTCAGCACCCTGACCCCAAACAGGCACAGGTGCAGTGCTTTCATCATGGATAGTAGTAATCATGTACACATCTCTCCTGTCTGAAAACTTCACAGCTAGAAGCTCCTCACATCGCAATGCACTAGACTGTCCCCACACAAGCCTTTTGCAAACAAGTTCTTTTGGGAAACCTTTACGGTTACAGCGCATTGTGCCACAAGCAACAGTGCCCACTTTGGCTAATTCCTTGACCAACCGCACACCAGTGTAGAAGTTATCTACATATAAATGGTGGCCTTAGTTAAATATTCCTCTACCTAGTTCCCACACAATTGTCTCAGTCACTCCAAAAGTGGAAGGACAACCAGGAGGGTTAATGCTGGACTCCTTGCCGGTGTACACCCTGAAATAACAGACATATCCAGTCCCACTGTCACACAGCATATACAGTTTAATTCCATAGCGTGCCTTCTTACTAGGAATGTATTGCCTAAAAACCAAGCGGCCCTTGAACAATAGCAAAGACTCATCCACTGCTATTCCTTTACCAGGAGCAAAGATCTCTGAAAAACTATCAATAAAGTGATCAAGGACAGGCCGAATCTTAAAAAGACGGTCACAATCAGGGTGATCGCGTGGCAACGCTAAACAATTATCAACAAAATGCATCATCCGAAGCAGAAGCAAATACTGATCATGACTCATGACTGCTGGAAATATAGCTGTTGCCATCAAGGGACTAGTGGACCAATATGAAGACATTGATGGCTTCCTTAGCAAGCCCATCAAAAAAGTTAATACCAAAAACATCTTCATCTCTTCGACATTTGTGGGAGTCCACCGGGTAGCTCTAGAATGGGGCTTAAGGCTAGCACTGTTGTCCCTCAAAAACTGTTCTGAATACAAATTAGTTTGCTCAACAATCTCTGCCAAAAACACATCGTCCAGAAACAACTGAAAAAAATGTATCGGCAGAGAATTCTCAGTATTCACTCTACTCCCTGGAACACCAGTGAAATCTGGCAATGCCGGCTGCACCATGCCAGGGGCAACCCAGAGGCCATCCCTATCAACGGGAAGTGCAGGCGCCCCAGCCTGCAGCCCAGATGCCTCTTGCCGCACTACACCAACGGGAAGCCTAGCAGCCTCAGATACTTCTTGCTGCACAACACCAATGGAAAACCTAGCATCCCCAGAGGGCTCTTACCACACTACACCAACAGGAAGCCTAGCAGCCTCAGATGCTTCTTGCTGCACTACATCAATGGGAAACCTAGCGGCCCCGGATGCCTCTTGCCGCACTACACCAATGGAAAGTCTAGCAGCCCCAGATGCCTCTTGCTGCACTACACTAACAGGAAGCATAGCAGCACCAGATGCCTCTTGCCGCACCACAGCAATGTGAAGCCTTTTGGGCACAGCCTGCAGCCCACATGCCTCTTGACGGCGTACACCAAAGGGAAACCTTGCGGCCCTAGGCTGCAGCCCAGATGCCTCTTGGCCCACTACCGGCACATCAATGTCCTCCTCTAACACAGGCACTTCATCAGCACTAGAAGAAGATTCATCATCCGATGATTCCATGCAAAGAGAAAACTCACTGCCTGAATCTTCTCCACCTATCTCTGGCTCTAAATCAGAGTCAGTCTCTGAACCATGGTCAGAGGAAGACTCAAAAAGCATACCAACAACGTGCTGAGCAGTAATCCTGCGACTAGCCATTATCCTTACAAAGAAAGAAGACTGCACAAACAAGTGAACAACAACCTACACTGTGCAAAGTAAGTAGTAAACAAGGTATGGCTTTCACACAAAGATCTATACACTCCAAAACAATATAACTCTTACCAAAGATAGCTACACTCACCAGCACCTACTCTGCTGAGACACAGCAAACAAAAAATGATATCCCACTAGAAAGAAAAAAAAAGTACACATTAGACCTCAAAGTGCATATCAAGCACTAATGCAAAACATATTTTGACAATCAAAACACAGAGCCACACAAACTGCCATAACTACACCTTTTATAAAACCACATTCATCTAGGGAAAGTAGTAAAAAATGCATTCACTTACCAAGCACATGCAACTACACAAGCTGCAAAACCAGCAGTAACACAACCGCAACCTACAACAATCCAAACAGCAAAAGCCTTGAACTAGAATGAAATAGAGAAAAAAAATTACTACTACATTTCGCAAACAATATAACAATTAAAAATATAACACACAAATTTGCCACCCAAATTTACATTCGGCCAGATGGGCCTTCAAATAGGGCTGAGACCAATGGGGATTAGGTGAGGTTTACCACCAAGACACTGGTTATATATTTGGATGTTTTTTTCTGCCTACCCCCTTTGGTGCCAGTCGGTCTTTTGGTCCTTACTGTACCCCCCTCACACGGGGCAGTAAGGACAAAAAAAGACCGACTGGCACCAAGGGAGGCGGGCAGTAAAAAACATCCAAAAATATAACCACCTTTGGAAGCAAGCCTTGCCCAAGGGCTCACTTCCACACACTACAAAACACAATTCCTAGGGCCTAGTGGGCCAAAAAACAGAAAAAATGGACAATTCGCCGCAAGGGGGGTGGGGGTAAAGCAGAAAAACATTCCTAAAAAATGTCCCCTCTAGGAAGTGAACCTTGCCCAAGGAGTCGCAGCCATTACAAACAAAAAAATCCCTGGTGTCTAGTGGTGTTTTTCTGCTCCCCCAGGGGGCAAAAAGGCTGGAAAAAACGGACCTATTTGCCCCCGGGGGGCAGAAAATGTAAATCTACATTTGCCCCCCACCTGGAAGTGACCCTTGCCCAAGGGGTCATTTCCATTGCAATGAAAACAATCCCTGGTGCCTAGTGGCATTTTCTGCCCCCCCCCCGGGGGCGAAACGGGCCAAAAAATGGGCCGATGTGCCCCCGGGGGGGGCAGAAAATCAAAAACATAATTATCCCCCACAAGGAAGCGCCGCTTGCCCAATGGGTTGCTTCCTACAAACTAAATTTAAATCCCTGTTGCTAGTGGGGGCATTTCCGCTGCATGATCGCGACGCTGTGCACGATCGTGAGGCAGAAAGGCCCTGCAAAGAGACATCAGTGGAGAGCAAAATCTCTTTCCTCTCCCCTGGTGCCTCCTTGTGGCCCCAACCCCCCCCCCAGACACTGAAACACGTACCACTTCCCTCGACGCTCAGGAAGCAAATGGCTTCCCGAGTGCCAGGGACTCCCTGATGATGTCAGCGCGCGCTGTGCGAGCTGACATCACGGGATTCCCAAGGGGGCGCGGGGAGTCAGCGGAAGCTCTTCCGCTGCCATCCCCATACCTGCGGCTCTGATCAGAAACCCTTGGGGGGAGCGCCAGCGCTTCACCCGAGGGAGGGGCTCATGACGAGCCCAGCTCGTCATCAGCACACGACCAGTGTGTGCCATGACGAGCCCAGCTCGTCATCAGCAGGGAAGGGGTTAAGGGTGTTCTCACTGACAACTACAATCAATGTCAATGCTTCCTTGCTTGCATGAAATCAAATTGCAGCAATCCCTTGTGCTATCACCCAAAACCATCCTTGAATGAAACCATCTCCAGGTCTAAGCTTTGACCAAGGTTTAAATGAAATTCATACATTAACACTGCTCGCAGAAGATACGGGTAAGAAATTCCTACTGATTGCGGTGGAATGGATTACCTTCTACAGAAGGGTTGGAGAAAATGTAAACAGAAACAGAGATATGCAAGATGCGCTTAAAAGAATCTCTAGATGAGAGGAAAAGATAGGGGTCCTTATGTTTCATGCCACTTGACGGTCGGTAAGGCTCTGATTCGTAAAGTCAGACAGAGCCTTTCGAACAACAAAATGGCATTTTCAAATTTACCACACCCAAGTAGTGATGCAGTAAAATGCTACTGAATAGATAATAGTGTGAATAGTTACCATATGGGTATGGGAAGGACCATGGTAAGGGTGTCACTTCCGAATACTTATCCCTTTAGGGATGTATTCATGTTTTGTGAATTAAATCCACTTGCAAAGCATTCATATTTTACCACCACCTCAAAGGAGGTTGGTTTTCCATGCTTTTTTTCTTGACAAATGTTCTAGAGCCCAACGTGTAGGTTTAGACAGGAGCAGTGCCACCAACAAAACTTCTAAGGGTCCCGGACCAGGGGTGGGGGTGGTGGTGGTACCACTAGGGGTTGGGACTCACTCCAGTGGAGGCCAGCAGCAGGGTTCAGGGCCTCAAGAGGTCGATATGTCCCTGTAAATCACATAGGAGATCAGCCAACTAGCCCAGGAGTCACTTTGGTGGTCCAGTGCACAAGGAGCTGGCCCAGTATTTCTTCATAATACAGCAGTGCTACAAAGCAGTCCTAATGGCAGCAGGGCAGCTCAGCTGTCATCCTTCTGAACCTTCCACAGGTCCAGGAGTATACTGAAGAGTGCTTCACAGGGTCCAATATTTATATCTGGTGCCAGACTTTGTGTGGGGAACATCCAGCCCTATCCCTACATCTGCATCAAAGTTTTTCCCTTCTCTTGCCAAGGCCCCAAACTGTCTGGGTAGACAAAAGGCCGGTGTCTGGTTCTTTTCTGAGAGCTGGAGGCAAGCCCTTTAAAGTGTAAGCGGGACAGGACGCAGCTTCACTCCCAGCCATCCTACCCGCACATAGACCGTTTTGTGTCAATGTCTGGGAAGAACACACAAACCCCCAATCGCGGAGCCATTTACAGTCAATCAATCATTCAATAAAATCTTTATTCAGAAGTGTAAACTGTTCCTGTAAAAGTGAAGACACAATACAACAGATCAGAAAAATAGATAAGAAAATGTGCATACAGTACATAAAGATATAATGCAAAAACACGCAGATTATAACAACAGCATGTATTTGCGCGCTCACAAGCGAGTTTTCAAAAAAGGCCTTTGTGCAAAATAATATCCATTGCAGATGAAAGTAATGAAAATCTGAGCACGGGTCTGCATTGGCCAGTATTGTGGTAGTACTGTTTTAAAAGAGGCATTAAAGGATGCCAGGGGGCGTGGCTTGAGCTGCCACAAAATGGCCGCACTAAGCGGAAGCTCTGCATCACGAGCGGAATTCCCTCGTAATCTCGAGCTGCCATACGGACTTCCTATGATTTGGAACCGACTGCGTTCATGGAGCGGCCGCAGGGGATCAGGTAGCTGGTTTTCTTTTTATTATTTGAGCTGCCTATCACCTGTTTTTCATTCGCCTGCCATTTTGTTCGCGGATGTCGCTGATTTCCTACCTTCTTTTTTTTTTTTATTATTATCCCGGGTCCACTTGAGGTGCCGCGCGGGACCCATAAATTCTTTCCTCCTCATCTGGTGCTGGTGGAGGTCCTCAATTCAATGTGGAGATTCTTGTTATATACACCTCCCGCTATATGCTGTTAAATAGTTTTTGTTTTTTCCTTTTTCTTTTTCTTCTTTAATTATTTATGACACCATTCCCTCTCACATGGGCTTTCCACAACAATGCTGGTCTCAATGAGGCTTTTGTGAGTTCAGCTTTAACACCCCTGTGCCAATGCATTCTGTAGGAAGTACAGTTTATGAATATGTTTCTTCTCACAAGGGACAGTCTGCACAGGTCTACTGGTTGCATTGCTTATTTTCTCCTGGTCTGTCTGAATTTTAAGCAGGCTATCTTTTATTAGCTAGGTTATGCAGTTTTTGACATTATCGTGAGGAAACTCCTCCGTTTTTCCAGTTACCATGCCATTTGTGACGTACATTACCTGCTGGACACCTTTGTATCTGAGGTCCTTTTACCTTGCTCAGTCTGCCGCAACTGTATGAGACCTTGCTGTTGTTGGTATTGACTTTACAGCACAGACCTACCATTTATCCCCTTCTGGTTGGTTTTATATTGATCTCTCATACAACACCAGCCTCTTTTCTGAAGGGGTATCTCCTGTTTACTTTCATTCTCATGGATCCTCCTTCTTCCGTTGGCCAGAAGACTACTTCCACTGCTATGTCCTCTCTGCGCAAAGACTCTACCACTGCTGCCTCTTCTAAACGCCACAAGAAGGAACCTACTTCTCCCACCAAATCCCCTCTGCCCATCACTATGGAAGACCTTATGGAAGAGCTCAAACTCATGAAACCTTTTGTTATTGAAACTAATGCTACCATTCAAAGGTTAGAAGAGAAATGGTCTAAACTCAAATCTAGAGTCTCTGCAGTGGAACGGATGAGTGATACTCAAGATGTGATTCCTCAAGTTGGAGCCATGTCTAAAGAAATGGCTCTCCTAAAGGCACAGACGGAGGACTTGGAAACCTGCAACAGGCTCAACAACCTTCGCATTTATGGTATTCCAGAGGGAGAAGAAGCATCAGATATGCCCGCCTTTTTGAAAATTCACATTTCTAAAATTGTTGGTCTCAAGGATGGTACTCATCTCAATTTGCAACGTGCCCACCGCATTGGCCCACGATCTGGGGGTTCCTCAACCAATTCTTCAGTCAATCGCCCTAGATGGATAATGGTTCTCTTTTTGGAAAACACTGAACTGTTAATCGTCCTATCAGCGGCTAAACTTCGAAAGCAGATGTTGTGGTCCAGTCAAAAAGTCTTTTTCTCCCAGGATGTGGCCTGCACAACTGCTGCTGGTCGCAAAGAATTCCGTTCCCTTCACCCGGATCTTTGAAAAAAAAATGCCAGATACGGTCTGGTATATCCCTGATTCTTCAAGGTTACTTATAAGGACCGCTCCTCCTCCTTTGATCGCCCTGAGGATCTACGTCAGTTTATATCTCGTCAAAAAGGAGATGAGATGGATTTGGCGGATCCTGAGCACTGTCCTTTCCGGTATTGATTTGAATCTGTTACGTTTTCCTTATTCATCAACTTGTTCTGAATACTTTGTCTTCTCTTAGACGTTGTTAACTGTAGTTTGTTGTTTTATTGTTGCTTGTTGTATTTGGTTTGTTCTTAATAGGTGGTATAATCTCATCACTCCTTTTGTTTTTTCCTTTTGTTTTCCTCCACAGGTGTTCTCCCTTCACCACAGACTCTTTCCTCTGCTGTTTCTTCTCCCTTACCTCCCCGTACTGCTCTCACAGTTGTTTCCATTATTTGGTAAGTCTCTTCTTTTTTCTTTTTATTAGTATTTTTTCTCCATAAATTGCCCATGTCAACGTTGTTGCATTAATTTATATATTCATATTATTCTATATCCACCCTTTTCTATATGTGGTTAGTATCTCCTCCTATGTTCTCGGTTATACTCGGCTCATTTACTTTTCATATCTTTTGTCTATCAGTTCCTGTCGATTTACGGTTGTCTTCGCTGGCTCAGCTGTCTGTCTTCCCTTTGCAGCTCCCAGCCTCCTCTTATTACTTTTTTCCCTCTGGATGTGCATTCCGTCATCCTTGACTGCAGCCTTCAGGCTTCCTGTCAACATCTCTTTTTTTTATCTTTCATTCCCTTTTCATATTTTGACTTCACCTTTCCTATTCTTTTCAATTGTTCTCTTTTTCTCCATTTGAATTCTTATTTTCTTTTTATTTTATTTTCTTGTTTCTATCCTATCCTACTTTTCTGTTTCATCTATAGATCTTATTGTCTTCCTCTCTCACATCCTTCCTTCTAATTTGCTTTTATTTCCAATTTTTAACCATGTTTACTTTGAAATTTTGCATGTTGTTATTTCATTTGCCTTTCTCAAATTCATAATATTCATTGTGATACTTGCTGTTCCCCCCCCCCTGTTATGATTGATACTGTACGCATTATTTCCTGGAATGTTAAGGGTTCACGAAACCTGGTCAAGAAACAAAGAGTACTCACGCACCTTTCCAAATTACAATGTAAGATTGCTATGTTACAAGAAACGCATCTTCATGATACAGATGTTAACTCCCTTAAAAACAATGGGTAGGCCATGTATATACTTCCCCCGCTAAAGACAGGAAGAATGGAGTGGTCATTCTTTTCCATAAGTCCCTTTCTCTTACTATTGGAAGTACGGAAAAGAACTCAGATGGTTCCTTCATTACACCATCAATAATGGATCCTGTATTTCGTTTCTCAATATCTATGGCTCAACAGGGATTGATTCCAAGTTTTGGCAATCAATGTCCAATATCCTTCACTCCTGCCCTGAATCTAATCTTATAGGGGTGGGGTTGCAATCAGGTCCTAGATCCCTTTGTAGATAGGAAATCTTCTTCTAAGTATATCCCGAACAAAATGCAAAACACCTTCCCTAATACCATTCTCTCAAGAGGCCTAGTTGATGCTTGGAGGATATCTCATCCTTACTGTTTGGAATTCTCCTTTTATTCTCCCACCCACAATTCCACCTCCAGAATTGATTATATATTTTTAAGTCCAGACCTTCTTCCCAATTTACAACATGCTGAGATTGGTTCTATTCTCATCTCCGATCATGCCCCCATCTTCGTCAATTTGGATCTCCCCTCTTCACCCTCTAACTCCCACTTCATTAATTATCTTCTTAAAGATCCCATCTTCATTGCACGATTTAAAGATTTTCTGTCAGAATTCTTTCTTCTCAACACCAACCCTGATCTCCCTTTTTCCACTTTCTGAGATGCATTTAAAGCGACTGCCAGAGGTTTTATTATTGATTATGTGGCTACTAAAAAGGAAACAATGTTGTAAAGACCCTGTTTCCATTCTATCCTCCATCAAGAACCTGGAGCATGCATATTTTGCTTCCAATGACGAGACTATACTTAAAAATCTGGTTCAGGCTAAATTAGCCTTCAATAGAAAATCCACTGAGGAAGCTGCCGGGACGCTACTTAAAGTTAATTCTAAATATTATAGCGGGCACAAGAGAGCCGGTAAATTACTGGTGAACTATTTGAAGATCAAGTCTCAACGCTCTTGAATAGTTAAGATTACTGCTGACAAAGATGTTCCTCGTTTTAAAGATGACGAGATATTAAATTGCTTTACGGACTTCTATAAACAGCTTTATACCCCTAAATCATCTACATCTGATGTCGCCTTAGACTCTTTTTTTGACTCATTACCCCCCGTCCCTCCCCTTCTCCCGAATGTTCCATGTTGGAAACCGATTTATCCCTTTCCAAGATTAAGGCATTGCTCTCTAAGTTACCCAAAGACAAAGCTCCTGGACCAGATAGCTTTACTGCAGAATTTTACTAATGTTTATCCCAAATACTTTTACCCCATCTTGTATTTCTTTTTCAATATTTTGTCTCCCTCAATGAGTCCAGCGGCTCTTTCCTTGAATCCATTATTTGCTTAATTCCTGAGAAAGATAAGGATCCCTCCTTATGCGCTAACTATCTCCCCATTTTATTGATTAACATAGACTGTAACATTTTCGCTAAAGTTCTGGCTCTTCATATTAATCCTGTACTGCCTGACCTGATCGGTCCTGAACAGACGGGATTCGGTAAGGGTAGGGCCTTAGCAGACAATTCCAGAAATTTTCTTAATATTTTTCATCTTGCCTCCAAGAGTTCTTCCCCAATTGCTGCCATAACTCTCGATGCGGGGAAAGCTTTCAATCGCATGCACTGGCTTTTTATGATGCACGCCCTTAAACGACATGGCTTTGGTCCCAACATTCTTTCCTTTATCATTCTGTTATATTCCTCACCTACCACTTCAGTCTTTGTCAATGGTTCTCGATTTTCCTATTTTCCTTTACAGTGTGATACTCGTCAGGGTTGTCCTCTTTCTCCCTTGCTTTTTATCCTCTCTCTCTAACCGTTTCTTCATTCTCTACATCTTTCGCCAACTGTCCACGGTTTCCTTCATAAGGCAACTGAAATTAAATATACTGCTTATGCAGATAATATTATGCTATACATTTCTAATACTTCTACTTTCATGGCCGCCTTCACTGATCTACTCTCCTCCTATGCCGCCCTGTCAGGTTATAAGCTACATTTTTCAAAATCCGACAAGCTCCCAATAAACAAATACTGTCTCAAAAGTATGTTTGATGGGACACACTTTAAATGGAACCCAAATAGTATAACTTCCCTGGGTATTAAATACTCTTCTTCCATTACTGGAACAGTTCATCTTAATTTGGAGGCTCTTTGAGTAAAGGTTAATAACATGGTAGGAAGATGGTCTCCCCTCTTTCTTCCTTGGTGGGGTAGACTGGACACAATCAAAATGATACTGCTTCCCATTATGCATTTCAATTTGTCTATGCTACTGGGGAAACTTCCTCAGAAATGTTTTAAGACCCTCAATAGTATTTTGAGTAAGTTTCTTTGGAATGGTCGAAAAGCCTGTATTTCTTTATCCACTTTGTCTGCCCCTAAGGACCGAGGAGGTGTTCACTTCCTTAATTTCCGGTAATACCATTCCTCCTTTTTAATTTGTCAGATCTTTCCTCATGTGTTTGGCATAGACTGGAAGAATCTTTGATTCATCCTTTTCCTTTCTCCTTGTTAGCTCATTTCCCCATCTTCCTTGCTCCATTAGTTATCCTATTATCTCACAATTTATTTCTACCTTTTATCCAATCAAGCACAAATCCCATTCTCCTCTACAACTATTTCTAGACTTGCCCCTCTGGCACAATAAATCTATTAAATTATCTAATCGCACTATTTTCTGAAAACTTGGGCGGCTAAAGCGATCTTTATGGTTAAGCATCTAATGCATTGTTCCCATTTTTTCTCCTCTCAGGAAATTCAGTCTAAGTTTGGCTTATCCATATCTTCACTCCGCAGATATGACTCTTTACAATTGATTTTGACCCCTCAGTTTTCATTACTTTCCAGCTCTTACCCTTCTGATTCAGACCCCATTTTTGAGCCTTTGTCTATCACCCTTTTTCTTCGAGCTTCACTTATTTACAAACATCTTCATTTCTCCTCCCCTGGCCATCCCAAAAGCAAAGTAGAACTCGCTTGGGAATCCGATTTGCAACACCTTCTCTCTATTCACACTTGAAATTCCATATGGGCAAGCATTCATCACACTTCTTGTACTGCTAGTACCACTCAGACCATCTACTATTTTTATCACAGACTATTTTTAACCACTACCCTAATTGCTGGTCTTGTGGAAACATCCCTGGCTCTTTTATGCATTCCTTTTTTCTTCGCCCTAGTATTAATTCATTTTGCATAAAAGTGTGTAAATCAATCTCCTACATTTGCTCCATTACTTTTCCTTTTGATATCCACTCCATTTTTTTGGGTAGTCATTTTTTGCATTGGTTTGGTTCTCGCAGGGTGGGCATTTTTGTAGATTTGTTAATTGCAATTGCCTTTCAGATAATTACGTCCAATTGGAAGGATGCTACCAGGGTCTCCTTCTCTGCATGGTGGAACCTTCTCTGCTATCACCACAGACTTAACAAAGCTTCTGTCACCACATCCCAGAAACATTTCCAGGAGGAGGCCTTCTGGTCCCCCTCACCGATTTTCTATCTTCTTCAGCATTATGCAACAATGACACTCCCTTCATCGATCAACCACCATGAGTATTTTTTGATTTCTTTGCAAGATTTTTATATTTTATTGTACGAATTCTACTTTGTTTGCACCTCATGTATTGAGTGTACTGTAATAGCCTTACATGTGTTTTTCTGATAGGATGTCGTTCTCTCTTTTCTCTTCTTTCCTTTTCTTTTCTCTCATTCTTTTATTTCCCCTTCTACTTTTTTCTTTTTTCCTTTCTGTATCCCCCTTATTCAATATACTGTAAAACGTTATTTGTTTTAAGGTGCAAACTTTTATTAATGCTTCCATTCTCTGGTCTCACTCCTTTGATATTGGTTGTTCTCATCAGTTTTCATCCCTCCCTATTATACATTTTACCTGTTAGTTTTTGCTCTTTTTCTATAATTGTTACGATATTGTTGTACCCTTGTTTTTAACCACTTCAATAAATCTTTTCAAACTAAAAAAAAAGAGGCATTAAACACAGTTGCGTGTAACGTGCATAAAATTTACAAAATTACATCAAATTAAGCTTTGGGAAGGGCTTGGCATCAAGACTGTGTGAGTAGCCAGATATTGAGCAAATACTTTACAGTATCAGACCTGAATTGAAACAATAAAGAGTGACCCCAGGACTTTGAACACACCATATATAATCAGTGGCACTATCAGATTCACAATTTTTGTCTGTTCGACCAGAAGCGTTACCCACTGAGTTTCCTCTAGATTGTAAAAAAGTGCTAGCCACACTATTTCTATTAGTTTCATGACAAGTTAATGAGGCCATAAAAATTTTTTCCATCGCAATTTAATTATATACAGCTTTAACATACGCAATATAAGGGATCCCTCACCCTTCCTCTAGGGAGAGGCAATAAGCCATTATATCTCTTGTTAATACGGCCTCATCATCGTTTGTCCCGATTGAAAGCCATAGTAGGGCGGCCGGGCCTTAATCTGATCTTCTTTAAAAGAAATTCCAAATACCTTATAACAAATCAAATTTTAGCTAGTGAGGGGAATAGATAAAATTTTCTGCAAAAATCTATTTTCTTCTCTTTGTATAGCTACACAGTTTGACATCCCCCACACCTCGGCCCCATTAGTATGCATTCAGACCAATTTTCAATAGAGGAGTGAAATATCCTCCACCCAAGGCTTGAGGGAGACAGCAAAGAGACCCCTTGGCTGTTGGCAATTTGGTGGAACGATATGCAAGATTGGACGACCAAGAACCCAGCGCAAAAAAAGAAATGCCCAAATAAGGAAAGTTAATAATCCTGCTTAATGAACGATTACCAATTACCATAGTAGAGAGGGATCTACACTTTGGCCCACAAAACATACTGTGTGATTTTGAAAAGTTAGTGTGTAAATCTAAGGAGGCCATAAAATCAACAAACACATGTACAAGGGGACGCAGCGCCCTGGGGGTGTGCGTCATGAGTACAGCGTCATCCGCATACAGTGTTAATGGTAATGGATTACCTTTAATGCTGGGAATATCTGAGGTGATTTGTAATAAAAAGGTATGTAAATCTTTGATGTACAATGTAAGCAAAAGAGGGGTAAAAAAGCATCCCTGTCTCACTCCGCGATGGATATCTATATCACTGGATACCTCCCTCCGCGATGGATCTTTCTATGACTGAATACCTCCCCACATTCATGTGACACCGGACACTGGCTGAGGGCACTAATGGTTAGAAGGAGAACATGCCAACATTCTAAAAGTGGCATTTTCAGAATAGTAACTTAAAATATGACTTTACATTCAAAGAGGATTTAAAATTACAATTCATCTTATTATTTTCTTATGTATCTCATATCTCTATCTGCTCCCAGCCCAAAGTTAGCTCTTATTCAATGTAATAAGTTAACCCAGTGTTAGCCAATGAGAGAGATAGGCCTAACAGTAGTGAAAAACAACTTTAGGAGTTTTTCACTACCAAGACATGTAAATGCTAAAACTAAATGTCCTACTTCTAAATTACCATGCACCCTACCCTCTCAGATTTTAAGGCCTACCTTAGGGGAAATTTATAAGTATTAAACAGGAAGGATTATGCCGGACAAAAGGTTAATTTTACCAGGTTAAAATGGCAGTTTAAAATCGCACTACAAATTGCAATGGCAGGCCTGAGACATGTTTTAAAGTGCTACAGCAAAAGAATTGCTGCAGGCCCACTAATAGCATTTAATTTATGTAGAATAATCAGTGACACTCTTGCACAACAGATAAACATTGCTGTAGATTATATTTTATAGCACGTGGTAACATTTTTTTTTAACGAATGTCAAAGAAAGGACAATTGAACAAAAATTATAACAATGTCAATATAATCAATGTAGGAAAGTGGGTTAGTGGTTGAGCGGATTGGAAACCTACTTAAGCAGTAACCACAGTTCTTGCCAGGGTGAAAACACAAGCAACCCCCAAATTAACGTGGGCTCAACCCTCTGCCAGTTTGCCAAAAAAACAGTCAAGCTAATCTTAGAGGCAATGTGCAAAGTGTTTATGCAGCACTTCAAACAGTAATAAAGTGAGAACACAACACAAGAAAAACAAAACACCACTTTAGAAAACTAGAGTACAATTTAATGTGTTATTTGAGACCAAAACAACAAAAATACAATCAATGGAAATGGAGATATGGAATTTTGAAGAGTTCAGGTAAGTATAGCGCCTAAAAGCACAATGCTCCACTTACGGTTCAAGTTAATGCTGACCGCAATGGAGCATGGGATGGATACAGGGACCAAGTTATTCCCTCTGAAATAGTTACCTTCTAGAGTATGGCGCAAAATGTTTCTTTTGCGGTGTGAAAGACCGCAAGGAGCAGGGAGAGCACTGAGGATGGTTGTTGCTGTAGCATGCAAAGCAAAATAAATAAATAAATCATAAATCCAGTATTTGTAAAGCACAAACTACTCTTCCTTATGGGTCTTAAGGCACTGGAAGCCGTCGTGGAAATTAAGTGGGCTACTGCCCAGAGTCACATGGTGCTAAGCTGATCTGCCAGTGGGGATCGAACCGGGAGCCCTGTGCTCCCAAGCCAGCTGCCCTGGCCGCTGTACCACACCTCTCCAGGCCAGGTGTAGCAGGTGGTCATCGCTGGAGTGTAAATATACTGTTGGGCATCATGGGAGGTTGTTGGTGGAGGTTCGTGCTGTTGGTCACCGCAGGCTGTGAATGCTGTAGGCAAAGTGTAGATCTAGCATTGTCAGTCATCAGTGGTTGATGGAGTGCGAGGAGTCAGGTACCCAGGACCTTTGTGTTGGAGGTCAGCACTATTGGCAACATCTGGGCATGCATGGGCCCGTTCCTAGTGCAAACAGACTTTCTCCTTTTCTTGAAGAGGAAGCTCAATGCACGCCACACTCAGCAAGAAGGGCATCTTGCGAGCAGGGCAGCAGAGTAGCAGTCTTCCTTGCAACAGAATAGCACAGTAGGCCTTCTGAGTCTTCCACAGGTCCACTGGTGTACTGAAGAGTTGGGTCTGATGGTACTCTACTTATCTTTGCTGTCAGCTTTGAAGTAGAAGAGGTATCTAGAGAGTTCAACCTCTTGAGATGCTTGGATTTTCTTGCCTTCACTGTCCGTCCTCTAGCTGGTGTAGGGGCACAAACAACTAGTGTAAATCCCTTTGTGAGTGTGCTGAGGCAGAGTCTTTGTGATGTGCAAGTGTGGTAGGTGACAATTCCAACCCCTATCAAGTCAGAGATGGCCCATCCTGCCAACATCTATCTCCTTTTGACTCACTGTACAGGAGCAATACACAAAAGCCAACTGCCAGCTATTCCTGGCCCAGTGACTCAGGATGCAAGCTGCAGGCACCAAATGGTTGGGATAGTCAGAGAGCAGAGCAGGGAAGTGCTTCACACCACCTCTTCTGCCGTCGTTGCTGGACCACCACCAGTATTCGGGTGCAGGATCCCTGGGCAGGCCATATAAGCACCACAAGCCCCTAAAAACAGAGGAGCATGTGGCACATCTTTACACACTGGGAGAACTAAACCAGGGGGATGACCTGCAGAAAGTTGAGACAGAAGTGCAGGTTTAAGCGCGGCGGATGTCAAAGGCAGCTGACATAGGGATCTCTGCAGCCTGCCACTCTGTTGCCCACCTCCTACTTCCTTCTAGATAGACTCTGCCTGCAGCATCGGCAAGTCTGGGGCTTTCAGCTCTCTAGCTTGCTAGCACACGAAGAGCCTTGCTGCAGTGTCACTGCTGGCCTAGCTCTCTTTCCCCCGGAGGGGGGGTGCACACAGTATAGAGCATCTGGTGTGCAGCTTTGGTTTGTGCCGGGTTCGATTTAGCCTGAGTGGTGCTCCCGCTCCTTCTCCATAGTTTAACTCCTTTCTCAGACTGCCAGTGGGAAGTCAGTGTGGTCCCTTGAAGGCATAGCCCCAGATTTCTTCACCAGTGTAAGCCATTTGTCGAACTTCAAGCTGCTCATTACTCTGCTGGTCAACAAAGGGGAGAAGTAGAGGGACCGGTGTGAGGGCGTCTGTCAGCATTGTTTGTGGTGATTGACAGAGACGCTATGTTTCAGATCGCCTGCTTTTGCACTCCCTTGCGCTCTACAGCACCCAGCCAGCCAACCCTCTCCAACTTTAAATCCGGCTCTTCACCATCCTTCCACATTCTCTAAAGTGTCAACCTACCCATCACAGCGGTGAGCCAATGGCTCTTCCAGTCAGTGGAAGAGCCGTAAGCAAGCAGGTATTATCGTTAGGCCTGGGCGGTAAATTCCCTTCCGCTCACGTAATTTGGGTAATTTCGCGTTCCGCAGAGAACGCAGAATTGCCAAAAATTTCGCACTCCACGGCTTCGTGGAATTTTTTACTTGTTCACGCTTTCAAAATGCGTGTTCACAAGATATTTCTCCCCGAGCACGTAAACAGCGTTCGCGAACAGGAAAAAAGCAACGCGAACGGGCGGAACAAGCAATTCTGCATGTTCTCGAAACTTATGAGTGCTCATGGAGATTTATTACCATTTTGCAGAGCTTTAAGTAGCGTGACTACACAAATTCCACCCACCCCTAATTATCGTGAATGTCATAATCTAAATAGACTTGCTGCACTGTTTTTGAAACACCTGATAAAAATTAGATCAGGCAAAATAGGAGTCACCAGAGCTGCCAAAGTGAAAAGGAAGCAGAAATAATATGAATCAGCAAAATTTGATATAAACACCCTATTAATCTGCAGGTGTGGGCTAAAAACTGCCTGTACAAGGAGCAGCCTGGCCTGGAGATTATCTGTTTTGAACTTCTTCATAAAATCCCACAATACTTCAGAGTCTTCTCCAGGGGAAACTGGTGGATTAAACCGTGAGGAAATTTTCTCGACAACAGACAAAATTGTCTTTAGAACTAGCCAAAAGCAAAATGGAAACTTTAAACAATGATGGCTATATAGTCCTCCTTAGGCCCACTCTAGAGGCTGATAATTAAGAATTTGCACAATTGACCAACCTATTTTTGGTCTCCAAATCAGCGGAAGCCATTCTCTGTAAGGGGACTGCACTGTCACCAACTCACAATACTCGACGAGAGCTCATTCAAAATAGCAACACCAACGTGGCAGGCTCCTTTGAAAATAGGGACCTTCATGACAAATTCATCTTAAAAACAAGCCCAAGCGTTCAATTACCGCTCAAACAAACTTGACCTTTGAGGTGGCTCTTTTGAATGTTATGTTTCTAAAACGGAGTACCTCCTAGACCATAAATTCTAAGTGCTTTCACTACGAAGGAGCTACAACATTCTCCCCTGGGGGTTCACTTAATGAATACTTTTTGTAATAAATTGCTCCACAAAATTAACCAAGGTTTCCCTTACCTTCAATTAACTTTTCACTCATCTATTTTATAAAGATAATACACTAGAGCCAGGTATTTGACTTAAATTGATGTCTTATCTTTTTATTACAAATTTTATTTTCACTTTTTGAGGAAAAACGGTGACATATATATGTGCAAGTGACTCGAAAACATCACATATATATTCATAATAGATTTTAGGACTTTACACAAAACACAATCACAATCATGGCAATGATTATTGAAACACTAATTAACATTACAAATTACACACAGACATTGCATGTGCACTTTATATACAAGTGTCCAACTGAAAATACATTTTGGGACCTATTGTCCTTATGTCCTCATATATTGTGACTGATAGGTAAAGGTCCTATTGAGGCCAGAGCAGGGCTAAATTGTTTTTATGGTCCAAGCGCCTTTGATTACGCCTTGGATTATGGTGCCTTATAAATTCTGTTCCCTTGGCCGCACTTTTCTAATGTGCCAACGCGTTTTGACCTTCTTTACCTAGAGTTGGTTTAAATGGAAGGTCTTCCCTGAGGGCAGTATACATTCTTTTTACCGGACAAAAGCATCCTGGGACCGGTTTCTGGGTATTACCCTTCATCAGCCAGACTAGCTTGAATCCAGTGGCACTTGATCAAGGGATCAACGTCTGGGCATACCCATCCCACATAGAATGAAAAGTGCTACACAAAAAAATGATGGACGGAATGCTGAGTCAATGAGGCCCAGATCTCTGTACTAGGGCGAGTTTATGACATTGTTCTGAATTCTGTCCATCATCTGTTGGTTTTGCATTTGTTACCCCGAGTGGGACGGGTATGCCCAGAGGTCGGTCCCGTGCTCTCCATGCCACTGGAATCAAGCTATCCTGGCTGAAGAGGGGTGGCAACCCGAAACCGGTCCTAGGATGCTTGTTTTCAGTCCAGGGAGTACCTGGCTTGGCAGTTCGGGACGGACTGTGCCCCTTGGGCACATGGTTAAGACTGATTTGCATATGGCTGGGTTGAAACTGGAATGGGATGGTGAGCAAAAAAACGATGGATTTAGACCCACATCTCTGTACTGGGGTGAATGTATACCATTGTTCTGCATTCTTCCATCAACTGTTGTTTTTATATTAAAAGTTTTTATAGTAGCGTGCTAATCAACCTAATGACCCAGTGGAGGTTAAGAACTAGGCTTTGTTTGTGGTTAGAGCACACTAAGGTACCAACACTGTGACCTTTGACCCTGCTTGCAGGCAGGTCGCCCTCACGCTGCTGCTCATCACCTGACTGACTCATTCCTGCCTCTTTGCTGCCTCCTTGTTCCCTGGGTTTTTTTCCTTCCCTTCTGCCATGTGCACCAGTTCCCCCGCCCCCGCCGCTCCCATTCGAGCACTTTCCCACCGCTGCTTCCCTGCCGCCCCGCCACCCTGCACACCCATTCACCTCCCCGCTCCCGCCTCCCAGCGGCTCCTTCCTCCCAAGCCACCTCATATGCAGGCAGAGAAGTGGCCGCGCAGCGGCCGCGCGCAGCGGCCGCGCCCAGCGGGCATGCCCTAAGGCAAGTCCGTCTGCGCCCGTCTGTGCCCTTCCGTGCCTGGACCGCACCCAGCGCCAGAACCCCTGGATCCCGCAAACGCCACAACACCAGAATCCACTACGACGCCAGCACCCTCCACGCACTCAACGCCGGCCGCAACCACACCTGGTTCCAGACCGCCCCCGAAACGGACCCACAGACCGTTCTCCTACCACATCTGCAGCTTCACCTGCGACAGAACCACCAAACCTCCAAGGACTGGACCCAACCACCTCCGTTGAATGATGCTCTAGCCCCGCCTCCAATTCAGGTGCATTACATTTACACTACATTCACGCTGACACTCCCAAAGGCGATTTGGAGCGCCACTGAAACTATTCAGCCGCCCACTTGGATTACAGGCACCAGCATGCTTTGTCTGTGGGAGTGTCAGCGCGAATGTAGTGCACCTGAATTGGAGGCGGGGCTAGAGCATCATTCAACAGGGCATGGTTTCCATCGCAGCTGTTCCCTGTGCTGACCCCGAAGGAGCCCGTGAAACTGGCACTGAGGAAAGCGGATCATCGCTGAAACGTGTATGCCTTTGTTTTATGGACTGCGAGCACTGCGCAAATTGAAAATAAAGCCCTCTAAAGATTTCGGAGTGTGTTGTGCTTGTCTCTAGGGACCAAGCGTTGTTTGCTGTATATATATATATATATATATAGAGAGAGAGAGAGAGAGAGAGAGGGAAAGAGAGCTAGAGATATCTAGATAAAGATATATATCTGCTTTTTATATAGTAGTAAATGTAAAATAAAAAAGTAAAACTTAATATTTTTAATACTGGTGCTAGTATATATATATATATGTCACCTACTGGTGGTTACGATAGGAAATTCCGAACATTCTATTGGGAATAACTTTGGCGCCGATTGAGGGATCTGCCTGTAATTTTCCTTAAATTCGCCTCGCTGCGCTCCGCTCCTTCCCTGAAAGTTTTGTGGGGATTCGTCAAGCGGGGGCCGAGAAAAAGGGGTGTCCCAAAACGTGTTTTCCCCATGTTAATTTCCATAGGGACATTCTGACAAGGCTACAGCTCGAACGGCTGAACGGAATTATACCAGATTTGGCAAAATGGTAGGGACTGGTATGCAGCAGTGCCTTTTGTATGTTTGGTGTAAATCCCTCCAGTCTTTCTTGAGAAAAGTAAATTTGAAATTTTTCAAATGGCATTTTCTATAGGCCCTTTAGACATGGCTACAGCCCGAACGGCAGAACGGAATTACACCAAACTTGGCAAAATAGTAGTGCCTTTTCTATTTTTGGCGAAAATCCCTCCAGTAGTTGTTGAGAAAATGAATTTGAGCAAATTAAATATCTATATGCGCTCAAAATTCTATTGGGAATAACTTTGGCACCGATTGAGGAATCTGTGTGTAATTTTCCAGAAGTTTGTCCAGCTCCGCTCCGCTCCTTCCCTGAAAGTTTCGGGGGGATTCGTCAAGCGGGGGCTGAAAGGAGGGTCCCAAAACGTGTTTTCCCCATGTTAATTTCCATAGGGACCTTTAGACACGGCTACAGCCCGAACGGCTGACTGGAATTACACCAAACTTGGCAAAATGGTAGGGCCTGGTATGCAGATGTGCCTTTGCTAAGTTTGGTGAAAATCCTTCCAGTAGTTCTTGAGAAAATTGAATTTGAAATTTTTCAAATGGCATTTTCTATGGGACCTTTAGACACGGCTACAGCCCGAACGGCTGAACGGAATTACACCAAACTTGGCAAAATGGTAGGGACAAGTATGCAGTAGTGCCTTTCCTATATTTGGTGAAAATCCCTCCAGTAGTTGTTGAGAAAATTGAATTTGATCAAATTATATATCTATATGCGCTTACCGTACACGCACCGTACGAGTACGTGCGCGTACCCTTACGTGCGTGAGCGAGTTTCTGATTGGCTGGAAGTCGACTATCAACAATCCAAACTCTCCAAATCAGGAAGTGTTGGCCACCATCTTGTTTTTCAGGAGAACTGAGGCACAAGAGAGCCCAAAACAAGAGTGGAAAACACGAAAAGGGGGCAGGGTAGAGACCTCCCCAACCCTCTAGCCCTTCTCAGGGGGTCCCAAAAGGACCCCCAAGGGCAAAAGCAAACAAAAAAAAATCACGGGGTGCGTGCACTGTACGCGTAGGGTACGCGTACCGTGCGCGTACCCCGCGATTTCAAAATATATATATTTTTTTTGCACTTAGTGGTCCTTTTGGGACCCCCTGAGAAGGGCTAGGGGGTCAGGGGGTCTCAACCCTGCCCCCGTTTCACATTTTCCACTCTTGTTTTGTGCTCTCTTGTGCCTCACTTCTCCTGAGAAACAAGATGGCTGCTCAGGTGGTCCCAGAAGGATAACAACATATATAAACGTTATCCGCTAATAGAATTAGTATTTAAAACCTTTGAAATTTATTGAAAAAAAAAATAGGTTTCACGCCTGATATAGTTAGGAATTAGCATTTAAAAAACCTTGCAAATTCACTGAAAAAACCATAGGTTTCAAGCCTTATATAATTAGGAAATAGCATTTAAAAAACCTTGCAAATTCACTTAAAAAACCATAGGTTTCAGGACTTATATAGTTAGGAATTAGCATTTAAAAAACCTTGCAAATTCACTTAAAAAACCATAGGTTTCAGGCCTTATATAGTTAGGAATTAGCATTATAAAAGCCTTGCAAATTCACTTAACCCCTTCGATGCTGATGACGAGCTCACCTCGTCATCAGCCACGGGGGGCGTGTGCGGATGACGAGCTGAGCTCGTCATGTAACGCGGCTTTTGTAAAAAAGCCGCGCAGCGCAAAAATGACCGCAGCAGCGATGCGGTTAAAAAACCATAGGTTTCAGGCCTTATATAGTTAGGAATTAGCATTTAAAAAACCATTGAAATTGCTCCTATATAGTTAGTTGTACTAACTATATTTTGCGCACCCGCAATCCACTGCTGATGATGTCACATATTACATCAATCATGACATGGTCAGTGACATCACTGATGACATCACTGATGACATCTCAAATGACATCACTGATGACATCACTGATGACATCTCATTTGACTTCACTGATCACATCACTGATGATATCATTCATGTGATAATACGATGCACCTCCTCACACTCTAATATAACCTTTGATACACCCAGTGTTAAATACAGACTACCATTCTTGAAACCATTGGCACACCAATACCAGTTACTACATACGCACTCACTGATTCCTAGGTCTACACACACATTCACTAATTCACCCATAGAATCACTCATACATACAGTCACTCATCAATACAACACTATCATATGCACTCATAAACCTATACAGACACTCACACACTGCCACTCATCCATGGAGTTACTCACACACCTAGTCAGTCATGCAAAGAATCAATCACACTTCCATTTCCTCAACTATACATTTATACACACAACACCTTACTTATTCAAACATATACTAACACATACTTACTCTCTTATACAATCACTGATACCAGTACACAATGATCCATATAGCCACTCGCACATTGACTGGCTCTCATGTATAGTCATTTATATATGCCAACTCTCACATGCACTGTGTTTTACATATGTACTTACTTGCACATGTAGCACTGAGATATCCATTCACTCACCAACACACCCATGCACACAGCCAACCGCCCATATAGCTGTTTCCACAGGCACTCTTGAACTCATACACCTAGTGAATCAACTGCTCACACATCTATGCACAGAGTCACACACCTCCCAGCCACCCACACACACACTCAGTCTCCCATTCAAATATTTGGGCAACCAATCAATAACCCTTATAGCCACTCACATAGCTACTGATCAACACATGCAGCAGCTTACACAACAACAGACATACTGATGCACACATTCAGACAGTTTAGTCACTAACCCATGCATTTAGTAAGACACATTTAATCACTAACTCATACAGTCAGTCACGCACCTACTAAATCCTTCATCCAGACACTTATACATCCACTCATTCTTCAATATGTAAAACATATTTAAACTTTACAGAAACACAGTCACTGGATGATGTCATCAGTGATGTCAAATGAGATGTCATCAGTGATGTCATTTGAGATGTCATCAGTGATGTCATTAGTGATGTCACTGACCATGTCATCAATGATGTAATATGTGACATCATCTGCAGGGTATTGCGGGTGCACGAGTACAACTATATAGGAGCAATTTCAATGGTTTTTTAAATGCTAATTCCTAACTATATAAGGCCTGAAACCTATGGTTTTTTAAGTGAATATATATATATATATATATATATATATATATATACCAAAGTCCAAAAGGTAAGTACGCTCTCAGTGACGAGTCAGCACACCAGCTCAGTTGCCAAGGGTTTTTAATCCAACAAACAACATGTTTCGGCTTCCCTAAAGCCTTGTTCACGTTGAAACGTGAACAAGGCTTCAGGGAAGCCGAAACATGTTGTTTGTTGGATTAAAAACGCTTGGCAACTGAGCTGGTGTGCTGACTCGTCACTGAGAGCGTACTTAACTTTTGGACTTTTGCATTAATTAATTACCGGCGTGCTCCGTCGGCAACGTACGCCAATTCCGGCGGGGCTACAGGAGGTTGGAAGGAGCGACTTTGGAAAAAAAAAAAATATATATATATATATATATATATTGCATACAAGTTGTCCTGTCGCAGCGGGAGCACTTCTCAGCCGGTGCCAGCGACGGGACCAGGGCAGTGTCCCAGATTTTATGGATTACCAAATAATTCGCCGCACTCGCCTTGGTTAAGTTGCAGTTTCTTTATTTTTCAAAACGTGACCAGACACCTACGCGTTTCGAACCGTAGTTCGTGTTCACGGTAGCCATAATGTTTAGTCCCTTCATTATTTCAATACAAATAGGCCTGTGGTGCACGCCTCTATTTTTTGAGGCATGCTGGGACATGTAGTTTACATTATTTTTAGCCATCACTTTTTATGTGCTCGTCAAGGGTTTTTGCTGCATTGGGGCGAGTTTAGCGTTACTACATCGTAGAGCGGGCCCCCAGTTAACTAGGGCAATATCGCTTCTTGATGCGCGTGATGACACGTGCGTGTATAGTCAGCCCTCTATTTACCGGAGGGTTGGCTAATGATGCGTAACTGGCATGGAGATACTCCATTTAACAATAAAGGGCTGAGTGCCCTACGTCCCCAATGCTTGCAGCCGCCTGTGACTGTAATTTTTTAACTTGTAAATAAATGGCAAAATAAAATTGTCAAAGAATGAATAATAACAAATAATCACATAATGCAACTCAATTACGGTGTCAGTGATACACACAATAACATTCATTTGTGTGTCATAGGAGTTTTTAAGTATTTGACTTAGTTACGGAGAGTTCAGATTTACTTAATGTCAGTCCAATAGTCTGTTTCCCTCATAAATGTACATAAAGTTCCTCATCGCCATTGAGGCCTCCAGGTTGTTTGGTCTTGAACCTCATAATTAGTTTGGATTCAAGTCTTCTTAATCTTTGGATTCGATTGCCACCTCTTTCATGTTGTGCGATCATGGCAAGACCAAAGTATCTTGCGTCCTGCCATGTTTTGTTCTCGTGGTTGGCAAGATGTTTCGCAATGGCATATGAGTTGTCATGATTCTGTATGGCGCGGATATGTTGAAGAATCCGTATTTTTAAGGAACATGTGGTACTGCCAATGTAAGATTTTCCACAGTAACATTGGATCATGTACACTACAAAGGAAGAGTCACAATTGATGTTACCGTTGATTACAAAGTTCTTTCCACTTGCATCTTTGAGGCTTTTCATGTTTCGTCCTATTTTGCAAGCCTTGCAGTTAATGCATTTGTTAAAGCCTTGTTTTCTAATATCCAACCAGGATGCTGGTTTTTTGTATTCAAAATGACTTTGAGTCAGTTCATCTGCTAGGTTACGCGCCCTTCTGTAGGAAACAAGTGGGTAGTTTCCTATCGTTGTTCCGATGTCAGGGTCTTTCCGTAGTACATGCCAGTACTTCTTCATTGCTTTTTGGATTTTATAGCTTTCCTTGCTGAACGTCATTATCATCCTCGGTCGGTTGGAATTTTCATCTTCAACTTGTTGCGTGGAAGTGGGATTTTTCTTGCGGATCAAGGTCTCTGCTCTTGTTTTCCGTCTTGCTCTTGTTTCACAGTTAATTAGATCAGCCTGTTTGTATCCTCTCTGTCTGAAGCGTTCTTGCGTTTCTTTAAACTTGAGTTCCATCTCATTTTCCTCAGAACAGTTTCTTTTCATCCGTAGAAGTTCTCCATACGGAATACTTTTCACCAATTTCTGTGGGTGGAAACTTAGTCCATGCAGGATGCTGTTTGTTGCAGTTTCCTTTCTATGGACAGTTGTTTGGATTTTACCATCTGCAATATACACTTTGGTGTCAAGAAACACAATTTCGTTGGGGTTGATGGTATATGTGAACTTCAGTCCCACTGAATTCTGGTTGAGGATGTTAAAGAATGTGAGAAATTCATTTTCAGTGCCTTTCCACAGGAGGAACAAATCGTCTATAAATCGTAGCCAGAGCGCTACTTTGGCCATATGGTGATCATTTTCCTCTCCCCAAGCTACGCACTTCTCCCACCAACCCATGGTGAGATTCGCGTAGCTTGGAGAGAAAGAAACTCCCATAGCTATTCCACAGCATTGTTTGTAAATAGATTTGTTGAATAAGAAGATGTTATTGTGTAGGCACAGCCTTATCATTTCAGTGATCATTTTTGAATGTTCTCTTTGGGTGATTGATTGCTGGTCCAGGAAGTATTTGATTGCTGTTAGTCCGATGTCATGGTCTATTGACGTGTACAGTGAGACCACGTAGATCGTCACCAATTGGTAATCAGGTTGCCATTCAGTTTCCATTAATGTGCGAATGAAATCGCCTGTATCCTTTATGTATGAACTGAGAGTTGGTACCAACGGGGCAATAAAATAATCTACATAGCTGGACACGTTCTCATACAGACCTCCGCAACTGGATATTATGGGCCTCCCAGGGGGCTTGTTTAGGGTCTTGTGAACTTTTGGCAAAAAGTAAATTGTAGGGAGGATTGGATTCTCAACCATTAGATATTTCTTTTCTGTGTCTGTAATGAGGCCATTTGAAAACCAGCCATCTAGCTTTGAGTGTAGTTCATGTTTCATGTCTTCAGTTGGATTTTTCTTGAGTACTATGTAGTTTTTGATGTTAGTTAATTGTCGCATGGCTTCCTCTACATAATTATCTTTGTCCATGACCACTATATTCCCGCCTTTGTCCGCAGGTTTTATTTCTATTTGGACATTATTTTTGAGACTTAAGATTGCTTGACGTTCACCAATGGTTAGATTTTCTTTCCTTTTTTTTGTTGAAGTTTTTGGGCATTTCTTCTATCTCATTTATCACTAGTTCGTGAAAAGTATCGATTTTATTGCCGGGATATAGGATCGGGCAAAATTTGGATTTAGGTTTGAAATCCGTTGGTTGTCTTTTGTTGGTTTGGACGTTCATCTCTTCTAGTACTTGAGTGTCTGAAATTTCTGTTTGTTCCATTTCATTAGCCAGTTCATAGGCCACTCTGAGTTGTGGAACTTCTGAGGTTAGATATTCGCCATTTGTCACACTCCGAATGTTGTTTTGCGGCACATTAGTTGTATTTGCACTTCGCTTGGAAAATAATTTTTTCAGTTTCAGCTTTCTTGTATATTTGTATAGGTCTATTTTTGTTTCCGTTAGGTCATGATGGGTTTCTGGACAAAAGGAAAGCCCCTTATTTAGTAATTTTGTTTCCGTTATTGTTAGATTATATTTGGAGAGATTTATTACTAGGTTTGGGGTGTGGTTACATTGTAATCCTATTTCCTCTTGTTCGTGCGGGCTCTGAGGTTGTATCGGTTTCCATCCGCGTTTGCCGCGTCTTGTTTTGCGCTTGCGTTTCCTGGAGCTTGTGTTCTTCTCCCTCTGGATCGATTGCGATATTGCCCTCTGCCTCTGGTGTTGCTTTGCGGAGCTTGCTGCACATGATAGAGCAGCTGAATCTCGTCTAAAAAAGACATTTTGCGTAGACCTGGGCGTCTTTGTTCGCCTTCGCTGAAGTCGGATTCAGAACCGCTGGTTTGTTCACCGGGTGTTAGTGTTCCCGTTGCCCATTGCTGTTTATAAATGTCATATTTTCTGGCAAACGTTAAAATGGTGCCATATTTATAATCATCTTGGTCTCGGCAAAATTTGCGTTGTTTGCGGTTTTGTACATCCTCTTCGTGGTTGTCTAGGTTTTTTTCCATTTCGCTCCTGAGTTTTTTAATTGTGCCACTTTCTTCATTCAGAGCTGATATTTTAGACTCTATCTCTGCAATTCTTTTGTGTAGTTCCTCAACTTCGATTCTTGCGTATTTTATGATTATAAGCATCATGTTGTTAGAGCACCCCATGTTGTTATTACCCCATGCTTCAAGCATTTCAGGCTTGGTATCAGGGTGGTTTGGCAAGGTGAAGATACGAAGGCCCCTGGGTACCATTTTGAGTTCCACATATTTCTCTAGTGTTAGGATTTCCCATTCTCTTGAGATTTCCTTTCTCATAAGTTTTTCTAGTTGGGTGAATAGCACTTTACAATTAGTTGGAATCGGTTGTGGTGCTATCACTGTTTCATCTTTGTTTTCCCGAACTGCATCTGTTTGAAAAATGCTTTCTGCCTTGGTGACTCTTTTCACTCTCCTTTCCTCCATATTTGTATTCGTTTTCACTGTCACTTTACGCCGAGTTGCAGCTGTTAATTACAGGCTTGTGTGGGAACGTTTTCACTGTCGGCTGAATGTTCGTTTTTAAAGAAGGTGGGTAAATTGTAATGTACCCCTTGTCACTATTGGATACTGCAACCAAGGGACGGAGTCACAATGCAAGTAAAAGATGTGTTGATTGATTCTTGTTGAATTTTGCGTGACTCTTAGCATGTAACTCGTGTCGCTGCGCCTTCCAAACCAAAAATATCTCAGTTGCGTGTCTCTTACCTGGGAGACTCCCGGATCGCGCTGGGTCCTCCGACTCGGCGCGTTCGGCGCTCAACCTGGTAGTCCACGATGTTGTCGTTCTGCCGGATTCAGTCTCAGGGCAGAGCCTTCCGCTGTTGGTCCATCCGCGGTAAGGAGGAAGGCGGGCTCTCCGCTGTATGTGAATACTGCATACAAGTTGTCCTGTCGCAGCGGGAGCACTTCTCAGCCGGTGCCAGCGACGGGACCAGGGCAGTGTCCCAGATTTTATGGATTACCAAATAATTCGCCGCACTCGCCTTGGTTAAGTTGCAGTTTCTTTATTTTTCAAAACGTGACCAGACACCTACGCGTTTCGAACCGTAGTTCGTGTTCACGGTAGCCATAATGTTTAGTCCCTTCATTATTTCAATACAAATAGGCCTGTGGTGCACGCCTCTATTTTTTGAGGCATGCTGGGACATGTAGTTTACATTATTTTTAGCCATCACTTTTTATGTGCTCGTCAAGGGTTTTTGCTGCATTGGGGCGAGTTTAGCGTTACTACATCGTAGAGCGGGCCCCCAGTTAACTAGGGCAATATCGCTTCTTGACGCGCGTGATGACACGTGCGTGTATAGTCAGCCCTCTATTTACCGGAGGGTTGGCCAATGATGCGTAACTGGCATGGAGATACTCCACTTATGAGGGAAACAGACTATTGGACTGACATTAAGTAAATCTGAACTCTCCGTAACTAAGTCAAATACTTAAAAACTCCTATGACACACAAATGAATGTTATTGTGTGTATCACTGACACCGTAATTGAGTTGCATTATGTGATTATTTGTTATTATTCATTCTTTGACAATTTTATTTTGCCATTTATTTACAAGTTAAAAAATTACAGTCACAGGCGGCTGCAAGCATTGGGGACGTAGGGCACTCAGCCCTTTATTGTTAAATGGAGTATCTCCATGCCAGTTAAGCATCATTAGCCAACCCTCCGGTAAATAGAGGGCTGACTATACACGCACGTGTCATCACGCGCGTCAAGAAGCGATATTGCCCTAGTTAACTGGGGGCCCGCTCTACGATGTAGTAACGCTAAACTCGCCCCGATGCAGCAAAAACCCTTGACGAGCACATAAAAAGTGATGGCTAAAAATAATGTAAACTACATGTCCCAGCATGCCTCAAAAAATAGAGGCGTGCACCACAGGCCTATTTGTATTGAAATAATGAAGGGACTAAACATTATGGCTACCGTGAACACGAACTACGGTTCGAAACGCGTAGGTGTCTGGTCACGTTTTGAAAAATAAAGAAACTGCAACTTAACCAAGGCGAGTGCGGCAAATTATTTGGTAATCCATATATATATATATATATATATATATATATATATATATATATATATATATATACATATACATATATATATATATATATGTATATATATATATATATACATATACATATATATATATATATATCCAACGTACGAGTTGTCCCAACTCAGAAGAACCCACAGGCAGGAAGGCTTAAATCACGTTTTTAATCAGCAGGTTTCCATCACAGAATAAGATAAGGCAAAGTCCTGTTCACATTAAGCCTGACGCGTTTCATGCTCTCACCGAGCATTTCTTCAGAGGCTGGTTCAATGCTGTACGGAGCCTTAAATCACTAGCACCCGCCCTGATGAGCGTTGACTCCCCCAGAGCCTGCTGGTGCTTTGAGTTCAGTATTTAGCGCAAGTGCGCTACTTCCAGCATTCCGATTCTTTAAAACAAATAACATCCCAGTGGATTCGGAAAATGTCTAATTTATCACTGTGATGCCATTAATCACCTGCAGAAGCGACCGGAATGCTGGAAGCAGCGCACTTGGGAGGGAGGGCGAGGGGTGGGAGTAAAGTAGACCGAGATTGTTCTGAGTGTGTAAAAGGCCGCTTTATTAGGAAACAAGTGCACATCACAAATATAAAACCTTGGCAACGCCTTACAAAACTATACCTCACTAAATAAATAATTAACTACAAACCCCGCCCCCCACCCCCTCCCCTAACATTCTTTGGCCCCTCCCCCACCCAACAATACAGCATTACAACATTACAACAACATTATAAACATCACATCATCAATAAAACATTACGTCATTAATTAAATCATTACGTCATCATTTAAAACCTTTATTCATCAACCCCCAATCACATATTGAAATCCAGGCCCTCTATAACCATAAACCCTGCCTGACCCTTCACTCCTGCCAATACCCCCCAAAACCTGAACGGTCAAACAATGACCAACATTCCCCTCAACCTGTCAATCAAAGCATCGATCCAATACTCATCAAACAATCTACCATAAACTGCACCGATACAACCAAAACCCCGCACAGCACCTGTTCCTAGCGACAATACAAAGCACAAGAAAAAACCCCTGCACACCTATTCCCTAAGAAAACAGCCTTTAATAAAGATAAAGTTAAAAATTTAAAAGGAGGGAGAAAAAACCCTAGCTGGGCAAAATGAGGGAAGCAAAAAACCAGAAAAAGGAATGATAAATGGGAGGGAGGGTGGGACAAAAATGCTAACAGCCCTCCTAGCCATCAGGTCACCAAACCTAAAATGGTGGCTAGGAGGTGGGGACAGAGAAACTTATAATTGGGCTGGCCAGTCCTACTAGGCCAGCCCAAATGCCAGAACATTCCAGCAACTTCTGGAAACCCCTCGCAGCCCTCCCAAACCGCCCGGGGGAGGGGACCTCCCTGCGGTCAGCTCCCTCCCCCAAGCCCCCCTTGGGAGGGAGGGCGAGGGGTGGGAGTAAAGTAGACCGAGATTGTTCTGAGTGTGTAAAAGGCCGCTTTATTAGGAAACAGGTGCACATCACAAATATAAAACCTTGGCAACGCCTTACAAAACTATACCTCACTAAATAAATAATTAACTACAAACCCCGCCCCCCCACCCCCTCCCCTAACATTCTTTGGCCCCTCCCCCACCCAACAATACAGCATTACAACATTACAACAACATTATAAACATCACATCATCAATAAAACATTACGTCATTAATTAAATCATTACGTCATCATTTAAAACCTTTATTCATCAACCCCCAATCACATATTGAAATCCAGGCCCTCTATAACCATAAACCCTGCCTGACCCTTCACTCCTGCCAATACCCCCCAAAACCTGAACGGTCAAACAATGACCAACATTCCCCTGAACCTGTCAATCAAAGCATCGATCCAAAACTCATCAAACAATCTACCATAAACTGCACCGATACAACCAAAACCCCGCCACCCAGAAAGGTAGGGGGGGAGAGAAAATACCCACCTCCCTTTCTGCCCCCCCAAACAGGAAACTAGAAACAAAACTGTACCAATACTAACGCTGCATAGCAAGCGAGCGCGCCAAAACCTCTCGTAACTCTAACAAGTTTAGGTCCATTCCAACCCTGGACAAGTGAACACCATCATCTCTGAAAAATTCCACTGTCTCGAATTTAATTTCCCTATGGGAAATTCTGCTAAAACCAAGACCACGGCAGCAGCATGAAACTTCCGAATTTACCTTCTTCCAGGCTCTGTCCACAGCCCTGGGATTAACTGCCCCTCTCCAGATCCTACGCGGTATCAATTCCGTCCAAAAGACATGGCACCCATCCCAAAGCTCCTTAATAAAGCCCAGATCCCTTTTTATATCTCTAAGTAACACCACCTTTGGTAGCACGGAGATCATTCTCTCCCAGATGGATGACCAAAATATCAGGACATAGACCGCCCACCATATTGTTGTTAAGACAAGGGATTAACTCTCTCCAGGGCATCCCACCTTTCCCCTTCCAAACCACATTAAACATTCGGGCATTGAACCCCAGGAGTTCTCCAAAGTAACTTTGTGCCGCCTGGACTCGGGCCCACTTCACGAAGAAATGCCCAACTATCCAAACTGTCACCACAGGAGAACGAGGCCCAGCAACCGATCCTACAAAAGAAAACAGAGTTAGAACTCATGGGAAGGAAGATGATGCATGCGCCTCCTCCGCTGGACTACTCACGTAGGGCTGAAAACAGTTTAAAGACCAACGCCTCAATCTCATGATATCTCTGTCAGTCCAACCTCTGTTGAAGGCTTCGGTTGCAGCACCAATCCTGAAAGAATGTGTCCCATATAAGTTCCCATCCAGTCCCAAGTGCTGCAAAGCCTTGCGCAAAACCATTCGGAATTGGTATGTTGTAACAGGGGTGCCATCAATATGCTGAAAAACAAGCGCCTCAACACCACCCCCGCAAAGTGAACGCCAGCGCCGCGCCAACAGTAAAGGGCAAGTAAGCCTTGGAGCACACGCCTGCAACCACACACCTTTCCCTTTTTCGGTCTAAACGGTTTTGGAGCTGGCCAGCCAGACATGCACCCCCTCATCTGAACAAAAAACATCCCGCCAGAATAGGCCACACTTGTGTTTAGAACCCAACAAATCCGACACCCCGAAAGCTCCAGAAAACACGAACGCCATCAACATGGAAAATAAACATGACTCAAAGTCATCTGAACAAACAGAAGGTAGAATAGTGATAAACCTAGCTAGGACCTACCAAGATAAAGGAGCCCTAAGTCTAGTAGCATGCCCTTGCTCTCTGGCCCAACCCTCCAGCATCCTTCTGCCAATTTCCCCCGCTGTTGGGGAATAACCCCACAACAACTTACCCATAAAAGCTATCCCTGCCAATTTTCCAAAACGATTTCCCCCAGCTGGGGTTTGAACCCTGGTCAAAACTCACTCAAAGCCCCTGTACATTAACAGTGAGCCACCTACTCTGCTCCCCACTGTGAACGAGACAGAGCATCCGCAATGTCATTGTCCACCCCAGGAATGTGCAAAGCACGAAAATGAATGTCGTGTTTCAAGCAACCCAGCACGAAGACTCTCATGAGCTTCAATACCTGTTCATCTCTGGCAGACTGTCTGTTCACGATCTCCACTACAGCCATGTTATCCACACGGAAAAGCACCTTCTTGTGTCCAATTCCTCCCCCCACAGGGTCAAAGCCACCATCAAAGGGAAAAGCTCTAAAAAGGTAATGCTGCGACCTTCATACAACTACTCATCCGGCCAACGTTCAGCACACCATCTTCCATTCCAATACAGCCCAAAATTATCACTGCCAGCAGCATCCGAGAACATCTGCACATCCCACTGGAAGTCAAGGTCCCGCACCAAAGGAACACCATTAAAGGAGGAAAGAAAAAATCTCCACATTCTCAAATCCTCTTTGACACCAGCAGACAAACGAACACGATGGTGAGGCAACTGATGACCTGCAAGAGCCCTGCCCAATCTTCGACAAAAAGTCCTGCCTGCCCACACCACCCCACAGGCAAAAAGTCCTGCCTGCCCACACCACCCCACAGGCAAAAATTGAGATGGCCTAGTAGCACCTAAACATCTTTCACCAACACTTTCCTTTTTGATAACATGGCCTCCAGTAACTCCAGCATTTTCACTTTTTTGTCCTCGGGCAGGCGAGCACACATTAACACAGAATCAATCTCAATACCTAAAAAGGACAAAACAGTGGCAGGACCCATCATTTTCTCGGGAGCCAAAGGAACTCCCAGATCCTCCATGAGCCCTTGGAAAGTGTCCAGAGCAGACTGGCACTCCGTGGAGCCCGGGGACCCGACAAAGAAAAATCACCTAGGTAGCGCGTTACCATTGAGTGACAGGACTGATGACTAGAGTACCATTGCAGAAAGGTACTAGAACACTCAAAAAGAGCACATGAAATGGAGCATCTCATCGGCAGAGCCTTGTCCACATACCATTCACCTGAAAATTGTAAACCCAGGAGACACCAATCCTCCGGGTGGGCAACAGCCGGAATGCAGACTTTATATCACACTTGGTCATCTCAGCAGCTGCGCCCGCGGTCACAACAAGTGACATGGCCACGTCAACTGAGGAATAAGAGACTGAAACAGCCTCTGAGTCAATAAAATGATTAATAGACAACCTTTCCGGCCATGATAATTGTTGAATAAGCCTGAATTGTCCCGGATCTTTCTTCGGGACCACTCCAATAGGTGATATTATCAAATTAAGGATCGGCCAAACATGAAAAGGGACAGCCATCCTTCCTTCCTGTACTTCTTTATTTAGCTTGTCTTGCACCACTGCGCCATGCTCAGATGCTGATTTCAAAATAGCAGACCATCTCCTCTCCCTTGAGCCCATGTAACCCAGCCGGAAACCAAATTCAAAACCATCCCACCAAAATTTTTTATTTTTTATTTTTTTTATACTGCTTCATCTTCATAGTCCTGAAGCGCAAGGCGCAACCTCTCCAACTTAACCAGTGTATGAGCCCTTGGACACAACACCCTTAGAACCTCTGGGTCCCCTACCCCTTGAAAACTGTGAGGGCGTCCCTGAACCACCTACACTCGCCTGTTTCCCCTGTTGGCTTCCTGCTGGCTGGTTATCCCAGCGTCTGAAAATGAGTGTGTCCTACCACAGCCAGAGCATTCGTGTTTAAACTTACAATATTCTCTGGTACAAGATCCCTTGTTAAACTCCCAGCATGCGCCAATCCCTGACTGTATGGTTGAAGTAGCACCCACCCCTCCCCAGGTGGGCTTGCCCTGAAAGGGCCGGAACACTAAAGGGAAGCCAATCGCTATAAAATAGTCTTCCCCCCTGATGCAGACCCCATGGTATGCTGCCACTTGGCCTCCGGATCCCAAGCCATCCTGGCCCTGAACTCCTCATCATATTGGGACCAAGCAAACCCCCTTCCAGTAATCTGCGCCTTGCGTATAACATCCATGTATTTAAAAAGAGACACGCTGCGCTCTGGAAACTTTTCACAGTATACACTTGCATAGATAAGGAATGCAGCTGTCCAATTTTCAATGTTTAAAGGAACTCTAGGATGTTTTGCCAACTCAAACTCCTCTTCCTTAGACCCCACTTTGGACCGGACTTCCCGGTGTTGCAGCTTAAGAAGTTCAACATACTCACCGTTCCAAATACGTTCTTTTGTAGCCAACATCAAATGAGCACCCAAATGCTTTGTGACCCCCATATAAGGTAACTTTTGATTCTCAATTCTTTACTGGCCAATGGCTCTTTAACCGTACTGGAAGCACCAGTTGTAGCACCACTCTCCACTTTACCCGACTTCCACAACACTCCTGTGCCCACAGACACCATAATAGGTTTGGCCTGTGCAGCTAACTGCTCAGCTGGCAACAGAGAGACCACTCTCGACGGCTCCGCCCGTGGTGCTGAAACCAATGCATGCTGTCTGCGAGGCGCCCTGCTTGATGGGCTGTGCTCTCTTCACACCTGCACTTGACTTTGCACCGCTGGAGCCTGAAAAACACTACCAGAAACATGAGAGGGTACCCCCCCCCTCCACGTCCCGTAATTCTCCTTCCTTGTGACTATCTTCGTCATAGTCCAGGACCACTGAATCAACCAGAAGGCAACACATCACCACGGGTCTTACCTAACCCGATACCAACAATATTACATTTTAATGTTTTTGAGGAACCTCCAGGAGTGGGAGCAGACTGTACCCGCCTGTACCTCCCCTTGCGTTGACTCTGCAGCTCCATAGCCGCCGGCAAGGTAGGACACCTATACCTGCTACTCGTTGGGGCCAGCGGGGTCACGCCGGACCCTCGTGTGCCGGCCGCGGCGGGTTCCCTCGGTGGAAAAGAGAGGGCCGCGCTAGGCAATCTCCTCGCTTCACTTTGGCGAAAGTGGACTGGACCGCCCCCTGCCAAGTCTGGACCGCCGCACCTATCCCTGTCCTGAAAAGGAAAAGTTTGGACTGGTGTACTAGGGTCCCTGACTACAACTCCTGACGCGGACCTCCTCCCTTGAATATTATCACCAATAACCTTCCCTCGCAACCCATCCAAAGAACGGCCTCTAATACTACTCCTCACAGGCATCACCCTTACCGGAGAGTCGCCTATTACCTCATCATCTTCACTGCAATCCAAATTATAAAACGCCACCTCTGAAGAAGCTCGAATAAGAAACCCTGCACCTCAAACTTGACCCTCACCATCTTTCTGTAAACCACGCTGCGCCACACCTGCAGCCACAAAATGTCCTAACCCCGGAGAACCACACATCAATAGGGGCCACCTGCCCCTCCCGACCAATACGGAACAGCCCCCAAAGGCCCCTGTACAGGCCAACCACTTACTTGCCTCAAACCCCCGTCATGCCGGGACGCTGTGCCAGGAAAAAACAACACCCTCTAAACTCCTGACAACAGGATGCGACACCCCTACAGAATCACCCACTACTGCCCCCTCAAGCCCCAAACTCCCTGCCCCAGCCCCATGACCTGCGACATTAACACTACAAGAAAAGGCCCCATGTCCCACCCGAGACACACTCCTACCCCCCCCCCCTGAAAACGAACATCTGCATTCAAAAAACCAAAATCAGCGTCAGAAACTGAACCCCCTTCCTCCTTTTGGGTCCATTCCCCCTCTCCCCTGGAACCCCCCCAACTGACAATGCTGCCCCCACAGATGAGCCAGGCGTAAAAAACAAAAAGGGGGTTCCTGCATTATCCTCCATCTCATTCATAACCCTAACTGTATTGGCACCACAGAACACTGGACCCCCTTGCTGGTCCAAACCCACAAAACCCTCTAAACCCCTTCAAGAAAACCTGCCTGTAGCATTCTTTTCAGCAATAGGCATCCCTGGCACAAAATGCTTTGAAGGTGTAAACAATGCCCCTTCCTCATTGCCCAATAACCTTATGTCTCTAATACAATAAGTTTTGAAGGGGTTAATGTCTGCCCCGCCGGCTCCCTCATCGACTGTCATGACTCCCGAGATTCCAACTGAAGGGAGCCTCTCCTCGCACCGCGCACTGCCCGCCTTCTCACAGGCTCCGAAAACTCTCCATAACCGGGTCAGGGGCGGAGCGCTTCCCACTCGCTCTCCGCCCCCCCTCTTGGCGCCGCCTTCGCAGCAGCTGGTGCTGCCGGGGCCTAAGGTGTGTACACTGGGAGCCCCGCCCGCCTGCACAATCAGCGCGCTCGTCACAGCGCCTCCCGCCTCCCTCCCAAGCGCCACGGGGACAGCAGACACCGCCGGAGCTTTCCCCACCTGAAGCGCCACTCGCGCTGAAGCAGCAGGGACCGGGCGCGCCTCATGCGCACCTTTAGAATTAGCGCCAGATACCGCTGGAGCTCCCTCCGCCCCCAACACCACACGCGCCTGAAAATGAGGGGCCGGTCTCTCTAACGTACCTGCACAGAGCCTCTCTCCTTCGTCGATGAACGCGCCATCACCGCCACATACACGCCATCGGAGGCCTGGCGCTGGGGGCGCGCTGGCCCCCCTCCCACCAACAGTTCCATGCGACCTGCTTGAGACAGAAGCCTCATCACTTCTAGCATGAAATAATCCGCCGTGTAAGCGATCCAAAAAACAGCCACAAGAAACACTAAATAAAGCTATCCTAACACTCTACAATTAATCACAGACAAAAACGCTAACAGCCCTCCTAGCCACCAGGTCACCAAACCTAAAATGGTGGCTAGGAGGCGGGGACAGAGAAACTTATAATTGGGCTGGCCAGTCCTACTAGGCCAGCCCAAATGCCAGAACATTCCAGCAACTTCTGTAAACCCCTCGCAGCCTTCCCAAACCGCCCGGGGGAGGGGACCTCCCTGCGGTCAGCTCCCTCCCCCAAGCCCCCCTTGCGCTAAATACTGAACTCAAAGCACCAGCAGGCTCTGGGGGAGTCAACGCCCATCAGGGCGGGTGCTAGTGATTTAAGGCTCCATACAGCATTGAACCAGCCTCTGAAGAAATGCTCGGTGAGAGCATGAAACGCGTCAGGCTTAATGTGAACAGGACTTTGCCTTATCTTATTCTGTGATGGAAACCTGCTGATTAAAAACGTGATTTAAGCCTTCCTGCCTGTGGGTTCTTCTGAGTTGGGACAACTCGTACGTTGGATGTTTTACCGGCCGGTCCCGGTCGGAGAGGAACCCTGCCACGGAACGGGTGGCTCAAGCTGCAGCTACACAGCAAACAGCATAATTTGGCAGATGGGTCGTTTCTGCAGGTGATTAATGGCATCACAGTGATAAATGAGACATTTTCCGAATCCACTGGGATGTTATTTGTTTTAAAGAATCGGAATGCTGGAAGCAGCGCACTTGCGCTAAATACTGAACTCAAAGCACCAGCAGGCTCTGGGGGAGTCAACGCCCATCAGGGCGGGTGCTAGTGATTTAAGGCTCCATACAGCATTGAACCAGCCTCTGAAGAAATGCTCGGTGAGAGCATGAAACGCGTCAGGCTTAATGTGAACAGGACTTTGCCTTATCTTATTCTGTGATGGAAACCTGCTGATTAAAAACGTGATTTAAGCCTTCCTGCCTCTGGGTTCTTCTGAGTTGGGACAACTCGTACGTTGGATATATATATATATATATATATATATATATATGTATATATATATGTATATATATATGAGAAAATTTCGCCAAGCAATCCCAGTCACGCCAGCTTTCACCGAACTGGAAAGACGAAAAGAGGAACCCTTTCTTGGTGCCAAATAAGTGAATTTATTTAAGCTTGTTGTTGCTCAGCATGTCCGCCATACATATATATAACACTCGAACGCGTCAGGCTCTACAAAAAGGCTGTTCACAATCTATAGGCATGTTGGACTGTATCCATACCTTTTTTTAAAGGCCGGTAACCTTTCATCCCAACCCGTGTGCATCTCACCTGGGTTACCATTGTGTGTGCATATGGGATTTGAAGTGTTCAAAATCTTTTCCATTTTATTGGCGCACTTTCATTTTCTGTTCTGTAACGATACAAGCTCGAAATGAGCCCCAGCAGGTGAAAGTATCCTCAATCCAGCATTCCAACCCCACATTGAGGATGGTGAATCCAGTCCTCTTGGCCCCCTTAATTTCCGGGGTGGTGCATTCTTGGCGGCCGGGCTGCCGCCTATTGATGCACACACAACGGTAACCCACTTGAGACGCACACAGGTTAGGATGAAAGGTTACCGGCCTTTAATAAAAGGTATGGATAGAGTCCAACATGCCAGTAGATTGTGAACAGCCTTTTTGTAGAGCCTGACGCGTTTCAAGTGTTCTCTTCTTCAGAGGCTCAGCGTAAGGTGCGTACTTTGGTGAACACTCTCCTCCATTGAAATGCTTGACGACACGCCCACAATGGGGCTGCTCGAATGAGACAGTGTTTTGAGCATTATGGGATTTGAAGTGTTCAATTTTTTTTTAAATTTTATTAGCGCACTGTTATTTTCTGTTCTGTAGCGATACAAGCTAGAAATGAACCCCAGCAGGTGAAAGTGTCCTCAATCCAGCATTCCAACCCCACATTGAGGATGGTGAATCCGTCATATGTATTTCATGAAGGTCCACATGTGGGAAAGTGCCATATAAATGATTTTCTTTGATCTGTCTGTTTGTTCCACAGGTTCAAAAAACTCATGGGTAGATAATGTCCTTGATAAGACTGTGTTAGTGTTGGAAAGAGGATCCACCACGGCACTCGTAGAGCCTAACAACACCTCGCTTGCAAGATGCGATACACGTAAAGCGTCCAGTCTTATCTAGGCTTGTATCATAGGAGGAAGAAAAATAGGGTAACCTCCTTCTTCCTAGACGTTGTTTTCATAGCGGCTAAGTGTCTTGTTAATTGCAGATTAAAATCCCCTGAGCCTCCACTGGTCACAGATTGGGAGACCTCAATCCTCAACTGGGCACAAGCAAGAAGCGCAGCCCTGAATAGATAAGACACGCTTCGCTTGGGCTGAGAATGTACCCCATTACTACTTACTGGGACACTATTTTATCTGACTTGCAGTCCAATCACTAACTCAAGACAGGCAATAGCGCTGATGCAGTGGTAGGGGCACCGGAAGCACGGGCAGCAGTTGCGGGCTGATGTTACCTATCATGATTCCACTGGTGTACCGCTTTTTCCACTCTTTATTGTACGGGTTGCCATACAGACGTCCCATTACTCGTGAAAGTATGTACATCTTGGACGTTTGTCCTAATTCGGAGCTAAGCTGTAGTGTTTCTCGTGTTATATGGACGCTCTGGCGTACATTCAATGTGATTCAACCGTATTTTCAGCACAACATGATTATCATCATATTTTGCTAGGATTATGATGCATCATGTCTTCCACTGTATACCATGTTACCCGCCTATTGCTACGCAATTGTGTAATTGGAAAAACTTCAAAAATAGATTTAAACAAAAAAATACGGTTTTCCCCAAGATCTTAAGAAACCACATAAATACTGTTGATCTTCTCCTTAAACATACAGATCAAAATGGAATCATAGTTGGCCAAAATCTACGTATGCGGCAATAGACACTTAGGGCCATATTATCAAGAAAGCGCGATACATTATCGCCGCTTTTATCGAAAGGAAACTGCCGCTAAAGCGACGATAATGAGCTTGATAATATGCCCTTGCGAATTCCCATAGAAGCCCAGGTTCTTATGTTAACCTGGGCTTCTATGGGAATTCACAAGGGCATATTATCAAGCCCATTATCGTCGCTTTAGCGGCAGCTTCCTGCCGATAAAAGCGGCGATAATGTATCGACCTTTCTTGATAATATGGCCCTGCATGTCCACAAATACTGATCTAGTGATAACCGATTAAATAACTGAAGCAAACTGAAGCAAAACGATTTTATGTGACGCTGAGAAAGCCTTGATCTCACGAGCAAGAGGTTTCTATTTAAGATCCTGGAAAAATGCATTTTCTCCCTCCCAAGCTCACTAGGTCAATTTCTATATTGTGACAGAGCTGCCGTTTTTATCAAACCCTTGGCACAAAATATTCGGCACCTTTTCCTGAAGTCTCAAAGATTACATCATATGCAGATGATGTTGCTTTATTTTAACTCCTGATTGCACCAATATAAAACTGAACTTGCAGGCAATTAAGAAATATACGATTCTCGGTGGGAGCGAGAGGTTAATAAGATCAAGAAATCTAAGACAGGATCTTTATAATGAAACAACGTCCCAGATTCTGACTTAAGTGGAAATTACAATACCAACCCGAAGAGATATCTAAGAGGGTCCTTCTCAGAACATGTTGAATTGTTTACAAATTAGTACATCTCGTTAATGTAGAAGTATAATGCTCGTTCTATTTTAAGGATCCTGCAATTGACTAAAGAAGAGGGCGGATTCAGGCTGCCAAATCTCCATTTATGTTATGTAGCATCCTTTGCTTTGCACATGCACCACTTCTTCATGGAATTTTCCAACCCTGATAACTCTGTGATTACAATCATGCTATGCAGCCTGGGTATTGAAAACCTACCATACTGCATAAAGAATCCTTTGATACCACAAAAGTGAAAAAACAAAACTTTAAGGGCCTCATGTATGAAAAGTGACGCATCGCTGCGTGAAAACAGAGATGAGTCACTTTTCACTGCGCCCTCCTTGCGACACCAATGATGCATCATATTTACAGTATGATGCATCATGTCGCAAGGAGTTACAGATATGTCAGTATTTCTGACGTATCTGTAGGCGCAAAAGGGACGCATTGCTGGAGTGTGTCACAAAAGTGACGCAACTCCAGCAATGTGTCCTTTCACATGGGGCAAGTTCCATGTGAAAGGGCCTGCGTCAGTCTTACGCCTGCTGTGACGCCGGCGTAAGAAATTGACCAATTTGTGTCCTAGAAGTGGCGCAGTGAAATCTTATAGATTTCACTGCGTCACTTCTCTGACCCTTTCTTGCGTCAGAACGCCCCCCCGCATACATTATACCTGGCATAGGTATAATGTAGCGCAGGGGTTTACAAAGTGGCGCATCTACCTAGATGCGTCACTTTGTAAATATGACGCAACATGGCGCATTTTTTATGCCGCTGCTGCGTCACAAAAAGTGACCCACCGGCGCCGTAAAAATGACGCATGACCTCATAAATGAGGTCCTACATCTTTTATGGAAGCCGAGGCGTAAATCTTTCTCAGCATAGAATTCCAACTGTCCACGTTGAAACCTGACTTCAATGTTGCATGTATTTTATCTTCAAGTATTACAGAAGGGATGATACACAAATGGACGCACTTAGGTATTAATTAAAAGGGGATTTTTTTTCGAGGGGAGGACACTTAAGATTTTTAATAAGCTTTGCCACTCGAATATCTTTCATAGGTGCAGCTACCACTTCCCATTTTTACAAATACAAATCCGCTTTTAGCAATCTTTGTAAGAAAGAGATACCGACTTCTGATGACTTAGTAAGAAAGATGTTGTCGGGCAAAAAGGAAAAAGCTCCTTGAGCTATTGGTATAGAGAGTTGCAGATGTAACAAAATACGTTAGCATCTGAAGTAAGCCCCATATGGGAGAATCGTACTAAAATTCCTATACAAAACAGTCTCTGTAAAATCTACTTACATCTTATATATTCAATTTTGAGAGGGGGTAATTTTCACCGCATACTTTTTTGAGTGGCTTCATGCTATACGATACACTTCTACCACTAAGAACAAATGTCCCAGATGCATGTAACCACAAAGGTGATTGGATACATATGTTATGATCTTAGGTAAACCAAGCTCACTTTTGGCAAAAAAGTCTTCTGCATAGGTGTCAAGACGACAATTCAAACAAACTCCAAGAGAGCCCTACTTGATTCACTCACTCCATCAGATAAATATAGTAAAAACTGCATTTATACAGCTATTTAATTGCTCGTTCCTTACCCCATACTCCTTTGAAATTGCCAATTAGCCCAAATTAAAGTGATTGTCAGGCTAAACTGCAGAAAATAAATGAACACAAACTTCAGCAGCATACCCGAATGTATCATTTGTTTGCGTATTTGAAAAATTGGGGGGCATTGGCTCATACTGATTAGGCTATAGAGAGAAAAGTGGCTTTATAAAAACAATAAGCTAATGCACACTTAAGTCAATTTTTTATACGTGTTAAAAAGATGTTGATGAATTTCCTTATATTTTTCCTGCAATGATGAGCTTTTATGAAATTAAGTAGCACACTTCCACTTTATAAAAATACAGGGCCTAATTTACAAGGAATTAACGCAGCGGTGTGCCGCAAGCCATTTGGCTGTGCTGCGCTTCATTAATTCCGAATGCGTCATAGCTATAATGAAATGAGGGATCCCTTTGCTCTCCCCTACGCTGGAGCACAGTTAGCTGCCATTCGCCGATGCAGGCACCCTTGCTCCATGGTACAAGGGTGCCTGCGTCACGGGGAAGATTGTTTTTGTTCAGAAAGGGACACCTTCCTGCACAAAAACAATCAAAAGAGGCTTCCGGGATGAAATGAAAACATTTCTCCTTGTTGCTCCTCCCTACACCATTCTGACACATTTTTAGATTTAGGTTTTCTAAATCTGGAAATGCGGCAGAAGCCATGGGTGTTTCGTCTGAACACTCACTGAGAGAAGTGTGGCTCACTGGTTAGAGGAGGCAGACCCTGATGCAGACGTCAGACCCGGGACCAGTGCTCAATTCCCGACGCGGCAGGGTCTTGAGCTCAAAATGTCCACAGACTCGATAATTCTCGCCTCGGTGCCTAATCGAATCATGGGTTCACACTCTGCAACTCTGGGCAATAGCTTGCTTAATCTCCACTACGGCCCCACCGTGATGGGATGCCTGGTCTTCACCTTGGGGATGCCTAGTAGGGGTTATCTCTCAGGGAAAGCCAGGACGGGTTCCCAAAGCAAGCGCTAAGAGACCTGTCGGGGATTTGGCGCTATATAAATCTAAATTAACATAACATAACATAACACAGCAACACCCAAGGCACACCCCTTTCACTCAAAATGTTGTGTGTAAAGTGACCATAACTACAAGGACCTGAAAACCCACGCAGGGTGGCTTTATGTGCCTTATGGGGCAGCAGGTTGTGCTGCTGGTGCGTCTGTCGAGCTAGGGCGAGAACCAGGGGGGTGCTTAAAAGCGCATTTTCCCCATGTTAATTCCTATAGGACATTTAGACACGGCTACAGCCCACGCTGTACAACGGAATTACATCAAATTTGGCAGGAAGGTAGACGTTGGTTCAAGGAATTCTCAGTTGTGTATATGTATATATATTAGAGCCTGCTTCCCATCCACCTTCGATAGCTGGACACAGAAAACGGCACACCAGGAAAATCCAGCACAAATCCTTTATTGTGCACTTATAGAACAAGGACGACGCGTTTCGGCGTTAGCCTTTATCAAGTTACCACCATTTTGTTTTCAAACATATTTAAGTCCGTTTTCCATGACAAAATCATAAAGATAGAAAACATACTATCAATTTCTTTCTGACACAAAATCATATATCAACAGTGTTCACAACCAGTAAACCTTGTTGGTAGGATCTTATATCTACATATATACATATTTACAAATTTACAATCAGCACATCCGTAATGTTCCTATGTGTACGGGTTGCCGTTGCCTACGCCAATGAACCATGTGACTGATTCCTGTCACGTGATGGTTATCGACCGCTGTGTAGCTGGGAAATGTAGTATCCCGCCACGTACGTATGCGGTTCGATACTGCTCTCAGATGCAGGAATGTGAAGCACCGTATATGAGATTCGGCTATTCGTACATTTTTTTAGTGTATAATTGTTGTATATTTTAATGTGTCCTCGGGAGATCCCTGAGTTCGATACAGTGTCTGGAGTATTCACACTGTCATGGATGACGGAAAGGAGTTAGGTGGTATGTCATACGTTCAAGTGCTCATAATGGGAAGTGAGGGAATGGTGACTTTGTAGTGTGAGTGTGTAATGTAGTGCCTAGTAATAAAGATTGGAAATGGAAGATATATTTCCGATCGGGAGTGACGAGTGTATGGCTTATCGTTCATAATTATCAGACCCTGGAGAGACGCTAATGTTTGCGTGGCAGCACCACAATTGTGGGTTGCTATGCACGGCCTGGGCGCGATAGGGCTGAGATATGTGGGTAAGCCAGATTTAAAAGTGCTAGTGATATAAAATTTGTATTACAGAACTCATCATTCACGAGAGAGCTTATTCCTGTCCCTGACAACTTCATATACCTATATGTGAGGATAACTCCTCCCCACAATTAAGCCCCTTAGGGGTCTTACAATCCAGGTCTATGATGTATCTAGATTCTTTGACTCTCAGCTGAGTTTCGTAATCTCCACCACGTATATTTTTGGGGATTTTATCGATGCCAAAGAATCTTAAACTGCCGTTGTTACTGTTATGTTTTTCTTCATAGCGGCGAGCCATCGGGTAATTATGATCCCTATTAGTGATGGCACGTAAGTGCTGTAGGATCCTCACCTTCAGTGGGTGTTTGGTGCTGCCTACGTATCGGAGGCCACAAGGGCACTCCAACACGTAGACAGCAAACTCAGTGTTGCAGTTGATTTGTTGCCTGATCTGCTTTCTTTGTCCTGTGCCGATTAGAAAATCCTTACATGATCTGCCATTGCGATCCGCTTTGCAGCTACCGCAGGTAGTAAATCCGAAAGGTATCGGGGGCCAATTCACGCGGGATCTATTTTCCGAATAGCTTTGGACCAATTGGTCCCTGAATGATTTTGCTCTGCGGTAGGTAACTTGTGGTCCCTCTCCTACATATGTGCCTATGATAGGGTCTGTAGTGAGTAGATTCCAGTGTGCCCTCAGAATTTTATTGAGTGCCCATGCACCCCTACTGAAATTGGTAATCATACGGGGTGGGCGTGGTTGGCTCATTTTATTCGACTCATTCTTTCTTTTTGCTGAGTCTGAAATTTTAAATAGGACTTCCTCCTGTTTCAGATCCTTTACTTATTCCTGAGCAGTTTTGAGGGTCTCCTCACTGTATCCCCGCTGTTTAAACCGCAGAGTCATGGCCCTTTGTTCTTTTTCAAAATCTGCATCAGTGCTGCAATTGCGGCGAGCCCTTAAAAGTTCCCCATAGGGTATACTTTTTTTCAGAGGTATGGGGTGGTGGCTCGCCGCATGCAGCACTGCATTGCCCGCTGTGGCTTTACGGAACAAGCGAGTGGTGATACGTTCCTCTTTTATCTCAAATGCTATATCTAGAAATTCACAGTATTTTGTACTCATGTTATACGTGAATCGTAAGTTCAAATCATTTATTTCAAGATGACCTATGAACTGTTTAGCCAGGTTTTCGGGACCATTCCATATTATGAAAAGATCGTCGATGTACCAGACCCACATAAGGATGTGGTCCGTGTACATCTCCGATTCCTGGGACCACACAATCTGTTCCTCCCACCAGCCTAGGAAAAGATTCGCTAGGCTGGGGGCAAAACAAGTTCCCATCGCGGTCCCTGACCGTTGGCGATATACAGCTTTTTCAAAGAGGAAGATATTCTCCTGTAGGCAAAACAACATCATATTTTTCAGCATCACATTGTGTTCCCAATAATCAATATGTCTACTTCTCAGGAAATACATGCATGCGTCTACTCCCTTTACTTGGTCAATACACGTATACAAAGGGCATACGTCCATGCTTATCATCACATAGCCTTCCTCCCATTTCAGATCATGTAACTGTCTCAGAAAATCTGTACTGTCTTTGCAGTAGGATTTCAAGTTGCGTACATACTCATTTAAAAATAAATCCAAGAATATGGACGTATTCTCCAATAGCCCTCCATTCGATGATACTATAGGACACCCTGGTGGTACTAGTGGGTCCTTTTGTATTTTCGGGAGAAAGTACAAGCATGGAATTCGAGGGTGGTCCTTTTTCAGAAATTTGTATTCGTCTGTGTCTAGAAGTCCATCATGGTACCATCCCCCCAATAGCGCATGATAGTCTTTTATGGTTCTCCTGTATTGTTCCCAATTAATCAGCTCATAACACGAGGTGTCAGATAGCTGTCTTGCTGCCTCCAACTTGTAATCAACATAGTTCATAATTACAACGTTGCCCCCCTTATCGGAGGGCTTGATCACAATGGAGCTGTCTTCTTTCAGATTTTTTATAGCCAGTCTTTGTTCCTTTGTTAGATTATCCAACTTGGAATTTCCAAAGTTTTTTCTTGTTTTCTTTAGATCTGCTATAATGGCTTGATTATACGCTTCGATGTTGTCAAAAGGGACATTGGGGTTGAACTTGCTTTTGAGTTTCAGACCACTGTGTTTGATTTGTTTGTTCATAATTCCACCTGGCCGTGGGAGCACATATTCATTTCTATCATCGTTTTCATTCATTTCCAATTCATACATGTCTTTTAGTAGTTCCATATCCTTTGCTTGCAGATCGATATCAGGGTCTTCCATAGTTCTTAGATTGATTTGTTTGGATTTTGATCGGACTCCGTATATTTTCAGCAGTTTCAACTTTCTGATGTATAAAAAGAGATCTACCCTGGTATCTGTATAATCAAGGATTGTGCTGGGGCAAAAGGATAGTCCCAGTTGCAGAACTGAGATTTCTGTTTGATTTAGTGATCTTTTGGGGAGATTGACAACAGTTCTATTCTCTTCTGTTACATCACTGGACTGATTGCCCATATTCAATTTTGTGTGTTTCCGTTTTACTCGTCTTCTTCTACTGCTGTCCCTTGACCTCTTCCTTTTCCTCTTTTTGCGCTTTTGCCCCTTGTTTGTCCTCTGGTCTGTACTCTGTTTTGCTGACTCTGGTCGTTCTTTTGCTTCAGTATCTCGAACTCGTGGTGAAACGTCAACGGTCGTGTGCCTAAAGGGATCCCTGTGTTGCGTTCATCCGTATCAGTACTTATGTCGGAACTTGATCCTGTCGATACTGTAGTTGTTTTCTTAGCAGGCCAATTTGCTCGAATATTTCTTTGTGCCAGATCGTATTTCCTTGCATAGGTTAATATGCGTCCTTCCGCGTAGTCTCGTTTGTCCCGGAGAAATTTTCTCTGCTTTTTTTGTTTAATTGTGTTCTCGTAGTCCTGTAGTTTTTTTGGTAAAGCTTTCATAAATTCCTCCAGGCTTTCCTCCGTTTTGAATTTTTCCAATTCAATGCTTAATGTCGCTAGATCTTTTCTTGTGGCTTCCAAGTCAATTTGTGCATACTTGACGAGCATCTCCAGCATCCCCTTGCACGTTTTTGCCATATACTGGGACCATTCTGTCAGTAAGTCTTTATTGGGATTGTCATAAGTTGGTACAATGGTAATGCGTAGTCCACGAGGGACTCTTCCAACCTCCATGTAATTCGTGAGTGATGCTACTTCCCACCACTTGTTGATCTCGCGCTTACTCAGTCTTTCAAAAAGCGCTAGTTTTTGTTTTAAAGTGGAATCTCCACTCGTTTCGGCAGTATTCGCAGTTGCACCCCTCTGGGTGATAACCTGCTCTTCGCTGAAAAGGGACAGGGCTTCGGCTTCTCTCGTTTTATCCCATTCACTCATCATACAACAGGGGTTCTCCTCACGCCACGATAATTACTCTTGGCAGTCGCGTTTGTCTCCGTACACGGGTAGTATAGCGCGTAGTTCAGTGTAAAGCGCTAGGGAACAAGCACCGTGCTACACGTTTAGGGTGTGTTCGAATAGCAACCCCTCGTTTGTGAGACGCAAAACCACTACCTCCCACACCCTCCGCGCGCCAAGACACGGGCTTACCCAATTTTACTCTTGATCCACAGTTGGAGACGGTCGGAATCGTTGTAGTTACTTGTATCTCCAAATTGCTTCAAAAACGATCCTCGACCTAGCAACGCTGGTGCCGTTGGTAGCAGCAGCCGCCACACTAGATTAGAACCTGCTTCCCATGTATATATGTATATATATTAGAACCTGCTTCTCATCCACCTTCGATAGCTGGACACAGAAAACGGCACACCAGGAAAATCCAGCACAAATCCTTTATTGTGCACCTATAGAACAAGGACGACACGTGTCGGCGTTAGCCTTTATCAAGTTACCACCATTTTGTTTTCAAACATATTTAAGTCAGTTTTCCATGACAAAAACATAAAGATAGAAAACATACTATCAATTTCTTTCTGACACAAAATCATATAACAACAGTGTTCACAACCAGTAAACCTTGTTGGTAGGATCTTATATCTACATATATACACATTTACAAATTTACAATCAGCACATCCGTAATGTTCCTATGTGTACGGGTTGCCGTTGCCTACGCCAATGAACCATGTGACTGATTCCTGTCACGTGATGGTTATCGACCGCTGTGTAGCTGGGAAATGTAGTATCCCGCCACGTACGTATGCGGTTCGATACTGCTCTCAGATGCAGGACTGTGAAGCACCGTATATGAGATTCGGCTATTCGTACATGTTTTTAGTGTATAATTTTTGTATAGTTTAATGTGTCCTCGGGAGCTCCCTGAGTTCGATACAGTGTCTGGAGTATTCACACTGTCATGGATGACGGAAAGGAGTTAGGTGGTATGTCATACGTTCAAGTGCTCATAATGGGAAGTGAGGGAATGGTGAATTTGTAGTGTGAGTGTGTAATGTAGTGACTAATAATAAAGATTGGAAATGAAAGATATATTTCCGATCGGGAGTGACTAGTGTATGGCTTATCGTTCATAATTATCAGACCCTGGAGAGACGGTAATGTTTGCGTGGCAGCACCACAATTGTGGGTTGCTATGCGCGGCCTGGGCGCGATAGGGCTGAGATATGTGGGTAAGCCAGATTTAAAAGTGCTAGTGATATAAAATTTGTATTACAGAACTCATCATTCAGGAGAGAGCTTATTCCTGTCCCTGACAACTTCATATACCTATATGTGAGGATAACACCTCCCCACAATTAAGCCCCCTAGGGGTCTTACAATCCAGGTCTATGATGTATCTAGATTCTTTGACTCTCAGCTGAGTTTCGCAATCTCCACCACGTATATTTTTGGGGATTTTATCGATGCCAAAGAATCTTAAACTGCCGTTGTTACTGTTATGTTTTTCTTCATAGTGGCGAGCCATCGGGTAATTATGATCCCTATTAGTGATGGCACGTAAGTGCTGTAGGATCCTCACCTTCAGTGGGTGTTTGGTGCTGCCTACGTATCGGAGGCCACAAGGGCACTCCAACACGTAGACAGTAAACTCAGTGTTGCAGTTGATTTGTTGCCTGATCTGCTTTCTTTGTCCTGTGCCGATTAGAAAATCCTTACAGGATCTGCCATTGCGATCCGCTTTGCAGCTACCGCAGGTAGTAAATCCGAAAGGTATCGGGGGCCAATTCACCCGGGATCTATTTTCCGAATAGCTTTGGACCAATTGGTCCCTGAATGATTTTGCTCTGCGGTAGGTAACTTGTGGTCCCTGTCCTACATATGTGCCTATGATTGGGTCTGTAGTGAGTAGAGTCCAGTGTACCCTCAGAATTTTATTGAGTGCCCATGCACCCCTACTGAAATTAGTAATCATACGGGGTGGGCGTGGTTGGCTCGTTTTATTCGACTCATTCTTTCTTTTTGCTGAGTCTGAAATTTTAAATAGGACTTCCTCCTGTTTCAGATCCTTTACTTTATCCTGAGCAGTTTTGAGGGTCTCCTCACTGTATCCCCGCTGTTTAAACCGCAGAGTCATGGCCCTTTGTACTTTTTCAAAATCTGCATCAGTGCTGCAATTGCGGCGAGCCCTTAAAAGTTCCCCATAGGGTATACTTTTTTTCAGAGGTATGGGGTGGTGGCTCGCCGCATGCAGCACTGCATTGCCCGCTGTGGCTTTACAGAACAAGCGAGTGGTGATACGTTCCTCTTTTATCTCAAATGCTATATCTAGAAATTCACAGTATTTTGTACTCATGTTATACGTGAATCGTAAGTTCAAATCATTTATTTCAAGAAGACCTATGAACTGTTTAGTCTTGACAAATTTGTCAAGACTTCAGGCTGCGTTATGTTAAGAAGAGAAGGAAAATAGAGGTGAATAGCGGTTGCTTTATCCTCAAAAAATTTTGAAAGATCATCTGTCCACTCTTGGGAGTTCGGTATTTCTAACGGGTTTCTGGAGGTAGTGAATTCTTTCAGAATTTGGTGAAGTTCTCAGGAAGAATTTTCAGCTTTATTTATCCGTTCCGTAAGGAAAGCCCTCTTTGTCACCTTTATGTCACTCAAGTATCTGGAGTGCAGTGTTGTATATGCTTTTCGGTCGGTCTAATCTTTACTTTTCCGCCATTTTTCTCAGCAGTTCTGCACAGAGACACACAAGTTTTTAACCAAGGGGCAGTTCTAATCTTGCACTTGACTTTACTCAAAGGGGCAATTTTGTTGAGTGCTGTCTCTATGGCATTATCAAAATGTCATGCTGCTGTATTTGCACTTATAGGTGGGGATACCAAATCAAAATGAAAATGTTTAAAAAACATAGGTAATGTGATTTTTTTTAAAGGCCTACGTAATGTGTGCTCGCTTTCCAGTGCCACTTTAGTTAAGGCCATGGAAAAAGTGAATTTCAGTAAATAATGATCTGTCCAAAGTAATGGAATGGGAGAGGCTACCATGATGTCAGGGGAATTTGAGAAAAGAAGGTCCAACGTGTGACCAGCCTGATGTGTTGGGCCTGTGACATTTTGAACAAGATCCAAAGTTTTCATATTGGAGATTAATTTATCAGTATCCAGATTAGATTGTATTTCCGCATGGTAATTAAAATCACCTATAAGAATGAAATTATCGGAGGCCAGAACATAAGGTCCGATGATCTCAAGTAATTTGTTTGCTAAATCTCCTTTGGCACCCGGGGGTCGATATATTACATCTACTTTCCAGATGTTACTTAGAGATCCCTCAATCTTAAATACAATGATTTCAATGTGGTTAGAGACAAAGTTTTCTAGACTAACAATGTTAACGTTGGTGGAGGTTGCAATTAGTAGGCCGCCCCCTCTGCTGTCTATCCTATCGAGTCATGTTATTTTGTACTTGGGAGGGAAGACAGTGCGTACGTCAGGAGAGGCATTTTCGTGCAGCCAGGTTTCGGAGACAAAGCTAATATCCGGAGCTTCAGTGTCAAGAAGACTCCAGATTTCTAGGCATTGTTTTGAAATTGATCGGGCCTTAAAATATATAGCATTAAGTTGTTGCCAGATCTACAAGTATTGGGCAAGTTTATTCTGGGTGATATGAAGGTCTTAGTCTCGTTATAAGGAAAAGCCAGACAAGAGATTTCTGGACACCTAGCTATTTCTGCTATTAGGGCCTCGGAGGGGTCGATCAAGGCGGTATTTATTTTATTTATTTCCTCGTTAGAATATCCGAAGTTAATCATGTTTCCAAGGGAATGGAGCTAAAGCAACAATACTGTCCCAGGTGGGTAGGCGCAAGGGTCCTGGCGGCTGGCGGCATTTGGGCGTGCGCAGACGGGCTTGCCTTTGGCGTGCCTTGGGCGCGCTAGCGGCCCACCACTGCGCGCGTCCGCTCCCTACTCCTGTTTAAGTAGGCGGTGGATGAGAAAAGGACTGGAACGTTAGATCGTGCTTCCGGTAGTGTAACCGGAAGTGTATGGTGCCAAAAAGCCGACCCTCCATTCAAACGGCACAAGCCATGTCGGACAGGGATCTATGGCTGGTGTAAGAGGCAGAAAATGCGAAGGAGACGGTCTTGGTACGACGCAAGTTTAAAAGCAGTGAGAGCGTAAGTTGAAACAGTTGTCCTGTATTCTTCTGTTTTCACACGAACATTAAAAGCTAACACAAAGTTAAAACAGTTTTCCGGTATTTATCAGCCTTCATACAAACATACCAGCAGTATCAGATTTGGGCACACAACAACAGCGAGGACCTCAGTCAGGGGGGCTCCTTAAACATGTTTTCCCCATGTAATTTCCCCACAGGATTTCAGATTTGACTACAGCCTGTACCGCTGAATTTAATTGAACTAAATTTGGCAGAAAGCTAGATCTTGGTCCACAAAGAGTGTTTTTAGTAATTGGGTGCAAACCTGTTTAGTAGTTTTGAAGTTATTGAAAGAAAAAGATTTAAATATATCTAGATGCGAATCCACCGCTATAGATCCGTGGATCCCCATGCCAACCACAATGCTGTGATTGGCTGGTCACAAACTGAGAGGAAAGTTGCAGCAGCTATGGGACTCGGATCCAATGGGGAGGAAATTAAACTTAAAAGTGTTGAAGGGGTCTGGGTAGAGGTACCCATATCCCACAGTATTGATTGAGGGATCTGTGAGAGATGCTTCATGGGCAAAAATTGCCCCAATTATTATTATTTTTTTGCTCAAGCGAGGATCCACGGATCCATGTTGTGCTCAGCATGGCCCTTATAAGAATCCTCAACAAATCTGCGGATCCAGCCCTGACTTAAAAAAAACACCTACATACACTCTCTCATACACTCACACAACCACTCACACTACCACGCACACATCCACACACCTACTCACACACCCATACAGTCACTCACACACCCTCTTTTACACCCATACAGTCACTGACACATCAACTTAGAGAACCATTGACACACCCACTCACAGACTCACACAGGCACTCACATACCCACACACACTAACACACCAACACAACCACTCACAGACCCACACATACACCCATGCAGCCCCTCATACACACACCAACTGTCTTAAATGTGTTGTTGTTTTGTATTGAATATGTGCTTTTGTCTGGGAACGGATCTGCAGATCCATTGCGGATCCTCCTGCAATCAGGATTCCATAGAGCTGAGTGAAAAGTTTTTTTGAAGAATTTGAAAGCAAAACATAACCAGTGTTTTGGAAAAGGGCTGGCTCTGAAAACAGCCTTTGTGTTTATGGTGTGTAGATGATAACTACACATAGAACAGGATGCAGTCTTTTAAGTTATTGAGGAACGCCCTGTTGTCTGTGACTGTGAAATTTACTCTGTCTTTTCGATATATTCCATCCATGTTGTAGTGTAAGTTGTTATGGTATATAGAGTCCATGCTGTGGTATTGGAGAAAGGCAGAAACAGCTTTATTTACATGTTTCCTGGTTTTCTCTATCTGCAGATGAAATTGAATTGACCACTGCCGCTTTTGTCTTTGGCAAATGTTGAAGACCAAAGCAGTATGTGGGAAAAGTGACATTAATTAACCAAAGATATCCTTCTTTAGGATTTCCAGTCCTACCCCAGTAATCGTGCCTAAGTCATTTCCTCCACAGTGCACAATCATGAGGTTTGGATGTTGGCAATCTGCACTGCTTTCAACCAAGGGCAACAATTGATGCCACTTTAACCCTCTCTGGCCAACCCACGTATTGTCTGCATTAGATAAACCAAGGACCCTGTCAATGCCATACACTCTAGCAGTCTCACTGGCCCAAAACTCAAAACTATGGCCCACAATCCAGACTCTGACCATTGGAGACATGCAGGAGTAGCACACAGCAAAAGACTGCAGCAGAATGTGGCAGTTTTAAAGATGAAAGGCAGCTAACATGGAATACAGCAAGTGAAATATAAAATAACATATTTGACGTGATGGTGAAGATGTGCTGGGAACTAAAATTAGGTAGTGAATTTATGAAAAAAGTAACTGTAACTAACTATGTGCTTGGCTTTAGAAAAGTAAAAAAAGTTATATTCGTTGGGACATGCTTGGAATTGCTAACAGTCAACCACACCTCCTACAGTTAATGTGAAGCTAGTATGCTGTTTAGAGAAGATCTTATGAACCTTTGACCTACTGGTAGGCAGAGACTTTTGTAAACATCATTACCATGGACACGGAGCTAAAAGAGTTTGGGGGAAGGCAACAAAAGAGACTGCAGAGTGAAGATGAAAAGCAGAGTAGTGTACAAATATTTCTCAGTAGGGAGCATATGTCTTGTAAAATATTCATGAAAAGCTTTAATAACAGATTGTTGAATGTTTTAAGGGCTTTCTTGTGGATTCACAGATCAGCTGCGAATTGACCGGGGGTGCACGCTGAGTACCACAGAGGATCTGCGTATCTGCAAAAAGTAATACCAAAATGGTCTTCTCAGGAAATATGGAATAGGTTAAGAAAGAGTGGCCATTTGGTAGTGGTATAACAAAAATAAAAGATGAAAGGAAATCTGAGTAAGAGCACATTGGGAAGGATAGCCAATTTGGATACGTTTCTACTGAGAGTGTAGGAGGATTTCATATTTTCGAATTGAGATTTGCAGTGGAAAAAAGATGTTAACAGATATTACAACAAATGTTGCACAAAAGCAAAGAGATTTTACAGGTATGTTAATTAGGTTGTACTTTAAAAAAGTATATTTAAAAATATTTCTGAATGTATACAAGCTAAAAGAAAATGTGTAGTTTCTAGATAATGTAATAAAAAGCAAAATAGAATGAAGCTTTGATAACAATATTAACTTAAAATATAGGGCCAAATTCACAAAGTTAAACTTACACTTTGGTGCAATTTACTACTTTTCAGTATTCACAAAGGTAAAAGTAGGAAAAAGTCTAACTTTTCTAGCAGTAACTAGTAGTTACTATTTCTTACTAGTAGAAACTTACCTGATTAGGATAAAATCATTACAGATTTCCCTTTTTTACTGCATGAAAACATATGAGTCCGTTCAAAGAGGCAACACTAGAAACCCACATTATATAAATCACAAACAGTCATTTATTATCTACCCATGCAAATGGCATTTTTTATTCTAACACATAGGGCCACACCTACAGCCATCGGTTTTTGCAACTCGCAAATTGCGATTTTTAGCGACTAGCAATTTGCGAGTTGCAAACCTGATGTACATCAGTATCTCATACACTGGTTTCAATTCCCAAATTGGTCGCAAGGGACATGCCTCATTAATATTCATGAAGCAGGTCACAATAAGCAACCCATTGTGACTCCTTTTTATTAGAGCGGTACAAAAGGGGGTGGTGATGGACGGACCATCTGACCCTTGCTCACTTTGCCACTGGATTCAAGCAAGCCGGGCTGAAGACTGCTGAAATGCCAGAGACCGGTCCTCTGAAGCTTGTTTCCAGTCAAGGGAAGGCATGGCTTGGCAGTTCGGGCTTGACTGTTCCCATGAGGCACAGGGTCAGACTGATTTGCATATGGCCATGTCTGAACTGGGGTGGCAGAGTAGGCTAAAGAAAGGTGATGGATTAAACCCAGATCTGTTGACTGGGTGTTAGTGTTTGATTAGTTCAGATGGTCCGTCCATCACCACCCCCTTTTGTACAGCTTTGTTCGCCATAAGTTGGCAGGATATGCTCAGACGTGAGTCCCTTGCTCACTTTGCCACTGGATTCAAGCAAGCCGGGCTGAAGACGGCTGAAATGCCAGAAACCGGTCCTCGGAAGCTTGTTTCCGGTCCAGGGAAGGCATGGCTTGGCAGTTGAGGCTGGACTGTTCTCATGAGGCACAGGGTCAGACTGATTTGCATATTGGCATATCTGAACTGGGGTGGCAGAGTGGGCTAAAGAACGGTGATGGATTAAACCCATATCTGTTGACCGGGTGTGAGTGTTTGATTGGTTTAGATGGTCGGTCCATCACCACCCCCTTTTGTACCGCTTTGCTTGCCATAAGTTGGCAGGGTATGCTCAGACATGAGTCCCTTGCTCACTTTGCCACTGGATTCAAGCAAGCCGGGCAGAAGATGGCTGAAATGCCAGAAACGAGTCCTTGGAAGCTTGTTTCCGGTCCAGGGAAGGCATGGCTTGGCAGTTCGGGCTGGACTGTTCCCATGAGGCACAGGGTCAGACTGATTTGCATATGGCCATGTCTGAACTGGGGTGGCAGAGTGGGCTAAAGAACAGTGATGGATTAAACCCAGATCTGTTGACTGGGTGTGAGTGCTTGATTGGTTTAGATGCTCCGTCCATCACCACCCCCTTTTGTACAGCTTTGTTCGCCATAAGTTGGCAGGGTATGCTCAGACGTGAGTCCCTTGCTCACTTTGCCACTGGATTCAAGCAAGCCGGGCTGAAGACGGCTGAAATGCCAGAAACCGGTCCTCGGAAGCTTGTTTCCGGTCCAGGGAAGGCATGGCTTGGCAGTTCGGGCTGGACTGTTCTCATGAGGCACAGGGTCAGACTGATTTTCATATGGCCATGTCTGAACTGGGGTGCCAGAGTGGGCTGAAGAACGGTGATGGATTAAACCCAGAGCTGTTGACTGGGTGTGAGTGTTTGATTGGTTCAGATGCTCCGTCCATCACCACCCGCTTTAGTATTCCTTTTTTAGGTCTCGCTGGTGCCAACAAGACTTATAGCTGCAGTGTTTGCCTCCAAGGGAGACAGACCTGGAGCCAGACCTGTGCACAAGCAGACACCGGTCTGTGAACGCGCGGGAACGCCAACGCGCACGCTCACGGCGTCACTCTCCTGTCCTCCCGCGTCTCTTTCGAGGCACGCTCCAGGCCGACTTGCTATGTGCGTGCTCCAGCATTTCCGTGGCCCATTTACCGCAGCATGGTACCAACGGGCTTGGGGGCTGGAGGTAGACGACATGTGGTAAGTGAGGGCCGGGGGGATTTGTTTGCTTGTTATACTTGTGTCTGGAAGGTGTCCCCTGTTATCACAAAACACCCTTAAAATTGTTATCAATCAGGAAATATTTCCCTGTTATAGTAGCAACCGTAGTCTCGGGAAGTAGGCTTTATTTATATGGCTGAGATACCCGCCACCCCCTCTCAACACAATCCCCAAAGGAGGGAAACCGGAAACAGTTCTTGAAGTTTTTGGAAGAGGGAGGGAGTGACCCTCCCCGGCCGTATTTATTAAAACAAAAAATTAAAACATTAAACAGTTTCATATTAATGTACAATTTCATTACCACATTGCGATGTTTGGCTAACCTTAACAGATTCTCTAATACAGAGGTTCTCCTAGCCGAACTAACAACCTACAAAACATTTTCTTGAAATATTGAAATTGTACATCCTAACGTTTAAGGGCCAACGGCAAGGTCGTAACCGGTGTCAAGATCCCTAACCAGAAATACCCCCCCCCACTTGGGAGGGGCGACAGCACTGAGGCGTACCTCAAGTGCAACTACCAATTTCCCTTGACTTGACGGGGGCCCCAATAAACTCGACGCCACTTAAAGGTCGTTCGAGGACTCGTGTGAGTATCTAGAAGGTAGCGTAGACCTCCCCCCAAACCCCACACAACTTACCACATCTGCCGTCGCAGACGTCACTGGCCCCGGGAAATTCCCCAGGAGGTGGCTGTAACCCCTCCTACACAGGAAGGGGCCTTGACCGCCTTTCCTTTCCTTCCGGCGGCCCATCCTTAGAAGGGACCGCCTCCCCGTTGAGGGGCCAAAGGCCACCTCTCCCGAGCGCTCCCATCCGTGTTGGGTGACGCCCACTCATAGGGATCTTCCAATTACTGCTCACCGATCATGACCTTACCGCCCGACCAAAATAAATACGACAATGCTAACTAAACCAACAATACATTGGCCACTATGACCAAAATAGGCATGCTTATAAATGGACACTAAAAAAACGAATATCTTTAATCACAAAACATACATAAAATCGACCAACTTTATTACACACTCAATATCAACACGATAATACCACAACCTGTAAACGAAATAGAATTATTGATCCATTTTATTACAAACAACTGGCTGTCTTCAGGGGCTGGTGGGTGGGTCAAAATTGGCTCTTCGTTCCGTCTCGAGCTCACGTGCAGCGAGGGGGTGCAGCTTCAGAGCACAGGAACAAGAGGATGTCTTCTGGTCTTGCGTCCCTTTTTATCCGTCTTCAGGGCGGGCGTAAACCCACCCCTGCCTGCCCCGAGGGCGTGGCCAGCCGCGTCAGTGTCTAGGCCAGCCCACTCTAGGGCGGGAAAGAGCGCGCCCCGGCTACGCCGCTTCGGGCATACCAGCCGAGACGCGCCTCCCGCCCAAAATGGCTTCCCGGGGGGATCGAGGTACTCTGCCATACGTTCGGGGGGACCGAGTGGTCGCCCCTTTCCATATGGCTGAGATACCCGCCACCCCCTCTCAACACAATCCCCAAAGGAGGGAAACCGGAAACAGTTCTTGAAGTTTTTGGAAGAGGGAGGGAGTGACCCTCCCCGGCCGTATTTATTAAAACAAAAAATTAAAACATTAAACAGTTTCATATTAATGTACAATTTCATTACCACATTGCGATGTTTGGCTAACCTTAACAGATTCTCTAATACAGAGGTTCTCCTAGCCGAACTAACAACCTACAAAACATTTTCTTGAAATATTGAAATTGTACATCCTAACGTTTAAGGGCCAACGGCAAGGTCGTAACCGGTGTCAAGATCCCTAACCAGAAATACCCCCCCCCACTTGGGAGGGGCGACAGCACTGAGGCGTACCTCAAGTGCAACTACCAATTTCCCTTGACTTGACGGGGGCCCCAATAAACTCGACGCCACTTAAAGGTCGTTCGAGGACTCGTGTGAGTATCTAGAAGGTAGCGTAGACCTCCCCCCAAACCCCACACAACTTACCACATCTGCCGTCGCAGACGTCACTGGCCCCGGGAAATTCCCCAGGAGGGGGCTGTAACCCCTCCTACACAGGAAGGGGCCTTGACCGCCTTTCCTTTCCTTCCGGCGGCCCATCCTTAGAAGGGACCGCCTCCCCGTTGAGGGGCCAAAGGCCACCTCTCCCGAGCGCTCCCATCCGTGTTGGGTGACGCCCACTCATAGGGATCTTCCAATTACTGCTCACCGATCATGACCTTACCGCCACAGGCCGGATAGTTGACCGGCTATCCGGACCCCCCAAAAAGCTCCTACCTAAAGGTCATGCTTTAACGTTTTTAACCATGCTAAGAAGTCTCCTATGAGTAACTCATTCCCCACCCGAGACAAATGCACACCATCCCCCAAATACATACTGTCATCATTAATACAGCCATGCAATGTCCCGGAACGGAACAACCTACTCACTTTGTTATTAAGCTTTCTTACAGAATGATTCAAAGCAGGAATAGAAATAGCCCCCCGCCACACCTTTCGTGGGATCATATGGGACCACGCAATTGTGCACCCCGGAACTCTCCTCGCCAACCAACTTACAGTGGAAAGCATTGCCTCCAGGAGAAGTCGTCTACCGGTGGTGACCAAATCATTGCCCCCTAAATGTACTATGACTATAGACGGCGGTGACCTCGTCCGCCCTAACAAACCCTCAAAATATGCTTGAAACTGGTCAATACAGAGACCGCATCTTCCGTAGAAGGACACCCTGTACCCTGTACCCGTATTCCCCAGCTACGTGAATCATGTCACCTGCTTTGAATACGTCCGCGGCACGCCTCACGTATGAGTGGCCCACGACCCACACCTCCTTTTCCACAGCCGGTGATGTCTGACCGCTGGCCCGGTGTTGGGTCGACTGCATAGTCCGCCCCGCCTCGTAGGCTTGCGCAACTGAAAACCAAACAAAAACAAGAGGCGTGAGTACATCATTACAGCTTTAAAACATGTGCAACCGCACATACCTCTTATAACAATTGGAGGACCAACGCCCCACTCGTTTCACTTGTTCAACATTAAGACCCCTGGCTGTAGCTTCCGTAGCAGCCCCTATCCGAAAGGAATGGGTCCCAAACTCGCCCGGGTTCAAGCCCGCAGCGGCAATTGACATCGCAAGCACCCGCTGAAACTGAAATTTCGTCAGTGGGGTGGCGTCCGCGTGTCTCAACAAGGTCCCCCCCCATAATGCCACCCTTCGTGCTAGGTAATCTTCTAAACACTTTACCGGACACATGGAGGACCCGGGAATCCTGCGTATGATTATGCAGTCACCCATCCCGTCTTGGTCGGTCTTGGACCTGACAAAGGAAACAGTCATTGCCTCTCCTCTGATCTGAACGTGTTCTCGGCACAAACCCCCCGCCACATCCTGTTTGTTCTTTGCCACCAGTTCGCTTACCCGCATCGCCCCGTGAAATGCTAACATAAAAGCGGCTCGAAACATCACCGCCTCGAACTGAGATGAACATGTGACAGTGAGTGTAGCCAACAACTGGGCCAACCTATCCAAACCTATCGGGCGCCTCTCATCTATTCTGCGACCCTCAAGGCGTTGCCACCCACGCAGCGCTTTCTGTACAACGAAAGACGCTGTCGGGTCCTGGATACTATGGGCCCTGGCAACAAAGGAAATAGCAGCACGATGCCTCTGGGCCGTAGCCACCGATTTCCCAGCCCTACGTAAGGACATCAGAAAATTCACTACCCAGTCCTCATGGCCCCAAAGCCCCTCTCTATCAGTCCCCAAAAAGGCTAAATAGGACCGAAACGCCCCTTCATATGCCTTCCTCGTCCTTGGTGCTAGACTCTCTCCCACGAGGTGACGAAGTTCGGGGCACCGAGAGACCAGAGAGCTTCGGGAAAGGGTGCCGGCTCTGGGTCCGCTGAGGGAAGGAAACCCGAGAAAGCCTGCATATGAAAACGAGACAGTGCATCAGCCGCCTGATTCATTACCCCTGGGACATGTTTTGCTCTGAATAGCACATTCAGTTGCATACACAGTAAAACAATTTCTTTGAGCAATCTTAAAATCAGTTTACATCGCGCTGCCTGACTATTGATGCACTCGACCACGGTCATATTGTCAGACCAAAATATCACAGAGTGATCTTTGAACCCTTCTGGCCAGGTTCTCAGGGCCACCAAAATGGGAAAAAGTTCCAGGAAAGCAATATTACTTGTCAGACCATTGTCATGCCACCATGTCGGCCACCTTTGTGCCGACCATTTTGTGCCGAAGATGGCACCAAAACCTATACTACCTGCTGAATCTGTCCATAGCCCCAGCTCTTCAGAGGACACGGCTGGTTTGTTCCAGATGACTCGACCATTAAAGTCCGCCAGAAATGCTAACCAAATACGCACGTCCTGGCGGACCTCAGCCGATAATCTCGTGCGATGATGGCCCTCCTTTAGGCCGACCATAGCTTGGGCAATTGAACGAGAAAAGGGGCGGGCCATCGGTATAACTCTCAGGGCAAAATGCTGTAATTGATGCAGGGTAACTTTAGATCCATTTAGACACACTTGCAGGGCTGCCCTGAACTTCCACACTTTGTCATTTGGCAAACGAAAACAACCCTCTCTGGAGTCTAACTCGATCCCCAGAAACTCGAAGCAAGTCGCAGGACCCACCGTCTTACCTGGTGCCAATGGCACACCAAACTGCTTCATTAATACACAAAATTCGGCCAAGGCCCGGCCACATTCAAGATCCCCGGCTGCCCCAAGGAACAGAAAATCATCAAGGTAATGCATCACATGTTGGAAACCCGTCTTCTTTGTGAAGACCCATTGTAGAAAACTACTGAATTTCTCGAAATAGGCACAAGATATAGAGCACCCCATCGGCATACACCTATCCATGTAATAATAACCCTGAAACATGAAACCTAGGAGACGCTGGTCATCTGGGTGTACCGGGAGCAACCGGAACGCTGACTCGATATCTGACTTCGCCATCAGCGCCCCGGGCCCCAGGTGATTCAAAATGGCTACGGCCTCATCGAAGGATGCGTACCGCACCGAACACACTTCCGGATCTATTGCGTCGTTTACAGAAAGACCACGTGGAGCTGACAAATTATGAATCAGTCGGAACTCACCTGGGTCCTTCTTGGGGACCACCCCTAAAGGAGAACAAACAAAATTCTGTACCGGGGGTACACTAAACGGGCCGGCGACCCGACCTCGAGTAACCTCTTTCCGGATCTTACCCTGAACCACGGTCGTATGCTGCAGGACGGAAAGTTGATTTTTACACTTCTCGAGACCCTGAAAGTCCCCTACCGGGATGCGGAAACCATACGAAAAACCGTTCCGCAGCACCCCAGCAGAAGTACGATCCGGGTATTCACTGAGCCAGGGAATCATCGCCAAGGTATCAATCGGGGTAGGTAAAGGCGCCCCTCGGGCTACGTTAGACCTGTTTGGCGCCTCCTCTCCCCCCGTTATCACCCGTTTTGGCTCTGCACGTGGACTCAGGATGGGACGACCCGCACCCACTACATTCATGTTTAAATTTACACGACCCCTGGGGCCTGGTACATTTACCTCTGTTGAAATTGAAGCAAAACCCCCTTTTTCCTGTATTGCCGGCAGGTCTCGAGTAATCGTTGGTACTCGTACCTGACCGAAAGGGCGTCCCCCCATATTGGCGGGAGGATTCGCCAACATTACTTCCTACCAATGGCATTTTCAACATACCTGTCTCCTTCATTTTATCCCATGTCAAAGAATCATAACAATCCCAGGTTAAGCTTTTATTATGCTCTTTTGCCTTTCTAAAAAGATTATCGTAGCAGAACCAATGGTTACCCTGGTGTGATGTCGAGTACCCCATGATTCGTGACTGATAGGTCGGCAACTCGGAAAGCAACTCGGGCCTACGTTCGCCCAAGATCGACGTAAAAATTCCCCATGCATTGCCCCAATTGCCGATAGTCTCATTTACTTTAAAGGCGGCCATTTTTGCCCGCCAAACACTCGGATGCATAAGATCTTTCTGACCCTTAACATGCTCCACCTCATAATGATCAACAAGCAACGAGAAGATGTTCACATATTCCCCCGCCCAAATCTTCTCCTTAATTGCCAAAGGCACATGTTGACCCAACCTTTCTCTACGAGAGGGTGCTGACTCATCCCTCGCAATCGGCAATGGCCGCTTACCTGCACTGGACGCTGCATCTGCGGTCGCAACCGTCCCTTGTGGCTTGTCGACTACTGCAGCCGGCGCGGACACCTTGGCTGCATCCCGTTTCTCGCGCAATTGCTTCATCAGCGCCTGGGCCTCGGCAGCCGTGGCGCCCTCACTACTGTCGCCCAACCACGCTGCAAGTTGTGCTGCCAGCTCGGGCGGCATATCCTCCTTGGACACCGGGGTGACCACTACAGGAATTGGATTCCCCTCCGCCGGTACTGGGGTTGGCGCTTCGAGCGGGGTACAGGGAACCGGGGCGCCTCCCCCAGCTGGTCCCCTCCTTGGCCTCTTGGCTCTTCCTCCTGGAGCTGCTCCAGCCGACGGACGCTCCGGCCCCCCTTCCCCGTCTCTCTCCGCCACCCGTTTCTTCAGCTCAGTCATCTCCTTCATGAGAACCCGAACCATCTGTTCGGTCGTCATTCTCTTCCCGCCTTTCTTGGGCATTTCTCCGACAGAGTATCTGTAAGACAAAAGAAAGATTACAACGCTCAAAATTGGCTCTTCGTTCCGTCTCGAGCTCACGTGCAGCGAGGGGGTGCAGCTTCAGAGCACAGGAACAAGAGGATGTCTTCTGGTCTTGCGTCCCTTTTTATCCATCTTCAGGGCGGGCGTAAACCCGCCCCTGCCTGCCCCGAGGGCGTGGCCAGCCGCGTCAGTGTCTAGGCCAGCCCACTCTAGGGCGGGAAAGAGCGCGCCCCGGCTACGCCGCTTCGGGCATACCAGCCGAGACGCGCCTCCCGCCCAAAATGGCTTCCCGGGGGGATCGAGGTACTCTGCCATACGTTCGGGGGGACCGAGTGGTCGCCCCTTTCCATTAATAGTTGTCTATGTAGCGTGAACTTCAGTAGCTCGGTTTCATAGCACAGCTCAGGGTGGGGCAAATCCTGATAAAGGAGCTGCAGTTGATACTCGCTCACCCGCGCACCTATTTCGGGAGCTCACGATCACAGTCGCACTTGCTGAGGGAGGTACCAGTACATTAAAACAGACATTTTTAACTTCTGTACACAAGGGCTCATCACACTTACGGGAACTGCCTGCAGCATGGTTTTCTCTACGCATTTATGTTTCTTTTTTACTTTGTAAAGATAATATTTGAAAATGTAATTGTAAGTAAATACAGCATTTTTTATCTAATCTACTTTGATGACCAGCATATTATGGGTTATATTCTCCCGTATGCTAATCAACTTAGATACCACCTTGCTATTTTTGTGGCATATGTAAAACAGAATGAAATAAACACTTGTGTGCCAATCAATGTTACAGAACGGCACTTAAGCTCTGAGAAAATTGGTTTTGATACCTTTGCTGAATGTAAATAAAATATATTTTTGTTCAAAAATTTTTAGCTTTGTAAAAGAGGTTAAATAAGAGGGCCAAGTAGTGAAGAATTCAATTGCCCAACATGTACATTGGTGAGCCAGAGTTATAGCTCCCAGAATGCATTGTGTGAAAGTGAACGTTCAGGACTGGTACATGGCATCCCTGATGACAAACACTTCCGTATCAACATGCTTTCCTGCAACATTCAGGCCACCATGTGCGCTTTAACTTTCCAAGCTTCCCTGGACAGTGCCGCTTCTTTGAATAGTTCTCGCATTTACAAGTTTTTGTGCTATTGGCATTGTAAATCACAATGCCTTTTATTTATGTTTTAATTAGCAAAACAGATAAATAATAGGCATTGTTATTTACAATACCAATAGATTAAACTCTTACAAATGCAAGACCTATTGCATTGAAAATGCTTGTTATTAGAGCACTTTATTTTTCTAAATGCTACCCGTTTTTCTTAAAGGAAACAGGATGTGTTTTAAAAATAAAAATTAAAAGTTTCTTTTTTTTTTTTAAGTTTGAAGTTTATTAAGGCATAAAGAAGAAAAGACAGTACATGAAGAAACAATCATAAGTTATAAAAAACAAGAAATCTCTCTTACATTGGAATGGAATTGATCATAGAAATAACGTAAAATAGAAACAATATGTGTTAAGAAAGTCAGGAATATTGAGGGTAAGGGAAAAACATTAGAATCATATATCGTAGAAGTGACAAAAAAGAAATCATAGTTTGCATCAATAAACTTACATATACTAAGATAAAACAATCATGGTGGTTTTTGAACTTCGACATTACGTAATGGAGAATTGGGAGATGGTCTGGAAATTCTGGATAGATATTCGGTAAGGGGGAGCCATAGAAGGTCACGTTTAATTGCTAGGGAAATAGGGGAGACAAAATTGGTATCTAGACGATGGTTAAAACACACTGCATTCCACCATGCAGAGAAGGAAACATCCTTAGCCTGCTTCCAATGCAATGTAATATGATGAAAAGCAATGGCTATCAGGAGATCGAGTAGTTTGTGTTTATGATGGGGTCCAGAAAGATCAGGGGAAAGGGAACCTAGAAAAATGTGAAGGATTGAAAAGGGGAGAGTAATGTTGAAAATTCTATGAATTTGGGACCAAACTAATTGCCAGAAATGGAGAATGGGAGGGCAGTCAAAGAGCATGTGTTTCAAATCAGCTAAAGGACAAGGACAGGACCAACAAGTGGAAGGAGTGTCTGAGGAGAAAGAAGACAGAATTAAGGGAGTATATAATGTACGATTATAGATAAAAAATAAGGTTTGGGTAGTATTGGCAGCTCTAGATGTACTATGAATTTTAGACCAAATTTTATCCCAAAGAATAGGGGGCCAGTTTTGAGACAAGTCTTCCTCCCAAGCCAACTCAACCTTAGATTTAGTACGTTCAGTCGATGATTGTAGAGCTTTATAGAGAAAAGAAGCAGAGGGGGATTGGTCAAGGGCATTAGAGATGGAAAGGTGAGGTATAGGAATAGAGTTGGTAACAGGGAGGGAGGAAAGATATTGGATAAGGGAGGGTTAAAAGTTTCTTTTAATTTTTTTTTTTTACAGTGGGCAGTGGTCCGTGAAACCACTGCCTACTCTGAAAAAATGTTACCGCCGTTAATCACAAAGGGAAAGGGGTCCCTGGGGACCCCATCTCGTCAGCAAATGGCTTACCACCAATTTGAAATTGGTGATAATCTGCAAATGTTTTGAGACTGCATCACTGGTCGCAAAACAGTTATAATCACCAGTATGACTCGGTATTAAGTATAGTGACTTGCAAACCCTACTTTGCGAGTCGGTAACAGTTTACTGACTCACAAAATAGGGTTTGCATGTAGGAAGATACTTTTCAATGTTAGCAAATGGCCTGTCGTACATCTGTCCCATAATTGTACGTTTGTACAGTAACGAAACTTAGCAATGTGCTGTTCATATCATATTTTGTTTTCTAAATGTTCAGTTAAGTGCACATCGCACTGAAGAATGTATTTGTTCAAATTAATTAAAAGTTTAATGTCCGAAGTCCTGTGGAAGTCACAGAAGGTGAACCGTGCTTATCAGGGATGGTTTAACTTCTGTTCTTGGCACAGCCTCTGAGGCCAGGGATTGCAAAGGCAGAGTCAAGGGTCACAAGGGGCAAGCCAGTGGTCACAGAAGTCCCAAAATGGTCTTGAATTCACCAAGGGCTGAGAGGCAAACGTCTGTGACCTATTACTGATTTGAAGGGAATCAGTGTCTCCAAGGCATCTGAACTCCTACAATGAATATGTTTTTTTTTCATCAAACAGGGGTAGACACAGAGAGGGTTAAGTCCTCCAGAAGAAATACTCTAATTTTGTTGGATTCAGTTTGGCCCAAAGTCTTTCTAAGATCAGACAAAGAGGAGGAGGGTTGAGCAGGGAAAAAAGCTAAATAACAATATAAAGGGATTGTTTTTTTGTCATGTTTATTTGTTGGGTTTTTCTGAGATAATGAATCCAAACAGAGATTCTAGATATTACCAACCATTTAATGTACAATGTATACCCACATTACAACTTTTATCTAATTTGCAATCAATAAAGATTGAATGGGACCTCAGAAGATATAAACTTGCTGAGTTGTCTAACAAATGTAGGAATCGGGGACCAGGCAAGGTGTGGGATTGTGTGGGGGTGGGGGGTTGGAATAGGAATAAAAAGGAAGGCAAGACTTTGACAAAATGGGCTGTGTAAGGATTTAACAAAACCCAAAGGGAAGTCTCAGCGAGGGGCAGGTTGGGTGCTTGCTCGACAGGGGTAAGGTGCTGAAGTCAGTGGTCTGGGGTTTCAATGAGGACTCTTGGGGTGGGTTGGCTAGTCGGGAAATCAATGTGCCCAGCTATGGGCCATCGGGTGGTGATATACCCCCTGGCATCCTCCCTATGTAGCACTGCAGCTTCAGCCCTAGTTCAGTGGGTAAAAGCACTTGGCCAATGTTCTGGGCTAGGGGGAGCAGACAAATTCTAACGTGCTGTGATCATTTTTTTGGGCATGACGAAGGCTAAATCAAGAAAGCATTTTACAAGTTTGCATTACATGGTCTGGTGTATATACCCAGATGAGATACCCCGGATGCCGTCACTCTTTCCAGTTAGGAATCTATAGTGCTCTAGTACATATGTATCTGCAGGCAATTCCATTAAATATGTCTTAGGTCTGAACCAAGAGCATTGCATCTGGCAGAAGTGCTCAGTGGAGTATAAAAAGTTGAATGATTTTGAGACGGAAGTTCCACAGCCCTTTACCATTCCTTCGATAAGCACAAAAGAGTAACCCGTAGAAGTAGGGGTAAGGTTTGAGGCAGCTGAATGTTACGGTGCAGAAGTCAAAGGCGGCCCCCCCTGTATTAGTGGGGGGTCAGCAGTATCTGTGTCCTCTAGGTAATGGTCCAACAGACAGACAGCCCTAACAGCCGAGCTTCCTGCTTATAGTGCTCACAATTGGGGGCTCCAAAGCCTCCCTGTTCTGGGGTAAGCTGAAGTTCAGGTAACCCCCTGAGAGGGCTTGGAGCTCCTGAATAAATGAGTGAGAAAGAATCAGCGTAAGGTTCACGAAGTAATGGAGAAGATAGTGTGGTACTGAAGATTTTGGACCCGTGTTATAAACATCGTCGTATTGTGACGATTTTGGTCTCAGCAGACCGGTAATGATTGAGATACTATGCATAAGCATTTCCGTCATATTCGAGTGACGAAAACACCCTGAAATCAGAGTTTCCGTCCTGAACCCTCGGGTTCCATTTTGTGAACGGCAGCCATTTTGTGATTGCCCTCACCTAGGCCCAATAACTAAAGCCGAGATCGAGTCAGAAGGACACATATACCTTCGCTGACTCCTCTGTGACCCGGGCGAGCTGAGTCCACTGCCTGAAGCCAAACTTGTTAGCTAAGACCCTTGGTATCTTTCGTGTGGTTTATTGCCAAACATGTTCGGCCAGTACCTTTCCCAGTGGCCGAATGAGATTAGCATCGAAGCGCAACATGTCATAAACCTTTCAACGCACACAAACCATGCCTAATCTTACACACACCTGTCCCTGTTTCTTTCTTTATGACTTACTTTACGAGGAGGAGGTGCCCGTTTTTATTGGGGGTCCGCCGATATCTGATGAAAATACTGGGCCTTGCCGGATAATTGATTATGGGCTGAACAAACTGAAATATGGGCTTGTCATCATGACTCTGCTTTTTCTTTGTAGTGAAAATATGTGAATGGTCAACTGTAAAATAAGGAATGTTTGCCTAAAGCATAATATTTTGTATAAAAAGAGAAGGCTGGCTTTGTAAGATTGAGCAGTCTCCTGAGAACATACACCGTGTTGTACTTCTAGGATACCTGTTACTGGCTGCAGCCAATAAATACGATCTTTGACTTCACCTAGAAGACTTTGTGATTCTGTAGTCTGAAACAGGAAGAACTCAAAGTCTTTTGGTGTGTTCCCTGGCACCGCTGGGTTCTTAAAAACCCAGTACTTCAATAGAGGAAGATCACTATTTTGGCAATCTTTGCTCTGGTAGAGGTGACCCCCATTGACAAATTAATGTCAAGCAAGTCATGAGCAATATGAAATACCCGGACCGAGATAGCCAACTGAGAAGGGCTCCCATTTAATGTGGACTTCTTCCCATGCCCATGATATGTGGTGTGGCCTCAGGAAGTAAGGGAAATAAAGAGGACTTACCCCAACGGACCTTAAAGCCCGAAACCTGGTTAAATTAGATGAGGAGAGATGCAATGGGGTAAGGCTGGAGGTAATGTAATGTAAATAGAGCAGGCCATCATCCACATATAGGGATATGGCATGGGGCCATTCGTTAAGGGGATTCCCTCGACTGTGCCATCCATCTGGGCCCTGGAAGCCAATGGCTCCTGTCATATCAGCTGGACCAATACCAAGCTCAGGATTTTACAGTCTATGTTAAACATTGCGGTGGGATGATAAGAGGCCATGCACATGGGGTCCTTGCAGTGTTGAAGTTGGAGGGCTAACGCTCCCTGAAATGATTTATAGAATCTGGCCGGTAGACAATCAGTATCAGGTGATTCACCCGTAGTCATATCTACAATTGTTGTCTTTATCTCCTGGACCATAAAGGGAGTCTACAGATCCTACCTCTCATACCTCAGAGAGAGCGGCTGGCCCCAGGAAAGTTTGGAGGTCCAGAGGAGCATGGTCTGGTGCAGTGCGATAGAGGTCAGCATAGTATTAGGTGAAGGCTTTGTGTATCACCTGTTGGTAGTGAATGATCCTCCTATCTTGGCCTCTGATTCCCATCCGTAAAAATTGTTTAGTATCCCTACTGGCCAGACATGCCAGTAAGCAGACCGACTTGTCCCTCTCCGAATGTGTTATGGTGGAGTACGCATCATAGTCTAGGCACCTAAGGTGCTGAAGTAGCGGGGTCTCCATCTCTCAGATGGAACAAGAGAGGAAAGGAGTTGGGGGTCCTGTGTGGCCCTCCTCTCCATGTCTTTATATTCTCACTCAGCTGCCTCTACATCACTCAAGCTTGTGGGTCAAATCCCTACCATTCTTTTTATGCTCTCCCCTCAGATGACCACTTCGGTACTGTTAGAAATGGGATTTCTGGTGCATGCACCTAAGCCAGGCAGAAACCACCACTCTAGTCAGATCAAGGGAGTTACACGCTGAATTTAACCCCTGCTCACCCCCTTGGTAGCTTGACACGAGCAGTCAGGCTTATCCAGAGGTAATTTGTAAAGCGTTTGCGCAACACACACACAGCAGCGACACACTAGGTAGAATACAAAAGGAACTCCACACAAAGTTATGTAAAAATAGCCTTTGTATTACTCATGAAACCCATTAGATCATTATCACAAATGTACACTTAGGTTTCTTAAAACCAGCTGTGTTACACAGCCAGGTTGGAGAAACATCACAGGCGCCTAGGCACTGTCTGGGCGGTTAACTACGCCACTCAGACTAATCCTGGCACTGCTCTCAAAGCATGAGAGTAGTGCCGGTATTGGGTGGGGATTTTGTGTCCCAGTGCATGCTAGGACTGGAGGAGAGCTGGATAAGAGGACCGAAGCTACCTCCGCAGAATCAGATACGTTTTTTCAAAATTATTATTCCCAGTCCTGCGCCTGTACTTAAGCATTGCAGAATCCGCCACTGTGCTGTTTAGTTCCTGTTTAGTCTCCATTGGCTTGCACAGGAAGGGGAGACCCACCCACCGACCCGGGCCTGCGGGAAGCAGGTCCGGGTAAAAGTACATGTGATTGGTACAGGGACGAAGAGAGCAGAGACGTCCATGCGAGGGTTCGGACGCCCCCAAAGCACCCTATTCCCGGGGGTGAGGGTAAGCCCGGTGTGGCCCGGCAGGCCAAAATAATCTTTCCTCACTAGTTATTGGGGTCTCCCTGCTAATAAAAAGAAAAAAAGAGGGGACAGACTCAAGCTGGCCCCCACAACAATAGAAGGTTCCTCAGGCTCAATTCGGATTGCAGATGGGATGCCTGTCCTCACTGTGAGAAGAACTACCAGAGCAGTTCAGGCCACCACCCAGATCCGCCGCCTCAATTCCTGTGGCCCCCTCTTGTACTAGGCAGAGTGCTGCCCCTCAGTTGGACCCCCACCATACCATTCACCAGGGTAGACGCAGTTGGGACCCCCAGCTTACCTCTGGGGGTCGCTTTGTGTGGCAGCCACGGACTGGAGTTGGCGCGATGGCCCAGTGTCGACCCTCCTTGTGGTCACCCCTATGGCACGCCAATGGAGTCACCCATGCCCCACCATTTTATTTATTTATTTATTTTATTTATGCATTTTTATATAGCGCGGACTTTACCCGAAGGCGTCAGAGCGCTTCACATTAGGAACAGAAATGAAACAATGAGAAACATTACAAAAGAGCAGATTACAAAAGCATACGTTACTTACATAAGGTAATAGTGACAATTGTGAGCAAAAAAAATACATGAGGTAGTAAAAATTGTGAGCCACCAAACTTACATGAGGTAGTAAAGGTAAAAGTGACAATTGTGAGCAAACAAAATACTTGAGGTAGTAGTAAAAATTGTGAGCAACCAAAAATACATGAGGTAGTAAAGGTAATAGTGATAATTGTGAGCAAACAAAATACTTGAGGTAGTAAAAATTGTGAGCAACCAAAAATACATGAGGTAGTCAAAAGTGCACAAGAGGAAAGTGACAAGTGTGTAGTTATAAGAGAAAACAGAGTATAATTTGAGGTATAATACTGCAATAAATGCTAGGCACACGAACAAGCGTTACGTAGGCAAGGTGGCACTTGTGCAGGTATCAAAGGTAAAACATGTGAGAGGTAGCAACCGTGTGTTACAAGGGCAAAGTGGTGTGTGCATGTTACAAAAAGGCACCGAACACAAGAACATGGAGAATACTGCGAAAAGGCAGACACTCCAACCACAGGACAAACACTGGGAAGGCACTTCCATGGTCATGGAAAGTAGAAAATATCAGTAGTGGGAAGTCTTCCTCCAAATAGCAAGAGGACGTGAATTACTTTTGGAGGTGTCTCTGGAGGAGGAGAACTTTGAGGTCCCTTTTGAAGGCCTGGGAGGAGGCGGTGGTCCGGAGCTGAGGCGGAAACGAGTTCCAGATTCTCACTGCATTGCCTGAAAAGGATTGGGCCATTGTTCTTTCCTTCTTGAAAGTGGGAGGTTCAAGCAGTAGATTCTCCGCATTGCGTGCAGGTCTAGAGCCTCCAGAGAGTTTCAGTTTATTCGCCAGGTAGCGGGGAGAGGAGGAGTGCAAGGCTTTGTGGGTGATACAAGCGGTCTTGTAGATAGCTCTAGCCTCGAAGGGAAGCCAGCGGAGGGTGGATAACATCGGTGTGATGTGATCGCTTCTTTTGGCCCCATAAATGAAACGAGCTGCTGAATGGAAGACAGACTTAAGTGGGGACAGGTGAGATTTGGGGAGGCCAGTAAGAAGAGAATTGCAGTAGTCTAGTCTGGAGAGGACCAGCGATTGCACCAGGGTTATAAGGTCCTGCTCCGTGAAGAAGCGACGTATTCCCCAAAGAAGGCGCAGTTGGTAGCGAGCAGATTTTGCAATAGAATTGATGTGGGGAGTTAGATTGAGATTTTTGTCTAGAATGACACCAAGGGATTTTGCGCTGTCAACAATGATGGGTTTATTGTTGAGTAGATTCATCTGATCCATCCATGATTGAACCGGGGGAGGAGAGAGTGAGGAGGAGAAGAGGAGGAATTCAGTTTTGGAGGGATTCAGAATCAGTTGATGAGATGACATCCAATTTTGAATGGAGTCGAGAGTGGAGCTTAGGATGGAGAGGTCATGAGTGGAGGCAACCTTGAGGTAGAGTTGAGTGTCATCTGCATAGAGATGATAGTGAATCCCGGATTTGCTTAGCAGGTTTCCCAGTGGTTCTAAGTAGAGATTGAACAATGTGGGTGCAAGTATAGAGCCTTGGGGAACACCTTGACCCACCGCCACAGGAGAAGAAAGACTGTTCGCTATTTTGATCATTTGAGATCTGTCAGAGAGGAAGGATGCAAACCATTTAAGAACAGTGCCCTCCAAGCCCATTCTCTGTTGAAGAATATTGAGGAGGGTGTTGTGATTAACAGTGTCGAAGGCTCGCCGTGAAGATCTCTGTGCCAGAGCTGCAGTTCGGTGAAGGACTGCGACCGCCGGTCACTGATGGATTGCAGCAGATTACGAGAAAGGGGTCCGGAGCTCCTTCTCTACATATCCAGGCCATGCTCCCAGTATATAGGGATTGTTATCACCAAAATACAACCCAGATACGTCTCATCCAAAGGACAGTGTTACCTACTCAAAAGCTGGATAGCTGCTCCATTTCCTTCTCAGTTGTTATTACTGTAAATCTGAGCCTTGGGCTTGGAATGTAGATGATGAAAAATGTCACAAAACGACGGGGTTGGACCAGGAGATAATAACAACCCTGAAAGATGTTTTCAAATCATCTACATACTGCATTAAGGAAGAGCAGTGACTGAGCTCATCTCTCTTCTTGTGCACTGTTCGAGGCACACACACACTTGCGTGCACACACACACACACATTTTAGGAATTAGTTTTTTTAAAGTCCAGTTACATTATTCATTTGAAAGCACAACTTTCTAAAAGTACTGGCTAAAAAGTGATAGACTTTAGAAACAGAACTGAAGGAAAACTCTTGAAAAAATCTGAAACTTGAAAATCATGCTCCAGGATGATTAGGGCTGAAGGGTCCACTGAAACCTTGGCTCATACAAGCAGGATGGCGGCCTTCAGTCCAACGGTCACTACGAGTTTATCTCATGTCCCATAAGGTGCATAGAGCATTCCAAAGTAAAACCATGCTAAACTCTCCCAAGACTCATTGTGCATAACAAGGTACTTAAAAGACATGTCAATATGCAATGAAATTATTTAAAGTTTTTTTTTTTAATTCAGAGCCGTCTCAAAGTGGAACCAATATGAAAGCCTCTCTCTCCTTACCAAATGCAAATCAAAGTACTTCTTTTTCAAAGGACAGAGACTGTCACTGGCCAAGTCTCGGAAGAAACAACCCCTTTAACTACAGATTAATAGCTCTTATTGACTCGGAAACCAAATATTATGCATCATTAATATTGGAAGATCTAATAAAGTGGTCTAATTCTAAGAACTTGATCCAACCACAACAAAGGGGATTTCGGAAAGGGTATAGTGCGCTAATTAATATGACAACAGTAGCATCCATTGCGGAAAAGAGCAAACACCAAAAGAAGAAACTGCAACTCTGCTTTATAGATCTGAAAGCAATTTTTGACCGGGTTGATTGGCCACGTCTATGGATTAAATTAAGACTATTCAAGAATCAATGCTAAGAGCAATCGAATCGCTATACACAGAAACATGGATTCAGATTAAGGTGGGGGATGGGACAAAAATATCAAGAAAAATACCAATAGCAAGGGGTCTTAAACAAGGGTGTGAGCTAGCACCACACCTGTTCAACTTCTTTACAGCGGATCTATCCACCCAACTAGATCAAGTCAATTTGCATGCTCCAAGGTTAGGTTCACTAACAATATCCCATCTATTATATGCTGATGACATTGTGCTGCTGAGCCATACAGAAATTGGACTCTAAAGATTGATAAAAGAAACTGCGGCATATACAAAACTCAATAAATTAGAAACTAACATTACCAAGACAAAAAACATGCGTATTGGGAATAATCCCCATGCTGCACTAAAAACCAGGCTGGACAATGTAACCATAGAAGAAGTCAGTGTTTATAAATATGTAGGTTTCAATTTTGATAAAAATGTTAACTTCCGTGCAGTCCAACAATATATGGTTAGAAAAAATAATGCTCTAATACATTCATTCAGTTTACTTGCTAAATAAATAGATGGCCCCTCTTATCAACCATTGCTCTCTGTAATCAAAGCTAAACTGCTTCCATCTCTTACTTATGCAAGCACGGTGATGCATGGAAAGGAATCCAAAATGTTGGATGGATTGCAAGTCAAAATATACAAACGGGTCTTTGGTCTGCCCCGTAATGCCTCTCCTGCTCAAATTTGTTTGGAATTCGGACTGACACAACAAACCATAGCAAGAAGATATCACTTCATCAAATCCATGTATAAATTACGAAATAATCAGTGTAGTTCACTGATTAGTGCTCTATGGGAATCGGTGAATAATGATGTGAATTCAAGTTACCATAAATACTTGTCATCATCTTTACTACTAACCAATGCGGGTGACTTATGGGACTTGAATCTATTGCATACCACTTTTTGCCAAGCCATGAACAAAACTGCAAAAATACATTCACTAGTTGAGGACAAAAGCATATTTTCGAAGCGATCCCATGCCTGGATGACAATTCAAACCTATGTCACATTGCAACCAGCAGCATATCTACACCTAACATATCCGGTGTATTTTAAGAAAAAACTATTGGCCATGCGCTTAGGTGAACTGCCGTCCCTGTCAGACAAACCAGCGTGGAGATACAAAGGACCGAAAAAGTGCAGACAATGTGATGCTCCGAATGAGGATTTTGTGCATTTGGTCACCATATGTCCCAAACTGAATAATGTACGCCGCACACTCTTAAAACACCTATTTAATGATAGAGGGGATACGTACGTGCAGAACAGCCATCATGAGAAGTCTGGGCCCTACAGATCCTCAGGTAAACTTCAAACTTCTGAAATTTGTACAAATTTACAATAAAGCAGTTAAGCAGAATTGTAATCTGCATACCGTAGCATGAGGAATTTACCTCGTACAATGAGTACACAACATTTATATACCGCTAAAACTATTTTAAGATGTTGACAATAAGGGCTAGATGTAGGTAGAATAGATTTACCGATTTTTAATTACCGAATTTTACCGATTCAGTAATTAAAAATCGGTAAATCTAAGGGGTGGATATGTAGGTATTCCAGATGTGCTGGAATACCGAATCGTAAGAATTCGGTATTTACCGTTTCGGTAAATACAGAATCGGTAATGCCCATTCATTCCTTTGGGCTTTGAAGCCCATAGGAATAAATGGGCATTACTGATTTGGTATTTACCGAATCGGTAAATACCGAATTTCACAAGGGTGCAGGGGGTGTCACTTTGATACCCTCTGGCACCCCAAAAATAGGCATGTGGCCATGTGGCACACAGACATGCCCTAAGGGCATGTCTGTCTGTCACATGGCTAGGTGTGCATGCACACATGTGCATGCACACCTGAATTCGGTATTTTAACACCCAATTGGATTGGGTGGTAAAATACCGAATTTGTAGGGCCTTTGGGACTCAGAAGAGTCCCAGCTACATCTGGGAATTACCGAATCGGTAAAAATATTGATTCGGTATTTTACAGATTCTGTAAATTTACCGAATCGGTAAATTTACAGAATCTGTAAAATCTGGCCCCCTAAATCTCAAGATGCCAAATACCGGTCGGAAACGGCCGAATTCGGCCGTTTCCGGCCGGTATTTGTCACCTACATCGGGCCCTTAGAGTTGTGGAATCTTTTATTGAGGCATACGTCAATTTATAGCAACATTGAAATTGTCTGAATACATTTTATATTTATAATGTTTTTTCAACGAGACAATAACATTTTCCTGAGCAGTTGCAATATTAATTCATGTTTCTAAAATAAGCGATTATTTTTAAAAAAGGATTGTTTTTATATGTATATTGTGATGGTTTTTTATTAAATAATAACAATAACCTCTTTTTTTTTAACCCTTTTTGCAGACAAAGAAGAGAGATCAGAGACATGCTCCTGGTGTGTATGATAAATGAATGACGAACAGCTCTTTGATGATTTTCTTTGCAATTTCTGACAGTAGGACGCTTAATTTGGAATGCTGGCTGCAGACCTTTGATCTCCAACACAGCTCCCAGGTTTTTTCCCACCTCCCTCCTTTTATGCTAGGCTGACCCCGCCTCTGCCAGCAAAAAATGACATTGACTGAACGGGTCTAGCTGACACAGATAAAACAATGTGAAGCAGGGAGATTGGGAGCTTATCCGTCAAAAAGGACACCGGACAAAAAGAGGTAATCAACTTAGCACTCTTATCAAAAGTCTCCTCGGAATGGGTTTATACATTCTGCCATTGTCCCAGGAAAATTATTGGATTATTTTAGGGCGCTTCATCAGATATAAGTATATTTAATAAAGGTAGTAAAATCCGCCCATACAAAAGGTGCTTTTAATAATTGAAATCAGAGTGTACATAAAAGAGGAAGCCAGTTATCAAAGGCTCTGGTTTGCTCTCTGTATTGTCGGGTGACGTGCCTATCTGATAGTGAATATGTAAAATGACATTTCCTACATTGTGTATGCATGATACACTGTGCTTTTTTCATGAAGGATCGGTATGCAGTTCGTTTTTACTTTTGTTCTTTCTTATTTCACTATTGCTTTGCTGGCAGAATACATGTTCAGAAAGAAAAGATATGAATTGGAAAGAAATGATTCATTGCTTAATAAAAAAATCTATAGCTTCAGATTAATATTAAGACATACACATTGAATGTGGGGGGGGGGGGGGGTTGCAGAGCACACTAATGCCTAACCATCTAAAGTGCCAGAATGCCCTGAGCACTGGGGCATGACCAGGGCTTTAGGTGCAAGGGAGAGAAGCTGATGGCATCCACTCTTCTGGCCTTGCCAGAGTCATAGTACATCCCCACAATCTCCTGAGCCCATTGCTCATTGCTCAACTAGTGAACCCTATGTCCCTGCACTTTAAGAGACATATCCACTGCCACAATAACTAATGAAATCTTTGCCGTGCCACATGCTTCACCTGCTAGAAACTGAAAAGGGCACTTCCTCCAGGATGTTTCTTGCATTTGGTCATTCTCCTTTTCTTTAACCCTGTGAAAGATTACGTTTTTCGGTGCCTTCCAGAATTGGCAATTTTGATGGACCATCTTGGGACGGGAAAGAAGGTCTAGGTCTGTCCTTTCACAATAATATGGTTTTGGACCTGTACTGAAGCTTCACGGATGCGCCAAGTGCTCTCTCCATAGTGGCAGAAGAACATCCCTGTCCTGGGTTCACACAAGTATTGCAAGGGTAGCAGCACACCGCGATTTTGGAAATTTAGGTGTGACCACACTTTTTATTGTGTCACACAAGTGGAGGCTGGCTGACCACTCATATTAAATTTCACTGATACAGATAAGCCAGGATCCTTGCATCAAGATCCAGAGTACCTGGCTTATGTACGTATGTTGTGTATGGTCTACATGTTGAATACACATTTGTATTGCTCATGGCTACCCGGAGGCATCCCAGCGCATTCATGTTACACGCATACATGTTACACACATAAGTGAAAGTTGAGTGAAAAATATTGACACAGGCCTACAGATTCCATTTTGGAAACCCTTGTCCTGTTAATGTGTAAAATATGATGATGAAATTAATTTCCAGACAGTAGAAGTGTATTGCTCACACTTCTATCAATCAATCAAAGACATTTATAGAGCGCACTACTTATCCGGAGGGTCTCAGGGCGCTTTGGGGGTGCTGCTACTGCTCGAACAGCCAGGTCTTGAGCTTCTTCCTGAAGAAGAGGTGGTCTTGGGTCAGGTGCAGGTCGGTCGGGAGGGAGTTCCAGGTCTTGGCGGCCAGGTAGGAGAAGGACCTTCCTCCTGTTGTCGTTCTTCGGATGCGGGGGACGGCGGCGAGGGCGTGACTGGCTGATCGGAGGTGGCGTTTGCGAGCATAGAAGTTGATGCGGTTGTTGAGGTAGCTCGGGCCTTGATCGTGTAGGGCTTTGTGTGCGTGGGTGAGGAGACGGAAGGTGATTCTTTTGTTGACGGGGAGCCAATGCAGGTCTCTCAGATGTCCGGAGATGTGGCTGTGTCGTGGGGTGTCGAGGATGAGTCTGGCTGAGGTGTTCTTGATCCGCTGGATTCTCTTCTGGAGCTTGGCGGTGGTTCCGGCGTAGAGGGCGTTGCCGTAGTACAGTCGGCTGGTGACGAGGGCCTGGGTGACCGTCTTCCTGGTCTCGGTGGGGATCCACCGGAAGATCTTCCGTAGCATGCGCAGGATGTTGAAGCACGATGAGGAGACGGCGTTGACTTGTCTGGTCATGGAGAGGGAGGAGTCCAGGATGAAGCCCAGGTTGCGTGCGTGGTCTCTCGGTTTGGGTGCGGTGCCCAGGGCGGGGTCCACCAGGAGTCGTCCCAGGCGGAGGGCGAGGAGCCCAGGATGAGGACTTCCGTCTTGTCTGAGTTCAGTTTAAAAAACGGTGTTGGATCTAGCCCTGATCTCTTGACTGGGTGAGAGTATTCTGTTTAATTCAGAGACTCTGTCCCTCACCACCCCTTGTTGTAAATATTTTTGTCCACCCTAAGCGTGGAAGGGTATGCTCAGATGTGAGTCCCTTGCTCATTGCACCATCAGGATTCAAGCAAGCCGGGCCGAAGAGGCTGAAATGCCAGAAACCGGTCCCCGGTAGCTTGTTTCCTTCCCAGTGTAAGAATTGGCTTTTGTAGTTTGGTTTGCCCTGTTCCCATCATGCACTGGGACAGGAACAGACTAATTTGCATACAGCCAGGTTCTGAAACTGGGATGGTGCAGTGAGCTAAAAAACGGTGTTGGATCTAGCCCTGATCTCTTGACTGGGTGAGAGTATTCTGTTTAATTCAGAGACTCTGTCCCTCACCACCCCTTGTTGTAAATATTTTTGTCCACCCTAAGCGTGGAAGGGTATGCTCAGATGTGAGTCCCTTGCTCATTGCACCATCAGGATTCAAGCAAGCCGGGCCGAAGAGGCTGAAATGCCAGAAACCGGTCCCCGGTAGCTTGTTTCCTTCCCAGTGTAAGAATTGGCTTTTGTAGTTTGGTTTGCCCTGTTCCCATCATGCACTGGGACAGGAACAGACTAATTTGCATACAGCCAGGTTCTGAAACTGGGATGGTGCAGTGAGCTAAAAAACGGTGTTGGATCTAGCCCTGATCTCTTGACTGGGTGAGAGTATTCTGTTTAATTCAGAGACTCTGTCCCTCACCACCCCTTGTTGTAAATATTTTTGTCCACCCTAAGCGTGGAAGGGTATGCTCAGATGTGAGTCCCTTGCTCATTGCACCATCAGGATTCAAGCAAGCCGGGCCGAAGAGGCTGAAATGCCAGAAACCGGTCCCCGGTAGCTTGTTTCCTTCCCAGTGTAAGAATTGGCTTTTGTAATTTGGTTTGCCCTGTTCCCATCATGCACTGGGACAGGAACAGACTAATTTGCATACAGCCAGGTTCTGAAACTGGGATGGTGCAGTGAGCTAAAAAACGGTGTTGGATCTAGCCCTGATCTCTTGACTGGGTGAGAGTATTCTGTTTAATTCAGAGACTCTGTCCCTCACCACCCCTTGTTGTAAATATTTTTGTCCACCCTAAGCGTGGAAGGGTATGCTCAGATGTGAGTCCCTTGCTCATTGCACCATCAGGATTCAAGCAAGCCGGGCCGAAGAGGCTGAAATGCCAGAAACCGGTCCCCGGTAGCTTGTTTCCTTCCCAGTGTAAGAATTGGCTTTTGTAGTTTGGTTTGCCCTGTTCCCATCATGCACTGGGACAGGAACAGACTAATTTGCATACAGCCAGGTTCTGAAACTGGGATGGTGCAGTGAGCTAAAAAACGGTGTTGGATCTAGCCCTGATCTCTTGACTGGGTGAGAGTATTCTGTTTAATTCAGAGACTCTGTCCCTCACCACCCCTTGTTGTAAATATTTTTGTCCACCCTAAGCGTGGAAGGGTATGCTCAGATGTGAGTCCCTTGCTCATTGCACCATCAGGATTCAAGCAAGCCGGGCCGAAGAGGCTGAAATGCCAGAAACCGGTCCCCGGTAGCTTGTTTCCTTCCCAGTGTAAGAATTGGCTTTTGTAGTTTGGTTTGCCCTGTTCCCATCATGCACTGGGACAGGAACAGACTAATTTGCATACAGCCAGGTTCTGAAACTGGGATGGTGCAGTGAGCTAAAAAACGGTGTTGGATCTAGCCCTGATCTCTTGACTGGGTGAGAGTATTCTGTTTAATTCAGAGACTCTGTCCCTCACCACCCCTTGTTGTAAATATGAGTTCAGTTTCAGGCGGCTGGTCATCATCCACTCGGCTACGTCTTTCATCCCTTCGTGAAGGTTGGCTCTGGCGGCGGCGGGGTCGTAGGTCAGGGAGAGGATCAGCTGGGTGTCGTCAGCGTAGGAGATGATGTTGAGGTTGTGTTAGCGTGCGATGGCCGCGAGGGGGCTCATGTAGACATTGAAGAGGGTGGGGCTCAGCGAGGATCCTTGAGGGACGCCGCAGATGACTTTGGTGGCCTCTGACTTGTACGGTGATAGACGGACTCTCTGTGTTCTTCCGTCGAGGAAGGAGATGATCCATTCCAGTGCCTTCTCCTGGATTCCGACGTTGCTGAGGCGCTGCACTAGGGTGCGGTGGCAGACAGTGTCGAATGCCGCGGAGAGGTCTTGGAGGATGAGGGCCGCTGTTTCTCCGTTGTCCATCAGGGCTCGGATGTCATCGGTGGCAGCGATGAGGGCGGTCTCGGTGCTGTGGTTGGCTCGGAAGCCAGACTGTGAGGGGTCGAGGGATCCATTCGTCTCGAGGAAGGCGGCCAGCTGTTTGTTGACGGTCTTCTCGATGACTTTGGCTGGAAACGGGAGGGGCGAGATGGGGCGGTAATTCTTGAGTTCGGTGGGGTCCGCTGTTGGTTTCTTTAGTAGAGCGCTGAGTTCGGCGTGCTTCCAGCTCTCCGGGAAGGTGGCGGTGTCGAAGGAGGTGTTGATGATGTCCCGCAGGTGGGGTGCGATGACAGCGTCGGCCTTGTTGAAGACGTGGTGAGGGCAGGGGTCGGTCGGAGATCCGGAGTGGATGGAGTTCATCATGCGGACGGTGTCTTCGGTGCTGACCAGAGTCCAGGCGCGGAGGGTGGTGGTGGGGGGCGGTGGTTCGGTCGTGGCGTGCGTTGGTTGAGTGCTGAAGCTGTTGTGTATGTCCGCGATCTTGTTGTGGAAGTAGGAGGCGAGGGAGTTGCAGAGGTCTTGCGATGGGGTGATGTCGTTGTTTCCGGCGTTGGGGTTGGAGAGCTCTTTCACGATGTTGAAGAGTTCCTTGCAGTTGTGTGCGTTGTTGTCCAGCCGGTCCTTGAATGCAGTTTTCTTGGTGGCGCGGATCAGTTGGTGGTGCTTCCGGTGGCAAGCTTGAGGGTGGTTATGTTGTCCGGTGTTGGTTCCCTTCTCCAGGCTTTCTCGAGGGCTCGGCAGTTCTTCTTGGAGCTCTTGAGTTCGTCGGTGAACCATGGGGCCTTCTTTCTGCCGGGTCTGCTGGGCGGGGTCCTCAGTGGGGCGAGTTCGTCCGCGCAGTTGCTGATCCACTTCGTGAGGTTGTCGGCGGCCTGGCTGGGGTTCGCTGAGCTGGCGGGAGGGTGCTGGTTCAGGGAAGCGGCGAGCTGGTCGGCTGTGATCTTGTTCCAGCTTCTTCGAGCAACCTGTTGCTGGTGGTGGTGGATCGTCGTTCTTCTGAAGGTGAAGTGGACGCAGCTGTGGTCCGTCCAGTGGAGTCCTGTGGCGTGGCTGAAGGCGATGTCTTTGCTGGATGAGAAGACGGCGTCGAGTGTGTGTCCGGCGAGGTGGGTGGGGGTGGACACCAGCTGCTTGAGTCCGAGGTTGGCGAGGTTGTCGAGCAGGGTGATGGTGTTGCGGTCGTTGTTGTTCTCCAGGTGGAAGTTGATGTCCCCCAGGAGGATGTAGTCAGCGGAGGGGAGGGCATGCGGGCTGACGAAGTCGGCGATGTCCTCGCTGAATTGTGTGCGTGGTCCCGGGGGTCGGTAGATCAGGGTGCCTCTGAGGGTGGTTTTCGGGTCGGTGTGGATCTGGAAGTGTAGGTGTTCGGCGGTAGTCAGGGTGTCGTCGGTGTTGGTCGTGATGTGGATGGTGTCCCTGAGGATGATGGTGATGCCTCCTCCAGTCTGGATGTCGCGATCTCTCCGGGTGATCTTGTATCCCTCTGGGATGGCGATGGCGATGTCGGGCGCTGAGGAGTCGTTCATCCAGGTTTCCGTGAGGAAGGCAACGTCAGGAGCTGTGGTGTCGAGGAGGTTCCAGAGTTCAATGGCGTGTCTGTGGACGGAGCGGGTGTTGAGCAGGATGCACTTGAGGTGGTTGCTGCTGGTGTTCGGCTTGGCGGGTGCTGGTGCGAGGCAGGTCCGGATGCAGGTGAACTTGCAGGCGTGGCAGCTGAAGGGTCCGTGGGTCGGGGTGGCTCGGTAGCATCCCGGGACTCGGCTGGTGTTGAGCACGTTGAGGGTGGCGGCGGTGTATGTCCGGCAGGTGGGCTGGGGTCCTCGGGGGCCAGGGGTCCTGGCACTGGGCGCGGTCCAGGCGCGGACGGTCGCAGACGGGCTTACCTTTGGCGCACCTTTGGCGCTCAATCGGTGCTCCTGCTGCGCGCGGTCGCTCTGGGGGCGTCATAAGAGGGGAGCCGGGAGGGAGGGTCTGCGGGGAGGCGGGGAGCGCGGGAACCAATCGGCGGGCGGGGGGGGCGGGGTCTCGTGGGAAACCGGCGGGAAAAGCCTGGGGGCTCGGCGGCGGCCCTGCGGTGGCTGGGGCGGCGCTGGGGCTGCCCTGCGGTGGCTGGGGCGGCTCTGCGGCGGTCCTGCGGCGGCTGGGGCGTCGAACAGTGCGAGGCTCAGGCAGCAGGTAAGGAGGAGCAGGCGGGGGTGTGGGGGCGACCAGGCCAAGGGCGCAGTGGTCGCCTTCTCAGAATGAATTGAGGGAAACAAAACATTGTAGTGGGATAGGAAAGACAGGCTTTCCCTTAGAAACTTGATTAGGTCCTTTAGTTTCAGAAAGCTGCTGATTAGACTTCTTGAAACTGCCAATTTGTAGACAGTGGGGTTGAAGGGTGGAAGTCGAGCTTTGCTGTCCAGAGTGTGAAGGGTCCTTTAGAAGTTGGTCAGTCTTTTGTTTCTCTACTTGATGTCTGCCAGATGTGGCTATTGCACTCCAGGGTCAGACTGCTCACACCGCTTTGTCCCTCTGTGGTTGGAGATCCAGCCAGGAGATGACCCTGATGTGAGGAACATCTCTCGAAGACAGCCTGAAAAGGAAACACAAATAAAGAACCCACCCAAACTGGTTATGAAAGTACTGACGTGTCAAGGAACAAAGGTGCCTCATTTATGGCATGGATTTTCTCTCTATCAAAGGCTCCCCTCTAGGCAGTGATGCTGAACTCATTCGATGATATGCCTTAAGGCGTCCTTTAAAAGAAAACCTCAAAAGAAGCAGTGATCCAGGTCTGCCAGGGATATATCTTCTTCCTTTCTGCTGCATCTTTGTCTCACCAACAAAATAAGAAACATATGAGTCAATAGAGCAGTTAGCTGAAGTGCACAGCTGCTTCAGGGAGAACTTTGGTTTCCAATGAGATAAATGTGCACCCGGCATCCTTAGTGTATTGCTGAGGCAGTGTTGACACACATCTAGCCTCAAATTGACCACTCATCAATCTTCCATGGCTCTAATATTCAGGAAAAGAAGAGAGGTGGAGAAAAACGGAGTCCTTGGGGTCATTACCAGAGTGTTAAAGCAGTAAGGGAGTAGGAATATGAGTTACGCTATTTGGTTCAGGTTGACTCATCAGTGACTAATCATTAAGGGAAGGACTTCATAACGACCAAGATTGTTTCCCCTACTTATCAGGCTTATAACATGGTGATTAATTGCCGACCAAGCCCATACCAAGATGAACATAACATTTCTGTGAGACCTATATGTGGTGTATACTTCACAGTCAGTGGATAATGATTTTCAGAGCTAAACAAATCGGCTATATATATTTTAAGGACAGAGTCTTGCTGGACGACAATTGAACAAGGTAAATGCCATACCTATCACAGACAGAAGGTTTTCTCTGCACTTTCAGAATGGTGCTTCACTATATACCACAAGGTTTGTCCATGTTAACAGTACACAATGTCCCCAGAAGTCACCTTCAAGGCAATCTTCATACAATGAGTGATTCCAACAAAGGTTGTCATGTGCATTCTACACTTACTCACCATTCCTGACAAATTCATAATATATAAACTTTCAGAGAAATGAGCTAGAATGCAGATTGCAAAAAATCATAAATTGAATGAAGTCAGAGTCAGAACAAAGGAACATAGAGAATGTGGAAATAGAGCACAATATCTAGTTTTCAATAGTTCTCAAGCCTACGCAGTGATACAGTCTTCATTTTCAGGAAATACAGACACAAGAATCAGAGGTCAATCTAAACGAGGACTGAATTACCAGTCCCTTAGGAAGATCAAAGTGGATTTGTTTGCCATCACTTTCCAAATGAAAACAGCCAACTGGGGTCTCTTAAGAGCTGGACCAGGAGGAAGTCTTCGTATCTTTGAGGACTAGACACAGAGGAATGGGCAATTCCTTTCTGCAGCCACTGCACCATCTGGTAATGTATTTGAGAGCAGCTGGCAAGTGCCCTTGAAAAGAAACCGGTGTTCAGGATGAAAAAAGCTAAAACAAAAAAAAAGCTCCTGCACAGACAGCAGGACGCCAAACTCTGGAGCAACACCAAAGCATCTGAATGACAAGAAAGCAGAGAAGGAACAGCACCAGAATAAATAGCCACACCAAAGGACATAGTGAGATCGTTGCCATGCACTATTCATTTTAGTGTCCCTACTTATATAGGAACCATTACTCCGGATGCAAAGGAGGAACCACAGGAACTAATTTCCCACCAACTAAAATTGGGTTAACAGGAATCTACAATGCAATCTGCCAATCCAGATCACTATTGTTGACCATTCCAAGACTGCACTGCATACATATTGGTGCCCCGACGAAGCAGGATGTACGCCATTACAACGCGGGCATTTACACCGCGTGCCGTTACAACGCTGTTTTTACAACGCAAGTCGTTACAACGACTTGCGCTGTAAGGGCTGGATAGTGGAATAGTTTAATTTTCTATTCCAACTCCAGCCCACATTACAGTAGGGAAGGTGTTGGAATAGAAAATTAACTATTCCCTATCCAATAGCGCCCTCCAGCGCAAGTCGTTTTAACGACTTGCGTTGTAAAGGCAGCGTCGTAATAGCAGCGCGGGGTAATGCCCGCGTTGTTAAGGATGTTTCCCGACGAAGCAGGTCCAGCTGCCCTCATCAATCCCAGAATAGAAGGGGGCCTTCATAGGGGGCCGCCGAGCCTCAACACTCCCGGAAACACTTTACTGCCACAGGTAAACAATGGCTCTGATCGAGGCTCACATAATTAACGCTTGAACCAAGCAGGCAGAACACAGTCGTCCCAAAGGTATTCAGGCAGCTTTTGGACTTAAAATGTCTCCACGTTCAATTGGAGACAAACAAAAAGACCCACCCCAGATACATGGCATCCCTCAATCATCCAAATGCATAGCTACACACCTGCACTTATTTTTTACAACACAAGGCATTACAACGCAAGCAATACAATGAACGCGTTGTTACAACACGTTCCATTACAACGCAAGTTGTTACAACAACTTGCCTGAGGGAAGCTCTGAAGTTTGGAATAGTATATTTTCCTATTCCAACTTTAGTCTGTGCAACAGTACGGAAGGTGTTAGATTTAAAATCCAACAATGAGTACCATAAAGCAGGTCGTAATGACTTGCGTTGTAATGAAACGTGTGGTAACGATGCGTTCATTGTAGTGCCTACATTGTAATGGCACTGCATAGTTTTGTCTGGGTTGTAAACGCTTTTCCACCTGCATGGCTGTGGTTATTGCGATGAGATACGTCTCAAAAACTCAGATCTTTAAAGTTCAATTTGGTTACAAACCTTGAAAAGCTTGGTGATGGAAATTATCGATTAAGAAGAGGTTAAAGTGCTGTCTCTTTTGGCACTCATGTTATAGAAGTGAACAATGTTTAGATGGGCTTCCTCAACTGCATATCTCCCTTCCTCGCCTGCCTTTCTCCCTTTTTTTACTCTTCATCTTAGAATATCTTTCTCATTCCCATGCTTATCTTGGGTATCTCTGAACATTTTAGATTTGAGCATTTTCTACTCAGTTCCTGGAACATGGTGTGTAGACTCTATATGATCAGTCATGCAGAGAGCCAGATTATCATCTTATGAATTTCTTCCAATCATTCTGTTCCTCAGGTTGGTGCAGACTATTTGGAGAGTTGTGTCATTTGGATAACCAAAGCTCGCCTTTCTACAAGAATGTCTACATCCTTCATAAACCACCAGTTGTCTGTGAGGGAGGAATGATTCATGCTAATCTCTCAGAACCATCTGAGATGTACAGGCCTCAGGATTCACACAATCAGCAATCTCCTGTTTGTGACATAGCACTTACAAGGGCTGAGGAAGCCGCTACAGTGCAAGGTGGCCACGGCAGTTCAGCATTGTTGTTGGTTATTTATTTCTTTTATTTATTTTAAAGGTTTTATATAGCGCTGGGTAGACCCGGAGGTATCAGAGCGCTTTACATGAGCATCAGGTCATAGTTACAGGTTGCATCATTACAAAGGTTACACAGTTATTAGAGCATGGCAACATAGTTACTAGTAAGGTCAGGATAAACAATAAGCACAAATACGTAAGGGGAAAAGTAGGCAAGAGGAAAGATTCAGTGGAGGGGGAAGGAACTGGGGAAGTAGACAGGTAATGAAGGTGGGAAAGAGGATGGGAGGGTGAAGGACATCGCATGGAAAGAGGAGGGGAAGGGCGACGGGGACACAAACCGGTAGACGAGTCAAAGCAACGTCCAAAGTCCAGTAAGCTGTAATCCCAGGGGAAGTGGTATCACCTCCCTATCTCTGTTGCGGGAGTCTCCCTTTACGCAGTGGACTCTCTTAGAGGGGTCTCTGAGACTCCAAGGCCTACATACTGGATCCTTCCCCAAAAAGGGGAGAGGGAGTGCTTTGGCAAGGAGTGCCATACCATACCTCAGCTGTTAGTGGCTCCCTTGGCGCAGTGGACTCGCTCAGCGGGTACGCTGAGACTCCAGAGTATAAATATTGGACCTTTCCCCAACAAATGGGAGAAGGAGTGCTTAGTCAAAGCGCACAAAGGACAGGGGGCTAGGCAGACTAGCAGGCAAGGTGAGAGATTCAGGGGAGAGTGGATAGGAGTTAGGGAGGTAGACAAAGGGAGAAAGAGAATACTAAATGGGAACAAATTTAATTAATGAGCTATTATATAGCACTGGCTAGACGTGATGGAATCAGAGCACTTTACATGAGGGACAATAATGTTGCAAATTACATCAGTTAAAAGTTACATAAGTATCAAGAAAAGCATTTAAAGAACATAGGGGACAAGGTGAATGGAGCAGGAAGGGTAAGGGGATAGGGTAAAGGGGTAGGAGGAAGACAGGACGTGGAGACGAGGGGAAAATCTGCCCAAGGTCTGGCTGGGTAGGTCAGGGCAGGGAGGGGGAGTCCACAACCCATCTTCTCTTTAGCTATGTGGTAGCTCCACCGGGCATCAGCCAAATCGCTAGGTCTCCATAGTCTGGGGTAATTTCCGCAGGTTCCAAGCACTGATGTGTAGGCAGGTTAGGGGATAGGTTCAAGGTCTGGCCATTGTCCAATTGTTGTCCCAGGGAAGTAAAACAACGTGTAGGGGACCAATTTGGAAGCCCTCTTGGGGTCAGGCAGGGGACTGTACTGTACACTGGTATACTGGTGACCATCCTGAGGTTAGGCATCAGGCAGTTAAAGTCAATATCCAGGACAGCGGCCACCAGAATATAACAAATCCAGCGTGCACACACCATCACACACACAGACATGCACAAGCACATACCAATGTGAGCACACACTTTCATATGCGCACTGACGCATACAGACAAGCACATAGTCAGACACATCAAAGAACACAAGCACACATAAAATCCCATGCTCTAATACAAAAACACCCAAATACATGCACACGCAAACACCATCACATGCACAAGCACACACAAATGCGCTCACTATCATATACACGCAGACACGCACAAACGCACATACAAAAAAACACACAAGCACACATACAATCACATGCTCCAGAACAAAAATACCCAAGGACGCACAAATACATACACATACACACGCCATCACATGCACAGACATGCACAAGCACACAACAAATGTGCGCACACACTCTCATACGTGAACAGAGGGCGCACATACAGAAACATCTACACGCACAAGCACACATACAATTCCATGCTCTAATACAAAAACACTCAAATACATGCACACACCATTACACGCACAGACATAAGCACAGATACAGAAACATCTGCGCGTACAAACACAAGCACACATAGAATCACATGCTCTAATGCAAAAACACCCAAAAAAAAACATGTCAACACCATCACACGCACAGACATGCACAAGCACACACAAATGTGAACATAGTCTTTCATACACGCACAGGCGCACACACACACATGCGTCCGTGGGGAGGCCTAGATCAGCTTGTGCTGGCAGTCCAATGAGGGGCCTGGTGTAATCGTAGACTGAGGAGCGTTGCGGGTCACGCGGTCTTTTGCAAGGCACACAAGAGACTCGTGGCCCCCATTCCAGCATCAGCGCAGCTCTCCCTCCTGCACAGATAGCGGGCCCTCAGATTTTGTCCCGTACCAGCAGCGGGGGGCGCTTGGGGAGGAAATCTCGTTGGACAGCTGGGTATTCCCCCGAAGAAAAAGCCAGGCCAGCGTAGCAGCCATTGCTAGGCCGTGTCCCGCTCCCAGGCAGGATCATTAATGGCAGGCAGGCCCCCACTCACCGGTGACCCAGATGTCCAATGTGGTGCTCATGGGGAGGTCTTCAACTGCGTTGGGCGCCGACTCCTGCACCAGGACAGACAGGCTACTAGTCCGTTTGCTCTCTTGGGCCCTGTGGGTGGCACTCACATGACCCAAACCTATAGGCCTTCAGAGCGCGTGCCCGACCAGGGTTGCGGAGGAGACAAAATGGCGGGCAAACTGTAGGCCTCTAGCAGAGCCATCACTGCATCCCCGCATCGCCCAGGAGGCTCTCTAGCTGCAGGCCGCTTCAATCCCTCTGGGCACCATTCAGTCTGTACGTTGGTTCAGGGCTCTTCCTCATAGCGCCGTTGCGGGCAGCACCCAGGTCCGTCTGGGAGCGAAGTTGAGTCAGTTCTAACAACCACCACTGGTAAGTTTGTGAAGGTTCATTCTGAGGCTGCGAGTTCTGTGATGCAGTTTTTAAAAGAAGACTTGGAGATTGCTCTAGCATGCTTAATTCCCTTCTATTCAAGCCTTCATGGATAGGGATTGTGGTAGCGATTCAGCCTTAAGTTAAAAGTTGGTTAAACAGATGGGCTTTTTCCAGACCACAGCAGATCAGGTGCTTAACTGTAGCACCTTCATTTGCTTTTTTACAGGCTTCCTCCGTGTAGCCTTTATATTTACTGATACATTTGCTTCTTCCTAAGTGTATAATACATTTGCGAAATAGGTTTTCTACTGCATCTCAAGGTATTGCTAGATCAACTTGTGTTAAGGAAAGATCATCCTTTTTCATGAATGAAGGTTCTTCTATTGAGTGATCTGGCACAATAGTGGGGTAGCTAATATTTATAAAGACTCGTTGAATTTAAATTTCCTTGGCTGACATCAACATTCATATGCTGAAATCTAGACTTGAGACCTAGAAAAAGCTTAGGTTTCCTCTTAACATATCAACCTCCAAAAACTCACCACTGATTGTCTTTTTTGGAGTGAACATTTCATATTCCAGTCTTACATTTGATACTCTCATTTTATAGTGCTGGGAGATAACAATTTTTGAGAAAAGCCTTCATCCAATACTAACACAAGCACTATGCTTCAGGCTCTGATCAGCATGAACGTGTCTCAACTTGTGCATGGTCATACTCAAGTAAGAGCCCACCAGGTGAATCTCAGTTTTGCCCTATCCAAACTGAACTCTACCTCTAAATTACCCTGGTAAGACCATTCCTTCATCACTCTTTTAATACTCTCACATATGCTCCTTACAATAGGTGAGATTTCCTAAGTTTCCTTTGCGTCAACTACAGGAACTACCCCAAAATTTAAAGCAACATTATATGGTATTGCACAGAGTTCAGGCTTAACCATGTCACACAATTGTTTTGTTTTAAATATATCCTTGTATCCATTTTGGCATGAAGATCTGTTTCATGCAAAAAATAAAGCAGAATTGCCCATGAAACTAACAACAGCCGCTTGTGTTTAGTCTGTTCAGATTCTTCTCTTGCTCCGGCAATAGGATTTACCTGAACAAAGTGTCAATTAAGCAAAGTGGAGAAATCTTGACTATTTTGATTAACAATGCTAAAATGAAATGCCAGAAAGTATGCAATATTATGCAGGACTAAGTTAAGTTTCACATTGGATGACTATATACAGCTCAAAATGTGAAGTGGTGCATGTTAAAAACGACTTTGGGCAAATAGTAAAGTATCTCATATAGCACACTTATTTGTAGACCCTTAAATCTCATTTTTCCGACAACTAGAGTAGTTCAGATCCCTACATTATGAATTATATATTGCTATGATCACATGGAATCCCTCGTACATACAAAATGCCTCTGTAGGATCTGGCCCTTTTTGCAGGGTCACCCCC